>NC_091076.1:81013333-82302500 GCF_032405125.1 Capricornis sumatraensis | reverse complement strand
AAGGGTCCCCCGGAAAAGGTGGATGCTCAGGTACTTCAGGAGCTGGGCTCCCTGGGAGGGCGGGGGAGGCTCTGCTCATGCCTCAGGGCTCCTGAGTGGGTGTGTGGGTGTGTGTGTTCAGGGCCACAATGTAATGATAAGCAGTGGCTTCACCTGCCCTCTCTGGAGGCTTAGTAAAGTTGACTGTTGTCACAGTAGGCAGCTCTGGTGTTGGGAACCAAGGATACTTCTGGAAGTTAAGCCCCTTTCCTTTGCCTGTGGCTTCATGGCAGTGCCATTGAGTCAAATCAGGTCAGAGACGGAAATTGCACCAGTAGAATTTAGCATAGAGATGAACACATACAGAGTTGTTACCCAGGTCATAGAAAAGGCAAAAACAGAACTCTTAAGGTGTCACCCAGGCAGCAGCTTCCGGAAGCGCTCCTGCGTCTGTGCCTGGGGGACAGGGACGAGTTCCGGATTATTACAGTGTAGAAACCAGGAGGAACTGCCATTCTACCAGTGCTCTGGTCTCAATGCCCACCCGACCAAGCGAGAACGTCAGTTGTTAGGAAAGCTGCATGCGGCCTCTGCCGCTGCTAATGGGGTGAAGAAGCAGTGGAGGGAGGCGCCCTGAAGCCGCAGGTGGGAGGAAGGAAGGAAGGAAGGAACCTGGGAGCCCCTCCCCTCCACCCTCAGGCATCGCTGTCCCTTCTTGGCAGAGCAGAGCAGTGGGCATGGGGAGCCTGCTAATGTGGTTTGCAGACTCCTGACGATAGCACCGCAGGCCCAGGATCAGGGTAAGTTTGGAGCCAGGACAGAGAAGCTCTGCGAGTTCTCAGGTGAACAGCTGTTCTGCTGTAAGTGTACAGGTTGTTGTTGTTATTTAGTCGCTAAGTCATGTCCGACTCGTTGTGACTCCAAGCAGGCTCCTGTGTCCATGATATTTCCCAGGCGAGGATTCTGGAGTGGGTTGCCATTTCCTTCTCCAGGACATCTTCCCTACTTAGGGATAACCCTTGTCTCCTGCATTGGCAGGCAGGTTCTTTACTGCTGAGCCACCTGGGAAGTCTATAAGTGTACAAGTCCACCTCCTCCAAGTTCAAATAATTGGCCCCTCGTTTCACTTAATTCCTCCAAGGTGACCAGTAGGGATCCTGGTGCAGGGTCACTCCAGTCAGACATTACCCCTCAGCTGTGACCTTTTCTAGCTCTCCACCCCAGGGCTGATTCCATCTGGGAGCCTGGAGGTATCAGAAGTGGAAAAGAGAAGTTCAGGAATGCAAGAAAAGGAAACGCAGCAGGGGAATGCACTAGAGTTAACTCTGTTCCCTGCTGCGGCCTTCCACCTCTTGAATCAGCAGACTGATAATCGGGGAAGCAGTACAGGCAGCCCAGGAGATGAGTCACGAGTGCCTCCCTCCAGTCTGTCAGAGAATCTCAGTCACACTTGCCTTGAGTTTCTGACAGCCAGGGAGGCCCTGCGACCCAGTTCTGGTCCCAGAGAGAGAAAGAGAAGCTCTCGCTCGGGCAAGGTGGCTGGGAATAATCTCCTTTACCACTGAAGCTGGGCATGCATGGGCAGGGCTCTGGGCCTTTCCCCTACTTTTCCTCCCCAGGAAGCAGCGCTGAGCCCTCTCACAGCTGTGAAATGATGAAACAAGCTGCTGAGGGAGGCAGGGTGTGAAAAGAGAGCCCAGGTTCTGGATGAAATTGCTGGGGCACCACTGGAGCTTGGCTGCAAGTGGACTGTTCTGCTCAAGCCGCTTCCTGGGTTTCCCACTCATTGCGTCCCAGATAATACAGTCACAAGTGGGAACTGGAAGCTGAGGGTCCTGCCCCAGAGCTTGCTGAGGAAGACAATGTGGAGAAACAGCCCAAATTGTTCCAGATGGCTGAGATGCATATTGCATCTCACAAAAGTAGCACAGGCTCAGTAGAGTGGCTGTTTCCCCTAGGATGTCAAACCACAGTGGTTTAAATGACATGCAAATAAAAGAGGCAATTTTGTGCAAACTAGCTTCCTGTCTTATTTCTTGGCTGTTGAATGTGTACCCAGTTCCTTTGGTGATGTCAGAATGTCCACATCAGGAAAGCGTTCCTTTCTGGGTTTCCTCCTCCTCAGAATCTTGAAGCCTGATGAAGAATACGGTAAGATATTCCAAGTGTCGCAGGAAACAAGTTCTATTAGGCACTACCGGTTGGGAAAATCATTACGTATAAAAAGCATCCATAAACACGTAGGTTTCTGTTAGCTACCAGGAACTCCTAAAAACCGTTCTTACATGTTCTGGTAAGTGACCTGTTGACGTTAAACTGGAGAATCCCGAGGTACAGGGAGATTCACTAAAATTAATAAGAAGGATCCTAGAAAGGTTATTCTCAGAAAAAAAAAATGAATTAGCAAACTACTAGGAAAGCATAAACATCACATCTTTTCTAAATTTAGTTACTTGTTCTCATCAATGGAGGCATGATACCCCCCTGTGTTTGTACCTTTAAAACAACAGTAGAAAATTAAGATTCTCAGAACAAAAGTGATTAGCAAGCTACTGGGAAAATATAAACAATTACATCTTTTCTTAAGTTACTAGTTCTCATCTATGGACCTTCTTTGCCCCTACATTTGTATCTTTAAAACAATACCAGAAGATGAAGATATTGATTTTTTTGAAGTAAGTATCAATGCATGTTTGCAAAAGCATGCCATTTCTTTAGCACTTACTGTGTGTTAAGTTCCTTAGCATGACATTTACCTTTCACAGGAACCCAGATGAGTGTCATTCTCATTTTCAGAAAATGAGCTTGAGATCGTAAAAGATTTTAAAAGAAAGAATTTTTCCAAGTTCACATAGCTAGAAAGCATGTACCACAACTAGAATTTAAACCTGCCTGACTTCCAAGGCATGTGTTCTTAATCCTAATTCTGGGCCGTCTCCCATATTTTATGTATTATAGAGTCCTCATTATCTGGCCTTTTCCCTACTAGTCGAGTTTCACATTTCATCAAACAAGTGAAGTTATTGAAGTCCAGCCCCCCAAAATTATTCGATTTTGCATTTTCTGACTTGGGTTCAATTTCCTCTGGCCTCAGTTTCTGTGTTTATAGAACAGGAATACCAATACCAGTTCCACCACATCAATTCTGTTGCGCTTTCCAAACTTACTGACAGTTCATGTCTGGACACCTTCAAATAAAGCTCATTCCAGAGACCTGCTGAATCAAAAACCTTTGAGAGTGGGCCTGGGCATCCACAGTTAAGCAAAATGACTTTATTGTTATTTAAAAAATCACATAAGCTTTGTATAAAAATGTCAAGAGTACAGAAAAAGAAAGCAAGACTTCCCAGGAGAAAGGGACCTCGAGGAAGGTGGTGGTGAGGGTGGTGGTTGTAGTGATGATGAAGATGGTAACACCACAGACAACCCCTCTTAGGTTCTTCCCATGTCCCAGAATTTACATACCTGTCTCATCTAATAACATTTTACCTTTTTTGCAACAATCTTGCAGCTAACACAGGATTATGCACATTTATAGATCAAGTCATTGGAGCTCACAGTCTTAGAGAAATCTGTTTGTACTAGGACTACTGTGACAAAGTACCACAAACTGGGTGGCTTAATACAGCAGTTGTGTACCGTCCCCCAGCTATGGAAGCTGAAAGTCTGAAATCAAGGTGTCAGCAGGGCCATGCTCCGTCTGAAGCCTCTCTGGAGCATCCTTCCTGCCTCTGTCTTCACCTGGTGATCTTCCGTCTGTGTGTCTGTCTTCACAAGGCATTCTTGGCTCTGTATGTGTCTCCGTCCACATTTCCCCCTTATAAGGACATGAATCTAATTGGATGAGGGCCCACCCTAATGACCTCATCCTAATTTGATTATATTTGCAAAGATCCTGTTTCCAAAGAAGGTGACACTCTTAGGTCGTGGGGTACAGGACTTTAGCATATCTTTCTGGGAGACACAGTTCAACCCATAACACTAAGGATACAATGGGTGCAAGGCTGGATTTGAACTTGGGTGATGCTGGAATCTAGCCCTTTGGCCACCAGCCACCACATATCCCGCCTCAAGAAGACACTTGGAACATTTTGCCTCAAGCAGGAGGAGAAGTGATAAGTGGGGAGAAAATTCTTGCAACCATTCAGTAACAATTTATTTACAAGAGCACAAAACTTCAGGCGAGTCTCAGACACTTCCTCTGTAACAATCAGATGCCAAGTGGCTCCACACAGCATTTTGAGGGGGGAAAGTTATGAGCTAAGACCCTTACACCCAGCAATTTGTCTTCCAGTGGGCCAGGCAGGCATTCTCAAGAAATTCTAGGGCTCAGAAAATATTCCACGTGTTGAAAAACTATTTGAAGATACATTCCAGTGGTTCAGAGGGTTTGGGATTATATAGACTAGGAAAAAAAATCTCAAAAATAATTTAGAAACCAACATAGGGATTGCCAGTTTTTAACTTCATAGAGGCATTTATAACAAATCAAACTACCATCTTGTGTCCACATAATGGCTTCATAAAAGATTGACCATTTTAATGCCAAAAATATTAAAAAGGATATAATCTGATAGCTACTTCATGGAATAGTTTACTTTATGAAAAAATATTTGTATTTAATATATTTTACCCCAGAGGAGTGAAGAACTTATTTCTGAAGATAAGATCTCACCCACCAACGGGTGTTTGAGAACCAGGACGTCACAGGAGCGAACATAAAGAAGGACAAGTGAAAGTGGGTTCTGGCTAGCGCTCAGGATTCTTGCCACTGGGGGGAAAATATGGTTTGAAACTGACCATAATCATTTCCATCTCCTAAGGAAAATTGCACTGGGAAAGTAAATCTTCACAGTGCTACTCCCTTCCACATACAGAGAGCAGAGAGGAGGAGATAGCTGGTTCCCTCAGCTGACATCTGGATTTCCACTCAATCCTTTTCAAGCTCTTGTGAAAACAGCCGTGAAAGGATCATTGGTTTAAAATAATGATCTGCATTCGCCCATTTAATGACTTCTCCCTCCCCAATCTTCTGTAAAAGAACACATCTGCCTTTCAAATTGAGGGTCTGCCCATTTGGCTATCATTTCTGCAAATTCGAGTCCAGGTGAGAAAAGAGCCCATCAATCTGCGATTCATAGCAAGTAAAGGGCAAAACTCACGTATGGAGAAAGAGGAGGAGCCGCCAAGCAAAATTCAACCAGGACCTCCCTCCCCAAGCTAAGAGCCAGAGGGGCCGGGAGCCAGGACAAACAGAACCTGGAAGCCAGCGTATCAGGTACAGACAGAGAGGCTGCTTCAAGGGTTCAGTCGCATTTACACTTGGAATGAGTTCCTGCTCTAAGGAAAGAAGGCCAGCCGTGAAGCAGGCTTCATACTGAGGAAATGGGTCTGAATCGGGAAATAGACTGCCCTGGAGTGTTGCCTGAGACCCTCGCTGAGTGTGAGCTGGAATGACAGTCAGATATGGAGGTTTCCAGGCACTGCGGTGAAGTTCCCACCCCGTCTGTGTTCCCTTCCTCACCTGCAGGCAAATGGACCTCCTAGCTGGTACAAAGTAATACGATGATAAATCAAAGCAAGATTTCCCGGAACTTCCCTGGTGGTCCAGTGGCTAAGACTCCACACTCGCTATGCAGGGTTGGGGTGGGGGTGGGCCTGGGTTAGATCCCAGGTCAGGGAACTAAATCCCATTCGTACGCTGCAACTGAAGGTCCCGCATGCCACAATGAAGATGGAAGATCCTGTGTGCCACAACTAGGACCTGAGGGCAGCCAAGTAAGAAGTGTTGGCCGCTCAGTCGTGTCTGACTCTTTGTGGCCCCATGGACTGTAGTCTGCCAGCCTACTCTGTGGAATTCTCCAGGCAAGAATACTGGAGTGGGCTGCCATTCCCTTCTCCAGGGGACCTTCCCGACCCAGGAATCGAACCTAGGTCTCCTGCCTTGCAGGCAGGTTCTTTACCACTGAGCCACCAGGGGAGCATATAATTTTTTTAATAAAGCATGTTTTCCAATATCACAATAACTACAGAGGTGTCAACCTGAAGACATACTGAATAAGAAAATTATATGAATGGAAAGACACTTTTTTGATAAACATAAAATTTCAGTATCATTAGGATCAAAGAAGTAGAAATTCAGAAACCTGATAGTCTCTACCTACTGAATTGGCGGAGATTAAAGAAAGTGATAAGGGTATAGGAACATGCAGACTATAAATTTATTTATGGTCGGCCCTCCATATCCACAGGTTCCACATCTTTGGATCCAACTAAGCTGTATGGCACCCCTCTCCAGTACTGTTGCCTGGAAAATCCCATGGACGGAGGAGCCTGGTAGGCTACAGTCCATGGGGCCGCGAAGAGTCGGACATGACCGAGCAACTTCACTTTCACTTTTCACTTTCATGCATTGGAGAAGGCAATGGCAACCCACTCCAGTATTCACTGGAGAATCCCATGGACAGGTGAGCCTGGGAGGCTACAGGCCACAAGGTCTCAGAGTTGGACGTGACTGAGTGACTATACTCCCACTTTCAGCAGCTTCTACCTTGTATTGTGCGTGCATGCATGCTCAGTCATTTCAGTCATGTCTGACTCTTTGTGACTCTATGGACTGTAGCCCTCCAGGCTCCTCTGTCCATGGAATTTCCCAGGCAAGAATACTGGAGAGGGTTGCCATGCCCTTCTCCAGAGGGTCTTCCTAACCTAGAGATTGAACCTGGGTCTCTTATGTCTCCTGCATTGGCAGGAGGGCTCTTTACTCACGGAGCCATCTGAAAAGCCCTTGCCTTGTATTGTGAATTTTAGGTAATCTAGAAATGATTTAAAGTGTACAGGAGGATGTGCATAGGTCCTATGGAAATACTACACCATTTTATATAAGGGACTTGAGCATCCATGGACTTTAGAAAAGATAGAGGTTCTGGAATCAATCTCCATGAATGCTGACGACTGCACTCTCTCTGGAGGGCAGTTTGTTAAATGTCTCAATAAGTTCCTACTGGGTAGTCTACTTCTAGGAATTTATCCTGAGGAAATAATAATACATTTGTAGAAATAATTGTTTATTAAAATCATCATCCAATCTCAGGTTTAGAAGCAAAAGTTTGAAAAGTTTCAGTAATAATTCTTGCTAAAAACCGATATGTCTTGACTGAATAAGTTGTTTTATGTCCATATGCACAGAGATTGTAAATATGGTTGTAAAGGTTGTTTATAGGCATTAAAATATTCATAGGCTATATCTGAATGAATAAAGCAAGCTACCTACAGTATGTTCCTGTTTTAATTTCAGGGAGTTTATATATGCCCTAAAATTTCTAGAAACATTTCTTCAAAATGAGCAGCGATCATCTCTGGCTCATAGAATTAAGGCAATCTAAAATCTTTTTAATTATCTGTATTTAAAAAATACATATACTCTACAACAAGGGTTTGTTCTGTTGTTTTCGTTCAGTTGCTCAATCATGTGTCCGACTCTTAGAGGCCCCTGGACTGCAGCATGACAGGCTCCCCTGTCCTTCACTATCTCCCAGAGTTTGCTCAAATTCGTGTCCATTAAGTATGTATCACTGAAAAAATGAAGAAAGTGGAGGGGAAAAAAAATAAAATAGAGACTCCCGGAGTGGCCACTGCCAGACTCTGACGTGTGGATCAAAAATGAATGCCTGTTCTGCCCTTGTGGCTGCCTGAAAACACACACATATTTCAGAGCTGGCCACATACTTTGTGGTAGCTTTTTATTCCAAGGGCTGAAGTCTGCAGACAAGCTCAGCCAAGTACAGCGTGTGCCCCCTCAGGTGGTTTTTGGAGCTCAGCAGGGCTGAGGAACACTCTCTCTTTTAAGGAGTCCGTCCAGGGCGCTGAGGTGTTGACAGAATCTGCGCTGGGAACAATGTTTATTTATATCTGGGCACCATCATTCACAGCTAAATCGAGGGCTTTCTCCTAATTTGCTCACAGTTCGCAAACATTTGCAGTTCTCCCCGTTGGTGATCCCTGTTTGGGTTTGGCTGGGCTTGAGCAAACGGAGAGGACCTGAGACGCTGAGTGGGGCTGAGCGCTGTGCTTGCATGATACGTGTTGGAGACACGAAGGTCTCCAGACTCCTGCTTTGTACCTTGAGGACTTACTCACGTCTGTCCTGCTCCTGCTTTTGTTGTTGTCTAGTTGCTCAGTCATGTCCGACTCTTGCGACCCCATAGACGGAAGCCCGCCAAGGTCCTCTGTGCATGGAACTCTCCAGGCAAGAATACTGGAGTGGGTTGCCATTTCCTCCTCCAGGGGATCTTCCCTACCCAGGGGTCGAACCCACATCACCTGAGTTGACAGGCAGATTCTTTACCACTGAGCAATGAGGGGAAGCACTGCTCTTGCTAGAAGAAGTTTCTAACTATGTGATTTTGTGTGTGTGTGTGTGTGTGTGTGTGTGTGTGTGTGTGGCCAGTTGGGGTGTTGGGGTGAGGGGACCCTTTGTAATGTCCCAGTTAGGGATGAGCCATTTATATCCATTGAGTGTCTTTATAGAGCATGAACATTCCTATACACCTCAGTTTATTATGAAAATTTTCAAATGTATGAAAAGCAGAGCGATCTGACCCTACCCAAACAGGGGCAGGTGTAACTCTTCAGCAACCATCAACATCCAGCCAGTCTTGCTCTCTTTCTAATCCCACCACTCTCCCATCTCAACTACTAGACACCGCAATGCCTGCAGCCATAGAGTTCAAGTTGGAAGCTACATAACTGTGAATTGTGAGGTGAGAGAGAATAAAGCGAAAGATGAGGGAGCTGGACAGACCTGACCTGAAGCAGGCTTGACCATGGCAGTTTCCTGCCTGGTCGGTCTTAGGCCACTTAACTTTTCTGATCTTCATCTGTGAAATGGGAGCAGCACACAACTTACAGAGCAACTAAATACATTAAATTGTGGTCCAGTTAAAGTACCAAGCACCATTCTCTGTGTCTAGCAGGTCCTCAGTTATCTTTTTATTACTGTTTCTATTCCTCTATCTAGAGTAGACAAAGAGAAAACCTAAAGCAGAGAAAGTCCTCCATAGCATCAGAATTTTCAAACAGGCTGATAAATAACCATTGCCCATTTACTGAGGTCGTTACTCATTTCTGAGCTCAGGGGGCGAGAACTAAGAATGCAAAAACAAAACATTTTTGATTTAAAATAGAGTATGCTATTATCTGAGTTGGGTACTTTAGATTCCAGGGTATATGTTTGAATCTGTGCACTTATGAGATGTACATCTTTGTGAAAGAGAAATTTAAATGATGTGTATTTTTTCTTGTTTTTTACTTGTAAATCAGAAAGGTTTTTTTGCATACCAGAGGCTTTTGAGAAGTATTTACTTTTATTTATGTGTGTATTTATTTGGCTGCACTGGGTCTTAGTTGTGGCATGTAGTATCTTTTAGTTGGCACACGTGGGCTCTGATTCCCTGACCAGGAATTGAACCTGGGCCCCCTGCACTGGGAGAACAGAGTCTTAGCCACTGGACCACCAGCGATGTCCCAAGAGGTTTTTAAGCACAGAAAACAGAAGGAGAAAATCCAAAAAATGAAAATGTGTCTCAATTAGGAAATAAACTTGACAACACTTCTCAGGACTTTTCCATGACTGTCCCCTTCAAATTATAGCTAGGGCAAATTCGGTGCAAAAGGTGGAGCTGAAGAGAGTTTAGAAAAAGAGCCAAATAGGAAAACTACTGTATTAAACAAATTTTTTGATTCATTGCTTCCAACCATTGCTTTATAGAGAAGGTAGCTGGACACCTTTATTTACCATGTCTGCATTTATTTGCTGGGCTGTTGCTTTTAAAATGGGTCAAATGTCCTATTTTGTTTTAATTTTGTCCTATTTCATTTGAACTGAAACTAATTTGTTCCTTAAAAACAAGAAGATGAACACACTGAACTTAGGTACCGTAGGTGTTTTAAAAATTCACAAAAAATAGTATTTAATACTGATTATTATTTTATCAAGAAATTATGAAATATTTATATTGTTAGAAAACTTTATCCAAAATATATGACTTCAGAATATATCCATTATTGAGTGTCAGAAAAGCTTGAATTTGTTTAAGAGCTTCTTCAAGGTTGTTGTTGAAAATTCTGCCATTAAAAAAAAGAAAAAACAAGACAAACTCAAACCCCCACCTTTCATTTTTAATAAACCACTTCATTTGCCAAGTTAAGAAATAAAGAAATATGCACTTACTGCTGACTTAAAGGACTTCCCAGGTGGCTCAGTGGTAAAGAATCCACCTACCAGTGCAGGAGATGCGGGTTGGATCCCTGAGGCAGGAAGATTCCCTGAAGAAGGAAATGGCAACCCACTCCAATATTCCTTCCTATGGACAGAGGAAACTGGTGGGGTACAGTCCACAGTGTCACAAGAGTCAGACATGACTGAGCGACTAAATAACAATAACAAGCTGATTTAAAACACGATGTTTCATGGTGTTAGAAATGTCAGTCTCAAAAGTAAGTAACGGTACACAGCTGGGCAGAAAGTATGGCCGGTGTGATTCTCAAGCCACAGAGACAGGCAACCAAGAAATGTTATCTTCTTTGGTGAATTTTATTCCTTTTTTTTTTTTTTTTCATAACCACTTATCTCCTAATCCAAGTTTCTATTCTACCAAGATTGGGATAGCTTAGCCAATTGTGGGTTCACTGCCCTTTTTTCACTGTGACTTCAAGAAAAACTTTAACAAGTTCTAGAACTCCCAGGACAAGAACTCACAGTGCACACTGAAGGCCTCTGACCTCACTAGATGGACTTCCTTGTAACCTCCATGCCCTGCCCCTTGGTGGTGGTGTTTAGTCACTAGTTGTGTCTGACTCTTTGCGACTCCATGGACTGTAGCCCACCAGGCTCCACTGTCCATGGGATTTCCCGGGCAAGAACACCGGAGTGAGTTGCCATTTCCTCCTCCAGGAGAGCTTCCCGACCCAGGGATGGAGCCTGCGTCTCTTTTCTCTCCTGCATTGACAGGTGGGTTCTTTACCACTAGCCCCACATGGGAAACCCACCCTGGCTTCCCCAGAACTCTAGTTCTTGCTCAAAACACTGCAGGCAGATAGACTGCCATGCAGGAAGTAGGTTATGAGTAACAGTGTCTCCAGTGATATACTTGAATTTTCTCCTCACGCCCTGAAGAGACAAGGAGCAGATAGCCCAGCACCGGACATCATATTTATCTTCAACTAGCCAAGTGAGTTCCCTGAATTTCTTCAACATAGCTGGTATCAGATTCCACAGGCAATAAACATTCTGCAACCATCATTTTTGAGCTTCCCTGGTGGCTCTGACAGTAAAGAATCTGCCTGCAGTGCAGGAGACCTGGGTTTGATCCCTGGATTGGGAAGGTCACTCGGAGAAGGGAATGGCTACCCACTCCAGTATTCTTGCCTGGATAATTTCATGGATAAAGGAGCCTGGTGGGCTACAGTCCATGGGGTTGCAGAGAGTCAAACACAACTGAGCAACTAATGCTAACCATTTTTATTGGAGAAAAACACACTGCACGTCTGTCACACAGCAACCAATTTCTTGAACGTTTTACTTTTAATTTTAGCCTTATTTAGTGTCTTTTAATGTCTAGGAAAAAAAATGTGTTGTAAAGTGACAAAGATTGCTTTTCTATAGCTCTGCTGCTGCTGCCGCTAAGTCACTTCAGTCGTGTCTGACTCTGTGCAACCCCTAGACGGCAGCCCACCAGGCTCCGCCATCCCTGGGATTCTCCAGGCAAGAACACTGGAGTGGGTTGCCATTTCCTTCTCCAATTTCTATAGCTCACGCACTACCAATTGCCTCTTAAATAACCGGGATACATTGATCAAAACTAAGAATGTAACAGTGTACAAAATCCCTTACTGAACTACAGGCTTCACCTGGACTTCCTGTTTTTTGTTTTTTTACTGTTGCCCTTTCTCTGCTCTAGGATTCGACCCAGGATCCCACACGGCCTCTAGATAGCACATCTTGTCTGTCTCCTCCAGAATGTGATGGTTCTCCATTGCTCCTCTTTCATGACCCTGGCAGTCAATGTGCTCATTTAGAAAATTAATGCAGTCATACCCTCCTCTAGGACTTCAGGATTCCATGAAAAGTGGGGAGGAGGAGCAGACAGTCTTACAGACAGTAACTGGTAGTAGGGATGGTGAAGAAGTTTTAGAAGCGGAAACACCCTCTTTCTCCTTAAAACTTCTTTCATCCTCCACCTGCCTTCCCCTTTTTTCCCAATCTAATGAAACTCTTCCACTTGGGATTCAGCTGAAATGACCATCCTCCAAGAAGGAAGAGATTCTATTTACAGGTCAAGTTGGTCCTTGCTTGTTTCTGAAGAGGGAAGTGCCACACAGCCATAATGAGAAGCTCGCGAATGGTTTTATGGAGAAGGCAACAACTTGGCGGCTCTGCTACAACCAGTCATGGCGTGGGTCCTTGAGAGATTCCTTTTAAAGCCAGGGCTGCTCAACCATTCACAGTTTCATTTAAAAAAAAAAGTACTGCAACAAAGTACAAAACAAACTTGACTTAGTGGGAGCTGCTGCTTCACTGGTGCGTGTGCCTTATGGTCTAAAATAGGATTTTAATAAATTTCTGCTCCAGTGGACACATTCAGAGCTGAGGTATTTTATGTCTGGGTTGCTGCCTTCCTGCCAAGGCTTACCACTCTTCCTTTCCCTCTGGGTCCTCAGGAAGGCAAAATGCACACTCACCAGGACTTAGAATCCTACTTGCCTTGGGCGCTCTGTCCACAAATCCCAAAATGTGTTACATCAAGTGTGAACAGGTCAGCTTGCTATCCATCATCTCCAAGGTAACTCTATTTTCATCAGTAAATTTAAAGATTAAACCATCAAATCAGAAATCACCATGCCCAAAGGCAAATGCAGTGAAGATTCCCTGAACTAGACTCCACTAACTCCAAGTCTATCGTAATTAGTCATAATCACGATAAAATACTTTAAGTAAAAAATATATAGATATATTGGATGTTCTGTCTTTCTCTGAGTATTGTCAGTTTGCTCAGAGGTAAAGTAGATCTATTCATATGTGAGTGGCTATTTCAAAAGAAGGATTGCTCTTATGAAATTAAAGATTTTTTTCTAACATACTCTAGGATCTAGAGACTTTCTGTGGTAAGGGATTTTGGTGTGTGTGTGTGCTAAGTCGCTCAGTCGTGTCTGAAATGTCGTGTCAGTCCAAAACTATGATCCTACAATATCTTGCTCTCACAGTCACAAGGCAATTTAAACATATTTCTCCATAATATTCCATAGGTCATTTGTCTTTCCACTGCTGGGCATACACACTGAGGAAACCAGAATTGAAAAAGACACTTGTACCCCAATGTTCATCACAGCACTGTTTATAACAGCCAGGACATGGAAGCAACCTAGATGTCCATCAGCAGATGAATGGATAATAAAGCTGTGGGACATATACACAATGGAGGATTACTCAGCCATGAAAAAGAATACATTTGAATCAGTTCTAATGAGGTGGATGAAACTGGAGCCGATTATACAGAGTGAAGTAAGCCAGAAAGAAAAACACCAGTACAGTATACTAATGCATATATATGGAATTTAGAAAGATGGTAACGATAACCATCTCTACATCTGTGAAGAGACACAGATGTATAGAACAGTCTTTTGGACTCTGTGGGAGAGGGTGAGGTTAGGATGATTTGGGAGAATGGCATTGAAACATGTATATTATTATATGTGAAACAAATCGCCAGTCTAGGTTTCATGCATGATACAGGATGCTCAGGGCTGGTGCACTGGGATGATCCAGAGGGATGGGATGGGGAGGGATATGGGAGAGAGGTTCAGGATGGGGAACACATGTACACCCGTGGCGGATTCATGTCAATGTATGGCAAAACCAATACAGTATTGTAAAGTAATTAACCTCCAATTAAAATAAATAAATTATAAAATGGTTACAGTGGTAAAAAAAAAAAAAACTTTTAATATATGATCTATTTGAAACACACAGCGAAGTCTAGAAAGTTCTGTGACAAGTAATCATGTACACGGTACCCTCGGCCACAAACTCACATTAAACTCAGGGTGAATGTGTGTTCACGTGTAGCCAGATTTCCTTGCAGATAAAGCTATAGGTTTGTCCATGTCCCTCCCTGCCCTCGCCAGAAGCAACTATTGCCTTGATGAGGAGAATAATGACGATTATGATAATGACAGCCGTCAGTTCAGCTCAGTTCAGTCACTCAGTCATGTCCGACTCTTTGCGTCCCCATGAATCGCAGCACGCCAGGCCTCCCTGTCCATCACCAACTCCCGGAGTTCACTCAGACTCACGTACATCGAGTCAGTGATGCCATCCAGCCATCTCATCCTCTGTCATCCCCTTCTCCTCCTGCCCCCAATCCCTCCCAGCATCAGAGTCTTTTCCAATGAGTCAACTCTTCCCATGAGGTGGCCAGAGTACTGGAGCTCCAGCTTTAGCATCATTCCTTCCAAAGAAATCCCAGGGTTGATCTCCTTCATAATGGACTGGTTGGATCTCCTTGCAGTCCAAGGGACTCTCAAGAGTCCTTTCCAACACCACAGTTCAAAAGCATCAATTCTTTGGCGCTCAGCCTTCTTCACAGTCCAACTCTCACATCCATACATGACCACAGGAAAAACCATAGCCTTGACTAGACGGGCCTTAATCAGCAAAGTAATGTCTCTGCTTTTGAATATGCTACCTAGGTTGGTCATAACTTTTCTTCCAAGGAGTAAGCATCTTTTAATTTCATGGCTGCAGTCACCATCTGCAGTGATTTTGGAGCCCCCCAAAATAAAGTCTGACACTGTTTCTACTGTTTCCCCATCTATTTCCCATGAAGTGGGATCAGACGCCATGATCTTCATTTTCCGAATGTTGAGCTTTAAGCCAACTTTTTTGCTCTCCTCTTTCACTTTCATCAAGAGGTTTCTTAGCTCCTTTTCACTTTCTGCCATAAGGGTGGTGTCATCTGCATATCTGAGGTGATTGATATTTCTCCCGGCAATCTTGATTCCAGCTTGTGTTTCTTCCAGTCCAGTGTTTCTCATGATGTACTCTGCATATAAGTTAAATAAGCAGGGTGACAATATACAGCCTTGACGTACTCCTTTCCCTATTTGGAACCAGTCTGTTGTTTCATGTCCAGTTCTAACTGTTGCTTCCTGACCTGCATACAGATTCCTCAAGAGGCACGTTAGGTGGTCTGGTATTCCCATCTCTTTCAGAATTTTCCACAGTTTATTGCGATCCACACAGTCAAAGGTTTGGCATAGTCAATAAAGCAGAAATAGATGTTTTTCTGGAACTCTCTTGCTTTTTCCATGATCCAGCGGATGTTGGCAATTTGATCTCTGCAAATCTACTATATGCTGGCCATTATCTGAGCACTTTGCATACATTAGCCCCTTTAAAGCCTTCCACAGACATGGGAGGTCGTCCATATTATTTGTATCCCCCATTTTCTAGACGAGGGGCTCAGGTAAGATTGGTTAAGTCACCGGCCAGGATTCTGGCCCAGGCAATCTGGGTGCCCATATACTACCACGGTCCTCATGTTGTGGGGATCAGTATATACGTCCTCTGAATATACAGGCATCTACAATAAATATACATGAGGTTTATTTGTATACTTTTTTATAGCATATGATTTAATAACATTTGTGGCTTTTCCCTAGATTTTTCCTACTCTGAACCATGTCGCAATGAACAGTCTCACGTTTTTCCTTGTGCGTGTGTTGCTATGTGGGAAACGTGTATGCATGTTCGTCATGTCCAACTCTTTGCGACCCCATGGACTGTAGCCCACCAGCATCTCTGTCCATGGGATTCTCCAGGGAAGAACACTGGAGTGGGTTGCCATTTCCTTCCTCAGGGCATCATCCCGACCCAGGGAATGAATCCACGTCTCCTGAGTCTCCTGCATTGGCAGGTGGGTTCTTTGACCCCTGGAATGCCCCAAAGTAGTAGAATCAATTTGTAGCCATGCCAACACTGTATGAGCTATTCCCAGTAGTCCCACCTGTTCTTATTAGTATTGGAATTATTGACTGATTGTTGGTTATTGATTATTGAGTTTTGTCAGTTTATAGGTATGGGATGGTATTTTATTATTCTAGTGTGGATTTTGCTTTGTTTACCAGAGAGATTGAAACCTCTTTCCATTTGTTTATTTCTTCTTCTTTGCTAGTATTGTTTGCTTGGCTGTTTGGAATTCTGTTATATTTCAGTTATATCAAACTAGTAAACATGGGTTGTATACACCTTATAGGGACTATTGACTTTCTTTTCCTTCTTGATTTTCTTTTCATTGTTGTCCTGATACACAGCAGTTCTTAGTTTGATACAGTCGTATTCTCAGTATTTTCTTTTTTCAATATGATTTATACTTTTGGCACCTTAGATAGAAATGACAGTATTGAGATGTCATAAGGATAGCCTCCTATATTTTCTTTCTAAATTTTGCTTTAACATTTAGATGATTTGCGGGATATAACAAAGAAGTAGATAGTCATTTTTATCCTATTTCAAGTGAAAGTTAGACCTGTCTTTTCCTGTATGGTGATGTCGCAGCATAGTTTATTGAAATCGCTCATCTTTTGCCTAGAAACATGAAATGCTATCTCAGCCATATTTCAGACTTCCATATCTAAGTGATTTTGTCTCTAAGGCCCTTGTTCTCTGTGGCAATAGCACATTGTTCAAGCTATTACTGGGGCTTTTTAATGAGCACCAATATACAAAAAGATCCCCCCTCTCCCTTCTCCTCCTCTTTTTTCTTCGCAATTCTTTAGCATATTCTTGTCAAGTTCTTTGCAAAACTCAACAGAGATTTTTATTGAAATCATATTGAATTCATAGGTAAATTTGGGGAAAATTGTGTGCTTTGTAACATTGACCCCTCCCATCCATGATTATAGTAAATCCTATTTTTCTTTCCCCTTTCCATAAGGTTTTGTTGCTTTCTCCATAAAAATCTGACACATCATTTGTCAGGTTTATTTCTGGGCACCTTAAAAGCTTTTATCGTCGTGGTTAATAATGTCCTTTAATAATAACCATTGATTTTTGTATATTGATTTCTAGCAAACTTACTGAACTTTCCTATTAGTACTAATATTTATTTGCAGATTCTCCTGGATATTCTATGTAAGTGTGTATTCTTTGTACTATTTAGGTTATACCTTTTCCTCAGACTTTAGCTTTTTGTGTCTACTGTGTTTTTTAAATTTGAAATTAATTATCAACTGATGAATTAATCATTAGTTAATTACCTGATCAACCAAAATCACTGCAAATGGTGACTGAAGCCATGCAATTAAAAGACACTTGTTCCTTGGAAGAAAAGCTATGACCAACCTAGACAGCATATTAAAAAGCAGAGACATTACTTTGCCTGCAAAGGTCTGTCTAGTCAAAGCTATGGCTTTTCCAGTAGTCATGTATGGACGTGAGAGTTAGACTATAAAGAAAGCTGGCAAATAATTGATGCTTCTAAATTGTACTGTTGGAGAAGACTCTAGAGAGTCCCTCTGGATTGCAAGGAGATCAAACCAGTCAATTCTAAAGGAAATCAGTCCTGAGTATTCATTGGAAGGACTGATGCTGAAAGTGAAACTTCAATACTTTGGCCACCTGATAAAGCGGGAGGAGAAGGGGATAATAGAGGATGAGATGGCTGGATGGCATCACCGACTCGATGGACATGAGTTTGAGTAAGCTCTGGGAGTTGGTGATGGAGAGGGAAGCTTGGCATGCTGCAGTCCACAGGGTCCCAGAGAGTCAAGCGCAACTGAGCAACTGAACTGAACTGATCAACTGATAAAATGCACTGGTCCTACCTATTTGGTTCAATTATCGCCAACAACTATACACACTTGTCCAGTAAACACCCCAGTCAAGATACAGAGCATTTTCATCACTCCTAGAAGTTCCATTGCAGTCAATTACCTCCACCCAACCTTCGTGAACCAACAGTCTGCTTTTTTGTGACTATCAGTTTTCCCAGTTTCTAAATATTATATTGAAGGAATCACATAGGATATTTTCTTTGGGGACTGCCTGCTTTTGCAGGCAGCACAATGTTGCCTTCAGTTTCATTTATGTCGTTGCCTGCATCAGGAATCCATCCTTGTACGACTGAATAATCTTCCATCGTTTGGATCACCCGCAACTTGTTATCCCATCTCCTCGTCGATAGAATTGGGTTGTTTTGAATTTGGGGCCATTAGGAATAAGGCTGCTATAAATGTTTCCGTTTTTAGCTTTTCTTTTATTTTCTCATTATGTTAGCTAGGACCTATAGCCTGACATTTAAAGTGGGATAAAGGGGTATCATGTTGTTTTCAACACTTTTGTTGTTGTGTTCAGTCACTCAGTTGTGCCTGACTCTTTGCAACCCCATGGACTCCAGCATGCCAGGCTTGTCTCTCCTCCACTGTCTCCCAGAGTTTGCTCAAATTCATGTCCATTGAGTCAGTGATGCCATCCAACCATCTTATCTTCTGCTGGCCCTTTCTCCTTTTGCCTTCAATCTTTCCCAGCATCAGGATCTTTTCCAGTTAGTTGGCTCTTTGCATCAGGTGGCCAAAGTGTTGGAGCTTCAGCTTCAGCATCAATCTTTCCAATGAATATTCAGGGTTGATTTCTTTTTGGACTGATGGGTTTGATCTTCTTGTAGTCCAAGGGAATCTCAAGAATCTTCTCTAATACCACAATACAAAAGCATCAGTTCAGTTCTCAATCTTTTTTATGGTCTAACTCTTACATCTATATATGACTCTTGGAAAAACCACGGTTAATGTCAATATTTGCAGTGGGCTTTTGAAGACATACTTTATCAAATTGAGAGCGTTCACACCTATTCCTAGTTTCCTTGAGAAGATTTACTTATTTACCTGGAGGAGGTATCTTTGTTTAATCAAGAATGATTGTTGGATTGTATTAAATATCTTTTCTGTGTCTTTTGAAATGATCTTTATCCTTTCGTCTATTAATGTGACGATAATACTAATCTACCTTCTAAGGCATCTTTACATTCTTGGATAAATCTTAATTAGCAGGAAGTTAAGAAATTACTTTGCAGATTTTAAAAATAATATGTGATGTCTTACATTTGTCTCTTTGTGCATGCATGAAAGGAGACTGAATTTTCAGTTTTGTCTCAAGGCTTAATAGCCCCATAAAATGAGCCAAATGGATTTTTTTCCTGTTTTTCTGAAGCAATTTTATGATATTATGATAACAGTAAAATTATTCCTCTCTTGAAGGCAGAAGTTACCTGTAAAACCAACCAGGCTCGGTGACCTTGTCTGCATGCATTTTAAGAGAGAGAAGCAGCAGGAGGCATGTGGCTGATTCAGTTTCTGTGATAGTAACACACACGCTCACATTTTGCATCTCCTCTTGAGTCAGTTTCATCAGTGTGTTTTTCCAGAAAGTTGTCCTTTCAATCTGTACTTTCAGGTTTATTGGCATTGTTCGTAACATTTATCTTTTATTTTTCTACCGCGACTGTATGATGTTCTCTCAAATCAGACTGTTGTTTATTTTTACTTTAATTTCTTTTCTTTTGATCCTGTTAGCCAGATGTTTGCCTATTTAATTTGTCTTCCAAAAATGCCATTTTTTCCCTCTTGTTACTCCTTTTGACTGTGTCTTTGTTTGTAATGTTATTAATTTCTGCTCTTATCTTTATTATTTCCTTCCTTCTAATTCCTTTGGGTTTACTCTGTTGCCCTGTTCTTTTTCTAAGAACAGTTTAATCTTTTCCAATCCTTCTTCTTTGTTACATCTGTGCATTTAAAGCTACATTTCAGTTGCTTACAATGGTGTCCTGGAACTAACAGTAGTCAGCTCATTTTGGGTTGTTCATTTTGTGTATCTCTTCCCAATGCCACACTTGATATTGACAATCTGAAATAGACCTGGTGGGACACTCATACTACGGATGGGCAAATGCTACAAGTGTACTCCCCTGCCCTCGCCATCGCCCCTCCCCGCCTCCACACACACACATATACACTAGCACACACCAACCCTGGGAGCCTCCTGGAAAATATTTAGCCACACAACACTTCTTGTTTTCCAGATTTGGTATTTAACGTTTGTATTATGGTTTGGTTCTAAAATTCCATTTTTTCTTCTTTACTCATTGGTTGCCTAAAGATACATTTTAAAAAATTTCCAATCATATTAAATCATTTTTATTGTTTCTGTTGACTTTTAATGTTATTGTGACATTAGTGGTAAAGAACCTACCTGTCAATGCCAGAGAAGTAAGAGACACAACTTCGATCCCTGGGTTGGAAAGATCCCCTGGAGAAGGAAGTGGCAGCCCACTCCAGTATTCTTGCCTGGAGAATCTCATGGACAGAGGAGCCTGGGGAACTATGGTCCATGGGATTGCAAAGATTCGGACACGACTGAAGCGTAGCAGTGATGTAACCTGTAGGATATCAATTCTTACACATTTGTTCAGACTTCATTGGTAGCATACCATATGGTCAATTTATTTAAAATATTCTTTGTATGCTTGAAAACATTCTTTAATTATCAGGGTTCCACATACGTCTCTTTAATCATCTTGTTAATTGTGTTTGTGCAAACAGTCTCTATCGTTACTAACTTTGCCTGCTATTTTGTCAGTTCTGGGAAAGGAATATTAACATCTTACACAATACTGGTTTGTAATTTCCTTTTTTTTTCCCATAAATTTTCACTTTATATATTTTGAAGCTAAATTCTCAGGTGCATATGTGATTAATACAGCATTCTGATAAATTCTCCCTTTTATTAATATGTAGTGTCCTTTTATCTTTAATGGCATATTTTGCCTTAATTATTCTTTTATCTGTTACTTAAGTCAACACAGTGGCTTTTTTGCAGTTAATAGTTGTCTGCTATAGCTTTCAGACCTTTATCACTCACCTTTTCAGTATATTTCATAAAAAGCATATAGCTAATTTTCCCCCCATCATCTTTACTCTTCTGGTAACAGAATTCTATGTTGGCAATTATTTTCTGTCAGTTCTTTGACACTGTTGCTCTGAATCTTCCAGCCTCCGATATTACTGTAAGAAATTCTGTTGCCCTTTAAGTTGCTCTGTTATTGATAATTTATCTTTTCTTCCTGGGTATTCTGGCTTCCTCATTTCACTGTGAAGAGCCTACCTATGAATGTATTTCTATCTATTATGCTTAGCCTTCCCCTGCTTCTTTAATTTGAAGAATTTATTTATTTTTATCAAGTCTGGAAAACTATCAACTATTGTCATTATGAACACTATTTCTATTCCATTGTCTTTATTCCCTCTTTTTGGAATTCTTATTAGAGATACAGTTGACCCTTACGCAAGTGGGGGTTGTGGGTGCTGACCCTCCATGCTGTTGAAAATTCATGTCTGACTTTACTCGAGATCCCTGGTTCTGCATCCAAGGATTCAAGGAGTTTTAGACTGTGTAGTAACTGTAGTATCTATTTATGGGAAAAAATCCATATATAAGCCAACTGCTAAGTTCAAGTCTGTGTCGTTCCAGGATTGAACGGATGTTGACTTTTTTCAATCTCTGTTCCATGTCTTCTAACTTGTCTTTTAAATTTCCTGTCTTCTAATATAGTCCCATCTGTGTTCTGGGCAGTTCACCTAGATTTGGCTTCCAGTTCATCAATTCTCTTTCCACTTTATTATTTCTGTACTGTTTAAAACCTTTCTTTCTTCCTGTCACGCTGTGTTCTCCTTCAGATTATTTTTCACTTACATGTTTGGACTCTAGTTTTCATGTTTCCTTTCTCTGTTGACTTTCATTCACAATGAATCATTTCCCTGTGCATTTTGTAATTTGGGATCACAAGAGGGACTTTATTTTCCTTTGGGACTCCTGGCAACCTGAGCAGTGTGCTGTTTGCTTCTTGTGAACACCCCAGAGCCGGCCCAGCCCAAGAGCAATTTCACATCGCCTTTCAGCTCAGGGATTTCCCACACCATGAATGCAGGGCACAGCAAACGCTAAACACACTGGCCTGAGATGCAGAGTTTTCATGGGAGAATTATTTATTGATTCAGTTTCCTGATTTTCCAGTGAGAGTCATGGCTGAGACAACTTCCATATTGTGCCTCTGGACCATTGGGCAGGGTTTAAGTCCCAGGTTACACTGAGTTAGCAATCTATCAAGGGTCGAATTCCTAACTAGCCAGATAAGATAAGTCCCTACCCACGCCCACCCGCACCACCGTGGCTAGGGGTGGGGTCATACCCCTACCTCTGGAGCCTGCACCCCTCCCTCTCCCATCATCTGACCTGTATGCTTTCCCTTCTTGTTCTTGAGCATAGTCATAGATTTTTTTTATTATTACGATAATTTTCCATAACATATAATTTACGACTTAAACCACTTTAAGTGTACAGGTCATTGGCACTTAGTACTTTCACGCTGCTGTGCAACCATTACTACTTTCTACCACCAGAACGTTTTCCTCTTCCCAAACTCGGACCCCACAGCTGCCTAACACTAACTGCCCCGTCATGCCCCTCCCCACACATTAACCACCGTCCTGTTTCCTGTCTCTGTGAATTTGATGACTCTACATCACTCCATGGGAAATAGATGGAGAAACAGTGGAAATAGTGTCAGACTTTATTTTTTGGGCTCCAAAATCACTGCAGATGGTAATTGCAGCCATGAAATTAAAAGACGCTTACTTCTTGGAAGAAAAGTTATGACCAACCTAGATAGCATATTCAAAAGCAGAGACATTACTTTGCCGACTAAGGTCCGTCTAGTCAAGGCTACGGTTTTTCCAGTGGTCATGTATGGATGTGAGAGTTGGACTGTGAAGAAGGCTGGGCGCCAAAGAATTGATGCTTTTGAACTGTGGTGTTGGAGAAGACTCTTGAGAGTCCCTTGGACTGCAAGGAGATCCAACCAGTCCATTCTGAAGGAGATCAGCCCTGGGATTTCTTTGGAAGGAATGATGCTAAAGCTGAAACTCCAGTACTTTGGCCACCTCATGCGAAGAGTTGACTCACTGGAAAAGACTTTGAGGCTGGGAGGGATTGGGGGCAGGAGGAGAAGGGGACGACAGAGGATGAGATGGCTGGATGGCATCACTGATTCGATGGACGCGAGTCTGAGTGAACTCCGGGAGATGGTGATGGACAGGGAGGCCTGGCGTGCTGCGATTCATGGGGTCGCAAAGAGTGGGACACGACTGAGCGGCTGAACTGAACTGAGGTACCTCACATGCTAAGTTGCTTCAGTCATCTGCTATCTCATGGCATCCCATGGACTGTAGCCTGCCAGGCTCCTCTGTCCATGGGATTCTCCAGGCAAGAATACTGGAGTGGGGTGCCATTTCCTTCTTCAAGATACCTCTCATAGGGGAATCATATAGTCCTTTTTTTTCTTTAACCTGGATCATTTTAAAAGTCTGTATTGAATTTGTTATAATATTGCTTCTGTTTTATGTTTAGGGGGTGGTTTGACCCCAAGGCATGTGGGATCTTAGTTCCCTGGCCAAGGTCGAACCCACAACCCTTGCATTGGAAGGTGAAATCTCTAACACTGGACCCCCAGGGAAGTCCTTATACAGTCCTTTTGAGCCTCAGTTATTTTACTTAGCATACAATCCTCAAGCTCCATCCATGCTGGAGCAGGTGTCAGAATCTCCTTTCTTTCTAAGGTTGAATAATATTCCATTGTATGTATAAACCATGGTTTGCCTTTCCGTTCATCCACAGATGGACCCTTGGACTTTTGTTACTTTGGGCTATCGTGGATAATACTTCTACGCACACGGATGTGCAAATATCAGTTAGAGTCCTCGTTTTCAGTTCTTCTGGGCACAGATATATTCTAGAAGTAGAGTTCCTGAATCAGACGGTAATTTTTATGTTTAATTTTTTTGGGAATTATCGCGCCATTTTCTACTGTGAAAGTCATAGATATTTAAATACCTGTAATATTTTATCCTGCACATCTGTATGCTATTAGTGGAAGGCTATGCATGGGATCCAAGGCTGCTACTTCCCGGAGCCAAAAATCCTGCCTCCTTTAGTTGGTATAATTCTCTCCCCCCACATTACTCCTCCCTTTTCTTACCCAAGTTCTGGGTCTTTCTGTGACTGTTCCTGGTCCTAGATACTCATTCCAGAATGGCCAAATGAGTTAAATGGCGAAACTAAAACAGGTCTGTGCAGGCATGTCTGTGTGTGTGTGTGTGTGTGTGTGTATTCCCTGATGGCTCAGTTAGTAAAGAACCTGCCTGCCAATGCAGGAGACCCAGAATACTCAGGTTCAATCCCTAGGTAGAAAATATCCCCTGGAGGAGGAAATGGCCACCCGCTCCAGTCTTCTTGCCTGGAGAACTCCATGGACAGAGGCGCCAATTGGTTGCAAAGAGTCGGACACAGCTGAGCACCACCACCACCACCACATGCCATGTAATTGGTTTATTTGTGGCACTTGCAGCTGAATAAGCAGAGAATACGTCTCTTCCAGGTTTGGAAACACAGTGTTCATCTGAGGGAATGTCTGCTTGGACTGGATCTGTGTTCAAGTGAAGATATGGGGATTCTTCCTACATAAGAGAATATTTGATCACAAAACTCTGGGGTGTTTTTTCCACTTAAAGTATGTCCATTACAAGTGGATTTACTAACCAAGAGCTTGCTAAGCCTTTATTAAAAAAAATAGTTAGGGTTTAATATAAGGTGCTATCTAATGGCTGAGGTAGAATGAAATTCTAGTTCTTTTTTTTTCTGGAGGTTTATAAGTCATGAAGCTTCTCTGAGCGTGCTAAATTCTTTCCTCCAGATTTTGCCTTGAATGTACTGCCACCTTCCCTTAAATTGTTTTTTTCTCTTCCTGAAAGTAGAGTAAGTTGCAGCAAAAGTCATTTTTGGCTGAAGAAAAAACTTTGAGAATGTGACTCATTCAATTTTCAGTTATCAAAGAAAATAAAAGTGTATCCCTTTGATTTTGTTGTTGTTATTATTTAGTTGCTCAGTTGTGTCCTACTCTTCGAGACCCCATGGACTGTAGCCTGCCAGGCTCCTCTGTCCATGGGATTTCCCAGGCAAGAATACTAGAATGGGTTGCCATTTCCTCCTCCAGGGGATCTCCCTAATTCAGGGATCAAACTCGTGTCTCTGGCATTGGCAGGCAGATTCTTTACCGCTGAGCCACCTGGGAAGCCTGTATCCCTTTGAAGGAGGGCTTTAATCAAAATTGTATTCACTCCTAAATTTAATCAGCAAACCCTTACTGAACGCCTCACACAAAGATGGTGATGCATAAACAGGTCATGGTCCCTTATTTACACATAGTTCAATATCAGGAGAGGCCATTAGCAAAGCAAATATTTCAGATAGTTATTTTCAACAGGGTGGCACACTTGCAGCACTGCCCCACTGTCCCTCTAAAAACAAAAGTCTGGTGAAAATGCAATCAAAATTTTAAAAGCCTGTATTGCTAATACAGCCTGTTACACAAATAAGGATTTTTTTAGAGGCCAAAATTAAGTGAAAGTATAAATGTGCAGGGATGAGCAGAGAACTAAAGAATATTTGCTGGATCTTGGTGATCTAAAGCTTTTGTTTTTTAAGCTTCAAGGGGCAGAAGACATGGCCTGGGAGCTGCCCAAGGTGTGGTGTTTAATAGCAGGCTCCATCACTAAAGCTGGGACTACTCTTTGGTCCAAAGGCTTCCTGTGTAAAACTGAATTCGAAATTCTTTTGACACCCAATGGACATCAAAGAAAATTTCCTGATTGACACTGTATGCCAAGTAAAGGAAAAAATAAAATAAAAGGCCCCCTTTGAAATTGTGTTTATGCTCATCTATTCCTCATATGATTTTACAGGCAAATTTTAGACTAACTAAAATCTCTGAGAAATTCTCCAGCCTTGAATTTGATTTAAAGTGATCTTGGGCTGGGACTTCCCTGGGGGTCCAGTGGTTGAGACTTCGCCTTCCACTGCAGGAAGTGAAGTTTTGATCCCTGGTTGGGGGCTAAGGTCCCACATGCCTCATGGCCAGAAAAAAACCAAAACATAAAACAGAAGCAATGTTGTAACAAATTCAATAAAAAACTTTAAAAAAAAAAAAGCGATCTTGGGTTAGCCACGCCAGCTGGCCTCTGGTAGACACAAACATGAACGCTCTTTGAGGGTTTCTCTGAAGGAACCCATCTTTAAGCCTCAAAACACTCCTTTGCAAAAACTTCCAAAAGATACTAGTTTGTACAAGAAATGCCAAAATAATAATGAAGCAAGGGACCATGATGGAGGGGCCACAGAAACTAAGAACATCAACATGAAACACAAAAAGATTTCAGATATTGGAATTGTCAAAGACAGGCTGTAAAAGGGTCATAGCCAAAGAAATGAGGGAGAGATTAAACTTATGAGCAGGGGACAAGGAGCCATAAAAATGATGACGGAGACTTGGAACAGTCGCATAAACCTTCCTCCGGAAATAAAAAATGACGTAGGTGAAACTTTAAGACTCATTTTCTGAACTTAACAACAGATAAGACCCAGGAGAAGAGAGAATTAACGAGCTAGAAAATAGATACAAATAAGTGTTAAAGGCTGAAAAGAGATGGACAGAGTTTAATCAGAAACGCAAAAGGAGGAGAGACAGTCAAAGTCAATGTTTGAAGGAAGAGATGGTGGATAAGAAAATGGCCAGAATGGATGAGAGACACCGGTGCTGAGATTCAGGAAGTCAAAGTTCTAACAGGGATGTGTAAGAGGATAGCCTACCAGGACGTACCATGGTGAAACTGAAACACTGGACATCAAAGGCAAGATCTTAAATGAAGCTGAAGAGAGGAGAGATCATCTAGAAAGTAGCCTAACTTCTCACCAGCAGAAGTCAGGGTGAAATCATATCTTCCATATGTTAAAAATATCTGTTAATTTGGTTGATGAAGTGGGTCTTGGAAGAGGAGTAAGAAGCTTGCATGCTAAGTCACTTCAGTCATGTCCGACTCTTTGTGACCTTATGGAGTGCAGCCTGCCAGGCTCCTCTGTCCATGGGATTCTCCAGGCAAAAATACTGGAGTGGATTGCCACGCCCTCTTCCAGGGAATCCTGACCCAGGGATCAAGCCTGCGTCTCTGACGTCTCCTGCATTGGGAGGCAGGTTCTTTACCACTTGTGCTACCTGGGAAGCCCAAAGAGAGCACTACCTGGTATATAAGTGTTAAACAAAGGCCTTTGCCCAAAACTTGCTTGGTTTTCCTTTCCTCAATATTCCCTCATTTTGGTTTATCTCCTTGCCTAGTTTGTTGCTATGTTCCCTTTCCAAACATTGTTTACAGTTGCATTCACCTTTCAATCCTTCATGACTCCCAGTGTCTTCAAACCAAACTGTAAATCTCTAATTTGGGCATTCACAATACCTCGTCAATTTACTTCTAACCACCTTTCCAGCCTTATTTCTCTTCCCACCCCTGCATTATGGGTCAGAGACTATAGATAATGTCTTCGAATGAGCTGACAGCCTTTTAGATGGTGTCAATTGTGCTGTAATCTAGTATCTTATCACTTCCTGCTTTATGCAGTTCTGACGTGGTGTGTGCTCAGTCGTGTCCTACTCTTTGTGACTCCAAGGACTATAGCCCGCCAGGCTCCACTGTTCATGGGGTTTCCTAGGCAAGAATACTGGAGCAGGTTGCCATTTGCCTCTCCAGGGGATCTTCCCCACCCAGGGATCAAAACCTCATTTCCTGCATTGGCAGGTGAATTCTTTACCACTGAGCTCCTGGGAAGCCTGCAGTCCTGACACATGAACTATTTAAGATTAAAAACCTTCCCTTTCCCAATAATTGAATAATGCACTCTGATGGAACTTGTTGTCCTTTGTGTGTGTGTGTGTGTGTGTGTGTCCCCATGAGAGGGAGCAGAATATCTTGTACACATGAGGTGCTTAATACATAATAACTCACTTTATTAATTTGCTCCTTGGCTGCACTCAATGTTGCTTGTTCTGCTTAGAACAATCATCAAGTTTTCTCTGCTTCCCCACATAATAACCATCTTCCAGCACCAACTCAGATGTCAACATCTTCAAAAGCTCCCTGTCCAACTCATCACGGGGAAGATGGATCTCAAAGTGTGACATTATCCAGACCCATTTCACACTGCACTTCTCAAAAGTTGCCACAGTTAATACCACTTGTGTGGGTGTCTTATGGCCCTGCATGCAGTCCTGAGAGACAATGAATGTTCTCTCAAGTTCTATGTCTTGGCTCTGTTCACCTAGCACCTTGGACACAGAGCGCACTCAATAGAGTAAAAGAAATCTTTTGACTAGATGGAAAGGCTGGTGAAGTTGCGGGCAGAAATGGGCCGGGGGGGTGGGGGGGCGGGGAGGTGGTTTGTTTAAGGTCTGAGTGGCTAGGGATGGTCTGTGTATGGCCCCTTCGAGGCTTTTCTCTAGGCAGCCCCCTGCCGTCCTCCGCCTCTCAGCCTGCACAAAGCGAAGTCTGTGTTTAGAGCAATGCGATTTAAAGGTCACATTTATGAGCAAATAGCTGTGTTTATAAACTTAGTTTGACAAATAAGGGGGCCTTTGAAATGAATACTGTTTGCTGAAACTAGAACCAAGTTCCACCAACAGCGCACACTGAGTCTGGTTAAGGGAATGTGCAGCCAGTGTGGCTCTCACAGCCTTAACTCCCCACCCATTCCTTTTATTTTTTTGAAATGTAGTTATTTAAAAGTTCACTGGAATTTTTAGGCTGGGATTTGTCTATTTTGTGCCAGCCTGCCATCGGCATGATATTCAGCTCTGAATGGGGGAGACAGAGCCTTGGGACTTGGCTTGATGTTACTCTTTTCAGGTCAGCCACACTCCCAGACACTGGGTTACTTTCTCATCAGGAGAGTCCAGACACAGAAAGACAGATATCATATGATAGTGCTTATATGTGGAATCTAAAAAAAAAAAAAAAAAAAAAAAGGTAGAAATGAACTTATTTACAAAACAGAAGTAGGATCACAGATGTAGAAAACAAACTTATGGCTACAAGGGGATAAGTGGGGGAGGGATAAATAGGCAGATTGGGTTGGACACATATACACTATTGTACATAAAATAGATGACTAATAAGGACCTACTGTATAGCACAGCAAACTCTACTCAATACTCTGTAATGACCTATATGGGAAAAGAATCTAAAATAGAGTGGATACATGTGTATGGGTCACTGATTCACTGCCGTACAACGGAAACTAACACAGCATAGTAAATCAACTATACTCCAAGAAAAGTCAAGAAAAGAGAGATTCCAGAAGATTGTGGGACCAGGGCTATTGGTTCCCCCTGCAGACTCAGAGTGTCCCATTGGAAAGGTTACCCTGAGATGGGGGTGGCCTGGGTTTGTGATAGAGAAGAACCTGTGTGTGCTCAGTTGCTTCAGTTATGTCCAACTCTTTGCAACCCTGTGGACTGTAGCCGGCCAGGCTTCTCAGTCCATGGGATTCTCCAGGCAAGAATAGTGGATCTTGCTGACCCAGGGGCTGAACCTGGGTCTCATGTCTCCTGCATTGACAGGCGGGTTCTTTACCACCAGCCCCACCTGGAAAGTCCACAGAAGAAACTACTCAGCGTCTAAAACTGGAAAAGGCACATTCGGACGTCAGCTGTGCTGGTTCCTCTGGTTTCCAGTCTCCAGCTGCACAAAGAGAAGCTTGGAGGTGGCAAATGACCCCAGGAGCAAACAGTCATCCTAAGGCAGAGAGGAGCCCAACCCAGAGACTGCAACAAGGCCTTCCCTGTGTTTTAGCGAACCAGAGACAATTGTTCCTTACTTGCCAAGACAGAGTTTCAGAGGATGGAAGGTGGAATGATCAGCTAGAGATTCTGTCCAGAGACATTAGGATGCCCACCCTCAAATTTTAAATTTAACAAAGTGTGGAAAATTATGGATGATTGCACTTGGCTCTGTGAGGCAAGAACTGAATTTCAAACCACTTTCTAGAATGGGAGAGGGCACACTGTTACAGCAAGTGAGTCCTGCTGGGGGAGTTTGGTGATGGGGCCAGGGAATCTGGGGGCTGAGATTGTTACATCCTCACTTGGTGAGAATAATGGACAAAAGGTGATGATGACAAATGACTATTCTTTCATAATACTTGCTTGAGAAGGCTCTACCTTTTTACCTCTCACAAAATTGCCTCAAAACACTTAAGGAATTCCACTTTGGAATGACTTCTGAGCTAGTTTATATTTTCTATCTCATCACTCCACAATTGCACCTCATTTTTAACAACAACAAAAAAAGAAGTAGTTTCCTGCTTGATCAACCACCTTATTCATCAGAGTTGGCTCTGGGTGATTTTTGGTTGTTTCCAGAAATGAAATCCACCCTCCAAGCTGAAAGATTTATGTAAGTGAGGCTCCTTAAGAAATGTGACTTTAGAAGAACTCAAGAGGAGTTCCAGATACATTTGGGTATTGAAAAAAAAAAAGATCCAAATCTCATTAGTTTGCCATCCAACCTCATACATTTTCATATCTTCTTCTCTTCCATTGTTTTAGAAATGAAACTGACCTGAAAAAAGCATTCCAAGTGCATCAAAGAGTTGTGCTCCGTCTGTAACTAAATTTCCGCTTCTACAACATCTCTTGACGAATAAAGAAGGAAAAAGTGGAAAGATTCTATGCAAGAAAAAATAGAGGGGCAAACAGTTCCATCATGAAACTGATGGATCTTCGCCATGCTGCTCTGTGCAGACTCTGCTGGCCTTGTGCATGGTACGTGCAGTATCTTCTGGCTTTGTGCCCTTCGTGTTATTAGAGTCCTGCATATTTATTGCAGAAAATTAGGAAAAAAAGAAAGGTAAAAGGAAAAGAATTTGGGACGTCTCTGGCAGTCCAGTGGGTAAGACTTTGCCTTCCAAAGCAGGGGATGCAGTTTCCATCCTCAATTGGGGTGCCAAGATCCCACCTGCCTTGTGACCAAAAAGGCGAAACAAACCCCCAAACTCCCATGAAACAGAAGCAACATTGTAACAAATTCAGTAAAGGCTTTAGAAATGGGCCATGTCAAAAAAATTTAGAAAAAGGAAGAGAATATAAAGATCATCTATAATTCCACATGTAATTAATTTTGATCTTTCATCTTTCTGGCCTTTATTCAATGGGTCATATTTTGTGACAGGCTTTCCTGGTGACTCAGATAGTAAAGAATCCACCTGACAATGCAGGAGACACAGGATCAACCCCTGGATCGGGAAGATCCCCAGAGAAGAAAATGGCAAACCACTCCAGGATTCTTGCCTGGAAAATCCCACTCACAGAGGAGCTTGGCAGGCTACAGTCCATGGGATCTCAAAGAGTTGGACATGATTGAATGACTAACACACACACACATATATTGCAACAGATTTAAGTCACTGGTTTTTTGTGTGTTTATTAAAAAAAAATAAGATGCATGCAGAAATATCCACAAAACATGTAAATAAAGTGAACTGTGTTAATCAGTAATCAACTCCTCCCCCCTTCCCTATAGACAACCAGTACCCTGATATTTGGAAAATTATTTTCCTTAAAGTTTTTCATCATATTTGCATCATCTAAACCAAAAGTAATTGTACCTTTCCTCTCTGTTGTCGTCAGTGTGGAATCGTGGATTTTTACTTATTTAAGTGCAGTCATTATTTTTTTCCAGGTTCCAGTCATCCTACATGTGGCTGGTGGCACCCCAATTAAAGACAAGCACTTCCTGTGGCCGTCCCACGCCAGTTCATCAACTAGAATCCATCTTTCCCTTCATCACAGCAGAATTTCTCAGGCCCACCTTCTAGGCTGCCCACCCTGACCAATTCTCTAAGGATTTCTGGCTTCTGTTAGTGAACACGTAATGATTTTTAGAAATCAAGACCTGAGCAGTCCATGCATTTTGCTTTTGAAGTGTCAATGCTTCAAGCTTCTCTCAGAGGACAGAGCTAGGGAAAAACACACATGTAACATATCACGGGCTTCTTGGGAAAAAAACACACGCCTGTATTTCTCCTTGACTCACACACTCACGATGCTTCTGACACCAGCTGTGTGGGTTTTTCACACAGCAAGTAATTCTCTGACACCAGCTGGGTGTCCCATAACTCACTCTAGTTTTGGCAATACTTACACTGTACTAGCAAAAGACCCCACAAGTGAAAGGCTCAGCCACACAAGTTGGGACTTCCTTCAAAACTCAGTTGGTAAAGAATCCGCCTGCAATGCAGGAGACCCTGGTTCAATTCCTGGGTTGGAAAGATCTGCTGGAGAAGGGATAGGGTACCCACTCCAGTATTCTTGGGCTTCCCTTGTGGCTCAGCTGGTAAAGAATCTGCCTGCAATGCAGGAGACCTGGGTTCAATCCCTAGGTTGGGAAGATCCCCTGGAGAAGGGAAAGGCTACCCACTCCAGTGTTCTGGCCATATACAGTCCATGGAATTCTCCAGGCCAGAACGCTGGAGTGGGTAGCCTTTCCCTTCTCCAGGGGATCCATGGAGTTTCAGAGTCACACACAACTGAGCAACTTTCACTTCACTTCACACAAGTTGTTCAGTCTCTCAGTCGCGTCCAACTCTTTTTGACCCTCTGAACCACGGCCCACCAGGCTCCTCTGTCCATGGGATTTCCCAGGCAAGAATACTGGAATGGGTTACCATTTCCTCCTTATTTTAGGAGATCTTCCCCACCCAGGTATTGAACCCACGTCTCCTGCATTGTCAGACAGATTCTTTACCACTGAGCCACGAGGAAAGTCCACAAGACTGCCCCCCAACTTGACACCAATTAAGTCCAAGGTTTCCATCTGTAGTCTAACATCCAGGTATAAACTGGGGTTCCCACACCCCCACTCCTGGTATTTTATAATTTTCTAGGATGGCTCATAGAACTCAGGGAAGCACTTGTATTTATTGGCTCCTTATAAAGGGTACAAATGAGCAGCCAAACAGGGGCCGGTGGGGAGGAGGGTGTGAAAGCTTCCGTGTCCCCTCTGTGCACACCGCCCTCCCACCTCCACATGTCCACCAATCCCAAAGCTGGAATAGAGGTTCTGTTAAAGAGTCATCTTTGAGCAAATCTTCGGATGCTAGTAATTAAGTCTATCTCCAGCCCCTGTCCCTCCCCTGGAGGTTGGGGAGTTGGGCTGGGAGTCCCAAACCTTTAATCACATGGCTGGTTCCTCTGGCAACCAGCTGCCATTCTGAGGCTGGTTGAGGGGAGCCACTAAGAGTCACCTCACTAGAATAAACTTGGGTTGAAAGGGGCTCATTCTGTAACACAAAACTTGCTCCTCTCACCCTGATCACTCAGGAAGTCCTAAGGACTTAAAGTAAAAGTCTTGTGCCAGAAGCTGGGAACAAAGACCAAATATATATTTCCTGCTAGGTGGCTCAGTGGAGATATGAGTTTGATCCCTGGGTGGGAAAGATCCCCTAGAGAAGGAAATGGCAACCCACTCCAGTACTCTTGCCTGGAGAACCCCGTGAACAGAGGAGCCTGGTAGGCTACAGTCCATGGGGTTGCAATGAGTTGGACACGACTTACTGCACCCATATCACAATGTCACAGCTTAACAGAAGACCACAGTATTCTCCTATCCATTCCTGTACTCAGCTTACTGTGATAACACATGCTGCGTACTCTCCGGAGAACTCTACCATGCACTCAGGAGAGAATGAGGATGAAAGAAGGTGAATCACGCCTTTCTATTATTACAAAGATAGTTTTTATCTCACAGACACCCCACAAGGGTCTCAGGGTCCCCCAGGAGTGACCAGACCACACTCCCTGGAGAACTGGGAATCAAGAATTACAAGCTGGTTTTGAGATCCTTTGTCCTGATCTTTATGGTATTTCAGCTAGAAATTCACCCTCCAATAAACAGTTTAAATATCAGCTAACTGTAAAAGCTTTCAAAAGTTAAAATCTTAATTTACCTTTGAGACTCCAAGGTAAATATAACTATTAAGACCCTTTCGAGTCAGACCTCCATGAAGTTCCTCCTGCTCAGTTTCTTTGGAGCCAATAGAAAGAGATCGATTTGGGTTCAGAAGCAAAGGCAAGCATTGTTCTTTGCACAGAGTATGGGGAGGTGGGAGCTCCCTCTTGAGCACGTGCTTCCCTGAAGGTGGTGGGTGGGGCTGCTTCTTCAGGGGTCCCCAACCTTTTCAGGACCAGGGACCAATTTCGTGGAAGACAGTGTTTCCAGAAGTGTGGGTGAAGGGAGTGGAGATACAGTTTCAGGATGATTCAAGTGCATTACGTTTATTGTGCACTGTGCTTCTAATGTGACGCAGCTAGTAAAGAACCCACCTGCATTGTGGAAGACCTGGGTTTGATCCCTAGGTTTGGAAGATCCCCTGGAGAGGGGAAGGGCTACCCACTCCAGCATTCTTGGGATTCCCTTGTGGTTCAGCTGGTAAAGAATCTGCCTGCAATGTAGGAGACTTGAGTTCCTTCCCTGGATTGGGAAGATCCCCTGGAGAAGGGAACGGCTACTCACTCCAGTATTCTTGCCTAGAGAATTCCATGGACCATAGAGTCCATGGGGTTGCAAAGAGTTGGACATGACTGAGTGACTTTCACTTTCACTCTGCTTCTGATCTGATGCTGCCACTGATCTGATAGTTGGTACCAGTCCCCAGCCTAGAGGTTGGGGACCCCTGTGTAGGATCTTGTGGGCTATAGCAGTATTCTCTCTAGGTGGCCCAAGGTCACAGAGTTGGGCCCCGTCTCCACACACAGCTCACCGCTGCCATCTTGAATCAGGTGTCCCACGAGGCCACTTCTGAATGCTGGCCCTGGAGCTGAGGTGCTGGCTACAGCCATTTCACACCAGATTTCTGGACTGAAGACCCAGGTATGCACATGGCCCTCTTTGAGCAAGAGAGACTGGACTCTGCACAGAGGAAAAGAAAGGTTAGGCTTTATTTTCTTACCCAGATTCTATGTTTATTTCCTGGGAATTGTTCGTGTGGTTTGCCATTGATGTAACAGCTGCTCAGCTTCTCCAGATAGCATCGTAGACTCAGTGAACATGAGTTTGAGCAAACTCCAGGAGGTAGTGGAAGATAGGGAGGCCTGATGTGGTGCAGTCCCTGGGGTAGCTGAGTCGGACAAGACTTAGCAACTGAACAGCCTCTCCAGAACCGATCTGCTCCTCCATTCCTGGCCTCTCTACCCGGGCATTGCCTTTCGAGGTCATAAGCGGGAACCTTTCTCCATACCAGAGCTTCTCAGCACATGATCTGGTCACCCCGCGGACCCTGAGACCCTTGGAGGGCATCTGTGAGATGAAGTCATTTTCATGGCAGTGAGAAGACCTTGCCACCTTTCCTCTTGGTCTTGAGATGATGGTTGCTTAGGCACAGAATCCTCCACTTGTGTCCCACTTGTCCCTGGAAGGGCCCTGGCTGAGCCGCTAGCATCTCTCACATGGTGCTCCCGCCTGTTCTCTCGGCTTCCCCCAACCCCTGCTCTGCCTCCAAGTCTATTCTCAAGGGAACAGCCAGAGCGATCCTTTCAACACCTGACACCACCAATTTTCTGCCGAAAATGACCTGGTGCTGACTCCTTTCAGAGGAGAGTCAAAGCAGAGTCCAAGCTGATGCCTTAAGGTGCCCTTAAGGTCTTACCTGGCCCGCCCTGACTTTTCCCTCTGTGATCCCCTGGCTCTCAACTCTCTCCCCAACACAGATACTCACTCTGTTTCTGGAACACCCAGACCCGCTTGTGCCTCAGGTCCTCTGTCCTGGAGGTTTCTTCTTCTCCCTGACCATCGCACCCCTGCCTTTCCCAGGCTTTGCTGAGATGTCACCTCTGGCTGCGACCTACACTGACCACCCTGTTTAAAATAGTGCACGCTATTTCCTATGCTGGAATACCTGTTACCCTCTTCATCTGCTCTACATTATATACATATAATATAGGCTTCCCATAGGCTTCCCAGGTGGTGCTAGTGGCAAAGAACCTGCCTGTCAATGCAAGAGGCATAAAAGACGCTGGTTTGACCCCTGGGTTGGGAAGATCATGTAGAGGAGGAAATGGCAACCCACTCCAGTATCCTTGCCTGGAGAATCCCACGGACAGAGGAGCCTGGTAGGCTACAGTCCATAAGTTCACAGAGTCAGACATGACTGAAGCAGCTTCGCACACATGCATGCATATATATATATATATATGTATATATGCTGGGAGGGATTGAGGGCAGGAGGAGAAGGGGACGACAGAGGATGAGATGGCTAGATGGCATCACCAACTCGATGGACATGAGTTTGGGTGAACTCCAAGTGTTGGTGATGGACAGGGAGGCCTGGCGTGCTGCGATTCATGGGGTTGCAATGAGTCAGACATGACTGAGTGACTGAACTGAACTGATACGTATAATTAATTTTTTATCTGGCTGCATGGAGTATTAGTTGCAGCACATAGAATCTTTAGTTGCAACACATGAGATCTAGTTTCCTGACCGGGAGTTGAACCTGGGGCCCCTGTGTTGGGAGTGCAGAGTCTTAGCCACTGGACCACCAGGGAAGTCCCGATGCTCTACATTTTCTTTTCCACCCCCCTCACTCCAGCACTTACACACTTCTCTCTATTTAGCTATTGTGTGTTGATTATTGTCTCTCTCACTCCATTAGCATGTCAGTGTCACAGGTCAGAGATTTCTGGCAGCTTTCTTTCATTGCTGTATCCTAAAAACCTAGAATGGCATGTAGTGGACACCAAATAAACATTTACTAAATAAATGGCTGCAGGTATATGCAAATGCCTTAAAAAAAAAAAACTAGGATGCTTGGAATATTTGAGGTTGTGATTTAACTAAGACCAATCATCAGGAATTTGTTGAGTGAATTAGTAATCAGAATGCTTTCCTCTGCAAGCAACAACAACTCAAGTGAAAGCTTAAATAAGAAAGGAAGGAAGAAACGTGTTCTCTTATAGTGTAAGCTTCAGGCATGGCTGGATCCAGGAGTTCAAATGAAGTCATTGAGATTCTGTCTCTTTACTTTCCTCCTTTGGTATCCACTTCATTCTCAGGCAGCTTTTACCTTTATGCTGATAATGATGCCACAGGCATCTTTAAGCTTTTGTTACCAGTCATCCCATGAGAAAAAAGGTACGATTATTTCCATTTGGTTCTTCTGCTCCCAAGCTCTCTTATTGACGCAGTGAGGGAATATGTATATATATCTGTATTTATTTCTGTGTCTGGTTCAATAATTGAAAACTACCAGTTTGTTCTGCTCCATCCAATTCCAACCCAACAGCACAGGATTTATTTTATTTTTATGCTTTTTTTTTTTTTTTAAATTTTTGGCTGTACAATATGTGGGATCTTAGCTCCCCAGTCAGGGATCAAATTCCCTGCAGTGGAAGCCTGGAGCCTTAGCCACTGGACCACCAGGGAAGTTCCAGCACAGGGTTTATTTTAGTTTTTTCCTTTTCCCCTTCTCCAGTGGTGAAGCTGGGCCCCCATTTCTGTTATTGATTTACTTATCTGATCCCTGCTCCTGTGTGTGACCAATTCCCCTTCTCCCTCCATGGCTGAGCCTCCCCTCATGGGATGCCCTCCTCACCTGCTTGGAAGGACTCTGGCCACTGAGCTTCCCTCCCATTCCTGCACAGATACTGGCCTTTGCTCTGACCCCCTCGATGGCTTTAAGGCTGAATTGTTCAGAATGGGAAGAGGAGAGGAGGGAAAAGGAAGCAGGGTGTCATCATCCTAATTGATGTCAAGTTACCCCAAGACTCCCAGGGACCCCGGGGCCCTTTGAGGGCCCCCAGGCTGTTCCTGATTTCCAGGACATGAATGCCCATGAGGCTCCAAGGTCACTGTGGCGACTTGCAGCTGCCCTTCACCAGCCATGGCCAGGGCTCCTTCCCCTTCCCTGGTGTTTTCCTCCTGGGCTTGTCCAGTCCCTTGTGTTGGATAGATGGAGTCTTAGCCCTCCAGAGCGGGCTCAGTGCTATCCCATCCACGTGACTAGAAGGGCTCCGAGTTCACCTCCTAGAGTGGGAATCGTGAGTGAAAGGCATCCCCCTCCTGGGTGGCCATCCTGAGGCCAACCAAGGCTCACATGGCCCTCATCTCTGCACCCTGGCAGGAGGCACCTCCTCTGGCCCGTGCAGCGCCGGTGACTTAAGGGAGCAGCTGAGATGAGGAAGTACAGTTAGCATCCCTCATGGCTTATGTTGTACAGGCTGTCAGAACTAATGAAATTTTATGACAGACGGGCAGCAACCAGCTTCCTGGTGTTATTTATCTTTCTCGCTTCTGGCTTGGAGCGCTGGGTGATTTTTCATTTACAGTTAAGGACGCCAAGATGACTAAGCGCAACTTGCCTACTCAGAAAACTAGCAAATTGTATCAATGCACAAACGTAATTAATAATCATCTAGTGTGAGAAACAGGGAGCAGTTAAACAGGATAGTCTAGCTGCTCGGTTCCCCTCCCTCTCTCCTGTTTTTAAAATGCCAGGGACATCAGGGGTTTATCCTCTGCTAGTATCTGATATTTGCAATATGGACAGTGACAAAAGGTTCTTATGAGCGGTGACGTGGGCCCCCTTGGCTCAATAGATTTATTTGTAGCGGCCTTAGAGTGATGATGCAAATAGATGTAATACAAAGGGGTATGTGTGCAGTTGCTAAGTTGTGTCCAACTCTTTGCTACCCCGTGGACTGTAGCCTGTCAGACTCCTCTGTCCATGGAATTTTCCAGGCAAGAATACTGGAGTGGGTTGCCATTTCCTTCTCCAGGGGATCCTCCTGACCCAGAGATTGAATCTGGGTCTCCTGTATATGCAGTCAGATTCTTTACCACTGTGCCACCTGGGAAGCTATATGTGGAGGTGGGGGAGGATTAAAAAATAGAAAATTTCACATAAGAAGGGATGGAGGTCCCAGGAGACAGGTTAATCCTAGAGCGAAAAGACTCAAGATTGTGAGACTGTGTTTATACAAGCAAGAGAAACCCACAGAACCAATTAATCACAGTGACCTGAACCTGGGAGATGTATATACTCTGAAAAATTCTTTCGTAAACATGCCGGTTCTTTATCTCCTTATTCCTGCCGTGTTATCTGAGTTTCCGTCCACATCTGTCTGTCCCCACCTGCTGTTGTCCCATCCCCAGCCTCTGCAGTTCCTTGCTCCCCAGAAATGACTTCCAGGGCAGTCTCTGGTGATACCTTGAATGTGCTCCCTAATAAACGGTTAGGTCTCATGTAACATTTGCATAATTTTTTTCTTTTCTGCCACTCCCATGAGGTTCTGGTGAGCTGTATCCTTAAGGCAGCTCAAATCAGTCAGTCCTAAAGGAAATCAACCCTGAATATTCATGGGAAGGATGGATGCTGAAGCTGAAGCTCCAATACTTTGGCCATCTGATGCACAGAACTGACTCATTGGAAAAGACCCTGATGCTGGGAAAAACTGAGGGCAGGAGGAGAAGGGGAATGTTAGAGGATGAGATGGTTGGATGGTATCATCAACTCAATGGACATGAATTTGAGCAGACTCTGGTCAAATTCATGCTGCAGTCCGTGGGGTCACAAAGAGTCGAACTCGACTTAGCGACTGAACAAGAACAACGATCCTCAAGGCACCACAGCATCAGCCGCATGTTTCTCCTTCAGAGGCTGGAGAATGCTTTCTCTTCACCCACAGTGTTTTCCCAGGACTTTTAAATTGTGCTGTTTGTGTTCCAGCACCCTCTAGATTTTTTTTTTAGTAAACAGCTCTGGCATGGGCAAGGAGGCAACCCTGAAAGACCGACATTGTGCTCTTCTTGAAACCTGAGCCCCAGCGCTGTGACTGAGGCTTTGTGAAGGGCCACTCACCTCCTCTCTCAGGGCAGGCTCCTTCCAGAGGGCTCTTCGGGGCTTTGTGCACCTTGGCCGAGGGAGGCTGGACATGCCCAGACCTGCCTGGCTCACCGAAATGGGGAGTGTACTCCAGGTGGCACACCTTGATTGGAAGGGATGCAGTAGGGCCAGAAAGCAAGTGAGACCCCAGACTTGCCCTCAAGGACTTTATTATGAGAATAGGGAATGTAGTTAAAACACAGTACATGTAGTCATGCACGAATGTGAGAGTTGGACCATAAAGAAGGCTGATGCTTTCCAACTGTGGTGGCGGAGAAGACTCTTGAGAGTCCCTTGAACAGCAAGGAGATCAAACCAGTCAATTCTAAAGGAAATCAGTCCTGAATATTCATTGGAAGGACTGATGCTGAAGCTCCAATACTTTAGCCACCTGATGCAAAGAGCTGCCTCACTGGAAAAGACCCTGATGCTGAGGAAGATTGAAGGCCGGAGGAGAAGGGATGACAGAGGACAAGAAGGCTGGATGGCATCACTGACTCCATGGACGTGAATTTGAGCAAACTCTGGGAGACAGTGGAAGACAGAGGAGCCTGGCATGCTGCAGTCCATGGGGTCGCAGACATAACTTAGCGATTGAACAACGACAACACTCCAACCCAGTGAGAAATTTCCTGTGAAAGTGGATCCATAATCCCACTAAGTCCTCTAAAAAGAGAGACTAATGAGAAATCAACTCTAGAGGAAAACAAACTGAGAGGTGATGATCATGCAGGAACACTGGGTATTCCCCCAGGATCCCATGCTGCTGAATAATAAAAGTCGCAAAGTCCGTACTAGAAACTGCTTCATCCAGAAGCTTCTGGAAGGTGCATGCATCCATAACTGGGACGTCAGTAACGGCCTTGTTGCTCTTGATTGTCCTCACTGATAACAGCTGCTTATGAAGTGTCTGTTTTCTGAGAACTTGGACTCTGTCCTGGTCTGTTTTACATCTGGGAATGAGGGTGGTGGTATGTTGTTTTTCTCTTGGGTTGCTGAGGAAGAGAGGCGGGGAGGCGCTGGCTTGCCAGTGCCCTATTCGTCTTTCTGTTTGTTGTTGCAACTGGCCTTATTAGACTGGGCGAGAGCTGCCAACATTTATAACTTTGGCTTTTCTAATTAAAGTTCCAGTGAAAAGGCAACCCCTCTCCTCTGACTCTCGGCAGGAATGCGCTCTCGTAATGCAGGCATCTGCCCCCTGGGCTAACCTTTCCTGAAACCAGATAAACAAAGTAATACTAATAAAAATATCCATCTGTGCTTAAAGATAAATAGAGCATTAATATACCAATCGGAGATCTGGATTCTTTGGGAGCCAGTTTTAATGATATTAGACATCTGTTACAGCTCGCTTTCCACTCATTTTCCATTTGCACATTCTTACCTGAAAACAATGGGAAAGCAGTTTGTCTGGAGAAGACGGGGTGCCACCAGACCACTGCCCCCTTAGTGTGTGCTCACGTGCTCAGTTGCGTCTGACAGTTTGCGACCCCAAGGACTGTAGCCCACCAGGCTCCTCTGTCCATGGGATTCCCCAGGTAAAACTACTGGAGTGGGTTGGCATTTCCTTCTCCAGGGGATCTTCCCAACCCAGGAATTGAACCTGTGTCTCTTGCGTCTCCTGTATTGGCAGGCAGGCTCTTTATTATTAGGGCCACCTTCCCCCGTAGAGAGTAAAACAAATGTATAAGCTAAAGATGTGCCTTAACATTTGCCCCTCTGCTTGGATTTCACCGAGGATTTTAAGCATGGTGGTCTTTTTTCAGTTTTATTTTTGGATACCAGAACACCAATTTATCCATTGTTGACAGTCTGTAGAGTTGTGGGTAGACCAGATGTACAGATGTTGGCACGCTCATGACAGTCATTTTCTTTCTGGAGTCAAGTTGTGAAAGTATCTGAAGCCATTTGTTTGCTAGGAGACCAGCACTGTCTCAGCCTGGAAAGTCGGGAGGACAATGGTTTCTCCTAAGGAGAACAGTACCTGGATGGCAGAAACAAGCCTCTCAGGGTTCCTTTAGCATTTTTCACACTCAAGAAGAATTGTAGGCAAGTTGCTACTTACTGTAAGACAGCTTTCTCCTCCGAAGGGCAGACCTATTGACCTGAGCTTCTTAGATGTAGTAGTGCTAGTTACTGGGCGTAGGGGCAAAGGGATGTGAGCAAGTCAGTGTGGGTGGGAGCCAAGATGACTGGGGGAATTAACAATTGCTACAACAGGGCTTTTCCTGGTGGCTCAGTGGTAAAGAATATGCCTGCCAGTGCAGGAGACATGGGTTCAATCCCTGATTTGGGAAAATCCCACATGCTTCAGAACAACTAAGCCCACAGCTATCAAGGCTGTGCTCTAGGGCCTGGGAGGGACAACTACTGAAGCCCTCATGCCGCAGAGATGCTCCGCAACAGGAGAAGCCACGGGAGGAAGTCTGCACACCGCGACTAGAAAGCGGCTGCTGCTCACCACAGCTAGAGAAAGCTGAAGCCACAGTGAAGACCCAGCACAGCCCAAAACAAATAAGTAAAAAAAATTTTTTTACTTGCTACAGTGATAGGGCTGGGCTGCCTCTGACTTTCAGTGCCTGAAGATGAAGGATGCTCAATCACATCGGCATGAGAGGAACCCATCGGCAAGACTGGCCAGTTCCAAGTGCTGATGACACAGAGAGGCAGCTACATTTTCAAGTAGTGGAAGCATTTTTTCAAACAAAAATCTTACACAGAATTCCAATATGTAAAATGTATTTAAGGAGAGCTATTTTTTTTTTTCCTTGAAAAGCAGGAGGTCCATGAAACATTTTTATGGGGGAACAGTTTAACAATCATTATTCTAGGGATTTCACTGGCAGTTCTGTGGTTAAGAATCCTTGCTTTCATTGCAGAGGGTATGGGATCCCTCCCTGGCCAGGGGACTAAGATCCTGTATGCCATGAGGTGCAGCCAAAAAAATAAAAAATGAAAAACAGAGAGAGAAAGAAAAAGAAGAACCATAATTCTAGACGTTATCAGATGGGCATGAAGTTCTAACGTTCTCTGATCCTATACTGTGCTAAGAACTGAGTGTTTTAAGGTTTCTTACCTAGAATTTTATTCCCCTTCACATTTTATATGCAAGTTTATAACTCTAGATGAAAGTTGAAGGAATTATAAACACCCATACACCTGCCACCTAGACTCAACTGCCAGTGTTTTGCTCTTGCTGTTTCACCACTGCCCATATATTAACACACCAGTTCATCTTATTTTAAAATTCATTTCAAACTAAGTTGTAGACATCAATACTGCTGCGTACATAACAGGTATTTACTAGAGTTCCATGTCTTGTGCAGTTCTTTCTTTTCTTTTTTTAAACTTTTATATCAGACTAAAGCCGATTAATAATGTTGTGGTAGTTTCAGGTGAACAATGAAGGGACTCAGCCATACATACACATGTATCCATTCTCCCCCAAACTCCCCTCCCATCCAGACTGCCACATAACCTTGAGCAGAGTTCTATGTGTTATACAGTAGGTCCTTGTTGGTTATTCATTTTTAATATGGCAGTGTGGACATGTCCAAACTTCCCTGGTGACTCAGAGTGTAAAGAATCCACCTGCAATGAGGGAAATCTGGATTCGATTCCTGGGTTGGGAAGATCCCCTGGAGCGGGGCATGGCAACCCACTCCAGTATTCTTGCCTGGAAATTCCCCATGGAGAGAGGAGCCTGGTGGGCTACAGTCCATGGGGTCACAGACTCAGACATGACAGTGAACTAAGCACAGCATAGTGTACATGTCCATCCCAAGTGCATTCTTTTTAAGAAGCCACATTTACATACAATGAAATGAATAGATCCAGCACATAGTTTGAGTTCTAACCATAGAATTATTCAGTGCAAACCCTTATTAAGATAGAAAACATGTCCCTTATCTCTGAAAGTTGCCTGGTGGCCCTTCCCAGCTAGCCACACACCCCAGGCTCCATCTCCTCACTCTGGTGACCACTGTTCCAATCTTTGTCATCAAAGAGTCATTTTACCCAGAGCTTCATTTGAAAGAGATCACCACTTCAGTAATCCTGACTTCTTTCATGTAGCAGATTGCTTTTGAGACTCATCCATTCTGTTGCTTTCATCAGCGCCTCCTTCCTTTTAATCCAGGGGGTGGCATTTTTGGCTATGGACTGGAGAGAACTCTGACTTCCATGATTCATGATCTGACGCTTCCACGCCAGGCCACTCTCATTATTTCTGGCAGAATTAGCTTTGTCTAAACAGCAGCAAGCAATCTGTCTGTAGAGTTCATTTAGTCCAAGCAGCTGACAGCTTGCTGAGAGAATCATTCGAGCCAGTGTCTGAGTGGACCAGGCAGGCTGGTTGACACGGCCATAGCAGTGACAGTGAGGGGGCTTGTGGCCACCAAGAACACTACTCTCTTTTTTTCTCTTAAGCTGTGGCATGTTGCTCTCCTCTATTGCTCCAAAGCCAGAAACTTGGCCTGAATCCTCAACTCTCTTCAGTTCTTTTTTTTTTTTTTTTGGTTTTTATTTGTAATAAAACATATACAACAAAAATTTGTTATTTAAATCATTTTTTAAAAATATTAATTTATTTGGCTGCATTGGGTCTTCATTGCAGCATGCAGGGTCTCTGATCTTCATTGTGGCATACATGTTCTTTTGATGGTAGCTTGCAGAATCTTTGGGTGTGGCATGTGGGATCTAGTTCTCTGACCAGGGAATGAACCCATGCCCCCTGCATTGGGCGCAAGGAGTCTTGGCCACTGGACCACTGGGGAAGTCCCTATTCTAACCAGTTTAAAGTGTATAATTCAGTGGCATTAAGGACCTTCACACTGCTGTTCTGTCATCACCACCATCCATTTCTAGAAACTTTTCATCATCCCAAACTGAAACTCTATACTCATTAAACAGTAACTCCCCATCCCACTCCGTCAACCCCTGATACCCCCATCCTACTTTCTGTCTCTAGGAATTTGACACCTCTAGGGATATAAGTGCAGTCATACAGCATCTGTCCTTTCATGACTGGTTATTTCACTAAACGTATTGCCTTCAAGGTTCATACGGTAGCACGTGTCGGAACTCCCTTCCTTTTTAAGGCTCAGTGGACATGAGTTTGAGCAAACTCTGGGAGGTAGTGAAGGACAGAGGAGCCTGGCCTACTGCAGTCATGGGGTTGCAGACAGCTGGACAAGACTAAATGACTGAACAACAACAAAGAGTCCCCTGAATGTACAGACCACATTTTCTTTACCAGTCATGTGCTGATGGACATTTAGGCTGCTCCCACATCCTGCTTCTCGTCAGTAATGCTGCAGTGAGGGCAGGTATCTGTTTGAGTCACTGTTTTCACTGCTTTTGGGTATCTATCCACAAGTAGAATTGTTGGATCATGTAGAAATTCTCAGATGGTAAAGAATCCACCTGCAATGCAGGAGACATGGCTTTGATTCCTGGGTCAGGAAAATCCCCCTCGAAAAGGGAAGGGCAACCCACTCCAGTATTCTTGCCTGGAGAATTTCCTGGACAGACGAGCCTGGCAGGCTGCAGTCCATGGGATTGCAAAGAGTCAGACACGACTGAGCGACTAATACTTTCACGTCATGGAAATTCTATTTTTTATTTTCTATTTTTTTGAGGAGCCTCCAGTACTGTTTTCCATAGTGGCTGCATCAATTTACATTCACGCCAACCATGCACAAATTCTCTGCATCTTTGCCAACACCTGCTGTTTGACGTGTGTGATGTGGCACCTTGTGGTGGCTTTCACTTGCATCTCTTTCATGACTGGTGATGTCAAGCACCTTTTTGTGTGTGCCTGATATAGATTTCACCTGAGGGAGGTTCTAAGAGCCACCCATGCTCAAGGTCCCGCAGGAAGGTCGTGGGCCACAGTAAGGAGATTAAGTCTGCCTTTGAGAGAGGCAGGGGCTGGAGTGTAGCATGATCTGATGTTTTAAAAGGATTTCACCCTGGTTTTCTGACCACCCAGATTTTTCCTTCCCCCCTTTCTTTTTCTTTTCCCCCAATAGGACATCGTCTGAGACTAATTATCCACTGAACACACTTAGTAGCAGTATTTATCATCATCATCAAAACACACAATGTGGATAAAGAGTTCTATGTTCTACAAGATGCCTCCTTGGGTATGTTAGTCGCTCCATTATGTCTGACTCTTTCGGACCCCACTGACTGTAGCCCACCAGACTCCTCTGTTTATGGGGATTCTCCAGGCAAGAATACTGGAGTGGGTTGCCATTTCCTCCTCCAAGGGATCTTCCCCACCCAGGATCATCTCGTTTAATTCTTGGGGTGATTTCTGCAGGACTTCTTTCTGGGCCAAGTGCCTCTTCCAAGCTCTCTCCCCAATCTCACCACCACTTCATCACTTGGCCTTTTAAGAGAGGAGCCTGGATGTGCCCCTACATGGTCAGAAAAGGGATTGAGATCTCTTTGGCAGAAAACCCAGCTCTGGCAGTAAGGTCCTAATTCTGGAGTCTTCTTGAGAAGAGCCCATCTGTTTAAGACTTCTGCCTGTGCGGAAGTCACAGGAAATCCCATGTTTCTCCTTAAATGCCGTGTGTCTTCTGTCCTTGGACCCTGTGACTTTCTCTGGGTGGGCTAGTCCTTGTCACTGCTGCTTCCACAGGGGCTTCTGAGATCCTGCTCTGGTCAATGGGTTCCTCTGATGGGTTTTAGTGGTTCTCCCTCTGGAAAGAGTGAGATTCGTGCATTTATCCATTCATTCATTCAACTGCTGTGTGGTTTTGACTGTCCACTGTGCATAGTAACTACCGTGAACACTGGAAACACAAGATGAACAGAGAGAGATTTTGGTGCCCTGTATCCAGGGAAGTTTAGATAAATGGGTCAGGCAAGACCAGCTAACCAGAGAGAAAACCCCGCCGGGCAAAGAACGGCCACTAGGGACAAGCATGCTTTTCATCTGCCAGAAATAAACAAGCTCAGTTTGAGGCAAGAGTCCAGAGTTCCAATAGTTACAGTGTCCCAAGAATTCAAGCACTGATATAATTTTTATCATACGGTCTGTCTAACTGCCCTTTACGTTCAGTCTTACCTGCAGGACTGGGGTGCCCAGAGCCGGTGGACACTGGGCTTCTTGGCCATTGGAGTGTGATTTCTAAGGCACTGGGAAGAATTTTCCAGTTTCTTTAAATTCCTTTAGCAGGGGTGTCAGATGTGTAGAAGGGCTTTGTAGAAAAGCTTGAGCCTTAAGAGGAAAATTCCATCAAAAGACAAAGAACAACTTAGAATCATGGTGAGCTGTAAATGAATTCATTCATTTCTCAACACACATTTATGGAGGAGATCAAACCAGTCAATCCTAAAGGAAATCAACTCTGAATATTCATTGGAAGGACTGATGCGGAAGCTGAAGCTCCAGTACTTTGGCCACCTGATGCAAAGACTAGACTCTAGAAAAGACCCTGATGCTGGGAAAGATTGAAGGCAGAAGGAGAAGAGGGCAGCAGAGGATGAGATGGTTGGATAGTATCATCCACTCAATGGTCATGGATCTGAGCAAACTCTGGGAAATAGTGAAGGATGGGAAAGCCTGGTGTGTTGCAGTCCATGGGGTTGTAAAGACTCAGACACGACTAAACGACGGACAACAACAGCAACTGTGCTCAGTGTGGTGTAGGCAGACACACTCCCTTCGTGGAGCTTTCTCTCTCATTGTAGAGAAATCTGTCCATACAAAAGAGTAAGCAATTAAATCCACAGAAAAAATATTTAGGGATCAAGAGCCATGAAGAAAATAGGAAAAGCTGGATCAGGAGTGCGACGTACCTATAGAAATTTGAGAACCAGGCTCTGCGATGAGGATGTGCAGGTAAGCGGTCTAGCCGGGAGGTCGTGGCAGAAAGGACCAGCACAGAAGGGGGAGGTGGGTCAGGGAAGGATGCAACTGGCAAAGGTGTGAGGCCAAAGGAAGGACCACACAGGTCCTGGGGAGCCAGTGTTATGTGAGCTGCGGGGTGGGGGTGCTGTGTGGGCACTGAGGCTGCTCCTAGGGCGACGAGTTCACTGGCGTGTCCAGCCGGCCCTGCATCTGGGCAGACTGGGCTCCGGTGCTCAGAGATGCTCAGTGGGTCTGAGCATCCCACCTGTCTGAGACACTGGTATCAGCGCCTGGAATCGCTGATGCCATGTGCCTGGCTAGCACTGACCAGGGCAGCATCTGCTATTTCAGGGGTGAGTGACCTCATTGGGCTCATTCCCCAGACGACAAAGGAAGGAGGTAGCCATGGAGAGATCTAGTGGGAGAGCATTCAGGCCAAAGGGACCGTGTGTGCAAAAGTCCTTGTCGTGAGAAAGGACGTGATGGCCAGGCTGGCTGGACGGCACTGCCCCTCCCGGGCCTGCTGGGGGTGAAGAAAGAGAGGCAGGCTGGGCTCATGGACCATGCTAGCAACCAGATGACCATCTAGTGCAGTGGAAGCCAGCAGAGGATTCTCTGAGGCATGCCTGCTTTACTTTCTTTTTACCACACCTTCCTCAAAGGATCAAGTTTGAATAGTATGGGAACAGCCTGGAGTAATCAGAAAACAGCATCTCAGGCAGCCCAGGGCCCAGGACAATGGGCACCTCCCCACCCCTCTCTTGGGTGCGAGCACCCTGCTTTCAGATGCAAGCAGCCCAGGCGGGGACCCCAGCCTATTCTGAGGATGGGCAAGCCTCAGAGAAAAAGAACAATCAGAGGGTAAAAGGATTGGAAAACAGGGAGTTTCCAGCAGCCATTTCTTTGCATTGCATGTGATGCATTTTGACAAAGTGTGAAGCAGGGAAAAAGTCGCAGGATTGCAGGACCGCCTGGCCGGGCCCGTGGAGCGGCTGACAGAGCTCGCCCGCTTCAGACAGTGGGCTCTCGCCTCCGGTTTTGAATTTGGAATGGAGGCATGCAAAAAAGAGATTACGGTTTAGCATTCACTGCATGCATTCAGTGAAAAAATAAGACTGTCATGAAGCTGGGACTCAATCTACCAGAGGACGTGTGGATGAGGGAGCCCTGGCTTCTGAGTGGACAGTGGGCAGAAAATGCCCAGGCCGGAGGCACAGGGTTTCCATAGCTTTGAGTCAGAATTTCTTCTTTCTGTCTATTAATGCTATCCTTCCTTGTGGCTACCCCACGATATTTCTTCTCCTTTTTCTCCCCTCAGTTTTTTTCACCCTTTGAAAAAATCTATAACCTGGGTTATAAACTAGGTAACCGAAATGAAGAAGGCCCTTGCAGGTCCAGGGCAGGGGGAGGAGAGAGACATCGAATAAATTCAAACCAAGACAGTACCTTAAAATAATGTTTTGTTTTGGAGACTTTAAGACTGCTTCAGAAATAGAGACATAGAGAACACACATATGGACCCCAAAGGGGAAGGGATTAAGGGATGAAATGACATTGGGATTGACACGTAAACACTACTATGTGCGCAACAGATAACTAACGAGAACCTGCTCTTTAGCACGGGGAACTCTACTCAGTGCTCTGTGGTGACCTGAATGGGAAGGAAATCCAAAAAAAGAGGGGATATACGTGTACATATGGGCTTCCGGGGTGGCTCGGACCGTAAAGAATTGCCGGCAATGCAGGACACCTGGGTTCAGTCCCTGGGCTGGGAAGATCCCCTGGAGGAGGAAGCGGCAACCTACTTCCGTATTCTTACCTGGAGAATCCCATGGACAGAGGAGCCTGCCGGCTACCGTCTATGGGGTCGCAAAGAGTCAGGTAAAACTGAACGACTGTCGCTCACTCATGCGCACATAGAGCTGATTCACTTTGCGGTACAGAGGGAACTCACAAGGCATTGTTAAGCAACTATACTCCCCCCCCCCCCCCAAAAAAAAAAAAGAAAGAAAGAAAAGAAAAATAAATAACCCAAAAGACTGCCCCATTCCAGACCGTCCTTCTAGAGACTAGAGAGCGGAGCCTGGAAGAGTCGAGTGACTCCCTCCGGTTCCCACGGCATCCTGGTTGGCAGAACCACGATCAGAGCCTCAGTCTGTGAACTTCTGTGCCAAGATTCTTTCTGTGACCCCCGCAGACTTATTGTCCTGCTTTATTTGTGGGGACGCTCAAGTTACTGGCAGAGTTTATTCAGAGCACAGACTGCTGGAGCCTTTGGTGTGCTACCAAGGTTTGCTCCTTCCCAGATGCCCCTGCTGGTGGGGGGAATGGGCTGGGGGGTAACATGGCTCATTACCCCTGCTCTGCCCTCTCCTGGGTGCTGGCACAAATGCCATAAGCCAAAAGCCTTGGCACCGAGGCTGTGAAGGATTGAGTTTGGTGCTCTAACGAGGCCTATGGCTTCAAGACAGGGGTTCCCACCCTTGGGAGAGAGAGTGAGACAGGTGGGCTAGTTGATGTTAGCAGAGGCAGTGACCTGTGGTGGTCAAGGCTGATCTTCCAGAACCAGACTTTCTGATTTTTCATCTTGCCTCTTATTCGCTATGTGAACATTTATTTGACTTTCCTCCTGTTGAATAGGATGCAGATATCCACATCACTGGCTTCCCAGGTGGCGCTAGTGGTAAAGAACCCACCTGCCAATGCAGGAGGCGTAAAAGACACAGGTTCAATCCCTGGGTCAGGAACATCCCCTGGAGAAGGGTACAGCAACCCACTCTAGTATTCTTGCCTGGAGAATCCCATGGGCAGAGGAGCCCGGCATGCTACAATGCATAGGGTCACAAAGAATCAGACACAACTGAAAGGACTTAGCATGCAAGCACTTCCACACCACTGGTATTGTTATCTATTGCCAAGAAGAGAATCAATGGTCCTACACACACAAGCAGCTACACATATTTCTCAGCCACAGTTTCTGTGGGTCAAGAGTCCGGGGATAGCTTAGCTGGATCCTTGGCAAGACTGAAGTCAAACTGTGTGGCAGGGTTGAGGTCTCATCTGAAATTTGACTGGGGGAGGATCCCCTTTCACGCTTACCGAGGACGTTAGCAAAATGGATGTCCTTGTGGTTGTAGGACTAAGGACCTCGTTTTCTTGTTGGCCATTTGCCAACCAAAGGCCACTTGCTTTCTCAAAACCAGCCAGGGAGAAAGAGGCTTCAGGAAATCAAGTTATTGTGTAATGTGATCATGCACATGTTATCACATCATCACTGCCGTATTCCATTGAGCAGAAGCAAGTCTCAGGTCCTACCCACTGCTCAAAGGTGCGGGGGGCGAGGGTGATTACACAAAGGTATGAACACCAGGAGATGGGGGTCCTAGGGTCACCTTTAGAGTCTGTGCACCGCTATGCCTTGTGGGGTTATTGTGAGGAGTAAATAAGCAAGTGAGTTCATACACATCAAGCTCTTAGCAGAGGACCCTTTCTCAAGAAGCACAGTGAGATAGTTGTGGTGGAGGTGGTGTTGTTATCACCATCAGAAGTAGATGTCTCTACCTTGTACTTGCTATTGGAAAGTCTCTAAACAGTGTTTAGGGGGTCTGGGATGACAGAATTCAATGAAAACACACACTTTTAATAATTCATAAGTAAAATAATTCCCATAACCACTCTCAATTTCATTTTCTTAGACTGAGTGGCGAGTGGGAAATATGCAAGGTTTGGAGTTTGAAAACCTATGAACTCATAGGCAGCTTTCTCTGGACCTCACCAATATTGGCTATTGTCCTCACTGTCTTCTTAAACTGGACTTTCCAACTCTCAGATATGCAACAAAGTATTATTAATGATAGTCACCATGCTGCACTTCGCATCTCCAAGACTTAGTTATTTCATAACTGGAATTGTGTAACTGTTGACTCCGTTCATCCATTTCACCACCCCTCTCCTGCCTCTGCAGTCACCAGGCTCTTCTTTGCATCTAAGAACTTGGTTTTGTTTTGAGTTTAGATTCCACATATCAGTGAGATCATGTGGTATCTGTCTTTCTCTGTCTGACTTATTGCACTTGGTACAATGTCCATCCATGTGGTCTCCATCCAAATTCTTTCTGACTGTGTACCCCATTGGTTAAAAATGTTTTACCATGCATTCCCACATATGCATCTTTATTTATATTATGCGATATGCACAAAATAGAAATTAGAAGAGGCTGAGATAAATTAGAAATAAACAATCAACTGTCTTTCTAATCCTGAAGGCTTCCACCTCTCATTAGCTCATGACTCGTGGTAGTTTGCACAAGGGCTGTCATCGACAATAGTGCATGTACACTCCTATTTCAAAGTTTTGTCAAATCTAATTAGCCCCATTCACTTATTCTTTTAAATTTTCCCTCATGGTGTAGGTGACAGAGAGATCAAACAGCCATTGGAAAACTGGCTGCTTGGCCACTGTTGCTGTTAAGTCTACATTATTGGTAGTATCTTCAATTCTAGAATCAGTATTATCTTCAATTCTAGTATCTTTGCGAGAATCTTTTTAGGCCACTGGTCTATTTTGCAAGTGTGGAAATAAATCACATACCCTATGTCTGCATCTCCCCTGCTGCCCTACAAACCGGTTCATGGGTATTATCTTTCTAGATTCCATATATATGTGTTGATGTATGATATTTATTTTTCTCTTTCTGACTTACTTGACTCTGTATAACAGGCTCTAGGTTCATCCACCTCATTAAGACTGACTCAAATGGATTCTTTTTATGGCTAAATGATATTCTACTGTATATATGTACTGAAGGAGATGGTGGGACAAATTGAGAGGTAGCATGGAAACATATACATTACCATACGTAAAACAGAGAGCCAGTGGGAATCTGGTGTTTGATGCAGGGAGCTCAAATCAAGTGCTCTGTGACAATCTAGAGGCAGGATGTGGTAGGAGGTGGGAGGAGATGGGAGGGAGGTTCAAGAGGGAGAGGACATGCAGGTACTTATGGCTGATTCATGTTGATGTATGGCAGTGACCAACACAATATTGTAAAGCAATTATCCTCCAATTAAAAATAAATTAATTAAAAATATTAAAAAATAAATCACATAGTCATTATGTTAATTTTACCCGTCTCATGTAAATGGTGAAGTGTGAAAATCTGCTTAAAGCATAGATGAGGGAGGGGATGTCTTCTTGTTGTGGACACCAATAGCCTAGGAGACTTGTCCCATTTCACATAGCAGGTTCATGAGAGTGCCAGAGGCAATCTGTATCTTAGAAACTAGAAAACCTTAATCTCTTTTCAAGCAGTATTATTTATTTGGCTGCTCCAGGTCTTAGTTGCTGCATGCAGGATCTTTAATTAAGGCGTGAGAACTCTTGGTTGCAGTATGTGTGATCTAGTTCCCTGACTAGGTATTGAACCCAAGCCCCCTGCCTTGGGAATGCAGTCTTAGCTACTGAACCACCAGGGAAGTCTTTTTTTTTTCTTTTTAAAACAAAAATAAATAATTCTAATGTATTGTTTCTACACACCAATGTATTGTCTTATACCCCCTCCAGAGATGTGCACACAATTCGGAGACCCTGCTTGTATTTCACACCATGTATGTCTGTCTGTCTCCAGAGTAGTTTACGGCTTTATACAGATGTGTCTAGGAACTTCTGTCCCTTGGCAGTTGGTTGAGCTTTCTGATGTTCTCATCATACCCAGCAACTCTGAGCTCCCACCTTGGAAGTGTTTTAGCGTGTGTGAGTGTGTTAGTCGCTCAGTCATGTCTGACTCTTTATGAACCCAGGACTATGGCCTGCCAGGCTCCTCTGTCCATGGAATTTTCCAAGCAAGAATACTGGAGTGGGTTGCCATTTCCTTCTCCAGGAGATCTTCCCAGAACAGGGATCAAACCCAGGTCTCCCACACTGCTGGCAGGTTCTTTGCTTTCTGAGCCATCAAAGAAGCCCAGACGTGTTTTAGAAGAGTCTGCAAAGTTTGTAGCTGAGTCTGGGCCGTGAGCCATGGGGGTCCACCCCGTGCAGCCTTTCTGACAGAGAAAAAGTGCTGACAGCCCAGCAGCCTGCAGGGGCTCTTCCGCCATCTCTGTAAACAGGGTCGAACGGGCCTGCTTTATCTCTCTGTGCAAAATGCAGATTTAATAGGAAAGTGCCCTCAGAGTCGTCACTGCTAGGTTGAGTCTCCAGAGGAATTAGGGATAACAGTTTAATAACTGTAGAAAGAGCTTAGGCGCTTCGCTGCGTCGGGTGTATCTGAGTTAGTTACTGAGAAATGAACCTGGGACATGAAACCCTTTTACCACTCAGATAGCGGAGTACGAGGAAAATCCATTCCTTGCCAGGGGATGCGTTTACCAGCTTCTGAAGGGGGTGTGTGTTTGAATGTGATAGGGAAGGGAGCATTTGTCAGAGTGGAAGGTGGATCAAAAGACAAATGAATTCTTTGAGTTGCATAAGGGCTTTAATTTATCCCACTTTGAACTGCCTCACCATCAGCAGAATGTGCTTCGTGGAAAGCCAGCCTGTCTTTCCAAGGTCTGTGCGTGGCACAGGGGTCTCTGTCTGCTAACGCTGCATTTTAAAGGAGCAAGCAGCATCAGGGCAGATGGCCAAGTCTGGTGAGGCAAGATAAATGTCTATATTGCCAGGCCACAGCATCCGTCTGCTAACCTGTTCACCTAGCAGCCTTCAGAAAGTAGTAAGAGATTCAAACATAGTTGTCTCCCATCATATTACTCAGGTGGAGGAGTCAGCCAGCTGGACAGAGAGTGGGCACATCAGGGTATCTTAGTCCGTGATTTCCAAGGTTGGGTCCATGGAGTATCAGCAGAAGTTACCTTCCGGGGAAGACTGAAAAATGGCCGTTGTTGCTGTCCTTTAGTCGCTTCAGTCTTGTCTGACTCGTTGCAAACCCATGGACTGTAACCCACCAGGCTCCTCTGCTCATGGGATTCTCCAGGCAAGAATACTGGAGTGGGCTGCCATTTCCTTCTCCAGGGGATCTTCCTGACCCAGGAATTGAACTTGGGTCTCCTGTATTGCAGGCAGATTCTTTACCACTGAGCAACCAGGGAAGCTTAAAAGATGGCCATAGATTTTTAAAATCTTTTCCTTTCTCCATATCTTTGCAATTTACCACCTCAGATCCTTGTACCAAGAAGTGGAGATTGCCTCTCTCCTTTCTAAACCTGTTGACTGTGTGGCTTGTCTCACAGTGGAACACTATCAATTGTGACAAAAACAAAGGCTTGAAAAGCATTTGTGCATTAAGGCTTGTTCTCCTGAGACTCTTAGAAACCACAAGAAGTCCAGGAACATCCATAGGATGATAAGGGACCAAGTGGTTGTCCTCTCAGCTGGCCAAACCCTGTGGGCAGAGCTGCCTAGCTGATGGGCATCAGACTACAGATGTCAGAATGACCCCAGCAGAAGAACTGGCTAGCTCTTCAGTTCAGTTCAGTCACTGTTGTGTTTGATTCTTTGTGATCCCATGGACTGCAGCACACCAGGCTTCCCTGTCCTTCACTACCTCCCAGAGCTTGCTCAAACTCATTCATGTCCCTTGAGTTGACTATGCCATCCAACCATCTTATCCTCTATCATCCCCCTTCTCCTGCCTTCAGTCTTTCCCAGCATCAGGGTCTTTTCCAATGAGTCAGTTCTTCACATCAGGTGGCCAAAGTATTGGAGCTTTGGCATTAGACCTTCCAATGAATATTTAGAGTTGATTTCCTCTAGAATTGACTGATTTGATCTCCGGAAGTCCAAGAGAGTCTCAAGAGTCTTCCCCAGCACCACAGTCCGAAAGTATCTCTTTCATTTAAGCTCTTGTTGGAGCAGAGTATTTTGGGGGGTAATGGTTGGAGGTGGAGAGTCTTTGTTTTCATCTATAGCATTCCAGAATATTCCTATTTCTGGCTGAGCCTTGAGTTGTCAGTCCTGGAGCTACTTCTTCTGGTCCTATCATTTGGAAATCTGAAAAGAGTTTCTTGGGATGGCTGATCTGTCACCTGTTAAACCATTCCCTGGTCATACAGAGGGCTGCACATCCCATCATCTGTGCTCAGACTCAGTTCCTACCAGACAAGACAGGAGTAAATCAGCCATGGATTCACTGAAAGCTTTTCAGATCAGCCACATGACTTTGCTCAGTTAAACTTATGCCTTTTGATTGCAACCAGGAATTATCCCCACAATCATATTATGCTGTTGCTAATGTCCTAAGGTAGGATTCACACTTGAGGAGGAAAGTGGGAGTTAGATTTCATTTTGGAAGAAGTGAACCTGGAGGAAGTTATGATCTTAGGGGTGTCTGGATAAGGGATACAGATATTCACTCCTTGTGTGATGTCTTGCTGTATAGGCATGACAGACGTCCACCAGCCTTTAAATTATTGTACAACTGTCTGTGCACAATGGACACAAGTAACTTTTTCTTGTCTTCCTTTGTTCCTCCTTCTTCTCACAGTGCCCTATTTCTCTTTCGACTGCTACCCTTTCTTTCACCACACACAGTCTTAGTGGGACTCTTGTTCCAGGTGCTTACTCATCCCTGATCAAGGTTGGCACATGGTCCAAGCTCAGCCCATGAGGTGCTCTCATCTAAGAATTTGACAGTTAAACTAATGACACAAAGATATTGTTGTAGCTGGGTCTTATTATTGGAGGTTCTCTAAAGAGCCTGTCAATCTGGTTATTCAGCTGTATGCTCAGAAGTGGCCATGATCTTGTTCTCTTCTAGGTACATTTCCTTTAATTCTGTGGGCTACCCCTCCCCTCCCCAGAGATTTATTCTTTGCTCAAGTTAACCAGAGTCAGCTTTTGTTGGCTGCAGCTAAAGAACACTGGTTGATATACTTTTAGGCAAGGTTAACACCTGTGTTGGTCACAAGTAATCTGGTTCTCCTTTACCTGGTCTTATGGTTGACTGGGACTATCCTGTCTTCCTTCAAGTTATGTGTGGCTGTATGATTTTCTCTGGTTGTGAAAGCTGACTGCAATCCAGGTAGAAGTTTCAAGAACCAATGTAAGGTTTTCAATTATCTTTCTTTGGCTATGGTGATTATGGGTGAATGTAGCAAGACAGAGCCTCTGCCTGGCTCAGTCCCAAGTGATTCTGATGAACAAAAACTCTGTTTCTCCTCTCTTTACTTGTATTGTAACCTTTGTTTTTACAAGGCACTGGGATTTTGGAAATGTATGTTACCATAGTGTAGCCTGTCCCATCTAGGCTTGGAAAGCACCCTACTTAGACAAGTCCACAACCCATATCAATAACTCATCATGCAAACTACCCTTGTATTTCACTACTCATTTGCCAAATCTCCATTCTCTATCCAGCCAGGGATGGATAGGTTTATACTTTTTAACGTCTCATGACAAAGCAAGAATGTTGCAAACACAACAATGTTCAGTAATTCCATAAGTACATATTGAGTTCAGTTCAGTTCAGTTGCTCAGTTGTGTCTGACCTTTTGCAACCCCATGCACGGCAGCACTCTAGGCTTCCCTGTCCATCACCAACTCCTGGAGTTTGCTCAAACTCACGTCCATCAAGTCAGTGATGCTATCCAACCATCTCATCCTCTGTCGTCCCCTTCTCCTCCTGCCTTCAGTCTTTCCCAGCATCAGGGTCTTTTCCAGTGAGTCAGTTCTTCACCTCAGGTGGCCAAAGGATTGGAGTTTCAGCTTCAGCATCAGTCCTTCCAATGAATATTAAGGACTGATTTTCTTTAGGATTGACTGGTTTGATCTTCTTGCAGTCCAAGGGACTCTCAAGAGTCTTCTCCAACACCACAGTTCAAAAGCATCAATTCTTCAGCGCTCAGCTTTCTTTATAGTCCAACTCTCATATCCATACATGACTACTGAAAAAACCATAGCTTTGACTAGATGGACCTTTGTTGGCAAAGCAATGTCTCTGCTTTTAAATGTGCTGTCTAGGTTGGTCATATCTTTTCTTCCAAGGAGCAAGCATCTTTTAATTTCATGGCTGTAGTCACCATCTGCAGTGATTTTGGATGCTATCAGAGATACAAGGAAATAGAACATGCAATCTGAATGGACTAATAACCTAATTGGAGAGACAATCAATACTCATATGGATTAATATCAAAGAAAGGCAATAACATAAGAAATACTGTACGGACTCTGCAAATGCCTGTTTAAGTTGTCCGGTCAGAAAGGCTATGAGACTCCAGGTGGAAGAGGTGATTTTGTTAAAGGGCAGCTTTTCCAATGAGGCAGAGATTTGGCCGGATCTGAAAATTGGGGTTAAAATGGCTAGGGATCTTTCAGCAGAGAGGAGACAAAAATAACCAAAGTAACTCAGACTTGAGGAGAACAAGTTTTGAAAGTCAATTTGATTCAAATGGAAGGAAATTGTAAGAGAGAAAATTGGAAAAGCAATTTAGAGCTAGATTAGAGACAATTTCGAGTTAGTTTAGTAAATGTCCTGCAAATTCAGGAACCACATTCAGAATCCACAAGTTGAGCAGGAAGATGGGAAAAGAGGAGGTTTCGCTAGTCATATTTGTCTCCATTATTGGGAAAAGCAAATGTCTTTCTGGCTTCCCAGGTGGTGATCTCTAGTAAAGAATCCACCTGCCAATGCAGGAGACTTGAGTTTGAACCCTGGGTTGGGAAGATCCCCTAAAGGAGGAAATGGCAACCCACTCCAGTATTCTTGCCTGGAGAATCCCATGGACAGGGAAGCCTGACAGTCTACAGTCTATAAGGTTGCAAAGAGTCAGACATGACTGAGCGACTAAGCATGCCCACACGAAAGCCTTTCCAGAAGTCCCCAGGAAGCTGCTTCGATCTCATTGACCAAGCTGGTGTCTCCTGGTCATTCCTGGCAGCCAGGAAAGGCACAAAGATGCCATAGAAGAGCTTTTCTCACATCCAGAATGAAGGTGGGCAACAATGAAGGGGTCTGAGATCAAGAAGAACCTTAGAGAAATGAAAGTATCTGTTCCTTTCCTTCATGGCATCTCACAGGGGTTGTTATTGCTCTGTAATTTCATTAACATAGAAACTCTGTCATAATGAAAGGTCAAATAGGTATAGAAAGAGAACCAAGGGACTTCCCTGGTGGTCCAGGGATTAGGACTCCACACTTCCAGTGTAGAGGGCACAGGTTTGATCCCTGGTTGGGGAACTAAGATTCCACACGCTAAGAGGTACGGCCAAAAAATAAAAGAAGGAAGCTGAGTGCCAAGAATATCCCAACATGTTTACTGTAATACAGAGGTTAAAAACATTAGACACAAGAGTGGTAAATGCTGTAGTCATTAGAGATGATCACCCAGTAAAGATGGGTCTTGAGCTGAGCTGGGGGAAGCCTTTAAAAGGGGACCACATAATTCCAGCTCCAGAAGGATTTACAGTCTATGGTGGGGTAAGTCGAACACACAGGAGACATGAGTGACTAAAGCAACTCATAAATAAGCCCTAAAACCAGAGAGCATAGAAGAAGTATTACAGACATTAAGAGAAAGAATTAAGGATTGATGCCACATTAGAATCTTTAGGGAAAGGTTCGTGGAGGAGGTTATTTTTAGGCAGAGGCTTCAGAATTCAGTAGCACAATGATGGGAAAGGATGGTTCTGGGACAGACTCATAGCAGGTATTGATCTTCGTTTATATATTTCAGCTGTGTGATGAATGCAGCTTGACTTTTCTATAGTTCAATTAATTTCAGTTTCTATTGCCTGAGTATTGGGGATGTGATGCCTGTGGGGAGGAGGAAGCAGGCATTGCAAAGAGGTTCTGGGGAATGATGCTCTTGATGTGATCTGTTTACACAACATTTGCTGAGATGGTCCTTATTTCCTTTGCACAGCTCCAGCTGGTCCAGCAGGTGTTTCCATCATGTCTATGCCACTCCGGGATGTAGGGGACCCATTCTGCATCTCTGACTAAGGCAGGCTCTGGGAAACTCTGTGTGACTGTATAAAACCAATCTACCCTGACAGGGGGCTTCCCAGGTGGTGCTAGTGGTAAAGAACACACCTGTAAATCCAGTGATACATAAGAGATGCAGATTTGATCCTTGGGTCAGCAAGATGCCCTGGAGGAGGGCATGACAACCCACTCCAGTGTTCTTGCCTGGAGAATCCCATGGGCAGAGGGGCCTGGAGGGCTACAGTCCATGGGGTTGCAAAGAGTTGGATACAACTGAAGTGACTTAGCACACATGCATGCACCTTGATATAACACACAGCCTTCTCTTTCCTGGGATTTATTGCCTCCCTGGGACTCTTCCCCCAAAAGATGCCTCTGCCCTTTCATCTTGCCACATTTTAGAGATGTTTGCTTCTCTCTGGGATCTCCTAGGGGGTGTGTATTTTCCCCTATACAGTCTGGAGTTTAACAGTATGATCAGGAGCCTGGAGGGCTGCAGTCCATGGAGTTGCAAAGAGCCAGACACAACTGAGCAACTAAACAGTGGTAGCATTCTCTTCGGTGGCTCAGTGGTAGAGAATCTGCCTGCCAAGCAGTAGTCATGGGTCCAACCCCTGGGTCGGAAAGATCCCCTGGAGAAGGAAATGGCTACTCACTCCAGTGTCCTTGCCTGGAGACTCCCATGAACAGGGAGCCTGGCGGGCCACAGTCCATGGGGTCACAAAGACTCAGACACGACTTAGTGACTGAAGAGTAGCAGCAAAAGTTTTAATAATACATCCAAACTGAAACATCACATGTCTCACTTTTTAAAAATGTTAATAGGAAACATTGCAAACAGAGAAGTAGTGAGAACAGCAATGAACGTCTGTGTACCTGCGTCACCCAACATTCACTGCTCCTAATCTCTTTCCATTCTTAGCACAATAATGTAAATCAATTGTATTTCAACTTCATATACATAGAGTGGTTTCCCTGGTGCCTCAGTAGTAAAGAATCCACCTTCCAATGCGAGAGACATGGGTTCAATCCCTGGTCCGGGAAGATCCGATATGCTGTGGAGCAACTAAGCCCAAGCACCACAACTACTGAGCCTGTGCTCTAGAGCTTGGGAGCTGCAACCACTGAGCCCACATGCTGCAACTGCTGAAGCCTGCATGCTCTAGAGCCTCTGCTCCACAGCAAGAGAAGCCTGTGTACCACAACTAGAGACTAGCCTGCTGCTGCCGCAACCTGGGAAAAGCCAATGCAACAGCAAACACTCAGCACAGTCCAAAATAAACATAAATTATCATTTTAAAATACATAGACTTGGAAAGCAAATAAAGAAAGCCCAAACATCTTTTAATTCCTAAGAACGGTTACATCTTTATCTTTAGAGACAGAGAGAAATTGTCTTGAAGCAAAACTTGACTTTTTCCCCCTCCTACCTGGTGAAATTTTAGTGAAATTTGGCTTCTGCATCTAGGTTCAGAAGTCAGTTGTACTGAGATGGTTTTCAAGAAGGTTGATTTTAGACAAGTCTACTGTTTCATTTTCCGGGCACTAACTCACTGCCTCAAGCTGAGATTTTCCTCCTTGTAGACACAGGGACCCAGTGTAGAAGGAGAGATTTTCCCCCTCGGGGTCCTTCTCTATGAAATGGCAGTAATGGAACTTGGCTGTGAGGCTAGCCAGGTAGCGTTGCCCTGCCTTGGGACTCCATGGAGACCATTATATATAATCACAGAGTGTCACTGGCATGACATGAATGATTATGCAAAACTCTACGCCCAATTTCCAAGTGGCTCCACAATTTGACAAAATGATGTGGCCATTTGTGAAATGCAAGCCAGCGAGGGGAAATGAGGGGTATAGGATTTCTGCAGAAGCGACAAGCTCATCCGAAAGCAAGACCCCTTCCAGCCGACAAATTGTGCACAGCACGGATTTCTCCCTAGAGCAAACCAGCCGTATGAAGGATGAGTTTGTGCCCAGCTGTCACTGGGAGGCATTTTGGATGAATTTTTAACCAGTGGTGGCACAACCAACCTGGGCTCCTTTGGGGGTGGGATGAAACACTGCCTGTCCCCCAATCTCATGAGAAGACGTTCAGGATGGGGGTAAGTCTGCTCCAAGCTCCCAGCAGCTGGACATTGGTGGTCACACCTGCCTGCTCACCACACGCATAGCGTCCCACTCCCTGGCTGGGGTCTCTGGGGCTTGTCTGCACTGGAAAGGGTGAGATTTTATTCCTGCTCCCAGTGCATGCTCAGTCACTTCAGTCATGTCCAGCTCTTTGCGACCCTATGGACTGCAGCCCACCAGGCTCCTCTGTCCGTGGGCTTTCCCAGGCAAGAATACTGGAGTGGGTTGCCATTTCCTTCTCCAAGGGATTGTCTCGACCCAGGGATCAAACGCATGCCTCCTTGGTCTTTTGCATTGCAGGCAGATTCTTCTCTGCTGAGCTAGAGGGGAAGCCCCTCCCTCATCCAGACTTGAGAGTAATTCTAAGGGAAGAGTAGAAAAAGAAGTCAGGGCATTCAGATTTAGCAGCATTTACTGGGTCCACTGGGACCCCCGGGTGGTTCAGTGGTATAGGACCCTGCCTGCCAATGCAGGAGACATGGGTTCGATCCCAGGGTGGGAAGATTCCTTGAAGTAAGAAAGGACAACCCACTCCAGTATTCTTGCCTGGGAAATCTCAAGTTCAGAGGAGCCTTGTAAGCTACAGTCCATGGATCCCAAAGAGTGAGACACAACTTAGCAACTAAACAGCAATGACTGGGTCCCCTGTCCTGAGCCACTTCATCTAACATGCTCAGGAAGGTGCCTGCTCTGGATTGTGTAGGGCAAAGTCGAGGGAATGTCATTCCCCAGTGGTGCCCAGCAAGCCATTCATCAAGTGCTCCAAGGACAGATGGACTTCGGTGGGACAGATTCGCGATTGGTCACTGGGAGGCTGGCTCTGAAACATTTCTGGAACTCTGACCTGTGACTGAGCATTTCTGAACCTCTGTTTTCTTATCTGTAAAATAGGAACACAAAGCAGATCACCCTGCTCTTGTCTTTCTGAGATAGAAAATGTTAACATTCTGTGGTTCTAGGTTGTTTAGTACATCCTTTCTCAACACGGCTAGCGGGGAATTCCTAGGCAAGGCTGGTCCTTCTCTAGGTTGTGACATGGTTTTAAACAAGAGAAGACAAGAAAATACCCAGCATCATCGGAAGGGAATTCTCCTGGTGCTGACACATGGCCCCTTTCCTTTCTTATGCATCCAGAGTTTGATGTGACAGTGGAGAGTCGAAGTTTTGAATTACTGTCATTGGTTCTTTAGCAGACCTTCAGGGAGCAGAGGTTTTTATGAAGGTCCAGGGTCTTGCACAAGGTCACAGTGGCAGAGTTGCTTGCACACAGCTGATTCATGGGAAGATTTCTGTGGACGCAGCCTGGAGTTGAGTCTTGCTCTGAGCAGTATGCAAACCCTTGGTCTACCAACAAAATGTTTGATCTTGATAAAACTCGTGCGTCAACATGCAGACCAGGTCTCTTCATCTCCCATCCATGTCCACCCTCCAAATTTGGGAGCTCTGTTTCCAGATTTTTCTTCCATGGCATCAGGGAGCAAAAAAAGGGCCATGGCAGGGGGATGAAATTGACCCCTGCTTCTTGCTTATTTTGAGGTCCAAGGTGCAACCATGCTCTCTAATTCACACACCACCCACCCACGTGGAAGACTGGGCTGTCGGGTCACCTTCTGAGTCCTTTAAACGTTCCTGTAAAGCTCTAACTATAGGGAACAAAATGTGGTTTCTTTTCAGTTGTGACCGGGAGGCTGGTCGTTGTGCTCAGTGGCGTGTGGTTTTAATTAATCTTCAGCATTTTGAACTCTAGCCAGGCTGATGGCAATTCCTCAGCCAGAGCTGGGGTATCAGCAGACTCTGGGCCCTTCCTGGATGTTCCACGTGAGTGGAGATTTTCAAGTTGGACCTCTTTTGTCCTCTACCGGTGAGGGTGGGAGGGGTAGGAAAAGCAAGTGACTTGATAACATCTTTAGAAACCAAGTAACGAGCCATTAGGAGGGCTAACAATAAATAAATGCATTTTCCATTCAGTGTCTCTGTGGCAATCCAGACGAGCATATGACTAGGAAAATGTAATGAAAGCAATTGTAACTCTTTTGGTGGAGAGGTAATTACAGTCTAGGGCTGCCTGACTGATGAAAATTACACTGCTTATAATAAATTGCCACACAGCTAAGTCTTTTCTGAAGTCCTTAGTATGATTTGTGTTTGTGCACTTACTTAAAACATCAGGGAACAATTTATAAACATGAGCCTCTTTGGACACTGCCAGGATCGGCATTTACGATTAGAGAGCCTGTTTAAGGTTTCCTGATTTATAGAGGATAGATCATATTTTCCCGACACTCTCATGGTCAATTACAGACCTGCATGGTGCATTGGGTAACTTAAAAGTAAATTTAATCTTTTTTGTGTGTGTGTAGTATTTGTGAGCATGCCAAGTCAGGAAAACATTTTCTTTCAGAATGAAGGGAAAGATGTTTCCAAGAGAGCTTACTATTGATGCCGCAGATGGGGGTGGGGAGCAAACTCCTGCCCTGTCTGTCTTCCCGTGACATAAACATTAGGGACTTCCTTATGGAAATAAAGGAGGCTGAACCCGGCACGCGAGTCCCCAAGCCCTTGTCATAGGAAAGTTCAAGAGGGCCAAGAGTTGTATTGACACTGCCTTTGAGATCACAAGAACCAAGGTGGTGGATCAGAAGGATCCTTGGGCCAGAAGTCACAGGACACAGATTCTAAGCCCAGTTGTGCTTTGGCAAATCACTGTCCTTCAGTTTTTTTTTTTTTTTTAATATATATATATATAATTTTATTTATTTACTTGGCTGTGCTGGGTCTTTGCTACTGTATGGGTTTTCTCTAGTTGCGGAGAGCAAAGGTTACTCTCTAGTTGTGGTGTGCAGGTTTCTCTTAGTCAAAGTTTTGTTTTTTCCAGTAGTCATGTACGGATATGAGAACTGGACCATAAGGAAGGCTGAGCGCCAAAGAATTGATCTGTTCAAACTGTGGTGCTCGAGAAGACTCTTGAGAGTCCCTTGGACTGCAAGGAGATCAAACCAGTCCATCCTAAAGGAAATCAACCTTGAATATTCATCGGAAAGACTTGATGCTGAAGCTGAAGCTCCAATACTTTGACTACCTGATGTGAACAGCTGACTCACTGGAAAAGACCCTGATGTTGGGAAAGATTGAAGGCAGGAGAAGGGGATGACAGAGGATGAGATGGTTGGATGGCATCACTGACTCAATGGACATGAGTTTGAGCAAATTCTGGGAGATGGTGAAGGAGAGGGAAGCTTGGTGTGCTGTAGTCCAAGAGGTCACAAATAGTCGGACACAATGAAGTGACTGAACAACAAGGACAATAATTCAGCACACTTTCTTGCAAGCTGGTGGTTTAACATTTGTCTTCACACCATTGGATTGAAGAATTTGGATGATTCCCTTCTGCTTTGGCAGCTGGAAACTTCTTGCATATTCCTGGGAAGAAAAACACTCAAAGCAAATGCTTGTATATCAATTTTACCTCTTGTTGGTAGGTTGTTATACACGGGGGGCGGGGGCAGTGGCCTCTTGTTTTTTGCATCTTGAGCTGTGTAGACTTGCCTGAGAGAGTGAGGTGATCCTGAAGAGAAATTGCAACTGCGTTCTCTTCCATGGGCCCATTCAGTTTAGTGGGAAGATCTAATATCTGCAGTGATGCCCGGAGCACTGCTTGTCCAGACATGCACCAACACCATCATTGTCGCTTAAGAATGTATTAGAAATGCAGATTCTCAGGTTCCAACTTAAACCTACCCAGAAACTCTGGGGTTGGGCTCAGCAACTATTTCAACAAGCCCTCCAGCTGATCGTTACGCAAGCTAATGTTTCTAGAACCCCCGTTCCAAAGACCGTGAAATGATGTGTTGTAAAAATTCTACAATGGCAGAGTTGGATAGTTGTGACACAGATCATAGGGTCTACCAAAAATATTTATTATTTGGTTCTCTACAGAAAAATTTTGCCAACCCTTTCCCTTGGCCATTACGTGCACACACATTTACATATACATGCACACATACACACATGGATGAGTGAACTTGAGCGTGAACACTTTCCTCCATATTTATAAATTATTATTACATCTTGGAGGGGGTCACCTTTACCTGTCATCACCTCTTTCTCACATCCCACTCCCCGCTCAAAGCTCTGACATCTTTCATTCCCCCAAAGCTACTCTTTTCCCAGGTCGTGAAAAACCTAGTTATTGGTAAATTCAAGGGACACTTTTTGAAAATCCTAATGCCCACTCCTTTTCTGCGTTCTTTGTTTCAGTTGATCAGCACCCCCAATTTGCAGCTTTCTCTTTTGTCTGGGTCTCTGACTCTTTGCTACGTTTTCCTGGTTGTCGTTTTCCTTTATGGGCCCCCCTTTCATTCTGCAGGAAGGGAAATCAAAGGACAGCTTCATTGTGTTTCTTCGATCACTGTTCCAGCTGAACACCTGTCTCAAGGAGGATGCCCTGGATATAGACCTGAAATGGGTTGGCTGCCATGTGTCAGTTGGGAAGGCACCTTGGGGGCGTCACCTGAAAGCTGGAGAGCAGAGGAGGACTGGGCGGAGGAAGAGGCAGAGTCACCTTCAGAGTTGTCCTGACTCAAGGCCAGGGGGCCTATGAGTTGTAACCCCTCCTTTGACCCGTCACTGTGTGCATCTGTCGCAGGGGAAGGATACCACCTTGGGAGTGACTGCTACCTTTGCTGGAGGAAGGTCCACCGAGGGACTCAGGCAGCCAATACTCCCAGGGTCTGGGCTCTGCTGGCGGACAGAGCAGAGCATTTTCACCCTCAGCCTGCACGCCTTTTGCCTACTGACGAATGCAGCATTCTGCATGCAGCAGACACAAATCTCTGTTGAATAAATCACTGAAATTCTCTTTCTTTTTCAGTCCATGCCCTGTACCCACCTTTTTTTTTTCTTTCTGTAGCCGCATTTATCTTTTTTTTCTCTTTCCTTTGCAAAGTCCTGCTTACATTTTAAAAACATGAACTCTTCATCAAATAACAACATATCTTCTCCTATTTGCCGCTTGCCTTTCAGTTTCATTGGCTTTGTTTTTGCGATATACAAAAGGCCTTTCTAATTTTTATATGATCCAAACTACCTGTCTTTTCTAGGTGGCACGTTTAGTAAATCTTTACAATCCCTAGATCAGAGAACACATACTTCTCCCTATTTTTTTTTACCTGGTTCTTTTTTAGGTTTTATTTCTTATATTTTTACTCTTCAACCCATCTGGAAATTATTTTGCTTTAAAGCATGAGGTAGAAATGTAACATTTTTTTTTCCCAAGGAAGATCTCTTTATATCACTCCAAGGGGTGTGGATTCTATTTGGAAGTTAATGTGGGTAGGGGAGTTCCCTGAAGAGAGCTGAACCAGGGCAGTGATGCGATCAGGTCCACTCCCAGGAAGGACACTTGGTCTTTACGGCACCTGGATGCATGCAGATGTTTTTAGGGGTGTGGGCCTTCTGACCTCTCCCATCACCTCGTTTTCTCCACCTTCCTGGAAGGCTGGCCTTGCTTTCCAATGATTAAAGCTGGACCCACTGACACTTCAGGGATGCCTCAGAGAAGCCATCATTAATTTGCTCCAATTCGGGACTTGCCAGAAGCTGGCTGGAGACATTTGACGTGTGTTCGAGAGCACCTAGGGCTCATGTTAAACATCCATTCATCCACATTCTTTGAGCTCAAGGCCGGTATTGAGTTAGCTTTTCAGAGAGCCCTGTGTCTGGTCCATATTATCTCAGTCCCCTTCAGAAATGCTTCCACTCCATTAAGATTTAATGCCATTTCCCCGACTTTTATCTAAGGGCCATGTGAGAAACATCCATTTTGAGAAACTTGCTGTATCTTTCAGAGAAACACATGGCCGCTGGGGTTTCCTTTGTTTGAAGAAAATATTTTACATGTGTTTGCAGATTAAAATTTATCTCAAGTTCTCCTTGGAATTTATAACCGAGGAACATGCAAATGAACAATGAGAGGGTTTCTCCGAGAACTTCTGAGAGGTGCTTTGAATACTCAGCAGGTTCTGCTCAGTTTGGGCTGCTCGAACGGAACACCACAGGCTGGGAGGCTTCAGCAAGAATCATTTAATTCTCACAGTTCTGGAGCCTGGGAAGTCCAAGGTCAAGGTACCGGCAGACATGGTGTCTGGTGAGAGCCCAGTTCCTGGCTCACAGATGCCAACTTCTCCTTGTATCTCCTTGTGGTGAGAGAAGAATATTCTTCTCCTGCCTCTTCTAATAAAGGGTATCCGTGCAGGCTCTGCCCTCATGAGTTACCCACCTCCCAAAGATCCCACCTCTAAACACCATCACATTAGAGGTTAGTATTCTAACATAGGCGTGTTGGCAGATATCAAATATTCTGTCCATAAAAAACCCTGAGGGCTCAACCCCATCGAGGATTCCAGAATTTACTTTTTTACATGGGCTGGATCTGATTAGAAGGCAAGGGACTGGTCCTGTCTTGATGGAGCTGTGGAGTCCACTTGCCCCATCTTATTCAACTTTCTTTGCTTGTACTGAAGCCTGATTCCACCTCGACTGGTAACAGCCCCTGTGATACCAGAACCCTCGACTGTCTCATAGGCATTCACATGTAATATAATTCCTTGTCCATATCTTAGAGCCCCTTCTGGAGCTTGAGTCCCATGGGGCCTTTCTCATCCTTTGGTCTGTCCTCAGTGGCTGGTGCCAAGCCTGGTTGTACCACAGCAGGTGTTCAGAAGGCCTTTGTGGGATGAGTGAGTGATAGGGGGATTTATGAAGTTAAAAACAGGATGCAGGGCAGTCCTGGGGTGAAACTTCAGGCTAGAATTAAAAAGAGAAGTGATCAAAGACATTTTCAGAGTCCCTTGGGATTGGTTAGATATTTTTTTATACCCATTTCTTCATTGCTTCACTCAGTCCTTCACTCCATCATTCATTCCTCATCCTTTGTTTCTTTCATTATACTTTAAAAAGCACTTTATGTATTTTTGGCTGTGCTGGGTCTGCGATGCTTCTTGGGCTTTTCTCCAGCTGTGGTGTGAGGGTTAGGGTGAGTTAGCATTGCAGCGGCTTCTCTTGTGGAGCATGGGCTTTAGGGTCCTTAGGCTCAGCAGAGGTGGTACATGGGCTTGGTCGCCCTGCTGCATATGGGATCTTCCCAGACCAGGGATGAAACCCACGTCCTCTGCGTTGGCAGGTAGATTCTTACCACTGAGTCTCCAGAGAAGCCTCGTTTCTAGTTCTGTCTAAATTCACTCACAAATTAATATTTTGCTGTTGGCCTGAGCACTTTCTCCCCACTGGTGACTATAGGAGATGCTTACCTGAAATTTCTAACATAGGGCTCAGAAAACAGAGTCTTACAGGCCAAACTGGCCCCCTGCATGTTTCCATACAGACCTCTGAGATAGGAATGGCTTTTATATTTTAAAACTATTTTGAAAAGTCAAAAGGGAAGGGACATGTTGTGACTCATGAAATTTCAGGGGAGATAAAATTTCGGTTGTGTGTGCGGTTTTGCTGGAGCATCACCTGGCTCAGGTGTTTGCACACTTTGCCTAGAGCTGCTTCCATGGGATGTGATAGTCAATTTTATGTGCCAACCAGACTGGATGGATGAGGCCCAGAGAGTTGGTGAAATGCTCTTTCTGAGTGTGTCTGTGAGGTGTCCTGGAGGGGGTTAGCATTTGATTCAGAAGGTCACCTTCAGCAATGGAGTGAACATCATCCAGCTCACTGGAGCCCAAAAGGGACAAAAAGGAGAAGGAAAGGCAACTTCTGTCTGTCTTCTTGAGCTGGGACGTCCGTCTTTTCTTGGCTTTGGATATGAGATCTCCTGGTTCTCAGGCCTTCTAACTTGGACAGAATGACAAACTTTCTGGTTCTCCAGTCTGCAGATGGTGGATTGTGGGACTTCTCTACCTCCATAAACATGCAAGCCGGTTCTCACAATAAACTTCATTACCTGTATCTATCTCTCGCTAGCTATCTCTGCCCATCCTTCTGCCCATCCATCCATCCCTCCCTCCATCCATCCACCCATCCATCTACCTACCCATCTATCATCTATCTATATGTCTCTCTGTCTATCTGTATCTATCTATCTATCTCCATCCATCCATCCACCCATCCATCTGCCTACCCACCTATATATGTATCATCTATCTATCTCTATCTATATATCATCTCTCTCTCTATCTATATCTCCATCCATCCATCCCTCCTTCCCTCCATCCACCATCCACCCATCCATCTATATATCTATCATCTATCTCTCTATATATCTGTATCTATCTATATATGATCTCTTTCTCTCTATCTCTCTGTCTATATCTATCTATCAATCTCCATCCATCCATCCACCCATCTATCCATCTATCTATCTAATCTATCTCTATCTATCTGTAGAGGAACGCAGATAGATATTTACTCTAAGATATTTACTCTCTGATAGATATTTACTCTAAAAGATATTTACTCTCTGGCCCTTTGTAGGAAATGCTTGCTGCCTCCTGTTCTGACACAAAAAGCACACACTCAAACCCCAGGGCACACGCCCCAGAGGCCCTGGCTCTGAGCGGTGAGGGTGAAAGGCAAGGAGGGATGGAGCAGGGCTGGCCGTGTCTCCAGGCGAGGCTGGGGTCTGCAGATCCTGTGAATCAGAGATGACGGGCCGGGGGTGGGAGAGTGAAGCAAGTACAAGCTCAAGTCCAAGAAGGCAGCTGAAGCAGGAATGGCCCTGGAGGCCAGGAAGGGTCTAAGAAAACAAGGCTTCTGCTGGGAAAAGCAGAGGATCAGCCTTGCCAATGGAGCCGAGGAACCAGCACCTCACTCATTCCAACAGCGGAACCTGCACTTTGGTAAAGCTGGGCCAGAGTCAGGGCTGGGGGTAGGCCTCCTGGCAAGATCATTCACTGCTGAGATCGAGGGAGGAACTTCTTGGAAAGATATGAAAGCTGGAATTTACAACATGAGGAAATGTACTGAAGCTATTATTAATATTAACAAGCGCCTCCGCAGACTTCTGCCTCAGGGTTGTGAAAGCGCTTATCTTTTTGGCATCTGAACACACTAATGCAAACATAAAATATATGCTGCAAGGAAGGAAAAAGAAATATAATGAGGGGGCACCTGTTTCAACTCTGGATTTCATACGACATCGGTTTATGTGGCGACAACCCGCAATTTGTTCGGGGAAGTCTCTCTGTAAAAGGACCTGACATTCCTTTGTGATTTGAAAGGAGATAAAAATCTCATCAATGCTTTTGGTGGGATATTGATTTTTCGTTCCACTTCTCCCTGGCAGATCGAGAAAACTGAGTTTGGTGTGCTAATGGAATCGAAGTGGGAATGTTAAATACAAGTAGTTCTGCACCATTACCCCCGAGGAGCTGTCAAGATGCTTCATTTCCATGTTGGCGTAGCCCGAATATTCCTTCAGATAAAGGGGAGCTGGAATTGACAACCTCAATTTCATAAGGCAGGAATTTTAAGCCCATTGTGTGTTTTTATTTCTAAATAGTTTTATATTCTGCTTCAATATGCAGAAAAAGGAAGGCATGACCCTGGTTGGAATATAGATTCTACCAGAGATGGCTGTGCTGTACAACGTTAAGCAAAACTTAATATTTAGGAAGTTATATGAAAGCTGGAAATGGGGTAGAGACCTTTCTACTTGAGTGGGGAAAACCAGACAGGACTAGAGAGACCATAGAGAAATATATTTTAAGTAGCTTCGTCTGTGTTTTGTCTCTTTGCTGTTGTAATGAGGGAAGAAAGAAGTAGGAGAAGATCACACTGAAGAAGCCAGGATACGTCCGTCCCACACCCCTGTGCTTTCCTTCCTCTGTCACGAGGGAGAAGGATAAAGCGAGACTGCTCTCTGGATGTCTGGTAGATTCCCAGCATCCACGAGACGAAGCCTGCATCCTAGAAATGCGACTCTGTTCCTGTGACTCCTCTGATCTCCGCTTTGGTCCAACGCTCACAACCTGCACATGATTTGATCCAGTCTGTTCTGTGCCTCTGATCTCATGATCCCTAACTGGGTCCCTTCCAAGTTCTTTGTCTAAGTTCCCCTCACCTCCCCTGCTGACAATGACAGCCTCAGCTAGGTGTCGGGTCTGGGAGGAGAGGTGTACTGTTTGGAGGTGTACTGTTTGAAGGTGTCTTAAATCTTCCTTGATCACCAACAATGGTGTCTCTTTTTCTCTTTTCCTTTTTAAAGATATATATATATATATTTGACTTGGACCATTTTTAACGTCTTTATTGAACTTGTTACAATATTGCTTCTGTTGTTTATGATGTGGTGTTTTGGCCATGAGGCGTGTGAAATCTTAGCTCCCCGACCAGGGATCAAACCCTTACCTCCTGCATTGGAAGATGAAGTCTTCACTGCTGGACCGCCAGGGAAGCCCCTCCTTTTGAATCTTTCTGTTAGACCCCTCCCTCCCTGCACGCAATGAGCTAACAAGTCCACGAGATGACCAGGCAGGGCCACTGCAGATGACTCGCTCTCTGCAGGCATACTGCTCTTTGTCTTTTCAGGCAAAGGAAGGGCGCTAAGAGTTTGCATGAGTGCATACTAAGGTGCTTCAGTTGTGTCAGAATCTTTGTGACCCTATGGGCCCTAGCTCACCAGGCTCCAGTAGGTTGCCATGCCTTCCTCCAGGAGATCTTCCCAACCCAGGGATCGAACCGGTGTCTCTTAAGTCTCCTGTGTTGGGAGGCGGGTTCTTTACCACTAGTGCCCCCTGGAAAGCCCGCTCTGATTTCACCTTTTCATAAAGCTCTCAGCTCTTTCCTTCATTCTATTCTGCAGACACTTCCTAGCTTTCCACTAAGCAGGAGTCCCAGAGGACATGAGAAAACAGTTTGCCACATTCAAGGCTACTTGATGTCATCCTCAGACAGGTATAAGAGCACCCACACATTCTCGAACACACAGACACATGCCTCTCCACATTCTTGGGTAAATTTTCTCTTATGAAAAGTAGCTGAAACCCCCCAGGGAAATTAATTGTTGCTATAAAGAAAAAGGGATGCTGTTGGCCTTGGCCCCGAGATAAGCATCAGCCACAGGAGATTTGAGTCATGCTTGGAGGAATGCATTTCCCCATGGGAACAGTAAAACCTTGGCAGCTCTGGCCTCCTGCCCAGAGGCACTGTCTCCCAATGCCGTGTACGGGGATTCTGTTCTGAGATTCTCAGCGTCCGTTCTCTACAGTGGACATGCTGTTTTGATTAAGTCCAACCAAGAAGAGTGAATGGTTACCTAAGGAATGTGGGACTGTCTCCCTCACTGGTGCTAGTGGTAAAGAACCCATTCGCCAATGCAGGGGATGTAAGAGACAAGGGTTTGATCTTTGGGTCTGGAAGATCCCCTGGAGTAGGGCATGGCAACCCACTCCAGTACTCTTTCCTGATGCTGGGAAACACTGAGGGCAGGAGAGAAAGGGGGCGACAGAGGACGAGATGGTGGGATGGCACCATTGACTCAATGGACATGAGTTTGAGCAAATTCTGGGAGATGGTGAAGGACAGGGAAGCCTGGCATGCTGCAGTCCATGGGGCTGCAAACAGTTGGACATGACTGAGCAGCTGAACAACAACAACCGATTTTTAAAAGCCAGCTTAGATTACCCAAAAGCATTGTGCTCACAAGTCAAAGCTTGTCTTTCCTTCCTTTCTCCCTTCTTTCTTTCTCTCTAGGTTTTGGCTGCATCGTACAGCATGCGGTATCTTAGTCCCCTAACCAGGGACTGAAACCATGCCTCTTGCGATGGAAGCTCAGCACCTTAACCACTGGACATCCAGGGAATACCTCCCCCCATCCCCAACCTGTCTTTAGATTATACCTAATTTTTGGACCTCAACTTTACAATCTTTGAACTGAATGATATTTTTGAAGTGTCTTCATTTAAAGTAGATGCTAATAAATTGAACTGACCCTCCCAAAATGGTATTGTGGTCAAATAAATTTTGGAAACACTGGATTAAACAAATTTAAAGACACTTCTTTACTGTAGGGCTTCTTGGAGCCCTAAATATTCTAAGGCTGCACTGTCTGATATAGCAGCCTCTTGATATACGTGGCTATTAAGGACCTGAAACATGGCTTGTCTGTGTTGAGGTGACGTGCTGTACCTTAAAATACACAGTGGATTTCGAAAGGTTAGTATTATGAGAAAGAATGTAAAAATATCTCATTAATAATTTTTATATATATTACATGTTGGATTGCTAATATTTTAAATATATTGGGTTACATAAAAATATTATTAAACTTAAATTTATTTTTCAAAATGTGACTCCTCTAAAAAAATCTTAAATTACAAATGTAACCGATATTGTAGTCCTGTTGGCTGGTGCTGGTCTCACATATCTTGTGCTCGTGCGAGAGGTGAGTGCAATATAAGCGTCTCCAGAATTTATTTGACTTCAGATTCTTTTTATTCAGGGAGGAGCTCGTGGAGTCAGTGCTCCGTGGGATATACTTGGGGAAAGTGATCCAGCTCTAACACATGATTTTGTGATATTGTGAGGGGGGAAGGAGCAGCAATCTGTGTTTCTTCTCTGCCTTCGACTTTGGCCAGAGGCCCTCACGGCTCCTGGAGAGGTCGCCTCAGGGTAGCTCATCTCAGTTCTTGGCCAGAATTCTGGCCTTCTCACTTTTTCAAGGGTTTCCCTGGTGACTCAGGTGGTAAAGAATCTGCCTGTGATGTGAGAGACCCCGGTTCGATCCCTGGGTCAGGAAGATCCCCTGGAGACAGGAATGGCACCCCACTCCAGTACTCTTGCCTGGAAAATCCCATGGATAGAGGAGCCTGGTGGGCTGTAATCCATGGGGTCGCTAAGAGTTGGACACAACTGAGCGACGACTTCCCTTTCACTTTTCACTTTCATGCATTGGAGAAGGAAATGGCAACCCACTCCAGTATTCTTACCTGGAGAATCTCATGGACAGAGGAGCCTGGTGGGCTAGTCTATGCGGTCACAAAGAGTCGGTCACACAACTGAGAGACTAACACACCTATTCAAAGCTTCCTCACTGGGGACTTCCCTGGTGGTCCTGTGGTTAAGACTTTGCCTTCCAATGCAGAGGGTGTGGGTTCGATCCCTGGTCAGGAAATTAAGACCCTACATGCCTCCTGGTCAGAAAACCAACACATAAAACAGAAGCAATATTGTAACAAATTCAATAAAGGCTTTAAAAATAGTACACATCAAAAGAATCTTAAAAAGAACAAAACTTCCTCACCTATTCCTCTTCCTTAGTTTTTAAGACATTTTTTTTCTTCAGTTTATTAATTGGCAGTAATTGACATAATCCAATTCAATGAGTTCTGAGAAATAAATACACAAGTATGGCCATCATCATAATCAAGACAGACAATACTTCCATCATCCTACATTATACGGGCTGACACAGGAGATGCAGTTTCAGTCCCTGTGTGGGGAAGATCCCCTGGAGGAGGGCAGGGCAACCCACTCCAGTATTCTTGCCTGGAGAATCCCACGGAGCACAGTCCATGGGGTCACAAAGAGTCCAACACGACTGAGCAACTAACACTTTGAATCACATACCAAGTTCGGCTGATCCTTTTGAATTTTCTTTGGTATATCATAAAAGTGATATGTCTTCATTGCAGGGAAATTTCCCCTTTCCACAACCCTAAGAACTGGCCTAGGCCCTGACCCGATTCACCGTTCTTGGCTCCAACTGTCTGTCGCCTGTTAACCGACTTCACCTCCCACTCAAAGCCTTCATTTCTGCCTCAGGCTCTGGGGATTCTACCAAAGGGGTATTTTCAACACTCGCTTCATTAAGTTCTGGAACATTTGGTTAAAATCTATTCCCTTCCTTATAGTAGCACCTCATAAAATTGCCCTGGAATCCAGATCTGGCTCCTGAGAAGTGGGCGAAAATGGTTTCTCCAAGCAAGCCGAGGCTGCTACACAGACCCCTGGCTCTTCCTGGAGCAGGCTGTGTCTGTCAGGGAGCCAACTCCTGCACGGCAGCGTCTCCGGCTCACAGAGCTGGCCCAGGGCTGGCAAGGCCCACAGCCACCTTCACCATCCCCCCGCTGTGGACAGGAAGCTTTTATGACATGCAAGGAATCTCCCCATGTCTTTGAAAGCAGCCATCTTTTCCTAAATGAATCATGCATGGAGGCAAGACTACAAACATCGTTTCATCCTTGATAATGCTACTCATCTTCTTTTTTATTTTTAATGGAAGAATAATTGCTTTACAATATTGGTTTGATTTCCGCCATGCATCAGCATGAATTGGCCATAGGTGTACATATGTCCCCTCCCTCTGGCACCTCCCTCCCACTTCCCACCCTTTCCCACCCTTCTACGGCTTGCCTGATGGCTCAGTTGGTAAAGAATCTGCCTGCAATGCAGGAGACCCTGGTTCGATTCCTGGGTTGGGAAGATCTGCTGGAGCAGGGATAGGCTACTCACTCCAGTATTCCTGGGCTCCCCTGATGGCTTAGCTGGTAAAGAATCCGCCTGCAATGTGGGACACCTGGGTTCGATCCCTGGGTTGGGAAGTTCCCCTAGAGAAGGGAAAGGCTACTTACACCAGTATTCTGGCCTGGAGAGTTCCGTGGACTGCATAGTCCATGGGGTCACTAAGAGTTGGACACGACCGAGCAACTTTCCCTTTCCGGCTGTTATAGTACTTCTTCTTTTTTTTAGTTTTGTTCTCTTTAAGATGTATCTTATTTTTTAACTATTTACTTATTTATTTGCTGCATATGGTCTTAGTTACTGCATGCAGGATCTTTGCTGCGTCATGTGGGACCTTTTGTTGTGTCGTGGGCTCTGGCAAGCACAAGCTCAGTAATTGTGGCTCACAGGCTTCGTTGCTCCACAGCATGTGGGCTCTTAGTTCCCTGATTGGGATGGAACCTGCGTCCCCTGCTTTGTAAGTCGGACTCTTAACCACTGGACCACCAGGGAAGTCCCTCTACTCTACTTCCAAAAGGTAGCTAACTAGTTATTATTCTGATTTCCATGAACTCAGAAAGGTCTTTGCTCTTAAACCCACATGGGATCCATGGATGCTCAGGTCTAGGATGGGCTGGCAGCTTTTCCACAGGCTCAGAAAGCTGCTCCAGGTAGGAATACAGGGAGACACTTGGCCCACCCCCTCGCTTTAGAGATGAGGATATGAGACTTAGAGCAGGACAAACACCAGCTTCAGGTTTCCGTCTGTGCTCTTTCCTCAGCTCAGTGGGACTCTGGTGAGGATCACGCAGAAATTCTTAAGGGCAGTCTAGGTATGTCATGGACACAAATACATACCTTCAAGGCCTTCCCTTGTGGCTCAGTTGGTGAAGAATCTGCCTGAAATGCAAGAGACCCGGGTTTGATCCCTGGGTCTGAAAGCTCCCCTGGAGGAGGGCAAGGCAACCCACTCCAGTATTCTTGCCTGGAGAATCCCATAGACAGAGCAGGTTGGTGGGCTGTGTCCATGGGGTTGAAAAGAGTCAGGCACAACTGAGCAAACAGCACAACAGCACAGACCCTCAGAGGGGCCCGGCGGGACCCTAATGTTGCCTTTTCAGCTCTGTCTGAACAGCTCATTAAAGGCTTCCAAAATGCTCTGAACTTGCTGCTTGGCTAAAACCTTTGGGCGTTGACCCTAAGGGCTATAAAATAACTCTTGGTCCCCCACTTAGACTTCGTCAGGTGTCTGTGAGCACCATGTGCTGATTCTGCTGGCCTCTGTGTCTGCTTGGCTTTACTCTTCTAAAGGTTTGGTAGTTTCTCCTCATTTCTACCCCATCTCACACTGAATTCTCCTGTTGGGTGCTTCAGAGCAATTAACATCCCTTGTCTTTTAAGCAGGGCTTCCCTGGTAGCTCAGTGGTAAAGAATCTGCCTGCAGTGTAGGAGATGCAGGTTCAATCCTGGGTTGAGAAGATCCCCTGGAGAAAGAAATGGCTATCCACTCTAGTACTCTTGCCTGGAGAATCCCATGGACAGAGGGGCCTGGCAGGCTACTGTCCATAGGGGTCACCAAGAGTGACGTGACTGAGTGACTAACACTTTCCTTTAAGCAGTCCTTATGCAAAATAAAATTTATGCAGAAGCTCAACAGATAAACCAGTGTAGATAGAAAAACCTGCTTGATCTCGACGTGCATCAGAATCACAAATGAATTACTCCTTAATAACATATTAAAAATGCCCCAGGATACTTCTTAGAGTATTCTGTGTATGATCCAGATTCAGAATTAGAAGATTTGAGATCCAGTCCTGGTATCTGCCTTTGGAGCATCCCTGGAGATTCTTATGGAGGATTTTAAATGAATTTTTTAAAAATTCCAGGGATCTAATTCAGTCAGTCCAAGACCATATTTTGAGAGACATTCTCATGTGATTTTAAAATGCCACAGTTTTTAAAATACTGCTCAAGAGGTTGGCTGGTTGAGGATCATGTGATTCTTGTTCTGAGGGAAGTTAGGAGTTAATAAAAGACATTGTGAGGTAGATGTGTGGATAGATAGATAGATGGTAAATAGATATAACCACTTTCTTACTGAAATACTCTTTACACATTTTTTCCATTGCAGTTTATCCAAAGACATTGAATAGAGTTCCCTGTGCTATACAGTAGGACCTTGTTGTTTATCCATCCTATATATAATAGTTTGTATCTGCTCATCCCAAACTCCTGCTCCATCCCTTCCCCACCCCTCCTCCCACTTGGCAACCACTAGTCTGTTCTCTGTGTCTGTGAGTCTGTTTCTGTTTCATAAATAAGTTCATTTGTGTTATACTTTAGATTCCACATATAAGTGATATTGTATGGTATTTGTCTTTTTCTGACTGACTTCACTAAGTACAATGACCCCTCGGCCCATGCATCTTGTTGCAAATGGTATTATTTCATTCTTTTTTATGGCTGAGTAATATTCCATTGCATGTACGTACACCTTCTCTATGCATTCCTCTGTCGATGGATAGTTAGGCTGCTTCCTGTCTCGGCGATTGTAAATAGTGCTGCCATGAACATTGGGATGCATGTATTTGAGATACGCTTTAAGAAACTAGAATGTCTGAGTTTATTCTGCTTTGAGTCTCTTGAAAAGTGTAGTTGTTAGTCGTTCAGTCTTGTCTGATTTTTTGCGACCCTATGGACTGTAGCCTGCTGGGCTCCTCTGTCCATGGAACTCTCCAGGCAAGAATATTGGAATTGATAACCATTCCCTTCTCCAGGGTCTCTTCAGTTCAGTTCAGTTCAGTTTAGTCGCTCAGTCATGTCCGACTCTTTGTGACCCGATGCATTGCAGCACACCAGGCCTCCCTGTCCATCACCAACACCCGGAGTTCACTCAGACTCACGTCCATCGAGTCCGTGATGCCATCCAGCCATCTCATCCTCTGTCGTCCCCTTCTCCTCCTGCCCCCAATCCCTCCCAGCATCACAGTTTTTTCCAATGAGTCAACTCTTCACATGAGGTGGCCAAAGTACTGGAGTTTCAGCTTTAGCATCATTCCTTCCAAAGAACACCCAGGGCTGATCTCCTTCAGAATGGACTGGTTGGATCTCCTTGCAGTCCAAGGGACTCTCAAGAGTCTTCTCCAACACCACAGTTCAAAAGTGTCAGGGTCTCTTAGGTGGGATCTAAAAGTAGATTGTGGGTTTTGTGTTATAAGATCCACATTGGGCCATAGCCTCTCTTATCTCTAATTCACTCTGGTCTTGGTAGTTCTGATAGCAGGTGCTTACCTCTGTGCTGTCTGGGAGGACTTGCTTCTGAGTAAGAGGAAGCAGACCCCAGGCCTATTGACTCCTTTACTCTCTAATGTGGAAGTAGGCTCTGAGAGATGGAAAGAGAGTTTGCTTCAGCAAGTTTAATACAGGCTTATTTCCTGTCTTCCCACAGCAAATCTGGAAGAGGCATCTTTGAGTGACACAGAGCAGGGCTTGAGGATCCCCCACAAACACTAGTTATCACCTAGATCCGTTTGCCTCATTCCTGTTCATGGTGCCTCCACAGTATGTGACTTTCAACTCAACTATGCTCTTGACACAATCAATAAATTCTTCCACAGTTCCCAAGCTGGGTCTTTCTCCCAGGACTTCCTGAGACTGTGTCAATGTTTCTCTATTTTCGGATACCTGCAACCTCCACTTTCCTACTTACTTTCAGCAAAAGACTCCGCCACGGTACTTCTTAGAGGAGCTAGAGTCCAAATTCCATGACTTCATTTCATCAGGTCAACAAAAGAGGGTTTACCCACATTCATCCCCAGATATCCTCGCCTCCTGCCTTATAACACAGGACAATATGACTCCCTCCTACATGAGTCCGTTACTGCCTCTGCGCTCTGCGTTACTTTCCCCCTGTTTATCTCCCACCTAACTCTTTACTGGCTGCTTCCTGTCAACATTTAAATGCGCTTGAGCCTTTCTACACCTTTGTAAAAATGCCTCTCCACCCTAACCCTAATTTCTTCCATGTCCTGTCCCTGCTCTCCTTAAGCACTCAGCCTGAGGTCTTTTAAGTTATCTGAGACTATTATCTGCACTTCCTCCCTTTCTTCTTACTCTTTTACCCACCGAAATCTGACTTTTTTTCTTGTCAGTCTGTAAAACCATAAAACTGCTTTTGCAAGGACCATCTGCAACCTACTTGCAGGCATTAGAAATGGACCTGTCTAAGTCCTCTGGCAAGAGATCCCCCCCCGGGCAACATTTGGAACTGTTGACAATGTTCTCCGTTGTGAAGCACTTTTATCTTGGTTTCTGTGACCTTGTGTTCTCTGGTGTTTGGTTTTTCTCCCACTTATCAGATTGAGTCTTTGAAATCTTTGTGCTCTTTTTCTGTTCAGCTCTTAAGATATTGGTGTTCTTAAGAGGGCTTCACCATTCTCACTCAGCACATATTCTCCCCAGTGGTCTTCAACCCACCTATTTGTTGATAACTGGCATTTATGTGTTCAACAAATAAATAATGAGTTAGAGACAAATAGCATGAAAGATAAACACATTCAAAAGCTGGATCTTTGTAAAGGCCAACAAAATAAGTCAACTCTTTTTGAGCTTGATGGTAAAAAAAGAGGAAGAGTAAAGACACCCAAGATTAGAAAGAAGAAAGGAAATGTCACTGATACAGAAGAAATGAAAACCTTTCTAAAATTGTCTACATCCAACTCCTATGGTAATAGATTTAAAACCCTAGGAGGAGGGGGTGATTTCCTATTATATAATAATATAGTTCACCAAATTTGACTCCAGAGGTAGAAAATTTGAATAGGAAAATTTCCAATAAATGAGATTAGAGAAGCGGTTAAAGAGGCACCATTGGAAAAAGCATTGAGAGAAGAATGTAACATAGCTGAATTATCCCTCATGTCTAAAAAAGAGGTAGTTACACTAGAAGTTAAATAATTTCAGATCCCGGAAAATAGTAGAAACCACCTCAACTCATTGCATGCAGCCAAATGAATACAAAATAAAAACCTGGAAAGATAGCACAAGAAAAAGAAACATAAGCTTAATCTCACTAGTGAATATAGACGCAAAAATGTTAACTATACACTAGAAAGAAAAGCTTGCAATCAAAAGAATGATCAAGTAAAGCTTATTCTAGAATATATTAGGAAGCTAATCCATATACTATAGTAAATGAACAAATTAAACAGTAATATTGGACAATATAAATCCACTGTGATAAGACTGACATGAAATTGGCTTGAATGTATTGATATTGATCCATTCAAAATGAATCAGTGAATCAAAAGAGTAAATATAGTAAAGGATCTCAGTGTATAAAATAATTTAATGTTGACTGTTTTGTGAAGATTTTTGTTGCAGACAACAGAATTCCCTCTGGGTAAACAAAAATGTTTATTGAGATGGTTCAGCGAAGTATGCAAGGGTTCATCACTCTGTCATGTCAAACTCTTTGTGAGCCCATGGACTATAGCCCATGAGGCTCCTCTGTCCATGAAATTCTCCAGGCAAGAATACTGGAATGGGTGGCTATTCCCATCGTTAGGGGATCTTCATAACTCGGGGGTTGAACTCGGGTCTCCTGCATGACAGGCAGATTCTTTACTGTCTGTGCCACCAGGGAAGGCCAAGAAGCTTCTAAAAACCATCTGGGAAGATAAAAGGCTGGGTGTTACGCAGCCAGGCAGAAGGTCAAATCATACTCAAGACTTCTCAAGCAGAAGTGTCATTGCTGCTGCTCTTTCTGATTGTCATTTACAATATAAGACCTCGAGAAACCTTTCACAGCCATCCTGAGATAACAAAATACCTGCTCTACTGTGTTTACCAGGGAAATGAGGACCCCTGTGAGCAGTTCAAGTTTGGGCTGCTCTCTCAGCTCCAAGACTGGCTTGGGTGTGTTTGCTCAGTGCAATGCACATGATAGATGAAGCCACAGGGCAACTGATCCAAGAATGTAGGATTTTAGCCTTCCAGACTCAGTATCTACAAGAAGGTAAAGCCAGATCATAATATCTCCCACAATGACAAAGGCAATGGGATAGCGCATTGGGAAGAAAATATAGCTTGAATCCCTATCCTGCAATACTAAAAAATCCAGACAAAAAAGGGAGGGCATAATAAAATCTGAAAAAAATCTACAAGGACCAGAGACTAAAATGGAATAAGCTTAGCAATGGAATTCTTATAAATAAATAAATAAATAAGTGTATCTGTTCAAAGATGTTTATGGCAGTCTCTTTTGTAGTGGCAAAAATCTAGGAACAAAGTGTATATCAGTAATAGGGGAATGGGTGAAGAAGTTATAGCCCATCCACCCCAGGGAATCTTCTGTGGCTATTAAAAAGACAAGTTAGAATTATACCAATTACCTTGGCAGGATTTTTATGAGGTATCCTTGAGTGAGAAAAATAAGATGCAGAATATTTTTAATATGATCTCATTTTTATGAAATAATAAATGGAAAAATGCTCTATGTGTTTTTACATTTGTATGTATATTGAAACATACTTATGAAAAATGGAGAAAAATTTAAAAAATGTACAAACTAGGTTGTTAAGATGGGTTATTATGGGAAGGGCTGGTGAAGATGTGGAGGGTACAGGCAAGAGTCAGAGAGGCAAGAAAAAGCAAAGACAGCATTATGTTAATAAATCCCATCAGTGCATGGGAGGATTCAATTTATGGAAAAGTGTCCATTTTGTGTATATGCATAAAACACTTTTAACACAATCTTTACAAAGGGTGAGTTAGCTTTGTATGTACTGCCTTGTAGAGATGATCATGATACAATGACAATAAAATAAGTCAATAAGGAAATCCATCAGGAAATCAATAAGGAAAAGGTTAATATCTTGATAGAAAATTGTTCAAAGGACCTCTACAGCAATTCAGTAAAAGATAAGTACAAATTACCAGTTACCATGTGAAAAATGTGCAATAATCAAATAAATAATCAAATAAATGCAAGGGGAAATCCTATGAGATGATTTTGTCCCATGTCAGCACTTGAAGTGTTATTGAAACTGGTAAACCTTGGGGTGAGGATAGTGCGCTCAAGCATACTTCCAGACAGAATAAAAATTAAAGTTTGGAGGGAAATATTGTACCTGTAATATGCTTCGAAATCTGTAGATAGCAGTGATGTTGATTTTCCTTCTAAAATTTCATCCTGTTAAAAAAGCACATAAGAGGAAGACGACTCTTTGTCTGTGAAAGGATGCCTTTCAAAGCCTATTGCTAAATGAATGAAATGGCAGAATTCAAGTTTTATTGGATTTTTGTTGTTGTTGTTTAGTCACTAAGTTGAGTCTGACTCTTTTGCAACCCCATGGACTTTAGCCCACCAGGCTCCTCTGTCCACGGGATTCTCCAGGCAAGAATACTGGAGTGGGGTGCCTTTTCTTACTCCAGGGGATCTTCCTGACCCAGAGAGCGAACCCCTGCCTCCTCCATTGGCAGGTGATTTCTTTGCCACTGAGCCACCAGGGAAGTGAATGAAACATTCAGAATGGCCTAAATGTCCAAGAGAAAGGAATTAGTTAAATAAAGTATATGCAACCGTGTAAAAACATCCATTGTTATGGAAACATGCTTATGAGAGGCTGTGATTCAAGAAGACAGGTGAAACAATGGTGTTAATATTTTGCTGATATTCAAGTAAAATTTTATACTTTGATAGGTAGAAAAATGGAAGAGACAAACCCAGAAATGTTATAAAATAATCTGGGGATGGATGGTGGGATTGTGGATAACATCTTGTCTTTGTGCCTTCCTGCGTAGTTTCCAAGTTTTCTGCTTTGAGCAATAGTTGTAATGAAAATGAAAAAAAGATGTTACAAACATGTTAAAAGGCTATAAAGATTACCATCTTCTGGAAGTGCAGGCACAGGCGGATAAGCAGGTAGGCGTCAAGGGCCCTGCTCAGGAAGGGAGTTGGCTGCCAGGCTGCGTCGTTCTCTCAACATGAGTTTGGCATATGAACTCTAACCTTTAGCTTTCAGAACCGGAGATATTATCAAAGGCAGGTCATTAGTTAATGGCTTTGAGGTTATTTCCGAAGTCCCTTGTGGGCTGTTGTAAATGATTAGTAATATCATTATTGCTTATATATTTGTGGGCCAACCTACTATTGCTTTATCAGCACTGACTCAGGGTTTTAATAGGCAAATGGCTCTCAACTTGGGGTTCCCTAACCTCAAGAGGAGCACAAAGGTGGTAAGCTCTCTGAACTACTTTATGTGCATGAAAATGTCAGGAAAATTATGCATTCACCCTTACATTTGTACAGGCTGACAAAGCCTTATTTTAATTGCCTTGGCTTTTTTTCTTTTCTTTTTTTGCTTTTAATAGAAAATACACTTTTCAGTCGAAATATTGTAATGGTTTGCAATAAATATATACATTGGGATAGTTGACTTTTTACTAAATTAGTACAAATTTGGGTTTTAGAAAAACCTTTCAAATGTGAAATCAATTTTTTTCCCCTGGCTCTAAGATGATTCTAATAACTGTGTTTAATATTCAGGCTCACTACACTACTTAAAGTGAAAGAAAGTGAAGTCACTCAGTCGTGTCTGACTCTTTGCGACCCTATGGACTGTAGCCTACCAGGCTCCTCAGTCCATGGAATTTTCTAGGCAAGAATACTGGAGTGGGTTGCCATTTCCTTCTCCAGGGGATCTTCCCAACCCAGGGATTGAACCCGGGTCTCTCGCACTGCAGGCAGACGCTTTACCGTCTGAGCCACCAGGGAAGCCCCCCTATACTACTTAAGACTGTATTTTAACCTTCCTTATAAATATGAACTTCAACAACAACTTGCCATGATATTTCTGTAGGAGAAGACATCATAGGAAAGATCTTAGCAACCATTTTCTATTTTCCAAGTGGGCAAAAAAGGCACAGAAAGATACACAAGGTCCTGATGACTGAGGGAAACATATTATCTGATCGGCATTTTCCGTTTCCCACTTTTCCATTTCTCCTCGGGGTCCAGTGTTATTGCCCTAGAAATAACCCGGTCATGAAGAAGCAGCAAACAGTCACGCACACACCTGCTTGTAAAGGTTGTGGGGAGGGAGAGAGAGATTTCTTGTATATAGCATGATCTTGTGTAATTCTTCCTAGACTTTTGTGAGGTTGTGGCTGTAATTTATTTTTTTTAAACAGGAGAAGGGCTGAAGCACAGAGAAGTTGAGCAATTTGCCTAGAATCACACAGCTAGAATCAAAGCCAGGATTTGAAATTAGGCAGTCTGAATCCAGAGCCTGGCTTTTAACCCCTCTCATAACAACATCACATTCCTATACCCTGAACAAACAGAGGAGTCAACCAGAAGCACTGTGAAAATAGCTTTTTAATAAAATGACTAATTCTGACAACAAGCCCAGAGAGGAGATGAGAAATCTGTTTAGTTTTACTTGCCTGACTGATACATATCTTAAAAGGGAGTTTCTTACTAGATGATTTTAAAAAATTAATTATAAATGCTGAGGAATTAAAAAAATCAACCAGCTGAAAATTCTGGCTATTGTTCATCTCAGACATATCATATTTTATAGAAAGGATTTTTAGCACACAATTTAGCACACAAATTACATTGATATATCCTTAATCCAGACAACTGATGCTTCTTAAAAAAATTGTTTGCTCTTGGTCTACTCTGTAAGTGGCCAGAACAAAGAAGAGAAGGTTTTCAATGTGCTTCCTTCACTGTTTTCTGATTGTTTTTGAGTTACGTGCACAGTACTATGAAGTTTCACTGGAGGAAGTTGAGCACTGGAAATAGAATTCTGACAGTCCTGAAGAACTCGTCTGTGCTGTGCTTAGTCGTTCAGGCATGTCTGACTCTTTGTGACCCCATGGACTGTAGCCCACCAGGCTCCACTGTCCATGGGAATTCTCCAGGCAAGAATACTAGAGTGGGTTGCCATGCCCTCCTCCAGGGGATCTTCCGAACCCAGGAATCAAAACACAGGTCTCCTCCATGACAGGTGGATTATTTACTGTCTGAGGAAGCTAGGGAAGCCCAAGAATACTGGAGTAGGTAACCTTTCCTCTAGCAAATCTTCCTGACCCAGGAATTGAACTGGGGTCTCCTGTATTGCAGGCGGATTCTTTATCAGCTGAGTTACTAGGGAAGCCCCTTCTAGGTGGAAGAATAGATTTGTTTCTTGGACTCCCAAGCAAAACTTTCAATAAGTGAAAAGAAAAAAATCAAACAAACAGCTTTACAAGAGACGATGGGATGACTACTGCCTGGTTAGGGTATGTTTGTGTGCTGGAGGTTGGAGTGGGTAAGGAGGTCAGGTGAGCAGAGCCTGCTCTCTTGACGTCTCTAAGTCTTCAGCTGGGACAGTCACATACGTCAGTATTATACAGCATTAAAAATTGTACTGAAGGAGAGTTGAGTTAAAGTGTTGGGCTAATGTCTGCTGTACAACAGGGACTCAGTTATACATGTAACTTTTCCATTCTGGCTTATCACAGGATATTGAACATAGTCCCCTGTAATGTACAGTAGGACCTTGTTTATCCATCTTGTATATAATAGTTTGTTACAGTATTTTCTTTTAATTTAAGAAATGAAAGAGTTCCAAGTATAGCCAGCAAGAAACCTTCATCAGCTCAGTATAACTTTTCACTCAAAATGACATCAGCCTCTGGTCTGTCACCTCTAATGAGGTGAATGACCTTAGAACCTATTATACAGAGTGAAGTAAGTTAGATGGAGAAAAAGAAATATTGTATATTAACACATATATATGTAATCTAGAGAGATGGTATGGATGAACCTATTTGCAGGGCAGCAAAGAAGACCCAGACATAAAGAACAGCCTTTTGGACACAATGGGGGGAAGGAGAGGGTGGGGCTATTTGAAGGAGCAGCAGTGAAACATATTCATTACCATCAGTGAAATAGACAGCCAGCGGGAGTTTGCTGTGTGATGCGCAGAACCCAAAGCCTGTGACACCCTAGAGGGGAGGGATGGAGAGGGAAGGAGGAGGGAGGGGGGAGGGAGGGGACAGATGTCTACCTAAGGCCGATTCACACGGATGTATGGCAGAAACCAATACAATATTGTAAAGCAATTATTCTCCAATTAAAAATAAAATTTAAAAGATAAAAACAAAGAAAATGCGTAGGAGGGGCTCATCCTCTGGGCACTGATCAGAGTCCAGGATCTTATGATAATTTTGTAAAAATCAAAACTCTACACATTTCCATGGTAAACATGGCCTCTCCAGCATCCTTCATAGATGGTGCTTGACTCTTGTTGAGGGTGTCCTTGTCATCAAGCTCTGATCCTGTGAATGTCCTCCCGGACAACATCTGTGAAAAGCTCTATGAACAAGGTCTGGAAGGCAAACATGAGGATCGACCCTTTCCTGTGCTGTCTTCTCCACAAGCCCTCCCATCCTCAACCTGTTCCCTTCCCCGTCCCGCTTCTGCGAGCCTAGTGTAAGCGTGGTGATAAGGCCGAGCTCCACTGTCTCTCATCGTCCTCTTTGTCAAGGCCATCAGTGTTCTCCAAGTTCACCAGCCCTTTCTCATCCCTCATCTTAACTTAAACCATCGTCAGCATTTTTCCTCTTGCTTTCAAAACAAACACCACCCTCTCTTCATTTTCCTCCTGACTCACTGGATGCTGCTTTCTCCACCGACTCAGTCCCTGTCATTTTTTCCACCTCATGTGCTGAAGTGTTTCAGAACTCACACTAAGATCTCTTCTGGTCTTTTTTATTTGTTAGTATTTATTTGTTTTTTTGGCCGTGACGGGTCTTAGTTGCAGCTTTTGAACACTTAGTTGTTACGTGTGGGATCTAGTTCCCTGACCAGGGATTGAACCTGGGCCCTCTGCATTCGGAGTGCAGAGTCTTAGCCAGTGGACCACCAAGGAAGTCCCTCAGTTTCTTTTAGACAGGTATCCTTATATCCTGAGAGACTCTGTTTCTGGATTAATATCTTGCTGTCCTTCAAGTCTCTCTTACAGGACATAGTATTTAGATCTCTCCAGGCTCTGCTATTTATTCAACAACCATCTGTGCAACCTATTAAGTGCTGAATAGAATAGGAATCAAATTATGTCAAATTACTAAGCAAATATCTGATTAGAGCTGTTGTAAAGACATGCCAGGGACACTCTACTCTGGCAGTAAGAAGAAACACTGACAAACTGGTGGATGTCAGGGGCTGGACTACATGATGAAGGACACTTAGAATAGGGCTTTCATTCATTAAACCAACAAAAATTAACATCTACTAATATAGGACACTGCATGTCAATTGAGCATTTTATAAGGCTAACAGGCAGAAGGATCTAGAAACTCAAAGCATAAGTTGTATTTGTAAGAGCAGCTATTTCATGGAGGAACACGTCTTTGGTGAATTACTGTAAAGAAACTATTTACTGGCAACATGTCACTGCGTTTCTCCAGGAGACGTCAGCAGTAACTAGAGAAGAAGTAGACAGAGATAGCAGAGAGACATTTCTTCTTTATTTGTCACGACAAATGGGAGAAATAAACCAAACTGACAAAAAGTAGATTCAGTGCAGTGATGAGCAGTTTGGAGAAGAAGATATGCATTCAGATATACAAATCTGAGCCTTCCAAGCTCATAGGAAAACTACAATTTGTTATCAGTTAATATTTACTGTTTAAAGTTTTAGGTAGGGGAGGAAGCAAATTGCATCCTTTGTTCATAAAACTGAATGACCACTTTCAACCCCCCAAAGGGGAATGTTTGACAGATGATGTTTAAAGTAATTTCCTGGAGTCAATGCTGACATAAGAGGGAGCTTTGCAAGATCCCTCTTTGAGGGAAGGTGGCCACTATGGGGAGGAAGAGAGTTGCCTTCCTCTCTTGGGATGCAGGGATGGAGAGAAGAGACAGGATAAGGAAGACAAACAGGCTAACCCAGATAATAGGCAGAAAATTAGGATAATAAACAGTGTTATAAGAAGATCGCACAGAGCATGGTGGGGATGGACCCGCTGAACTGAGATGATATCTCAACTAGCACTGATGTAACATCTTCAGTACATGAAAAAGCATCCTGGAATACTCGAGAGATGCCAAGGTGGGCGAGACACTGTCCCAGCCCCTGAGATGCTGATGATAAGTAGGGAAGGGAAGGACATTCATGGATCATTTTATTTTTAAAAGTTATTTCATGAATCATTTTAGTACAAAGCCAACTCTGGTCCGTGCTAATAAAAATACATAAGATATGTTATTATGTACAATAAATATAAGACATATATGTATATGATTATATACAGTAAGTTCCCTACATACAAATGAGTTCCATTCTGAGAGCATGTTTGTGAGTCCAATAAAGTTGGTCTAGGTACCCAACTAATACAATCAGTTATATAGTACACTACTGTAGTAGGTTGATAATACTTTTCACACAAATAATATGTAAAAACAAACACAAAAAATAAAGTTTAAATCTTACAGTACAGCACCTTGAAAAGTACAGTAATATAGTACAACAGCCTGCATACAGCGGCTGCATTGAATGAACAGGCAGGAAGAGTTACTGATGGAGGCGGGAGACGAGGTGGGAGATGGTAGAGCTGAAGGACTGTCAGCAACAGGAGACGGAGGGCAAGCTGCAATGTCGCTACGCCTGACGCTGATAGAATGCACGTCCGCATCTTTGAAAGTTCGCAGCTTGAAGGTTCATAGGTAGGAGACTTAGTGCATGTATATAAATTTAAAATAGTGTTAAATATCCATGTGGGAACTTTGCATTCATTTTCCTCCTTCTCTGGAAACTGTGAGATTGTTCGAAGCTGGTGTGCTGCACAGAAAAGACACAGTGTAAGGAAATCGATGACGTCTTCAAGAAGCAGTGGGCATCACTCGCCTTGGCTGAATCCGCCAGGTCGTACTGTGTCCGGGCCCACTTCTCACAAGGATACTGTGTGTCACAGACTCCCCGACTGTCCGGGCTTCCGTTTGGACGAACCACAGGACGGCTGACTTTGGTGCTGCACGGAGACCAGGCTGGGGTCCGGCAGTCCCGATGCTCTGTGGTGCTGACGGCAGCCCCTCGTCTGTCAGCCTCAGGAACCTGAGTGCTGGGGGTCGAGCCTCTTAACTACTGATGTGGTCAGGACAGCCCGGCCTTGTGCCGAGGTTCTTGCTTCTCTGGCTCTTGTTCCCGAAAACATCTGTCTCCTGCAAGGACACTGGCAGGTTAAATGAACTGTCCTCGGCGTCCTTACCCTCTCTGCTCTGTCAAAACAACAAACAGCTTGCTGTGTCACCTCTGCTAGGGGCTCTGGCTTTAGCGTGACCGACCTGGGGCTCCAGGCAAATGGACGGATTATTCCTGTTTGTCTTCCAGTGTCAATATTGGCAAAGGAGGGGGTGGGGAATCAACAGAAGTCTAGCTGGTCGGATCAGTCTGTGGAGTGAACAAAGTCAAAGCCCACGTCAGCAGCGGTTTGACTGACTTTTAACCTCGTGGACAAGTCAACTCGGTTTCAAAGCATTGGACCCCTGGGACGTGGACATCCAGGCAGTGGGTGCCTCTGGAGGTAGGTCATGGGCATGAAAAGACAGGTGGACATTTAAGACCCATGGAGAGCATCGTTTGTGCTGTTACACAATGCAAGAAGAGAAAGCTGCAAGTGAGCCTTCCTCCCTGGAAGTCCCCGTGCCTCGGGAGTTCCTCAGAAATAGTAGAATTCCCAAGAACTGCCAGCAGCGCCCAGCAGGGTGCCAGGTAGCTTCCGTTTCCCAGCAGCTATTCTCTAATTGGTATGAGTTTGCTGACTGAATGGGCAATTTCTGTTGGCATGAATGAAGAAATGACCAAGCACTCTGTGAGATGTTGTTTGCTCTTTCTTTTAACTTCCCCACCACTTGCCCTTCTTCCTTTTTTTTTTTTAATTTATTTTTTATTGGAGTACAATTGCTTTACAATGTTGTGTTAGTTTCTGCTGTACAATGTGAATCAGCTTTAAGTATACATATGTCCCTTTCCTCCTGGACCTCTCTCCCACCCCTTCAGGTCATCACCGAACTCCGAGCTGAGTTCCCTGTGCGGTGCAGCAGCTTCACACTAGCTGTCTGTTTTATACGTGGTGGTGGATACATGTCACTGCCTCTCTCTCAGTTTATCCCACCCTCTCCTTCTCCTGCTTTGTCCATAAGTTTGTTCTCTACATTTGTGTCTTTATTCTTGCCCTGAAAATAGGTTCCTGGTACCATTTGCTTAGATTGCATATATATGTGTTAATACATGATATTTATTTTCCTATTTCTGACTTATTTCACTCTGTATGACAGACTCCAGGTTCATCCACATCTCTCCAAACGACCCAGTTTCCTTCCTTTTAATGGCTGCATAGTATTCCATTGCATATTTATGCCATATTTTCTTTATCTGTTCATCTGTCAGTGGACGTCTACATTGCTTCCACGTCCTGGTTGTTGTAAATAGTGCTGCTGTGAACACTGTCACCCTTCCCCTATTTCTTGGAGTTTATTGGAGAAGGAACCAAGCTGGTCACCATCCTCTATAATAATGGGGCTTCCCAGGTGAATCACTGATAAAGAATTCGCCTGCCAGTGCAGGAGACACAAGAGAAACAAGTTCAATCCCCTGATCAGGAAGACCCCCTGGAGGAGAGAACGGCAACCCGCTCTAGTAATTCTTGCCTGGAAAGGCACATGGAGAGAGGAGCCTCGTCCATGGGGTTGCAAAGAGCCAGGCATGACTGAGCATGCACTCATGCCTGCACTTTATAATAACAAAACCTGTGCACAGCGAACAAGACTTGGACAATGCTTGCAAAGCCTCTGAGGACGCATGGCTGAAAACAGCACTCCTCTCGGGGTTGAGAAGGAGACAGATGCTTGCCCTAGTCTTCTCAGGGGAAGTAACCCTGATGAAGAACAGTTTGGAGGGTGACTCCTGTAAGGAACCATTGTTGGTGCTGAGGCTGTTTATCCCAGGGACTGATAGTACGGCATCCATCTCTGGTTGAAGAATGACTTTACCTGATTTTGGAACCAACGTGTGAATGCCACAAGGAAACAGGCTTTATTCAGCCTCCCATAGAGAACTTTTGAGCAAATGGAGCCATTCAAAAAAGATCACGCTCCCTTAGAGCACACACAGCTCGTCATCACTGAAAATACTCAAGTGAAAGTGAGAGCAAGTGACAAGGATGTTGGGCTGGGGAGAAGTTGGTGCAGTGTGGCCTTGAATGCACTTCTGGTGCTGAAGACCGTGATTCTGTGAAGAAGAGGGAGGTCCACAGACCATGCCCTGGACCACCAGGCTTTCAGCCTCCCTGGAACCATGCGGAGTTTATGGACTTGTGGCAATCAGACAGGGCCGCCTCCCAGGGATTTATCTTATCCCGGTAACTCCATTAGACCAGGAGATGGACACTAAATAAACTCACACAGGGAATTAAATTCGTCCTCTTTGAATCTATTTGAAGTCAGACCTTTGAAGCAAGCTTTCTTCTCCCTGTTTCCTCTCTTTTTTTATTTAAAAACATTGTGTCAGGAGTGTCTTTTTGCTGTAATTATCCCTGTCACTGGTGCTTGGGATAGTTTTACTAACTGGTGAGCAAACCTTGCCAGGAGAGTGGATGATGGGCAGTTCTAAAGAGGACGAGGAAGCTCTTTATCTCGGAGCTGCAGTGGCAGCTGGATCCTCCAATGACAGCCCTGACATCCCCTGAAATGTTTTCCTGAGATGAGAGGTTACCAGTTCAAACAGAAGCCTCTGAATGCCAGCTCCTGGCAACCCTGTGCCACTTCAAAGCACAGGTTTGTGTGATGGAGAGAGACGCCTGCCAGAGTCAGGCTTCCGTCATTGTTAATTGATGACTCACAGAGCGACCAGCCCATTTTGCTGGATGAGCATCTGGGCTGATTATTAGAAATCACTTTCATGGGAGCGAATGGTAGTGCATCCTTAACACCAAGGGTGAGGCCCCCTGTAGAGTGTGTGGGGCTTTAGTCAGCTTAATTTTACTTTCATCATAGTTAAATGAGGCACGGGGGAGTTCAAAGGAAATTTCGGTGCAGTCTATAAAGATGCTCACCCAGACAGTCAGATGTCATGTTTTTCAGAGACGTGTCTTCGTGGCATCAAATCTGAATGGGATGGTAAGAATCATATCCTTCAGAACTCCTCTGCATGACCAATTTTTGCCTTTTATCCTGGCCACTGTGGACACAGCCGTAAAATGGACTCAGGATGCTCCCGTTAGGTGATGGGTAATCCAGGCCTGCTTGATTCTTCACGCGAGCAGAACTTCATATTCCGAACGATGTTTTATCCCTTTAGGGTTGTCGTGGTTTTCAACCCATTCAATACCAGATACTGCCCTATCATTAGCATCGGTACATAAATCTCTTTGTGGTTCTTCATAAGGTGGAGCTCAATAACTGAGCATCATCTCCATGGGGGAAGAAAAGCACCCATTACATCCCTTCTTCCATTTCTGAGAATCACAGGAAGGAAAAGCAAGGGAGCAACCTGGAAACGGCTCTTGTTTCTGAACTCTAGAATGGAAGTATAAATTGAATAGTTTATGTGACGCCTGTTAACTTGGCCTTACAGAATCTGATGACTTCAGGGGTCAGATTAAACACAAAGCTGGAAGCATAATCCCTACTCCTCATGTGTGGGACCAGTGGGTGGAAGCCATGGTCCATGAAGCCAGGTTGGCTCTCTCCTCTACGGCCTCCACTTCCTTCTGGCAAAGGCCATCGTCATCGTCATCATCACTGTCACTGCGGCCTGTAAAAAATACCAGATATACACATTTCTTCTTGTAATCCAAGACAGTGTTTCTTGTAACTTCACACCTGAGCTCCTCCAGTGCCTCAGTTCCCTCTGAGATGATGAAGTTTCTTACTGATAATTCACAGGCCCAAATAAAGGACAAGTTAAGATGAGACAATAAACAAGACCCTTCTGCAAGGGGAAGACTTTGATTTGGCAACCAGGCTTTCCATGTCCTTTCATATAAACACCAGTTAAGCCTCAAGTTTCAGACTCCTGAAAGTCCTTTGGACAGCAAGGAGATCAAACCACTCAGTCCTAAGAGAGATCAACCCTGAGTATTCACTGGAAGGACCAGTGCTGAAGCTGAAGCTCCAGTTGCGAACTGGAAGCTCTGATGCAAACAAACGGCTCCTTGGAAAAGTCCCTGATGCTGGGAAAGATGAAGGGCAGAAGGAGAAGAGGGCATCAGAGGATGAGATGGCTGGATGGCATCACTGATGCAATGACCATGAACTTGGGCAAACTCCTGGGGATGGAGAGGGATAGGGAGGCCTGGAGTACTTTAGTTTATGGGGTCACAGAGAGTCAGACAACAACAACAGGCCCCAAGACGCTTAGTAAACAGAATGGTGTGAGGTTAGGATATTTCCAGAGTGGCCAAAAAAAAAATTATTCTGAAATCTCCAAAGGGTTCATGGTTCTTGCATCTGGGGCATTCTGCTCTATTCGCACAGCTCTGTTTCAATACTGCAATAGTTTTATAATGTGCTTCCAGCTGCTTGCTACCCCAGATGGCTGGTTATTCAAAACAAATCTTTGGTAAATATGATATTTTTTCTTACATTCTTCATTTCTTCCTGCTGATGGCTCATGCTAAGAGGCCACGGGGGCGCGGCTCTCCTCCCCTCTTGCATTCCTGAGCTGAACAAAGAGACACGAGTGCACAGGACAGAGCTGGGTCGCAGAGATGTTCTCGGGAAGCCAACAGCAGAGGCATCTGTGGGTGCTGAGGATGCAGGGGTGCCGGGGTCGAGGATCAGCCCTTCGGCTGTTAACACCGAGGTCACTGTTTCCGATTCCGCCTCTGGCCGTGGTCACCCGGAAGCCAGTCCCTCTCATCAGCAGACAGTGAGAATGATTTATTGGTGTCCTTGAACTTCCCAGGGGGCCCATTCTCATGGCTCAGTGGGCTGTCAAGATTTATTGTCTACTTAGTCTCTGGGCCGAGTCGACCAGTGGAAACGCGACTAATTCTTCTGCCCGTCACATCACTGCCGCTTCGAGGGCTCCGATGGTTTATTCCACCCTGGGGTTCTGGTGCTGGGTTTCAGGGGGCTCTTGGGTCAGCAGAAGTTTCCAACACAAAGCAACGGTCGGAGGGGAAGTGATGATTCCTTTTGAGGAATCGCCTCTCCCACACTATGTCTAGTCTTGGTGGGACTGGACATCCAGATGTCTACTCTGCACACATGCTACCACTTCAGTCGTGTCCGACTCTTTGAGACCCCATGGACTGTAGCCTGCCAGGCTGCTGTCCATGGGATTCTCCAGGCAAGAATACTGGAGTGGGTTGCCCTGCCCTTCCCCAGGGGAGCTTCCTGACCCAGGGATCGAACACAAGTCTCATTCTGTCTCCTGCATTAGCAGGCAGATTCTTTACCACTAGAGCCACTCTGCAGTGGGAGATCAAAGGGGTCTCAGGGGCTCCTTCTCCCAGACCTGCCTGCTTTCTGGCTTCTGCAACTGGTGAAAAGGCCACTGACTCCAGGCAGGGCCAATCACCCGCTAGAGCCGTGCATAATGAACAGGGGGCAAAGGCCCGTGAAAGGCCGGGGACTGCATCCAGGCTGGCGGTGTTGCGTGGTTTGCTCTATTGGACATCTATTTCTGCGGCCAAGTGCCTTCCAGTGTATTGGTTCTTCATTATTTCTTGAACTTGGATCTTCAGCTTTCAACTCAATTCCATGACATCTGATATTCTAATTAATTACTTCTTCTCTTATAACACTTGAATTTAAAAAAAAAAAAGTTAAAAAATTTATTTGGCTGTGTCGAGTCTTAGTTGTGGGATCTTTCGTTGTGGAGCACGGACTCTCTAGTTGTGGCGAGTGGGCTCAGTTGCTCTGTGGCACATGATCTTAGTCCCCTGACCAGGCTTGAACCTGTGTCCCCTGCACTGCAAGGCAGATTCTTAACCACTAGGCTACCAGGGAAATCCCTATATGAAAGCTTTTAATTTATAGGGAAAAAAACTGAGGCCAAGACCAGGTCTGTCCCTCCTTCAGAAATCCCTTTATACTAAATTTGGACTAAGACTAGCACCTGAATTCAGCTTCCTGACTAAGCTCTTTCTCCTGCACCAGGGATAAGTTCAAACACCTACAGCAAACAGACAGCAACAGAGATGTGTTCTTGATGTCATTTTTTCTTAAATTGCATGGCCTTCACAATCCTTTATCTTCTTGCCTTTGATGAGAATGGGTCACAGAAATATATTTCTTTATTATAAAAAAGTGTGAAGACAATAATAATTGACAGCTGACACTTTACTCCAATATTTAGCACAATAGGGATTAGTGGAGATTGTGGAAAACTAGTGAATATTCTCTACATAAAAGTAATCAGCCTCTGTTCAGCTTAGTTTGTTATTGCCCCAGAATAATTTGGTCCCCAAATTGCCCCAAATAACTATTTGAAAGATAATGTGGAGGGACTTCCCTGGTGGTTCAGTGGTTAAGATTTCATTTTTCAATGCAGGGGAGTGGGTTCAACCCTGGTTAGGGAACTAGATCCTACATGTTGCAACTAAAAGTTTGAATGCTGCAACTAAAGATCCCACATGCCTCAGGGCCAGGAAACCAAAGTATAAAGCAAGCAATATTATAACAAAATGGATAAAGAGTTTAAAAATGGTCTAATCAAAAAAAAGTTGTTTTTTTAAAAGATAAGGTGGAAATCTCAATTTTTAATGTAAAATGTTCTGGTCTTTTTAGACCACACTGTTTAGATCACACTGTTTAAAACCAATGTGAATTCCAGGCACCATGTCTCTAGGCTGGATTTAGCCTATGAACCATTCAGCTATACTGTCCGCCTTATCGCAAGCTCCTCCCTCCTTTCCCCATGAATGGGTATGCCATACCTGCTGTGTGGAAGGGTGGATGACTTCTTTCCATCCTGGAGAACTTTTAGAAACAAACTGCACGGGTGTATCCTTATTTGTTCTCGAGCGGAAAGAAAAATTCAAGCTTGATTCATCTTCATCTTGCCTGTCCTTATATTTTTAGCTACAGTTCAGGGTGAAGGAAAAGGTTTAATTAGAGGATTCATTAATTAGAGTGTTGAGTTTTCCTACAAGGATAAAATGAGTGTCTGTGGAGCAATTCTGTCACATGGATGATTATCTAGAAAGGTCAGACATGAAGAAATATTGATTTCAGGTGTTTAGGATAATTCCATTGCAGCCCTGGGTGGAAAGTTTCTCTGTTGCATGTTTACAAATCCGTGGTCAAGTGAAAGAGCATATATGACCATATTTTTAAAATGGTGTAAATAAAATACAAGACAGAAAAAGATGGTATGTAATATCATGTAAAATAATGACCTAAAGACGTGGTTTGGCTTATAATGAGCAAAGATGAAGATTGAAAATTATGTTTTAGGAGAACTTCCCTGGACTCCAGGGAAGACTCCACATTTCCAATGAAGGGGCCTGGGTTCAGTCCCTGGTCAGGGAACTAGATCCCACACGCTGCCACTAAAGATCCCATACGCCTCAATGAGGACACAGCACAAAAAGAAAATTATGCTTTAGAATTTCCCACATTAGGATTCTAGACCAGGACTGGCAAACTACAGCCTGGGGGACAAATCTGGCCCACAACTGGCTCTCATAAATAAAGTTTTATTGACAGTTTTATTTGTTTACATATTGTCTGTGATTACTTTTGTGTTACAACAGAGCTGAGTAATTGCCACAGGGACTGTATGGTTTGCAAAGTCTAAAATTTTTTACTATCTAGCCCTTTAGAGAAAGTATTGCTAATCTTTGGTCTAGAAACTGTGAAGTTCTGTTTGACAGATGAAAAATAACGATGTATGAAGAGTCAGGATAGTGTGGACTGCTGTCTAGAGTCAAGGCAGCAAGAAGTGATAGAAATCAGGGTCTATTTTGAAGTTTCAGTATAAAGGAAGATCTGATGATAGTTTCTTTTCTTTTTCAGTGTGCACATTTAATTCTATAAAATTTTCCTCTAAATACTGTTGGGTTACACCTATAACTTTCACCTTTTTCATGTTCTTATCATTTCAGAATATTTTATAATCTCTCTTGAGGCTTTTTCTTTGACACTTTGATTATTTAGATGTGTGGTTAATTTCCAAGTATTAAGAGATTTCCTTTTTCTGTTTCTGTTATTGATTTCTAGATTAATTCTATTATGAACAGAGAGCATACTTGGTGTGATTTTAATTCTGTTAAATTTGTTCAGGTTTGTTGTATAAATCCAGACATGCTCTGTCCTGGAGACTGTGGCATGTGCACTTGAAAAGAATGTATATTCAGCTGTTGTTGGGTGGAGGGTTTTATAAATGTCAATTAGACACAGTTAGCTGATGCTGTTATACATTCCTTCCATATCCTTGCTGGTTTCTTCTTTTTTTTTTTCCTTAATCTATTAGGTTGATCAATTACTTGCGAGGGTCTCCAGCTACATTATGAATCTGTCCACTTTTCCTTTTAGCTCTGTCAGTTTTTGCTTCATGTATTTTTAATCTGTTGTTCTGTGTATTTATAGTCAAGATTGTTATGTCTTACAACGAACTGACCCTTTCGTCATTATGTAATCTCATTCTTTGTCCTGGGTAATTTTCTTTGTTCTGAGGTTTACATAGCCTGACATATCCACTATTGATTTCTTTTGTTTCCTGTTTACGTGGTTTACCTTTTTCTAGATGTTTGCTTTTTTCGGGGGGTGGGGGGCGTGTGCTGGGTCTTCACTGCAGCGTGCAGGCTTCACTAGCTGTGTCGTTCGGGCTTAGTCATCCTGTAGCATGTGGGATCTTAGCTCCCCAACCAGGGCTCGCACCCAAATCTAGCTTTAGACCTGCACCCGAGAGCTGTGGCTCTCCGTGCTCCCGAGGTGTCAAAGAAACAGGACGCAAGTCGCGAAGAAGGAACCTCCCACGTCCTGCCGCACCATGTAGCCCTCCCTGGCACTGTATCCCTGTTAGCACTCCTGGCACAATCTACCTGCTTCTGTCTTTCTATTTCCTTCAAACCCTTCTGGAATCCCCTTTCTGAGATGGAAGTGGGATTCAGGGGTAATCACCTGGAAGGAGTTAATCGCCTTTACTTCTAATCACCTTCTTTTTCAAGGGCAATGGGTTAATTATCGAGACACTAACTGCATGTTAGATTCCCTGGGTGAAAGACTCTCTCGTTTTAACACAGTCACACCGTGTTAATGATACTCATCACTCCCAGAACACCACTAGAGGAACTGTCTCTGAGCGGGTTGCTCTACAGATATATTCTCGGAGCACAGAGCATTAAAATCCCCAATTGCATATTAAGGGATTTTTTTTCAAATTGTAAAATTACTTAGCAAGAAAAAAATACATTAATTAAAAAAATCTATTCTTAGCTAGCACAGAACTACACTTGAAATGCTCCAGAAGTGGCAGTTTTAAAGAGTTAGGAAATGCTGCACGTTTCTAGGTGCCTCTTTATACCAAATGAAACTATTTGTCTTTACTCTGCGGGGTGGACCACTACTTTTTAGTTTGGTTTCTTCACAGCAGTTAAGGGAATCCTTTAATCAGCCCCAAATCGACTCAAGGTCAACACACATAGGATGCAGTTTGCCTCAAGTGCTTCTCCTGGATTTGAATCTTAAATATACCACTTACTGAACGTGAACTCTTGATTCACCTCTTTGAGCTTCAGCTATTTGATGTTCAGAAAGAGGATAATGCATAGTATTTAGTGCTGTCAGGACTGGAAAAAGTGGGTGCAGAGGAACTGCTGTAAAGCAGGGGTTGATCAACTGTAACATATGATAATGACTGAATCAATTGCAGACAGGCCATCTGAGATTATGATCTGATTGACGTTGGTGATTATCTTTCTCTGGTCCCTTGCTCTTTACCTCTTTCTTCTTTACTGTTTTAAATTAATTAGCCCCATTTTTGGACTAATTCATTCTCATATATGCCTTTCTCAGTACTTGGGACATGGGTGGGTGTGTATGTGTGTGTGTGTATTGAGAACTAGACCAGCAATCAGTAAAGTTCAGATGATCGCAATTTAGGGGAATAGAAAAGACACAGGACATTCTAAAATGTTCATGTTGATATAGCTCCTGGGCAAAATTCTGCATCTGACTATTAAACATACTTGCTCTTCTGTGGTCCTTCTGATATCACAGTCCACCTACCAGGGCTCCTGGGCAGCCTCTCTTCCATCTGTCAGCTCACCTATGCCCTTAACTTCCCAAGTGCACCTTCCTGAGTCCTCTCCCTGCCATGTCCTCCCCTTCAGCCCCAAGTCCCTTAAACGATCACCCCGCTCGACCTCGACTCCCACATCAGTCTCTCCCATTTATTCTCTCCAGTTGCTGAGCAACTGTTCCGTCTTCTCCATCTTCTCAGCGCCCCCATGTCATCCTCAAAGTTATCTTCTCTGATCTGTATAATATTCTCATATCTTACTCCAGGATTGCTTGCTCCTTTCTTTCCAGACTGATTGTCCTTCAGGCTAACACACTCTCCTCTCTTAACTGATCCCCTAAACCTCTTAAGGTGATGAATACCAGACCCAGCTCTCTCTCCATATTCTGGCCATTCCAGGCTTTGTCCTCTAACTCAGAGTAAATATATTTTCTCTGGGGTCATACATGTGAGATCTAGTTCCCCAATCAGGGGTTGAACCCATGCCCCTGCATTGGAAGTGCAGTCTTAACCACTGGACCACCAGGGAAGTCTTTGTTTCCTTTCTTTTTAAAACAGACTTTCTTTTTTGGAGCAGTTTCAGTTCCGTTCAGTCTCTCAGTCATGTCTGGCTCTTTGCGACCCCGTGGACTGCAGCACTCCAAGCTTCCCTGAGAAGTTTCAGGCCACAGCAAACCTGAGCAGAAGGCATGGAGATTTCCCATATAGTTCCTGCATCCACACATGCACAGGTTTCTGCTTTATCAAGACCCTACACCAGAATGATCCATTTGTTAAAACTGATGAACCCACACTGACGCATCGTTATGACCTAGAGTCCATCATTCGCATCACAGCTCACTCTTGGTGCTATACATCCTATGGGTTTGGATGAATGTCTAATGACATATATCCATCATCATGAGTAATTTCACTGCTCTAAAAATCCTCTGTGCTCCATCTATCAATCCTTCTTCCCTCTCTCCCCTCACCAACTCCTAGGAATCATTGATCTTTTTATTGTCTCCATAATTTTATCTTTTCAAGAATGTCATATAGATGGAATCATACAGTATGTAATCTTTCCAGACTGGCTACTTTCACTCGGTGATATGCATTTAAGGTTCCTTCGTGTCTTCTCATGGCTTGATAGCTCATTTCTTTTTAGTGCTGAATAATATTCCATCATCTGGATGGACCACAGTTTATCCTTTCACCTGCTGAAGGGCATCTTGGTTGTTTCCAAGTTCCAGTAATTATGAATAAAACAGCTGTATATATCTCTGTGCAGTTTTTTATGTGGATATAAGTTTTCAACGCCTTTGAGTAAATGACCAAGGAACACAGTTGCTGAATCATATGGTAAGAACATTTTTAGTTTTGTAAGAAATAGCCAAACTGTCTTCCAGATTGGTGCCACCTTGCACTCCCACCAGCAAAGTGTGAGTTCCTGTCGCTCTACATGCTCACCAGCACTTGGTGTTATCAGTGTTTTGGCCGTGCTAATATGAGTATAGTGGTATCTCACTATCATTTTAATGTTTGCATTTCCCTAATTACACATGATGTTGAGCACCTTTTAAAAAGCTTATTTGCCATCTGAGTATCTTCTTTGGTGAGGTTAAAGTCATTGACCCATTTTTAACTGGGTTGTTTGCTTTTTTATTATTAAGTTTTAAGAATTCTGTGTTGATCCCGGTGAACAATCCTGTATCAGATACATCCTTTGAAATTTGTTTTCTCCCAGACTGTGGCTTGTCTTTTTCATTCCCCTGACAGTTTCTTTCTCTAGGAAAGACAATGATCATATCTGATTCATAAAACTGCTAGATGGATTAAACAAGAAAACAAGAACACGATGTCTTATACATAATGGTTTCCTCTATCTTATTAAAGAAAGCACTGAGGGGTAATTTGGGACATTAGCAGGCTGTGGAGACATTTTGTATGACCTGGCAAACATCAGTCAAACTGTACTTATCATTAAAAAGAGATCAAGCAAAATAGCTTCTTCTAAAGTTTGATGTGTTCACACTGAGAGGGAGAAGCACAGAAAACCAACTCTAAAAGCCAGGGATTTCTGTCTTCACAGGAGTCAAAAGCCAGAGTACACACACAGCTCCTTCATCACTCCTGATTGTGTCCCAGACTTCTGATTCCCCGCCGAGCGCGATCTGTGCGCCACAGATCAGATCTCTAAGCTGGCTGGCATCCCAGGATGCACTTTGCAGCCTGAGTCATGGATACGCAGCCTCTGACACCCATGAGGGGTAATCGTCCTCCTATTCAGGTTGTTCTGCCTCTTTTCCTAGGGAGAGACTGCTCTCCCAGAGGAGATGGGGGTACTCTGGCAGTCTAAGAATGAAGCTATGTAGACCTGGTTGGCATCCAAGTTAAGTTCTGAAGTAAGAGAACTTGCCGTCAAAATGATCCTGAACCACTGTCAGCAGTCCAAAGCCAGAGAAAGTCGCTCTGCTAGTAAAGTGTTGGGGAAAGTGTTGTAATGGATAAAGAGGCTGTGGTACATATATACAATGTAATACGACTCAGCCATAAAAAGGAACGAAATTGGGTCTTTGTAGAGTCATGGATGGACCTAGAGTCTGTCTTACAGAGTGAAGCAAGTCAGAAAGAAAAAAAATTATATTTATATAAAAATGTCATATATATATGCAGAGCAGGAATCGAGACACAGATATAAAGAATGGATGTGTAGACATGGAGAGGGGGACGAAGCAAGAGTTTGGGACTGACATATACACACTGCCGTGTATAAGACAGATAGCTAGTGGGAAGCTGCTGTCTAGCATAGGGAGCTCAGCTTGGTGCTCTGTGATGACCTAGGCGGGGGGATGGGGGTTTGGGATGGGAGGGAGGTTCACGAGGGAGGCGATATATGTATACATTTGGCTGAGTCGTGTTGTTGTGCAGCAGAAACCAACACCACATATGGAGCAATTATCCTCCAGTTAAAAAAGAAAGAAACTGGGATCCACTCAGATTCAACAGCCCAGTGATAGCAAGATCTCATCTGAGAATGGTTTCATGGTAAAGTGGAAAATTGGGTACAGGTGAAAAACAGGGATGCAAGCCAGGAGATACAAAGATCACTGATAGTGAAGGAATATAGACCCTCAGGAGTTTCAGATAGCAGAATACTCTAGGGACCAGACTTCCCCTCCCCCATTTTTACAGACCCAGGTAAGTCCAGTGGAAGAGAGAGGAGAAAGCCTCTATTATAACTGATCTTGAACTCAAAGTTGACTTTGGTGTGTCGAGGCTATAAGCCAGATTTTAATATGATTTATGAAAATTAAGGAATACTGCATTTTTTCAGTTTGAGAGTTGAGGGAAAATTCATGACTATCATATTTCAGAATCTGCAATGGTACATTAGAATCCCATATCTAATTTCCAAGCTATTCTGCTGAAAGCACCTTCAGATTTTATATCCATCTTGTAGTCATTAAGAATTGTGTCTTTCGAATCAGAATGACCTAGTTTGAATAATGACTGTCCTTCTTATAAGATATACAAACAAAAGTTACTTAATATATTTGAGTTTCAGATGTCTCCTTTGGAAATGGAGACACCTACCTCCTAGGGTTATCATGGGGTTGGTTGGATAATATATCTCTAAAAAGCACTTAGCTCATTACCTGGCACTTAAAATGCATTCAGCAACTGGTAATTCATTATTTCTTTTTTGGTGCTTGGCTTGGGGTCATGAGTGTGGTCCCTTGGGCTCAGCCAACGATGGGACAGGAGTTTGGGAAAAGTCTCTCCTTATAAAAGTCCCCCTTCACCTCCACTTTTCTACCTGCAACAGTTTAAAATGACAAATGACTGCACTTCATGCTCAGGAGGCAAGGGGCAATCTTGTTGATGAGTATAGATGGTTGTGGAAGAAGGTAATGAAATAAGAATTCTCCTTTATTGGTCAGTTTGTATAAATTAAATGTGGCATATTATATGTAATCTCATAAGCTCTCCTTTGACAGAGAATATGCGATAAATATGAGACATAAATTGGAGATAGGAGAGTGGCTGGAAGAAAAACTGTTCTATAAAGCTATTTTAGAACCACTGAAATAGAATTTCTTCAAAGAGGAAAAATGGGGAAGGAGGCTCCACAGAAAGATGGGGAGAATCGAGTCCCCAAATTGATCAAGAAGTCCAGGTGCTGAGATAGAGAGAATTCAGGTGTCTAGCAATAATTTCCTATGTCATCACTAACCAACTGAGTGGGGAAAACCTGGAGCAAATCATTCCAAGATGGAGCACTCTCAGAAGCCATATCTACTTTGGGATTCCTTGGAGGGGATGCCTCATCTGTGCTCCATCTCTATGAATCCAGAAAGCTGCTTGAACCTGACCTGCCATTGGCAGGGTTGGAGGTGGGGTCATGGATGGGGGTGGTACAGGCGTGGTCTTGCTGCTACCACACTGAAATTCAGAGTCTGGTCTTGAGTCAAAGATAATTCCTTCTGTGGTAGGATTCATCTGTTCTGGAGTCAACTGTGTCTGGGTAGCTTTTCTTTTTTTTTGGCAAAAGATAGGAGAGCATTCCTAAAGCACTGGCCCTCAAAATCAATGCGCATGCGTATCTCTCGATATTTAAAATTCTGGGCATTAATTAAAAATTTGGGGTATGGTAAGGCCAGCGGATCAAGAAATGACTGCCATTGAAAAAATAGTTTGTTGCACATGTAGAGAATGGGCTTGTGGACCCAGTGAGGGAAGGAGCGGGTGAGACCAACTGAGAGAATAGCATTGACATGTATGCACTACGGTGTGTAAAATAGGTAGCTAATGGGAAGCTGCTGCACAGCACAGGGAATTCAGCCCGGTGCTCTGTGATGATCTGGAGGGGTGGAGATCCAAGAGGGAGAGAGTGCGTATATGCATACAGCCGATTCACTTCATTGTACAGCAGAAACTGACACAACACTGTAAAGCAATTATACTCCAATTAAAAAATAAGTAAATTAATTAAAATAATAATAATAATACAAGTTTTAAAAAGGAAGAGTTTGTTATGCACAGTTTCCAAGAGGAGGGAGATGCCATACTATTGTGGGTCAGCCAGAGAAGCGCCAGGGTCAGTCTCAGGGCAGATGGAGAAGGGGGCTCTGTGGCCAAGACCCTTAGCTGTTTCCACAGAAAGGAATGGGCAAGGCAGGGTAAGAAGTCTTGAGGCCACGAGTTTGAATAATTTCAGTGGACTCTGGGGGACAAAGGCTGTCCTAATTGTCTATTTCCTCCTCCTACCCCCTATAGAGTTATTAGGAGAGGTGGGAAATAGCCTGGAACTTGAGAGCCTTTAAAGGAGGTGATTGGGGTGTGGCCCTGGATGGGCTGGTTTGTCATTGAAAAGCTTTCTTGGGAATGAGCTTCTTACTATCTGTGCATGTGTGTGTGTGTGTTTGTGTTTAGTTGCTCAGTTGTGTCCGACTCTTGTGACCCCATAGACTGCAGCCCACCCCCATCAGGCTTCTCTGTCCATGGAATTATCCAGGTAAGGATATGGGAAGGGGTTGTCATTTCCTTCCCCAGGGAATCTTTCTGACCCAAGAATCAAACCAGCATCTCTTGCATTGGCACGTGGATTCTTTACCATCTTAGTCACCAGAGAAGCTGAGTGGATGAGAGAATCCCAGAAAACACAGTCTGAGCAGAAGTCTGTTCTCAAACAGCTCCCATCATAACTGGGCTCAGCAGAGAGAAGCAGATCCTCCAGCTGCCCAGCTGCCCACAGAGTCCTGGTTAAACAGTCTGGGCTCCACAGATCTTATTTCCAGTTCTTTAAATGGAGAAACACTGAGGACAAGCTGAACAGGTCGACAGCCTCGGTGTATCCCCAGATCACTGAGCCCACCCTCTCAGAGGCGCATGGGCACCTAAACGACAGTCTAACTCCATCAGTTAACTGATCATCTATCATCTAAGAGGATTGCCTCAATGTGAAGCAACAGTCCAAGTACCACGGACATTTTACATTTAATTTTGTTCAAGCATAATACAACCACGGGGCTTCCCAGGTGGCACAGGAATAAAACTGCCTGCCAATGCAGGAGACGCAAGAGGTGAGGTTTCAATCCCTGGGTCAGGCCTGGAGAATTCCATGGACTGAATAGTTCATGGGGTCACAAAGAGTCGGACATGACTGAGCGACTTTCACTTATCTAATCTCCTTGAGATGCACACTTGGAGTGTTTCTAATTTGGAGCACTACTGTAAATATTCTTTGTTTTTTAATTAAAAAAATTATTTGGCTATGCTGGGTCTTAGTTGCAGTACATGGGATCCTCAATCTTTATTGTGCCATGAAGGATCTATTTTCCTGACCAGGGATCAAACCCCGCCCCCTGCCCTGGGAGCTTGGAGTCTTAGCTCTTGGACCTGCGAGCATTCTTATACATGGCCCGTATGTATTGTTGGATTTATACCCAGGATAGACTCGGTGGGTCATGAGCAATTGTATTTAGCCAAATAGATATCTGAAGTGGTCATGCCAGTTTACATGTGCACCAGCTCTGTGTCCTTGTCAACATGTAGAGCCAAGCTGTCCTTTTCACTTTATCCATTCTGGATATTGTGTAGCCATATTACATCATGATTTTAATGTGTCCGGGGGAAAATATTTGTCAAGGAAAATAGAATAAACTTGAATCTGAAAGTGCAGAAGAATAAGCCACATTTAGGGCAGCTTACCTAGGGAGAAGTGTTTCTGTCAATGAGAAATGCAACTGAATGTTTCAGCAGGAGGTTAAGTGTGTCAAGCCACAAGTGTTATCGCCAGGTGTGAGTGGGACACAGGCAATGTCTGAAGCAAGAGACTAAGTAGAGAAGAGTATGGAAGAACGTGAGGGTTGAACTAGACATTCAGGAGCTGCAAACAGAATCTATGTATTCATTAAAAATGTAATTCTTGAGCTTTCAAAATGTGCTGGAAACAGACCAGGGCATGTGGTTATAAGGGGAGTAGTCAGTTCCTTCTCTTCCAGAGACCACAAATATCGAGGAGAGAGGAATAAGATCGATAATAAGGCCTTGTGATGAATGTCTCTATGGCAGAGACTTGTAGGAGCTGCGTCTATGCTCTGGAAGCAAGAAGAGGGCATCCATCAATCTGGTCTGGTAGGGTTGCGGAATCCTGCACTTGGAGGTGACACTGGATCCTGGTCTTGGTTAATTAGTGGATGGTCATTAAGAAGGTAAGGGAGAGGGAAGCATGAGTGACAGTCTGGAGACGTATCAGTAGAAGACTATGGAGGTGTGGTCCAGTAGCTCTGCGTAGATGCTGGGGGATTGGTGAGAGCACACAGAAAGGGTATTTTGAAAGCCAGATGGTGACGGACCTTAGAAATACAACTGACCATGTACTTTATGCTACGGGCAGGGATCCGTCATCACAGCTCAACAGAGAGAGGATACTGTGATAACACTGGCATAGTGGGGTTTCCCAGGTGGCACAGTGGTAAAGAATCCACCTGCCAATGCAGGAGATGCAGAAGACATGGGTTTGATCCCTGGGTTGGGAGGATCTTCTGGAGGAGGAACTAGCAACCCACTCCAGTATTCTTGCTGGGAAAATCCCATGGACAGAGGAGCCTGGTGGGCTTCGGTCCATGGCGTCGCCAAGAGTCAGACACAGCTGAGCCCAGGAACTGTGATCTCAGGTAGGCAGTGGAGGACATAAAAAGAAAGCGACAGATGTGATTTCAAATAAAATATGGCTCGGTTCTCCTCTTGCAGGGCGAGAATCCCCATTTATTGGGAACTGGAAAAGTACTTACGGTGATGCTTTTGTTCTGCTAGGGTGGGCCTGGTCTGAAGGTAATTTTTCAAAAGCAGCTGCTCTAAGTGTTAGTTAAATGGTGCCAGGGGATTCACTGGACACAGGTGCCACGTTCAATCTTATTCATCTATCAATAAAGCCAGACTCCAAGTGCCGGTTGGATGGCAGCAAGGCACCATTGAGACAGGAATTCTATTAACAGATGCAACTCGCTGCTTCAGTCTGGGGGTCGGCTACAGACTTCAGCGTGTGTGTGCGTTCTCAGTCACTTAGTTGTGTCCGACTCTTTTTGACCTCATGGACTGTAGCCCACCAGACTCCTCTGTCCATGGGATTCTCTGGGCAAGAATACTGGAGTGGGGTGCCATTTCCTCCTCCAGAAGATCTTCCCAACCCAGGGATCGAACCCACATCTCCTGCGGCTCCTGCATAGGCAGGCAGATTCTTTACCACTGAACCACCTAGGAAGCCCTGCAGACTTCAGTTGTTGTTGTTTAGTTACTGAGTTGTGTCCAACTCTGTGTGATCCCACGGACTCGAGACACCCCCAGATCCTTGGCCTCTAACTTTCTTCCCCATCATTTCTGCTGTGGCTCCTGTTGGGGCGACTCAGATGCACCTGTCACATACTTTTCCTATTATTTGCGTTTGCGCCTGCAAAATACTCTTTATCTGCCCTTTTAATCCAGGGAAGGAATGTTTCAGTGCTCAATCAATGTTTTGAATAATTAATAGATGCTGTTGGTACAACGTTTTAAAAGTTACACAAAGGGTAGTGGTGAGGAAAAAATTCTCGTCTGTCCCTGGCCCCAGACACCCATTTTCTCTTGCCAGTGGCAAATACTATGACCCAATTCCTCGAGCATCATTTCAAAGACATTCTATGCAACTGCAAACTTGTGCCAGTTTTCCTTGTCTTTTTAAAAAAATCATAAATAGTAGCACATGGTACATACACCTTGTTCTCTACCTTATGTATCATCTTGGATATAGTCTCCTATCATTCACGCTTGTTCTTTTTAAAGGTATCCCGTTGTGAATATGCTTTCGTTTATTTAGTCAGGCCACTATTGATAGACATTTAACTAGCTCCTAATTTTTCGTTGTTACAACGAATGCGTCAGTGAATATCCTCCTTTCTCATGTAGACATATTTATAGGATGGGTTCCTAGAAATAGAACTGTTGGGCCACCAGGAATTAATATCTATAATTTTTAGACATTTAAAATTTTCCTGCACAGTAGTCGTTTCAATTTTCACTCCTCATGAAAGTCTATTTTTCCCAGGTGGTCCCTAACATACGATGAATTATAAAATTTTGACCTCTGTCAATTTTTTATTGAAAATGTCATTTGGAATTTTACTTTTCGTTTCTCTTCTTCTTAGTGAGGCTGAGCATCTTCACATGGTTTTAAGAGTTGTTTGTAATTCTTTTAAAAAGTTGAACTCTCTGGCCGTCCATGTTGACCATTTTCCCACAGGACTGTTTCCTTTTTGCAAATGTAAGAGCTTGTTGCGTGTTAAGAAAAGCATTCCTTTGTGCATCACATGCAAACACTTTCCCTCATTCGTTGTTTGAGTCCGGATTTTATTCTTATTTATCTATTGAAATAACAAATTTGAAAGTATTTATGTGGTAGACCTTCTTTTGTTTCTTTTCAGTTTTGGATCATATTTTCCAACTGAGAGATGATTTTAAAAGTTTCCATGGTCTCTTTTAGTGCTATTAGCGTTATTTAAAGAAATGTTTATTTTGAAATGATTTTAAACTTACAAAAGATTTGCAAAGATAGAAAAGTGACTTTCAATGCTGCCTTCCTCCAGCTTTGCTCAATGTTAACATTTTATAGAACTGTGGTACCATTAGCAAAGCTCTAAGTTTAACATTGGTATAATACTGTTAATTAAACTACAGGCTTTCGTAGAATTTCCAGTGTTCCAAGTAACGTCCTTTTTCCATTTCAGGTACCAGTTCAGGATTCCACATTTTCTTTCTTTGCCCTATGTCCTAAATCTTCTCTCTTCTTGACAACTTCTCCATCTTTGTATTTTGTGACCTTGACATTTCTGAAGCTTTGTTGTTTTCAGTCGGTAAGTCATGCCTGACTCTTTGTGACCCCATGAACTATAGCCCACCAGGCCCCTCTCCATGGGATTTCCCAGGCAAGAATACTGGAGTGGGTTACCATTCCCTTCTCCAGGGGGTGTCCCCAACGCAGGAACTGAACCCAGGTCTCCGGCATCTCCTGCATTGGCAGACAGCTTCTCTACCACTGAGCCACCAGGCAAGTTTCTTTCTGAAGTTTATTGATCAAATATTTTGTAGAATGTCCACCTATTTAGGAGATACTTATATTGGCATGTCCTATAACTGGCAATGTTAACTTTGATCACTTGGTTAAACAGTGCCTGTTATGCGGTCCACTGTAAAGGTACTGTTTTCCCCTGTCTTATTTATAAATATTTGGTGGGAAATACTTTGAGGAAATATATATTATGTACATACACTATTTTTGTTTATTTACTTGAATATATATTCAAACATATTTATATTATTATGTGTATTCATATATTATGTCTTATTTTCCCTGAAAAAAAGTTTTGTGGTTTTTAACAAATTTTTCATGTTTTTGTCAGGTTTATCCTTAAGCACTCTCTATTTTTTTTTTAAATTCTAGTGTAAATTGCAATTTGGGTTAAATTTCTATTTCTGATTGTTTGCTGCTAGTTTATGGAAATACAGTTGATTTTAATGTTGATCTTACATCCTATAATCTTGCTAAACTCACTTATTAGTTCTAGTGGATTTTTTTGTGATTCCATTGAATTGTCTACAGAAGAGATTATGTTATATGTAAGTAAACACAGCTTTATGTATTCTTTTCAAAACTGAGTGACTGTAATTTCTTGTACTTGCCTTATTGCAAGTCAGACTCTCATTGCATGGTTAGACTCTCCAGTATGGTGTTGAATAGAAGTGTTGAGAATGGATATCTTGTATGTTCCTCATTTCAAAGAAAGTAACCATTTAGTTTTTCACCATTAAATAAGTTAGCTGCAGCGTTCTTTTGTTAACTTCTTTTACTAGGTACATTTCCCTTCTGTTTCTATTTTGCTGAAAGTTTTTCTTTCTTTGTTTCTTTTTTAAACCATAAGAGAATTTTGTCAAATACTTCTATTGTGTCTACTGAGATTATTCTTTTTTAGTTTATTAGTATGCAAGCAAAAAGACAATGGAACAGAAAACTATCCATGTAGAATTCTACACCTAGCAAAAATGTCTTTGAAAAATAATAACGAAATGAAAATGTTTTCAAACATTTGAAAACTAGAATAATTCATTGACAGCCAATCTGCACTGTGAGAAAAATGGAAGAAAGTCCTCCAGGCAGAAGAAAAATGCTACCAGATGGAAATATGACTCTACACAAAGGAATGAAGAACACAGGAAATGATAACTGCACTAAATATGGAAGGTCAATTCTTATTATTTAAATAAATTTAAAAGGTAATTATGTAAGCAACAGGAAAACTTAGTGGCTGAGGTTTATACCATATATGGAAGTAAAGTGAACGTAAACAATAGCACAAAGGGTGGGGCAGAGAGAAGATTCTGATCTATACATAAAATAGTGCAATATTACTTAAAGCTAGACTGTGACAGATTAAAACAATAGATAGCATAAGCTTTAAAGCAAGTGCTAAAATAAAACCACAAAGGGTTATAGCTAATAAGCTTCCAAAGTTACAGACATATTGATATTGCTGTTAATAAATATATTCAACTCATCCAAAGCAAGGTACAAAATGAGGGAAAAGAAAAGATGAACAAAGAGAAAGCTAATAGCAAGATGATAGAGTCAAGCCTAAAATGGCATCATCGACTCACTGGACATGAGTTTAAGCCAATTCCGAGAGATAGTGGAGGACAGGAAAGCCTGGTGAGCTGGAGTTCAGGGGGTCGGAAAGAGTAGGGCATGACTTAGCGATGGAACAACAACAAAGGTATCAAAGGCAGAAGAAGCGTAAATGGTCCTGCATGAGCGCAGCACTGTTCTTTGTGATCCTTGCTGGTGGTTCTTTTCCCAGGTGGTTCCTTAAGGTAGCCTCGTCACAAGTGTTCTCTGAGCAGCACTCACCTGAATACTAGGTGAGACTGCTCTCTGGGTCTCTGCAGTTCTCTCTCTCCATAGCTCTCTTTCCCTCCCCAGTTTGCTTTGGTTACTCTCGTTGTGTTGGTTTCCCTGAATTCTCAGCTCCGTCTCTTGAGCTTAGGGAATCCGCCGGGCTCCACCAGTTTCCCTGTGCGGTGTCCTGGAAACTCTATCAAGCTGCTCCTTGAGACAACCTTAGGCCTCACCTCATCCATATCCTGCCTTTCTAGGGGTGTGGTTCTTTACCTCTTAACGTTCGATTTTTTACAAACTGTTGTTTTGTATATTTTATTGATTTCTTTCTTTTTTTTAATTTGCTTCAGGTAAGAGGGCAAATTCAATTTCAGTTACTACTACACCCTGGTCAGAAGCAGAAATCAGTTTATTCCTTTTTATTGCTGACAGTATTCCATTGTACAGCTGTACTACAGTTTATCTGTCTATGTATTGAAGGTCTAGGTTGTTTCCAGTTTGGGGAAATTACAAACAAAGCTTCTAAAAGCATTTATGTATGATTTTTTTGTGGGAACAAGAATTCTCAATACGCTTGAATAAATACCAAGAAGTGGTATTACTTGGCCATTTGGTAAGGGTATTTTATCATTTTATAAGAAATGTCAGATTATTTCTCAGAGCGGCTGCACCATTTACATCCCCAACAGAAATCAATGAGGGTTCTGGTTGTCCTACATTCTTGCCAGCACTTGGTATTGTAAGTTGTTTGATTATTGGTTTATTTCTAGCCATTCTAAGTGCCTGAATAGTGGCATCTTGTTGTGGTTTTAATTAGCTCTTACCCAATGACTAATGACTAATTCAGGTATGACCTAAATCAAATCCCTTATAATTATACAGTGGAAGTGAAAATAGATTTAAGGGACTAGATATGATAGATAGAGTGCCTGATAAACTATGGACGGAGGTTCGTGACATTGTACAGGACACAAGGATCAAGACCATCCCCATGGAAAAGAAATGCAAAAAAGCAAAATGGCTGTCTGAGGAGGCCTTACAAATAGCTGTGAAAAGAAGAGAAGTGGAAAGCAAAGGAGAAAAGGAAAGATATAAGCATCTGAATGCCGAGTTCCAAAGAATAGCAAGCAGAGATGAGAAAGCCTTCCTCAGTGATCAATGCAAAGAAATAGAAGAAAACAACAGAATGGGAAACACTAGAGATTTCTTCAAGAAAATTAGAGATACCAAGGGAACATTTCATGCAAAGATGGCCTCAATAAAGGACAGAAATGGTATGGACCTAACAGAAGCAGAAGATATTAAGAAGAGGTGGCAAGAATACACAGAACTGTACAAAAAAGATCTTCATGACCAAGATAATCACGATGGTATGATCACTCATTTAGAACCAGACATCCTGGAATGTGAAGTCAAGTGGACCTTAGAATGCATCACTATGAACAAAGCTAGTGGAGGTGATGGAATTCCAGTTGAACTGTTTCAAATCCTGAAAGATGATGCTGTGAAAGTGCTGCACTCAATATGCCAGCAAATTTGGACAACTCAGCAGTGGCCACAGGACTGGAAAAGGTCAGTTTTCATTCCAATCCCAAAGAAAGGCAATGTCAAAGAGTGCTCAAACTACCACACAATGGCACTCATCTCACATGCTAGTAAAGTAATGCTCAAAATTCTCCAAGCCAGGCTTCAGCAGTACGTGAACCATGAGCTTCCAGATGTTCAAGCTGGTTTTAGAAAAGGCAGAGGAACCAGAGATCAAATTGCCAACATCTGCTGGATCATGGAAAAAGCAAGAGAGTTCCAGAAAAACATCTATTTCTGCTTTATTGACTATGCCAAAGCCTTTGACTGTGTGGATCACAATAAATGGTGAAAAATTCTGAAAGAGATGGGAATACCAGACCACCTGACCTGCCTCTTGAGAAACCTATATGCAGGGCAGGAAGCAATAGTTAGAACTGGACATGGAACAACAGACTGGTTCCAAATAGGAAAAGGAGTACGTCAAGGCTGTATATTGTCACCCTGCTTATTTAACTTCTATGCAGAGTACATCATGAGAAACACTAGGCTGGAAGAAGCACAAGCTGGAATCAAGATTGCTGGGAGAAATATCAATCACCTCAGATGACACCACCCTTATGGCAGAAAGTGAAGAGGAGCTAAAAAGCCTCTTGATGAAAGTGAAAGAGGAGAGTGAAAAAGTTGTCTTAAAGCTCAACATTCAGAAAATGAGGATTATGGCATCTGGTCCCATCACTTCATGGGAAATAGATGGGGAAACAGTGGAAATGGTGTCAGACTTTATTTTTCTGGGCTCCAAAATCACTGAAGATGGTGACTGCAGCCATGAAATTAAAAGATGCTTACTCCTTGGAAGAAAAGTTATGACCAACCTAGATAGTATATTCAAAAGCAGAGACATTACTTTGCCAACAAAGTCCGTCTAGTCAAGGCTATGGCTTTTCCAGTGGTCATGTATGGATGTGAGAGTTGGACTGTTAAGAAGGCTGAGTGCCGAAAGATTGATGCTTTTGAACTGTGGTGTTGGAGAAGACTCTTGAGAGTCCCTTGGACTGCAAGGAGATCCAACCAGTCCATTCTGAAGGAGATCAGCCCTGGGATTTCTTTGGAAGGAATGATGCTGAAGCTGAAACTCCAGTACTTTGGCCACCTCATGTGAAGAGTTGACTCATTGGAAAAGACTCTGATGCTGGAGGGTTTGTGGGCAGGAGGAAAAGGGGACGACAGAAGATGAGATGGCTAGATGGCATCACTGACTTGATGGACGTGAGTTTGAGTGAACTCCGGGAGTTGGTGATGGACAGGGAGGCCTGGCCTGCTGCAGTTCATGGTGTCGGAAAGAGTCTGACATGACTGAGCGACTGAACTGAACTGAACTGAATGCCTAATGATGTTGAACATCTTTCTGTTTGCTTATTTGTCATCTGTGTGTCTTTTTTTTGGTGAAATGTCTGTTGGGCTTCTGTTTTCATATTTGATTTTTGAGTGTTTTTTATATATTATAGATACACATCTTTTATCGGATTTTACTTGCAAATATTTTCTTGCATTCTATGTCTTACGTTTCATTTTAATCTTTTTAAAGATTTTTTGATGTGGACCATTAAAAATTTTTTTAATTTTATATTGGATTATAGCCAATAAACAGTGTTGTGATAGTTTCAGGTGAACAGTGAAGGGACTCAGCCATACATGTATCCATTCTCACCCAAACTCGCCTCCCATCCAGGCTGCCACATAACATTAAGCAGAGTTCCCTGTGCTGTATAGGAGGTTCTTGTTCATTATTAATTTTAAATATAGCAGTGTGAAGATGTCCATCCCAAACTCCCTAACTGTCCATTCCCTTCATTCTCCATCCCCCAACCACAGTCAGTCAGTTCAGTCAGTTCAGTCGCTCAGTCATATCTGACTCTTTGCAACCCCATGAACTGCAGCACGCCAGGCCTCCCTGTCCATCACCAACTCCCAGAGTCCACTCAAACCCATGTCCATTGAGTCCATGATGCCATCCAGCCATCTCATCCTCTGTCATCCCCTTCTCCTCCTGCCCTCAATCTTTCCCAACATCAGGGTCTTTTCAAATGAGTCAGCTCTTCATATCAGGTGGCCAAAGTATTGGAGTTTGAGCTTTAACATCAGTCCTTCCAATGAACACTCAGGACTGATCTCCTTTAGGATGGACTGGTTGGATCTCCTTGCAGTCCAAGGGACTCTCAAGAGTCTTCTCCAACACCACAGTTCAAAACCATCAATTCTTTGGCCCTCAGCTTTCTTAACAGTCCAACTCTCACATCCATACATGACCACTGGAAAAACCATAGTCTTGACTAAACAGACCTTTGTTGGCAAAGTAATGTCTCTGCTTTTGAATATGCTATCTAGGTTGGTCATAACTTTCCTTCTAAAGAGCAGGCATCTTTTAATTTCATGGCTGCAACCACCATCTGCAGTGATTTTTGGAGCCCAGAAAAATAAAGTCAGCCACTGTTTCCACTGTTTCCCCATCTATTTGCCATGAATCAAGATTGCCAGGAGAAATATCAGTAACCTCAGATATGCAGATGATACCACCCTTACGGCAGAAAGTGAAGAAGAACTAAAGAGCTTCTTGGTGAAAGTGAAAGAGGAGAATGAAAAAGTTGGCTTAAAGCTCAACATTCAGAAAACTAAGATCATGGCATCCGGTTCCATCACTTCAAGTCAAATAGATGGGGGAAAAATTTTATTACATCCAAGATAAGAGAAAAACCAAGTAAGACGGTAGGCACTGAGAGAGGGGGTCAGAGGGCAGACAGACTGAAACCACAATCACAGACAACTAGCCAATCTGATCACATGGACCACAGCCTTGTCTAACTCAATGAAACTAAGCCATGCCATCTGGGGCCGCCCCGCCATAGGTTCATCCTCTAAATTTGTGAGTCTCTATCTGTTTTGTAAGTAAGATCATTTGTATCATTTTTTTGTTAGATTCCACATGTAAGGGATGATGTCATATGACAGATCTCCTTTTCTATCAAACATATTTCACTCAGTATGACACTTTCTAGGAGACATGGATCATTTTTAAAGTCTTTATTGAATTTGTTGCAACACTGCGTCTGTTTTACATTTTGGTTATTTGGCCTCAAGGCATGTGATACCAGGTAGGAGATGGAAATTTCCAAGGAAGGCGGTAGTGATGCTCAGAGGGGACTGAGATGCCTTAGAACATCATTGAAGCCCAAGTATTAGAGGAGGAAAATAGTGGCCACCATCCAGTTGCACAGCCAGAATTAACATTATTCTCCTGGAGCATCCTGAAATAACTGATGGTGAGGATGATTTTTCAGGGGATGAGTGCCTTCCATGAGTGGCAAAGTTTGGACTAGAGTCAGCGAAATATGACTCCTCTAGGGTGTTGAGTTTAAATTCCATTTGCTTGTTGGCAAAAGGCAAGAACTTGTAAAGAAGGTCGAAAGAAAGGCCTGGAGAAATTAATGAGGCAGCATATTAAACAGGGAAAGAACAGATGCTTCGTAAACTCATGTTTGTCCAAATAGATATGGCTTGATTTATCTACCCTAATTAAAAGTTACTTTGTTAATTTTTAACTTAATAGGAAATTGTTATTCAAACAACAGGCATAAATGTCTTTCTGATGCCCACAATATGCTGTGTTTCTGAGTCTTTTCTCTGGCTTTGATCTTTTCTGTATTGATTCCTCTTCTATAGCCTTCCCTGGGTCTTTCTCCTCTGATTCCTTAAAAAACGAATTTCACTCTTTCTCTCTCTCACACAAAAGAAGTGAGACTTCAGGGCTGAGTCAGTGCAGGTGTTTGCCTTTCTACCCAGCCATCAACCAGAGCTGTGCTTGGAAGCCCACCCTGTAGGTGGCTACTTGTCCGTCTGGATCGAGATGGAGCTGATACAGAGAATAACATTCTTTCCAACAAAGGCCTTCACCCCTGATGCTGACAAGCTGCGTGATGGATAGCTCTTGCGAAGTGCCTGATGTGCTTTCATTTTCCTCCCGGAAAGCGGAACATTGATTTTAGATTATTGAAGAGCAAACTAATTCTAGAATGCTGGGATGCTCATATGTATTTGGAATTCAGTAAAATTGGAACTTGGTTGAATGCAGTTGAGTTCCTGATGTGTGTTTTCGGGCTCACACAAGTCGTGAGAAGAGATCTGTATCTGGGTCTTGTTTTAGTCCAACAGGTGATCTTGCCGGAGAGGCTATGTGGTCCTGATAAAGGTGTGTAAGGTAAACACCATCTAGAGATGTATTGGAGGCTCAAATCAAGGCTTAATGTAGGGAGAGTTCTCGAAACATCAGAATGTAAATAATTTACTTTACTCACTCATTCAGCACTGAGAGGGGAGGGAAGATTAATGGGTGGTTTTAAAGAAAGTCCAGTTAAAACCTTTGCCGCCCTCATGTCATGGAAGCAAGAGCCAGTTTAATCTAAACAAAAGGGGTGGCTCACCCATTTGGGCTGGGCCAAGAGACCACACGGTGGCTGAGAATTGCCCATCAGCAGGGTCCCTCTCTTTACAGCCCATTTGTTTCCATTTGCAGTGAAAAAGGAGATGCTCTTGTAGAGGTTAAGTCACTAGGTTATTTGTTATAAACTTTCAGAGAGGAATGGGTTTGAAACAAGTCTTAAGTGTTTCAGTGTGACAAATATTTAATGTCGCCTCTGAGATTTATAGCACTTCTGTTCACCCTTGGAAAGCTTTTAGTTCAGTGGCAAAGGTTACTGGGGGCTTGTTCGGCTGAGGGAAGATTCCTTCTGCTGTGGTTTCATCGTTTTCTCACTGGCTGGAGAGTATTCCAAAATTTCCTTGATGAATAATCACTCATTCCGCTCACATCATCATTGGTCCTGCAGCCGTGATTGTCCTCAGAGACCAGTTGAAGGCGTTTAAATGCTGCTGGCATCTGGTCTGTTGGTGTCTCGCACCTCCGCAGCTGGGAGGCAGGGAGAAGGTGGGCAGAGCTGATCACCGCATCCCAGCAGCTGCAGGACCACTGAGCAGGCATGCCCAGCTGTTTGATCTCTGCTGCTTCTCTGCCTAGAGTACCTAGGCTGTTGCCAGACCTGCACGAGAATGATCCAAATGTTGAAGCCCCCTACTTTATGTCCAAGGTCTGGTTTCCTTCTAATATCTAACTTTGGATGAAAAGATCACCCCTCATGGACTTGATCCCAGGAAATTGTTGCTGTTTTTCAGTCGCTATGTTGCATCTGATTTTGAGACCCCACGGACCGCAGCACGCCAGGCTTCCCTGTCCTTCACCACCTCCTGGAGTTTGCTCAGACTCATGTCCATCGAATTGATGATGCCATCCAAACATCTCTTGGGCCTCCTGAAAGTGTGCCCCAGACACTTTGACAAGATGCAGGGTATCACATGGCGATGCTGCGGGGCACCTCGTGGTCAAGGGTACCTGCTGCTGGTGACCACACTGCCACCATCTGGCCTTGGGGTGGGGAATGGTGATACAGAAAGGTCTTTCCTCCAAAGACAGGACTTAGATGGAGGTATGATTCACTGATGGCTACTTACTAAGATCACTTTCAGCTTGCCCTGTTTGTTCCATGCTGCACAAGCAACAGCTGACAGTTATGGGGTGTTTCTCAGGGGCCAGGCTCTATTCTAAGCATTTTGTGTGTGTTAGTCCACTCATCTCCACAGCAACTCTGAGAAGTATGCTATTATCCCCACTTTATGGATGGGGAAACTAAGATACTAAACTAAGGCAGGATTCAGTAACTTCCCCAAGGGCACACAGCAAACGCAGTGGGATCTGAATCCAGGCTGCCAGAGTCCAGAGGCCCTTAGTCACGCACCTTCTAATCTTCTCTTTGTTGAGAAGCTCCTGGCAATTCTGTGCCTTTAACTCAGGCCCCCAAATGGACAAGGAAGTTCCCTGTTAGTCTCCTTTAGAAGATGATGAACAGCCCGTGTCTTCTGGAAGAGACTCGACTTCTGCACAGAGTGGAGCCTTGCCCTTTCATTCTCCCAAAGATATTCTCTCATTCTCCTGTCCATTGGTCCATTTCTGGTACCCTATGTCACTATTCGTGTTTCTCCGGTGGCTCAGAAGGTAAAGAATATGCCTGCAATGCAGAAGCCGTGAGTTGGATCATCCCTGGGTCAGGAAGACTCCTTGAAGAGGGAAATGGCAACCCACTCCAGTATTCTTGCCTGTAGAACCCCATGTACAGAGGACCTGGCAGGCTACAGTCCAAGGAGTCACAAAAAACTGGGCATGACTGAGTGACGAAGTGCATGCACACACACACACACACACACACACACATATTCATGCCACTATTCAAATTGTTGTAGCTTATATGAATATGTTAATGTTAGTTGCATATAAAATACAATGCAACATTCACTGCAATGTAAGATGATAGAGGCCCCATCACTTCATGGGAAATAGATGGGGAAACAGTGGAAACAGTGTCAGACTGTATTTTTTTGGGCTCCAAAATCACTGCAGATGGTGACTGCAGCCATGAAATTAAAAGATGCTTACTCCTTGGAAGAAAAGTTATGACCAACCTAGATAGCATATTCAAAAGCAGAGACATTACTTTGCCAACAAAGGTCCATCTAGTCAAGGCTATGGTTTTTCCAGTGGTCATGTACGGATGAGAGTTGGACTGTGAAGAAAGCTGAATGCCGAAGAATTGATGGTTTTGAACTGTGGTGTTGGAGAAGACTCTTGAGAGTCCCTTGGACTGCAAGGAGATCCAACCAGTCCATTCTGAAGGAGATCAGCCCTGGGTGTTCTTTGGAAGGAATGATGCTAAAGCTGAAACTCCAGTACTTTGGCCACCTCATGCGAAGTATTGACTCATTGGAAAAGACTCTGATGCTGGAGGGATTGGGGGCAGGAGGAAAAGGGTATGACAGAGGATGAGATGGCTAGATGGTATCACGGACTCGATGGACGTGAGTCTGAGTGAACTCCGGGAGATGGTGATGGACAGGGAGGCCTAGCGTGCTGCGATTCATGGGGTCAGAAAGAGTCGGACACGACTGAGCGACTGATCTGAATCTGATGTGTCATATGTATACAAATCTGAAATTAATGTGTCATAAGTATACGAATTAATTCCTACTATGGAAATCTCCTTCTCATGCTAAATTTTTTTTGGTTTGACTTGTGTTCTATTTTTAGAATACATTCTGGATTCATGTTGATGTATGGGAAAACAAATACAATATTGTAAAGTAATTAACCTCCAATTAATATAAATAATTTATATCAAATTAAAACAAAAAAATGAAATCATTAATTTGTTAAAAAATCTTCTGCCACTTTGATTGGAATTGCATTGTTTGTGCTCAGTTGCTTCAGTCATCTCCAACTCTCTGTGACCCCATGGACTGTAGCCCACCAGGCTCCTCGGTCTATGGGATTTTCCAGGCAAGAATACTGGGGTGGGTTGTCATCCCTCTAGGGGATCTTCCCGACCCAGGGATCAAACCTGCATCTTCTGTATTGCCAGAGGATTCTTTATGGCTGAACCACCAGGGAAGCTGAAAATTACCTTATCTTACAGTATAATTTGAAAATCGTGTCCATGCTGAGTATTCTAATCAAGGCCACAGCATACCCCTTCATTTATTCAATTAAACTCATATATATTATGCACTAATCTTGAAATTCCTAAGTATTTTATTGAGTTGACTAAAAAAAAGTTCGTTTAGAGTTTTCAGTAAGATGTTAACCAAAAACCCCAAGTGAACTTTTTGCCAACCCAATATATTTATATATTAATGTTTCTTCTATTATATTCTAATTGCTTCATTGCTTGTACATATAAACATTAATATATTTTAAATTAATATTCTGTCTCACTTTTCTAATAACTATTCATATGCATCTCTTGAGTTTTCCAGGGGATAATCTTATTATATCTAATAGTTTTCTTTCTTCCTTTCCAATATGTGCAGTTCTTACTGTTTTTTTCAATCTGGTTACATTGCCAGTTTCTCAACGACGATGTTAAGTCGGTCCATCAGCTAGCTTTACATCCCAAACTCACCATCACCCAGCAAGACTCAAGCTCTGAGTAGCACTGCAGGTGAGCCAGGGGTGAGGTGCCCCTGGCACCTGGACTCTTCAGGCATGGCTCCACGCTGCAGGTTGAATCCAGGTGCTGAATTTTATTTATTCTTGGTTTACTCTGTGTTTATATTCACAAGTGTGCCTCTTGGCTTTTCGGTGTGACAACTAACATTTAGGCCAATGTGAGTCTTCTGCTATTTGGAGCCCAAAACTTCCACATGACCCATGTTTTGTCCAGGTATTCTTTGTAGACCTCCAGCAGCCCACGGCTGTCACTTCTGCGGTCTTTCTCAAGTGCTCTTTGCTGACATGAAGCCATCACCCCTGCCTCTCTCTCCCAATACGGGGAAGGATGGAGATCAGAACGAGATTCGAGTGGAACATACAAGAGGGAGAGATGGTCTACAGGCACTTACCAGTGTAGACAGAGTTTTAAATGTGAAGGGAGCTGATGAAATGTCCAATGCAAACACCTTTGAATTTTCCACCGAGGACAGGAGTCCTTTTCTATTGCAGCCATCTAAAATATTGTTTCACCCTCTGCTTAAAATTTTAATGACAGGGAGCTTAATTATTTTGAGAATATTTGACCTCTCCTTCCTCTTTTTGGTCTATATCCAGACCCTTAGCCAGCAGTCGAAGAAGGCTTTCACATCAAGAGTTCCAAGCCCTTGTAAAGAGGTGACACTCAGCTCTTGAAGGGGGATGACCCCTGGGCTTGTGCGAGGTTTGGCTGGAGTGAGCCATTCTCAAATGCCCAGCTGTCTTCACCTCTCTCTCTCCTTGTCTGACCCCCTTGTCTGTGATTCAAGCTTGCTGACCTCCCCCCCACCCACCCACACACACATTCTTGCCCCATGATGTCTTATCTTACACTCTTAGAACTGTCATGCTGACATGCCACCTCAAAGTTGTTGAAAATGGACCACCTTGTTCCCCACTCTGCTTCTCACTGCCATCAGCAAACACCCCCTAGACCATCAACCCATCAAACGCCACTGTTCCCAACTCTTCCTGACGAAGAGGAAAACTCCCAGGTCTTGCAAGACTGCTAAGAATTTTATGAGCATTGGACCACAAAGAAGGCTGAGTACCAAAGAATTGGTGCTTTTGAACTGTCGTGCTGGAGAAGATTCTTAAGAGTCCCTTGAAATGTGAGGAGATCAAACAAGTCAATCCTAAAGGAAATTGGTCCTGAATATTCATTGGAGGGACTGACGCTGAAGCTGAAACTCCAGTACTTCGGCTACTTCTTGCAAAGAGCCAACTCATTGGAAAAGACTCTGATGCGGGGAGAAAACTTCAGAGGCAGTCAATTATCTATTTCAAGATGGAGGAGGAATAACAACAGTATTAATCTCACCACTGTGCAATCTCACCTTTGAAAGTGGAAATTTTTCAAAAGGGCAGCTTTAAAAGCTCAGCCTCCCCGTAAAAGGTAGATTTTCCCATAATCAAGTCGGCCATTAACCACCCAACCCCCCCAAAAAAATGGCAGAAGAATTTTATCATTTCAAGAAACCTCTACATAAGTGTTGTCTTTTTATGCTTTCGGGTGTTTCCTGGCTTTGCTCTTTGGTATCAGTGCCTCTCCATAAAGATCAAAGCCCAGAGAAGATTGAGAAAGGATGGCATGTCTCTGCTTTGCAGTGACCTTGACTGACAGCGCTTTACAGAAATGACGAAATTCAACCTGTTCAGATTCAAGCTCATGCTGGGAAGCTGGCCCCTGCAAACACTGAGCCACGGAGCAGACCCGTGTGATTTGTGGGGTCTTCTAAAGCATGGTTGACATTTATTTCTTCTGTGAGAGGCCAGATAGTAAATATTTTAGATATTAGCCTCTGTCACATCCACTCAACTCTGCCATTGTAACACCAGAGTAGCCACAGACTGCTGCCGCTGCTGCTAAGGCGCTTCGGTCGTGCCCGACTCTGTGCGACCCCAGAGGCGGCAGCCCACCAGGCTCCCCTGTCCCTGGGATTCTCCAGGCAAGAACACCGGAGTGGGTTGCCATTTCCTTCTCCAGTGCATGAAAGTGAAAAGTGAAAGTGAGGTCGCTCAGTCGTACCTGACTCTTAGCGACCTCATGGACTGCAGCCTACCAGGCTCCTCTGTCCATGGGATTTTCCAGGCAAGAGTACTGGAGTGGGTTGCCACAGACTACTCATTCATAAATAAATGAATATAGCTATGTTTCAATAAAACTTTATTAATTAAAAAAAAAAAAGGACAGGATCTGGTCCTGGTCCATGGGCTGGAGTTTGCCAATCCTTGGTCTAAAGTATATGGCCCAGAATAGGGGACCCTTTGTCCAAGTCTAAGGGTGGATCCCCCTCAGCCCAGGCAAATCCCTTGACCATACGTCTAAGCATCTAATTTCAGGACTAAGGGATTTGCTTCTGTCCATCCCTTCATCTGTGAATCTGTCATTGTTTAATCGCTAAGTCATGTCTGACTCTTTTGTGACCCCGTGGACTGTAGCCTGCCAATCTCCTCTGTCTATGGGATTTTCTAGGCAAGAATACTGTAGCAGGTTGTCATTTTCTTCTCCAGGGGATCTTCCCGACCCAGGGATTGAACCCATGTCTCCTGCATTGGCAGGCAGATTGTTTACCACTGAGCCACTAGCGAAGCCCTCATCTGCAAGTGGAAGCGTTTGAATGTTACAGAGGCTCCTGATTTTTGCTGTTGCCAACACTGCTTCCCAGGGCAGGGAGGATTTGAGCAAAGTAAAAGACAAGATTATTAACTTGTCAGCATCTTTGTCTGATCTATAGCATGAATGAAATGATTTCTTCATAATGAACGCATTTCTCAATAGTACTCAGCACCCATCTTGTTCTGCTTTGTTCTGGGAGATTCATAAATAAGCGTGGTCTTTGTGGTAGTTGCGCAAGTTGTCTGAGGTGTAATTTGCCGTCATAAACAACTCCTGTTATTCTGCTCTAGATCCAACATGAACAAAGTGCAATCCTGATTCTTCACATAAACACTGAAATGAAACATAAGTATGAAAGGGAAAGGGAAAGTCGCTCAGTCATGTCTGACTCTTTGCGACCCCATGGACTATATAGTCCATGGAATTCTCCAGGCTGGAATGCTGGAGTGGGCAGCCATTTTCTTCTCCAGGGGACCTTCCCAACCCAGGGATTGAACCCAGGTCTCCTGCATTGCAGGCAGATTCTTTACCAGCTAGCCACGAGGGAAGCCCAATACATATGCATATGAGCTCCATTTTAACCCTTATTCTAGGCTGTTGTGACATTGTGAATTTAACATTTGTTAAGTAGCACACACCATCACCCTCCCATCTTGGGTGGCCCCACAGAGCATGGCTTAGTTTCATTGAGTTAGACAAGGCTGTGGTCCGTGTGATCAGATTGGCTAGTTTTCTGTGATTATGGTTTCAGTGTGTCTGCCCTCTGATGCTCTCTCACAACACTTACCATCTTACTTGGGTTTCTCTTACCTTGTACGTGGGGTATCTCTTCACAGCTGCTCCACCAAAGCACAGCCGCTGCTCCTTACCTTGGATGAGGGGTATTACCTCATGGCTGCCCCTCTTGACCTTGAACGTGGAGTAGCTCCTCTCAGCCCTCCTGTGCCTGTGCAGCCATCTCTCCTTGGACGTGGGGTAACTCCTCCTCATGACACTGTACAGAAGACAGGGGTCAAGACCATCCCCATGGAAAAGAAATGCAAAAAGAGCAAAATGGCTGTCTGAGGAGCCCTTACAAATAGCTGTGAAAAGAAGAGAAGTGGAAAGCAAAGGAGAAAAGGAAAGATATAAGCATCTGAGTGCAGAGTTCCAAACAATAGCAAGGAGAGATAAGAAAGCCTTCCTCAGCGATCAATGCAAAGAAATAGAAGAAAACAACAGAATGGGAAACACTAGAGATCTCTTCAAGAAAACTAGAGATACCAAGAGAACATTTCATGCAAAGATGGGCACAATAAAGGACAGGAGTGGTATGGACCTAACAGAAGCAGAAGATATTAAGAAGAGGTGGCAAGAATACACAGAAGAACTGTACAAAAAAGATCTTCATGACCAAGATAATCACGATGGTGTGATCACTCACCTAGAGCCAGACAGCCTGGAATGTGAAGTTAAGTGGGCCTTAGAAAGCATCAGTACGAACAAAGCTAGTGGAGGTGATGGAATTCCAGTGGAGCTATTTCAAAACCTGAAAGATGATGCTCTGAAAGTGCTGCACTCGATATGCCAGCAAATTTGGAAAACTCAGCAGTGGCCACAGGACTGGAAAATGTCAGTGTTCATTCCAATCCCAAAGAAAGGCAATGCCAAAGAATGCTCAAACTACCGCACAATTGCACTCATCTCACATGCTAGTAAAGTAATGCTCAAAATTCTCCAAGCCAGGCTTCAGCAATACGTGAACCATGAAATTCCAGATGTTCAAGCTGGTTTTAGAAAAGGCAGAGGAACCAGAGATCAAATTGCCAACATCTGCTGGATCATGGAAAAAGCAAGAGAGTTCCAGAAAAACATTTATTTCTGCTTTATTGACTATGCCAAAGCCTTTGAATGTGTGGATCACAATAAATGGTGGAAAATTCTGAAAGAGATGGGAATACCAGACCACCTGACCTGCCTCTTGAGAAACCTATATGCAGGGCAGGAAGCAATAGTTAGAACTGGACATGGAACAACAGACTGGTTCCAAATAGGAAAAGGAGTTCATCAAGGCTGTATATTGTCACCCTGCTTATTTAACTTCTATGAAGAGTACATCATGAGAAACGCTGGGCTGGAAGAAGCACAAGCTGGAATCAAGATTGCCGGGAGAAATATCAGTCACCTCAGATATGCAGATGACACCACCCTTATGGCAGAAAGTGAAGAGGAGCTAAAAAGCCTCTTGATGAAAGTGAAAGAGGAGAGTGAAAAAGTTGTCTTAAAGCTCAACATTTAGAAAACGAAGATCATGGCATCCGGTCCCATCACTTCATGGGAAATAGATGGGGAAACAATGGAAACAGTGTCAGTCTTTATTTTTGTGTGTTCCAAAATCACTGCAGATGGTGACTGCAGCCATGAAATTAAAAGACGCTTACTCCTTGGAAGAAAAGTTGTGACCAACCTAGATAGCATATTCAAAAGCAGAGACATTACTTTGCCAACAAAGGTTCATCTAGTCAAGGGTATGGTTTTTCCAGTAGTCATGTATGGGTGTGAGAGTTGGGCTATAAAGAAAGCTGAGCACCGAAGAATTGATGCTTTTGAACTGTGGTGTTGGAGAAGACTTTTGAGAGTCCCTTGGACTGCAAGGAGGTCCAACCAGTCCATCGTAAAGGAAATCAGTCCTGGGTGTTCATTGGAAGAACTGATGCTGAAGCTGAAACTCCAATACTTTGGCCACATCATGCAAAGAGTTGACTCATTGGAAAGACCCTAATGCTGGGAGGGATTGGGGGCAGGAGGAGAAGGGGACGACTGAGGATGAGATGGCTGGACGGCATCACTGACTTGATGGACACAAGTCTGAGTGAACTCCGGGAGTTGGTGATGGATGGGAGGCCTGGCGTGCTGCGATTCATGGGGTCGCAAAGAGTTGGACACGACTGAACGACTGAACTGAACTGAACTGAAGTAGCATACAGGGTGCCAGATGGTGAGTCCCAACAAGGCCAAGGATAAGTTTACACAGAGAAGCTGATGACTCACAGGTCCTGGGCCTAGAGGACTGCCTGGGGAAGCCATGGCAGATGCAGAGAGGCAGAGGCACGAGCCTCTATTAGGGCTTGGGGACAGAGTACTTTGGGCTTCTTGGGATAAAGCTGGATGGGTCAATGCAAACCAAAAATAGTGGAGTTTTGGTAAGCCTCATGGGAGTCGCATCTAAAGGGTGCGTAACTGGGAGGCCCTGGAAAATGAAAGAGACTCGATCCCAGGGGCTGTTGAAGATTCGTATCAGGAGCTTACCTTTATCTGTGACTCTGCAGACACCTGTCCAGGGCGTGTATTTGCCTGAACGGCTGATGTTGGTCTGTGGTAGCTGTAGGCTGCTTGGCCACATAATGGAGGCTGGGGCAGCAAGACTATGGAGGAGCTTAGCTAAGTCTCATGTGCTCTGCGAATGTCAGGGTGGACCAGGGCTAGGGGACATCTCATGGTTTCTGATGTGATCACTTAGGTGGCAGAGGTGACAGAGAGTTTGGAATACATTGGCTTTTGAAGAGCTTTTGAAAATCCAGTAGAGGATGCTAGTAAACATTTGGATACTCAGAGGGGAAGTCCAGATGGATGAAGACACGTGGTCAGCAGCCCTCAGTGGCTGAGCCTGTGGCTCTGCTGGAGATCTCCTGGGCAGAGGGATAAAGAGAGAACCTAGAGCCTGAGACCCAGCCTAGGGGCACAGCCCCCTTTAGTGGCTGGGCCAGGAGGACATGCCTGCTAGAAAGGATGCAGAGAAGGTGAGGTCAAGGTGGTAGAGGAAGGCTCAGAGAAGGAGAAGTCAGAAAAGCTGAGAAAGGAGTGACCTGAGACTGTGGCTTTGATGAATTGTGTCCCACAAGCTGAGGAATGGATTTCGGTCCCTGGAAGTCAACAGTGACCTTCAGGTCATCTCCATGAAGTTGGAGGATGAGGATTGGGAAGCCTCAATGGGATGGAATGAGGCATGCGTGAGGCCTGAGATGTGTGGATGGGGAAGTTCAATGCTGTTGAAGGGCAGGAGGAAACAGAATGGGATCTGGAGAAGGAAGTGATATCAAGGGAGGTCTTTTATTTTTGAGGATAAGAGGGCCTTGAGTTATTCATGCTGATGGAAAGCTTCCCCCTAGCAGAGAGAGGTTGATGATAAAGGAGAGAAAAGAAATCACGCATGCATTCTAAGCTCACATGGAATCACTCTTTTTTTAAGTCTCTGATTCTTCAAGTGGGCTTAAAAAACAGCATGGCTATCTTGCCTGGAGGGACGGCAGACAGAAAGACCTTGAAGAAGCTGCAGGGTGAGCCCCCACCCTCGCTTACAAAGGTAATGGTGTCCACCCAGCATTCGGTGTTCCGACTCAGTTGCACACAAAAGAGGCTTTTGTTATTTATCCTTCAGAAAATGAATTACATTTAAAATAGATCTCATTTTTGATCTGGAGGGGCTGATACTCTCAGCCAGCTAGAGAGAAATAGCTTGTTGCTCTTTTGGTTCACTGGCGTCTTAACAGCAGGATTTCAAGTTTCACAAATATTTCTCTCCCGCACGGGTATCTGACATGCTCTTCATCACTGCTTTACTTGATTAAAAAATGTCGTATTCCACAAAAAAGCTGCATTTAGGACACAGGGGTCTCTGAGTGGCAGAGTTTTTAGAACAGCTGTCATTGCAAAATGAAATTTAGAATCTTAGCGAAGGCACCAAGCTGGGAAATTTACATACTATCACGAAGCAGGACTAGCTGTCTGGAATAATTGAAAACCATGGTAATAACATGAGTTGTCCCAGGGAGTAATGTTAGCAAATGTAATAAACATTTTCCAAATCTAAGAGCTTCTATTTTCGATTTGCTGCACAGAGATGCTGTTGACTTCACAACGAAATATCTTTCTTGATGTGCCTTACTCTCCCAAATGCTGATCACCATCATCGTCAACAACCTTTGGAGCAATTATCATGCTCAGTGTTGATATGCACTTTCTCATTTTACCTTCACAACAGTCTTGAGAGGTCGTGTTGCTGTTTCCATTCAGTGGAGAAGGAAACTGACGCATAAATAGGTAAACTGCTTCCCTAAATGTCACATACACCACGAGTAAGTGGCAAAGTTTGCATTGGGCTCCAAAATCACTGTGAAGGGTAACTGCAGTCATGAATTAAAAGACGCTTGCTTCTGAATCAGTTCTAATGAGATGGATGAAACTGGAGCCTATTATACAGAGTGAAGTAAGCCAGAAAGAGAAACACCAATACAGTATATTAACACATATATATGGAATTTAGAAAGATGGTAATGATGACCCTGTATGCAAGACAGCGAAAGAGACACAGATGTGTAGAGCGGACTTTTGGACTCTGAGGGAGAGGGAGAGGGTGGGATGATTTGGGAGAATGGCATTGAAACATGTATACTATTATGTAAGAAATGAATCGCCAGTCTATGTTCAATGCAGGATACAGGATGCTTGGGGCTGGTGCACGGGGATGATCCAGAGAGATGATATGGGGTGGGAGGCAGGAGGGGGATTCATGTTTGGGAACTCATGTACACCTGTGGCGGATTCATGTCAATGTATGACAAAACCAATACAGTATTGTAAAGTAAAATAAAGTAAAAATAAAAATAAAAATAAAAATGACGCTTGCTTCTTGGAAGAAAAGCTTTGACAAACCTAGACAGTGTATTAACAACCAGAGATATCACTTTCCCAACAAAGGTCCACCTAGTCAAAGCTTTGTTTTTTCCAGTAGTCATATACAGATGTGAGAGCCGGACCATAAAGAAGTCTGAGTGCCAAAGAATTGATGCTTTCAAATTGTGGTGCTGGAGAAGACTCTTGAGAGTCCCTTGGACAGCAAGGAGATCAAATCAGTCAACGTTAAAGGAAATCAACTGTGAATATTCATTGGAAGGACTGATGCTGAAGCTCTAATACTTTGGCCACCTGATACAAAAAGGTGATTCACTGGAAAAGCTCCTGATGCTGGGAAAGATTGAGGGCAGGAGGAGAAGGGGGCAGCAGAGGATGAGATGGTTAGATAGCATCACAGACTCAATGGACATGAGTTTGAGAAAACTCTGGGAGATAGTGAAGGACAGGGCAGTCTGGCATGCTGCAGTCCGTGGAGTTGCAAAGAGTCAGACATGACTTACTGATAGAACACCAACAATTTATGTGACCTCAGTTTTTATAGAAGAGAAATCATGGACAGCTGTTGAAAAGAGAGAATACGTAGTTCAGTTTGGGCCTTGGGAGACAGAAACAAAACAAACAAACAAAAAACCCCAGCTCACCAGAGTGAGCCCAGTTAAAAAAAAGGATTGCTGAGGGTGAGCTGGTGTACAGCGTCTTTGTCTCCATCCTTGGGTGACATATAAATCACGATTTCCATCTCCAAGGAGTTTGTAATCTAGCTGGAGAGAAAATTCAGACACGAAAGGATGAATAACCACCCACGAAACACAAGCTAAATTCCACTTTCTGGTCCAGGCAGCATCTACTACAATTCAAGTCAAGGACCTCAGTGAGCTAGAGGAGCTGAGATGGATTCACAAAGGAGGGCAGACTTTGTGGGACCTTGACTGGGACTCACATGATGCTGCAAAGTGGGACATCCATTCCAGTCAGGAGCATTGGCTTTAGAAGATTGGCAGGTTGGCTGGAGAGTCGTAAGTCCTGTTTGTCACAAGGATGAGTTCTGACGGTTACCTGGAGTCCTGGATCTTTCACTTGGCAAGGCTGAAAGAGCCCTGGGTCAGCTTGGGATCCTTGGTTGCATTTTTACGAATCACTAGGTTTTAATCTAATCACTCGAGTGAGCGTTAACAGGCTTGGGTTCCTTTATACCCAAAAGAATGGATGATATTTTAATGGTTCCAGAAAAGAGGACAATGAGGCTTGCACTATATGTGGGCTGTTGGCTAAGAGTGCTCATTTCCCGAAACAAGGAAAAGATGTGAAAAGAAGTCTTCAAGAGGTCCCTGGGCTGCTCGGAGCTGCCCTGCACCACAGGACCAGTTTGGGCATCTGTGAACGCTCGATCAGAGCAAAGAGGTAATTTAACTTAATGAACCGAGAACGCCTCGCGAGAATCTTTGAGTTCCTCCCAGCCTGTGACTTACCTTAACTGCCTACTAAAAGTAGAAAAAATTTAATGATTTTTTCCCCTCTCTATCTTTTTCTTTAAATTTAACTCATTACTGATTTTACCTCTGTTTCCATATAAGTGTCTTAAGATAGATCTTTCCCTAATACTGCCAGACTAATCTTCCTTAATTACAACTTTTATTGCATTGTTTTCCTGCTTAAAACCTGCAATGGCTCCCTACTTCCTACTATAAAGTCTTCTTGATTTACAAAATTGTTATCATCTCTCCGGTTCTGCCTCACACACCAACTGTATTCCATTCTAAGCTCTAAAACACACTCAGTTCACTTGACAAGCTGCCCTAAATGAGCCACAGAAGTGTCCTCAGGGCATGGGCGTTTAACTATTATTTTGTCACATTTTCACAAGGGGCAACCTGATAACTTGGTCAGATTTTACCCCAGTGGCATCACTGCAGCTCTATTTTCACCATCTTGAAAACCTCTCCTTACATTCTCCAGTATTTTGATCTCCCTGCCTATTAGCTTGGAGAAGGCAATGGCAACCCACTCCAGTACTCTTGGCCTGGAAAATCCCATGGACGGCGGAGCCTGGTAGGCTGCAGTCCATGGGGTCGCTAGGAGTCGGACACGACTGAATGACTTCACTTTCACTTTTCACTTTCATGTGTTGGAGAAGGAAATGGCAACCCACTCCATTGTTCTTGCCTGGAGAATCCCAGGGATGGGGGAGCCTGGTGGCCTGCCATCTATGGGGTCGCACAGAGTCGGACACAACTGAAGTGACTTAGCAGCAGCAGCAGCAGTAGCCTATTAGCTGGAATTTTCCCCAATCAATGGAGCTTTGATTTTGGATTTTCACCAAAGCCTCTTTTTCCCCATAGCAGATTTGATCAGCCTTTGCAAAAACTAAACAGCTTGTGTTTTGTCAACATCAATTCCCAGTTTAGATTAGCATCATTAGTGGCGAAGGAAGTGCTGTTTGGCTGAGCACTGATAATTAAAACGGCGAACAGGGACCTGTGTAATTCTGTCCACGTTTTGCATGGCTATTGGGATAAAGATGGTCACAAGGACTTTTGAAATAGATGGTGACTTGAGGTCAGTCATCATCCACACCCTACACTTAGGCACCAAGTGAAATTACTGAAAAAGTGTTAGTCACTCAGTCGTGACTGACTCTTTGTGATCCCATGGATTATAGCCCACCAGGCTCCTCTGTCCATGGGATTTCCCAGACAAGAATCCTGGAATGGGTTACCATTCCCTCATCTAGGTGATCTTTCTGACCCAGGGATTGAACCCAGGTCTCCTGAGTTGCAGGCAGATTCTTAACCCCTGAGCTACCAGGGAAGCCCCTACTGTATAGCATAGGGAACTATATCCAATATTTTGTAATAACCTATAATGGAAAATAATCTGGAGAAGAATATATGCATATATACATATATGCGGGCTTCCTTGGTGGCTCAAAATGGTAAAGCATCTACCTGCAATGCAGAGTTCGATCCCTGGGTAGGGATGATGCTCCAGAGAAAGGAAATGGCTGCTACTCTAGTATTCTTACCCAGAGAATCCCATGGACAGAGGAACCTGGCAGACTGTACGGTCCATGGGGTCACAGGGAGTCAGGCACGACTGAGTGACTCACACACATACACACACACACACACACACACACACACACACACGTGCATAGCTGAGTCACTTTGCTGTACGCCAGAAACTAACACAACATTGTAAATCAGCTATATGCCAATTGAAAACAAAAAAGGACATAAACTTCAGGGGGAAACTCTCAGGGTCTTTCAGAGGAAAACTGTTTGTTCAGGTGATGGAGGAGCAGAAGCCTCCTGAAGCAAGTGAGGGCCTGAGGCGTAAAGATGGGAGAGAAAGAGAGTTCTAGGCAGAGAATATAGAACGAATACAGATTCCTTATTTGTGTCTCTTTTGCCTCAACTTTTCTTAAATTTCTTGAGTTAGTAATTTATTGTCAGTATTGCTCATTTTTGAATGACCTTAAGGCCATGCTTTTTGGTCTGTGTATTGTCTTGGTCATGTCCTTTATATGATGCTTAATTTCTAAATAATTTATAATTGCCATTTTCATGTACTTTTTGGCCTAACACTAATTTACAAAAAACTATTTAAAATGTCCCTATGTGGTTAGATTTTTTTGGACCATCCTCTTATTATGTTTTAATTTCTTTTTGTTTTAAGCCCAGAGAATGTAGCCCAAATTTCTTCTTCTTAAAATCCATGTTAGTTTTATTATGGTCTAGTGGTGATGAAATTCAGTGACTCCACGTTGCCCAACTTCCCGGGCTCCAGTGCATGTCTTTACATGCATTAGCCCCACTGAACTTCTTTCTTTTGCTCGAAACCACATTTTTCATCTAATTTTGGGGGCTGTGAGTCATGCTGCTCTGGGAGGCTCTTTCCTCTCCTACTCCTTGTGTTTGTCCAGGTTCTTCAGAGGAAAAGAACCAACAGAATGCACGTGTGTGTGTATAGAGAGAGTTAAAGAATGGGCTCATGTGATTACAGAGGTGGGGCCACCCCAAGATCTGAAATCAGCAGGATGGGGACCAAGCAAAGCCAGCGTGTAGCTCCAGTTTGAGTCTGAAGGCCTGAGAACCAGGACAGCCAATGGCATGAGTTCCAATTAGATGACCAGCAGGCTTGAGAATCAAGAAAAGCCCATGCTTCATTTTGAGTCTAGGGGTTGGAAAAGACTGGTGTTCCAGTTCAAAGCAGCCAGGAGGAACAAGAAGAGTAGTCCCCTCTTGTTCAGCCTGTTTGCTCTGTTCAGGTCGACAGCTGATTGGGTGAGGCCCACACTCCCTGGGGAGGGTCATCTGCTTTATTCGGTCTACATACTCAGCAGTTAATCTCGCCCAGAAACACCCACACAGACACACCACAAGGGTGGGGACCCAGTGTCTTGGCACCCTGTGGCCCAGGCAAAGTCACACTGAAAACTCACCGTTGCTTATGTAGCTTTCCTTCGAGATCTCAAATGACATGTTGCTTCCTGCAGGATTCCTTGCTGGCCCCTCCCAAGATGATGCTAAGGGCTCCTGCTATGGGCCCCACCGCATCCTGTTCATCTTCTGCCCTGCCCCTTGGGTACCACCTCCGCTGGGTTAGTTAGTTGACTGGACTGTGCCTTCACTCCCTTTAGTTCTCTGCTTGAGTGACACCTGATCAGAGAGGCTCTCCCTGGATACCATTTCTGAAAGAGCATCTTACCCTCTCACCTTCCATCTCTAATTATCATCCTTCACGGACATATCTATGTGTCTTTATTATTATCAGTGTCCTTCTTCTAGGATCTAAGCTCCATGTAAGCCAGAATTTGGTCTGTTTTGTTCACTGAAGCATCCACTGTGCACTCATTCTGAAAGAGTGTCTGGTACATTGGAGGTATTCAATTAATCTGTAGTTAATAAAATCCAGGGCTTCTCTGGTGGCTCAGTGGTAAAGAATATGCCTGCTAATGTCAGAGATGCAGGAGACATGGGTTTGATCTGTTGGTTGGGAAGATCCCCCAGAGAAGGAAATGGCAACCCACACTAGTATTCTTGCCTGGGAAATCCCATGGACAGAGGAGCCTAGAGGGTTGTAGTCCATGGGGTCACAAAAATGTCAGATACAACTTAGTGACTAAAACAACCGTAAAACCCAGAAGTAAATAAAAGTAATTTATTATGACTAAGATTTTTACAGAGATGTAACAATGGCTCAACTTTAGAGAATATGTAGATATTCCACATGCAATTCATAGACGAAAGATTTTTAAAATGTGATGATATTTGGAGATGTCAAAAAGAAAGGAATTGCAAAAAACCTCATAGAACTAAAAGAAAACAATAAAAACACACAAAAACCCAAACTTTGGCAACGTATAATTGAAGGATATATTCCATAAATGACAAAGAAACCAAAAACCTAAATCATAGTAATGGCAAAAATTAAAAGCCTTATTATTAAGCCTTATTATTAAAATAGCACAGGGTTCAGTAAACCAAGGTTCATGAGTCAAATTGAGCAATGTTCATTGTTTATTTATCACCCATGGCTGTTTTCATGCTATAATGACAGAGCTGAGTAGTTGTGACAGAGATGGTGTGGTCCCCAAAGCTGAAAATATTTAACGTTTGACTCTACAGAAAACAAATGCTGACCTCTGACAAAGAACAAAACAAAAATCCACATGCATAGATATTATCAACCTTATTCTGGAATTTCCACCCAATGCAGTAAATATGAAATGCAAATAAGAGATATTAATTAGCAGGGAAAAAAATAGAGGATCTGTACATTTAGTGCAATCCCAATCAAAAGACCAGAAGGTGTCTTTGTGGAAATTGGGAACCTGATCTCTATTCTTTTGAAAATTTATCAGGCCCCAGATAAGTAAGTCATCCTTAGAGAAAAACAACCTAGTAAGATGTATTCTACTGGATATCAAGATTTATTATTAAAGTATGGTAATGAGGCGAAGAAGGCAATGGCACCCCACTCCAGTACTCTTGCCTGGGAAATCCCATGGACGGAGGAGCCTCGTAGGCTACAGTCAATGGGGTCGCTGAGTTGGACACGACTGAGCGACTTCACTTTCAATTTTCACTTTCCACTTTCATGCATTGGAGAAGGAAATGGCAACCCACTCCAGTGTTCTTGCCTGGAGAATCCCAGGGACAGAGGAGCCTGGTGGGCTGCCGTCTATGGAGTCCCACAGAGTTGGACACGACTGACGTGACTTAGCAGCAGCAGCAGCAGCATGGTAATGAAGACCAGGCAGTATGGACCAAAGGCAGGGAAATAGACCAGTGGAATTTAAAAATAAAGTTCAGAAGTAGACACACAAGGACTTCCCTGGTGGTCTACTTGCTAAGACTCTATGTTCCCAATGCAGAGGGCCAGGGTTCAATCCCTGGTCAAGGAACTAGGTCCCATATGCTGCAACTAAAGATCTCGCATGTCACAACAAAGATGGAAGATCCCATGTACCTCAACTAAGACTTGAAGCAGTCAAATAAATAAATAAATATTTTAAAAAGAAAGAAATAGACACACGTACATGGTCATTCAATTTATGAGGAAGGTGAATTGCAGAGCAGTAGTGAAGGGACAGTCTTTACAAATACCTTAATTTTGGTGAAGTGTAAGAATTGAAATTAGAAGCGCAATAAATTATTCTTGGATAATTTAGATATGTGTCATTTTAATGTATGATATCCTCTGATGCTTTGTGGTTTTAATAGCGATACAGGTAAGGGAAAGACCTGAGATTTCGAGGTTCAGGCAAACGTAGTCGATGTTTATATGTAAGGTTGAGGGATCTGCCACCTCTGTAGAAGCTCAGACAAACTGTACAAGTCCAGCTGAGCAAATACTTGAAAACTCCCTTCGAGACTCACACTGTTTAAATATCGGGGTGGGGGGTGGGGCTACTAAAGATACGAAATGTGGTTCACCTTTCCAGGGATTTTAGCATTTACATGTGATGATCAAATCAGTGCACACAAAAAGAGAAGGAAAAACATGGGTGCCAGGAAAAGATTGATTCAATATGTGGTCAAGAATACTGAAGAGAAGAGGCGTTGGGTTGGACTCCTGTGTTAGCCCACCACCTCCCAAAGAAGGGGGTTTGTACGGACCCTTGCAAGCTCTGTAGGATTTAGAGAAGTGAATGGGAGGAGGGCAGAGTTACTGCTAGTGTAGACAGACATGAGAAAATCAAGAGATGTGGAGATGAGCATTGTATTCATTCGCATGCTGATGGGGATGTGTGTATATGTGTGCAGACAAATAGCAGAGCAGGATGGAACATTGGCACTGGGTAAATCCTGGTCATTAATCTCCGGTTTAAAAAGCCTAAGAGGAGTGGGAGGGAGAGGGTGGGACGACTGAGGAAGTAGCACTGACATATATCCACTACTATGTGTAAGACAGATAGCTAGTGGGAAGCTGCTGCATAACACAGGGAGCTCAGCTCTCTGCTCTGCGATGACCTAGAGGGGGCTGGGGGTGGGGCCGTGGGAGCGAGGCTCAAGAGGGAGGGGTTATATGTATACCTATGACTGATTTGTGTTGTTGTATAGCAGAAACTAACATGACATCGTACAGCAATTATCCTCCAGTGAAAAAGTAAGTAAACTTTTTAAAAAGCCTGAGGGGAGAAGCTCGCTCTCTGAATCCTATTCTCCAGCTCTAGTTGCATGTTTTAAGAGACTATGGGGATTATCAACAAAGGAAAATAATGTGGAATTTACCTCTTTTTTTTTTTAATGCAGAGAATCAATAATAAATGATGCTTGTGGTTACAGGGGTTAGGCTTCTGCCTCTCTGCACATTCAAGGTTAAGTGAATAGTGTTTGTGGAAGTCTCGGGCTCCATCTGTTCATTCTCCTGCTCCAAAGAAGGATGAGGTGAATACCTTCCCCCGCAGGTGCCACCTGATCACACTGTACTAATCATCTCTCCCCTCCAGCTGCCACCTGCCCTGGCTCCCACCCAAAGACCCCAGTGGAAACCTTTAGGGAAGGTGAAACCCTTCATTAGTACCTCTGTGAGCCTCACTCCCTGGTCCTTCACTGCTTTCATGAGATTTCTTTCTCGGCAAGAGTGCGATGTCTCAAGCCCAGTAATTGGGCCAAATGATACTGCTCTCTTGTCCCCTGCTCACAGCCGTCAGTGAGGCCCCGTGACTACTCACGGAATCTCCAAGCTGAGACCCAAGAGACTGTGGTCCAACCAGCATCTTGCAGATGAGGAGATGAGTCCCGCAGAATGAGTCGCCCAAGGACACACTGGACGGTGTCAGAGATGGGAGGAGAACAGAGACAGGCTCCAGTCTGCTGTTCGTGCACTTCGCCGTCCTGTCTTAAGCCTGTCTTACTGGGCATCACTCTGTAGCTGTGGTTTCTGCATTTGTTTCAAATCAAAGCCACGCATTTGCTGTAAGTTTACAAGGCTGATTACATTGTGTTACACTTGGTACGATCCCTTGCAGGGTGGGTCCACGGAATCTGGCGCTCAGGGGAGCCACCCAAAGTGAATAAAAGCTGGAAAGACTTGTCACTCGAGGAACTCTGTCAGAATCATCTTCACTCTGGGACATGTGGTCCCCAGACGAAGTTTATGGTGAGGGTTGATTCTGAAACACGAAGAATGTTTCTTTTCTCCAAAACTCATCACCAGTTTAGATGAATTTACAGGAAGAGTGATCAAGCTGGCAGACTATCAAAGCGCTGAGCTGCATTCAGAGCATCTGGGAAACTGAAAACAACCGTGAAATGCAAATGAATGACGTTCAGCACCTTGATCAGTGTGAAAACATTTGTCTCACCCTGGCCAGTATTTGATGGGCCATGGAAACTAGAAAGGATGTGATGCCCAGCTCCTCTTTCTTTGTAGAGAAACCAGCAACAGCCCAGAGAGGGCGGGTGATATCCAGGGACTGAGTGGGGTGACATCTTTTCTAAGACCCCTGGTCTAGTGCTGTTTTTAGTGTGCTTGTGTTAAAAATAAAAGCTTACATAAAGTGGCATCAAGTTGTCCAAACTTTAAGAAAATAATATTCTTAAAAACCTGGGAAACCACTCCTTTAAACTCCCAGATTTTTCTAAACAGAGAGTGACTCTGACATTGCTCAATTCTCTGAACAAAAGCATATACTAGGATGCTCTGATGTTTTCAAGAATTTTCATTTGTCTTTAAGTATCAAAAAGAAAAAAGAAAGAAAACGGATTCCTGTTCAAACGCATTCCTGGGAAACAAAGAACTATGTCACTCGGCACCATCATTATTTCTCCGCCTTAAGAAAAACAGGAGAAAAATGACATCATACCTAGACAGCATATTAAAAAGCAGAGACATTACTTTGCCAACAAAGGTCCGTCTAGTCAAGGCTATGGTTTTTCCAGTAGTCATGTATTGGATGTGAGAGTTGGACTATAAAGAAAGCTGAGCACAGAAGAATTGATGCTTTTGAACTGTGGTGTTGGAGAAGACTCTTGAGAGTCCCTTGGACTGCAAGGAAATCCAACCAGTCCATCCTAAAGGAGATCAGTCCTGAGTGTTCATTGGATGGGCTGATGTTGAAGCTGAAACTCCAATACTTTGGCCACTTGATGTGAAGAGCTGACTCATTTGAAAAGACCCTGATGCTGGGAAAGATTGAGGGCAGGAGGAGAAGGGGACAACAGAGGATGAGATGGTTGGATGGCATCACCAACTCAATGGACATGAGTTTGAGTAAACTCCAGGAGTTGGTGATGGACAGGGAGGCCTGGTGTGCTGCAGTTCATGGGGTCACAAACAGTCGGACATGACTGAGCAACAGAACTGAACTGAAGAGGACTTTCTCACCAGAAGAAAGTAACCACAATTCCTAAAGAGTGGATGGGTTAATATATTGTACTGATGTTTTTCTTTCTGACTTGCTTCACTCTGTTTAATAGGCTCCAGTTTCATCCACCTCATTAAAACTGACTCAAATGTGTCCTTTTTTGTAGCTGAGTAATATTCCATTGTGTATACGTGGGAGAAGGAGAGGGTGGACTATATGAGAGAATAACATTGAAACATGTATATTACCTTATGTGAATTAGATGACCAGTGCAAATTTGATGCATGAAGCAGGGCGTCCAAAGCTGGTGCTCTGGGACAACCCAGAGGGATGGGGTGGGGAGGGAGGTGGGAGGGGGGTTCAGGATGGGGGGACACATGTATACCCATGGCTGATTCATGTCGATATATAGCAAAAACCACCACAATATTGTAAAGTAATTAACCTCCAATTAAAATAAATAAAATTTAAAAAGAAGCGTGGATGGGTTGCTAGAAGGGAACTAATCCACTTCTTTTCTCCTAAAGAGCCTTACTTGTCACCATTCCAGGTAAATTAGTACTTTCTTTGTTCTTAGAACTCTTCAGGGAGGGGGATATTCTATTCAACAATACAGGGTCCTAGAATCTCAGATCCGCCTCCCTCGTTGTGAAACCAAAGCAAACACCATGAGCTTCAGGTCTCCTTGTTTTTCTCCATCTTGATAAATGGAATCATTGTTTCTGGTTGTTCAAGACAAAAGCCTAGGACTCATCTTCGATGCCTCCTTTTGTCCTACCACCTACCCTTCCCCAGGGCTCACCCCATCGCTTCCATCTTTCCTCCCATCCGTCCCAGCCCGCACCACCCTCCACCATTTCTCAGCTTCTCCACTAGCTCCCTCGCTGGTCTCGCTGTCTTCACTCTTGTCCCTCTGAAACCCATTCTCTGTACAGAAACCAGAAGAATCTTTATCTTTTTTTTTCAATTCAGTAGTTTAATTTTTTTCATGAAGATTTTGTGCTTTCAGGGCAGTTTTAATTTCACAGCAAAATTGAAAGTACAGCAATTTCCCAAAGACCCCCTGCCCCCGAAATGCACAGTCACAGATGGTGCATTTATTATCAACCCCCCCCCCCAACTAGATGGTACATTTACTGTAATTGGCAAGCCTTTGTGTGTTAGTTGCTCAGTTGTGTCCGACTCTTCGTGACTGCATGGACTATAGCACACCAGGCTCCTCTGTCCATGGGATTCCCCAGGCAAGAATACTGGAGTGGGTTGCCATTTCCTCCTCCAGGGGATCTTCCCAACCCAGGAATTGAACCCCGGTCTCCTTCATTGCAGGCAGATGCTTCACCGGCTGAGCCACCAGGGAATCCCCGATACGTAGACATCTCATTGCCACCGGGAGTCCATAGTTTACAGCATTTGGTCCACTCTCTGTGTTGTGCATTCTATGGGTTTGGACTGTGGGATCTTTAAAACCACAGCTCGTATCCTGTCTCACTTTGCTGAAAACCTTCCACAGGTTTCTCACTGTACTGGAAATGAAGACATTCCCACCTCAAGGCCTGGCCCTTTGTGTCTCTGAAATTTCCTGGGCGAGAATACTCTTCTCTGCTCTTCACATGGCTGGATCCTTTGGTTCAAACATCAGGTCCTCCCAGAAGTTCCTGTAACAAAGCCCATCTAAGGCAGCCAACTCCGCATTCTTGTTGCAGTTCTCCTTTAAAAAATTTTTCAGAGCTGAGCCTTATCTGTATATTTCCGTTCTCTTAAACGTGTCTTTTTTCCCCATGAGAAGTCCTTGCCCCACAACTTTATTCCATATGAGCATATAGTAAGCACTCAACACACATCTGTTGAATGTTGAAATGATACCAGGTCATACCAAGAGTTTCCTGTGCGTCATCACAGGCACCTTATAAGTCATACTGCACTTCATCCTCACGGCAACCCTAAAAGTTGGGTTCCATTATTCCTTTTTCATGGGCTTCCCAGGCAGCTCCAGTGGTAAAGAACCCCCTTGCCAGTGCAGGAGACATGAGAGATGCAGGTTTGATCCCTGGGTCAGGAGGATCCCCTGGAGGAGGGCGTGGCCACCCACTCCAGTATTCTTGCCTGGGGAATCCCATGGACAGAGGAGCTCGGTGAGCTAAAGTTCATGGGGTCTCAAAGAGTCGGACACGACTGAAGCTACTTGGCAAGCATTCCCATTTCGTAGATGAGAAAACCGAGATGCAGAAAGATTAAGGAACTTGACTAAAGTCACACAATCAATGGGATTTATATTCAGGAACCTTGTCCAGAACCCACACCCTAAGCCACTTGGCTATGCTGAAAGGATGAGTGATGTTTGAGTAGCTTCTTCCTGGACTCCTTTGTGTTTAGAGTTTAGGGGATAAGATTTAGAGATTACAGAAAAGAAGTAATTGTTCCTTTGGGGACTTCCTAGCAAAGCTCCCTATGTTGGATGTTGGAAGCGAGCAGAGAAATTCAATTCTTGCTCTAACCATTGCCTGGAGACCCAATGGTTTTTGTATGATTTCATCACTGTTCCTCTTCTACAGGTTTCCCAGCTCAAGGCTTCAGCTCCTGTTGAGTCCTGTCCAGTCCAATGTGTCCTCAGTCATGTCCAAGTCTTTGCAACCCTTTGGACTGTAGCCCACCAGGCTCCTCTGTCCATAGGACTTCCCAGGCAAGAATACTGGAGTGGGTTGCCATTTCTTCTTCCAGGGGATCTTCCCGACCCAGGGATCGAGCCCGAATCTCTTGCATTGTAGGCAGATTCTTGACCCACTGAGCCATTGGGGTAGCCCTATTGAGTTTTGCCCTTTATTTAATTTTTAAAAATGCCTGTTAAGGGCTGTCTCCTTGTGGAAGCAGTGGACCAGGAACAGATGAGGAGTTAGAAGGGGTGGGTCTGCCAGTAACTACAGTGGAAGCTTTTCTTCATCTGTAAAATCCCAGAAACAATCTCCAAGGTCCATTTCTAGGTTTACAGTATTATGGCTCTGGAGGTGTTTTATGTAGGACTTAGCTGAGGGTGTTTTATTCCAGGTCCTCTTCTGGACTGCTTCCTCTCTGTCCACCTTCTCATTTCATAGGTCTCACACATCAAGGTTAGCACAACACCATAAAACAAACCAGACAAATTCTTCCCATGCCAAGGCATTTAATAGCACTGGCTGAGACTCTGTGACTCCTCCCACCCCCTGAAAATTTCTTAAGTGAATTCATTCATTCATCCATGTATGTCACAAATAATTACTGAGCACCTACGTGTGTGAAGGCCTAGGCCAGACATTGAAAGTGTACATGGTCTGATCATGGAGCCAGTAGGGATTAAGTTACTAATAAACATCACAGAAGAGAATGTAAGAAGGCAGCCGTGATAGGTACCACCAAGGGCAAGTATATGGTGGTGTGAGGACAGACACTGGTGTGGGGTTGACTTAATTAGCCAAGTTAGTGTGGTTGTCCCTGAAAAAGTGACAAGCTAAGACCTAAATAGTGGATAGAAGTTCACTAGGAGAAGAGAAATGGTGAGAGTGTTCCAGGCAAAGAGAATGATATGTGCAAAGGTCCTGCGGCAGGATATGGGATTGCATATTCCAGGACTCAAAGAGCAGCATTGTGCAGAGAGTATAGGGACCTACTAGAGGAGGTAGGGATGACTTCCTTGAAAAGGAGGGAGCTGAGATCAGCTGCATGAAAGAAGTCAATGGGCCAGACCATCTCAGACTATTGCAGAAGATACCACTTTGCCAACAAAGGTCCATACAATCAAAGTTACTGTTTTTCCAGTAGCCATGTATGGATGTGAGAGTTGGATCATAAAGAAGGCCAAGGACCAAAGAACTGATGCTTTTGAATTGTGATGCTGGAGATGACTCTTGAGAGTTCCCTGGACTACAGGAAGATCAAACCCACCAATTCTAAAGGAAATCAACCCTGAATACTCATTGGAAGGACTGATACTGAAGCTGAAGCTCCAAAACTTTGGCCACCTGATGTGAAGAGCGGACCCATCTGAACAGACTCTGATGCCGGGAAAGATTGAAGGCAAAAGAAGAAGGGGGTGGCAGAAGATGAGATGATTGGATGACATCACCAACTCACCGGACATGAGTTGGAGCAAACTCTGGGAGATAGTGAAGGACAGGGAAGCCTGGCATGCTTCAGTCCATGGGGTCACAGAAAGTTGGACATAAGTTAGAAATTCAACAACAACAACAACAACAACATTCTCACCCATCAGAGTCCTCCAATGTGGTTCCTGCTTAAGCAACATGTGAAAAGCGTTAGCTTGGAGAAGGGGCAACTAAAATCCATCAGGGATTTTTAAAACATCAGGTCTATATAACTGCTGAGAGACCTTGGAATCAAGAAGAACATCTCCATCAGTTGGCAGTTGGCAGCAAGTCTTAGACATGAGGAATCCAGTAAAGAATTCTTTCGTGTCCTGCCCTTGGCTGGCTGTGTCCCAGAGGATGGCAGTGTGTGTCCTGGCAGGCTTCCCACTCCCAATCAACCAGGTGAAGATATACAGAGGGGATACAAACGATTTAGTAGGGAAAGAAAACCAACAGATCAGAGCCATGACCCTAACCCAGGAGACTTTGCCTTCCAATTGTTCTGAGAGAGAAATAAGAGGTTTTTTTTTCCCTATAGAAATAATACAATCAAAGGCTGCATGTTCCAAAATAAAGTTTAGAAACAGTAAATGAAGGGCATTCAAAATAGTGGTAATTGCCCATTCTTCCCCATTCTGTATAACTCACAGTGGATCAATAATCCAAATGACTTTTCTTCTCATTAGTCCCAAAATGGAAAACTTTGCCAAACTCACAAGGAGGGGAGATGGTGTGTATTAACTGAATTCAGCTTCATATATGTTAAGTGGCCTCACAAGTTTAAAACAAAATAACCTGCTTTACAGACTATCTATAATTCCCCATGGCAAAGGAGATAATTAAAAGACTTACTGGGGATTTCTAAGCAAAAAAGCACCTCTGCCTCCATCATCTGGAAATTATGAGGCGGGCAGGTTAGTGCTCTTGTGAAGTGTGAATGTTAGTGTGTTAAATAAATATTTAAAAAAGGAACCTGCTTGACAGTTATTTTTAAGAGTCTGGCATATATATTTTTCCTTCATTCAAAGAGCTCAAAATTGGCTTAAGTGGAGTTTAATTGAAAAAGTTCACCTCAAGAGTGTGATTAAGCTTGGAAAATTTGAGCCAATAGGGGAATTTTTCATTAAACCATGACTGAGTGGAAATAGTGTTATAATGGAAGCCTGTGTGTAATGGGCACTGTTAAAATTATATATATATATATAATATACATACATACATTTGACCGTCAACAGGTAACTGACTTACAAGGTTATGATTCTATGAAGCGTTTCTGGTGATATTACAAGCTACAGGCGCAAAGCTTGAGTCATCAACATTTCTAAATAGAATTACAGTTAGATTAAAAAATATTTCTGCTATAATTATATACCAGGCATGGTTTAGGATCTTATAATTAACTTCTCTATATACAGATTTTGGCTAAGTAGTAATGGGTGATCAGATTCACATGTAATGGAATCATAGGATGTTCAAACAGGAAGAAGCCTCTGATTTTCTAGTTCGCCTTCGTCGCTAAATTCATAAGGAAAACAAGTCAGTATGAAAAGCAGCAATCTTGCCAACAGAGACTGCTGGCAGTTCAGGTGATTTGTGAACACAAAGGTTCAGGGGAGAGAACAAAACTCCAGTGTCTTTGCCCAGTACTTTTCCTGGTTTGTAATTTTGATGCTCTTTTGGTTGGCTTCAAGCCTGCAGCCCATAGGGAATTCTAGAATTTCAATGTAAGAGGAGTGTAGGGGTGTCTATTTGGTTTGGAAAGGAGTATGCAATCAGCCAGAGACATGCTCTTCAAACTTGAATGTGAATCTGAGGTATATCAAGTCTAGGACGGGGCTCTAGGAAGCTCCCAGGTGATGCTGACATACTTGCTGGGCCTCCAGTCTCACTGTGAGGACTGAGCTGCAGGACCTATCTTAGAGATGGGTTTGCATGCAGACACCAAGTGTAACTCAGACTGTCTGTTTATGAAGAATGTCCTTGCGGTGATTGATGAAGATTAGAGGTAACCCCTTCCAGTGGCTCTTGGATTGACTGTTGAGTGAGTTCAGCTACAGGGGCTTATTAAATGCAATGGTAAGTAAGACCCATCAGTAATCTCCAGACTCTTACTGTCTGGAAAGCTCATCCGCCTATCTTTAGAAAGGAGTTTGTTCAACAACCTGAATTGTGAGTTTTTATATCTCTTGCCAAGTTTGAGAAGTTTCCCACCATTGTTTTTCAAATACTTTTTCTACTATCCTCCTGGAATGCCAATAGATGGGGGATATTTTGTTATAGTCCCACAGGTCTCTGAGGCTCTGTTCATTTTTTTAAAAAATTCTATTCTCTTTCTGCTGCTCAGATTAATTTCTGTCTTTCTATCTCCCAGTTCACTGAGTTGCTCCTCTCTCATTTCTATTCTGCTGTTGAGCCCATGGACTGAGGTTTTTTATTTCAGTATTTGTCTGTATTTTCTCTCTTTACTTCTGATATTAGTTGTATTTTCCAGTTTTAAAATGTCCATTTGGTTCTGTTTCTTTGCCAAGGCTTTCTGTTTTCACACATAAGTTATAGATAGGTTAAAATGGTCCTAAATTACCAGCTAATTTGATGAAAGTGTCTGTGTTTTGATGGCTGATAAGTGGAGATGAAGTAATAAATGAAACAACCAAATGCAATCATAAATGATTGTGTGGTAGAAATGGAGTATATTCATAATACATTTGATTTAGAGTAATGGTCATAATGTAGCTACAGTCCATTGGATCACAAAGAGTCAGACACGACTGAGCGACTAACAGTGGTATATATGATATAATGGTCATACTGAGATAGGAAATACAAAGAGTCAATTAGGAGAATTTTAAGGTTAGATGAGAAAGCACCAGGAGAAACTCTTGGTTTTCCTGTAAGTGATTAGAGATGCCTTCATGGAAAACCAAAGATGCTTGAGATTCATCGTTACCTAGCAGAGGATCTCTGTGTTTATTTTCTATCTCTGTGTAATATGTTGCTACACACTCAGTGACTTAAATAACACACATTTATTATCTCGGACACAACTGAGCGACTTCACTTTCACTTTCACACATTAGAGAAGAAAATGGCAACCCACTCCAGTGTTCTTGCCTGGAGAATCCCAGGGACGGGGGAGCCTGGTGGGCTGCCGTCTGTGGGGTCACACAGAGTCGGACACGACTGAAGCGACTTAGCAGCAGAAGCAGTTTCTGTAGGGAGGATTCCAGGTACAACTTAGCTGGTTCCTCTGCTTAGGGTCTCACAAAGTTGTAATGAAGGTATCAGTCACCATGTAATCTCATCTGAAAGCCCAGCTGGGAAAGACTCCATTTCTGAGCTCGCTCAGGTTGTTGGTGGAATTCACTGTCTTGTGGTGGGCAGACTGAAGGTTCCATCTTCTTTCTTGACTGGAGACTACCCTCAGGTCCTAGTGCTGCTTGTAACTCCTAGAGACCACACCTGATTCTCAGGGACAACCCACTATTCTATGCCATGTCTCCCAGCCTGGCCACTTCCTTTATCAAGCCATCAAGAATGGCCTACAGAGTGAACCTGCTAATTAGATGGATGTTACACAATATTTCATAACCATGGGAGGGATATTCCCTCACTTTGGCTACGCTTTATTGACTAGAAGCAGGACATAGGACCTACTTCTAAGCCAAGGAGAAGGATTTATACAAAAAAGTGAACACCAGGAGGCAGAAATCATTGCGAGGGTGGTGTGGGTTGTGGTGGTTGACCTTAATTCTGCCTGCTGCAGCCTCCAAAGAGAGGATAAACACACAAGATAAGCCTTCTTTGCACCTTATTGAGAGTCTCTTGGACTGCAACGAGATCAAACCAGTCCATCCTAAAGGAAATCAGTCCTGAATATTCATTGGAAGGACTGACGCTGAAGCTGAAATTCCAATACTTTGGCCACCTGATGCAAAGAACTGACTCATTGGAAAAGACCCTGATTCTGGGAAAGGTTGAAGGCAAGAGGAAAAGAGGATGACAGACAAAGGATGAGATGGTTGGATGGTATCACCAACTCGATGCACATGAGTTTGAATAAGCTCCAGGAGTTGGTGATGGACAGGGAAGCCTGATGTGCTGCAATCCCAAAGAGTTGGACACGACTGATCGACTGAACTGAACTGCACCTTAATGTGTATAACATGAGCTTTAGCAAGTCACTTCTCTTTTTCAAAGCTTTTTCTCCAGAAAGACTCTAGGACAGCTGTCTGTTTTCAGGTTATTTGGAGCCAAAGGAGAATTATCTTGGCTATTTCTAAAAATGATACTGAGTTCAATGAGGATAATGTAAGCCACATTTTCCATCATTCCACTTCATTAGAAGGTGTAAATCCTTGGCTTTTGTCTCAACATCTCAGACTGAGGCTTGTCCAGGGCTTCTCACAGAAGCTGGGAGATGTGTTGAATGAAAGTCAAGCAGGTACAAAGAAAATTGTCATTGGTACAAAGAAATGGGGTAAGAACTTAAACAGCCCTTGCTTGGCAAGTTTTACCTAACTGAGCAAACTAAAAATTTACTTGGAAAAGTTGACCAAATGCCAGCTACAAAGCAAGTTGCATAAACAAGCCCTATAAAGAACCAAGTTATGAGTTTTCAATTTTGATTACAGGTTTTGGAAGCAGAGAATTAAATGTAAAACATTTTTTTTTCTCTTGTACAGCCCCTCCACCATGAGATTCTTTTGGAGTCAATATATATATATATATATTTTTGTTCCTCAAATTGTGTTCACAATGGGAGCATCTGTGTGTCCAAACAAACAAACAAGCGAGGAGATTAATGAACTCACCTTTAACCTTCTAAGTATTTATTCTGGGGCCCAGGGGGGATGCATGTCTGTGCCAGTGAAAATCCCAAACCTGTCTCTGATAATTTGGTGTTACAGATAGCTCTGTCAGCTGCCTCATGCAGCCCAGAGAGCATTGCCCTTGCCCTGACTCCAAGTCTCCTAGCTCTTTCATCCCTCTCTTCATTCAAATGGATTGTGTCTTATCCCTTTAGGTTCCTCTCTCTAAAAGAGCTTCTTTTATCAATGATATTAGCTGCCATTTATTAAGCACCTACTACATCACTGACTGTGTTTGGCTATTTTAACCATCGTCATCATTATCTGTGATGACCTAGATGGGCGGGATGGGGGTGAAGGAAATGGCAACCCACTCCAGTATTCTTGCCTGGGAAATCCCATGGACAGAGGAGCCTGGTGGCTACAGTTCATGGGGTCACAAAGAGTCAGATATGACAAATGACTGAGCATGCACAGAATATAGAAAATTGAAACCAAGGTAAAAGAAAGCCCTTCCCCCTAGGAAAGACAACTTGGGCCATTGGCAGGGGGCAGGCAGCTGGAGTGGGCTGCCATTTTCTCCTCCAGGGGACTTTCCTGCTCCAGGGATGGCACCCAAGGCTCCTGTGTCTCCTACATCACAAGTGGGTTCTTTACTCACTGCGCCGCCTGGGAAGCCCTTTAGTTCTGTTGATTAGAAGTGGACTCGTTGGAAGGTCTCTAAAGGTGCTGCTTTAGCAAGTCCTTTTTTTTTTTTTTTTTTTTCATTTTATTTGTAATGCTCCTCACAGTGACTGCTACTGGCTTCCAGGATGCAGTGTCAGCAAGGCTTCTGAGGCTAAACTGGAAGCCACCAAGGCAGAGTTCCCTGTTTACCAGCAACAAGCCCGCCCCACACTTGTCCTCAGTCTTCACAGCTCCGGGGACTACAATGCACCAGAAACTCAGCCACACTTGTACACAATCTTTAGGGCCCCAGGAGCTACGATGCACCAGAAATTCAGATACCTGTCATTTGTTTTCATGCCGTTTAATCTTATCGTACTACCCTCTTATTTATTTGTGGACTCTAGGTTACATTTTCATGGTCTGGCTTGCGTCCTCTCCCCCACTCCCTGTATCTATTTTCCTGGTGGATAACATTTTAAAAGGACATCTGTTGTGCTAAAGATGGCTTTTTTACTTAGGATTTAAAGTCGTTGGGATGTGTGGTAGCAATTTTTCTTAAGTAATAACCTCCCCTATCTTATCAAACCAGGTTTTGGTTGCAGGAAGACTTTGTTAATCCAGTTGTTGTTAACATTGCCATTTGTTGGCTGGCTGAATGGGTAATGCCCTCTCACACCTCGTTCTGACTTCTCACACGTTTGTCTTCAGCTCTGAAGAAGGGGTCTGGAGTCTGTGGGCTTCCACTATGACCAGTACGCATGATCTGGCTTTCAAATCCCCAGCTCCAACTGGTTAACCTAATATGACTGGTCTCCTTATAAGAAGAGAAGAGACACAGGCACACCCAGAGAAAAGATAGCCTCCTGAGGACAGGGGCGGAGACCTGGGTGATGCATCTGCCAAGCACGGAGCAACGCTGAGCATCCACGGCCATGCCAGCAGCTCAAAGTGGGAAGGGAATGATCTTCCTTACAGTTGTCAGGGCCGAGTTGAAACCTCAGTGTCTTGACTTCTAGCCTCCAGAATTGTAGATGATAAACTTCTGTCATTTTAAGCCCTCTCCTCTCTGCCGTATTTCATGACTCCAACTCTAGGAAACTCAGATGGACTCACCATTCTCACCTCCTCTCTCTGACTCTCCCCCAGCCACACTGGTCATCTTTTTTTCCCTCAAGACACCAAGTTCACCGTTCCCTTTCTTTGGAGGAATGTGTTTTCTGTTCATGTTACAATCTGACTCCTTCCTGGCACGTAGATGACAGCTTAAATCTCACCTCCTTGCAAGAACTGCTTGGACCACTACATGTAATGTCCTCATCAACTACTATTTTTTCCCATGCCACTTTACACTCTGTTTTGATTCCCTGCTTAGAACATAACAGTCCAAGTAATTTTTCTTGTTTGTTTGTTTGTTACCAGGGTTCATGTCTAGATGTGAAAGTCTCTCAGTCATGTCAGACTCTTTGCGACCACATGGACTATACAGTCCATGGAATTCTCCAGGCCAGAATACTGGAGTGGGTAGCCTTTCCCTTCTCCAGGGGATCTTCCCAAACCACGGACCGAACCCAGGTCTCCCACAGTGCAGGCAGATTCTTTACCAGCTGGGACACAAGGGAAGCCCTACATATAAACATCTACATATAAACTCCATAAATCAAAAGCATTTTCTCTCCTGTGAACTCCCATATCTCCTTTTCACCTGGAATTTTGCCCAAACTTTGTAAATACTCCATGAATATTTTTGTTTTTTCAAACTAATTTTTATTGGAGTATAGCTCATTTACAGTGTTATGTTACTTTCTGTTGTATAGCAAAGTAACTTGGTTATACATACATACATATTTGGGCTTTCCAGGTGGTGCTAGTGGTAAAGAACCTTCTTGTCAATGACCCAGGTTTGATCCCTGGGTTGGGAAGATCCCCTGCAGGAGGGCATGGTAATCTACTCCAGGGTATTCTGGCCTGGAGAATTCCATGAACAGAGGAGCCTGGAGGGCTACAATCCATAGAGTCACAAAGAATTGGACATAACTTAAGCGACTTAGCACATATACACATCTTTACTCTTTTTAAGATTCTTTTCCCAAAGTCATTACAGAGTATTGAGTAGAGTTCCCTGTACTATACAGTTAAGTCCTTATCAGTTATCTAATTTGTATACAATGGTGTGTATATACATACTACCATGAATAGTTTTTGAATGAATGGGCCAGTTAAAAAAATTTTTTTTAAAGTCTTTACCGAAATGAAGCTGGTTCAAGAGATTGGATGATAAGAAGAACATCAGCAATTCAATGCGTCTTTGAGATGGACACTAGAAGCTTCGGATGAAAGGAGAAGGGGTTCTCAGAAGAAGATACCCTCCCATGGGTGAGAGGAACCTCAGCCCATGCTTAATGCTTAACCTCTGATGAAAGGGACACGGTTGGTTGTGCTCCATCAAGCCCACCCTTTCCCTGTGCAAATATTTACACTCGGAGCTCCTCCTCTTCCAGGGCTAACAGGAGCCAGGGAGAGGCTGTTGCTACCACGGGATCTAATGGAGACATCGCAGTGCTGTTAGCACAGATGGTTGTCATATGTATGCAAATGAGGCACAAATTGAATTTGGTGTCCCCTCTCACCAGCTGTCCTGTCCAGGGAGGCTCCCACAGCAGCGGAGGAGCTGCTAAGACACCACTCATCTGTCACCACAGATTAATTACAACGAGCACATTAATCACCATTTGTTTCTAACACAAAGGAAAATCTCTTGTTTTTCAAGTACGTCCTGTTAAAAGGTGTCCAGCCTTGTAGAAACAAGGCTCAACAAGGGCACGAGATTTCACCAGTTAGGAACAAGAGGCCAATGGAGGGATGAAAGTCCCAGACTGCACGCTCTCTGCCGGTGAGTATAGACAGGGAGGAGGGAGGCTGATGGCCAGTTTTCACCTTACCAGATGCTTGGGCAGCCCAGAGTTTTGAAGAGTTAATTTTGCTTAATGGAGCCTCAGAGAATCAGGAGTCCATAGAAACAGATGTTTTAGATGATGGTGATGATGATAGTGGTAATGATAGTGATGAGGGTTATGGGGGAGATGGTGGTGATGATGGTGGGGATGGTGGTGGTGGTGGTGATGATGGTGATGGTGGTGATGGTGGTGGGGATGGTGATGGTGATGATGGTGATGACGGTGGTGGTGATGATGGTGGTGATGATGGTGGTGGTGATGATGGTGATGGTGGTGATGGTGGTGGTGATGATGGTGATGGTGGTGATGGTGGTGATGATGGTGATGGTGATGATGATGGTGATGACGGTGGTGGTGATGATGGTGATGGTGGTGATGGTGGTGATGGTGGTGACGGTGGTGATGGTGGTGATGATGATGGTGGGGATGGTGGTGATGGTGGTGGTGATGATGGTGATGGTGATGATGATGGTGATGATGGTGGTGGTGATGATGATGGTGGTGATGGTGGTGATGGTGGTGGTGATGATGGTGGTGATGGTGATGGTGGTGATGGTGGTGGGGATGGTGGTGATGGTGGTGATGGTGGTGATGTTGGTGATGGTGGTGATGGTGGTGATGATGGTGATGGTGGTGATGGTGGTGGGGATGGTGGTGATGGTGGTGATGGTGGTGATGATGGTGGTGATGATGGTGGTGATGATGATAATGGTGATGATGGTGATGGTGGTAATAATGATGATGATGGTGATGGTGACTATTTTTTAGTCAAAAGGCAATGGATAGGGCACTAGTTGAGAATTCAAGGGACCCAATTTCAGCTTTGGACATATATCTAGTTCTTATTTAAAAACTGGATTAGACTAATGACTTTTCATCTCTTTTTTGGAGAGTCAGAACCCACTTGAATATTTAATGAGTGCAATGGACTCTGACACCATAAAAATCTGTATGAATAAAATTTTATATACAGTTACAGTGTAACTGAAAATGGGGTCCAGCTGCTCACTGCTCAAAAGCCAATAAAGAGGCAAGATTGGTAGAAAGGAAAGTTTGCTTTATTTTGGATGCTGGCAATGAGTGGGGAGGGTGGATGCCTGTCCAAAGACTGAGCTATGTCCTGTCCCCCCACTATAATCAGGGGGCAAGAGCTTTTATAGACAGAGGGAGGGCCTACATGCAAAAACAGCACAGTCAGCTCTGACAATCATCTTGAAATTGGTCATCGGTGGTCTGACCAGCATCATCTTGCATGTTTTAAGCACAGTTAGTCTGCAGGTCCAGGATCTATTTGTCCCCATTTTCTTGAGGCTAGTTCCCTGAATTGTGGAAGTTTATTTCATGGCTACAGTCTGATCATCAGGTAGTTAACTTCCCCACCTGTAGAGACTTCAGTATCTGCAAACCAGCTCACAGGACATAGCTCAGGATATTATCTACACCCCTCAAGAGGGAACTAGACATCCTTGACTTTGCTTAATGACCAAAGTATTATTATTTGGTCTCCTTTGATTGTTTTCCTTTGTTTCTGCATATTCTCAAAAGATGGGGAAAAATCAGCTCACCCCTAGAAGAGTACTGATTACATAAATTATCTTCAGCTATGCAAAGGAATGCTGTGTTCTATGCTCAATCACTAAAAGTTATATCCAACTCTTTTGCAATCCTATGGACTGTAGCCTGCCAAGGGCCTCTGTCCATGGGATTTTCCAAGCAAGAATTCTGGAGTGGGTTGCCATTTCCTTCTGCAGGGGATCTTCCCGACCCAGAGATTGAACCTATGTCTCATTGGCAGAGGGATTCTTTATTACTGAGTCACCTGAGAAGCCCTTGTATGGTCACCTGTACAAAGGGACACTATGCAGTAATTTTAAAAAGGTGGTTGAGATGCCCATGTATTGACATGAAAATACGTCCATGGTATAGTCAATGGGATGCCCAAAAAGACTTCAAAATACTATCTCTTTACTGTAAGAAACTTATTGATGTAGATATTTATAGAAGCCATCCAGTGGAGAAGGAAATGGCAACCCGCTCCAGTATTCTGGCCTGGAGAATTCCGTGGACAGAGGGCCTGGCGGGCTCCACACCATGGGGGTTGCAAAGAGACACGACTGAGTGACAAACACTTTCACTTTTCGGATATTTATAGAAGCCATCAGATGGGGATATCCTCACATTCCCACCCCCATATTTACATACCACCCTTGATTCGTCAGCCTACCCTGCATCTACCACGATGGTCCAAGGCTCGCATCAAGGATGGTCATTCCACATCTGGCCTGCATCCCCTCCTGCCCTCTAGGGGGCATCACTCTTGCAGCTACCACCCTCTTCTCCTTCACTGTGGAATCCTTCTTTTCCACCAGGCCATTCCCATCAGTGTGGTCAGAAGCTCTCCCTTTCCCTGATGCCTTCAGCAGCCGCTGCATCACTTACGCTCGTCTATTCAGAGCAGAACTCAAAAATGTCACAGCGGGGCTGTTTCCACTTCAGCTGACTCCAATCTGGCTCCCGTCCCTGTCACTCTCATCAAGGTTGCAAACTGCCTCCTGTTGCCAAATCGTTAGGTGCTTCTCTAAGTTCAGCAGCTCATCTCAGCGGCATGTTGTACCATCAACCTGCCTCGGCTCACAGCCCTTCATCCCAGCCTTTCCTTTTCTTCAGTGGCCTTTACTTCTTGAACTGAGGTCTGCTGTTGCCTACCTCCGAGCTTGGTTGATTCCTCTTTTCTTCCCTGGGTTGGTTGTTCTTAACTCTGCTTGCCCATCCAGAAAGGTTTTTACATGCGGTGATGCGGGGACCCCAGACAAGGGGGATTAGACTCTCCAGGTGACACTTCTGTGCACTCAGTTCCATAGATTTGCATATTATCCTCAGGAGACCAAACTGCCACTGTGTGTGTGTGTGTGTGTGTGTGTGTGTGTGTGTGTTAGTTGCTCAGTTGTGTCCAATTCTTTGCAACCCCATGGACTGTAGTCCTCCAGTTTCCTCTGTCCGTGGAATTCTCCAGGCAAGCATACTGGAGTCGGTTGTCATTCCCTTCTCCAGGGGATCTTCCCGACTCAGGGATTGAACCTGGGTCTCCTGCATTGCAGGCAGATTCTTTACCATCTGAGTCATCAGGGAAACCCACTGAAAGATTATGTGCATTAGTCACTTCCCATTCATTCAGGAAGAAAGTGTATTTGGGGAAGCTCATCTGCCTGTGTTACTGATTTCTCTCAGAATCAGTTTATGATCTGTGCCCAGAAAAATCCATCTCGAAGGCACACTTGTTTATTACCCAAAAAGCATAGCCTGCTTGATCACCCTTCTTTTACCAGGCTTGGCAATGAATAGCTCTCAGCTAGTTTCCAAAATAAAATCCACCCTAAGCAAATGAGGACTCGCCCCCAGTAACACTTTTGCAAGGGACGTGTTGCAGCTTTGGGGGCATAAAGGCTTGAACCCCGGATGACATCACTGGTGGTATACTGCGTTGCATGGCTCCTGCTTTAAAGCAGGAAGCACACATCAGGATGCTGAGGTTCTGGCATGTTTATTCTTTAAAAACCAGCCTGGTTACCTTTGCGTTACACCTGGCAGGTCTCAGCTGGTGTGACACATCCAGTTAGCTCAGGAAGCTTCCTGCGAGGGTGAGAAAACCAGCAAGAAAGCAGGGGGTGCTTCTGACTGGGGACCCACCACTGTCTGCTCACCTTGCTGAAGGGCAGGCTGATGAATCCTCCACAGCCCACATTCCTTTGGACCTGACAAGGGGGACCGAATCACAGAGGGCTTTCTCCAGAGGTAACTCCATTGCTCCCAGACTGGGAAGACTTTGGTTACCCTGTGCTCTGAGCAAGAATTGGAGTCACTGGGTGTAATGAATAAAGGCCTGGGTTCAGAAGTATAATAATTATAAGTAAGGTCTGGGGTCCTTCACTTGCCTCTCCAAGCAGTAGAATTTGGTGTAGTTGGGAGCAGGGAGTGGGCGTGGAAAAAGCTCAGATCAACCCTCTGGCCTCATGACCCAACACACACAACTGTAAACAGTGTGTGTTTCTTTTACTTTTAATTGTGTATGTGGAATATTACTTAGCCATAAAAAGGAATGGCTTTGAGTCAGTTCTAGTTTTGTGTGTGTTTCTGTTTTTTTTTTCTTTTGGCTGTGCCACATGGCAGATGGGACCTTAGTTTCTTAGCCAGGGATTGAACCCATGCCCTCTGCAGTGAAAGCACAGGTTCTTAACCACTGCACGCCAGGGAAGCCCCAGTTCTGTTTTCTGCATAACTTCTTACACTCTTGTTGGCCTCTTCTTCCAACCTTCCTAATAATGATGATTATTCTACTTCTGTATCTTTCAAAAATGCTCCAGAAATAACACAGGGGTGCTTTCCACAGCTTATCAACGAGCAGGATTACAAGTCTGTGAAGACCTGCTGGTGGGACTCTGCCCCAGGTTCAGAAACCTGGGTAGGGGTGGCAACATGTGATTTAACAAGCCCCACCCCCCTCACCCCCCCGGGGATGCTGGTGTTGGATCAAGGTTGAGAATCCTTCCATGAACCACATTTCTCTATCTCCTGTATGATAGAAAACAGCCGAGGACATCACCTGTCTCTTGCACGCCGTGGATGCAGCCATGATGAGAAGTCTGAATTTACTGTCATTTGTTCTCAAATTAGAATTTACTCAGAAGGGACCCATTGGGCTAACCCAGTGGTTAATAATCTGCCTGCCGTGCAGGGAACACGGGTTCCATCTCTGGTCCAGGAAGATCGCACATGCCGCAGAGCGACTAAGCCCGTGTGCCACAACTACTGAGCCCGCAGGCCCTGGAACCTGTCCTCTGCAATAAGAGAGGCCCCTGCAGTGAGAAGCCTGTGCACCATAGGTAGAGAGTAGCCTCTACTCTGCCACTAGAGGACACAGGCACGCAGCCACAAGGACCCAGCATAGCCAATAAATAAACACTTTAAAAACAGAAAAGGGACCCTTTTAATGGAGCTTGGATTAGCACACGACTTCTGGGACATACACTGTAAGTGGAAGGTGAACGTGGCCACAGAAGGCAAGGAGCGTTGTATAAACATGTTTACTCCAATGCACAATCAGATAAATGATCAAAAAGGGGCAATGCCTAGGGAGATGATGCTTGGGAAAGCAGTCTAATAATAAGCATGTGTGCTTACGTGCTAAGTCGCTTCAGTCGTGTCCGACTCTGTGACTTTATGGACTGTAGCCTGCCAGGCTTTTCTGTCCATGGGATTCTTCAGGCAAGAATCCTGGCCTGGATGGCCATGCCCTCCCCCAGGAGATCTTCCCCAACCAGAGGCTGAACCCGTGTCTCACATCTCCTACCTTGGCAGGCAGATTCTTTACCACTAGTGCCGTCTGGGAAGCTCTAATAATGGAAACAGATGTGGTTAGAAGAAGCATTTGTAGCAGTAACGGTAACAAGTACTAGCAGCAGTGGTCACATCTACCAATCATTCAATATTTACTCTGTCAGGCTTAGAGCTTACCGTGTTTTTCATGGATTATTCCATCTAATTCTCACCACACCTCTAGAAAGTAGGTACTGTCAATATTCATATTTCACAGAGGAGGAACTGTTTAGAGAAACTACTTGAGTTGACAAAGCCTGTAAGGAGGGTAAAACTGTCAACAACCTGAGGCTTAGCTCCTGCCATGTTCCAACTCGATGACTTGTCTGCTGCTAATGGCCACATACCTTAATCCATCAGGTTGTTTGAGACTGGACAAGGTGAAGTTGAAATCCCATCCGTCTCCCAGTCTGACAGACAGTCTGCGGCCATTTGGTGTTTTAAAAATTTGGCCCGATGCATCCTGCATCGCAGAGCAAAACAAGGAAGGTGCTGGAGATGTGGGATTCTCGAGGGCAAGTTTGTTTTGGAGACTCTGGAAGTATTTGAAATTTACTTTGTCTAAGCTCCAGCTGGACACTGAGAATTAAAAGCAGTTTGTGTGTGTGTGTGTGTGTGTGTGTGTGTGCTAAGTCGCTTCAGACATGTACGACTCTTGGCAACTCATGGACAGTAGCCTGCCAGGCTTCTCTGTCCATGAGATTCTCCAGGCAAGAATTCTGGTGTGGCGTGCTGTGCCCTCCTGCACTAACTGCCCCTAACATGGGAGACCATAAGTGGAGAGCAAAGGTGGATTGGAGAGAGAGTTCCAGCAACCAAAGCAATGGGACTCTGCCTGGAGGCCTGATTGGAATCTCAGAGCTTTCTCCTCCGGTTCCCCGACTCATGTGCTTCCACAGCTTTAAATCTGTTAGCCGCAGTCTGAGATCATTGTCCTGAATGCATCAGCTCTTACATGTTACAGTAGGAAGGGAAGCTGTTCCAGGAGAAACTATGGGCTTGAGTTTTGGGTTATCCTGCTTGGCTGGCAAATTTGAACAATCTTATACTTCTCTCTCTCTTTTTAATTGAAGTATAGTGGATTTACAATATTATGCTAACTTCTGTGGTACATCAAAGTAGTTCAGTTATACATATATATATTCTATTTAAAATATTCTTTTATAGTTTATTATAGGATATATAATTCTGAATATAGTTCTCAGTGCTATACAGGAGGACCTTGTTTATTCATTCAATATGTAATAGTTTGCATCTGCTAATCCCAAACTCCCACCCTATCCCTCCCCACTTCCCTCCCGCTTGGCAACCATGAGTCTATTCGGTATGTCTGTGAGTCTATTTCATTTTGTAGATAAGTTCTTTTGTGTCCTCTTTTAGAGTGACATCATATGGTATTTGTCTTTCTCTTTCTGACTTAACTTCACTTAGTATGATAATCTCTAAGTCTATCCATGTTGCTGCAAATGGCTTTATGTCATTCTTTTTTATTGCTCGTAGTCAAGGCTATGGTTTTTCCTGTGGTCATGTATGGATGTGAGAGTTGGACTGTGAAGAAGGCAGAGCGCCGAAGAATTGATGCTTTTGAACTGTGGTGTTGGAGAAGACTCTTGAGAGGCCCTTGGACTGCAAGGAGATCCAACCAGTCCATTCTGAAGGAGGTCAGCCCTGGGTGTTCTTTGGAAGGAATGATGCTAAAGCTGAAACTCCAGTACTTTGGCCACCTCATGCGAAGAGCTGACTCATTGGAAAAGACTGTGATGCTGGGAGGGATTGGGGGCAGGAGGAGAAGGGGACGACAGAGGATGAGATGGCTGGATGGCATCACTGACTCGATGGACATGAGTTTGAGTGATCTCTGGGAGTTGGTGATGGACAGGGAGGCCCGATGTGCTGCAATTCATGGGGTTGCAAAGAGTCGGACATGACTGAGCAACTGAACTGAACTGAATATTCCATTGTGGGGCTTCCCAGGTGGCTCAGTAGTAAAGAATCTACCTGCCAATGCAGGAGACTCAGGTTCAATCCCTGGGTCAGGAAGACCCCTGGAGAAGGAAATGGCAACCCGTCCACTCTTGCCTGGGAAACTCCATGGAGAGAGGAGCTTGGCAGGCCACAGTCTATGAGGTCGCAAAGAGTAGGAAACAACTTAGCAACTCAACAACAACAGCAGCAGCAATATTCAGTTGTGTATACGTGCGCCACACCTTCTTTATCCAGTCCTCTGCTGATGGACTTTCACGTTGCTTCCACTTCTTGGCTATTGTGGACACAGGGCTGCGTACAACCTTATACTTTTCATTCATTGAGTCCTTTGGTTTATTCCCCCCAAGCGCTTCACAGCCTCAGCCTCTCTCCTGATGCTCCATGCATTTCTGATTTATCTTCCTGGAACTTCACAGCACAATCCCTCTCTCCTGCACCCCATCACCTGTGATCCTCTCAACCTTCCACCTCCTGTCCGGCAGCTTCTCCAGCACCCGCCTTCCCACACTCTCGCTTTCAGGTCCCCTTTCCCACTTTTCAGCTAGTTCCCCTGTTCAAAGTGAACAGGATCCCAAGCCTGTCTGTCTCTCTCTCCTTCTCCCCTTCTCTCTTCCTCTCCTCTCTCATCCAAGAAGCAACTATCCAGAGAACTCCAATTTCCTTCTTTCATAGCACCAATAAAAATACTCAAAGGCATTTTGTTTACTAGGACCCACGCAGGCTCATATCTTGTCTAGAACAGCCAGGAGCCACAGATACAATGGGGAGCTTTTCATCACGGTCCCCACAGGGTACCTTGTGATGTTTTAATGGTCAAGACCAAACTTAATTCAAATCCAGCAGGCGTTATTAGAAGTCATGTTGGCTAGCATGGCTTTATTGCTCTCATTTTTAATTATGAAGTGTAATAAGGTCACATTTCTGGAAATAGAACTCAGTAAGATACATGGGTTTAATTTGTAAAAGTAATCTCCCTTCATAGATGATATGTTTCATTCCACTTCAGCTAAAACCCACATCAATAGCAGAAAAATGTAACAGGCTTCAGTTAGGCTTGGTAATCCTCCTCCATAATGATGAATGGGGAAAGAAACAGAAATCCACATCTTCATCATGTAAAGACTTTGATGATACAAAATAGATTGGCTCTATTTATTTCTCTGCTGCAGTCCACATCTTCTTGAAAGGTTGTAATATGATAAAACAATTTTAATAAAAAGGAGGTGAACAGGATCCCTTGGAACTGAGTCAAGAAGCTTTCAACTAGGCAGCACAGAGGATCCACGAGATCTTTTGCAAACTGGAGGCTGGGGTTGCTCCGTGCTTGGATGGGCTTGGCTGGAAGGCATGGCATCTGGAAGAAACTTTAGCTTAAAGGAGCTGAGGAAGAGCTATTTCTGTGACGAAAACGTTACTTATAAGCTGCTCAGGGTCAAATAGCTCTCAGGCAGGTATACAAATGGTATAGCTTTTTTTAAAGCCCTACTTTAAGCAGTAGTCATGTATGGTTGTGAGAGTTGGACCATAAAGAAGACTGAGCACCAAAGAATTGATGCTTTCAAACTGTGGTGTTGGAGAAGACGATTGAGAGTCCCTTGGACCTTAAGGAGAGCAAACCAGTCAATCTTAAAGGAAATCAACCCTAAATATTCATTGCAAGGACTGATGCTGAAGCTGAAGCTCCAGTACTTTGGCCACCTAATGAGAAGTCGACTCATTGTAAACTCCTGAGATGCTAGGAAAGATTGGAGGTAAAAGGAAGAAGGGGGAGACAGAAGATAAGATGGTTGGATGGCATCACTGACTCAGTGGACATGAATCTGAGCAAGGTCTGGGAAATGGCGAAGGACAGGGACGCCTGGCATATGGGCTCCAGCACGCCAGGCGTCCCTGTCCTTCACAATTGACTGAACAACAACAATAAAACAGTAGAGTGGGGTTCATAGCTCAGTTGGGTCTGATTGATTCAGGAAGGGAAAGGGTATGAACAGAAAATCCAGGTTTTAAACTCAGGTATGTAGCCTGTATTATGCACCTGCGCCTTCTCAGTCTCTTTTTACTTCTCTGTAAAGCAGGAAAACACAGCTTGATCATGCTGGTGGTTTTTTCTCATTTCCATGTCAGTTCATCAGTATCTATAATGAGTGAATCCTGGCTATAACTTATATCAAGACTCATAGCTATTTTTAAAAAGATGATAATTTTATATCTTTAAATTTAATTTTTATTTTATATTGGAGTATTGTTGATTTCCCATGTTGTGTTAGTTTCCAGTGTACAGTAAAGTATCTCAGTTATGCATATATCCATTCTTTCTCAGATTCTTTTCCCATATAGGTTATTATAGAACATTAAGTAAAGTGCCCAGTGCTATACAGTAGGTTCTTGTTGATTATCTATTTTATATATAGTAGTCAGTTCAGTTCAGTTCAGTTCAGTCGCTCAGTCATGTCCAGCTCTTTGTGACCCCATGAATCGCAGCATACCAGGCCTCCCTGTCCATCACCAACTCCCAGAGTTCACTCAGACTCACGTCCATCAAGTCCGTGATGCCATCCAGCCATCTCATCCTCTGTCGTCCCGTTCTTCTCCTGCCCCCAATCCCTTCCAGCATCAGAGTTTTTTCCAGTGAGTCAACTCTTCGCATGAGGTGGCCAAAGTACTGGAGCTTCAGCTTTAGCATCATTCCTTCCAATGAAATCCCAGGGCTGATCTCCTTCAGAATGGACTGGTTGGATCTCCTTGCAGTCCAAGGGACTCTCAAGAGTCTTCTCCAACACCACAGGTCAAAAGCATCAATTCTTCGGCACTCAGCCTTCCTCACAGTCCAACTCTCACATCCATACATGACCACAGGAAAAACCATAGCCTTGACTAGATGAACCTTTGTTGGCAAAGTAATGTCTCTGCTTTTGAATATGCTATCTAGGTTGGTCATAACTTTTCTTCCAAGGAGTAAGCGTCTTTTAATTTCATGGCTGCAGTCACCATCTGCAGTGATTTTGGAGCCCCCCAAAATAAAGTCTGACACTGTTTCTACTGTTTCCCCATTTACTTCCCATTAAGTGATGGGTCCAGATGCCATGACCTTCGTTTTCTGAATGTTGAGCTTTAAGACAACTTTTTCGCTTTCCTCTTTCACTTTCATCAAGAGGCTTTTTAGCTCCTCTTCACTTTCTGCCATAAGGGTGGTGTCATCTGCATATCTGAGGTGATTGATATTTCTCCCGGCAATCTTGATTCCAACTTGTGTTTCTTCCAGTCCAGCGTTTCTCATGATGTACTCTGCATATAAGTTAAATAAGCAGGGTGACAATATACAGCCTTGACATACTCCTTTTCCTATTTGGAACCAGTCTGTTGTTCCATGTCCAGTTCTAACTGTTGAGTGTGTGTTAATCCCAAACTTCTGATTTATCCCTCCCCACCTTTCCCCTTTGGTAACCATAAATTTGATTTTGAAGTCTGTGTGCATGCTTGTGTGCACGTGTGTGTGTGTGCGTGCACACATGTGTGGAGGGCTGTGGGAATTCTTTCTCTGCCTTTCAGTGTGCTGCCCATTCTGGTTGCTTTAATTTGGCTTTCCTCAAGTTACCACTCCTAGCCCTTCATGCCTCTTATGTCTCTTGTGCTGAGTGGCTCAGCTTTGTCTGAGCTCCCAGACATTAAGGAATGTCCCTAAATGACATATCCACACTCAGCAACACCAAAGGCCAGGCCCTATGTATAGAATCCATTGGTGTAAGAAGGACAGGGTCATCAGACTTCATCAAAATACGTCTTTTAAGCTTGCGAAGCCACCTGTCACATGAGAACATGTTGGATGAAAAACGTGTTATCCATTGCCTTAACACTGAAAGACATTCAGGTAGAATGTCAACATATTTAATTTACACATGTATGCACAAGACATTTTTAAAAGATTTTTTTGATGTGGACCATTTTTAAAGTCTTTAAAGAATTTGTTACAATATTGCCTCTGTCTTATGTTTTGTTTTTTTTCACCCTGAGACGTGGGATCTTAGCTCGCTGACCAGGGATCAAACCCGAACTGCCTGCATTGGAAGGCAGAGTTTTAACCATGGGATCACCAGGGAAGGCCCCGTACAAGGCATTCTGGGGACTCGGGGTGCCAAGGATCTCTGGTTTATTAGAGATTCGCTATTCCTCCATCACCTACCAGCTCATTTGGAAAAGACCGTGATGCTGGGAAAGACTGAAGACAAGAGGAGAAGAGGGTGGCAGAGGATAAGGCGGTTAGACAGCATCACGGACTCAATAGACATGAGTTTGAGCAAACTCTGGGAGACAGAGGAGTACAGAGGAGTCGGGCGTGCTGCAGTGCGTGGGGTCACAGTCAGATACGACGTAGTGGCTGAAGAACGACAACGCTACCCTCCAGTTGAAGCTACCTAAGGCTCAGCCCTCAGACCCTTTTGCTGTGCTGTCTTGCCTTAAACTGCTGTCTCCCAAACTACTGATATACAGAAATTCTGGCATTTCTACTGTGGCAGAATGTGTGAAAATGGTAATGTGGTAAAATTAGTGAAAATGGTCCCTGCTCTCAGAGAAATCATAGTCCTGTGGAAAGACAGGCTTTTATACACTGCAGATAATAGAAGACAGTCTAAAATCAGCCCTCAAATTGATATCCAAACAAAGTACTCAGAGCAAACACGGGGGCGGAGTGATTAATCGTGGCAGATGTTTACCAAGAGTAATGATTTTAAGAGTCATCATGCTTTCTCCATCACACGCGCGATGCTAATCCCAATTCATTCATCATCAAACCTCACCTTGCTCGGCCATTTATCTTGAAGGCAAACCCAGCTTTATTCTGGGAAATCAGTCAACTCCATTTACCCTGTGACTGCAGATGCTCAGAGAGGATAACTGCCCTGAGCCATATTTCATGCTCATCTACTCACGTGGGGACCAGCATCTTGCCTGGTGATCTTTTAAACTGGGAAGGTTTTTAATTTCATCTGAATTGGAGGCTTGGTGATAAAGCAGCCCCATAGCCCTGACTTATATTCCAGGACAGCCACGCTTCCTTGTGTCTGGTCTCACCTTTTAGAGAAATGAATATTGGGTACCTTCCTTTAGGAGTCTGGCTCAGATGGTAAAGAATCCGCCTGCAATGCAGTGGCCACAGGAGATGAGGGTTCAGTCCCTGGGTTGGGAAGATCCCCTGGAGGAGGACATGGCAACCCACTCCAGTATTCTTGCCTGGAGAATCCCATGGACAGAGGAGCCTGGTGGGCTACATTCCATGGGGTCGCAAAGAGTCAGACACAAGTCAATCACCTTAGCACACATGCATCTAAGGAGTAAAGATGAAGGTGGTAAGATAATTGAAGTGGATCCCTCCTTCTCAAGAAAGAAAGGCCAGTGTTCCAGTAAGCTGAGATGATGCAAGTGTGGAGATGATGTAAGAGGGAGGGGGTCCAGATTATGGATCACGAAAACACGGAAAATGGAGAAACAGATTCTAACTGAGAGACTGGGACCAGCTCAATTCTCATTCCTTTATTAAAATAAGAAGGGCTGCTTCTTCTTGTCCAGGCAGACCTTTTTAGCTCTTCATGCTAACGAGTATTCTTGTTTCCCAAATGACATAATGATTCCTCTCAATTAACCTCTTTTCACAAAGAGGTGTAGCTCTTTTTCATTGTGGAGAAAACCTCCATGAATCTTACAGGCTTCCTCTGGTTACTTCTTTCCTTTCTCAACCCAGCGTCTCAAGTTAAGCCCTCACGAGACCAGGGCTGACACCACGCTGAAAACAATGCTTCTTCAAAGTCTAGGCATCTTCTCACCACCTTGCTTTAGCCTGCATTCCTTTCCCCCATAGTCCTTGAATGGCTATTGCTTATGGATTATGCTGCTCATTGTTAATCTGTATTTCCTCTTCCTATTTAAATTTTGTTGGCTCTTTGCAATTTGGATGTGGTTTCAACTAGAAATCTTATTCCAAGGGTTGGCAAGCTACAATTCAGTTCAGTTCAGTTGCTTAGTCGTGTCTGATTCTTTGCGACCCCATGGACTGCAGCACACTAGGCCTCCCTGTCCATCACCAATTCCCAGAGTTTACTCAGACTCATGTCCATTGAGTTGGTGATGCCATCCAACCATCTCATCCTCTGCTGTTCCCTTCTCCTTCCACCTTCAATCTTTCCCAGCATCAGGGTCTTTTCCAGTGAGTCAGCTCTTCACATCAGGTGGCCAAAGTATTGGAGTTTCAGCTTCAGCATCAGTCCTTCCGATGAATATTCAGGACTGATTTCCTTTAGGACAGACTGGTTGGATCTCCTTGCTGTCCAAAGGGCTCTCAAGAGTCTTCTCCAACACCACAGTTCAAAAGCATCAATTCTTTGGCACTCAGCTTTCTTTATAATCTAACTGTCACATCCATACATGACTACTGGAAAAACCATAGCTTTCGAAGCTACAACCATTTGGCGAAATTGGCCCACTGCCTGCTTTTGTAAATAAAGTTTTATTGAAACACAGCCATCCTCATCCATTTATGTATTGTTTACTACTGCCTTTGTGCAACCACAGGCAGAGGTGATTAATTGCAATATAGTCCCCAAAGCCTAAAATACTTAGCATCTGGTCCTTTACCAAAAAAAACTTGCCAGGCTAGGAGTTAATCTTTCTCATAATATCATAGGCTCAATGTAATCCTCAGTTCTTTTAAATTTTGATAAATTGATGGAAGACTTTGGGAAGACTACATTCTCTCCTAAGAATCCCTGGTTCAAAAAGTTGAGAGAATCCCGATACAAGAAGAGATGCTCATATTTCCATTAACCTGTGCTGCAAACCAGGGCAGCCACATGCTCACAAAAAACCCGGAAGATATGACTGACATCAGACACCCCCTGCTTCCTCAGGACTTACTCTTCTCTTTCCCTGGAAAGAACCCTAAGTTCTTGGTACTAGTACAGATAGTGCTTAGGTCGTTGAGTGCCTCTAGGGGTTGCTTCCTCTGCTATGGACTCTGTGTTGTTCTGCTGAAGGCAGCGTGATGCACCGGGAAGCACCGCATTCGTCTCTGTGAAGGGATGGAAGACCACTGCCTTTTACTATGAAGTCTTATGTTCTGTTTGAATTATTTCTCCTCCCTCTTGGGTACATGTTATATTGAGAAAGTCCCTGGAAGATAAGTGAGTAGTGAGAAAACCTGCACAACTATTGCTACTAACAAGCAGTTACTCATAATGGAATGCTTATGGAAAATGTTGTAGACGCGCACCCACACAACTTGTTGCAATGATTGCCTCTGAAGGAGGCATGTGAAGGCTTTCGGCATACACTCCTTTATGCTTCTTGTTTTCATCTCATTTGCATTGTGTTGCTTTCATTTCATCTTATTTTGCATTTATTATCTACTTCATAAGTAAGTTCAAAACAAAGTGAAATGAAGGTCATTCCATTGACCACAAAAGCTCCTAGAACTGGAAGGTCTCTCAGAAATGAACGGGTTTAAACTTCCTCCTTAATTCAGAGGTATTTAAATGTTGAGAAGGCACCCAAGCGAGGTCTGATATCTCTATTAGAAGCCAGACTGCATGACTGCATAAAATCTGCCTTCCGGGCTGTTGACGTGGCCGCAGCTGCCGGCGGCAGGTCAGGGAATCCGGGGAGGTAATCGCTGGATGCAGTCACAACAGTGACAGGGGAGGGAATGAGAGGTTTCCTGTCTGTGGCAGGTTTCTGCTTTTGTTCCAAAAGCCCTTATCTCTGTCAGGTTGGGTCTGCCTCCGCTCACCTCACAGCTCGCCCGGCTCTGGTTTTTTGCTTCTGTATCGGCTCCAGCCCCAGACAGTGCCCCTGTCTGCCCTGCCTTTGACCTGCAACATCTCTTTATTTCCCAAGCACTGCACCTCTGTCCTCAAGTTCAGCCACTTTACTGCTTCTCCCACCAGGGAACAAGAGGTCTCGTTGTAAATGCGGGTCGTAAATAACCACGGGGTCACAAATGGGCAGTGAGAGTTGGGCAGCGTGAGTGATGGAGTGGTGGAGGCAAGAAGTGAACATTTATCCGGGTGGAGCGGAAGAGCACATTTGTGCGGGAAGGGGGATGAGAGAGGAAGTAGGACTGAGGGTCCGTTTGGAAAAGGGAAGCACCAAATTCAAGACCTCCAAGGGCAGAGCTAGAAAGAAAAGGAGGGAGGAGATAAAGGTCCATTTGCTGACTTCCTTCTTTGGACCGGAGGCTGTTTGGATGGGATCTCGTTTAGTTTTCTCAACCCTCCCATTTTGCAGCTAAGGGCTCTGAAGCTTACAGGAACTAAATATCTTGACAAAGACCCACAGCTGGCAGGTGGAGATACAAGGATTAGAACAAGAGGATGAATGTCAATCCAGTTCTCCCAATGCACCCCACCCCCTTTTCCCTCTTGATATCCATACGTTTGTTCTCTACGTCTGTGTCTCTATTCCTGCTTTGCAAATAAGTTCCCCGTACCATTTTTTCTCGATTCCATATATATATACATTAATATACAATATCCGTTTTTCTCTTTCTGACTTATTTCACTCTCATGACAGCCTCTGGGTCCATCCTCGTCTCTTCAGATTGCACAAGCTTGCCCTGCTTCATGGCTGAGTAATATTTCATTGTATACATGTACCAAAGAGTCTTCCCTGGTGGCTCAGATGGTAAAGCATCTGCCTGCAGTGCGAAAGACCCGGGTTCGATCCCTGGGTTGGGAAGATCTCCTGGAGAAGGAAATGGCAACCCACTCCAGTACTCTTGCCTGGAGAATCCCATGGACGGAGGAGTCTGGTAGTCTACAGTCCATGGGGTCGCAAAGAGTTGGACACGACTGAGCGACTTCACTTTCACTTTATATACCGCAGCTTCTTTATCCATTCCTCTGTAGACATTTAGGTTCCATGTCCCAGCTATTGTAAATAGTGCTGCAATGAACTCTGAGGTGCATATGTCTTTTGGAATGATGATTTTCTCCAGGTACATGCCCAGAAATGGGATTGCTGGGATTGATTATGTGTACACTACCATGTATTGTTGTTATTCAGTCACTCGGTCGTGTCCAACTCTTTGCGACACCATACACTGCAGCATGCCAGGCCTCCCTGTCCTTCACAATCTCCTTTAGAGTTTGTCCAAAACTCTGTGACTGTTTTATTGCTTGCTTAGCTTGTAGTTGATGATCATTTTGAATGAATGAAATAGTACATTTAAAAAATGCATCATTAAAGCAAATCACAAGTGTGGTCTTGCACAACTGGGAAGGATAAGACACTCCCTTGCACAGACTCCTTCCCTTGCACATGAGCTCAGTTACTCACTGTAACTGAGGTTGTGGCTTATCTGGGTATATCATCCATGTGCCACCCTGATGAGGTTTGACTATGACCTTCCCCTTCTAATCAGAGATCAGATCTAACTTGCTGTCTTGGTTTTTCCTTTCTGATTTGTGCCTCTGTCCCTTCAATTTCTTTGCTCCAGCTTACAATTTTAGGTGCTGCTGGCAAGCTATTCCCTTTCTCCTATGTACTAAATAACATGCTCGATAGAGGTCTTTGCTTGGAAAAATAAAAAAGGAAACAAGGAAATATATGCAAGGAGAACACAATCCCTGTGCTCTTTGGACTCCCCATAAAGCCACTCTGGGGCGGCATCCTCATTCCTCCCTGCACGGCTGGCTCTGGTGCTCCCACCCATGTTGTCCCACCCATGTCGCAGACCTGACTATGATGTTGCCAGGCTCAGCTCTGGGCACTGGGTTCTGCCGGGAGGATCTGAGTTCTTCCATGTACTGAGTCAATCTGGGCAGACAAATCCTGCTGAAAGGAGTTATAAATTGGGGATTGTGAACCTCTCCTGCTGAGAGGCACTAACCGTTTATAAGGGAGAAAAATTGATAAACCCCCGGGTATCATTTTTTGTTTTCATTTCACTCTGGGGCCAGCTGTGAACAGGAAACGACTGTAAACAGCCTATTAGTAAAACTGCTTCAGTCAAAAGACCGCAAGGAAAAGTCGTGAGCAATTGTTACGTCAGCCAGGGCTTCCCACGTTGTTCTGAAAGGCAAGAATGGTGGAATGAAGCTCTGAGGTACACCCATGCTGCCAAACACAAAACAAAATAACATCCGCAGATGCTTTGTGAGCGAGGATGGAAGCTCACGACGCCATGATGAGCCCACCTCTGTTCCCCCCTTTATTCTCCGAGAGGAGACTGCTCTCCACCCCTGGGCCCTCACACCCTCCCGTGGGACATTTATTATAGGCCAAGCGTGCAAGGAAAGGAAAATGGTACCCAGAGATGCACAAGATGAGAAAGTGTTAGTCATTCAGCTGTGCCCGTCTCTGCGATTCTGTGGACTGCAGCCCACCAGGCTCCTCTGTCCATGGGATTTTTCCAGGCAAGGATACTGGAGGGAGTTGCCATTTCCTTCTCCAGGGGATTTTCCTGACCCAGGGATCGAACCTGAGTCTCCTGCCTTGCAGGCAGATTCTTTATTACCTGAGCCACCAGGGAAGCCCAAGGTGAGAAAGCACATTGCAGTGGCAAGCCATGAGTCCACCCAAGTCCCCGGTGGGGAGGCAGGAGAGATAAAGTTCACTCTTCCCTGAGCTGTTCAGAGGAGAAAACACGAAGGACGCGTCTTGTGAACCTAGGCATGAAATATGGGGTGAGGGGAAGAGAGGAGACAGAAGGTGAATCTGCACAGAAGGGGCAGCAGAAAAAGAGGCTTTGGGGAGAAAATTCTCTGATGGGGCTGGGAGTCATTTTAAGGGCAGTTTGCCACTGTGTGTGTGTGTGTGTGTGTGTGTGTGTGTGCGCGCACGCGCGTGCACGTTCAGTTGTGTCTGACTCTTTGCGACCCCATGGACTATAGCCGGCCAGGCTCCTTTGTCCTTGGGATTCTCCAGACAAGCACGTTGATATCTGAACATAAATTAAGTGGAAAGATTTCAAAAATTCAAATGTGAGTGAGGCTGGGCTGTGTCTGAAGTCTTATTATTTTTCAGCTGGATTCCACAGAGGATACAGCGGCCTTGGACAGATCTGCGGTTTCAGCAAAGCAGCTTGGTGCCTCGGTGCTGGAGGTGGGGGGCGAGGTGCCGGCTTCCTCGGGGCCAGTGTCCCTTGGCTGTCCCTCCTTCTAGGGTGGATGGAATAAAGCTCCCTTTACTGCCGCTGCCCCCTGGCGCGGCTTCTCGGAAGGTATTCCAAACCCAAGGCCCCAGGGGCACCTTAGACCACTGGAGATCTCTGTGAGGCCAATGTGAGCCTTCGTCTCTTTGGCTGGATTTCAGACCCAACACCTCGGGTCCCAGGGAGCCTGGCCTGACCTTGTGGAGGGTTGTTTATTAGCTGTTCTGCTAAAGTTCCATTCATTGGTTTAAATAAACAACTCGCATCTAACTCAAGGCTTTCCCCTGGCAGCCTTAAATCAAAGGAAGCTTCTGTTAACTTTATTACTTTAACTTTGTGAATTTGAATTAAAAGGAGGGGCAGCCAAGACCAAATTGTTTTATGACTCAGCTGCAGCCCCGTTACAAGTTCAGCTAAAAGCCAGTGTTTGCACCCCAAACCCCTTACCCCCTGCCAGTGTTTTCCTTCTGCAAACCCCTTTAGCATCAGGGCTGCAGAAGAGCAGAAGAGGAGGTTTGGCATCAACTAAGCAGAATCATTTTGAATGGATGTTTTGAGGTTGAAGGTGGTGAGAAGTGCAGAGAGGCGCAAGGGCTCAGGACCAGGCTCCGGTCACCACCTTTCCGTGACATAGCTCTGTGGCACTGGGCAGTCACTTTATAGCTCTAACCCTCAGTTTCTTCTTTTGGTGAAATAAGAACAGGCAAAATAATTTTCATGTTCCTTTTAGCTTTAAAATCCCGTGGCTCTGTGATTTCACAGACTGCAATGATGTAATCAGAGTGAGAGGCCAGATGTAAAAGGCCAGATGAAGTTGCAGTGGCAACTTCAGTCTGTAAATAAGAGGGCATCTTCTAAGAAGTTGTAGCAAAAGAACACATCACGTAAGAGTTATTTCCAACCCCAAATCAGTTCATTTTGCAATAAGGGATGGAGAGAAGGGTGTCAGATTTGGGAGAAGGTAAAACAGACTTAATGTGTGCTGCAGGAGATTCGCAGCTGCAAGGGTAAGGGTGTTGCTTAGGGCAATTCCAAGCTTTTTGGCTTGTTGACGCCAAGATAGGAAAAATGAAAGAAGGGAGATGTTTAGGCGACTATAATCGTTAATTCATTTTGGAATATGTAGAAAATCTTTATCTTGATTTGAAAAGCAGATAAAATCTTCAAGAATCTTTAAAGTCCTTATTAATTTAATACTTAAAGCAGCATATATTCCTGTTACAAAAATTAGAAGCACAGAAAAATCAAAATATACAGAAAAGCCTACTGCCCATAATTTCACTGTACACACAGAAATAATCACTATACTTTAGTGGGAAAAATATAATTCTTTTCCCTCTTAGAGAAATATGGTCAAGAGCCAAGAATGGTGATTTGTGGCAAGCTAATATATACAAAGTATATGGACACACACACACATATATTTTTCTCAATATTTTAAAACATTTTCCGATGACGCTATAGCTTTTAATTGTACACATTATTCATTTCAAAGTTTTGAGTTGTTTCCATTTTTTCTATATTAAGTACTGTATGGATATCCTTATACCTAAATTCTTAGTCCAATTATTTCAAAAATATAAATTATTAGAAGCAAAGTTCTGGATAAAAATATGTAAACATTTTTAAAGGTCTGATCCATACTGCCAAAATGCCTTTCAAAAGTTGGACCAATTTACGGCCCTAGAAATGTTATATTGAAACATGTTACTCATATCCTTGTGGACTTAGGGAAATGTATTTCTTTTTAATGATTATCAATCAAAGTTGCTCTTATATTTTGAATGATATCATACTTTAAAATATATTTATCCGTCATGACTATTTCTTCTTTGGTAAACTATCTTTCCAAGCTTTTTTTCCTCTTTTTATTTTAGGTGGTTGTTTATCTGTTATTGATTTTTAGAACTTTTTGTATATTATGGATTTAATCTTTTTTTCCTGCATGAACATTATGATTTTTTTACTCAGATTTATCTCATTTGTTTAAGGTGTTTTGTGACTTATGTATGTATATTTTAATAGTGTTATTTTAATAATTTGTTATTTAATACAAAGAGTATATTTGTGTACACTTTGAATGTGTATCTTTTCATGTATGCTTTTGCTTTTACTGTTAACTAAATATATATAAAGGCTATCTTTTTATAAATTATATAAAGATATTTTCTGATTTTTAAGTTGCTTTTAAATATTTTCACCTATAATTCATTTCAACTTCAGTTTGACGAAGGATAACAACTCTGTCAGGGATGAGCCATCACCTGGTGAATTACATCATATATCTATTGTCTTAAAATATCTCTTTTAGCATGTTCTTGTTGTTGTTCAGTTGCTAAGTCATGTCCGACTCTTTGCAACCCCATGAACTGCAGCACACCAGGCTGTCCTGTCCTTCACTATCTCCTGGAATTTGCTCAGCTTCATGTCCATGAGTTGGTGATGCTATCTAACCGTCTCATTCTCTGCCACCCCCTTCCTCTTTAGCCTTTGCTCTTTCCCAGCATCAGGGTCTTTTCTAATGAATCAGCTCTTCGCATCAGGTGGCCAAAATATTGGAGTTTCAGCTTCAACATCAGTCCTTCCTATGGAAATTCAGGATTGATTTCCTTTAGGATTGACTGGTTAATTGACAAATGAATAATGATGACCTCAAAATTTTAAACACCAAGCTTCAGTGATAATTTGGGGTAACTTGACCATCCTACCAGCCTGGGACATGTTATTGGTAGAGAACATTAGTGGAAAATATTTCAAAAGGGATCTGAGGCCAGAGTTTTAACACTTGCTAAGTCCAGGGCTTTGAGTCACTGCTTAAAAGGATTTTGTTTTAAAGTTCAGGAGAAATTGTGTTTTTTCTCCCCTAGCTCTACAAGGCTGCATTTTACCAAACTCTCAGTCAACTTAGAGTGAAGATCACAGGCAGAAAATGTTTCTCCTAGAGAAGCTGTGATTCCTTCTCTCTGGCTTGCAGCCTGGCTACCGTGGAATGAAGATCCTTCCTCTTTTGTGGGATGTTGCTGAGAAAAGTAGGAGGTGGCCAACGTAGGCTAACATTCCGACTGTCTCCTACCGTTTCCTCTAATTATTCCTTTACCTTCGCAGTACAATAATCCCTGTATCTCATTTTCATCTTGTTTGAAGAACGCTCAGGTCTCATAGTTTCCCCCTTGCTTTTCGTCGTAGCATCTTCCTCTCCTATCTTAACCTGGGTGTTTGATATCAGTTCAGAATAGCCAGAATAGCTCTTCTGAATAGCCAGACGGGGGTTGGTGATGCTTTAAGACACTGCAACATGGCAAGGTGACTTCTCGGCAGCTCTTCTCTGCATCTGGGCATCTGCTGCCCGTGAGTGGTGGCCACTCCCTGACACAGCAAGGAAGCACCCTATCCTGTCTCCATTGCCTCTGCTGGCTCCAGATTCCTGCCCACGTGTTCCAGGCCAGCTACAAATCCCACAGAACTTCTTCCCAGATCCCATCACTCTTCCTGTGCGGGGGGTGGGGGAGGGTGGAGAGGATGAGATGAACTGCACAGAAGCCCTGCCATTTCACCCATTTAGAGCAGCTGAGAAGAATCCCCTAAAGCCACCAGGGACGACTGTGTGGAAGGCAGTTTTTCCATGGACGGGGAGTAGGGATGGTTTCAGGATGATTCAAGCACATTCCATTTTATTCAAGCACATTTCACTGTTTCTACCATGATTACATCAGCCCCACCTGTGATCATCAGGCATTAGGTCCCAGAGGTTGGGGACCCCTGGGCTAAAGGAGGCAGCCCCCTTTGAGCCTCTCAGCCTGCCTCCACTTCCAGCATCCCCCAACCCAGAAACAACAGAAGTGATAAGGGGGCGACAAAGTGTTCCCTCCACGTGTCTCCAAACTGTTTGCCAAGGAATAAGCATCAGCCTCCCATGATGGTGATGCTTGGAAAGATGTCTCCTGTTTTTAGGTTTCCTTAAAACAGTCAGGACCACAGTGGGGGAAGGGAGAGGAAGCCAGCCCTCCAGACACATCCTTATTGGGTGCTCCCACTCTAAACCTTCCCCACTCCGGGGAAGACAGGCAGGGAACCTGCCATTTCACCCATTTAGAGCAGCCGAGAAGAATCCCCTAAAGCCACCAGGGACGACTGTGTGGAAGGTAGTTTTTCCATGGACGGCGAGTAGGGATGGTTTCAGGATGATTCAAGCACATTCTGGGCTGGGGGGGTCATTTTCTATGTGAAGCAAGAAATCTGGGCTATACTGAAAGGAACCCACAACTAACCTGGGTTTGGCCTCACTTGCTTTCCAAGAACTCATTGTGGACAGGGCAAGAACTAGACCTAGGAGCTAGTGGATGGGTAGGGAAGGGATTTAAAATGGGCAGCATGTGACTTGTATGCAGACTGGGCTGCAGATTCCCTTCCAAACTCTGGGGACACCAAGCCATCCATGTCACACAGCCTGCCACCTTTCTGCAACAGATGACACTGAATCGTGTGTTGCCACCAAGGCAGGATGTTTTCTCCTTTATGAGTCAGGTTGGGATGCAAAATTACACAAACATTGCGATGGAAAAATCCCCCACATCTCATTCAACTCTTACCTTACTCCAACCTCTCCTTTCACAGTTTCGATTAGTGTCTTTGCCCATTTGGAGAATATTTTATGATTAGGTTTTAAGAAGAATCCATCCATAACTGACTGCCCGAAACTAAACTGAAGTAAAATAAAGACATGAAGAACAATGTTTAGAGAAGGCCATTAAAGTAGCTTTTATTTATTTATTTATTTTTGATTCATATGATTCTTTTTTTAATATAAATTTATTTAATTGGAGGCTAACTACTTTACAATACTGTATTGGTTTTGCCATACATCAACATGAATCCACCACAGGTGTACACATGTTCCCCATCCTGAACCCCCCTCCCACCTCCCTCCCCATCCCATCCCTCTGGATCATCCCAGTGCACCAGCCCCGAGCATCCTGTATCATGCATCGAACCTGGACTGGCGATTCGTTTCACATATGATATTATACATGTTTCAATGCCATTCTCCCAAATCATCCCACCCTCGCTCTCTCCCACAGAGTCCAAAAGACTGTTTTATACATCTGTGTCTCTTTTGCTATGTCACATACAGGGTTATCGTTACCATCTTTCTAAATTCCATATATATGTGTTAGTATACTGTATTGGTGTTTTTCTTTCTGGCTTACTTCACTCTGTATAATAGGCTCCAGTTTCATTCACCTCATTAGAACTGATTCAAATGTATTCTTTTTAATGGCTGAGTAATACTCCATTGTGTATATGTACCACAGTTTTCTTATCCATTCATCTGCTGATGGACATCTAGGTTGCTTCCATGTCCTGGCTATTATAAACAGTGCTGCAATGGACATTGGGGTACACTTGTCTCTTTCAATTCTGGTTTCCTCGGTGTGTATGCCCAGCAGTGGGATAGCTGGGTCATAAGGCAGCTCTATTTCCAGTTTTTTAAGGAGTCTCCACACTGTTCTCCATAGTAGCTGTACTAGTTTGCATTCCCACCAACAGTGTAAGAGGATTCCCTTTTCTCCACACCCTCTCCAGCATTTATTGTTTGTAGACTTTTGGATAGCAGCCATTCTGACTGGTGTGAAATGGTCCTCATTGTGGTTTTGATTTCCATTTCTCTGATAATGAGTGATGTTGAGCATCTTTTCATGTGTTTGTTAGCCATCTTTATGTCTTCTCTGGAGAAATGTCTGTTTAGTTCTTTGGCCCATTTTTTGATTGGGTCGTTTATTTTTCTGGAATTGAGCTGCAGGAGTTGCTTGTATATTTTTGAGATTAATTGTTTGTCAGTTGCTTCATTTGCTATTATTTTCTCCCATTCTGAGGGCTGTCTTTTCACCTTGCTTATAGTTTCCTTTGTTGTGCAGAAGCTTTTAATTTAATTACGTCCCATTTGTTTATTTTTGCTTAAAACTCGTGTCTATTTGGGGCTATGCTGGGCTCTTGTGTGGGCTTCCCTGGTGGCTCAGCTGGTAAAGAATCTGCCTGCAATGCAGGAGACCTGGGTTCAATTGCTGGGTTGGGAAGATCCCCTGGAGAAGGGAAAGGCTACCCACTCCAGTATTCTGGCCTGGAGAATTCTGTGGACTATCCATAGGGTGGCAAAGAGTCGGACACGACTGAGTGACTTTTACACGCTTTTTCCACTCTTCTGGAAGGTCGAGGAACTCGAGGGGCAGCTGGCTTTGCCAGCTGCAGATGCAGAGTGGGTCCAGGCTGACAGTTGTCTGCGATTCCCTGATGGGCCTCCACTCTCGAAAGGAGCTCGATATGAGTCAGCAAAGCCCTCATTCAGTGAGTCACACCATTAATAAAAGGTGCAGATTGCAAAGCAGTGTTTATTTCAGTGTTGATAGAAACCAGGGCACAGAGGCCTTGAATCGAAAATAACCCTGGGCCAGACACACTGAACCTGGGTGGGATCTGGAGTCCCAGGCTCACATTCCTTCCCAAATGTGAGCATTCAGATAGGTGGCTTTCTTTGTCCTGCAGATGGTTACCCTACCCCCACCTCTAGGGTTTGTCCCTGCTTGACAGCTTACAAAGCCCATCCACTTACTCGTCCCTTGTCCCAACTTGAATAAGCCTTGGAACACTGATTAGGTGGTGTCCTCAACGAACAAGTGACAGTCCTGGGTCAAGAATCGCTGCTCTGCTGTTCGCCCTGTGTGAACGTAGGTCACTTACATAGCCTCTCTGTGTTTTAAACTGAGTGCACAGCCCCCAGCACTCTTACTATCTTGAGGACCCTCCAATATCCTCAGGGCTTCCCAGGAGGCTTAGTGCTAAAGAATCTGCCTGCCAATGCAGGAAACGCAAGCGACGTGGGTTTAGTCCCTGAGTCGGGAAGATCTCCTGGAGGAGGAAATGGCAACCCACTGCAGTATTCTTACCTGGGGAATCCCATGGGCAGAGGAGCCTGGTGAGCTCCAGCTGACCGGGTCGCAAGAGTCGGACACGAATTTAAGACTAAAATGCCACCACCCCTGGACGAAGTGGCAGTGCAGCTGAGATCTGGGAGAGGAATAGAAGTCAGCCAATGAATGTGGGCAAGAAACTCCTTTCCCGTGGGGGTGAATGATGCCATGGGCAACGGGAGAGGACGTGTCATTTCCAGGGAGCGGTGGCTCAGGTGGGACAGGGCCAGCAAGCCTGGTAGGAATTTTGGACCTTATTTTAAAGGCAGTAAGAAATGAGGCTTCCTTGGTGGCTCAGATGGTAAAGAATCTGCCTGCAATGCAGGAGACCTGGGTTCAGTCCCTGGGTCAGGAAGATCCCCTGAAGAAGGACATGGCAACTCACCCCAGTATTTTTGCCTGGAGAATTCCATGGACAGAGGAGCCTGGCGGGCCACAGTCCATGGGGTCGCAAAAGAGTCAGCCACGACTGAGCGACTAAGACTTAAAGTCAGTAACTCTGTTTCCAAGATCATTTTGACTTAGGTGATTTGATGTGGTTCTGGTGTTGACATCACCACATTTCAACACATGGTGAGTCTGACGCAGGAGTAACACACACCTCTTAGTAGGGAAAAGCACTCTTTCATAACCAAGCAGTGTATCCAACATTAGGTGCACGTGATTCTCAGGTCAGGCCCAGCCCGTGAATAGATCTGCTTTGTATGTGATCTGGTATGTTTTCAAGTTAAAAGCTTCATCATTATAAAAGTATGAGGGGAAAATGTGGATGACTATTTCTATAATCCTAGGGTAAGTATGTAGAAAAATATAGGGTCACGTTGAAAGAGGTGCCTACACAAAATTAAAACTTTTCTTAGCTGCAAGAAAAGAACTACAAACGCTAAAATATAAACAGAAATGAAAAGGTTTTGTGATTATGGAAATAAATAATAACATAACTGTATAATTAAAAACCCAGGGCTTCCCTGGTGGCTCAGTGGTAAAGAATTCGCCTGCCAATGCAGGAGGCACAGGTTCCATCCCTGGTCCAGGAAGATCCCACGTGCCACAGAGCAACTAAGCCTGTGTGCCGCGATTATTAAGCCTGTATTCCAGGGCCCGGGCCACAGCTACTGAGGCCGGTGCACCCTAGAGCCCATGTTCTTCAATAAGAGAAGCCGCTGCAATGAGAAGACCACGCACTGCGTGAAAAGTAGACCCGGTTCTCTGCAATTAGAGCAAAGCCACGAAAACCCAGCACAGCCAGAAAAAAAAAAAAAAAAACCCACTCTGAATGCGCAGGTAGTTTTAAAAGCATCAGGAACGGGATGAAGTACTTGTCAGATTAGTGAGTGACTCACGAAAGAAGAAATACTAGGAATACACGAGGGCAGTGGACTGTGTGTTTGGTTGAGTGACATGTGTATGCTGAGAGCACAGAATGGTCTGGTGGATTGTAGGTGCTCTTTGTTGACTGAATAAAACAGGAAGATCTTTCGCTTCACTCCACTTCACCCCCCAGAGGATGGGGATGGGGGTGCCCGGGAACTAACGCCTGTAGAAGCAGTCCTCACCCAGTCATGGACTGGAATGAATTGTTGTTGCTGCTGAACTGCTAAGTCATGTCCGACTCTTTGTGACCCCATGGACTGTGGCCCGCCCAGTTCCTCGGCCCATGGGATTTCCCAGGCAAGAACACTGGAGTGGGGTGCCATTTCCTCCTCCAGGGGATCTTCCCAACTCAGGGATCGAACCTGTGTCTCCTTCATTGGCAGGCAGATTCTTTACCACTGAGCCACCAGGGAAGCCTTGGAAATGGAATCCAAATGCACTATTATGCTTGTCGCTCAGGTGGGACCACTGAGAGGGGTGTTTTACTTGGTCTGACTGATACCTCCAGCAGGACTGAGCCCCAGCTGCTCACGGTGGTGATCTTGCTCTTTTTTTGCAGAGTATATCAACTTATTTCCCTACACTCTTACTTCTCCTCTCTCTTAGAGCTGCTTCTTAGATTACTTCTAAAATAAAGGACTTACAAGGACTTCCCTAGCGGTCCAGTGGTAGGTATGTGACTTGATCCCTGGTCAGGAAGCTAAGATTCCACATTCCTCATGGCCAAGACAATTAAAAACATATTAAAACAAAAAAACCAGAAATGGTGTTGTAACAAGTCAATAAAGACTTAAAAATGGTCCAGATCAAAGTAAAGGACTTACATCCTAATCCTACTTCAGCACTGCCTTTAGAGGAATTCAGCTTAAGAAAAAATGTACATTTTAGGAAGAAAAGGTAATGCGTGCATCACATCCTTCTTTATACTCTTCAGAATTGTCTAAATGTACAAATGAACATGAGATTAAGAAAAAATAAAACCAAGTCACCACCACCAACACGAGAAATCCCCATCATATCAAATTTCCATGAACTTCCCATGCTTTTTCTTAGGAGTTAGAAAAAATGCACAAGTCAGATAAATTAATATACTTCTTTCCCACTAGAAACAAGGAAATCATCTTGGTGTCTATGGTGCAAATGATAATTTGGAAGATGCATTAAAACAAATGGAAAAATAAGCAAGAGTCTCAAAATGTGGTAGCATTTTCCAAGTTTGAGCATGAAAGGAGACCATGAAGACAGAAGCTCTCTCTTATTTCCTCCAAGTGTGCTGATTTGACGGGGCAAGGTTATGTTCGTTTCAAGGGGACCAGCAGGTATGAAGCAGGAGTCATCATAGATTCCACATCTGTCTCCCTCCCACCCCTCCATCCGTGGCTCCAAGGAAAAGATGGAGAAGCTGTTCATGCGTGCCTTCCGCAAAGGCATCACTATTCTTTGCCAATCCCTGGGCCAGGCTGGAAAAAGAAGGCCTCAAAAGGCATACAGGTCTCTGCTGTCAAGGTGCTGGTGGAGAAAGAAATGGAAAACAAGCAACTACCTGAACACAGGTATTTTATCAGGACATGTCCTTTGAGGGCAATAAGTGGAGAAATAGGGTGAACGCTCAGGTCAGAGTGAACTTGGTTTTTCTTCTAAATCAGTGGAGAGGGAAATTCTGCCAGGAGAAGTGCCGTTCAATCTAAGACTCAAGAAGGTTACATCTGAGCGCTGGCTGAGAACTTGCTGTTTGAAAGGACCAGAAAGGAGACTGGAGTGGGTCTGGAGAATGGCAAGTGAGCCCACTTCATAAAACAAATAAAAAACCAAACCCAAACCCATACTCAATACCCTGAAGTTTATCATCAGACAAAATAAATGGTTATACCAACTCTTGGAAAAGATAAGAGAAAGAAAGGACCCTCTCCTGTACTGCTGGTGTGAGTACATATTGGTACAGAATTTGTGGAAGGCAATTGGGTAATGCTCACCTAAATTTGAAATATTCTTTTCCTTTTTTACTTCATTTATTTCCAAAGGGTTGAGAAGATCCCCTGGAGAAGGGAATGGCAACTCACTCCAGTGTTTTTGCCTAGAGAATTCTAATGACAGAGGAGCCTGGTGGGCTACAGTCCATGGGATCACAAAGAGCTGGTCATGAATGAGCAACTAACACTTTCACTTTTCCCTGGTGGCTCATAGGCAAAGAGTTCACCCACCAACACAGGAGATGTGGATTCAATCCCTGGATGGAGAAGGAAATGGCACTCCACTTCAGTATTCTTGCCTAGGAAATCCCACGGACAAAGGAGCCTGGAGGACTACAGTCCATGGCGTCACAAAGAGTCAGACATGACTTAGTGACTAAACAACAACAACTTCCACAGGGCTTGAAATTTTACACTCATGGATTACTTCTACATTTTAAAAAAGCTATGAAAACTTTAGACCCACTCTTTGCGCGTGTATCCCGTCGGGACACATACGCCAACTACATGCCTACGGAGTGATGGAAGGAGATGCAGAAGAGACAGCAGAGGGTCTAAAACCAAAGGAAGAAGAGACATTTAAAAGCAGAACTGAACTCAACTCCTTATTGTGGCCATGAAAATACTGGATCTAATGGAAGGCCAGAATCTAGAAGGAACCAGCTTGTGACCAACTTCTTGGTTTAATTAAAAGTGTGTTGCTTGAACAGTGTTCAAGTCAGGTCTTTCTGGCATTTTTAGGTCTTACCTCTGGTTCCCAAACTTCTTACCATTTGTCATGCTTTACAGCCACCCCCCTAGGAAGAAACACAAGGTTGGTCTGTGTGAGTTAAACACACGAGCATGTGCCAGTGTTTCTGTGGCATCATTTCCCCTAGGTGATCCAAGAAGGAGCTTTGAGCCCCGGAGTGGCCTGTCACAGAGGCCAGTTTCTTGCAATCAATTTTTCAGTAACTCCCAACTGGGCCAGAGTCAATCCAATAACAAAAGATGAAAGTGTCTAAACCTATTAAACTTCCAGGTGCCTGAATTTGCTTAAATCACATATTCATTTCCTTCCCTGATCTCACTGCTAAGCTGTCAAAGCTCCATCCACGTGTCACCGAATCAACTCTTCTGGGGTCAATTACAATGAATTGCTTTGCTATTAATTGGATCACAGCCCGGCAGACTTAATTCGGTCTTCAACGGAAATAGTCCATGATCCCATCACCCCCATGTCCTGTCTCTGAAAGCGACACAAAGGCATGTGTTGTTGAATTGTCCTCCTGGAGGCCAACCTTAAAATTCAGGCATGTTCTTTAACAACCCAGCTAGAGGAATGCTGAGCATAACCACCTGTGAGTGGATAACTGGTGCAGGTTCCCGGATCAACTATTTCGCTTGAGTCATAATGACATAGTGCTGCCTTTTTCCCTCCTCTCTGCAGCCCAGAGCCATCAATGTAATGGTTTATTACTTCTTGAGTCCTCCTTCCAATCCCATTCTTTATCACTCTCCATCTTCCAGGATGGAATTTTCTACCACCTACCCCAGACTTCTTTCTTTTCAGAGTTAAATCCTGTTCATCTTTAGCACCTTCGCAAATGCCCACATTCTCTCCCTCCAGTTTCCTGCTTTTAATGTTCTCGAAAGCCGGCTTTCCATCCTAACTGATTGGAATGATTCCAAGATCCCTTTCAGAAGCACGGTGCGTGGTATCTGTTTTCACTAAGGAAGGAGTGTGGCATCTTGAAGGAACAATGAAAGATTCTACTTCACAGCAGTATTTTTGCAGGTTTTAAAAAAACCTGGTTGTACTCTATGATATTCTTGATGCTAAGAATTTCTCCTTCCAAATATGGATCTAACCCACAGCTGGAAATAACATGCACTCCAAATCCCCTTGCCAAAGAGTTAAATATCTTCCCAGCATTTTAAATCATTTAAAGGCACTTAACCATTCGAAATGGTATGAACGTTCCTTCCACTCACATGGAAAGCATTGCACAATTGACAAAGAGCATTAGAAGGGCTTCAAAACCAAAGGTAGGAAAAAAAAAAATCAGGAAAGGCAAATAAATGCTGCAGAGATTTATGAATGAAAATCTTGAACAAAACCAGAGGAAAAGGCTTATCAGGAATGAGTGGACAGTTCTTTGGTCTCACACTCAAATGGGCGAGAATTCATTTCTTCCGGCTGTATATGCAAAGACAAAAACAGGCTTCTACAAAACGAATAAAACATAAACACCACAGGAACAAATCAGTTTTTTTTTTAATGGGAAGTACATCAAATCATAAAAATGTTACAGTGGAGCATACCTGGGGGAGTGCAGGAAGGAATGCACTTTTTTCTCTGCTCAAGGCTGAGTGCCGAAGAACTGATCCTTTCGAGTGTGCTGCGGGAGAAGACTCTAGAGAGTCCCTTGGACTGAGAAGAGATCAAACCAGTCCATTCTAAAGGAAATCAACCCTAAATATTCTTTGAAAGGACTGATACTGAAGTTGAAGCACCAATACTTTGGCCACCTGATGTGAAGAGCTGACTCATTGGAAAACACCCTGATTCTGGGAAAGACTGAAGGCAGTAGGAGAAGCGGAATGACAGAGGATGAGATTGTTGGACGGCGTCACCAACTCAATGGACGTGAGTCTGAGCAAACTCTGGGAGATAGTGAAGGACAGGGAAGCTTTGCATGCTGCAGTCCATGGGGTCACAAAGAGTCCCACGACTCGACTTAGTGACTGAACAATAACACACAACCTCTGCAGCCCAGGGCAGCATCATCTCTCACCTTGTCAGCTACAAAGACTGCCTAATTAGACTTCCAGCTCCCACTTTTGCCATGACAATCTTTTCTTCAAATCACATCACCTCCCTACGAAAACCTTGCAGTGACTTTCCCTTGCTCTTAGAGCAAAACCTCACTTCTCTTTGATCTGGCTCCATGAGTGTGTCTGCACTCTCACCTTGAGCTATCATTTTATTGACTACGATGCAGACACATTGACCTGTTCTTGGTTCAGCTCAGGCCTATTTCCTCTGTCTAGAGCATGCTTTTCTTGGCTATTTTTTTGAGGTTCTCATCTTTTAAATCTCAACTTGAACCTCATGGAATCCCTTCCCACTAACCTACCTAAAACCGATGCTTTTCATCCTCAGTCACTTTCTATTAATATCACATTCATGCATTTTATTTTGTCATGGCTCTTCTCACTGAAGATTTTCTGTTTCCTATTTTTCATTATTTGTTTCCTCATCAGAACAAAAACGTCATGGGATTAAGGGCTTTGTTTTGTTCCGCAGTTACATCCTCAGTGTTTCAAACTTTGTCTAATAAATATAGCCTTTCATAAATATTATTTGAATGAATAGATAATGGATTTAAAGTCCTGCTCTAAAGTATAGAAGCACATAGTCAAAACTACCCATTAGTGAACCAAACACAATAAATTCATAATTGTACGTTATCAATGGCTGTCTAATGAGGACCATAAAAGTAATGCTTTGCCTGAGAAGAGCCCAGAAGCATATTGTTTAGAAGGATATTACTTCTTTCTTGTGCTGTATGCACTCAAACTATTCTAAATTGTTTGCCAAAGTTTTCTGAGGATCAGAATCATGTGAGCCACCTGTAAACATACAGCCTTCAAGACTTGGTCATCAGAGGTATAGAAATGGTGAATCCAAGGTGAAGCTTGAGGGTCTAAATTCTTAACAAGTATTAGGTTCATTTTTTTTTTTTTTTAATCAAGGAGGCTTGAGAGACACTGCCTTAGAGCAGAGATTAAAGACAGGGCTACAGTTTAGAACCCCAAAGTCCAGGCTGCAGCCTCAGCACAATTAAATTGAAATTCTTGGGAATGGGAATCAGGCGTCTGTCTTTTCTAAAACTCTCCGTGATTCCAACAATTGTTCAAGCTGAGCAGAACTCTTCTAAACTCCCCATTCTCAGACTTCAACTTGCCTGTGAATCATCTGCAGAGCTTGTTAAAATGTAAGTGCTAATTCTGTTGATCTTGGTTGAAGTTCAAGATTCTGCTTTTTTGTTTTGTTTTGTTTTGTAAGCTCCCAACAGTGTTGATGCTGGATATCCTCAGACCTCTCTTAGAGCAACAAAGTTCTAGTGGATCCACTAAGGTACCAAGCCTGGTGTCTTAGTCCGTTACTGCTACAATGAAACAATGCAACCTAGCAGCTTAGGAACGTCAGGAACTTGTGTCTAGCAGCTCTGGAAACTGGAAGGCCAAGATCAGGCTGCCAGTATGGTCAGAGGAGATGACTTTTGCGTGTCACAGACTTATTGTATCTTCACTTGGCAGAAGCAGCTAGTGAACTCTGTGGGATTTCTTTTATTAGAGCATGAAACCCATTCAAAGGGGCTCCACCCTCAAGATCTAATCACATCCCCAAAGCCCCATCTCCTCACACCATCACTTCGGGGGTTATGTTTCAACCTATGAACTTTGGGGGGACACAAGCATTCTGTTCATAACAGTGTATCCGTGTATACAGAGTAGAGACCTTTAGGAGTTCATGGTGAGGTAGGTGATGGTGCTGGTGGGTGTGGCAACTGTCCCCTCTCTCTTGTTACAATTAATGATTTTTGTTACAGACACATTTTCCTCCTGGGGTTTGGGGCTGAGAAATACAATGCACTGGAATTTCCTTGATGTTTTCATTCACAAATACAGAAAGGTCCACTTCATAGGAGGTGCTTCTTGCTCTTCTCTGGATAGGAGAGAAAGTGTTAGTCGCTCAGTCGTGTCTGACTCTTTGCGACCCCATGGACTGTAGCCCACCAGGCTCCTCTGTCCTTGGGATTCTCTAGGCAAGAATAGGTTGGAGTGGGTTGCCATTTCCTTCTCCAGATGCAGATGTGAAAATCACTCTAAAGCCAGAATAGAAACATTGTGTGAAAAAGTAATGTTTCAGTGTAGGATATCAACTCCTCTATCTCCTAAAACAAACCAAACTACTCAAAACTGTTCAACCTTTTAAATGGGTAAGTTTCTGAGATGGGAGAAAAGCTTTTAGGCAGTCTTGGTACATCATTGTTTGTGAAGGAGTTCAGGACACACTGCACTTTGATACATTGTAAAGCTTAAGCTGAAGGAATTTGAGAAAAGCAGGAAGGTCACACTGACCTTCTTCCCATACCCTTGTCCCTGAATCAGATCAGGAAGCTCCCATGTGGAAGGTACCCTCCCTGTATTAGGAGGAAAGAAGACGTTCTCATGAGCAGAGATGAGGAACCTGGGGCTGAGAAGAATGACAAACAAACCTTGTTAAACTCACCCTTATCCTCCTTGTTAATTCTTCACCATCCCTGGTCCACTCATTCTTCACAGAATTTTTTTTTTTTTTAAGTCCAAAAGCTATATACAGCTTCCTGCCCTGGATACTTTTCTGGGTCTTCATTTTCTTGTGAAGGCTGCCATGGACATGTGAAAATTCCAGACAACATTTATGCTTTTCTCTGTTCCTCTGTCTGTCTCAGTTTAATTTTCAGATCCATCCAAGGACCCTAAGAGGATAGAGAAAATTATTTCCCTCCCATTCCACTTGCAATCTTGCATAAATCGTTCTAAGTTTTAAGTCCAAGTCTTGATTCTAGAGACACGTACATATTGGTAAAGGTGATGGCCAGTGTCTAGGTCTTACAAATCTGTCATCGCAAGGTTGGTTATAAGCAGAAGCTGGGATTGTGAAAAGGAAGTTTCCCTTGACTGACTCTGGTCAAAGGCCATGACTTTATAGTCAATTAGTTAGACCTTTGGCAGTTTCATCACGGAGCAATAGATCTGATTATCTTCTTAATGACCTACATAATCAGACCCTTTATTGATAAAGTCCCTGCTTTCCGTTTGACCATAATGAGAGGAGAAGGGGAAAAAAGATTGATTTCTTTGGTGAAGACTAATCTGTGCCCTTAAAGTACGAACTCTCTGGGGAAGTGGGGAGGTGACATGATTCCATTTCAATAGTCCACTGACTCCAGAGCCTTGAACAGTCCTGTTCCTGGAGCTTGAATAATAGGTGCAAAATGATTCAATATAAATAAACTATACTCCAAAAAAAAAAAAAGTATTCAATGTGAGAAGCATTGTCATGACTGGACATTTTGTTTGTTTTTTCAGTCATTACAGAGAACCAGATAAATTCAAGTAAGATGTCACAAGTTCCACTAGTGGTAAGAGAATCTCAGTCTAGAGAGGTGGCATGTTTGACAGAGGTATTTTCAGAGTGGAAATAAAACCAATCTTTGCACTTGCTAACGGTTCGGCATTAATCAGACTTCCTCAGTAATTTAGGGGTCAATTCCCCCATGTCTAAAATTGAACCTCAAAGTCCTTTTTGTTTTCAAAATTCCACAAAGCTGTGTGTGTCCGTGTGCTCCAATAATGGATCGGATCAGAAACCGGAGGCTTGCAGCTTTTGGTGAGTAGAGCTTCGTTATTGGATGGTCCGTGATGGACGGCCAACTAAGTGCAGATATTACCAAGTGTACTCTAACCTGTCAGACTGAGAGTTCCTGCTTTGCTCTGGAATAAGGAGGGGATGTTTGCACTCTGAACTGGGCTCTGCGGGTACTTCTCACTGGGTACAAATTGACTCCATGAAATAAGAGGACTCACAGTCCCATAGATGTTTATTCAGACCCTTGCAACCAACCCCCCTTTCAGCACCCCTTTCAACACTGTTGTGAAAACAGCGAGGTAATTGCCAAGTTCAATCAGCTTCCATGATGTCATAAATGGAAAGACCTATGAATTGCTCCATTGCTAGACATTAAGGCAGGGGATGATGTCATTCCTTAAAAATAAATAAGCATAACCTAATGTCTTTTTATTAATAGTCGGCTAATTGCTGCATCAGAAGAAGGAAAGCTTTGTAGACGAGAATGAGAAACTGACCCTGACATCATGCCCACAGCACAAGAGGAACCTTATTCTCTGGGTGTGCACACACACATGCACACACGCACGCAAACCCACACACACAGGGGTAAAATGGCTTCTTAAGTAATGAATCTCTAGATAACACTCCAGTACATGTGGGTGGGGTGTCAGCAATCTGATTGGCTCACAGCTGGAAAAAATGAGACAGACACGACAGATGTGATATATAGAGAAAGCGCTGGCTTGAGAGGCTCCTCTGCTCTGAGAATCACCCCACTTGCTGTCATGGGGAGCCCTTCATTTCAGACCCCACAGCCAAGTACATCTTACCTGTGCTCTCTCGTGTGTTTCTTCAGCTCTGATGTCGCAAACACAAAGTCTTGGTAAAATGAATTTTGTTGAAGAAAGAAAGAACCAATGGGGGAAAAAAAAAACATCGTTAAAGGAAAGAGATCAAACCAAGGAGATCCAACCAGTCCATCCTAAAGGAAATCGACCCTGAATATTCACTGGACAGACTGATGCTGAAGCTGAAGCTCCAACAGTTTGGCCACCTGATGCGAAGAGTCAACTCATTGGAAAAGACCCTGATGATGGGAAAGATTGAGGGCAGGAGAAGTGGGAGACAGAGGAGGAGATGGTTGGATGGCATCACTGACTCAATGGATACGAATTTGCACAAACTCAAGGATGGTGAAGGACAGGGAGGCCTGGTGTGTGGCACTACATGGGGTCACAAAGAGTCAGACAGAACTTAGTGACAGAACAGCAGGAAGAATGGAAGGAAAGTCTGGAAGTCCAGGTGATGCAGAAAAATTAGATTATCTGGCTAGTATTACCCTTAAATATTTATGGCTTAGTGACTAACGTTCTTCTTATCAATGGGTTTGAATGCAGCATAGTTTCTTCTCAGGTTGATTCTGTCCCTTTCTCATCTACTCTGAATGTGTTTTGCAATGATTTTTGTAGCACCGGGAAAGAAAAGGGAAAGAAAAGGTCTTTTCACAACTTCTGGACTGTGTCCATCATATTGCCTCGGACACATGTCATAAAATTCTTGCTCAAATTGAAATACATGACTCACTGTTAATGGAAACACAATCCCACATGCAGTACTATATACAGTGTTGAGGGAAAGGTGCTCTGCTTTCCAACCTGGAATTTCTGATGCTACATAAAATGGGCAGGACATATCAGTTAGGGTGGCCTCTCCACCTAGGTCATTGCTGTGTTAAATAGAGGAGTTGGGTGCTGTCATCAAGGGAAGATAGTCTTGCAGTGTACCAGCAACTGTGGGCAAGCCAGGCTTCTAGGTAACCTTTCACCTTCAGTTGAGTTCAGTCCAGTCACTCAGTCGCGTCTGACTCTTTGCAACCCCGTGGACTGCAGCATGCCAGGCTTCCCTCTCCATCACCAACTCCCAGAGCTTGCTCAAACTCATATCCATCGAGCTGGTGATGCCATCCAGCCATCTCATCCTCTGTCATCCCCTTCTCCTCCTGCCTTCATTTTTACCCAGCATCAAGGTCTTTTCCAATGAGTCAGTTCTTCGCATCAGGTGGCCAAAGTATTGGAGTTTCAGCTTCAGCATCAGTCCTTCCAATGAATACTCAGGACTGATTTCCTTTAGAATGGACTGGTTTGATCTCCTCGCAGCCCGAGGGACTCTCAAGAGTCTTCTCCAACACCACAGTTCAAAAGCATAATTCTTCGGCACTCAGCTTTCTTTATAGTCCAACTCTCACATCCATACATGACTACTGGAAAAGCCATAGCTTTCACCTTGGATGGCTTTTAATCTTTACAACTGGAGGACTGGTGGGTTAAACAGAATAAAAAACTTATCAAAAGAGCATGAAACTGTTCTTATGGCCCCTCTTGCCGGGTGACTGTAAATACAGACAATGGCTGAGCTCTCCCACCACTGCAGAGCCGAAATGGACCCATTGAGATTCCCACCACCCAGGGACTGAACCTACATCTCCTGTGTTTTCTGCATTGCAAGCGGATTATTTACCCACTGAGCCACCTGGGAAGCCTATTATATATGATTATATATAATCTCTGAATCTCTTTTCTGTACACCTAGAACTAACACAATTTTGTAAATCAACTCCACTTCAGTAAAAAATAAATAAAAAATTAAAGGATTGACATCAGTAATAGTTGGAGTCAGGGAAATGAGTTCAAAGTGCTCACCCACTTTGATAACCTCATAACCTCTGGTTATCAAAGTGTGTCCCTATTGTTAAAAATGCAAATTCTGATACAGGTTCCATCAGTTTCAGAGTCAGAAACACTGGGGAAAGGGCCGGGGGGTCCGAGCTTTAACAAGCCCTGCAGGTAACTCTGCCACACACTGACATTTGAGAACCAGTGGTCTAGGACATCTTTTGAAACTCAGCCAGTCAGTACTCACACTTCATGAAAGCAATTCTCTGAGAGTCCGGTGATCCCCGTGCCTTTGTCCCTCCCACCCTGGTTACACCCTCCTTGATCATGGTTCAAGACTACTAGGTATGTGTGTGCCCAGTTGCTCAGTCGTTTCTGACTCTGTGATTCTGCAGACTGTAACCCACCAGGCTCCTCTGTCCATGGGATCCTCCGGGCAAGAACTCTGGGGTAGGTTACCATTTCCTTCCCCAGGGAATCTCCCCAAGCCAAGGATCGAACACATGTCGCTAAGTCTCCTGCATTACAGGTAGATTCTTTACCCTGGAGCCACCAGGGAAGCCCTCAAGACTACTAGAGGCCCCTGCAAGTAGGAAAGAGAAGGTTCTCACTGCCGAACAGCTGTGGGACTTCGGGCAAACAGCCACTTCCCGCTCTTCTGTTTCCACATCTGCACAAGGAGATGCTGACCTAGAGGACCTCCAGTGCCCCTTAGGGCTAATGTTATGCGACTCTGTGAGCTGTCAGTGCTGCTGCTCTAGACCCTAAATATGGACCACTGCTCTCAGGCAGCATGTTACTGGCCTTCAGAAGGATAAGGGGGTCTGAAAATACTCCTCCAGATAGCAGCACAATGAACCATTGAAGCCTTGTAGATAACAAGACCCTTAGCCCAAACTGCCAGTGATGTCCGTATCTGAGTATCAGGGATAGTGATAGATCACAAAAAGTACACATCCAAGCTTATCTGTCTGCATTCTTGGGGCACAAACTCAAGACAGCATACTCACGCTGCTAAAGGTGACAAGTTCCCTGCATGGATTATTTGCTAGTCACTATTGAATGATTAAATGTAAACCTGGGAGAATTAGTATTATAATGAGGGTGTGTAATAAGTTTGTTCAATAGGAATAAACATGAGACCCAAACCACTGGAAATATATGTATTAGATAGGACAGATGGCTTCAGGCTCCTTTTATTACTTTATCTTAAAATTTTTAGTGCTTTTTATGGAAAATTTTAAACAGATGAAAAGTAAATATGATAGAATACTGAACCGGTTGCTCAGTGGTGAAGAACTCACCTACCAATGCAACAGACCCAGGAGATGCAGGTTTGATCCCTGGCTTGGGAAGATCCCCTGGAGGAGGAAAATGGCAACCCACTCCAGTCTTCTAGTCTGGAGAATCCCATGGACAGAGGAGCCTAGAGGGCTATGGTACATAGGGTCACAAAGAGTCAGATAGGACTGAGCGACTAAGCAGGCATGAAGCAACTTTAGGCCAAAAATTGTCCTCAGGAAACGTGCAAACAGTGAGAGTTGGAGAATCAGGAGAGGAGAGTAAAACCCAAAGCTTCGAGATCAGTGGCTGTCAGGACCTAACTCTCCTTCTTGCCGAAGATTTGGAGAAAGCGCTGGGCTGGGCTCGGCAGTTGGCCTTGGCCTGAGTTCTGTTCAGGTGGGGTCAAGCCCTGATAATTGCATGGACGTAAATGAGCACTGACTACCCTTCTGAACTCTTCCCTCCCTTCTAACCTTGGTGCAACTGTCCACCAGGCACCCATGTATTCTGTTGTGTAGACCAGTAACGAAGACCCTGAGGGCTGATGCCGGGCGGTGGGGGAGGGTTTGAGGGGGCGGGCGTCGGAGGGGATTTGAATCCTGGCAGGAGCTTCCAGAGCCTGGGCGCTTTTCCACAGAAACATGTCTTCATCTTCGCAAGATTCCAGGCCAACCCCCATGTCTTACAGATCAAAGAGGAGAGAGAAGAGGAGGCTTCCTGCTGACAGATAATTCTCTCAACTTGTACTGGGCAACCCATAAAATAAAATAAAAAGACTGGTGCCCCACCCAGGACAAATTAAACACAGATCTCAAAGGAATAGGGGCTATGCATGCTTTGAAGCTCTCCAGACGATTCTAAGGTGCAGACAGAATTGAGCATCTCCTAAGAGTGGAAGGGGCCTCGGGTGAAGTCTGTCATCTCCTTTGAAATCCCAGCTCTGTCACTGGCACCTCCTCACCTGTTCTATGGGGAGATATCTTTTTATTCAGGTGATTATAGTGCAGATAATCTTTTGAAGGCTTCTGCCACCTTGCAGGTATTCTGCAAACTAGTTATTCTTCCTATTAGCTGTTGACGTTTCCAAAGTTAGAATAATGGATTTTGTTTTCCTTTGTTTTCCAATAACCATAGTCTATGATAGCCAGCATTCGAAGCTTCAGTAGCACTTTGGAGTAAAGCTAATGTATTAAAGGGAGAGGCTGTAGTGATCAAACCAGTCAATCCTGGAAAGGAAATCAACTCTGAATATTCACTGGGAGGACTGATGCTGAAGCTGAAGCACCAATACTTTGGCCACCTGATGTGAAGAACTGACTCATTGGGAAAGGCTCTGATGCTGGGAAAGATTGAAGGCAGGAGGAGAAGGGGACAACAGAGGATGAGGTGGTTGGATGGCATCACTGATTCAGTGGACAAGAATTTGAGCAAACTCTAGGAGGTAGTGAAGGACAGGGAAGCCTGTCGTGCTGCAGTCCACGGGGTCACAAAGAGTCGGATACAGCTTAGTGGCTCAACAGGCGTAGTAGTGATCTAGTCTTGTGATCTAGAAAATTCAGCCACATTGACAAGGATAGTGAACCTCATTGTCCTCCAGATGTCTTACACCTGTGCTCAGTAAAACCCAAATACCTCCATCCTGACCATCAGAGAAGCTTGTGTTTTTTGTTTGTTTGGTTGGCTTTCATCATTTTCATACAGTTTATCTATGTGAATTGGCCTTTTTTGAAGAGGCTAGCTAACCATGGGAAGACTCAAGATAATGTGTTCTCAGAACTTATGGTTGCTGGAGGGAAGGAAGAGGGGAAGGGGTAATTAGGGAGTTTGGGATGGACGTGTACATCCACCATATTTAAAATGGATAGCCACCATGGACCTGTATACCACAGGGAACTCTTCTCAGTGTTATACGGCAACCTGGATGGGAGGAGAGTTACTGGGAGAACGGATACATGTATATGTGTGCCTAGGTCTCTTTGCTGTTTCCACCTGAAACCATCACCACATTGTTAATTGCTATACTCCAATATGAAATAAAAAGTTATAAAAAAGACAATGTGTTCTCTGCTTTCCATAATTTGAAGGGCTTTTGACAGTTATGAAGCTGACATATTTTTCATTCCTTGAATGAAAAAATGGAACCTTCCACAGAGGACTCCACAAAGACATGGCCTGACGTGGAAAGGAAAGCTTTCAGCGTTTAGTGTATTGGACATTCTCCCAGTTTGGAGTGGCCATCACCTGCCTGACTCACTTCACTTGGTCTCTTCCCAGCCTGATTTAATATTTCTCTGAACTCCCTGATTCCAAAGGACCCTGTGTCCAGAGTGACTTTGTATTACCTCACCTGGGCAGGGCATAGGCTGAAACTCTAAGGCCCTCTAGGTCTTTAACACTCCCTGGTTGTGGGAGAGAACATTTTCTTGCCAGATCACCGCTCTCAAAACAAACTCTGAACGGGAAGCCCTTCCCCTGATGATCCTCCATCCTCCCTTGTCTGTGATGCCCTCCTGGGGGATGAACCTTCTCCCGCTTCTGCCCCGTTGAGTCTGTGTGTTTTGTTTCATTTCATGCCCAAGGGTGAGCGGGGAGTGGTTCTGCTTCACTGATGTTAAAGTGATCACTCCAGAGAGTTTATATATTCTTCCACTTTTCAGAAATCCACCTTGGATTCTGAAGTACCTACACTCACCACGTTCAGAGCTGGAAGAGGCTGACGCCACAGTGTATACTTTTCGCTCTGTCTTGAGAGGCTGGGTAGACATGTCAGTCAGGCTATAGGACTTACCAAAGATGGACAGGCTGTTCCACCCTGAGAACAGTATCCACTTCTGGTGCTGCCCCAGTGTCGTTGTTTAGTTGCTCAGTTGCGTCTGACTCTTTGTGATCCCAGGGATTTTAGCCCGTCAGGCTCCTCTGCCCATGGGATTTCCCAGGTAAGAATATTTTGGACTGGGGTACCCATTTCCTTTTCCAGGGTATCTTCCCGGCCCAGGGATGGAACCCGCGTCTCCTGCATTGGATTCTTTACCACTTAGCCACCGGGGAAACCCAAGAGGCATATAGAGGTTTACATGTATGAAACTCATCAGACAGCAGAGTCCACACAGAACACTGTGCCTGAGAAGACAGATGGTGGGGGTAATTTGCACAGGGCCCTGGAAATTAGGATTCAAAGAAGTAAAATTTTAAAGGGCAGATACACAGATGGGGTGTGCCTAAATTCTCAGAGGCAAAATACATCAGGCCTATTGATGCGATGGCCAACAGAAGATTTGCCACGGTAGAAGTTTTGTATCTTTACAGCAAAATGCTGTAAAATAATAATAAATGTTTAGGTTGGATCTGATTCGGCAAGTGCTCAAACATCAAACTCAGCGTTTGGAGTTTTGCATGCATTGGGGAGCCCTCAAAGGCGTCTGAGCTATTATAAAAGCAATTTGGCTTCATGGATAGTAGGAAAGCAGGAATGTAACATTTTGTCATTATTATACAAAATAAATTGAAGCGGAAGTAAGCCCCATCTATCTCTATACCAGCATCAGAAAATATAATTAGAGGGAAAAAGCATCATTTAAATGATAGCCAGCAACACACTGTAGATATATTCTAACATCATTTGTCAACGGACATCAAATTAAATGGGGGAAAAAAGAACATGACTAGCTTATGTCTCCAGTAAAGATATTTGAAGTTGTTTATTGAACTGGAATTCAATCTCCATAATTTTGTGGCTCCCTCTTTTCATCCATAATAATTCATCTCTATAATTAAAGCCTAATGAAGCAAACAATTTCTTCTCTTCATAATCAACTTCATCTGTGTGAGTGGCCAACATTAAAATAGAATCTTTCCAGTAAATGGATTCAGGGCTCCTACTTAAAAAAAAAAAGAAAGAAGGAAGGAAAAATAAATCCTTGTTCTTTTGAAATTTTGCATTTTACCCCATTAACTAGCTTTATTTCCTTAAGAATGCTAGGATGTCATAAAGAGGGTCAAGAAGGATTCTGATAACCTCCAGGACTAGAACAAAGGTAGATATTATTAATTTAATTAACTGATCTGCTTGAAATCCAAGACTGTATGGTGTCACCCATGATCTATTGAGGACCTTCTTTCCCTTGCATGCTTTGTCACTTAGCAATGCTGAAGATGGTAAAGATAGAATGCAAAATTTCCATCTTTGTATCCTCATTTAAAATTTAAATATCTCTTGGAAATGCAAGGCATGAAGCCATTATTAGCTAATGTCTTTGGACATGATTAGTAGACATCCAGCTGGGACCACAAAGAAGATTCAGGCCAGGCTCCTGTCAAGGTGAAGGCCCAGCCAAGAGAAGATTTTGCAGAGATGACTTAAAGGACAACCTTTTTAGTCTCTACAGCATCAACCAGTCAAGTTACTTCAAAGCGTATCATTCCTTTCGCCTGGACATACACACCAGAGACTGTCAAGTCCAAGTGGTCAGAATTTTTGCTAGAAAAGTTTGTATTATTGAAATCATTGAAATCATTGTAAATAATATTCTAAATACACTGCTTTGCATATGATAGTATCCTTTCTGATGAAGCTTCAACAACCAAGGTCTTAAATGGTGCTTGTGATCCCAGTGTAGCCACAGTTATGATCTTTTTGCCCAACATTATGATTCTTCTTAAAAAACTGAAACCAGTGGTTTTTTTTTTTTTTCTTAAAGATATTTCATACGTTGACTAAAAAAGATGCACAACATGAGAGAGGGCAATGCCGAGGTTCATTATTGAAGAAAAAGCAGACTTTAGCACCTGTGTAATCATTTCTGCTCTGTCCTCTCTGTTGACCTGCAGTCAGGAACTTGGTCTGTGCTGTTCACTGCGGTTTCCCCAGGGCCAGGCACATAGGTGGATGCTCAAAAAATACCTGCTGCCTGACATTTGGAAACTAGGCCTAAAAGTGAAGGAGAAGATTTTACCAGATAGATTAAAAATATATATTTTGAGGAACTTCCCCAGTGATATCGTGGATAAGAATCCGCTTGCCAGTGGAGGGGACTCAGTTTCAATCCCTGGACCAGGAAGATTCCACATGCTTCAGAGCAACTAAGCTTGTGTGCCACGACTGCTGAGCCCACTGAAGCCCGTGGCACCCAGAGCCCGTCTCCACAACAAGACAAGCCGTCACAGTGAGAGCACCAAGCACTGCAACAAAGAACAGGCCCTGCTCACTGAAACCAGATCAGACTCCGCACAGCCACAGACCCAGCGCAACCAAACATGAACAAGCAAATACATTATAACAGCAAGGATCTTGAAATCACCCCATCAGCTTCCACAATCTGCTTCATGTGTGTTTCGGGAATCCAAGGGTGACAAGGGGAAGCAGGCCTCCAGTTTCATGCATTCTACAGAAATCATGTCTGTGTTTATGTGGGTCCTTTGCCAGTTTTATGAAAGGGGTGAATAGCTCTTTGAGTGCAGACATGAAGACAATCCTTCACCCCTCCCTGAATCCACAGCCGATACAACTTGATTTTACAGCTCCTCCAGTATAGAGGAAGGATTTGTTCTTCACCCTTGACTTTGACTTGGCCTTGTGACTTTGGCCAGGAGCTTACAGCAGAAGTTACGGTGTGCCAGGTCCCAGCCTAAGCCTCTGGAGGCCTTGTGGGCTTCTACCCACTTAGGAACCTGCAGCACCACATGTATAAAGCCCTGTTCCCTGCTGGATAATTGAAGATACATGGCTTGGTCAACCCGCTATTCCGAGCAACCAAAAACCAACCATAGGCACGTGAGTAGGGCCATCAAAACTTGCCCTTTGATGATCTGCCGAACCAGCCTGCTGTGAATTGCAAATGAGCAGATCCACCTGAATGAGTAGTGAGCAGTATTAAATGCTTGTTATTTTAACACATTATTGACCAGAGATGTATTAATACATCTTCTGTTACCCAAGTGTTATTGACCAGAGATGTATTAATACATTTTTAGAGAGAAACACAATTGACATCCCTGTACTTGGTAGCTCAGAGAGTAAAGAATTGGCCTGTGATGCAGGAGACCCGGGTTCAATCCCTAGGTCAGGAAAATCCTCTGGAGGATGGAATGGCTACCCACTCCAGTATTCTTGCCTGGAGAATTCCATGAACAGAGGAGCATGGTGGGCTACCATGGGGTTTGTAAGTCCAAAGAGTGAGACACGACTGAGCAACTAACACTTTTTCATCAAGTTGTTACAGCTTACAATTGATCAAGCATTCATTATACAACTCAGAATTGTCATTATCATTCACATTTTGCTCTGTGAGGCTTTTGTTCCAATCTTGTGTATATTCTAAAGGTAAATTTTTCTAAAATGATGCCCGGCAAAATGTGGATTGAGTAAGAATTTTTCAGTGAATTTTATGCAAATAGTGTCTTGATTGTCCTTGTGACATATATACTACTGTCTCAAAGGAAGATAGTTCTTCAGAATATAGTTCTGATTCAGACGATGTGAATATTAGAACAACCAAAAGACAATAAAAACCTTAGTGACTGATTCTGATACATAAAGTGAAAATGAAACCACGGTGCTGGGGAATGCTTCTACAGAAGAGTGGGTTGGAGACAACATTTCATGGAAATGAGAAGACTTTACAGGTGTGTCAGGTATAACTATTGAATGTAGTAACCCTCAGAGTGTAGTAAAATAACAGAATTAATTTTGGCCAGGCAAAATAAAGATCACCAGCCACAGGTATTAGTTGCTGCAAAAATTCCCTGATCAGTAACGAGGAGGGAGATGGTTGGATGGCATCAATGGACACGAGTTTGAGCAAACTCGGAGAGACAGTGAAGGACAGGGAAGCCTGGCGTGATGCAGTCTATGGAGTCTCAAAGAGTCGGACACGACTGAGCAACTGAACAACAACAAAGTCACTGGGTCATGAGGTGGCTTGTTATTCAGCAGCAGCTAACAGATACAGCATGGAAAAGTGGCTCCTCATCTCTGCTTTTCCTCATAATCCATCACTTTTTCTCCCCAAAGATTCTCCCCCATTGTTCCGCGTGGAGCTTCTCTCCCCAGGCATTTTTCCGACAACCTTTCTCTTTCTATTATTCATCCTTTAAAGCCTGCAGTCATATTGCATGTGAACTTGCAGATCACCACTGAGAATTGAAAATGGAATCTGAATACATATGAAAGGGATTTTTTTTTTTTCTCAGTGAGAAGCATATCATGCAGGGGCTAATTGTGTGTGCACGGTCGGATGGCTGAACATGCCCTGGAGAAGTGTCTCCACCTTCCATCACAGCATGCTCATAAATAGGAAATTCAGGAACAGTGTGTGCAGCCCACTGGGAACAGAGCAACCTCGGCGGCAGGGGCTTTCCAGTGAGCTGCTCAAAGGCAGAAAGGAGGCGGGAAGCCACCCGCCTTTCCTAGTGCACACAGATTGCAGGTAGGACGTGTCTCCTGCCTCCATCCAGATGAATAAGCTCATGAGGAGGTCACAGAAATGGGAGTGTTGCCATCAGAAGGAAGCCTGCTTTAGTCTACAGAATTGCATCTCTCCCTCAGACTGCCATTTCTCACTGAGCTGTGGGACCCAGCATGAGGTGCCATTGTCAAGGCCAGCTTTAGCCCAGGTGAAAGAATTAATCCATTTCTGCATAAAAACAAAACAAAACAAAACCCCCCCACTAATTATGCTTGCAATACAATGTTTTCAACATATTTTCTTTCCTTTTTTTGTTTTTTAATCTTTTGGCCACACCACAGAGCATATGGGACCTTTTTTCCCTGACAGGGATCAAACCCATACCCCTATATTGGAAGTGTGGAGTCTTAACCACTGGATGGCCAGGGAAGTCCTCTCAATGCATTTTCCGATTATTTACAACTCTTGATCTTTACATTGTGAGAGAAACAAGTGATGTTCCAAGAAATTAAATGACTGACTCCAAATCATGAAGCATTCCAGCAGCTGGGTGGCTAACTACCCTATGCTTTAATTTCCTTCATTTTATTAGTTTAACAAATATTTCTTGCTCATTTACCAAGGGCCTTGTATAAAGTACCATGTATAAAGGGTCGTTGCTCAGACCCTGGCTCAGACAGTAAAGAATCCGCCTGCAATGCTGAAGACCTGGTCAATCCCTGAGTCAGGAAGATCCCCTAGAAAAAGGAATGGATACCCACTCTAGTATTCTTGCCTGGAGAATCCCAGGGACAGAGAAGTCTGGTGGGCTACAGTCCACGGGGTTGCAAAGAGTCAGACACGACTGAGGGACGATGCACATGTATAAAGTGAGGACTGTCTCTTCAGATAATTTGGAATTTTTCCCTGCAATTTTCTTTAATTGTTCACTGTATAACACATACGAAATCTGAACTGCTGATTGAAAAGGAAAACTTGTTTTAGGAAGTTACTCACTTAATCTAGTACCAGCATAACAAAGTGACAATACCTATCACGAGAAACAATTTTAAATATTAAGCATAAAATGTGACTGTTGATTTTAGCTATGTAGAATATATCACAAAAGGTAAATATAGGGTTCCAAAAGGCAGCTCATATAAAACCTGCTGGATTCTTCAGATACTGAAATTGTAATCTTTTGAAACAATGTGTAGTTTTCCTACTTGGGGGGAAAATTCTATTCTCAAGAGCATTGTTAAATCTTGTTTGTAAACATGTTGACTTTCTCCTAATATTTGTCCTGGCTCAGAGAAAACATTTGTGTGTTCAGGGTGAGATAACATCCCTTAGATTGTGCTTTTTTTATTGTACATGCAATCATGTCTTCTACTTTCAAATACTTGGAATGGGATTCAGAAACGCATCCTTCACTGTTGACAGTGGAGCCAGCTGCTAACAGAGAAATCTAGGATGAGATTAAAGGGACATTGGTATTTTCTGAATTTAAATATCTTTTAAGGAAAAATGACAGCTGCTGCAAAAATGATTATAAAGCTGGTATGAATCCTTCCTGATGAGCAGCAAAGCACTTATTAATAAAAGCATGATTTGAAACTTTAAAAGAAATAAATGGTCCAGGTTTGTGTGTTGACAGGAGTCAACGGACCAAATTTGCATTTACTGGGGAACTACCATGCTCGCCTGCAGTTTTAGGAACAGTATTCCCACCAGGTGAGCCTAAACAGAACTGAGTCTCTCTTTGCCCCTCTTGAACTCAGGAGTCTGGTTGGAAACAAAAGAACTGTCTAGAAGGTGGTCTGTGTCAAGATGCCAGATGTGTGGGGGCAAACAGACCTGAGACAGGAGGGAAGCTGACGGAAGGTGTAAAGCACAGACGTTACATGAAATCCAGGGAAATCGGCAAAGCCGTGTTGGTGTGTGGGAGAGAGAGGGCTCAGGTCTTACTCAAATGAGATGACACGGAATCCTGCCACTCAGCAGGCAAGACGCTGATTCAGGATAATGAACGGAAGCGGATGATACAGACCTCCTGGTGTGGAGTGAGGCAGGCCAGAGCGCTGGAGTCTGGAAATGTCTCTGTCCCTCTCAGCTCTCTCTTGTCCACCCACAGCCCCCGGCTCCCTGGCTCCCTGCTGCCCCCTCAAGCTTCTAGCATGCCCAGGCTGAGGTCTCTAGGAGCTGTGCTCGGGGTCTGCTGTCAGAGACTGCCCATCCCCTGACCTGTCATGGCCCCTACAGTGGGCGCTGGCCCCTGTAGCTCACCCCACAGGGCAGGGCCCACCCACCCCTTCCAGGTCCTTCTGTGGCTCTTCCCACTCAAGACCCAAGCTGGAGTCCAGGGTGGGGAAGTTCAGAAGAGTGACAGCAGAAGCCCAGGGAAGTCCAGGGTGGCGTTTTAGACCAATGAGTAGTTTGAGTAACAAGCTCTGGGCAAAAAACAACAATTACAAGGCTTGAGTGAGTCAAAGGTTTTGTAACTCAAGAATCATCTAGTTTCCCCATCACACACAAACACACACCAAATCCATAAGACTGTTATCTTGGCCAACTGGCCTTGGACCTGATTCTAACATTAGATTTCTCCATATCTTGTTTTTGTATGTATGTATATATATATATGTATGTATGTATGTGTATATATATATATATATATATATATATATATATATGTATATATTTGGCTTTACTGGATCTTAACTGCAACACTTGAATGCTTAGTTGCTGATGTGGAATCTTAGTTCCCTGACCAGGATAGAACCTGGGCCCCCTGCATTGGGAGCATGGAGTCTTAGCCACTGGGCCACCAGGGAAATCCTATGTCTTGTCTCTGCATCAGGATCAGCAGAGGTGCTGGTTAAATATGCAGATTTCTACACCCGGTTGGTTGATCTTTGTCTAATTGCATCAGAGATCTGAGGGTAGGACCCAGGAACCCCAACTATTAGCAAGGAGCTGGATGGATGAGAACCTTCAAGTATTTCACAGCATGGTGACCTGGAGTTGGAGGAGCTCTGGATTTGTCTACAGGTACCTGAGGTTTACTCTTCTTATGAAGTCTGTTGGTAGCACCACCCTAGAGAGTCAGGTTCCCCTACCTACCTCTTAGCTGTGAACATTAGACCAATACTTACCGAGCACCTTTTGTGCAACAGGAACATTCTGGGCCTGCAGATAAGTAGGAAAAAGTCCAAGTAAAAATCCTTGCTCCTGTGGAGCTAGTCTTCAAGTGTGTGTTAGTCACTCAGTCATGTCCAACTCTTTGCAGCCCCACTGTAGCTCACCAGGCTCTTCTATCCATGGGATTCTCTAGGCAAGCTGCCAGGGAAGTCCTGTGGGAGGAGAAAAATAATAAACAAGTAAAATGGATAATAGTTAGAAAGTGGTAGCTGTGGATAAAATGAAGGATGGGGTGGGGGGTGGGAGACAGACCCAGGCGCAGGGGGCGTGGGAAGGCTGGAGCTGAGCACGCAGGTTGTGGTTTTCAGAAGGGCTTCCTGAAGTCATCTCTGAGAAGGTTACGGCTGAGTCATGACCTAATGAGGGAAAAAGTAAGGGTGCTCTTATGGACTGAATATTGGTAGGAGGAGCAAGCTCCTGTGTTGAAGTCCTGGAGAAGAACCTTACCTCAGAGTGAATGGTCCCTGAAGTCTCACTCATACAAGACTTAGCTGATATTTAAATGTGACTTTGGGGTTAGGGTTGCTGCTGGAATGGGTTAAGACTTTGGGGTTATCAGGATGGGGGTGAGTGTATATTGCATGTGAGAAGTACATGAATTTAGGGGATCCCTATTTTTGCAGTTGTTTAGTCACTAAGTTAGGCTTCTCTGGTGGCTCAGACAGTAAAGAATAGCCAGCAATGAAGGAAACCTGGGTTCAAAAGATCCCCTGGAGAAGGGCATGGCTACCCACTCCAGTATTCTTGCCTGAAGAATTCCAAGGATAGAGGAGCCTGATGGGCTACAGTCCATGGAGTCGCAAAAAGTCAGACACGACAGAGTGCCACGTTGAAATGAGTTGCCATTTCCTTCTCCGGGGGATCTTCCCCACCCAGGGATCAAAAGCTGCATCTCCTGCACTGGCAGGTGGATTCTTTACCCCTGAGCCACCAGGTACACTAAGGTCCCTTAAAGAGGCAATTGAGGTTAAATGAGCTCCCAAGAGAGGGCTCCAATCCAGTAGGAGTGGGTGTCTTTATAAAGAGGGGAAGAGACCAGGGATATGTGTTCCCAGAATGTGACGTGACACAGTGAGAAAGTGCCATCTGCAAGCCAGGGAGAGAGGCCTCGGGAGACACCAGACTGGTCAGCTCCCTGATCTTGGACTTCTGGCCTCCAGAAAAGTGAGAAAGTTAATTTGTGTTGTTTGAGACGTGCAGTCAGTTATATTCTATTCGGTGGTGCTAGCAAATACAGATGTCTAATTACATTTGAGTATCAGATACATGACAAGAAATTTTTATTATGCACATATTTGTTCATCTGAAATTCAGATATGCCTGGGCATCCTGTATTTTCTTTTGCTAAATCTGGCAGCCCTTGCCTATGCAAATACCTGGAGAGGAGAAGAATTCTAGGCAGAATGAGGAACAGTAGTGCCTGGTGTGTTGGGGGCAAACAGAAACACACCTGAGCTGGAGTGAGCAAAGGAGAGGATGAGAAGAAAGAGAGGAGGGCAGCCAGGAAAAAACATGCTTATGCAGTTTATTACAGTGACATGTTATCTGCTATTTATCCCCAATTCTACCTTTAACAGGGTGTGCTGTACAGCTATTTGCCAAGTCTGGCCATTCAGTGTGGGAGCAGATCCAAGGGGTCTTAGACTCATTGTGCGACATGGACATGACTCTTCCTGAGATAGTCAGCAGTCAGGCAATTTTTTTCCTCCAGGAGCTGTTTATACATTTTTTGTTTTTATTTATTAATTTTCTTATTTGGAGTATAGCCGATTTACAATGTTGGATTAATTTCAGGTGTACAGCAAAGAGATTCCTTTTTTAGATTCTTTTCCATTATATGTTATTACAAGTTACTGAATATATCCTGGTCTACAGTTGAACCTTTTCGTTTATTTCTTTTATATACAGTAGTGTGTATGTGCTGGGCTTCCCAGGTGGCACAGTGGTAAAGAATTCACCCTCCAATGCAGGAGACACAGGAGATGCAGTTTTGACCCCTGGGTCAGGAAGATCCCCTGGAGAAAGAATGGCAACCCACTCCAGTATTCTTGCCTGGGAAATCCCAGGGACAGAGAAGCCTGGTGGGCTACAGTCCATGGAGTCACAAGAGTCGAACACAACTGAGAGACTGAATCCGCATCCAGAGTGTGTATGTTAATCCCGAACTACTTTACCCCACCCCCAACTCTAAAATTTTCAAAGTAGCTCCAAACTCCTAAAGTTCTTTTCTCTGAAGGCTTCTGTAGACAATGTTTTCCTTCAGACCTTTCACTTATAGCAAAGGTTGTTTTCTTTTGTAACTTTCAGATTCAGTGATGTTGCTCGCCTAAGTCCCATTGGACCAGATCGTCAAGGAATATGGAACTCATAGAAGTTCATGCTACACGCATGCCACCCCATCCACACCATCGCATATGTCAAAGTGTGAAATCTCCGAATTTTTTGAACCCTCGCAGTCCCCATGTGTACAAAATGGAAAGGGAAGTTGGGAAACCAGAGCCAAGTTGTTTAATGAAGTCTTCCTAATTGGAAACTTTTTGTAAATCAAAACTTGATTCTCCTGGTTAATTCTGCTTATAAAATGTTGCAAATTAAAACCTAATGGAAAAGAACTAAAAAAAAAAAATGAAAGCGTTGAAAAATTCTCAAACACCACAATGAAAAGCTATTCTATTTGTTCAGAAAGTTTACTGCTAGGAAAATCTCATAACTTATTTAATCCCCTGCAGCTGGGAAAAGCAGTTTAGGTGGATAGAGGAGACCATTAGAAGGCTTTCTCAAAGGGCAGGCGGACAGAATTGTATTTCACTGTGCAACATAGCTGTTCAAAGCTTAAGGAAGACCCAAAGATTTGATTACAGGTTTGGTAAAATATTGATGAGGACTCAGTTCCTCCTCTGAATTCGAAGATGGTGTAGGTTTTACTTCTCTTACAGGCCCTAAAGAATAATAAATGCTAGTCACTCAGCTGTGTCTGACTCTTTGTGACTCTATGGACTATAGCCCTCCAGCTCCTCTGTCCACGGAATTCTCCAGGCGAGAATGCTGGAGTGGATTGCCATTCCCTTCTCCAGGGGGTCCTCCTGACCCAGGGATTGAACCCCAGTCTCGCATTGCAGACAGATTCTTTACCATCTGAACTACCAGGGAAGTCCAGAGAATAATAGGCAGTAGAAAAGGTAAACAAAATTCCCACATGATGAGAGCAAAATGGCTAAACAGGAGCAGAGCAGATGAACTCATCCTGATCTTTCCTACTATGCAGGCTCAGACACAGACATACAATGTGATTAATCATATTTCTAAATTGGTTCTTGACACTAGTTTGGACATTTAGTCAACACAATGATAATGCAAACTCACAGCAAGAAATGTGCATCGTCATTTATCAATTAGTAAAAAACAACCCCATGTAGTGGGTACCTGACATAATCTATTTTTAAAAATGAAGGCAAAGAAATTTAAAGACATCCAGAATTGTAAGGGTATCAGATTTTAAAAAAAAATCAAACTATTTAAATATTATTTTTAGGAAGTCAAAGAATAAGTGTATATGTGGCAGAAATCACACATAACCCCCTCAGGGAATGAATGGGAAAAAAAAATCCCCAAAACTGTGCTTAGGTTATGAAAGTGGAACTTGTGGCCTGGAACATAAATTTCAGGGTCATCATTACAATGAGCTTCCAAGAGTACTTGATCTGAGAAAGGAAGCAGGGTTGCTGGTTTGGGAAACTATGTTTGATGACTCAAGGAAAGTGGTTTAATGAAGAGGAAGATACTAATTTTAAAGCTGCATGGGAAAAATCTGAGCAGTATCCTTCATCATATGTGAATGTGAAAGTAATATTTCTAAGTTAAAAGATTATCTTATAGAGTATATATCTTTAAATACCCATATGTCCCTTGTTAATTAATTATTGAGCATAGAGGCTTTGTTTCTTCATCCACATCACTAACAGTTGTTTTTTTAGGTGGACAATTTTAGAAGTCTTCACTGGATTTGTTACAATATTGCTTCTATTTTATGTTTTGGTTGTTTGTCTGGGAGGCATAGGGGATCATAGCTCCCCAACCAGGGATGGAACCCACACTCCCTGTATTGGAAGGCATAGTCTTAACCACTAGACTGCAAGGGAAGTCTTCTATACCACTAAAATTTTAATTGACTGATATTTTATTTTCTTCTATGATTTGACTGGGAAAATGGAGCATCACCTTACATACACAATGTGTGTGTGTGTGGCATATTTATTCAGTTCGGTTCAGGTCAGTCACTCAGTTGTGTCTGACTCTTTGTGATCCTGTGAACTGCAGCACACCAGGCCTCCCTGTTCATCACCAACTCCTGGAGCCTACCCAAACTCATGTTCATGGAGTCGGTGATGCCATCCAATCATCTCATCCTTTGTCATCCCCTTCTCCTCCTGCGCTCAATCTTTCCCAGCATCAGAGTCTTTTCAAATGAGTCAGCTCTTCACATCAGGGGGCCAAAGTATTGGAGTTTCAGCTTCGACATCAGTCCTTCCAATGAACACCCAGGACTGATCTCCTTTAGGATGCACTGGTTGGATCTCCTTGCAGATTTATTATGTATATGCTGAACATGCTGGAGAAGACTCTTAGAGTCCCTTGGGGAGCAAGGAGATCAAACCAGTCAATCCTAAAGAAAATAAGCCCTGAATGTTCATTGGAGGGATTGATGCTGAAGCTGAAGCTCCAGTACTTTGGCCACCTGATTCCAAGAGCCAACTCATTGGGAAAGACCCTAATACTGGGAAAGACTGAGGGCAGGAGGAGAAGGGGGCAACAGAGGATGAGATGTTTGGATGGCATCACTGACTCAATGGACGTGAATTTGAGCCAAGTCTGGGAGACAGTGAAGGTCAGTGAAGCCTGGCATGCTGCTGTCCATGGGACTGCAAAGAGTTGGACATGACTTAACTACTGAAAAGCAACAAATAACATGCTTAACAGGGGGTGGGGGAGACAATTCAAGGACTCAGAAGTACAGGTAGAACGTGACTAATAGTTTTGGCGAGGGGCAGCGCAGCGGGCAAACTGGCCAGGTAATCCACAGTTTGTGAGCCTGAACTCCACCTGAAACGGTTATTCAGGGTGAGGTTTTTCTGGTTTCACACGAAGTAAATTTAAAGGTAACTACTGAGCATCAGGGCCAAGAAAAATATTATAAAGTTCTCTGCACATATTTAAGTAAAATTCTGCCAGAATCCCTCCCGCCCTCACCCCAGGCCTGTGTTTGTCCAGGGACAGAGCCGGACGCTAGGACCTCACCCAGGCGTTCGAGTGGCATGGCAGGGAAGATCAGGGAAGTGCAAAATCCATGACTCCAGTGTAATAAATGATGGAAAAGAGAAGGCGTGTAGAGTGAGGTAACGTTCCCCGTCAGAGGCCGGGAATACCGTTCCACCACAAGCAAACAGTGTGTCTGTGTCTCTCGCTGCCTGGTCCCTCGACTGTTTGTGCAGCTGAATCCTATTTTCCCAGCTGTGTCTGTCACTGCTGTCCCTGACGGTCATCAACAGCACGCACGTCTGACCCGCCGAGGGGACGGGCCCCCCTGAGCCATGCCTGGCACTGAGCGCTCCAGCTGCCCCCTCTCACCTGCTGGGTCAGTTCGACTCACTGTTTAGTGGGCAGCACTGTGTTCATTGTTAGGGCTACCAAAAAACAAAACAAAACAAAACAAAAAAACCATGCTCCTTCCTTAAAGAGCACAGTATGGATAAAAGGTAAGTGAACCGTTAGAGGACGAACTCAATGATTGTTAAAGGGGAAGGGATAGTTAAGGGGTTTGGGATGGACATGTCCACTCTGCTATATTTAAAATGGATAACCAGCAAGGACCTACTGTGTAGCACAGAATGTTACGTGGCAGCCTAGATGGGAGGGGAGTTTGCGGGAGAATGGATACATGTATATGTATGACTGAGTCCTTTCACTGCTCACCTGAAACTATCACAACATTGTTAATCAGCTATACTCCAAAACAAAATAGTTTTTTAAAAAAGTGAGTGAACCCTGAAGGTGGAACCGGATCATACCAAATGAGAACAAGTAGCAGGTAACAGGTAATTATTTCATGCTCAATGAACCTATTAATTTTAGGTATGTTGTCCAATTACAGTTTACCTGCATCCTCTGAGAAAGTTATGAAATGGATACCAAAACCCATCAAATGTATACAAACAGTTTAATGGGAGGAGGGGAAAACCCACTTTGAGTATGACCGCCTTCCAGGGATGGGGGAGCCTGGTGGGCTGCCGTCTATGGGGTCGCACAGAGTCGGACACGACTGAAGCGACTTAGCAGCAGCAGCAGCAAGGAGAAATTAAGATTTTCCAGTTAAATATCATAGAAATAAATGAAGGTGTTCATCCTCTGATATTTCATATTCTGCTCATTCTCAGGACACTGTCTTTTAGAAATGTCTGGGTGACATCAACATTCCTTTTCAAGTTGCAGAACTTCCCATCTTCTACCTACTTGAGTAAAAAAATGTAAGTAATCTAAAGCAAAATAACCCAAACCCTTTGATATCTTCTACGCCTTTACAGTGTTCGAGGGCTGGTAGAGTTTGTGAGGTATCCCAGAATCTGGCCCACCCACGATATACTGGAAAATAAACAAGAATTCTCTTTGCCCTCTAGCAACTATTCATAATAAGAATATGTTTCCAAAACTCAGTACATGGTTCCTGCAGAGTTTTAACGATATATTGGAAAAAGAGTATAGAGGGAGAACACGTGAAAGGATAAAAATAATTGTCAACACCTCAGGACTCAGGACGCCAGGCGGATTCTTGCCGATGTTTACCATTCAAAACCTGGGAACATAGAATAGTTTCTGAGAAATCTCCCATCAGGTAACTCTGGCAACATTGATACTATATTTTGAAGGGAGAAATGCTAGAGATATTACTTTCTTCCAAAATTTGCAATGGTGTCAGTGTTCGAGTCACAGTATCTTTTTTTTTTTTAACTTTTTATTTTATGTTGGAGTAGAGTTGATTTAAAATGTTGTGTTACTTTCAGATGTGCACAAAAGTAATTCAATTATATATATACACATGTATCTCTTCCTTTTCAAATTCTTTTCCCATTTAGGATGTTACATAATACTGAGCAGAATTCTTGTGCTACACAATAGGTCTGTTGTAGGTTATCCATTTTGAATATAACCTTGTGTACTTATCCATCCTAAACTCTCTAACTGTCTCTTCCCAACCCTGTAGCCAGAAGTCCACTCTCTAGGTCTCCAGTCACGGTGTCTTATTTGAGCGGTTCTTTCCCCCGGAAGAGGGCTTCCCTGGTGGAAAGTATGATGACACTTTGTAAACTTTGTGATTTCTATTTCCCTTTGAGTAATCTTCCTCAATGTCTTAATCTTGAACTGAATTCAGCTCTAGATGGTTACATCCAAAGCCCTTGAGGAGAAAAAGTAATAGATTATGAGGCTAAGAGTTTGAGATCAACATATACATACTGCCGCTGCTGCTAAGTCGCTTCAGTCGTGTCCAACTCTGTGCGACCCCATAGACGGAAGCCCACCAGGCTCCCCTGTCCCTGGGATTCTCCAGGCAAGAACACTAGAGTGGGTTGCCATTTTCTGCTCCAATGCATGAAAGTGAAAAGTAAAAGTGAAGTCGCTCAGTCGTGTCCGACTCTTAGCTATATATTAAACAGATAAATAACAAGGATCTGCTGAATAGCACAGATAACTCTACTTAATAGTCTTTAAAAACCTATAAGGGAATAGGATTGAAAAATATATATATATAGTAACAATGAGCAATACTTGCTCTTGTAATTCAAGTCTACACACAGATAAAACTGTACAAAGTCAAAACCAGGGAGATTAGAGAGTGGCTCCTTTTTGCCCTCTTTGCCATCTAGAAGACATTTCCTGATTTCAGTTTACTCGGCAAACATCCACTAGGCAAGTAACAGTCAACTTGATATCATTAGATTCCACTTCGTCACCCCCAGAGAAGCCACCTTTTCTCCTGTAACTTCAGACTCAGACTTGAGAAATGACCTTCAGCACTTTGAGTTAATAATCGTGGAATGCTGCCGGGATTTAACTCAATGGGGGTGGAATCAGCTGTAATCATCCTTGTTAGCGACACACACCAGAGGTGAGTCCTTCTGAACACACTCCCACTCCTGTTAAGGGATTCTGGGTCCTGGCAGCAAACTGAGATGGCAGCTAGAGCTCTGATGTTCATTTTGTTTTCTAATGTGGCTGCACATCTCTTTCACCTTCCTGTCTCTCCTAGTCTGTGCTTTAGAAAACAATTTGTTTCATTCTCTGAAAGCTCTTATTAAATGGAAAAAAGAAAAAAAACACGTAGAGTCAGAGCAGTCTGAGCAAACTCCATAAGTGATAAGGGTTTGGGGTGTTTGAGACCCAAAGGTGGGGACGCAGTCTGCCAAAATCACAAGTCCCAAGGTATTGCTCAGGCTGTTAAATTAACCCTGGGCAGTACACTAAAAATTGTTGTTGCTGCTCTCTGGTCCAGGAAACATCTAAATAGCTTTTAGATGTGTCCTCACGTGGCTGACGACAAAAGAGAGAGATATACTTAAGGAATGCTCCCAGCAGTGCCAGTGGTTGTTGCCAATGATCAGAAAGAGAGCCCTGAATGTGTTGAGGTCTTAAAGTTTTCGGTGAATGCTTTGGGCTTCCCTGGTGGCCCAGAGGGTAAAGCGTCTGCCTACAATGCAGGAGACCTGGGTTCAATCCCTGGGTCGGGAAGATCCCCTGGAGAAGGGAATGGTAACCCACTCCAGTAGTCTTGCCTGGAAAATCCCATGGACTGAGAAGCCTGGTAGGCTACAGTTCATGGGGTCGCAAAGAGTCGGACACGACTGAGCGACTTCACTTCACTGGTAAGCAACAGGAGGGCTTCCCAGGTGGCTCAGCTGTAAAGAATCTGCCTGTGATACAGGAGACGCAGTTTTGATCCTTGAGTTAGGAAGATCCCCTGGTGGAGGAAATGGCAACTCACCCCAGTATTCTTGCCTGGGAAATCCCATGGACGGAGGAGCCTGGCGGACTACAGTCCGTGGGCTTGCACAGAGTCGGACATGACTGAGAACAACTGAGCACTGAAAGAAACATTCTTGAAGGAAGGCTCTGTTTGGAGTTAATTTACATAACAAAGTGACCTGGCCTTTAATGCAGCTATTGATAAACCAATTTTCAAAGCCCCAAGTAATGCATAGCAAGTATTAGTATTTACTGGATAAACGATAAATAGATTTTCCTGATTGTCTTAGAATAAAGCAAATACTACGTCTCTGGCCCAGTTTCACCCTTCAGTAACATCAACCAACATCCTCCTGCAAACGTTATCGTGGGGCTAATGCTACCCAGTCTTCTATGTTTTAGTATCTTAAGAGCTAATCCTTTTGCAAGTTGCTTATGACTCATTTGGGAGGCTGAGTTTACACATGTTGGAATAATAAAGATAAATTAGAACCTGCTTTAGAAAAGCAGAGGATAAAAATAGGAGTCAGGTTTTTCAGGAAAAGTTATTGAAAGAGGTTGGAATGCACCAAGGTCTTAAGTATCTGGGAAAGCCAGCCAAGACCAGTAACTAGAAGGTGGTGGATGGGATCGTATTCTGGTTCTGTCCCCTTCTGGTGGTGCTGAATGAGCATATGACCTAAGGATGTAAGTATAGTCATCCCTTGGTATCTGTGGGGTACTGGTTATAGGACCGCCACAGAAACCAAAGTCCACTGATGCTCGAGTCCTTCAGAAATCAAGTTCTGATTTCACTGATTCAACCAACTGCAGATGGTAAACATAGTATCCAGCTGCAGTTGGTTGAATCAGCAGATGTGGCATTTGAGGATATGGGAAGATCAACTGTAATCAGTGTGACTATCTCTTCCAACAGCCCCCTTCTGAGGGACCCCCAGCCTGGAGCACCCACAGGACCACACTGTGGGATGTTTTGCCCCAAACAGCTTTTCTCTTGGGGATGGGCAACATTCTTTTCCTCTCTTCCTAGAGTTCTCTCCTCAAATGCCACCCAATCAATGAGGTCATCTCAAACCCATTTATAGAAAAAGAGCAAGCCCCTCCCTCATTCCAAATTAGCCACTCAGCAGGTTCTGTTCCCTTGCCCTGGTTCATTTTTCTCCATTGAACTTTCCACTTCTGCCAAGGTATATATTTCACCGTTTGTTTTGTTTATCACCCTTATAGAATATATGTTCCTTGAGTTCAAGCACTGCCCTGTCCCCAGCACTTATTTACTGAGGACACACCATAAAAATTTTTGAATAAAAAACAAATTATAATAGATAACAGATTATAACAGATTTAAATATCAATTTTTTTCCCTTGAGCATTTCAGTGCAACATATAAATATTATTATCCCTTTCATAAAATCTAGTACATTTTAACAAGCATCTTGAAATATGCCTTTGATTAGCATGTGATGAATGTAGTTTGTTAAATTTCATTAAGTATTTTAAACTGTACTTATAAATTAAATATATTTGACTTTCTAATTTAATATATGCCTCTAATAAGCAAAACTTCCCCAATATAGTAAATCCAATAAATTAAACATAACTACAGAAAATCTTTTCTGAAACCTTCTAGTTTTGTATGCAAATATAGTAAACATTTTTTTATAATCTTTCAACCAAATATTACATGTCTAAAATAAATTACTCAGCTGTGGGATTTAAATTGGTATCACAAGAATCTTTGTCAGATTAATAAATATGCCAATCTCTCTTAGACATACTTTAAGTATCACAAATGCACAGATTATTCCTAAATAAATCAAATGCATATCGTGGAACTGATTTATCCCTTCCTTCTAACTTTCCAGACTATTAAGACACACCCACTAAGGAAAAAATATGGCAATAGTTGGGGTTATCATAGCAATGGGCTGAGTTTGTATACAAATCAGAGAGTTTAAACCAAGATATGAAATTTGGTGGTTCCCCGAACACTCATCATTATTTAGCCTTTTTGAAAGTTCATTCCCTGAGTGTCAGGGAAATCTCACAACCCATGTCCTTGGGTTCAACATACCCGGTTATCCAGTAGATATTCTCGTAGATGCAGGGGTTATCAGGTTCACCTCACAAGATACACTGTTACCTAATTCTCTTTTTGATTTCAGAGTGTCGTCTGCCCTTACCACCTCCCTCCTGTCCATCATCCTTCACAAACCTAGTTTGATTTATCACTTGATGGGACTATTCAAGTAATTTTTTCTAGCTTGATTCTTTTTAAAAGCATTTATTTATTTGACTGCACCAGGTCTTAGTTGCAGCATACAAGATCTTCAGTTGCAGCATGTGAACTCTTAGTTGCAGTATGTGGGATCTAATTCCCTGACCAGGGGTCGAACCTGGGCATTCTGCATTGGGGGCATGGAGTCTTAGCCACTGGACTACCAGAGAAGTTCCTTCTTGCTTGATTTCTTAAAAAACTTGATTGTTGGGTAGCATTGTCACTTGGTGAGCATGGGGATGCAAGGAGGGTCTCTGGAGCCTGGTGAGAATGTAGGAAGAGGGCCAAGAGATGTCAGGTGATGACGGTATCCTATGAGCAGTATTCTGGTGGGAGCTCCATGGCCCGTCAGAGCAATGGGAACAGAGCTTCTCTCTGAGATCCCGTGAGACATCAGACAAACATGGAGGGCACTATTTTCTAGAAGCCTGAAGGTCTGATTCTGAAGGCGGGGCCAAGAAACAGGGCAGTCATTTGCACTAGTCACTGCTACTCTGATTCCGTCTTTATCCTGGGTGTGAAAAGATTAGGGGAAATCAGAGCTGATTTATTTTTAGAAAAATTTGTTGTGTGTCTGCTCTGTCTCTAGTACTGAGATATACATAGTGATACAAAGATTGTCAGTCATTAACTCAAAAAACTCCATTGTATGGGATTTCCCTGGAAGTCCAGAGGTGAAGACTGCTTGCCAGTGCAGGGGACACAGGTTCCATCCCTGGCTGGGAAAGATCCCAAGATCTTAAAGATCCCAAAGATACCAAGGAGCAACTAAGCCCATGCACTGCAGCTGCTGAGTCCATGCTCTAGAACCCGTGCTCTGCAACAAGAGACGCTGCTGCAGAAGCCTCCACACCTCAAGGAAGAGTAGCCGCCACTTACCAGGACTAGAGAAAGCCCACAGGCAGCAACAAAGACCTAGTGCAACCAAAAATAAACAAATTAATTAAAAGTTTATTAAAATATTAATTAAAGAAAACACTGCAGCAGGAAGTCTGAGATGTGTAGGTGCTGCCTGTTAACACAAAGGACGATATTATGATTGAAACATGGAGTGTAATTACTGTGCCAAGCCTGGTGCACTTGCTCAGGAAAGATCTGCAAAATGAACGGACGGTGGAAGGACAGTTGAATGAATAAATGTCAGGTGCATGTTAGAACTAATAAATGCTTCAAGAATCCAGAAGGTGGAAGAAATAGACTGACCCGTCTGGAAGCTCTAATCTTACCGAAATAACTGTGAAATACTCTTTTGTGAGTGCTATCTGTATGTTTCACGCAGTAGAGAATGGGCTCAGCCACTAAATGATGTAGAAAGTGTGCTCGTAAATATCAAATGGAACAGAGGGAATGGTAACAAATCCCCAGTGGCTGAGATAAGAAGTTCAATGTTAAAGAAAGGAGAGGAATAAATATTGCATGGGGACTGTGAATCCAAACCATCTGAGGACAGAGAACGGTGGGACAGTGGTTCAGTGACATGGGAAGCAAGGGTGTAAACGATGCCAACAGGCAGAGGGTGAGCTGGGGAAAGTCTATCTGCCCGTTGAGCTCAGCAGGCTCTTTACACCTTCGGTAAGAAAGAAACTCTTTGAATATCTGAGAGCAGCCTAATGCTTTCCGGAGAACTAGCTTCTCTGTCAGCAGCCTTCCAGGAACGGCTCCTAAAGAGATGCCAACTTGAGTTGAGAGTTTCTTTTGTGTGGGCTTCTGAACTCCTGGCAGGTAATTCAATCAAATTCCACTCTCCACCTGTCCCATTTTCCTCTCACCCTTGCCCCACCTGCCAAGAAAGAAAGATAAATGGGAGCCAGAACTAACGGAAAGCTATTCGGTGAATTACAGTCCCGTCGCAGATCATTGCAGCTGGAGCCTATGGGATTCGGGTTGTTTTGGGTCATCGCCAGTCCAGGGTTTCTGTGAGGAAGTCACAAACTCCAGCTGTCTCACGGTGTCTTGTCTCAAAGACTCTGAAGTAGAGGTAGTGTGGCTGCTGCTCCTGACACAGGGTGGAGAGGAGAAAGGCGTTGGTGGACTCATCTCAGCCTCATCGAGTCCTTGCTGAGACCACCTTCAGCTCTGCCTGCTGTTGCCAAACACCACAGAGTATTAACAACCATGCCAAGTAGACTGTTTCTAGAAAGGATGAGTCTGGGCACGTATCAGCTGTCCTAACAGAGATGAGCAAATTGGAGAAAATGAAATAAAAATATAATGCCAGTAAAAAGCAGCTTTCTACAAGGTCAATGTATATGCATGCTCAGTCGCTCGGTGGTGTCTGACTCCTTGAGACCCCATGAACTTTAGCCCACCGGGCTCCTCTGTCCGTGGGATTCTCCAGGCAAGAATACTGGAGTGGGTTACCATGCCCTCCTCCGGGGGATCTTCCCGACCCAGGAATTGAAAGTTTCTCTTATGTCTCCTGCATTGGCAGATTACCACCAGTACCACTTGGGAAGCCCACAAAGTCAATACCAGACTTTTAATAAAGGGGCTTCCCTGGTGACTCGGATGGTAAAGAATCTGCCTGCAATGCAGGAAACCTGGGTTTGATTCCGGGGTTGGGAAGATCACCTGGAGAAGATCATGGTAACCCACTCTAGTGTTCTTGCCTGGAAAATTCCATGGACAGAGGAGCCTGGCGAGCTACAGTCCATGGAGTAACAAAGAGTCGGACACCACTGAGAAACTAACACACACACACACACACACACACACACACTAAAGTGCCCCTTGAATCACTCATGCAAACACTGAACATGTATTTATGGAGTACTTACGTACTGAGTATGCCAGCGACTGCAATAAGTCATGAGGTCATAATGATGAAAACTCTTGGCCTCTAATTTATGGAGTTTGTGATCTACAGTTCCAACAACGTGCAGTTATTACAGAACGATGCCACGAGAATTCACAGGAGGCAGCAACTCTCTTCCTGTGAGTCAGGGAAGTCTTCTCTTTTGGGATTGTGTGTGTGTGTGTGTGTGTGTGTGTGTGTGTGTGTGTGTGTGGTGGGTCTCTCACACCAGTAAGTGATTCTCCAGACACCAACTGTGCTTCCTACAATTCAACTCCATTCTGACACTATCTAACCAGAGGTAGAACCAGATCCCACAAGCTAAGGGTTCAGCTGGACAAGACTGCTCTGTGCCACCAGTTCAGATACCAGCCTCAAGCCCAGCTTACCACCTGTGCTTCTGGCTGACCAGCTGTGGATTTTATCTGGAAAATGTAGGCATGGGTTCTAATTCTGCCACTATACAGGTCTATGGCTTTGGCAATGTTAGTTTCTTCTTTTCTTAAATTCTCACTTTCTGTAAAATGTGGAGAAAAGACTTGCTTTAAGGGATTCTTGTATTAAGCAAGTGAGGTAAGGCATTTGGCATGAGGTCTGATATATGACAAGCACCTTAAGAATTATATTCATTGTTGTTTTGTTGTTCTTATTATTGCTATATTTGTTATTCTAAGGGAAAGAACACCTATCAAACGGGAGAGATCCTAGATTCAACTTAACAACAATAGTGTAACAGAGTTTCTGAAGCACGAGATCCCAATATACCATGAATAAATTTGTTTCTAAGTGTAGGAAACCATTTTCTCCTCTCTCAATTTCAGTCAGGTTTCTTCTTTCAACCTCCATCTCCTTTTCTTTGTCTCCATTTCTACTGATGCTCCTGAGTTCCATCTCTGGGTCGGGAAGATCTCCTGGAGAAGGAAATGGCAACCCACTCCAGCATTCTTGCCTGGAGAATCCCATGGACAGAGGAGCCTGACGGGCTACAGTGCATGGGGTCGCAAAGAGTTGGACCCAACTGAGCAGCACTCACATTACTTCCTCTTTAATTCTCTTAAAAGAAACATCAGCTCATATTCATTATTATTGGTAGCATTCTGACTCTGGTTTTTAAAACCATAAAGCCTTCTATGCAGAAAGTTCTCTGTTGAAAATTCCAAGCTGTTTTAAAAAGACGACAATTAAAGTTAGTTTCTTCAGGGGAAGAAGATAAAAAGCGTGGACACTACTTCACTGAGCCAATTATTCTCTTGACACAATTATTCTCTTGACACAATTTAATTATCTAGTGCAACAAACCAGACACCTTTTCTGCCTGGCCATTTTAATGGAGCTTTGACACCAGGACTTTAATTAAGTTAGAAGATCCCCCCAAAAAATACCTTTAGAAGTCAGACAATCTCTTTCTGGAGCACTTAGCATAAAAAAATTCATCACTTACGAGCAACATTATTAAATGAAGTTTATTACTCTATCAGTGGACCGAACCTTATTTCTGATGGGAATGCAGCTATTTTAGTTATCATTTTAACTATTTAAAGGGTTGGTTTTTTTTTTTTTTTAAGATTCTAAAGGTTACCAGGAAGAGTACTTGAGGATTAAAAACAAAACAAATAACAAGCAATTATTTAACCACATACAAGAGGCGAAGTTTAAAAGCTAGAAATAATCTTAAATAAGTTGGAGACTTTTATTATACACACATATTCAATATATATTATGTAAAATGAAAATTTCCAAATACATACATACATACCTGGAAGGGTGCAGAACAATTTAGAGGCAGAAATGAGATTAGAGTCCAAGTCTTCTATTGTAAAATGTAACACTAATTATTATCATAAGGGTCACATTCCTGGTTACCTTTATGATTATCTTCAAGAAGGAAAGGGATCTTATGAGGAAAAGGACGTGTGGAAGCTCCTAGGGGCTGGCTCTGTTCTATTTCCCCATCTGGATAATGGGTATTCGTTTTATGATAATTCATTAAAGTAGACACTTATGTTTCATATATTTTTGTATTATGTTATTAATATATATTTAACAATCTCAGAAAGTTAAATAAATATATACACATCACATAGATATATAATATATGGGCATTTATCTATATTATATGCAAAGCTATATATAGCTATTTCATGAACATATGATATAGATAGAAATAAATATTATGTGTATATAGACATACAAAGATATATATACACACACAATGTTCACTGATGCTGAAGCTGAAGCTCCAAACCTTTGGCTACCTGATGTGAAGAGCTGACTCACTGGAAAAAGACCCTGATGCTGGGAAAGATTGAAGGCGAAAGGAAAAAGGGGATGACAGAGGATGAAATAGTTGGATGGCATCACCAACTCAATGGACATGCTGCTGCTGCTGCTGCTAAGTTGCTTCAGTTGTGTCCAACTGTGTGCGACCCAAGAGACAGCAGCCCACCAGGCTCCCCCGTCTCTGGGATTCTCCAGGCAAGAACACTGGAGTGGGTTGCCATTTCCTTCTCTAATGCATGAAAGTGAAAAGTGAAAGTGAAGTCGCTCAGTAGTGTCCAACTCTTAGCGACCCCATGGACTGCAGCCCACCAGGCTCCTCCGTCCATGGGATTTTCCAGGCAAGAGTACTTGAGTGGGGTGCCATTGCCTTCTCCAATGGACATGAGTTTGAGCAAACTCCAGGAGATGCTGGAGGAGCCTGGTGTGCTGCAGTCCATGGGATCTCAAAGAGTTGGACACGACTGAATGACTGAACAACAATGTTCACACTTTAGCTGCACAGTCTAGTCCTTATATCTTGTTTCCCAATACACAGTTAATTAAGCAATATCTAAGACAGAGACAGATGTTGAGACCAGCTGAGAGCTGAGCAGCTCCTCTGGGATCAGTTTTGAGGATTCAAGCCACAGATCCCTAGTTCCTTAGGGAAGCAGACTCACAGGGGTGGGACCAGGTTTTGAGGTGGAATATACCAGAGGCAGTGTGCTCACCTCCAACATCTGTTTTTCTCTTTTTTTCCATAACGATACAATTTCTAGCCAAGCCAATGACTGCCTAGAACAGAGTATGTTTCTCTGTTAGCTTGCAGCTAAGCGTGTTCATGTGGCCAAATTCTAGGCAACAGGACGATACTTGAAGAGTCTTGTGGTTGTTCAGTTGCTTAGTTGTGTCCAACTCTTTGTGACCCCATGAACCTCTGCAGCATGTCAAGTTCCCTGTCCTTCACCATCTCCATGAGTTTGCTCAAACTCATGCCCACTGAGTCAATGATGCCATCCAACCATCTCATTTCTTTTTAGGAAACAACAAGTTGGCACCTTTGTCTTTTAATTTTTTCCTCCATCTATCTGTCACCGGAAAAGCAATCTGGGCCCCAGAAGCTTTTGTGAAACAGAGCTGCCCTCCCTGGATTACATGCCTCTGGAATTTTATGTGAAAAAGAACAACATTGCTGTCTTGTTTAAGCTGCTGTTGTATTAAGTTTATACATTACAGTCGTCTCTAATCCTAATTAACTCACGTGTGCTTCTGCTGTTGGGTAAGAAGTGGTCTGGTGTGTGATGTATATGAAAAGCTTTACTGGATGTTTACAGCTGTAAAGGGTGGAAGACTCCACTTACGATATTATAAAGCAGGCATTTATTAGCAGAGACAGTAATAATTAAGAAACCATAAAACCAAACTATCGTGTAGTTTCATATAATAATGAGAAATGTGGCATTAGATGAATTTTATTTTCTTTCAGGAAAGATACTTAATATAAGTTTCTTAGATTATGTAGACAATTTGTATTTGTGCCATATATATTAATAATAAAGAAGCTAAAGTGTGCAATCAGTCAGTCAGTTCAGTCCCTCAGTCGTGTCCAACTCTTTCCTACTCCATGAATCACAGCACACCAGGCCTCCTCGTCCAACACCAACTCCCGGAGTTCACTCAAACTCACGTCCATCGCGTCGGTGATGCCATCCAGCCATCTCATCCTCTGTCGTCCCCTTCTCCTCCTGCCCCCAATCCCTCCCAGCATCAGGGTCTTTTCCAATGAGTCAGCTCTTCACATGAGGTGGCCAAAGTACTGGAGTTTCAGCCTCAGCATCATTCCTTCCAAAGAACACCCAGGACTGATCTCTTTTAGAATGGACAGGTTGGACCTCCTTGCAGTCCAAGGGACTCTCAAAAGTCTTCTCCAACACCACAGTTCAAAAGCATCAATTCTTCAGTGCTTAGCTTTCTTCACAGTCCAACTCTCACATCCATACATGACCACAGGAAAAACCATAGCCTTGACTAGATGGACCTTAGTCGGCAAAGCAATATCTCTTCTTTTAAATATGCTATCTAGGTTGGTCACAACTTTCCTTCCAAGGACTAAGCATCTTTTAATTTCATAGCTGTAATCACCATCTGCAGTGATTTTGGAGCCCAAAAACAGTCTGACACTGTTTCCACTGTTTCCCCATCTATTTCCCATGAAGTGATGGGACCAGATGTCATGACCTTAGTTTTCTGAATGTTGAGCTTTAGGCCAACTTTTTCACTCTCCTCTTTCACTTTCATCAAGAGGCTTTTTAGTTCCTCTTCACTTTCTGCCATAAGGGTGATGTCATCTGCATATCTGAGGTTATTGATATTTCTCCTGGCAATCTTGATTCCAGCTTGTGCTTCTCCCAGCTCAGTGTTTCTCATGATGTACTCTGCATATAAGTTAAATAAGAATAAGACCTAACAGAAGCAGAAGATATTAAGAAGAGGTGGCAAGAATACACAGGAGAACTGTACAAGAAAGAGCTTCACGACCCAGATAATCATGATGGTGTGATCACTCACCTAGAGCCAGACAGCCTGGGAATGTGAAGTTAAGTGGGCCTTAGAAAGCATCAGTACGAACAATGCTAGTGGAGGTGATGGAATTCCAGTTGAGCTATTTCAAATCCTGAAAGATGATGCTGTGAAAGTGCTGCATTCAATATGCCAGCAAATTTGGAAAGCTCAGCAGTGGCCACAGGACTGGAAAAGGTCAGTTTTCATTCCAATCCCAAAGAAAGGCAATGCCAAAGAATGTTCAAACTACCACACAATTGCACTCGTCTCACACGCTAGTAAAGTAATGCTCAAAATTCTCCAAGCCAGGCCTCAGCAGTACATGAACCATGAACTTCCAGATGTTCAAGCTGGTTTTAGAAAAGGCAGAGGAACCAGAGATCAAATTGCCAACATCCGCTGGATCATGAAAAAAGCAAGAGAGTTCTAGAAAAAACATCTATTTCTGCTTTATTGACTATGCCAAATCCTTTGACTGTATGGATCACAAGAAACTGTGGAAAATTCTGAAAGAGATGGGAATACCAGACCACCTGACCTGCCTCTTGAGAAACCTATATGCACGTCAGGAAGCAAAAGTTAGAATTGGATATGGAACAACAGACTGATTCCAAATAGGAAAAGGAGTATGTCAAGGCTGTATATTGTCATCCTACTTATTTAAAGTGTGCAATAATACATCCCATATAGTTAAAGATCAAAAGTCAAATATCTAAGGCACTGCTAATTACTTCAAGAGTATTGTCTCCGAATGCAGGTTTGGACTCAAATCCTGTCTCCATCGCTGCATATATTTCAATAAATCATTTAATTTCTCTAAGTTGCAGTTTCCTTTTCTATAAAATAGAGATCACAATACAGCACCTCTTTTTCCACTTTTTAAAATGAGGATTACATGAGTTAAATGATTAATTGATATTGAAGGAAGGAGGAAAAGGGGACGACAGAGGATAAGATGGTTGAATGGTACCACCGACTCGATGGACATGATTTTGAGGAAGCTCCAGGAGTTGGTGATAGACAGGGAAGCCTGGCGTGCTGCAGTCCCTGGGGTTGCAAAAACTTGGACATGACTGAGCAACTGAACTGAACTGAACTGAACTGAAATGAGTTAAAGTTTGCAGTCTTGGCACCATGGCTCCCTGACAGATTAGCAGCTCCTGGGCTGGACCCCTTCAACAGATGCCTGGAGCACACCTGTCCCTGGTCCTTCACCTCCTCTGGCATCTCCGTGCAGGTTGGGGGTGAGGAGACACACTCTGATCCCAGGTGTACACTGAGGTCTAAGGTCACCAGGAACCTCCTTAAGCATAGCTGCCTTCATGCTCCCCTGAGAGCCCAGTGCCTCCCTGTGGCTCCCCTGCTCGGGCCCTGCATCCCACAAACCTATTTGATGTCCTGCTTCCTCCCTTGAGATTGGTCAGTTTTAACTTGGACTTCCCTATGACCTTGTGGGTAGACGCTCCCAGTGTCCTTTCTTCATGCCTCACCTCACAATCCAAGGCATCATTTTCTAATTTGAAAGCAACAAACAAACAAAGTAGGAAAGGGTATAAGTAGGAAAGGGTATAATCTCTCCTAAAGATTTTGTCTATCACAAATCCTTTATATTCCTTTAGGAACATGTGTGGGATTTTTAATTTCTTTGCTTTAATGTTTAGCTGCACTGGAATGGGTGAATTTAACTCAGATGACCATTATATCTACTACTGTGGGCAGGAATCCCTTAGAAGAAAGGGAGTAGCCATCATGGTCAACAAAAGAGTCCAACATGCAGTACTTGGATGCAATCCCCAAAACGACAGAATGATCTCTGTTTGTTTCCAAGGCAAACCATTCAATATCACAGTAATCCAAGTCTATGCCCCAACCAATAACGCTGAAGAAGCTGAAGTTGAACGGTTCTATGAAGACCTACAAGACCTTTTAGAACTAACACCCCCAAAAGATGTCCTTTTCATTATAGGGGACTGGAATGTAAAAGTAGGAAGTCAAGAAACACCTGGAGTAACAGGCAAATTTGGCCTTGGAATATGGAATGAAGCAGGGCAAAGACTAATAGAGTTTTGCCAAGAGAACACACTGCACTGGTCATGGCAAACACCCCCTTCCAACAACACAAGAGAAGACTCTACACATGGACATCACCAGATGGTCAACGCCAAAGTCAGATTGTTTATACTCTTTGTAGCCAAAGATGGAGAAGCTCTATACAGTCAGCAAAAACAAAACCGGGAGCTGACTGTGGCTCAGATCATGAACTCCTTTTTGCCAAATTCAGACTTAAATTGAAGAAAATAGGGAAAACCACTAGACCATTCAGGTATGACCTAAATCAAATCCCTTATGATTATACTGTGGAAGTGAGAAATAGATTTAAGGGACTAGATCTGATAGACAGAGTGCCTGAGGAACTATGGACAGAGGTTTGTGACATTGTACAGGAGACAGGGATCAAGACTATCCCCATGGAAAAGAAATGCGAAAAAGCAAAATGGCTGTCTGGGGAGGCCTTACAAATAGCTGTGAAAAGAAGAGAAGTGAAAAGCAAAGGAGAAAAGGAAAGATATAAGCATCTGAATGCAGAGTTCCGAAGAATAGCAAGAAGAGTGAAGAAAGCCTTCTTCAGCAATCAGTGCAAAGAAATAGAGGAAAAAACAGAATGGGAAAGAATAGAGATCTCTTCAAGAAAATTAGAGATACCAAGGGAACATTTCATGCAAAGATGGGCTCGATAAAGGACAGAAATGGTGTGGACCTAACAGAAGCAGAAGATATTAAGAAGAGGTGGCAAGAATACACAGAAAAACTGTACAAAAAAAGATCTTCATGACCAAGATAATCATGATGGTGTGATCACTCACCTAGAGCCAGACAGCCTGGAATGTGAAGTCAAGTGGGCCTTAGAAAGCATCACTACAAACAAAGCTAGTGGAGGTGATGGAATTCCAGTTGAGCTATTTCAAATCCTGGAAGATGATGCTGTGAAAGTGCTGCATTCAATATGCCAGCAAATTTGGAAAGCTCAGCAGTGGCCACAGGACTGGAAAAGGTCAGTGTTCATTCTAATCCCAAAGAAAGGCAATGCCAAAGAATGTTCAAACTACCACACAATTGTACTCGTCTCACACACTAGTAAAGTAATGCTCAAAATTCTCCAAGCCAGGCTTCAGCAATACGTGAACCATGAACTTCCAGATGTTCAAGCTGGTTTTAGAAAAGGCAGAGGAACCAGAGATCAAATTGCCAACATCCGCTGGATCATGGAAAAAGCAAGAGAGTTCCAGAAAAACATCTACTTCTGCTTTATTGACTATGCCAAATCCTTTGACTGTATGGATCACCACAAACTGTGGAAAATTCTGAAAGAGATGGGAATACCAGACCACCTGACCTGCCTCTTGAGAAATCTGTATGCAGGTCAGGAAGCAACAGTTAGAACTGGACGTGGAACAACAGACTGGTTCCAAATAGGAAAAGGAGTCCGTCAAGGCTGTATACTGTCAGCCTGCTTATTTAACTTCTATGAAGAGTACATCATTAGAAACGCTGGGCTGGAAGAAGCACAAGCTGGAATCAAGATTGCCGGGAGAAATATCAATAACCTCGAATATGCAGATGACACAACCCTTATGGCAGAAAGTGAAGAGGAACTAAAATGCCTCTTGATGAAAGTGAAAGAGGAGAGTTTAAAAGTCGGCTTAAAGCTCAACATTCAGAAAACGAAGATCATGGCATCTGGTCCCATCACTTCACGGGAAGTAGATGGGAAAACAGCGGAAGCAGTGTCAGACTTTATTTCTTTTGGGCTCCAAAATAACTGCAGATGGTGATTGCTACCATGAAATTAAAAGACGCTTACTCCTTGGAAGGAAAGTTATGACTAACCTAGATAGCATATTCAAAAGCAGAGACATTACTTTGCCAACAAAGATCTGTCTAGTCAAGGCTATGGTTTTTCCAGTAGTTGTGTATGGATGTGAGAGACTGTGAAGAAAGCTGAGCGATGAACAATTGGTGCTTTTGACCTGTGGTGTTGGAGAAGGCTCTTGAAAGTCCCTTGGACTGCAAGGAGATCCAACCAGTCCATTCTAAAGGAGATCAACCCTGGGATTTCTTTGGAAGGACTGATGCTAAAGCTGAAACTTCAGTACTTTGGCCACCTGATACAAAGAGTTTACTCATTGGAAAAGACTGATGCTGGGAGGGATTGGGCGCAGGAGGAGAAGGGGACGACAGAGGATGAGATGGCTGATGGCGTCACTGACTCAGTGGAGGTGAGTTTGAGTGAACTCCGGGAGTTGGTGATGGACAGGGAGGCCTGGTGTGCTGCGATTTATGGGGTTGCAAAGAGTTGGACACGACTAAGCGACTGAACTGAACTGAACTGAACTGAACTAAGGCTTGCAAGATCTTAGTTCCCTGACCAGAGGATAGAACCCATGCACTTGGCAGCAAAAGGGTGGAGTTCTAACCACTGGACCTCCAGGGAATTCCCAGAACATGTGTGTTCTGAAACACTATTAGTGTAGGAAATTCCTCTTTGTCCACTTGCTTCTCTTATATTCCTTCTCTGAGAAAAAGCATATAATGGCAGATTTACTTGAAATAGGAGAGAGTAAAAGATGGAAATACCAGGGCAAACATCTGCCAACGTTTCAAAATGTTACCAACATTTTAAAGCACAAGCCGGCTGTACGACGGAGGGGAAAGGATGTGTCCAGAGTAACTGGTGGAACTGAAATGGCAGTGATAGATTCTGCTTGTAGATCCTGTCCTACGGAAATTCAGTTCAACTAGTTTAATCCCACATGAGCCAATTAACACATTGCATTTCAGCTATAGTCATTATTCCGTAATGTGTCCATTCATCTTGGAAGCAGAATGACAACTCACTATTGAGATGACAAACGTCCAGCAGCCTCAACTGGCTGGCGTGTGATGGGTCAGCAAAGCTTCAGTGTATCCAAAATAGCTGTCAGAGCATCTGGAGGGAAAGCTCTCAGTCTTTTTTCAGAGCACTTAGGAAGCCTGATCTTAGACCTCTCTTATGCCCCTTTGCATATCACTGAATTGCCTTTCTACTTTAATCACCTCATTTTCCAGACCTGAAATGGAAGCTAGAAATTAGAAAAGCACCATTCCTAGATCTCTAGGCTATCTCCGCAATTAATGTTCCACCTTCCTGCTCTTTCTGGATTCATGGACTATTTTTGAAGGTACTGGGATGGATATGGGATGAAAATAAGAAGATGCAGTTTTGACCAGTTCAAAGCAAAAAAGATATTATAATTTTTAAAAACAATCCAGAAACTGGAATTAAAAAACAACAGCAGCCTGTATTAATTTAACTGAAGAATAAACAGGTTTATACTTTCCAGTTTCCCCTGAGAGCAAACCTGATTTACAGCAGAGAACAATTATTGTAATTCATAAGAGTGACATGAATCATCAATAAAAGGTCAAATGAAGTTTAATATAGTCTGTCAAGGGCATTTGAAAATTATGTAGTGCATTAAAATATTTTATAAAATTGTAATTAAAAAAGAAAACCTTTTGTACAAGGCAGCATGCCTTAATTGTCTGGAAAGCTGACTAATGCACAATGCTTTCTTGCCCAAAGATATCGGATAAATGAGATAACAATTTTTATCATCAGTTACAAACGATATGACTCATGAAGACAAGACTTGGACTTGCTTATCTCCCTTCAACTCTGTGGTGGAAAAAGATGTTCTCCCTGGTAGTCCAGTGGTTAGGACTGAGCACTTTCACTGCTGGGACCTGGGTTCAATTCTGCGTCGGGGAAATAAGATCTCCGCAGCTCCATGGGCAAAAAACAACAATAAACGAACAAGAAAGTGTGTGCCTTGATAAGTGACTGTGAGCTCATGGTCTTAATTTCTAGTGGTCAATAGTATTGTATTTCCCATGGCTTTGCCCAGAAGTGTTCATTGGAAATTTGCTTCTAAATTATAAAATGAGGGCAAAAGTATAGGAAAAAATTATTTCATATGGAAGAGAAAACAAAAAGTCCTGATTACATGTATACATGTACTTTTATTCCTGTATGTATGTACTTTTATACATGTACTTTTATATGTATACATGTAATGTACACATATACATTACATGTATACATGTATATATACATACCTTTTCAGATTCTTTTCATTTATAGGTTATTACAAGATATTTTGCTACACAGTAGGTCCTTGTTTATCTATTTATAAATAGTTATGTGTATCTGCTAAGCCCAAACTCCTAATTCATCCCTCCCCCATCCCTTTCCCCCTTTGGAAATGATACTTTTTTTTTTTTAATGTCTGTGAGTCTATTTCTGTTTTGTAAAAAGTTCATTTGTATCATTTTTTAGATCCACATATAAGTAATATACGTTATTTGTCTCTTTCTGACTTACCTCACTTAGTATGATAATCTCCTGGTCCTGCCATGTTGTTGCAAATGGCATTATTTTGTTCTTTTTATGGCTGAATAGTATTCCATACCTGTTTATACCACATCTTCTCTTTTCATTCATTCTTTGATGGACATTTAGGTTGCTTCCATGTCCTGACTATTGTAAATAGTGCTGAAATGAACGTTGGGGTGCAGGCATCTTTTCAAATTAGAGTTTTCGCTTTTTTTCAGGAGTAGAATTGCTGGGTCATATGGAAACTCTTTTTAGTTCTTAAGGAGGCTTCATACTGTTTTCCACAGTGGCTTCACCAATTTACATTTCCGCTGGTAGTGTAGGAGGGCTCCGATTTCTCCACACCTTCACTAGTATTTCTTATTTGCAGACATCTTGAGTTGGGCTTTTTTGGAGACAAGCTTTGAGTGCCAGAAGAATAAGGCCCTGACTGAGTGCTCACAGCAGAAGTGAGTGAGAACACAGAAGTATGAGCTAAGTCATCCTTAGTAGCAATGATCTAAGCCTAGAGTTTTCAACCCAAAGACATCAAGTTTGACCAGCTGATATGAACAGAAGCGCCGAGAACATGACTAGAGTTCAAATTCTAGTGGGTCCTTGTACTGCACACTCTGCTCCTTCTTGTGCCTCTTGGAGCCCCTGGTTGGTGAGGCCAGTGGTGCAAAGGAATATGTGGGATTCACAAAACAGAAGGCTATTATGTTTCAGTTTGGGGTGCAGTTCAACAAGGTGGCAAGTTAGAAGAGAAATCTTCTACATCAGGGTGTCTCCAGGGCTGAAAAATCAATAGTAGAATAAAATATGATACAACTGTCCTGGAAAACAGTTGAGCAGCTCTTCAGAAAGCCAAACATAGAGTTACCATGCTGTGCTGTGCTCAGTTGCGTCCTATTCTTTGCGACCCTGTGGACTGCAACCCGCCAGGCTCCTCTGTCCATGGGATTTCCCAGGCAAGAACACTGGGGTAGGTTGCCATTTCCTTCTCCAGGGGATCTTCCCAGCCCAGGGATCGAACCCTCATTCCCTGTATCTTCTGCATTAGCAGATGGATTCTTTACCACTGTGCAATCCTAGAAGCCCCAGAGTTACCATATGACCCAGCAATCCCCACTCTCATGGGTATACACCCCAGAGATTTGAAAACTGGTGCTCAAACAAATGCATACATATGGGGCTAAAAGGCAGAAACAACCCAAATGTCAATCAAACGAAATACTGAATTGACCTCGGTTCATTCATATAGTGAACTCTCTTAGGTCCAGAAATATAATATATCTGTACAATTGCATGGTGTTCATCCATTAAAAAGGAATAAATTACTGGTAACCTGCTACAATGCAGATGAACTTCTAATACACTACGCTGAGTGAACAACCCAGACACAAAGCATCACATGTATGATTCCATTTATAGGAAACATCCAGGGAAGGTTAACTCACAGAGACAGATTGAAGAGCAGGGGTTACAAGGGAATTGGGAGGGGGAATGGGGAGTGACTGTCTCATAGGTACTGGGATTCCTTTTGGGAGCGAGGAAAATGTCTTAAACCTAGACAAAGGTGATGGCTGCACAAATTCGTACATGGCATAAATGCCACTGAATTGCACTGATTGAAATGGTTAATGGCTAAATTTATGTTATGCAAATTGTACCTCAGTTTTAAAGAAAAACAAAAAAGACAATGATGATCAGATGTCTCCAGGCAGAGTGGACCTGAGACACTCCTGTGAGAGACCCAGGAGGACGTTAGACAGTTTTGTGTCCTTAATATGTCTCAAAACTGGCTGAGGGTAGGCCTGTGTGGTTAGGAAAAGGGTAAGCTTCCTGGACTGGGTTTCAGAATGTAGTGGAGGATGTACAGTAATAGAAAGAAATAACCAAAGTTTAGCGAGGGTTGTATGTGTCAGCAGAGGCTGGCCCATGAATGCTGATGACCGCGAGCTTGCCTCCTTTCTCACACTCTGGAAACCTTCAGAACTTAGATCATCTCCCCCAGGAAGCGTGGAGGCAGAGGAATCTCAATCGAGCAGGTTAAATACCAAGCTGACCACGGTTAATTCATACAGTGACCTCACGTAGGTCCAGAAGGGCCTCAGCTTACTTGGAAATGGCTACCGCAAACTGGCAGACTGGGCCGGCGTCACATACCCAGTTGAATTATAGGAAAAAGTCTCATTTTCTTGAACACTGAAGTCAGCCGCAGTGCAACATGAACTTGCAATAAATCTTCCAAGTGTGTTTCCCTTCTCAGTATTTCCAACAGCATCTCATGACCACAAGACTCATCTGGCCGATGGCAAACAATGCAGCGGGGACGCCTTTGTCCACAGAAGTAGGTTTTATCGGAACTCTGTGTGTGGTGAGGCCAGGGAGGTTAAAAAGGAGAGGTTGGGGCGTTCCCAGGAGGAGAGCTGAGGTTTTGAGGCTGAGAGGTGGTGGGAAATGAAGCCCACGGGAACGCAGGGCTTTGGCAGGACTGCAGCTGGAGTGATGGCTGAGCACCTGGAGAACACACCTGCCGCAGGCGGGTGAGACCAGTGCCTCTGCACTCTGCTCAAATCCTCGTCTAGGTCAGCTTTTATCCTGCCTTTTTTTGTTCTCCCTTGATTGCTACCAGTCTGCGAGAGAGTTGGCTTAAGCCCCCAAAGAATTGTCTGGACTTACAGGGGAAACAACCTGGGCCTGGGAAGGGGGGCGACCCCCATCTACACCTGAGTAACCAGACTTATCTCTCACAACTCACTGTCCACCTAAGTTTCTACAACATAGCTTCTCTCCATTCCTACACCACCCTGCTCCTTCTGCTTTGAATGTTCAATCGCTACTCCACTGTCTTTATTTATCCAGTTTCTAGCCATTCTATAGGGTACTAGTGGTAAAGAACCAACCTGCCAATGCAGGGGACACAGGTTCGATCCCAGGGTCAGGAAGATCCCCTGGAGGAGGGCATGGAAACCCAGTCTAGTAGTCTTGCCTGAAAAATTCCATGGACAGAGAAGCCTGGGTGGGCTACAGTCCATGGGGTCATGAAGAGTTTGACACAACTGAGCTACTGAACACAACACACACAAATACCAGGGAAGCTGCCACTTCTTTCAAGAAGTCTCCACTGACTTCTCCAACCTGGGTGACACACCTCTCTGCTGGATTCGGCAAAAGGCATGTTTACTCCCACTCTAGCCCTTGTCATTTTGATTGTAATTCAAAGTTTCCCCGTGAAGACTTTCTCTGTAAAAGGCCGTATAGTAAATATCTTAGTTTGTGGGCCACAGGTGGTTTGGTATGCTCTTTTTCATTTTAACTCTTGTATTTTATTTTCCTTTTTTTTTTTCAACCTTTTAAAATAGTAAAGCCCAGTTCTAGTTCAGTGTGTGTGTGTGTTAGATACTCAGTTATGTCCCACTCTTTGTGACCCCATGGACTGTAACCCACAAGGCTCCTCTGTCCATGGAATTCTTCAGGCAAGAATACAGGAGTGGGTTGCCATTTCCTCCTCCAGGAACTCTTTCCACCCAGGGACGGAACCCAGATCTCCTGCATTGAGGGAAGATTCTTTACCTTCTGAAGAGGCCGTTTGCTCCCACTGGCCATAGTTTGCTGGTGTCTGCTCTGGAGGTAAACTTCTTAAGGATAGGGGATCATATCTTCTTTTGCTTTGCATCTCCAGTGTAGGCACCACCCCTGCAGAGTGCTCAGAATGTAGACCTGAGTTCAGCTGACAGCTGTATGTTAAGGCTGACTTTTCTTAAACTATTCTGCTTCCTGAGTCTTTCTCATCTCCAACCACCCTACAACTTTTTGCCACTTTGTATGTTTCAGTTTATTAAACTAATTCCTTCAAGTTCAGCTGCTCCTCTGTCAACATGATGCCTTCAGTGCAAGGCTCTGCCATGAAGTCCGTGAGGTTTTTTGTTTTCTTTTTCTTTTTTTCGAGAGAGATTATAGAAGCATGCACATGGCTGCCTGTTTTCAACATGGAAAAGGTTATTTTGGCATGGCCAGTCCCTGAGAACTAATGAGTGCCGAGAAAGTTTTCTTTGTGGGAGCTCTCCCAACCCCAAGTTATAAAACCCAGTTTCAGCCAGGAATCTGGTTCTTAAACGGATGACGCATTTCACTTCCTTCTCTGTTTTAAAAGCATATTTCAGTAGATTTTTAAAAATGGAGATATGCTGAGTTTGCCTCAGGAATACAATCCCTCTAGGACCCAAACAGGACTATGATCTGGGGGGTTAAAGGCAATCACCCCTCTCTCCTATTATCACTGCATCACCTGACATCTCTGGACATGTTCCCAACACCTGAGAAGTAGCCACCTGTCACCTTGACATGTGAGAAGAGATAAACAGGAACACAGTAGTCACGGAACTGTGGTCTCATAAAATATATATATATATATATATCCATTTTTACAAACAGTCTACATCAGTGACTGAAACAAAGCAAGAAGCAACAGCAAAATGTACACCTATAAAAGCAGGCTCCGGGTGATGAGAGATTCATCATAGGTAAACCCTCAGCACAGCCAAAAACACTTGCTGCCTTTCTCTGGAGCCGGTTGGAGACTCTTTCTTTCCGGCCCATCTGTACTGTTTTTATAGCAGCCTTGCATACTTACAGAGTGACAGCATGCCGCTTTGTTGCTACAAACAGCTCCCATAAATGTTGGAGCCAAGTGTGTCTAAACATTACAGCATATTAAACACCTTTAAGCATGATCCATAACCTTGTAATTGGTACCAAAATAACAAGACTTGTGTTTTCAATGGGAATTTGACTCTGTGATTGCTGCTGTCGATCTGTTCCCCAAGCACGCAGCTGGGAAAGTGGGTCACGGGAAAAGAATGGCTGTGATTGAGGCAAGGCACTTTGAATTCTTAGACCCTAAAAGTCATCTGGGCCAATGCCCATCTTTGATTGATGAGGAAACCAAGGCCAGTGGGTTCTCTGACTGAGTCAAGGATTCCTGACTATCTTTCGCTTTCTTTCTCTTTTTAATATTCATTTACCCCTTTGGGGGGCGGTGCTCTAGCTGCAGCGAGTGGGGGCTACTCTCCAGTTGTGGGGCACGGGCTTCTCATTGCAGTGGCTTCTCTTGTTGCAAACACGGACTCTAGGGTGTATGGGCTTCAGCAGTTGCAATGCATGGGCTCAGCTGCCCCAAGGCATATGGGATCTTCCTGGTCCAGGGATCAAACTGTGTCAGATGGATTGGCCCCTGATAATCCATCCATTGGCATATGGATTCTGAATCACTGGACCACCAGGGAAGTCCCGCGCTCTTTCCATTTAACAAAATGCTTTCCTAGAAAAAGAAATAAAACACTTTTCTTGGTGTAAATAATAATTGCATCAGCTTGGAAATGACACAAGTTCAGTTTGAAATTCATCTCTGTTGGTCCAAGAATACGATGAATGAGATTTGGCTTTTGTTTTTGATTGGCAGCCTCCCAAAACATTTGTCTTTCTGAAAACATCTTTCTGAATCTGCTCCAGGTCCCCAAATCTTAATCTTTTCTTTAATTGTGATCTCCACAAGTCTTGACTGAGAGGAGATATGTTACTAAGAGGAATTGTGAGGTGTTGCAAAGGATGCAGGTGGACATACAAATTTGAACAAGTTCCTAAAGGCCACTTACCCGCATTCATTCAAACGTTTATGTACAGTCCACTTTGTAGCAGTCTCCTCATCTGGAAATGAGAGCGAACACTAGCTATTAGGGTCATGAGAATCACATGAAATTACATTTAGAGATATCACCTGATTGTTTTCCACATAGCAGGCAGTTAATTCTTATGGTAAATATCAAGAGGCGTAAAAAGAGATGTGTTATCATGTATATCATTATTGTACATTTAATTTACATGTGTTGCTGGTGGGAATGACAGCCCCTTTTTTTTTCAGACTAAATTCAACAAACATATAAGTAGGCCTCAATGAACAGGTTTTGAGAGATCAAAAAATAAATTCAAAAATTACAATATAGTCCTAATTCGTGACACTCCGGAGCATGGAGACTGGTACATAATTGGTTCTCAGCCAGTATTAGGGAAATTATAACACAAGATGTTACCACTACACTATCTGGAGTATATTCTTAATTAAAGATGGGTTGACAGCTTCCCAATGAATCTTTAAACGTAGTTACTGAATATGCTTGTTAATTGACCTCACATCCTATTAAAACCATTTTCACTGTATGTTGTAAGTTCTTTTGAGAACAATGCTTCTGTTGAGTTGCTCAAAATAAGCGATCAGTTTTCTGAAACTTATAAATCTTCCCCACATACTTTCCCCATCCTTCACCCCCTATTCCTGTATCATTTTGTTAAAAAATGTTAAAAAATTTTTCTGTTTTACACAGAAAATTGGCAGCCCAGTTTCTGAATTCACCACCAAGATAAAGCCCGAGATCCTTGGCTTGGATCCCCTTGTGACGGATGGAAGGCAGAACGCATGATGTCCTAACGCTGATGTTAATTTGGGGGAGTCAGGTTCTGATTTACCAGGGTCTTGTGAATGAGAATCGGTCATTGAAAGTCTTAATGTTTTTGTTTTGTTCTGTCTTTTAATCTCCATCCAGGCTTGTGATTGAAAAATGCTTTCAGGACCCTTGCTTTCCTGGCCAGCAAAAAAACTTACGAAAACGATTCTCATGTGGGGAATACACAAGGGAAAAATGGATGTGTTTTCTTCAACACCTGTTTTCATTAAGTAAGGGGAAGGAAATGAAAGAACTTTTTAATGCTTATCAAGTAAGTGCCAGAAGCTTACATATGTTATCCCGCTTTATCTTTCAACTCAGAGAGGTGTAGATGCTGTGGTCCTTGTTTGGGACATCCTTTCTAAGATTTTAATGAAATAAGATTTATCTTTTAGAATTAAACTTTTAATGAATTTTACAGGACTCAAGTAGAAATGAAAAGTCACAAGAAAAAGATAGAATAGTGTTTGAAAGTGAAAGTGAAGTTGCTCAGTCGTGTCCAACTCTTTGCGACCCCATGGACTGTAGCTTACCAGGTTCCACCATCTGTGGGATTTTGCAGGCAAGAATACTGGAGTGGGGTGCTATTTCCTTCTCCAGGAGATCTTCCCTCCCCAGAGATTGAACCCAGGCCTCCTGCATTGTAGGCAGACGCTTTACCATCTGAGCCACCAGGGAAGGCAAGAATGGTGTTTAGCTCAGCATAATATGCAATCATGTTCACGTTAATTGACGTTCTTACTAAAGAACAGTGTCCTTGGATAAAGGTACAGATCAGCCACAGAAGTTCAGACAAAGAGGGACCCAGAGATAAACAAGAGCTGTCAGGGGAAAAGAAGAAACTCGACCAATGAATTTGGAGGAATTTTGGTCCGTTGCCAGGTTCTCCGTTTTGTGGAAATGTACACCTGAGGCTATATTAACTCGATTCCATCAAACACCCAACCAGCTTCTCTTTTTCTGATTTCATGCTCAACAAACAAACCCCTGGTTGTAATTTGACTTCCACGTGGGTTTGCCTACAGGAAAAGAAAGTTGCTGACCAAGCAGCTGCGAGGACTCAGGTCCAAGTCTTATTTATCTTGGGAGATTAATAAAATGGCTTTCTGATTTTATATGTTAGTCTTGTGATCGGTTACTATAAATAGATCCTCCTGGCATAATCAGGTTTCTGAATCTACCAAGGAGAGACCCACATCATGGATGGGAGAGTATTTATCAGGCAGTTCATGCCAACTTGTAAGATCTCACCGGAATTAACCACTCTACCTGACACATATTACTTCAGCCAGGTGATAAGAGTTGGCATCAATATTGATGACATATTGATACTATGTAGGCTTTTGACAGTGTGATGGAATTGCAATTTATCTCTGTGGTCTTCCTTCCAAATAGCTAAAATCTCTGCCTAATCCTGAGGAAAAGATCAAACATTCTGTCGAATACCTAACCCAATCTCACTGAATGGTCAGGGTTGTCGAAAACAATTAATATCTTGAGAAGCTGTCACAGCCAAGAGGACCTAAGACAACACACAACTAAATGCAATGTGATATTTTGGGTGCCTAGATGAAGTCATGGAACAGAAAAAGAATGTTAACTAAAAACCAAAGAAATTTGCATAAAGTATGCGTTTTATATGTGTTTCGAAACATCGAAGATTGATATTGGTTCACTAATTGTAACAAATGTACCACATTTTTATGGTGGCCCAAGAAATCTGTTTAGATTATGCTGCATTTAGGAAAAAAAGTATTTCCTATAGACCATATGCCCTATTTAAAAAATTGTTTGTGTTGGAAGTTGTGTGTAAATCTTCAGCCTTATTATAGTTAAGAAAACCATATGAAGAGTGAAGAAGGCTTACCTAGACCTCACAAGAGAGGAGAGGCTTTGAACAGAAAGGAACTTGAAAGGTCAAAGCTCACCCTGAATTTGTCTGATATGTTTCGGAGACTTGTAACTGAGTTGCTTGGATGAAACCATCTGTGATGTGATTCTCTGCTAAGTAACTCAGACATTTGGGAAAGACATCGCCGTGGGTTAGTGTGACATGTTGTTTGCCTGGAGGAGGAAGGTGATGAAATCTAAGCTAAGATCAATGCTTGTGGACTGCAGATGTGGTTTTCTGAAAGGCAAGTAGAGACTATTTGAAATAAGAATAAAAGAATATACTTCTCTCAGAGAGAAAGAAAGGAGGCTCTCAAGATAGAGAATAAGATTATGAACTGAAAGATACTTCCTAAAGGATACGGCAAAGACCTCCCCTTCATCACCCATCCACCCACCCATCCCTCTACCCATCCACCCATCCACCCGCCCATCCATTCACTCCCCACCCTTCCATCCACCCATACACCCATTCACTTATCCATACACCCATCCATCCATCCACCCATCCATCTGTCTTCTCTTCATTCGTTGTCTTATCTGGGGCTCTGGGCACAATCCTATTTCATATCCCACTCTAAGTTATTGTTTCCTCTGTTGGATAAGAATAGTTATTCCCAATGCTGTCATTATATCTGCTATAAGATTTGTATGGTTGGGCTGGAGGAATTAAGAAATACAAGAGGAAAGGGAAGTACCACTCCACATTTTCCAATCCCCTGATGCCAGCATAGCAGCAGCAGAACCACCTGAAGAAGGATGACAGTCTCAGAGTTTCCGGTACCAGCTGGCAGTGCAGTGAGAGTTGTCCAAGAGGCAGCAGAGAGCAGCCAAGAGGAATATGCAACCCAGAAAAGCAGCTGCCTGTTGGAGTAAGAAACCATTTTAAGACAAATTCCCCTCTCCCAAAATATGGAGGAAGGTAAGCCCAGTACTTGGGTTACACATGGATTATGTCAGATAATATATATTCTGCACATAGTAAGCACTGGATATATGGTAGCTATTAAAATAATAATAATAAATCTAAACGAATTCCACCTGGGACTATTTATCTGTGCGGGAATCTGGAGAGAGGTATGGCAGATCTGGGGGCCTCTGGGAATGGAGTAACATTATTTAAAACATCAACAAATACTGGAAACATAGAAACATTGAATGCCAGAGCTGGGAAACCTGAAGAAGCATTTTAGGTCAACACTCTCATTTTACAAATGTATAAACTGAGTCCCCGAGAAGTCAAGTGACTGGCTTGAAACCATTCAACATCTGTAGCAACTGAGCTGAACATGCTGACTTCCAACTGACTGGGACTTTTTAAAAATTATTTTTCAAAAAAATCCTCCAAATCTAAGGTCCATAAATAAATTCAAGAAAATTCTGGATAATGGCTCTCCTAGATTTAGCTTAATGGGGAAGTTATTGGCAGATATCATCCCAGAAAAGTGGAACCATTCAGTGGGAAAGAAAGTGCATTAGGGTTTCAGTGATAGACATGAATTCTTAAAGGGATGAAAATTCTTCCCCAGAAAATGCTGTAAAGATGCCCATTTTGTGGGTGTCTTGAAAACTTGATTTTCTATTTTCCATGTTCATTCAGTCAGGAAATCTTGCTAAGATGCTAACAAGGGTCTGTAGACCTTCTCCAGCCTACAGAGGTGGGAGCATGTGCAAGGAAAATGGACAGAAGCCCAGTGTCATCAGGCTCATGGTCCATGGGATAAGGAGGGAGCCCCAGGCCAGCAGGTCCTGAGATCAGCTACGGGGAGAGGCTAGTCTTGTGTGTCCATCAAAATCCTCTATCTCCACTTGGAACCTTTCAACTAGGACCATCTTTTGTCAATAAACATTCATCCTGGGAAGCAACCTTACAAATAGAGAAACACCCTCACTGTTGGGAAGCCTTTGACCTCAAGTTTCAGAACCAAGACGAGAACATAATTTTTAAATTTCTAGGTCTTCCTGGAAAGTCATGATGTTATAGCATCATTGTCAATCCCAGATGAAGGAATTGTTGTTGTCAATCCCAATTCAAGGGACCAAATTGAAGATCAAGATATTATAGCATCACTGTCAATCCCAATCCCATCACACAAAGATCATTGTTATGTCTGTGGTCCATTGGTTTATTTGCCCTTTAGGTCTGGTTCATGAAATCAACTCTCTCTGAAGTAGTGGAACTGAGTAGTTTAACATGCTCTTTCATTACTCTAAATCCTGGTCAACCTCTTAATGACCCAAACTAGCCTATCTCCTAAAGTTTATTATCCTAACCTAAAAGTTCCCTTGGATATCATGTAGGTCAGAGCTCATACAGCCTACCTGAGCTTCTAACTATGCAAGCCTTGTCTTCCCTTGTCTCCTAACTTTTTGTTTTTTTTTCCTGTTGTACCACATGGATGTTAGTTCCCTGACCAGGGATCAAACCTGGGCCTTTTGCATTGGAAGTGTGGAGTCTTAACCACTAGACTGCCAGTGAAGTCCTTAGGTTTTCTTTCTAGTAAATATCTTTCCAGGTCAGGGCCCCTTAACAGGGATCCTTACTTCAAGTGCTGCCTGGAAACTACTAATTGATGCCAAAGTTTTTTATTATTGCTGTTGTTGGTTTTATTTTGTCTTTTTAAGGAAAACTTCCTCCTACAATAGGTGCTAAACAGATTATACAACCTTGGGAGGGATGTGTGTGGCATCCTCGGGCATTTTTACAACTATAACAGCTATTCGTGACATCCCCTGATGGACATCTAAGTTTGGTATGAGATCTGGTGCTAGCCAGAAATTCCCAACTTGGCAGATTTTAATGCTGCTTTAAGTTGCCAAGGATTTTGAGGCTGCTGAGTGTGGAGGGGAGTGTAAGTGATGCATGTCTTCTCATCCCATTTCCGTTGTTTATTCAAAAAATACATACTGAGCTTATAGCATGTGTACAAGGCCATACAACATGGGGTCAGATAGACTGGAATCCCCCCCACAATGACACTCATGAGAGTCTACAAGAGCATTTGAGGCAGGCCACAGAGCCTTAGAAAAAATAAAGTGATTCCTCATCAAAGACCATATGGAATTTCGAATGCAACTCACTCAGCCATTAGGCATGCTGACATATTTACTGAGGAATCAAAATTTTAGTAGTAAAGAACATGACTCTCGCCCTCTTGGAAAGTCTTATGCAGCCCATCGAATGAATGTTTGGTGAGTATCTGGATCAAAGGAAGCCATCTTAGGACATAAGAAGAACCTTATAGTGGACCCAGACAGGAAAGAGGCCTTGCATGTGAAGGCCAGGTTCAGAGGGCTGCCCCGTGGGAACTGTGCAGGCTCAGGGGAGCTTCCTGAAGGACTTATCTGGGATGGCCTTGGGAATCAAGTGAGATATGAGGTGGGAATGAGCTAGTGATGAGACAGTTCTGAGCAGAGAAATCAATGAAGAGCAATGGAGACCAGTTTTGGTCATAGAGTGAAGAAACCCTGAGCATATTTGCTTTGTACAAAAGGAGACCATACGGTCTAACGTTCTGCTTTGAACACCGTGATGGGCTTTTCTATATCTATGATCAGTTTTGGCTACACTATTGCAAGCTAGTCCTCTCAGGTGGCGCGATGGTAAAGAATCTGCCTGCCAACGCAGGAGACGCACCTTCGATCCTTGAGTTGGGAAGATCCCCTGGAAAAAGAAATGGCAACCGACTCTAGTATTCTTGCCTGGGACATCCTATGGACAGAGTAGCTTATAGTCCATGGGGTTGCAAAGAGTTGGACACAACTGGATGTACACTCTGTTTAAAAAAATTTCAGTTTTATTACATTTCTCTAGGGACCAGCAGAAGCATTTATTACATGAATGACCATCTTGTGCTTTGTTCTGAACAAAGTATAACTTACAAAATCTTTAAAGTTTATTTACCATCAATTTGGAACAACACCCTGAATAGCCATTCCCTTAATATGCAAAAACTTATACAGTTCAGTTCAGTTCAGTCACTCAATCGTGTTCGGCTTTTTGTGACCCCATTGACTGCCAGGCCTCCCTTTCCATCACCAGCTCCTGGAGTTTACACAAACTCATGTCCATTGAGTTGGTGATGCCATCCAACCGTCTTGTCCTCTATCATCCCCTTCTCCTCCCACCTTCAATCTTTCCCAACATCAGGGTCTTTTCGAATGAGTCAGTTCTCCACATCCAGTGGCCAAAGTATTGGAGTTTCAGCTTCAGCATCAGTCCTTCCAATGAATATTAGGACTGACTAATTTGACCTCCTTGCAGTCCAAGGGACTCTCCAGAGTCTTCTCCAACACCACAGTTCAAAAGTATCAATTCTTTAGCACTCAGCTTTCTTTAGAGTCCAACTGTCACAACCATATGTGACTACTGGAAAAACCATAGCTTTGACTAGATGGACCTTTATTGGCAAAGTAATGTCTCTGCTTTTTAATATGCTGTCTAGGTTGATCATAACTTTTCTTCCAAGGAACAAGCATCTTTTAATTTCATGGCTGCAGTCACCATCTGCAGTAATTTTAGAGTCCCCCCACCAAAAAAATATCTCTCACTGTTTCCACTGTTTTCCCATCTATTTGCCATGAAGTCATGTGCAAAGTTTACACATGAAAACACAATTTAAATAACTTGAAATGTATTGCTTTCCGTATATCATAGTGTATTTTTTTTGTCATGTTCAATTTGACTTTTGTTGTTGTTGTTCAGTTGCTAAGTCCTGCCTGACTCTTTTCAACCTTACGGACTGCAGCATGGCAGGCTTCTCTGTCCTTCACTGTCTCCCAGAGATCTGGCTTTAGAATGACATTTTTCACTTGATGAGAGTAGTGTGGGAATTACTTTATTTATGCAATACAGATTTAAGGGGGAAAAATGTCTTTGTATTTTCTACAGCAGAATCGTACAAACATCCATCGTGGAAGAGAGGTTTCCATAGATAGCCTGCATATCAGTACTTTGCCAACAAAGATCCGTCTAGTCAAAGCTATGGTTTATCCAGTAGTCATGTATAGATGTGAGAGTTGGACTATAAAGAAAGCCGACTGCTGAAGAATGGATGCTTTTGTATTGCTGGAGAAGACTTGAGAGTCCCTTGGAAAGCAAGGAGATCCAACCAGTCCATCCTAAAGGAAATCAGTCCTGAATATTCATTGGAAAGACTGATGCTGAAGCTGAAACTCCAATACTTTGGCCACCTCATGCGAAGAACTGGCTCATTTGAAAAGACCCTGATGCTGGGAAAGACTGAGGGCAGGAGGAGAAGGGGGATGACAGGATGAGATGGTTGGATGGTATCACTGACTCAATGGACGTGAGTTTGGGCAAGCTCTGGGAATTGGTGTTGGACAGGGTGATGGCATGCTGCAGTCCATGGGGTCCCAAAGAGTCGGACATGACTGAGCGACTGAGCTGAACTGATACTCAGACCTTGTGTCAGCAGAAGGTGCTATGGACTCCACTGTGTCCTCCCACCAAATTCATATGCTGCTGCTGCTAAGTTGCTTCAGTCGTGTCCAACTCTGTGTGACCCCATAAACCCCAGCCCACCAGGCTCCCTTGTCCCTGAGATTCTCCAGGCAAGAACACTGGAGTGGGGTGCCATTTCCTTCTCCAGTGCATGAAAGTGAAAAGTGAAACTGAAGTCGTTCAGTTGTGTCTGACTCTTAGTGACCCCATGGACTGCAGCCTACCAGGCTCCTCTGTCCATGGGATTTTCCAGGCAAGAGTACTGGAGTGGGGTGCCATTGCCTTCTCTGCCAAATTCATATACTAAAGCTTTACTCCCAAGGTGACCATATTTGGAGCCAGGGCCATTTTGAAATTAATTAAGTTTAAATAAGCCTCTTGAGAAACCTATATGCAGGTCAGGAAGCAACAGTTAGAACTGGACATGGAACAACAGACTGGTTCCAAATAGGAAAAGGAGTACATCAAGACTGTATATTGTCACTCTGCATATTTAATTTATATGCAGAGTACATCATGAGAAATGCTGGGCTAGAAGAAGCACAAGCTGGAATCAAGACTGCTGGGAGAAATATCAATAACTTCAGATATGCAGATGACACCACCCTTATGGCAGAAAGTGAAGAGAAACTAAAAAGCCTCTTAATGAAAGTGAAAGAGGAGAGTGAAAAAATTGGCTTAAAGCTCAACATTCAGAAAACGAAGATCATGGCATCTGGTCCCATCACTTCATGGGAAGTAGATGGGGAAACAGTGGAAACAGTGTCAGACTTTATTTTTGGGGGCTCCAAAATCACTGCAGATGGTGATTGCAGCCATGAAATTAAAAGATGCTTACTCCTTGGAAGGAAAGTTATGACCAACCTATATAGCATATTCAAAAACAGAGATATTACTTTGCCAACAAAGGTCTGTCTAGACAAGGCTGTGGTTTTTCCATTAGTCATGTATGAATGTGAGAGTTGGACTGTGAAGAAAGCTGAGTGCCGAAAAATTGATGTTTTTGAACTGTGGTGTTGGAGAAGACTCTTGAGAGTCTCTTGGACTGCAAGGAGATCCAACCAGTTCATCCTAAAGGAGATCAGTCCTGGGTGTTCATTGGAAGGACTGATGCTGAGGCTGAAACTCCGGTACTTTGGCCACCTCATGCGAAGAGTTGACTCATTGGAAAAGACCCTGATGCTGGGAGGGATTGGGGGCAGGAGGAGAAGGGGATGACAGAGGATGAGATGGCTGGATGGTATCACCCACTTGATGGACATGAGTTTGAGTGAACTCTGGGAGTTGGTGGTAGACAGGGAGGGCTGGTGTGCTGCAATTCATGGGGTCTCAAAGAGTCGGACACAACTGAGCGACAACTGGACTGAACTGTACTTAACTGAACTGAAGGTCATAAGTATAGGACACTGTCCTGATAGGGTTAATGTCTTTATAAGAAGAGGAAGCCAAGACTAGAGCTCTCCCACTCTCCACACACCTGCATAGGTGAAGGAAGGACCATTTGAAGACACAGCAGGAAGGTGGTTACGTTCAAGCCAAGAAGAGAAATTTCATCAGGAACTGAATCGTGACTGCACCTTGATCCCAGACTTCTCGCCTGCAGAACTCTGAACAATTAATTCTGTTACTTAAGCCACCCAGGAGAAGGTGTTTTGTTATGGCAGCCCAAGCTAAGACAGAAGGCATTTCAATAAATAAAAATTTCCAATTTAAGGATAGTCAATAACTGATAACAGTGATTCAGAAACCTGTGCCTGTTCATAAGGGCTGTAAGTGCAAATATACCAAGTGATGTTGCTAATATATTTATTTGTAGCACATAGTAATATAATGTATATTCCTATTTACATCTTTATAAACATAAAATAGGAAATAGCCTTTCACACATAGAATATATGGAATCTTTTTGTAAAAAGAAGGAATCATTTGTGTAACCGAATGATGAGGTTCCAGTGGCTGATCTTGGAAGCATGGTTCTTTGGGGAAAATTCTTTCATTTTGTGATTTCTGCATCACTTATCTAGACCAGATCTCTTGAGTGTCATCTTAAGAGCTCTCTATAACATCAATCATGCCAAATGGGTAGTAAAACATGGTAGAAGGTAATAGGCTGATTCGAACCATTCTTCTTTCTGACAGTTCATGATGATACCTGCTCTGTGATGGTTGTAAGTCACAGAGCTGCAGTCTGCTCATCAATGTTCTCTGCACACACTCCCATGTAAACTAAAGGGCTGGTCAAGACTCCCACAGAGCAGCAGAGCTGTAGCCAAAACTCAGCCTCTATACACGCGTACCCAGAGGAATCTCGGAGACAGAGTTTTGGGTGAAGTAGAAGGCAATGGCACCCCACTCCAGTACTCTTGCCTGGAAAAATCCCATGGACGGAGGAGCCTGGAAGGCTGCAGTCCATGGGGTCGCTAAGAGTCAGACACAACTGAGTGACTTCACTTTCACTTTTCACTTTCATGCATTGGAGAAGGAAATGGCAACCCACTCCAGTGTTCTTGCCTGGAGAATCCCAGGGACGGGGAGCCTGGTGGGCTGTTGTCTGTGGGGTCGCACAGAGTCAGACATGACTGAAGTGACTTAGCAGCTTAGCAGAAAAGAATAGCTTTATCCATATTGTCTTAATGTCCTCAAAATTGAGCATCCCAACCTGGAGAGGGTACTGAGGAGATTTACATCAATAGTGATGGCTCAAAGAGGAGCGTGTGATCAGCTCGTGGACATTCTTCTGATTGGTTGATGTGAGGTCAGCATCATCAACCTTCTTGTTCCAGACAGTCTGTGTTTGTGGGCTGCACAGAGTTAACTTTCCCCTCCTGGAGAGGGTTTATCTGCGAAAGGGCTCTGTGCATATCTTGAGGTGGAACCAGGACCTGCCTCGAGGCTTCACTATGGTTTCTTGACCACTTCTCCCTTGTCTCAACTTCCCCTCCCTTCTCTGATTTGCTAAACAGTTGCTACTGTTTGGACCTGCTCTTTGGAAATCAGGGGAGATGTGGAGGCTATAATCAAGATGAGACTCACCTGGGTCACACATCTAGTTAGTGGCAGGGCCAGAACTGGACCCCAGGACTCCTTGTTGTTTGGTTGCTCAGTGGTATCTGATTCTTTGCAACCCCATGGACTGCACCATGCCAGGCTTTTCAGTCCTTCATTATTTCCCAGAGTTTGCCCAAACTCATGTCCATTGAGTTGGTGATGCCATCCAATCATCTCACCCTCTGTCATCCCCTTCTCCTCCTGCTGTCAATCTTTCCCAGCATTAGGGTCTTTTCCAATGAGTTGGCTCTTTGCATCAGGTGGCCAAAGGATTGGAGCTTCAGCTTCAGCATCAGTCCTTCCAATGAATATTCAGGGTTGATTTCCTTTAGGCTTGACTGGTTTGATCTCCTTGTTGTTCAAGGGACTCTCAAGACTCCTACCTTTGTTTACAGATCCTTCCCACATCTCACAGCCTCCTGGAAAATGCAGAGGAGGGTTTTAAAGACCCCACCTTAGTTTCAGCCATGAGACTCTTTCACTGTTGGACTCAACATGTAAGCAGAAAAGTTATGTGGCTCTTATTTTCCTCTCTTGAATTATTAATGCCAAGAGCTGATCAGCATGAAGTTGAAACAACATAAACTTGGTATCAGAGTGGGTGGGGCAGGTGCAGAGAACAGAGAGGAAGAGAAAAATCACTGACTTTAGGCAACACTGCCTTGGCTTCAGGGCTTTCAGGCTTAGGACCAATTTTGGAAAGGGCTTTTGATTCCTCCCATGTTAGCTCTTGAGAGTCTTAGAGAAGATGCTGAAGCTGAAGCTCCAATACTTTGGCCACCTGATGCAAAGATTCGTCTCATTAGAAAAGACCCTGATGCTGGGAAAGACTGAAGGCAGGAGGAGAAGGGGATGACAAGAGGATGAGACGGTTGGATGGCATCGCTGACTCAACGGACGTGAGTTTGAACAAGCTCCAGGAGACGGTGAAAGACAGGGAACCCTGGCATGTTGTAGTCCATGGGGTCACAAAGAGTCAGACATGACTAAGTGACTGAAAACAACAGCGTTAGCTCACCCGTGTGCCCACTGCTCGCATTGCCTCCAGGCATAAGTAAGAAGACTCCATGAATATCAGCAAAACACTTGCTTTATCACTTCTTCAAGCAGAAGCATTGTTTCAGATGAGAGGTCAAATTGTAAATGGGATGAGGGCTTCCCTGGTAGCTCAGAGGGTAAAGCCTGCAATGCATGAGACCTGGGTTCAATCCTCGGGTCGAGAAGATCCCATGGAGAAAGAAATGGCCACCCACTCCAGTACTCTTGCCTGGAAAATGCCATGGACGGAGGAGCCTGGCAGGCTACAGTTTATGGGATCTCAAAGAGTCGTACATGACTGAGCAACTTCACTTTGAGGCCTATAGATGGGATGGTAGGTATATGTGTTTAATGGTTAAGCCAATTAAAGAGAAGAAGTTTCACATTGGAAAAAAAAAAAAATAGGGCGTCCAGGTTTTTCTGAGAAGTGAATATACACAGCGATACGGGCCTTGCATTGTGACTTGGTGACAGTTGAATTAACTCAGTTTCTCCCCTCCACTGCTTCACTCACTCACATTGTCTCCTCGGTGCACAATTGACCTGGTGGCCCTTGCTTAAAAAAATGACATGAATTACATAGTATTATTTTCTGCTTACAACTACAGCATGCCCTGAAATTTAAAACAACAACAACAACAACTTTAAAATTAGATTTCTTTATTGCCAGTTGATGGCAATATTTGCTCCCACTAGACCTGGTCATAGCAGAACTCACATATATATACACACACATACACACACATGCACACATACACACACCCTCACACAGGCACTAATGGTTAGATCTTTTCAGCCCTTCTTTTCTGCACTTGAGCATCACTGATTCTATAGTATTTCAGCTTTTTGTCCATTGCCAGTTGGAATACAGGCGTTAAATACCTCACTAACATCTTCCTGGTACTCATTCTGAACCCTAAATATCTTCAAGGGGATTTAAAATTCTGTGGGCATCACTCTTTCCCTAGCAGAGCCAGTGTAACTGGCTCTACTGGAGTAGTGTAACTCTCAGCCTCTACTGGACCCAGCTTTCAGCTCTGACATCAACACCAATTTCCAAAAATGACTGAAAAGACTCCTGAAGCACAGTGTTGACCTCAGTTGTCTCCAGTTCCCTCTCTCTGTGCAGCGAGAGTCACCAAGAATGAAATGCACCTTGGGTTAAAGCAAACTGCCCCAGAAATAAAGATCAGACTCTTTTACTGCAATTTGAAACTGAAACATTCCTCTACCGTAAAATCTGAAAGGTCCCGAAGTTTCATCATTTGCAAACAGACAAACATGTTTTTCTTTTAAGAGAAGGCAGCGGTGACCTAAGTGTTTTATATTCATTCTCACCCTGGGGAAAAATATATTCTTGGAAAGTTTTTACTTTTTTGAGCTCATTCCAAGGATGCGATGAACACGGCTCGATTCTGTGGCTGTATTTCATGAAGTGTCATTATCCTTCTGCCAGAGCAACTAATGGATGGCTGGGAGGAAAGACACAATTTGGAGGCAATTAATTCTGCTTCAAGTCCCAATTCACTGATGCTAAATAGCATTTGAAACGCGATTCAAGATTTAGAGGCCAGTGGAAGTCTGCCTGAGCTGCTCCTCTTCTGGGCTCGTTCTGCAAGGAGCCTCCTTTTGTTCCACTTCCTCTTGGTCCTGGGCATGGGGCATTTAGATGGGTGATGGGGCCCCGGGCTTCTTTCTGCCCTGGTTTGCAGTGGGGAGGGAGCCCGAGGTGAGCAGGTGCTAAAGATCACTCCACTGGACCCATCCACGTCAGGACACATGCTGCCATCTGCTTGCAACACTGCAACAAAAACCCAACATTTTGTTTCCCTCAGTGAGGCTGCTGGGTCCACTCTGCCCTGGAGATGCACCCAGCAAGCCAGAGAGGCTTCACACCAGCTGGCCAGCATTATCCTGAACCCAGGCAGAGCCAGAGGCCAGCCTGAAGATATCACTGCTGGGAACACAAAGGCATCAACTTCCGTTCATGATTTATGAACAAGAGGAAATAACCATAAAGCAACCTCTGCTGAGAGAGCAGCCATCAACCCACCTCTTTCCTTCTTCCTCTTCCAGGACAAAGGTACTGTTTGCAGCTCTGGGGAGCAGGAAGTCTGCTAGAAAACCAGCTCAAGTCAAGTGGCCTCCCTTCCCATCAATGCCTTCTAGAAAAGCCACTGGGTAACCCCTCACTCGCCTGCCTCTGGGGTCTCACATTAGACTTGGCCACTTCCTTGTCACCATGGACTCCTCACTCAGCATCCTGTGCCTCAGTTTCCTCATCTTTGTGCTGCACCTGTTGTGGCTGTGCCCAGAATGATGGACTGCATTAAACGGTGCACACGTAGCAGAAGCAGGAGATGTTAGTTATCACCTCCAGGTGGGGTTCCACTCTGACCACAGTGAGCGAGCCAGATTGGAACAGGAGGGTCAAGCAAATCCAGGGCACAAAGTCCTAGCAGTGGGCTTAAGGCCGGTGCTTGTGTGCCAGCCCCCACTGAAATCAGTGTGGGGTGAACCCACGCCCTGACAAGGGGGCCCTGGCTAACACATGGTGGCCCTCGGTGCCTGGCGCAGCTCCATGCAGGTCACATATATTAACTGCTTGCCAATTTCATCACAGCCCTGGGAGGTTGTAACTATGTGTACCATTTTCCTCATTTCTCTAATGGGGAGGCTGATGCCTTGTGGACATTAAGGAAACTCCTCAGGTCACCTTGGATCCTATGCCTGCCCTACTGGCTTGCAGTATGTGATCTCAACCACACCACCCTCCACCACTCAGAGTCATGGAGGTGGACAGTCCTGGGGCCAGACGGTCTGAGCTGGGCTCAACCTTCTACAGCCTGGTTGCACTGAACTCCTTCATTTCGCAGAGGCAGGAACTAGGGGTGAAGAGACAGTTTTGGTTGGTGCCATGTAGTAGGGCAGCCTGAATCAGAGAGGTTGCTGAGAGTTCTAATTGTGCCACAAAACAGCCCCTGACTTCAGAGGGCTCAGTAGTCACTAAATCACACCTAGGTTCAGATTCCCACACCTAGGGTCCTACCTCCTGCCTGCCTCACAAAGTGCAGGGAAGACCCCCTGGGTGATGTGCTGGGCATGGTGAGTGCTTCCTGGGCAGAGGTGGGGCAGCTGTTCTTACCCAGTTTCATACAATTGAAGCGGTGGAGTCCAGAAGTCTGACCTGAAGACTGACTCCAGCTCCAGGAGGCCTTCCCCTGCTGTCTGCTGTCTGGAGAACAGAAATGAAAAATAAAGGCAGAGGTCTAGTGAAGCCCCCTGCCTGGACTTCACCCAACATGGTTTCCAAACCCTGAGAGCCAGGGTGGGTCACAGGAATGGGGGCAACAAGAAAAGGGGCTGCCAATGTAACTTGGGGCTGCCACTATGGTAAATGGCATGAAAGTTCCTCAAAAAACTAAAAATAGAACTATCATATGATCCAGCAATCCCACTTCTGGGTATGTATCCAGACAAAACTATAATTCAAAAAGATCCATGAACCCCAATGTTCATACCAATACTATTCACAATAGCCAAGACATGGAGCAATCTAAATGTCTGTTGGCAGAGGAATGGATAAAGATGTGGTACGTGTATACAACTGAATACGATTCAGCCATAAAAAAAGAACAAAATAATGCCATTTTCAGCAACACGGATGCAACTAAAGATGATAATACTAAGTGAAGTAAGTCAGACAGAGAAAGGGAAATACCATATATCACTTATCTGTGGATAGAGGGACCTGAGGAAGTGGCAACCCACTCCAGTATTCTCGCTTGGGAAATCTCACAGAGGAGCTAAGTAGTCCATGGGGTCACTCAGAGTTGGACATGACTGAGGCAGCTTAGCATCTGTACACTTGGAACAGAAATGGACTCCCAGACAGAGATCAGGCTTGTGGTTGCCAAGGGGATGAGGGTGGGAGAAGGATGGACAGGGAGTTTGGGATTCGCAGATGCAAACTAGTATATATAGGATGGGTAAATAATAAGGTCATACTGGATAGCACAAGGAACTGTAGTCAATGTCCTGTGATAAATCAGAAAGAAAAGGAATATGAAATGAATGCACACACACACACACATATATATGTATAACTGAATCACCTCGAAATTATCACAGCATTATAAATCAACTATACTTCAATTAAAAAAAAAAAAAGAGGGCCTGCCTATAGGAGGAGCATTGACAGGGCGAGGAGTCCTGAGTCCAAGCCCCGCCCCTCACCCATTGGCCTGGCTCTGCGCCAGAGAAGCCAGTGACCCTCTAGGCGTGCCCTGACCTCCCCTTCCCAGATCCAGGGCTCAGGTTAAATTGGTCCTCTTCCTAGTTACTAGATGCCCATTCTCTAAGGCTCAGTTCATTCCAGAGTTCATTGCCGGGTGCCCCGCTGGAGATACATAGAAGTACACGGGGAACTTAGAAATGGGAAACCTGGAGAGTACCTGGTTACCGTGCATGGTTGGGGATGCCGTTTAAGCACACAGTGTGGGAATTCTAAGAAGGATGTGGTTAATGCGGTTTGGGGAAGTGAAACGTTGAGCGCTTTGTGTATGTCAATGTCATTCTCAGAGATGAACTTAGTTTTGCAGATGGAGCTTCAATGACAAAAGTCACATACTCAAAAGGTCAGAGTTAGATGTTGGGATCTAACTATGGAAGCAAAAATCCACGTCCTTGCTACTATCTCACATTGTTTCTCAGCGTTTATGGAGTATCTACTGTGTACCAGGTACTCTGCAAAACATGTTGCACATATTAGCTTATTTAATCCTCACAGAACCCTTGGGAGACAGATAATATTAATCCCAATTGCTAGCAAAAGGAAGCTCTAGTAACTTGCCCACGGTCACATCAGCAAGACAAAGAGCAAGATTTGAACAAGATTTGTGGAGCTCCAAAACTATGCTCCTTCAACTACACCCTCATTTTCCCCTTTCTCTCTCTCTCTTTTTCCCTGTAAGTTTTAAACCAAACATTCCCAAATTCCATCAGGAGTTTGACAATAGGCTGCCATTGCTGCAAGTGAGCATAATCTTCACCATCCCTACCAGACCTTCTCTCCTTATTTCAGGGACCAAATATTACCTCTCAAGCCCTACATACCTGTCAGGTCCAATCACTTCCTGTGATGGAAGACATCTGGGTCAAGCAGCTGTGTTGTGACCTCTGCGTACTTAACCCATAAGCATGCCACCCGCCCCCCACAGTCCAAAGTGACCACCTGTAACCCTTCCTTCTACCTGTGTCCTGCATCCCATCAGTTATCAGATCCCTGATGTTCAAAGCCAGGCTCCACCTTGCCACAGACTTCCTCAAATTCAGGGAACCCCTCAAACTACACGTCCCTTTCAAATCTCTCCATTGACCTCAGGTGCCAGATACATAATTTCTAAAGAGCAGCAGACGAGATATCAGGACAAACTAGCAGAGCATCCTAACTGAAGTAGATAGTATGCAGAATGGGGAGCATAGAGAACCAACTGGTTTAATGATTTTCCAAGATTATGGAAAGGTGACAAAAATATCCCTTCTCATTCTGAGTCCAGGAAGAAGCTTCTGAGCCTTTTCTCTGTAAAGGCAGCAAAACCCTATTTCTCAAAGAAGCCTTTTTTTTTTTTCTGATATAAAATCCACAGCCTCTGCATGGTTGTCACCTGCATATGTGTGTGTGTGTGTGTGTGTAATTTTATTTATATGTTCATTTTTGGCTCTGCTGGCTCTTCAGTGCTGTGTGTAAGCTTTTCTCGAGTTGTGACCCTCTGGTGTGTTTGCATTATTAAAACTCTCTCCTTTGATGGTTTTCATTCTAGTATCTTATCCAACCCAAAAGGTGACGGAACAGCAGTGCAGCAGCAGGCAGGTGGAAGGCAGGCGGGTCAGTCCAGGAATGGTCAGCCAGACTCTGTTCCTCAGGCGGGGAGACTGACTGTTCCAGTTTGCCTGGGGACTTTCTTAGCCTTAGAACTGAAAGTCCTACATAATGAGAAACCCCACCGTCATGGACAAATCAGGAGGGTCAGTCACTCCATCTTTCTAAGATGAGAATAGAGAGGGGTAAAGATGTAAAATTAGTGTGAAAAAGCTTTTCCTAGAGTTTCTTCTCCTTGGAGCGAAGGAGACTTTCTAGAGATGGCAATCCCCTGGAAGATGCGCTAAAAACACGGATTGATGCTTTCACATTGTGGTGTTGGAGAAGACTCTTGAGAGTCCACTGGACTGCAAGGAGATCAAACCAGTCAATCCTAAGGGAAATCAACCCTGAATATTCTTTGGAAGGACTGATGCTAAAACCGAGGCTTTGGCCCCCCTGATGCGAAGAGCTGATTCACTGGAAAAGACCCTGATGCTGGGAAAGATTGAGGGCAGGAGAAGAAGGGGATGGCAGAGGATGAGATGGTTGGATGGCATCACTGACTCCATGGACATGAGTTTGAGCAAGCTTGGAGAGATGTTGAAGGACAGGGAAGACTGGCATGCTGTAGTCCATGGGGTTGCAAAGAGTCGGACAGGAGTTAGTGCCTGAACAACAACCACACCCACCCCAGTTTCTGCTGCGGATGTCAGGGTAGAGTGGAGAATCTGCATTCCTGGCAAGGTCCCATGTGATGCTGCTCCTCCTGGTCCAGGGACCACACTTTGAAAACCACCGCTCTCCGGTTTACAGATCTCCCCTCCAGAAAGTACAGGATTCCTCCGACTGTGATTACACTGGAACCATCTTGCCACTAGGTCTGACCTTCTACGTGCCCACTGAGCCATTTTATTCTTGCTAAATTCTTTATTGTTCAGAGAGAGCAAGTGAGTGCCAGGCCAGTGACGTGGCCACCACTGATTAATGAGCCTCCTGCAGCCCTTGCATCTTCGGGAGACCCTGGCATGCGGCTTTTGCCCTCCGAGCCCTGCGTTCGAGGGGGAAAGAAATGAGAGGTCTCTTTAGAAAGGCCAGAGGGTGAAGGCTGGAGGGGCCGGGCGAGGCTGCAGATCACTGGAGAAAGACCAACCTGACCCTCTCCAAACCCACAACAAAACCTTTTCTTGAGTGATTAGCCCCAGAGAAAGGTGATTTGTTAAAGCCCTGGGTTCACCGCCTTTGTGTCCTGGGCCTTGGACATCTGGCGGGAGCCAGCGAGTCCTCTGATAGCGCGCTTGAGCCCCCATTCTCACCCAGTGGACTGTGCATCATTGAAACACTGGCTACTTATTCTCATGCTAATCCGTGAACTCGAGAGCAGATGCGAGGCGTTTGGTTCTGTTCTTGCGCGCTTGTAAAGGACTAATGCAACTTTTTGAAAAGGGAAGGGCAGGGTTGGGCTAAGAGAAGGGTGAAGGTGAAGGGGGAGAGGGAAAAGGAGGGGACCGGTGTGAATTCCAGAAAGAAAGAGTTTACTTGAACGACTTTCTCTCTTGGTGGGCAAAGCACTGCACGCAGTTCATGCAAACTCTAGCCAAAGAAGTATAGGACAGGAAATGTGAATTATTATTAAAGCTGTGGGACACCTCCAACTTGCAAAGTGGACAATATTCATAGAATGCAAAGGCAGAAAGGCATAGAAGTTTCTCTCCCAATAAGCTCTCATGAGTCTTTTTCTCTCTCTCTTGTGCAAAAACTTTATCTTCTGGGGCATGGAAACTTTATTCCAGCCACTAACAATTACAGGTGGCGCAGTGGTAAAGAATCCACCAACCAATGCCTGCCAACACAGGAAAATCCCCTGGAGGAGGGCATGGCAACCCACTCCAGTATTATTGCCTGGGAAATACTATGGACGGAGAAGCCCGGTGGGCTAGAGTCCATAGGGTCACAAAAGAGTCAGACATGACTGAGTGTACACACGCACACACAGATTGCTTGACAAACTTATGGCACCCTTCATTTTATAGTTAGAATGCCATTTGAAAATTGAGATAAGTTAAAGGGGAAGCTGGTAGTTGTTCAAAGGACTATGTCTCTATTTTTATATGCATTTCCTTTTTTCTATCAATAAAAAGATATGTATAGATTTATAGAGAGAAGGACAGATAAATAACTTTCAAAGCTGTCAGGCATTTAATACTGTTATTCCTGTGTGGTTCATTTGACTAAAGTGCCTATATCATTGATTACATTGTAAATCTGTTAATGACAAATCGATTCTGTGGAATATCTAGATTTGTTTCCTACACTGTCATCAGGAAAATTCTTAAGGAGAAAGACTTATGATGCATTTGCCAATGGTGGACTGTCCCTTTTGCCCAGAATTTGTGACCTATTTAATTCACGCCACGGACACAGGCTGACGTCTGCAAAGCATGCCAACTCAAAATTGTTTACATCTCTCCCCCAGATGTCCTCTCCAGGCCACCAGCTAGCATCACTCACTTTAACGGCTCTGCCATGTCAATAGCCTCTTCATGCTAAGTGACTAGACCGCCGCCTTCCACACTTGAATCTTTCAAGAAGTCTCTGAAGTCAGAGTTGTCTAGACTTCCCTAGGGGTGAGAAGAACCTGGAATGCTTGTTACACAAAGACCTCTCTAGAGGGCCCTCCACTACAGACCCTTATTCAGTAGACGAGAGCAGGCAGGGGTCCTAGCACACCTGCCAAGAGTCCCAGGCGACTCTGATCAGCAGACATCTCTGGATCACACTGTCCAAAAGAGCATGTTTGCGACAATCGTGGCGTGAGCAGGGGTCTCGCATGTAACCTGAGCTGCATACCCTCTGCCCCTTCTCTGCGAATGCTGTCCTCTTTTGTTGGGCAGGTGTTTGGGTGTATAGTATTTAGTTGTAATTTTTAAAATAGCACACCTGTTTCTTTCATGATCTAATTCTTCTTCAGTACACTTGTGTTTAGCTACCTGTGACTTCTGATAACTGGCACGCCTGTTTTCACTGTACTGCCATTACCTGGGGCTTTTGTCTCCTGGTACCTGGTCCTCAGTCTCTGTCTTGTAGAACGATGGGCACGGGGACATTTGGTGATGAAATATACAGTCCAGCAAGTGTATGGGCTTCCCCGGTGGCTCGGACAGTAGAGAATCTGCCCACAATGCAGGAGACCCAGGTTCAATCCTTGGGTCGGAAAGATCCCCTGGAGAAGGGAAGGGCAACCCACTCCAGCATCCTTGCCTGGGAAATCCCATGGACAGAGGAACCTGGTGGGTTACCATCCATGGGGTGACAAAGAGCCCGACACAACTGAGTGACTAACACACACACAGACAGTAAGTGTATAGTATTTAATTGTAATTTTTAAGATAGTGCACCTGTTTCTTACATGATCTAATTCTTCTTTAGTGCACTTGTGTTTAGCCTCCCTTTAGGCGATACAGTGGTAAAGAATCCGCTTGCCAAGGCAGGAGACACAAGTGGCGCAGTTTTGACCCCTGGGTCAGGAAGATGCCCTGGAGAAGGAATGGCAACCCACTCCAGTATTCTTGCCTGGAGAATCCCATGGACTGAGGAGCCTGGCGGGCACAGTCCATGGGGTTGCAAAGATCTGGATACGACTGTGAATGCAAGAGCATTTTCTCTGAGTCAGTCACTCTATAAAACCTTTTATATGTATTAACTCGTTTACTGTTCATGTCAATTCAGTCATCATAGATAATCATATTACTGTTATCCTCCTGACATAGATAAGGAAACTGAAGCCAGAAGAGATTAGGTGACTTGCCCAAGATCAGGCAGCTGACAGGAGGTGGACTCAGGGTTAAACTCAGGTAGTTCAACTCCAGAACTCAGCGTAATATGCACATCAGTTACCCTTTCATATAATCCCTCAGTTCCTCATCTGTAAAATGGGAGTGTTAGATTTGATCTGATGTAACCAAGTTTATTTCTATAATGGGTATATGATCAGAAATTCATCTCTGTATAAATTCCAAGGATTTTACAATAACTTTTACTGAATGAAGAATGTCTACATTTAGTGATTTTGAGATGTGACTCCACCGTGATTCAAATGGACAGGGGGTATATTGTAGACCTATGGAACAACAGACTGGTTCCAAATAGGAAAAGGAGTACGTCAAGGCTGTATATTGTCACCCTGCTTATTTAACTTACATGCAGAGTACATCATGAGAAATGCTGGACTGGAAGAAACACAAGCTGGAATCAAGATTGCCAGGAGAAATATCAATCACCTCAGATATGCAGATGACACCACCCTTATGGCAGAAAGTGAAGAGGAGTTAAAAAGCCTCTTGATGAAAGTGAAAGAGGAGAGTGAAAAAGTTGGCTTAAAGCTCAACATTCAGAAAACGAAGATCATGGCATCTGGTCCCATCACTTCATGGGAAATAGATGGGGAAACAGTGGAAACAGTGTCAGACTTTATTTTTGGGGGCTCCAAAATCACCGCAGATGGTGACTGCAGCCATGAAATTAAAAGACGCTTACTCCTTGGAAGAAAAGTTATGACCAACCTAGATAGCATATTCAAAAGCAGGGACATTACTTTGCCGACGAAGGTCTGTCTAGTCAAGGCTATGGTTTTTCCTGTGGTCATGTATGGATGTGAGAGTTGGACTGTGAAGAAGGCTGAGCACCGAAAAATTGATGCTTTTGACCTGTGTTGTTGGAGAAGACTCTTGAGAGTCCCTTGGACTGCAAGGAGATCCAACCAGTCCATTCTGAAGGAGATCAGCCCTGGGTGTTCTTTGGAAGGAATGATGCTGAAGCTGAAACTCCAGTACTTTGGCCACCTCATGCAAAGAGTTGACTCATTGGAAAAGACTCTGATGCTGGGAGGGATTGGGGGCAGGAGGAGAAGGGGACAACCGAGGATGGGATGGCTGGATGGCATCATGGACTTGATGGACATGAGTCTGAGTGAACTCCGGGAGATGGTGATGGACAGGGAGGCCTGGCGTGCGGCGATTCATGGGGTTGCAAAGAGTCGGACACGACTGAGCAACTGAACTGAACCGAACTGAACTGATTTTCTTTTTGTCAGCAGTCCTTCATTATGTCACTTTGGTGATGTCAATTTAATGAAGCGAAAGTTGAGCAGTTCAAAACTGTGTAACTAACGACATTGTACTTCAGTTATAATTGGCACTCGATCCAAGCATGCTAGAGGTATACCTGGCAAGGTTACTTCTGCAAAAGAACCAGTGAGACTGGTGGCAAATACTTGCTGCCCTGTGAGGTCACGTGTGTTGGCTCAAGTGATAGAGAACTTTTGGTAACAAGCCTCTGGGACACACTGTTGGCCCCCAGGTCACACAAGAGCAGTGGGGTAGAGGAGCGCACAGCCAGGCTGATCAGCAGGGCATCCTTACTGACACCTGCTCAGCGTACAAAGCGTGGTCCGGCATCAAAGATGCTAAAGGAGACCTGTAAGGTTTAGAGTGGATACAGGTAAAGCATCTTGCTAGTAGTTGGTGCGGGGTTGTTTGTTTTTAAAATATCTATTTATTTACTAGGCTGCACTGGGTCTCAGTTGTGGCACGTGGGATCTTTAGCTGTGGCATGTGAGCTCTTAGTTGCAGAATGTAGGATCTGGCTCCCTGACCAGGGATCCGTTCTGGGCCCCCTGCATTGGGAGGGTGGAGTCTTAGCCACTGGACCACCAGGGAAGTCTCATATAGCTAGTATTTTAGACTTGCCAATTGATAAAGAGTCTGCCTGCAATGCAGGAGACCCAGATTCAATCCCTGGGTCAGGAAGATCTCCTGGCGAAGGAAATGGCAACCCACTCCAGTATTCCTGCCTGGAGAATCCCACGGACAGAGGAGCCTGGTGGTCTACAGACCATAGAGTCACAGAGTCAGACTCGACTGAGTGACTAACACAAGCAGTACCAAAAAAGCAGCCTCTATACTCACAAAAGCCAATTCCTTTAAATAAATAGATGAATGAATAAATAAAATGTATGGAGAGAAAAATGGATGTAAAGATGCATATACGCATATGTGTATGCGGTCGTGACTTTTTAAAATGTACCTTTTACTCTAGGCCAAGGTCAAAACGTGGTGGTGCAGAGGTTAAAGCGTCTGCCTGCAGTGTGGGAGACCTGGGTTCGATCGCTGGGTCAGGAAGATCCCCTGGAGAAGGAAATAGCAACCCACTCCAGTATTCTTGCCTGGAGAATCCCATGGACAGAGGAGCTTGGTGGGCTACAGTCCACGGGTCGCAAAGAGTCGGACACGACTGAGCGACTTCACTTTCACTTTCAAGGTCAAAACCAGTTTTAAAAGGACTCCCTTAGGTCGTCTCGTGACCAACAATTGCACCATCTCCAAAAGCCCTGCATCAGCACACGTTATTTTTCTAGTCACTCACTTCAAATTCATTGGTTTTTACTATTTCTCATTGTTTGATGCCCACTCATACCTTCCCTTTTCTCCCACTCAGCTTAGATTCTACAGTTTTCCATGGAATGGTTTTCCTACAATCCCTCCCTTAACTCCCTTTTCTTCTTGGACTTCAGAGTATTTGACAACCTCTACTTCGGAGTCCCTAATCTTGACGCATTTCAGCTGCACCCAGGCAACTGACTGAACACAGCTCAAGAAAACACAACTGTGCTGATCTGTTGTTCATGACAAGTGCCAAGCGGGCTGCTGTGCTTGCTGCATTTCCTGATAAACTCACTCTCCTACTCTTAGACGATACCATTTCACACCTTTGTGTTTGTTTTCACTCTCAGGCAACTTCTATCCACAAGGAGGCTAAAGTACCTGTCTTCATTTTGTTATATAGCTAAAGACTCCAGCTAAAGACTGATAAACAGTATATATTTTCTGACACTTAGTAAAGGTCTCATGAAAGGTTTTAATTAACTGGGTTTGGGTCCTGTGCCTGTTCATGAGCCAATTACTATGGCCAAGTTCTGGCTTTTGTGCTCACCCCTCTAAATCATGCTGGATCCAGGCTTTCCAGGCCACGAGGACCAAGAATGAGGGGGTGCTCTTTTCCCAAAGAGATATTTTGTGTACCTGCAATGTAAAATGAGACAGACTGTTCTTGCTTTGCATATGAGGTTCATAGCACAATGCCCAGCACGCAGCAAAGAAACATTAGCTCGATGCAAACAGCACATAGAAACGCTTTGGGATGTAGACAAAGTTCTACTTAGATAAAAAGCTAAAACCTAAAAACTTCCATCACTGAACGACAAAAAAAAAATGAAAATAAATAAAATATGATCTCTATTCTTGCTCAAGATTCTAGAACAGACAACAAAATACATCTAAGGAAAGAAGAAGAAAGGAAACAATAGAGTTACAAGCAAAAATCAATGAATCAGAAAATAGAAAAAGGTACTTTTACTCCTTAGTTGTTTTCTCTTTTTTTATATATATAAAATAAATGAACATATATAACTCTGGCAAGCTTAGTTAAAAGTGATGTGTGTGTGTTGAGTCATGTCCAGCTCCTTGGGATCCCCTGGACTGTGGCCACCAGACTCCTCTGTCCATGGAACTTTCCAGGCAGGAATACTGGAACGGGTTGGCATTTCCTACTCCAGGGGATCTTCGTCACCCAGACATCAAACCCAGGGATCCAACCTGCATCACCTGCACTTCCTGCACTGGTAGGCAGATTCTTTACCGATGAGCCACCTGAAGGGAGGCTAAACACAAGTATACTAAATAAGAATTAGAATCATGAAATAAACAGGTACAATATTTTAAAAATTGTTATTGAATACTATCCACCATTTGAATCCTTTGATGAAGAGAATGATTTTAGCATGTTTTTAACGTTCATTGAGCAAATATTATACAAAGGAAACATAAGCATATTGTCATAGAAAAAAATCAATTACATACAGCAAAAAACAAGAACATTCCCTTTTCTGTCTCTCTAGCACTCTTCTTAAAAATAACCACCATCAAGAGTCAAGAGTTCATTTTTTCTTCCACTGGTACTTTTACATATGCATGCATTTATGTCTTCGGTGTCATATAGGAAAATCTACCTGTGAGATAATATTATCCACACTGCTCTGGGACTTACTTTTTCACTTAAGCAAATGAGTTGATGATAAATCTAGTGTTGACATGTAGATCTATCTCATCTGATTTTACAGCTTCAGCATGTTCCTTAGGAAGGTAGCCTTTTATATGACTTAAACCACTTCTCTGTTGATGGACATTTAGGATGTTAGCAACTTTCCTCTTATAAACATGAAAAATGAGCGTCTCTGCATCTTTGGGCTCAGAGCAAGTATTTCTTTGGAATAAATTTCTGGAAGGTTTTTATTTTGATGGAGGGTGGCAACTTGTCTTCCTAAAGGTCAACAACTAACTCTTTTGAATTTTCTTTTTTTGTTTATTCTTGAAAATATTCTTTGTCATCGATGTTTTTACTCTGCCAATGGGATGAGGACACTCAGTAATTTATCTCAGGCTTTCACTGCTCCCCAGAGGTAACTTCTATTACATATTGATTAGAAGAATCAAAAGATAAAGCTGCTTCCTCAGTTTTCATCTCTCCAGACTTGGGAATATTAGTAAAATTTCTCAGGCTTATGTCCATTCACCAGAATGGTCTCTAAGGATTGAAACAAACATAGGCGCAGAATCAAGCATTACTGCCCAGCTCTATTCCAATTGGTTTTCCTGTTTTTCTTTCCTTTCTTTCCTTCTGGTAAATTTTGTAGTGGGAGAAAAGTAGCTTGTTTCTCAATTTTTACCCTTTTCTTTAGGTAATGAGTAAAAGAAATTACTGTGAAGATTTTCTGGGAAAGAGATTTTCTGTGAAGAATTTTCCATCTCAAGGGAGAGATGGAGTTGAATCTTTCTTAGGAATACAATATTCTCTTGATCCTCACTGATGAATTAAATTTGTTATTGAAAAGTGCTTTTGTTGTTGTTTTTTTCTTTTCTACAATTTACCTACAGATATTGTTTCTTCTTTTAATGCAATTGAGTATCGATCTTTCCTGGTGGTTCAAAGGTTAACCAAATGTCATCACTGATGTTTGGCTATTTTGTAGCCTATGAACACAGTGAATTCATATTTTTCAAGTCTTGTAAGATCCTCTGTTTCTCTGCCTATGCTTTTCTATGTAGTTTGGGCACAGATAGGGTTACTAGGTGAGGTGGGCTGGCCCCTTGAGACCCAGAGCCTCTGAGAGCTTCCCCTTGCTGGACCAGACTGCAAGCAGTGTGGGTGGGAGGGGCAGAGGAAGAAGGCTGAGCATCTCTTCCTGTCTCGTCACCCTGAGGAATTAATCACTCCTCCACTTTAAACCCACCTGTGACTGTGGCCTTGGGACCACACCGCAGCATACTCATCTTACAGCATGTTGGGTAGCACTTGGATCCCTGTGTCTACTGCATTCTCCTGGCTTCCTTTCACACACTCAGCAACAATTCTGGTCTACTCATTACACTTTTTCCTTTCCTCTCAAAGGTAATGAGTGCTCAGATTACCACATTGATCTAAATTTTCATGAATATTTTAAGGAATAATTACTGAATCAAGAAATGGTGGAAAATCTGAATATAGCAACCATGATTTTTTTAAATTGTCAATGCATACCCTTTCCCATTAGGGCTCCAGATCCAAACTGCTTTGTGAATAATTTTTATATTGCTCTCATATAAATTATTTCTATTCTTGCAGAGTGTGGAGAAAAATATAGACTATTTGGAAAAATATAGATTTGGGGGATCATTTAAGAAATCTAGATTAGTCATAATTAAAAAGATAAAATTGAATACAATAGAAGTTTAGCCTTTTGAATGAATATTGACATAAGCATCCCAAATAAAATTTTAGCTAAACACATACAATAGCAAAATAAAATAATAATAATAACAATACTACATTACTAAGAAGGTGAATGTGCACACACCTCCACTTCGACACACATTGACGTAACATGAAACATTACAGAAAACAAATAAAAAAGAACAGGTATCTCAGTATCTGTAAAACATATTAAACAAAATCCCAGTTAATCTGTATTTCTACATTTGAAATGAAGTTATCTAGTTCTTTAATAAGATTAAAAAAATCCATAATGGAAAAAGAACAAATATTACATTTTAACGGTCAAAATACAGAAGTATTCCATAAATAACACAAACAGAAGGACATCTGATATTTTATTATTATTTTGCCTTATTATTACAGTTCTAACCAATTCAATGTGGCAAGGAAAATGAATGAGGTGGACAATTTGGAAAGCAGATTTAAAATTTTTGTCTACTAGACATTAAATGATTGTCAACTGAAAATCCATGAAGCTAGTAGGAGTGTCCACTAAGGGTGCTAGTTCCTGAACATTTGTGGAAAAGGCAATAGCTTGCTTACATATCAGGGGGAAATCCTGAAAATATCTTGAAGAAAGATTTATTTACAAAATGATCATACATCTAACTCACATAGGAATAACCATAACAAAAGACGCAGGAATGTTATGAAGACAATGAAAAATTCATCCTGTGGCCATGCAATATAATTCAATAGAACAGAATAATTGTGGTGCTACAGTGTTCTTGGAAGGGATTACATTTATATGTATGTATATACATATATATGTGTGTTTGTGTGTGTGAATTTCCTCTCAAGTTCAGTAAACTGAATTAAAGTCCAATAAAAATGTAAACAGCATATGCTAAGTCACTTCAGTCGTGTCCGACTCTGTGCGACCCCATAGATGGCAGCCTACCAGGCTCCCCCGTCCCTGGGATTCTCCAAGCAAGAACACTGGAGTGGGCTGCCATTTCCTTCTCCAACGTATGAAAGTGAAAAGTGAAAGCGAAGTTGCTCAGTCATGTCCGACTCTTGGCGACCCCGTGGACTGCAGCCTACTAGGCTCCTCCGTCCATGGGATTTTCCAGGCAAGAGTACTGGAGTGGGGTGCCATTGCCTTTTCCAAAACAGCATATAGGGGGGTGGTAATTGATACAACAAACTTCAAATTTCTAGGAAAATAAAGATGTGAGAATAGTCAACACATTCTGAAATGCTAGTCCAGGGTTTAGAGTCTCAAAGTGATAGTACAGAAGTTACACTGTAGCCCTGCCTGTAGCCCAGGCTCCTTTGTCCGTGGGATTCTCTAGGCAAGAATGCTGAAGTAGGGTGCCACGACTTCCGCCAGGGGATCTTCCCAGCCCAGGAACTGAACCAGCATCTCCTGTGTTGCCTGCATTGCAAGTGGATTTTTTGCCCACTGAGCCATCATAGAACAATGTAAAATGTTCCAGGACAGATATGAATATGGATCAAGTTAAATGTGGGCTTTCCAGGTGGCTCAGATGGTAAAGAATTTGCCTGCAATGCAGGAGACCTGGGTTCGATCCCAGGGTTGGGAAGATCCCCTGAAGAAGGAAATGGCAATCCACTCCATTATCCTTGCCTGGAGAATTCCATGGACAGAGGAGCCTGGTGGGCTATCGTCCATGGGGTCACAAAGAGTTGGACAGGACTGAGAGACTAACACTTTTCAAGTTGAATGTGGGAAAAGCATGTCATTTCAAGTCAGCAAGGAAAGAATAGTTATTAGGAAAACTAGTTCATCTTTTAAGAAGGTAAAGTTTGAAGGTTAACTTGCAATAAGTAGAGAAATTGCTTAGGTAAGAAACATACTCAGAACACCCCTTTCCAGGTAATTTTTTTGTCTTGTTCATGATCTCTTAGGATATTTAGTACACTAGATTGAATTTCCCTGTTTATAAAGGGAAAAAAGAGATCTAATGATATACAAAGAAGAAACTACTTTTTAAAATCACTATAGAGCCATGTCTAGAATGTTATTTCTTTTTCTGGGCAAATGGGTCTATAAAAACCACATTCTTATACAGTCCAGGATTTGAAATTATCCCACATTCTTTAAAAGGGTGAGAGCTGTGTCAGAGGCTAAGCTGCAAAAAGCTCAGACATGAGCTTGGGCTTTTAGTGTTTGATTAGTAAAGATAAGCTTTATCTTTGCAGCCCCAGCTAATATTATGCCAGAAGTTGAAAGGCAGAATGCTAAAGAGATGGGGTGTGATCAGATGGATAAAATGACTAAGTCCATGTGCAGAAACTATCAGCAGGAATGAATCTTGCACCCAGTTGCTTAATAATATGTCTGGAAAAGGTACACTATTGTGTAGAAGCAATAATTGGAACTAAGAAGTAAAATAAAAGCCATTTGTTGAAAGAAGTACTTTGCCTCAGTATGTCAAGGCATGTTCTAATGAGCTAACTAAGCCTAGTGGTCCATACCTACTTCAGAGAGTGTTGTTTAGTCGCTCAGTTGTGTCCAACTCTTTGTGACCCCATGGACCATAGCCCACCAGGCTCCTCTGTCCATGGGATTTCCCAGGCAAGAATACTGGAGTGGTTTGCCATTTTCTCTTCCAAGGGCTCTTCCAGACCCAGGGATTGAACCTGAAACTCCTGCATTGGTGGGTGGATTCTTTACCACTGCCCCACCGGGGAAGCCCTCAGTGTTCAGTTCAGTTCAGTTCAGTTCAGTCACTCAGTTTCGTTCAACTCTTTGTGATCCCATGGACTGCAGCATGCCAGGCTTCCATCTCCATCACCAACTCCCGGAGCTTGCTCAAACTCATGTCCATCACCTAATAGGTGATGCCATCAAACCATTTTATCCTCTGTCATCCCCTTCTCCTCCTGCCTTCAATCTTTCCCAGCATCAGTGTCTTTTCCAATGGGTCAGTTCTTCCATCAGGGGGCCAAAGTATTAGAGTTTCAGCTTCAGCATCAGTCCTTCCAATGAATATTCAGGACTGATTTCCTTTAGGATTGACTGGTTTGTAGTAGTTAAGAGAATGTAGTGGGCACAAAAAAATCTCAAGTTGGAAATCAAGTATTCACAAAGTAAATTTTTTATACTTTAGAAAGCTGAACTGAATTTCCATTTTTAGTGCCTATTTTAACAAGTGGCAAAAATGTAATCATAGTCCATTCTGGGTATCCTTGGACTATGATTACATTTTTGCCATTTGTTAAAATACACACTAAAAATGGAAATTCAGTTCAGCTTTCTAAAGTATTAAAAAAAAAAATTGGCTCAGACTGTAAAGCTTGAGGCAGCCTGTAAAGTCTGCCTACAATGCGGGAGACCCGGGTTCGATCCCTGGGTCGGGAAGATCCCCTGGAGAAGGAAATGGCAACCCACTCCAGTATTCTTGCCTGGAAAATCCCATGGACAGAGGAGCCTGGTTGGCTACTGTCCATGGGGTCGCAAAGAGTCAGACACAACTGAGTGACTTCACTTTAACAAGTGGCAAAAATGTAATCATAGTCCATTCTGGGTAACTTTGGGGTCTCCTTCTGTCTCCCCTGCTCCCATCTTCTTATCAATCCCTCTGCTCCCACTCTGTTATCTCTTGTTTGGTCTTAGAGATGCTAAGACATCACAGACAATCTGAGCTGGGCCATTGTTACTGTCCACTGGGCATCTGACGAGCTGTACTTTGTCCTCCCTGTCCTTGGTCACAGTGCATGCCTATTACAGTTGCATCATGCCTTGTTCCTGACCTCTAGGCTTCTCCAGACCCTGCATCCTTATCTGGACCCCACTGCCTCCTGGTTGTTGCTTCTTCCATGACTCTGGCGTTTTGAGGGGGTAGTTGTTGCTGGTGCTTCCTGCTAAGGAATCCCACAGCCCTTCTCCTTCGCTCTGAGGTGGGGGATTTCCTTGAGGCTTGCCCTTTCTCTGGGTTTCCCTGGAGGCCGTTGCACAAGTCTCCTTCGCTCTCAGATTCCCTCGGCTCATCTAGAGAGTCTAGCTCCTGCCAGACATAATCTCTGGAGGAGGGCGGACAGGAAGCATCAGCCTGTTCCTCTTCTACTTTTTTTCTGACTCATATCTTCTCCTGCAACACAGGAAAGGTTAAAAATCTTCTCTAGAAGTGGAGAACTAAGGAAACTCACTCAGAATCACCTTATCATTCACGTCTATTGTTTATGCCTCACATCCTTCTAAAGTTCACCTAAAAGATTAACTCGGTTTGGATCTTCTACCATAAAAACTATTTTTTTTTAAGGTTGACCAATTTTAAAATATTTATTGAGCTTGTTACGGTATTGCTTCGGTTGTTTTTTGTTTTTTTTTTGGCTGAGAGGGACCTAAGCTCCCCGATCAGGGATCGAACACACACTCCCGGCAGTGGAAAGAAAAGTTTTAACCACTGGACCACCAGGGAAGTCCCTATGATATCTTTTAAATAAAAGAAACACCAATATTATAGTGAAACAAAGAAAATTATGTACTGAGCCTAAAGGAGATCAGTCCTGGGTGTTCATTGGAAGGACTGATGTTGAAGCTGAAACTCCAATACTTTGGCCACCTGATGCAAAGAGCTGACTCATTTGAAAAGACCCTGATGCTGGGAAAGATTGAGGGCAGGAGGAGAAGGGGACGACAGAGGATAAAATGGTTTGATGGCATCACCGACTCAATGGACATGAATTTGGGTGGACTATGGAGTTGGTGATAGACAGGGAGGCCTGGTGTGCTGTGGTTCACGGGGTTGCAAAGAGTCAGACATGACTGAGCAACTGAACTCAGTTGCTGAACTGAACTGGGCATCCTCTACTTTCAGAAAAGAAACAGAGAAGACATTACAAACAAAAAACTCACATAACCTACCTTGATTCAACTTTTAGCTCCCTGCAATTTATGTAAATAGGTACCATTTTTCAATTAACTGTTCTTAATTCTTCTGATGCTTAGCTTTTATTGTACCCAGGAGATTTTGAGAACCTGAGCAATCAGTCTACTGAAAATGTCTCTTGATCCTTTTGCATGTTAATTCACCTCTTGATAAGGTGTATTTCCAAACCTGCACCCATTTCTTTCATATGTCACAGAATCAGAAAGAATTGACACAGAACAGAAGCAAGATACATGAGTAATTATCAACCTTTCCAGTTACTTTTTTTTTTTTTTCCAAATCAGTAATTCATGAAAATGACCATTTGTCAAGACCTTAGTTAAAGTCCTATCCCTCAGGGGAGGTGGGTCCTTGGAGAAATAATAGAACAAAGAAAATTCCAGATACATGGGTGGAATGTCCCCCACCTGGTCTCAAAGTAAAGCCAGCCCTCACTATCTGCAGCTGAGGCCCCTCTCTGTTCAGAAAACATTTGTCCTCTGAGGTTCCTGACAACAGTGAGCCTTTATAAAGTTTAGGATTACATTTCTTGAGGCATGTTCTGAGAACAATGAATGTTATGGGATAGGACATGGGTAAGAGGAGTCCATGGTCCAAGAGGCTTGGAAAACATTGGATGAAGCAAATTTAACTGGTATCTTTACTAAAACGTCATCTCAGAGACTGTAACATGCTAATGTCTATTGGGAATACCCAAGAGGGTACAGTCTTTCGAATTTATTCTATTGCAGAATACTTTGCTATGGAATACCCACCAGGATTCGAGATGTAGCTGGGGAAACTCTGGCCTCTTTCAACACTGGAAATGGCAACAGAAGGCTTGAGCATCCACTCAGAGTAAGACCTGTTAGGAGCAAGCCCCAGCTCCTACCTGGCCTTTAGTAAATATCATTAGTCTCTCTCCCTCATCATCCTCTTTTCCAAATTTCAGAGACTAATACTGGCCACTAACAGCAGTAAGACAGCTTCCCTGGTGGCTCTGCCAGGGAAGAATTCGCCTGCCAATGCAGAAGACACAGGTTCAGTTCATGGGTCGGGAAGATCCCCTGGAGAAGGAAACAGCAATCCACTCCAGTATTCTTGCCTGGGAAATCCCATGGATAGAAAAGCACGGTAGTCTACAGACCACAGGGTCGCGAACAAGTCAGGCACGACTTAGTGACTAAGCAACAACAAAAACAGTGGTAAAAACACTTCTTAATATGGTCTTATAATAATTTTGCTCATTTCTCAATCTGGAAATACCACTATGCTCATCTCCACCTGCAACAATCTTACTCGATATTCAACAAGGTCCTTCTTCAATTCCACTTACTTTGGGAAATCTTGGCCGTCTTTCAGGGCACATCCAGGAGCTGGATATGAATCTGGTGAGTGGGTAGCACTCAGTCATTCGCTGGAACAGTGTACTGTTGCATTCTAAAGAGTGTGTGCATGTTTTGTCTCGTTGAGATTACAAGCCCCTAAGACCTGTGTTAGAGAAGGCAATGGCACCCCACTCCAGTACTCTTGCCTGGAAAATCCCATGGACAGAGAAGCTTGGTGGGCTGCAGTCCATGGGGTCACTAGGAGTCGGACACAACTGAGCGACTTCACATTCACTTTTCACTTTCATGCACTGGAGAAGGAAATGGCAACCCACTCCAGCGTTCTGGGGTCACACAGAGTCGGACACGACTGAAGCGACTCAGCAGCAAGACCTGTGTTTCCCCACATGCAGGACATCGGCTGCTTGCTCATCCAGATCCATGTCACCCCCTGCTTCTGCTCCAGGAGGCTCACCTGGAGAGCTGACATCAACAGGCTTCCAAGCTCTCTGGCTTCCATGATGGTTTGGCCACTGTGGTGCCAAACACATGCTGGATTTTGAAGACTTTGTATGAAAAGAAAGAACATAAATGACTTGAGTCATTTTTATATTGACATGTTAAAATCTCATTTCTAGGTATGTAGGAGAAGGCAACGGCACCCCACTCCAGTACTCTTGCCTGGAAAATCCCATGGACAGAGGAGCCTGGTGGGCTGCAGTCCATGGGGTTGCGGAGAGTCAGACACAACCAAGCGACTTCACTTTCACTTTTCACTTTCATGCATTGGAGAAGGAAATAGCAACCCACTCCAGTACTCTTGCCTGGAGAATCCCAGGGACGGGGAGCCTGGTGGGCTGCCGTCTATGGGGTCGCACAGAGTCAGACACGACTGAAGCGACTTAGCAGCAGCAGCAGCAGGACATATTACTAAAATTAACTTCAGCGGTTTCTTTTTACAGTGTTTAAGGTGGCTACTAGACATTTAAAATGACCTGTGGGGCTTGTATTCACGGCTTATGTTTTATTTCTAAGGTACAGGGCTGCCCTAGAGCTAGATATGGTGTGAGTGGTTCTGAGAACCCCAGTCTCCTACACAGGGTGTGTGTTGAATACCCACGTAAAGGAAATACCTGTACTTGGAATGTGAAAGCCATGTTGGAGCTGAAGCTAGAAGGGAACTTGGCCACCACCATTTCCAGATGGGAAAACCCAACCATGTTTGTAAACATTTATGGGATTGCACGTTTTCAGAATAAGTTTAAAATTATGTTCTTCTTCTTCTTTTTTTTTTTTTCTGGTCTTACTTCTGCAAGTCAGACTGAAACACCTAGAGATAAACTAAAATATATTAAAGCTCAACTAGATTGTTGACATCCAGTATTAGGACACAATGAGGCATTAAAGCTTGGCAGGACTTATTGCTCATCCTTGTAAAAGCTCAGTGCTTTATGGCAGCAGAACCTAACAAACTCTTCACCAGTGGACAGAAAAGGCTGGGATTGGCACTTCATAAACAGAAAACCACGTCCAGCCCTGAGTATTTATCCAGCTGGCACACATACAGCAATTCCACCCAGGCACCCAGAGTCAGAAACCGCCAGATCGCCCTGGAAAGGTTATAAAGACTTCACTTCCACGTCAGATGGAACGCGGGAAGGCAAGCGGGCCAAGTCCCCACACTGGGTAGCAGGAGCCCCCCCGCACCCCAGCTCGGCGGCCGCGGCCAGCCATGGGCAGCACCCACCGGGCGCCCCGAAAGCCGCCCGCATGGCCTGCAAGGGTGAGGGTGAGGTGGCCAGGCTACCGCCCACATTGCGGGGCATCCTGCTGAGACCAGGAAACCAAGAAATCAGGAACAAATCGGATGGAATTAAAAACCACCTCATGCAGGTTCCACGGGCCACCTCCCTCCATTAAACAGCAAGGCGATTTGTAGGCCTTTCTGACCCGCTCTCTGAGGAGCGCGGGGAGAGGATGTAGGGTCAGGGGGGGGCAAGCGAACCAGGAAACCGCTGCGGGAGAAGACATTTAACTCCTCACTGGGGCGCGCGCACGCTCGCGCACGAAGGCACACACACACACACACACACACACACACACACACACACGTACAAACAACACTAAAAGAATTCCTTCATCAAAAACTGGGCCTATGGATTTGGAATCGGAGTTGATTTCTTTAAAAAAAATTCTGAATTTCTCCATTTGATTCAGTTATTGGCTCATTTCCTAAGAGGTTGGTCCTTTCTAGGTCCTGGGAAACTTTGATCATCCTAAACTAACATTCGGGAAACAATGAAATGAAAAAAACTACAAAGCACCAAAAGCTGCTGCGGGCAGAAGGCTTCGCCCAGGAGTCCGCAGTGGACGGCAGGGTAGGTAGGAGGCGAAGCCGCAGGGAAGGAATCCAGTTCTCTCCGGACAGCCGGGGGCGCGGCGCGCGGCACGGTCCCGGGAACCGCCGCCAACGAAACTTCCGAAGGTTCGCGGAGGTGGGGAGCTGGCGGCTCCGGGATCAGGACGGAGCGACCCTGGAGGGAGGGACCCCGAGGACAGGCATCGGAGGGGTCGGGGCTGCGCTGGGCTGAGTGGCGTCGGAGTGGTTTGGGAGCTCCTGATGGAGCGCGGGCCTCGCGGGGTGGAAGTCAGGTCCCGGGGATCCGGCCCCCGCGCCTGCGGGTCAGAGGTCCCAGGAGCCGCCGCAGACCCGGCCTGGCTCCGAGGGGGCGAGGCAGCCGGCTGCGGAGGAGGGGGCGGGGTGGGCGGAGTAGGGAAGGGGCGTCGCCTCGGTCGCCCCCGCCCTCTCTGCGGTCATTGGGCAGCCGCCGCGGGGTCCGCGCCACCTTCTCCCCGGCGCACCCGTCCGCCCCCCCTGCGCTCCTCCGGGGGCTGGTCCGGCCCCGGCCGCTGACGTCACCGACAAGTTTGCTGCCCTCGGAGCTCCACGTGTGGCGGCGGCGACTGCCCGGGAGGCGGCGGGGAGGCGGGGAGCGCAGTGGCCGCGGCTGCAGACGCGTCCCGCGCATCCCGGTTCAGCCGCGCCGCTCCCAGGTGGGGCCGAGAGCCGCCGGAGCGGCCGGGCGCGCACGGAGAGGAGCGGACGACTGGGCGCGGCCCCTCTGGCTCCCGCTCCGGCAGAGGGACTCGGGGGACCTCGCCCCAGGGCCGGGAGCGCGCACCCAGGCGGGCCGGGGACCGAGCAAGCGGCGGCTTGGAGGCGCTGTCCCCACCGCGGTCTGGAGCGCGCGAAGCCCAGTGGCCCGGGAGCCGCGCGTCCGCTCTCCGGGACCGAGCGAGGGATGCACGATCGCTGAGCTGGGACGCGCGCTGAGAGGCTGCTCCGGCCCGGGGCTAAGACGCACTCCTTTGCCACCCGCCGCCGAGATCCCCGTTCCGGCAACTCTTGGGGACCTGGGGCGCCGAGCGCGGCCCCGGGCTGAGGACTTGGGCGAGTCTAAGACGATGGTTTCTTAAGCACGGCATCACGTCCCCCTTCCCGCCCCCTCGACCGACCGGAGGCTGGGATCCCGCGCGCGGCTCCGGGGCCTCCATCTCCCGGAGGAGCCCCGGCTGCTGCCGCCGGGGCAGCTCGCACGGCCGCAGGGGCGCAGGGCGATGTGGCCTCGGTCCAGCGCGCAGGAGCCCCCGGAGGATGTCCCGGCACCTGGCGGAGTCCTGGCCTAGCATGGCCCGCGCGCTGCCCGACGTTGCCTCCGGCTAGGATGGCCCCTCCGGGCCCGGCCGGCGCCCACCCCACCTCGGCCGAGCCGCTGTCCCGCAGCGTCTTCCGCAAGTTCTTGCTGACCCTCTGCTCTCTGCTCACGTCCCTCTACGTCTTCTACTGCCTGGCCGAGCGCTGCCAGACCCTGTCGGGCCCCGTCGTGGGGCGGTCGGGCAGCGGCGAGGAGGCAGGGACCCCGGGCCGCGGCGTCCTGGCCGGAGGCCCGGGGGAGCTGGCCGCGTGGCCCGCGGCCGCGCGAAGGAAGCGCCTCCTGCAAGTGCGGCCGCGGCCGAGGCGCCGGCCGCCCTCCCAACGAGACGACCGCGAGGAGGCGGCCGGGGAAGAGGAGCCCCCAGGGCTGGCGGGGAGTCTCGGCGGCTCCGGGGCCGGGAGCAGCGTGGCCGAGACTCCGCCGGGGACCTTGGCCCTGCTGCTGGACGAGGGGAGCAAGCAGCTGCCGCAGGCCATCATCATCGGCGTGAAGAAGGGCGGCACGCGGGCGCTGCTGGAGTTCCTGCGCGTGCACCCCGACGTGCGCGCCGTGGGCGCAGAGCCCCACTTCTTCGACCGTAGCTACGACAAGGGCCTCGCCTGGTACCGGTGAGCGGACGTGGGGCAGGGAGGGGGCGGCCGGGGCTCGCGGAGGGGGCCCCAGGAGCCCGTGGCGACCCTCACCGAGTGCATCTCCCTCCCAGATTTCATCAGTGGGCAGAGGGTCACCAGTAGCTGTCCTTAAGATGAGAGGTCTTTCCCCCACCCTACCTCTGTCTAAATATGGCGAAATATTTAGTACTAAAGCCCTGTATTTTCGATTTGCCATATAGACATTATTTCCACAGTGAAGTGGAAGAGGGCGGGGGGGGGGGTGGTGGCGGTGGATATTTTGGCCTTAGAGATATTTTTCTTCAGTTTGTCGGATTCCTTTCTCCCCAAATAGCCCATCTTTTGATTTTCTCCTACTCTGTGGGAAGTAGAGAGAGAGAGAGAAAATGTCCCTGCCAAGTTAGAAACCTGCTCACCAATTACTAGATAAGTAACCTAGTGAGTGGATCCTTTCCCCAAGGAAACCTGTTTCTGTTTCTCCTTTATCTTCTGGGCGGTTCCCTGGGGTTAATGCAGTCTTTGCCATCGCCTATTTATTTACTTACGTTAACTCTTTGCCAGAGAATTGTCCTGGGTGGTAAGTAATATAGATAATTGTTCCGAGTGGTAAGTAATACAGACACTTCAAGTGTCAGAAACTAGACTCTAGGTTTGGGGGTATGTATGTGAGTGTGTTTTAAAAAAGGCTTTGTTGGCAATAACTTTTGTTTAGGGCAAGGAAATTGTACAAAATGCCTTCTGTATTTGTGGAAAAGAGTACCTTTTGTCTCTGGTCTGGTAGAAACTTTATTCTAAAGATCTTCGAACAATTCCCTTTATAAATGAGGTAGCCGAAATTTTTGTTAAAGGAAGAAAAATGGAGGAAAAATAGGAATCTTGGTAACGCTGTGAAAAAACCCTCCTAATGCAGTGTAGGAAACAAGGCTGATTTAGATCTTAATCTTAAATTTGCCAGTCTTCTCAAATTCAGACCACCTTTAATAACAGAATAAGCCAAACTCTAATAAATCTTAGTGTCACCTGGGTTTTGTTTGCCATAAAATATTGGTGCTTTTTTTCTCTCCTCAGAGCATAAGGAAAAATATGCTGGAATTTCCCATTTTCTAAAGTTTTATCTTGTTCATTAAATGTGCCTTCTCCTTATTATTTTAACTGAAATGATACTACAAAAGTTACAACACCGTTTAAGTATATTTCAAAAGCCCACTCAATTAGCCATTCATCCCCCAAAGAGAAATGGACATGATGTGACAAGTTTATTTACTTGAGAGTCAAGCACAGGAAGCAAATTTACAGTAACCCAACTCAGGAGAAAACGGTTTCGTCCTAAAAGTCAAACTTGAACATTAAACATGTTTCAAACAGTAACTTTCCATTTGTTGGAAAGAAAAACAAACAGCCTTCCCGTGCTATGGGATATATATCATTTAAAATCATCAGCCACTTAAAAAAATCCCCTTGTGTTTCTGTCATTTCTGTTGTATCCTCTGGGAAGTTCTTATAAAAATGACCTGTTGAATCTGGAAACAACAGGTCCTTCTTCTTAGCACAAAGGCAGCTCTGTTTTTTCCATCAAGGACACAAGAAAGAAGTGATTAAACACCCCCTAAAACTCTTATCTAAAGCAGTTTGCATTGAATGCGGCCCAGTACATGGCTGTAAGTGAACACATTTCAAGCCGACTGCCCCAAAACATCTAAGACAATGTTGGACTCTGAGGTGCTTTATGTATAGTGAAATATTCAGTACTAACCCCCTATATTTTCGTTTCGCCACATAGACTTTTTTTTCCACAAAGTAGGATTGTTTCTTCCCGTTTCAGAGATGAGTATCTGAGGGTACAGTATATCCAGAGAGCTGGATCTTATTTTCTGTGGACCTTTCTGAGCTTGTGTAAGAGAAGGAAGGTTTCAAGGTAACTAGAAACACAAGTTGGTTTTTTTTTTAGAAGGGAGAGGCAATTTAAAAAAAGAAGAAAAAGTCATAAACTTTTAGGCTGCTTTCTTGCTTGGAAACTGGATGCATGCTGTAGAGTAAATATCTCCTTGGATTGTTTACTTGGGTAGAGGAGTTTTATAAAGCAATTTATGGTGGTTACAAACATAACTGCACAGTAGACTTCATGGTTTGGTGAATTTAATTTTCTAAGTGTTGGAGCAATGTCTTTGTTTTACCATTTGCAATGGTCTTTTATTGGATGCATAAATTTAAGTTTAACTCAATTACATGGAAAACTCTTATTAAAAAAGTCCAACCTATGGAGGCTGGATTATGCGATTATTTAATGAAATTTTGCCACAGTTCTCTTTTATCTTGGTTCTGAATTTGAATTTAGATGTTTGTGGAAAAGACTGAAGACTTAAACATGAAAAAGAAAATCACACACAACACCATCTATTAGGCACGTTTTAGCTCTTGTGTTTAGCCAGTATTTTAGGTAAAGGGATTCCTTTTAGACCTTCCTGATTCAGTCCCAAAATTGTAATATAGGATTTCTAACACACACTTATGAAATGCCACCCCCCTCCCCCCACACACAGGAACAGAAAGAAAACCCTATTATTTGAGCCCTGAAGTGAGTTATTCCAAGCAAAAAAAAATAATAATCTGTACAATATTTTTTAGATGCCCATTGACATGGGAGAATCATCTAAATCTTGCCTTGTTTTTTCACCCAGTGAAGTTTCTCTCCATTTGCCAGAATAGTTTGTTGTGGCAGCGCCCCCTACCGTCCTGATGATGGCACAAATCTGTTGCTGATGGGAAGTTGGGAGAAATATCTCTTGGAAATTGAGTTTGATAGTTTAAAACGTTTGTTGCTGGGACGTGTCAATACATTTCTCTCTCTATGGAAGAAAATTAATTGTACTTTTTTAAACTACATCCCAGAAATAGTGTAATCAATGGTTTCTTCGTTTGGACAAGTGTGTAGCAAAGCTTAAGAAAACAAGTGTATTCAAAATCTCTAAAAAGGAAATTATTCATATTGATTTAAAATGTCCGAATAGTACTCTCAAATCAGTGAAACATAGGGATATTTTAGTATGTCAGGGAATTTGTTAATGATAATTTAGGAAGCTTCAGTGGAGTTTTCTGGGTATGAAACTCCGCCCTGATGGGGTTTAGAAAACATTCCGCATGACTTAATTTAGCCGACATGCTATCAAGGACGACGACAAATGTCTGGCTCACGCATCACGGGAAAGCAATCTTCACCAAACTGTGTCTCCTCATCCATCGGATGTGTGGCGGGTCCCTCGAGAAAAGTGGGGAATTATTTCATTAATTTCAAAACTTTAAGATTTCTTCTGAAAGCTAAGACCAGACACCTCTGCTGTAGCTCAAGACCAGATGAACCTGGAGTTCAATAAGAACCCCCCTCGCCCACTCTGCTTGTCTATTTGCACCAATTATAATGTATGGTTATTTGTCTCCTAAAAAGATACGTTAGCTTTTATCTTACCTCCTAAGATAAAAAATACCTATTTATAAAGTATTTAAAGATACGTGTGTGTGCTTATACATACTATGTATTTATATATGTATGTATATGTTTGCATTCTGTTTAACACTTCAGTCTTTTATTTTGGGACAAGATAGTTAAGTGTTCGTTGTCTAATTTCTTATGCTAGCATATCTCATTCCTATATTTTGATTCAGTTTTTTTTCTTTAGTGAGACTGGATGATTTTCACAGAGAAAAATGTTGCCAATATTATTTTACTCTGTAGCAGTGGTCCCCAGCCTTTTTGGCACCAGGCACAGGTTTCATAAAAGACAATTTTTCCACGGACTTGGGGTGGGGGGGGGTGGTTCCAGAATTATTCAAGCATATTACATTTATTGTGCACTTTATTTCTGTTATGGTTATGTCGGTTCCACCTCTGATCATCAGACTTTAGGTCCCGGAGTTTGGGGACCCCCGTGTAGTATCCAGGAAGATCAGAGGTGACTCAGCTTGGAGTTCAGGAGATGGTTCTTTCCACGGCTTCAGAATGTGAAGCTCTCTGGCCCTTCCCTATCACGGCCTTGTTTATCATCCCCGGGAGAGGCAGGCTGAGCAGAGGCACTTTCGGTTCGTATCGGGGGTGATGGGCGTCTCAGAGCAGCTGGGAGCAGCTGTAGAGCACCCCCGTGTTCGCTTTCCCACCCTTGTGAGCCACCAGCCCTTCTGCAGGAAGGGTGGGGGATGAAATTTGAGCCACAGGAGTCTGGCCACCCATGCAAGGTCCTGGGGGCTCCCGTCCAAAGAGGCCCTGTGTCCTCAGAGGGGAGTGAAGGACCTTGGAAGGGATGAAAGGTTGAGGGGGAAGAGGGGAGAAGCAGCTTTGGGCACTGAGTCCTGTGTCTTTGGAGGGGGAAAGGGCATCATGTCTTTCATTCATTTGCTCCCAGGAGTCCTCAGTGACAGGACTCGTTCCGTCAAGTGGGAGATTGCAAACAGTGCCTTCGAGACGCCTCATGCTGCCATTTTGTTTTGGGTTCATGCCCTGGTAGGCCTCCCCAGCAAGAAAAGTTCAACAGTCTCGTCTGTGTGTGTGTGTGTGTGCACGTGCACTCAGGTTTGTGCATGAACCCACATTCAAGAGGAGGCACCCAGTAGGTGGAGAAAGTGATAGAACTGATAACAGGAATGTTACTTAGTGGTTAGGGAACTTCTGAGCAGTATCAGACTCAAGTGAAACAGGGTCTAGGATATTGAGTCCAGCCATTAAAACAACAACAACAGCAAAGCCATGCTTGGTACAGCCTGGAGTGGGAATGCCTGGTGTGAGTGATTATTCACTTAGAGCAATGAGCTTCATCACATGCTGATAGAGCGTCCTTTTGTCATCTCCTGCCTTCCCTAAAAAAAAAAACCTAAAAACGCTCTGGCCTAAATATTTGTCTCATGGAAATGTCTGTGGATGGGCCCAGAAAGAGGACATACCAAATCTGTGTTCTGGAAGGGTCATGAGAACAAAATAAGCTTTTGCAGTTAATGACAAGAGGGAGTGACCTTACACAGGCCAGAAGCTCCCGTCTTAGGAGGAGAGTGTCACAGAGCAAACAAACCCACTTGATATAAACAGTGAAGGCTTGCCTGTCTATGGGATGCGTTTGAACAACTGTACATCACACTTACCATCAGGTTGCTGGGTCGGAAACTTCATAGAGGTAGCGCTTTTCCTTAGGGAAAAGCTTTCCCTTTCTTCACCAAGGAACAGGAACTTAGCTGATAAAGAGCTTCATTTTTCCGTGTGCTTCCTAGTAATACTGGCCTTGAAGCTTTGAGAAAGTTTGTTTCTCCTTAAGTGATGAATCCTTATTGTGGAAATGAGGTTTCTTATTAAGGCATATGCCTTTAATATTATAACCAGAGGAAACTGCACTTCAGTAATATTTTGGCTCCCTAGTCTTTGCGTTTGTAAGAATGTCTTTAAAATGTTTGCCAGCACTTTAAAATCTTTGCTAATTTGATACAGTTAAAAAGTCTCTATGGGCATAGGGATATTGATACAGTTAATAAATAAGCCTATATGAAATAAACTTACGTGAAACCAGAACCTAGAAATTGCGGAAATGCCGAGTTCAGAGACATGAAGCATACTCCCAGCTGCTTGCCTCCAGTGGTACAACTTCTGATTTTTTTACATCACTCATGTGGTCTTGACTGTTACATTTAATCTGTGATCCTTTGAAAGCTGTATTCCAGAAGTTCAGATTTGCTATCAGGTGGCTATAAACGTGGGCTTCCCAGGTGGCTCAGTGGTAAAGAATCCACATGTCAGTGCAGGAGACCCAGGTTCCATCCCTGGGTTAGGAAGATCCCCCGGAGAAGGGAATGGGAACCCACTCCAGTATTATTGCCTGAAAAATCCCATGGACAGAAGAGCCCTGGCTGTTTACAGTCAATGAAATCCTAAAGAGTGGGACACGGCTTAGTGAGCAAACACGCACATAAGGCGGTAAATGTTTAAAAAAAGAAAAGAGGAAATGTTTAGTAAGAAGGAAACTTAGTACTTGACGTTAGGCTTGTGATATTCTTGCAAAATTTAAAAAAAGAAAAAAAAAAAATCCTGTTCAGGGACTCTTGAGAGCAGCCCACTTTGAATGTGACATTTAGCGCCACCTAGTGGGAGGGAGAGTCAGCAAGGAGCCCAAAGGGCTGAACCGGGAAAACTTCATCATGATCAGCGTATATTTGGTCTCCCTGTTTTTAAAAAACAAAAAACAAGGAGGGAAAATCATGTTGGGTAGCACTTACAGCCTCTCTGCCTGAGCCCACTTTTTCAGGCAGGGAGGTTGTCCTTTAGAGAGAAATAAAAAAGACCTGCCTTGACAATAAACCTAAAAAACAAGGTAGAAGTGATTAGGAGATTTGTATTAGAAATGTGCATGCCTGAAAGAAATACCATATGCCCCAGATTAGTTTTGTTAGTGTGTTTTGCCTCTGTTTCTGAAAACCAGCTTCACATGAAAATACTTCCAGATGATTTTTATTTCAACATCAGTCATGCAGTCTTATTTCTTCCACCCTGTTGGACAGGGTCTTGAGGAGGGTCCCAGGATTCTTATGGGGTGGCACCCAGAAGCCTGTTTAACCCTTGACATGCCTGAGATACACTTTGGAAGATCTATCCGTGTGAGACAGTCTTATAGGAAGGTCATTTCAGAGTTTCCAGCAGGAGACAGCTTCCTGTGAAGCTGTCCAGGGCCTGGGGAGCTGGGTGGGCAGGTACACAATACTATATATAAAATAGATAACCAGCCATGGACCTACTGTATAGCACAGAGAACTCTACTCAGTATTTTGTAATAACCTATATGGGGAAAATACCTGGAAAAACAGATACGTATGTGTATCTGAATCACTTTGTTCTAGACTTGAAATTAATGCAACATTGCAAATCAACTCAACTCCAGTTTTTTGTTTTTGTTTTTTTAAAGTAAGCATGGATGGTAAGGGGCTTATAGGAATGTTACAGTGGAGGAACCTGGCAGACCCCACCCAATCCAGGTGATGTGAGTGACATCCCCTTGTTTTCCTATTGAGATCGGTGTGTGTGTGTGTGTGTGTGTGTGTGTGTCAGTCAGTCAGTCAGTCATGTCCAACTCTTTGCGACCGCATAGACTGTAGCCCACTAGGCTCTTCTGTCCATGGGATTCTCCAGGCAAAAATACTGGAGTGGGTTGCAATTTTCTTCTCCAGGGAATCTTCCCAACCCAGGGAATCAAACCTGAGTCTCCCACATTGCAGGCAGATTCTTTACCATCTGAACTACCAAGGAAGCCCCTGAGATCTTGTATCCCCTGGTGCAGTGCAGGAAGAAAGGCTTCATGTGCAGGGTTGTCTGCCCCCGCCAAATGCTCAACCCCCGTCTGGTCATGAGAAAACATGAACGTATGGGGCAGCCACAAAATACCTGAGCAGCATTCTTCACAAACGTCGAGATCGAGACTAGCAAAGTAAGGGAGCGGACAAAAGAGACTAATTACTAATGAGCACGTAGAATCTGGTACCGTCCACTGTGTCCCGGGAATAGAAAAAGGGCGTTGATGAAAAACTGAGGATATGTGACTGGCGTGTGTGGTTTAAGTTCATGGTGTCATAGCAAGGTTAGTTTCCTGGTTTGATCCTTTACCAGGGAAGCTGATAACCTCGGGGGAAGCTGTCTGGGTGAAGGGTTTCTGAGAAGTTTCTGCACTGTTTTGTTTACAATTTTCTTGTCTAGAATGATCCCAAAACCAAGGGAGAAAAAGCATCATTAACAAAGAAGGCAGAGGGGTGGGATGAGGGTTCAGGAAAGGTTCGGGAGGGAGGGACTATATATGTGCTTAGAGCCGATTCAGTGTGTTCTATAGCAGAAACTAACCTAACATTGTAAAGCAGTTATACTCCAATTAAAAAAAAGGAACAGAAAAACAAAAAGAAGGCAGAGGGCACGAGGGCTCATTCTGAAACCCTCTACCAAGCGAGCCCTTTGCTCCTCCCCTCCCAGCTCCCTCCACCCCCCATCACGCCCCCCAGCATGGGCTAGCCAGCTCCCCTCCACGCCAGCACCTGTCGCTCCAGACATGCTGATCTTTCCCTCAGCTTATTTCATAATAAAGTTGGCTCAGGGCTCCCCTGCCTTCTCTCTTGTCTCTGAAGCATGGGCAGAGATGGTTTTGTATTCTTTTTCTGTTCTTTGTGGCTGGCAAGTGTCACGCCACAAAGGTATAAAGTCACCCAGCCCTGACTGAAGCCCTCTCAGGCTGGAGAGCAAAAGCTTTGATGTTGGTGATGGGTTTTTGAGGACACAAAGGGCTGAAGTGGGAGTCAGAGGAAAATCTGACGTGGGCATCTGGCTTTGTCTGTTGTTGCTTCCAATCAAGGAGGAGGAGTTGTCAGGGGTGGGGAAGCTGGCGATGTAGGTTAGAGGGATGGGCAGACCCGTGCCTGTTGGATGTGCCTTAAGCTAGGATGACAACACAGTCTAGATTTTAGGGGTGAGCTTAAATATTCTTTTTTAAAAATACTTATTTATTTGGCTGCACCAGGTCTTAGTAGGGGCAAATGGGCTCTTTAATTGCAGTATGTGGGATCTAGTTCCCCGACCAGGGATCAACCCCGGCCCCCTGCATTGGGAGCATGGCGTCTTAGCCACCGGACCGCCAGGGAAGTGCCCTCAGTTTAACTAGTCTATCTCCTTACCTGACCTTGTGCTCTAACCTTTGGTTTAGACCCTGGCTTGTGAGACCCACTGCAGCAGCGATGCAGATCTGGAACAGCTGCAGGTGTGAAGGCGAGGGAGGAAAGGAGAAAGTCCAGTTTCCATAGTGCTGGAGGGCTGGACCTGGGCAATCTGGGTGGTTCTTCCTGCTGGAACAACTAAGCCTGGGATGCCAGTGTTGTCAGACTCCAAGTTCCCGTCTGGCCAGCATGCTGGCGTTTTCTGCTTCTGTTTTTAAGCCCACAGTTGTGCATCGGAGGCTCTGACTTAATAAAATTATGAAAATCTGCCTCAGAACATCTCCTTTGATATTTTTAACAAAATATTAAATAAAAATTACATTTTTACTAAAGCAAAACAAGAAAACAACTCTGGCTACATCTCGAGACTCAAAGAAGATAACAGTATTTCCTCTTAATCCTTGACTCACTTACCTTGATTGAATCTGTTTTATGAACCTGTATCATGCCAAGGACAAGTTATTAAATGCTTGTGTAGATAAAAATAATTTCTATGCTTTAATGCTATTCTGGGCTTGTTTGGCATTTTTCCACCTTAGGTGGCATACACTTTTCTTCATGCAGTTTGGAACCTTATAAATATACCAAAATATTTGAGCCTGCAATGTACATTTGATGAAATGTCATTTGAGTTTCTATTTCATTTATCTTCACTCTGATTTTTGTTATTTTCTTCCTTCTAATAACTGTGGTGGTGGTTCTTTTTCTGCTTCCTTGCAGGGTAAAGTTAGGTTGTTCATTTGACTTTCTTGAATGCAGGCATTTATCACTATGAACCTCCCTCTTAGAACTGCTTTTACTGTATCCCGTAAGGTTTTGGTGTGTTTCCTTTCCATTTTTATTTGTCTCAAGTTATTTTCAAAATTTACTTTTTGATGTCTTCTCTGACTCATCGTGTTGTTCAGTCTCTACATATTTGTGGATTTTCTATTTTTCTTCTTGTCACTTATTTCTAGCTTCATACCACTGTGGTCCGAAAAGACACATATCATGATCTCAAGCTTCTTAAATGTGTTAAGACTAGATTCGTGGTCCAGCCTATGACCCACCCAGGAGAATGTTCTGTGATGTTCACAGAGTTCATCTGTAGGCATATCAGAAATCCTGAGCCATCCAATTGATTTATCACCCATCCATTAAAATATAACAATCAGCATGGAGGAAAACAAAATCCTCTTTATTTAGTGGTCCAGATGAGCAAGTTTCCTCCTTCTAAATGGCTGCATGGGGATGCCAAAATATTGTCAGAAATAAAATGAGAAGGCGGCTGGCTGCTCCTAGAAGTAGGGGGCAGGGTGAGTTGGTGGCTGTACTCATTCCTTAAGATCTTCAACCCTGTTCTCTCTTTTGACTGTGGGAAACCCCCAACCATCCTGCCCTGAACATGGCTGAGTCATCGCCAAAGTCCACCTTACTCTTTTCTGAAGTATTTCAGATTGACACTTTTATTCTTTAGAAGTGTTGATACTCCCAGTCAGGCCATAGCCCAGTTTTTACTCCCCAGCACTCTTCTGTTGATCTTCATTATTGTTGTTATTAATAACTTTTATCTAATTATTCTGCCAATTTGTCATTAGTAGTGCCAGGCTCTATACTGTAGTGGTCAGGTCATTGCCAAATAAGACATGACTGTTGATTTGCATTTCTTTGGTTTTAACAATCAGAAACTGTAAAGAAAATTGGACTTAGAAGGTATCTTAGAGATTGTTTTCTGCCTATGAAAAAACAGGGTGCCTTGCCTAAGATTAAACCAAAGACAAGCACTCAGAACTTCTATTTTTCATCGTAAAATTCTGAAGACTACAACTGGGAAACCATTGCTTGCTCTGAATTACGTAAATTTTATTTTGGAGGATTTATATCAATGGCAAAAATATTCCAGAGAATGGAACAATTGATAGCATTATTTTCTCTCCTTCCAAGACTGGTGATTAAAACAGTGAATCAAGTTGAGTCAGTGATCAATTCATCTTTGCATTTCTGGCTTTCATGTCAGATGTTTTCACCAATATTTTGATGCTTACAGATTTTGGAACCCAGCTAGCACCATTGGCCTATGGATCCTAGTAAGTAATTTGTTTTATGGTTGTTACCTGTTTGTAAAAGATTAGTGGGAGAAATCCAAGTACAGACAGGAGAATGTTTTCTTTTTCTCTCTTGAGCATTTGGAGTAGGAAGTGATCAATCAAATTATAGGAATAAAATTCCTTTCCCTTTTTCAGAGTTCTCATTTGGATTAGAGCTCTCCTTTCAATAGGAAATATCAAAGTTGCCAGGCTGGTTTGAGTGACAAAGTCAAAAATGGTATGTTTGTTACGGTCATAAATCTTTGCAGATACTCATTACGCTCAGGTATTTTAAAAAGGGAGCTGGATTAAGCTGCAGTGAAAGTTACATTCTCAGGGCTAACTGCTCCCCTCCCCTCATCACCTTCCTTAACTGAAGCCGTGTTTGCTCCCGGTGGATGCTTTGAAAATTTCTGGCCCTACAAACAGGCCGCAGTGATGAAGCGATTTCGTTTTACAAACAAAGCTGTCAAGTAAACATCTGGCATCTGGTTCTTTTTCTTAATTTTCTGCTGGACTTTAATTATTCTTGTAGTTTTCTTTCATCAAATGTTGTGGGATTTTTTTTCTTTTTTAAGAAATAAAAGCTGCTTGTTTTTCTTCCTAATGAGGTCTTTCTCTTTCTTCTTGCTATAGGAGGACTTGAGATTACAACAGTATCTGTTAAAAAGGCTTTCCCCAAAGCCAGAGGGTCTGCTAAAATGCCCTGCTAAGGTTTAATGATGGAAAGAAAATACATTTAATCTGTTTCATATTTATACCGGGAGAGGTCATGGGGAGCTAATGCTTGTGATGAAAATTCTTGGGGTTTTCAGGTGCACTTGCTCTGTGGCAAAAGGTGGCAAGTTGGAAGCAAATATTGGAGAAACCACTTCTTGGCTCCAGTTGACAGTTAACAGAAAGGTAGACTTCTAATTCGGAGAAGGCAATGGCAACCCACTCTAGTACTCTTGCCTGGAAACTCCCATGGACGGAGGAGCCTGGTAGGCTGCACTCCATGGGGTCGCTAAGAGTCGGGCACGACTGAAGTGACTTAGTAGCAGCAGCAGCAGACTTCTAATTGACATACCCTCTGATTTCTCTAAAGAATCTTGGGATATTGATTTTTTAGAAACCATAGTGAGAAATAATTAACATGTTCAAAACAAAAACTCAGAAAGCCCAAAATTCTGCAAAGAATGGAGTAAATCAACCTCATCTGACCCAGAGCGGCTGCTAGTTTTTAACCTTTGGCTTGAAGTGAAGATCCGCGTCACCAGCAAAAATCTGGTGTGTACTAAGAGTTTTTCAAACTCTGAATTGCAAGACATTGGTGTATAATAAAGCCAATCATTATTTTTTAATGGAAAGGGTTATAATAGCATAAAATAGGAGAGTGAATCCCAGGTAGTAACCCAGGCAAATATTACCTTGACAAACTTGCTTCAGGTATGAACACAGATAAGTAGATCAGGTGTGTGCAGGAAGGTTGAAGATCAAATGTACTTGTCAGTAGTGGATCTCGTTAGGAAAAACTTTGAAAAACACTGGCCAGTGTGAGCAGAGGTCCTGCGTGAAAAGACTGTAGTGAACATGCTGGGGGTGTCCCTCCAGAAACTCACCTCACTCTTTGTCCACCTTCTGACTCTGGGCCCTGGAACTTTACCTGTCACAGGAGAGATTCACTATTTGTTTCGTGAAACAAAAATGATGCCTTAGGTCATGGGTCAGCAGTTTTTTTCTGGAAAGGACCGATAGTAAATGTTTTAGATTTTGTTAGTCAGACGGTCTCCATCACAAGTATTCAACTCTGTTTCTTAGCAGGAGAGCAGCCTTGTTGTTTTTCAGTCACTCAGTCGTGTCTGACTCTCTGCAACCCCATGGACTGCAGCACGCCAGGCTTCCCTGTCCTCCACTGTCTCCTGGACTTTGCTCAAATTCATGTCCATTGAGTTGGTGATGCTAGCCATCTCATCCTCTGCCACCCTCCTTTTGCCTTCAGTCTTTCTCAGCATCACGGTCTTTCCCAATGAGTGGGCTCTTTGCATCAGGTGGCCAAAGTATTGGAGCTTCCTTATGTAAATGATGGATGTGGCTACCTCCCAATATGTAAATGAATGGGCTTGGCTATGTCCCAGTCAAACTGTATTGACCAAAACAAGCCTTTGGTGCACTGGACATGCTTTTCAGACTTCTAGGACAGGCTAAAAGCTTCATGTATGTCCCTGGACCTTCCCTTACTTTACTTATCATGTAACTCTCAGGTGAGTATCCATCATGAACACTCATGGGAGGTGTTGAGGATGTGTGATGTAGCTGATGGACTCCCCACAAGGTATCACTCAGAAATTACAGCTCCTCTTGGCCAGATGAGGCTAGAAGAGTCCATCCTGGGAGTGACCTCTGGGAACTTTTTGACATATGCAGACTTGTGCAGGACGATGGCATTTCATGTAAAGGTGATTCATGTGCTCAATGACAAACATTTTACTTTAGAAAAGCCATCATATAACACATCCAAGCAGTCTTTGGTCTTTTTTTTTTTTAATATGAAAACAGTTTAATAATGCATTTTGCTGTTTCCTTGACTTTGTACTTGAGTATGTGTTTAATTTACATACATCTTCCTCCGCGTCTCCATTTGGATGGCTGGGCATCCTGTGATGGGGTCACTTGACCTCTGTCCTGAAATGCATTCCCACCCTGTGGTTTCAGCCAACAGTTTGAGTTTGCAGGTGAGGAGTGAGACGTCAAACTGGGATCAAAGTGTCGGGAAGGATTTTTGAGACTATTTCATGGCATGTGTAGGGAGACTAATAATATTTCGATAGAAGCCAATATGCCTGAAATATTACAATTTCAATGCAGAATCAACAGTAAAACATTATCAATGAGATATTTTGCATTTTTCATACAAAATCTTCCAACTCTCAGATGCATTTTATTTTTTAACACTTTATTTTTTAATTTTAAGTTTTACGTTTTTTAGTTGTGCCACATGGCACGTGGATTTTAGTTCCCTGACCAGGGATTGAACCCATGCCCCCTGCATTGGAAGGCAAATTTCTAACCACTGCACCACCAGAGAAATCCCTTTTTTTTCTTTTAATTGCAGATTGTGCTCTTTGGATGGATACTTAAGGCTTCCTGCATTAGTTTTTACACACAAGTAGCATCTGATTGATATTCCTATTTAATTTTCTTGAACATTCTGGGAAAAGTGCAGTGGCTAATTTCCAAGGCAGTGCTGCACGAGCCTATTCTAAACTCCGTTGCAAGGGTAGAAAGCAAAATAAACTTGCTTTAAGAATCCCTATATTTTTGCAAACTCACTCAAAAATTCCCTGAAAGAATGAAGATATTTGAATACTTTGTGTTTCCTCTTACCAACACTGAAATTCAAAGTTGCAACCATGGATATTCTTTCAATGGTGACATCTTATTTATTCTTGATGAATGCCTAATAGTGGACATTGTAATGTTTCCTTTTCGCTGGGAATTTTGGTGATGATGAGAAAGCATTAAAAAAAAGGGAGGGGGAGAAAAAACTGAGAAAAGCAAACCAACGTATTCCTACTCTTTGACTCACAAATTTATTGCTTGTGGGAAAAAATTGTTTCTGTAGTGTTAATTTCTCATGTAAGTTGATGGCAGTCATTTCTGATTTAGAGGCTTATGGAGAAAGGACTTGGAGGACATTGCAAGTTGAAAATGGCTTAAAATAAGGATACTCGGGTATCTAAAGTTCAGAAGCTATTTTCATGGCATCTCTCTAGGTTTAGTCTTGGAATGTTGTAACTAATTAATCTATTTCACTGTGGTGGTCCTTTCCAGGTCACTCAGAAATTGAGGTGGGGGGCCTTTAAAAAGCATGGTGATGGATCCAGGGGATCAGTTTGGAGAAGAGGAGGGGAGGGGAGTGTGTGAGACTTGCAGAGAACCGTGGCAGCCCCCTGCAGCGTTCTCACCCGGGAAATCCCGGGGACAGAGGAGTCTGGCGGGCTACAGTCCCTGGGGTCCCCAAGAGTCAGACACAACTTAGCAACTAAACAGAAACAATAAGAACAAACAAATTCCGTTCCTAGAGAGTTGAGACTTAGTACAAAGTCTGTGAAACTCAAACAGGAACTGAATATCACGAAACCGAATCCAGTCACACCATTCTGAGCCTACGGTGCCCTCGAGGGCTTCAGTTCAGTTCAGTTCAGTCGCTCAGTCGTGCCCGACTCTTTGCTACTCCATGAACTGCAGCACATCAGGCCTCCCTGTCCATCACCAACTCCCGGAGTTCACTCAGACTCACGTCCATCGAGTCAGTGATGCCATCCAGCCATCTCATCCTCTGTCATCCCCTTCTCCTCCTGCCCCCAATCCCTCCCAGCATCACAGTCTTTTCCAATGAGTCAGCTCTTCGCATGAGGTGGCCAAAGTACTAGAGTTTCAGCTTTAGCATCATTCCTTCCAAAGAACACCCAGGGCTGATCTCCTTCAGAATGGACTGGTTGGATCTCCTTGCAGTCCAAGGGACTCTCAAGAGTCTTCTCCAACACCACAGGTCAAAAGCATCAATTCTTCAGCGCTCAGCCTTCTTCAGAGTCCAACTCTCACATCCATACATGACCACTGGAAAAACCATAGCCTTGACTAGACGGACCTTAGTCAGCAAAGTAATGTCTCTGCTTTTGAATATACTATCTAGGTTGGTCATAACTTTTCTTCCAAGGAGTAAGGGTATGCAAATGACTGCATGGAACCTTTGCTCAGCTAATATCCTGATTAAAATGAAACCAGTCACCCCATAGCCATCTGCATTAGTGCAACAGAACTGGAGAGCGTTTCAGTGTGTGGCCAGATTACTACGTGATTGCAGCAGTGGAGAAAGTGGAACACTTGAGGGAAAGAGAAAGAGAAACACTTTGGAACGAATGCCTCAGAGGCCACCGATAAAGGGGCCTAGAGACCCACGTGGAGGGGCGTGAGCTGGGAAAGGCGGTTCAGGTCTGGCTGGTGGGCACCCTTGTTCTCGGCAGATTCCTCTGGGGATTTTTGTGTGTCACGGCATGATTCATGTCCGACAGATTTGTAAGTGAAGTGAAAGTCACACTCTGTCAGCGTGCCTGCTGGGATGACTGTCCGAGACAGCAGAGCTGAGAAAGAGGGTTTGGGGAAAATATGACAGAATGTCAAATGTGATTTCTTGTAAGAGATTATTGATTTCTTGGGGAGAGGGAACAGGAAAATCATGAGTGGTATGATATGATGTGTGAACAGAGATATACAGATGTCATAGGTGATTATTATGAAGTCCTTGCAAATCCTGAGAGCTCAGTTGGTAAAGAATCCACCTTCAATGTAGGAGACCCCAGTTCGATTCTTGGGTCAGGAAGATCCACTAGAGAAGGGATAAGCTACCCACTCCAGTATTCTTGGGCTTTCCTTGTGGCTCAGTTGGTAAAGAATCTGCCTGCAATGTGAGAGACCTGGGTTGGGAAGATCCCCTGGAAAAGGGAAAGGCTACCCACTCCAGTATTCTGGCCTGGAGAATTCCATGCACTCTATAGTCCTTGGGGGTCACACAGAGTGGGACACCACTGAGTGACTTTCACTTCACTTACAAATCTGTTGGAGATGAATCATGCCATGACCAATCCTCTGATTGTTATCAAACATCAATGGAGATACATATATATATATATATATATATATATAATATATACTTGTGCTTCCTGAAACTCCCAAATGTAGAGATGTTTGTACCAGCCCCTATAATATATATATATAGGGCTTTCAGTTGGCGCTAGTGGTGAAGAACCTGCCTGCTAATGTAGGAGACATAAGAGATGTGAGTTTGATCCCTGGGTTGGGCAGACCCCTGGAGGAGGGCGTGGCAGCCCACTCCATTATTCTTGCCTGGAGAATCCCATGGACAGAAGAGCCTGGTGGGCTACAGTCCAGAGGGTCCCAAAGAGTTGGACACAACTGAAGCAAGTTAGTATGCTTCAGGGCTAAGATATACAGATATATATGCATATATCTAAAAGTCTGTATTGATATATAGTTGATTCACAATGTTGTACTAATTTCTGCGATACAGCAGAGTGACTCAGTTATACAAACATGTATTCTTTTCCATTATGGTTTATCATGGGTACTGAATACAGTCCCTGTGCTATGCAGCAGGACCTTGCTGTCCATCTATTTGGAGAGATTGTATTTTGACTCTCTTCTTGCAGGCATGTTTCTCCTTTGTTTATACAAAAAAAAAAAAGCAAATAAATAATAGTTCATTTTAACAGCTCTGTTAGTACATAGACTTGAACATGGGACTTCCATGCAACTAGTCTTATAGTCTTAGCACAGTTTTAAAGGTTCAAGTGAAATGGTTCAAAACAGGAAGTTCTTAAAAATTGCATTCTCATTAGATATGTAAACAATTTCAACACAGTGATGTGGGTGTCTGACTTCTGATTGCCTCTTATCAGAACTTAGTAGAATATGCTAGCTCAGTTTTTGAAAGCGTGGGCAAAATCATTTTCCGTAAAGAAAGTACTTTTCGTTCCTCCCCAAGGCCTTACAGATCTGAACTGTTGAACTCAGACTTGAGTAATGATGTCCTATACTTTGCCAAACAAGTCGTTTCCCCGTTTATCACATCCATCAGAAGGGGAAGTGTCCCGCAGGACAAACTGTTTCCCAGGAAAGGCCTTTTCGTGTGTATGTGTCTGTTTTCTTAAGTCAAGGTAAGTTGAAAATCAGAGGAAAATTTCAAGTTGGCTTCCATATCGTTCGCAGGCGATGTTCACGAATCTGAGTCTATGGGTTGTATTCTGTCTGCACCGAAATGCTGAGACATTAATTAAAGAGGAATCTATAATCACAGAAAAATAATGCAGACTGTTTAACAGCACCCGATCATGTAAAAAGGATGGAAATAAGGCATAGTTGCAGCTTTATTCGGCATAGCTGCAACTAAATAAAAAATATGTTGTAAATATTTTTTTGAAAACTTGAAAAATTTAGGCTCAGAACAGTGTGACTGAATTTACTTTTATTGTATTTAATTCCTGTTTGAATTTCACAGAGTTGGTACTAAAGCGGTCTCTAGAAACTGACCTTGTTTGTACTTATCCCAAAATCAATTATTAAGAAATAAGTACATGATGGTAAAATCTCATATTAGCATTGGAAATGACCTCTGAGTCATTTGGCCCAATACTTATCTGATAGACTGAAGTTTATTAATATTAAAACGGCCCCATAGCTACTCTGGTCAACAAATCATCTCCTGATACATCTTAAAACACTGATAACATTTATGTGTGCTGTCTCTCAGTCGTGTTGGACTCTGCGACCCCCTGAACTGGAGCCCGTTTGCTCCTCTGTCCATGGAGTTTTCTAGGCAAAGAATACCAACTCCAGTGGATTGTCCTGACTCAGGGATCGAAGCTGTGTCTCTTGCATTGGCAGGCAAGTTCTTTACCACTGAGCCACATGGGTTGCCCTTCTCCAGAGGATCTTCCCAGACCAGGGATCAAACCCTCATCTCCTGCATTGTGGGCGGGTTCTTTTCCACTGAGCCACCGTGGAAGCCTTAAAGAAATACTGCTGCTGCTAAGTTGCTTCAGTCGTGTCCGACTCTGTGCGACCCCATAAACGGCAGCCCACCAGGCTCCCCCGTCCCTGGGATTCTCCAGGCAAGAACATTGGAGTGGGTTGCCATTTCCTTCTCCAGTGATGAAATTGAAAAGTGAAATCAAAGCCGCTCAGTCGTGTCCAACTCGCAGCGACCCCAGGGACTGCAGAACCAGGCTCCTCCGTCCATGGGATTTTCCAGGCAAGAGTGCTGGAGTGGGGTGCCATTGCCTTCTCCGGAAAGAAACACTAGATGAATGCAGAAAAGTGCGCTCAGCTGAACTGAGTCGTGTACGTCTACACGAGTCTACATACACATGCAGATAACTGCCTCTCCTACCCACCAGCCACCTCGGCTCAGCTCCAGTTCTGACCCACATTCATCCGTGTCTGGTCAGCAACTTTCTGTCGCGTTTTTGACAACCTTCCTTCAACACTTCACAATAACTCCCAAGCTGCAATCTTCCCAATGCCTACTTCCATGGAAAACACCAGGGCTTTTTCAAGGTTGAGTGTCATATTTATTGTTGTATCTATGAATTTCTTAACCAGTTCAGGTGTGAAAACTGTGCTACCCTTATTGTTAGGTTCCTACCTTTCCAAAAAGCGTGCCCCTGATAACGTTCGAGCGTGTTGTACCCTTGTTCTGTTTTCCACATAAGCGCTGTGGTTTTTATGATGTGAGTTTCTATAGTGGAGGATCTGGGAATGTGTACCGTGAGTTACAGCACAGCTGACCATATACCATCACAGAAAATGTAGCAGATGTGCTACAGACGAGCTTTGTACCAATCTGATGTATTTTTTCCTCAGGCATTTTACTGTGTATCACATATTTTAAAAATTTTGTTGGTCTAATTAGACTCAGGGCATATGTACAATTTGTTAGGAGTTTTATCATTTAGAAGTTTAATATACACACTTTCTAACTACCTTGTTAGACCTTTGATAAATATTGTAATGACTTCTAAGTCCTCTTTTAAGAATTCGTCATAATTTACTTATCATTTAGCCTTTAATCACTTTTTGCTCCTGTTCTGCTGCCCCTTCATGTCCAACTGTTTTGCGACACCCTGGACTGTAGCCTGCCAGGCTCCTCTGTCCATGGGATTTCGTAGGCAAGAATACTGGAGTGAGTTGCCAATTCCTCTTCCAGGGAATCTTCCCAAACCAGGTGTCAAACCCATGTCTCCTGTGTTGCAGATGGGTTCTTTACCCACTGAGTCATTGGGGAAGCCCAGCTAATCACTTTTTAATTTGGGGCTATTTTGTACTTTGATGGGTATCTTTGTGGAGCTTTTTGTTATATTGAATCCAACTTGTTTGGCATGAACTCTGAGAAGTAGAATCATAAGGTCAAAGGCTGTGAATATTTGATACATATTGCTGAATTGATTTCTAAAATGATGGTGTGAATTTATACTCCTGGCAGTGTTGTACAGGTAGAAATGTGATCAAGTTTCCAGGATTCTCAAACACAGAGAGAAAATTCCATTTGAACAAGAAGACATGATCCCTGCACCTGCAGGATCAGATGCTCAAAACTGCTCTCTCGTTGCCTCTGCTGGCTCCTACCTTGTTCTTAGCATCCCGGCTTCTTTTAAATCTCATTCTAAAGTGTCCAGGAGTGTTGTCGAGTCCTTTCGAGTCACCTCCTCGAGACAGAGGTCCAGCTGTCCATCCCCTGGGAGACCTGCTCCTGAACCCTTCAGGTGATGACCTGGAACAAGTCCATTCCCCTTGTTTTCTTAAAAAGGGGGTTCGACTCAGTGTTTTCTGAACATATTTGACCATCTTTAGAGACATGTTCTCAAGGAATTCACAGAGGTAAGAGAGAAATGGTGAAGGATGAGAAGGGAGATGAAGGCAGATGGAAAACATCTATCCCTCCATGACTTAGGGGAAGATTGATATGTAGAACAGCATTTTGTTATGAAACATTTCAGTATAAAGTTAAAAGGATTTTATAGTAAGTGTCCATCTACTCACTACCTGGAGTCTATTTTTAACATTTTTTAAAATATTTCTAGTAATTAAAAAAAAATTTTTTTTTGACCACACCATGTGGCATCCTGGATCTTAGTTCCCCAACCAAGGATCAAATGTGTGGCCCCTGCAGTAGAAGGTGAAGTCTTAACCACTGCACTGCCAGGAAAGTCCCACTGTGCTTGTTTTATCCCATATTTTTCCAACGACTCTGGATTCTCTTTTGTTTTCACAATGCCTCAGGGCACAGCGACTCTCCTCAGACACCACGGGGCTCTGGGAAAGTTGGAGTAGTTTTAGCAGTCACTGAAACCATTGGAGTTGGCATACTGGTACCCAGCGCCGTCTTGGATGCCCTCTGAGGGAGATTTTCTCCCTGCAGTTTCATAGAGAAGTGCTTATGCTAAAATAATGCATCAGTTGCAGAGTGTAAAATGTAAAACTGAGGAGACTGGATTAGAAACAACGCAGGATCTGTAGATCCACATGAGCCAAGGTCATCAAGGCCATCTCACTATAGACATTCCGAAGTTGCCACCACACAGAGTATGCGGGTGGGATTTTTTTCTTTTGGAATTCCCCTGAGGACCATACAACTCACAAGAACACTGGCTTTATTGCTCTGGGAGGCACACGCTAGCTAGACTAGTGACACTGGTCTTCCAAGCCACCCCCAGGCCCCACTTTCTCCCATTAACTCCAGCTGTGGCACTTGTTCTCATGACCCATGAGCTTGTGTGGGCTGAAGTCACGAACCCTAGCTCCCTGGGTTTGCAGACATCTGGGAGAGAGCTTTGATGACAATGAGCTTCTCTTGGCTCTTTGTGCTGCTGAGCAACTCACCATCAAATGCCCGTGTCAGCCTTTCCTTCTCTGTAAAACATGGCCAAGAATTTTTACCTGGCTCGAGTTAGAGGGTTGTTGGGATTTTTTTAAAAAATGAGGTACTTGGGAATCCCAAGCTCCTGTAAATACATGAAAAGTACACGGGATAAAATGATTTTGGATAACAGCTTGTGATACTGATGAAGGAGGGCTTGGCAACCCACTTCAGTATTCTTGCCTAGAGAATCCCATGGACAAAGGGCTACAGCTCATGGGATCACAAAGAGTCAGACATGCCTGAAGCAACTTAGCACAGCACACATGATACTGAAATAAAGTAAGGCAAAAAGAAAAAAAAAAAAAGATGAAAAGAAGATACATTAAATGCTAGCATGCTGAAATTAAGTACCAGTGATGATTTCTCTTCCTGTTTCCAAAATTGTTTAGACAGTAAGTCCCCTACAGGGGAAGCTTCAAGCTGTGGGCTTTCAAAGATGGGGACGTGCGTTTCCACGTCCAGTCCCATCAGCTGGTTGATGTGTCCGGAGCACGTTGTCACGTGCGTGCATCCTCTGCAAGTGGCTGTGCTTTTGTGGCCTTCACTGTGCAGCGCTGTGTGAAGTACAGTAGCGCAGTATCTTCATTTCAAGCCCAGGCTGTCCCAAACTTCCCAACAGAAGCAAGCGTAAAAGCAGTGGTGATGTAGCTGCTACTGCTGTCCTTTTCAAAGTATGGTAAAAATAAAAATGTCTTAGTTTTCGTTTGTTTGCTTCTAATGTATTATTTGTGTGAGAAGTATTATAAACCAGAGCTTCCCTGGTGACTCAGACAGTAAAGAATGTGCCCGCAAGGCAGGAGACTTGGGTTTGATTCCTGGGTCAGGAAAATCCTCTGAAGGAGGGAATGGCAACCCACTCCAGTGTTCTTGCCTGGAGAATTCCATGGACAGAGGGGCCTGGTGGGTTATAGTCCATGGGGCCACAAAGAGTTGGACACAACTGAGTGATTAACACACACACATGTTGTAAACCTGATAGAGTATAGTATTATGTAGCCAGTTGTGTTAGTTTGGTTCATAGGCTGGCTTGTTTGGACTTACAAACAAATTGGACTTCAAAACATATTCTCAGAATGGAACTCATTCATACATGTAGGGCCCTTCCTACCTTTATCATGAAAAAGTGTATTAGGACTACGCATCTGTTGTTCTCATCATCTTAGGACAAAATGCAAGAAGTGACTTTGGTAGTAGCCAGTGGAAGAGGGAAGCCATCAGTCTTCTTGGGGAGAGACTGGAACATCCCAGAAATGAACCTCCTTTGCCGGCTAGTAGCCCTGACTGCTGATTTATACCTTCTGCAGCCTACGAGCGTTTGTTTACTTTGCATCCCTGGGTAACAGCTGGAGTCTCACAAATGTGTTGAGAATATTTGACTGTCAATTCTGGAAGGTTTTATCACGTTGGAGCTGTTGAGAGACTTTGAGAGGTTAGATGAACCGTTAGGTTAACCCACTAGCTCCTGTCTTCTGTGCTGTGCCACTTTCAAGGGGGGATTAGCAGTGCCCGGAATAGAATTCCCAGGTCCCAGCTTCTGTGAGCAGGAAGGTGGGAGGAGTGGGAGATGGCCAAGACCCGTTTTAGGATTTTAGAGCAGAGACTGTGGATACCAGCCAGGTGGCAAGGGCAGGCATCCTTGAGAGTCTTGAGTATGCTCTCTGGAAGTTCTGTTTTGCCTTCTTTACCCCAGGGGATTGGATGTACATCAGAATTTTACTTCCAGTCTAGTTTCCTGCATTAAAATTTCAGAAGTTGCTAGTTGTGTGAAATGAACATCTTAAAAATCTTGACTGGTCAAGTAAGTCAGATGGAGAAGGAGAGATATCGTACGACATCCCCTATATGTGCAATCTAAAAAGGAATGATGCAAGTAGACTTACTTATAAAGCAGAAATAAGCCCACGGACTTAGAGAATGAACTTATGATTGCTGGGGGGAAGGGATAGTTAGGGAGTTTGTGATGCACATGTACACACTGCTGCATTTAAAATGGATAACCAGCAAGGACCTACTGTACTGCACAGGGAACTCTGCTCAGTGTTAGCTGGCAGCCTGGATGGGAGGGGAGTTTGGGGGAGAAAGGGTACATGTATATGTAGTGGCTGAGTTCCTTTGCTGTCCACTTGCAACTACCTCAACATTGTTAATCAGTTATACTCCCATACAAAATCAAAAATTAAAAAAAAAATTGAGCTGGAATATAAAGTATAGATCATGGCTGGTTGTACAGAAAGAGGGGAATGGGATGAGCTGGCAGGAACAGGAGTGGTGACTCATCAGATTCAGTCTAGAGTCAAAGCGAGCATCAGGCTTTGTGCACACAATGGCATTTCAAGGAGTCTGCTTTGGGGGACTTCTGTGCTGTGTGCGTCTGCCGTGTGTTCCCACAACATATGCTGACTTCACTCACGAGATGTGGGACCAATATAGTCTCAAAAAAACAGCCTGTAATTATTTCAGAAACACTTGTAAGGGACAAGCCAAGATGGGAAAAGACATGCTTTCCTTTCGGCCTACCCTCCACCCTTCAGCAATAAACACACAGGAATGTTGCCTAAAATATAACAACCACCACAATGGCTCAGATGGTAAAGAATCTGCCTACAGTGTGGGAGGCCTGGGTTTGATCCCTGGGTTGAGAAGACCCCCTGGAGGAGGGCATAGCAACCCACTCCAGTGTTCTTGCCTGGAGAAGCCCCGTGGATCGAGGAGCCTAGCCGGCTGCAGTCCATGGGGGTCGAAAAGCATCAGACACGAGTGAGCGACTAAGCACACAACAAAAACACGTGCACCCAGCCAGAGTCCAGAGACTGGGAATTCCCGCCTGCCGGAGCAGTGCACACTGAGGCTGTGGTACCGTGGTGATTGCCCAGGACGGGGGACCTGCAGCCAGAAGGTGGGGTTCTGGGATGCGGCCTGTGTTTGCCAGGAGAGACAGTACAGCGACCCCTCCTTCTGCCCAATGCCTTGACAAACCCCCTGCTCTTTGACCTCATGGCTCGCCTCCCAGGCTCAGAAAAATGTGGCAGAGAACCTTGCCTTCTCAACAGGGGTTTGGGCAAAAGAAAAAACACCACCCACAAAACACTCAAACCGCAGTTCTGTATGTTGGCATGTGGTCTGAGCTTATACTTCCTGTGAATGTGAGAAGTACACACTGAGAAGCCGACACAAGAGCTGGTCTCAGGACTGTTGAAACCCCTGGTGTCTTGAGCAGGGTGGGATGGGGGCAGAAACTGCTCTGGATTTTCTACAGCTTGGTTCCCAAGAGAATTCCCCAGCATGAACAACCACAGTAGAGGGTGTGGACACCATTAGCAATTTCAGTCACTTGAGAAAAGTAATCAACCGTGAATGAAAGACAGGAAATCTGGCAAACCCCAGGCAGACCTCAAAGATATAACACTCTGAAAGGTGCTTACAGCTTGTTTTAAATTATTAAAGACGTTTTAAAATATGTAAAAATTACAATGAAAAAGTGTGATAGCAGAAAAAGATTTGGGAAAGGACCAAAGAGAGTGTGGGAAGAACACTGGAGTTGAAAGGAAAGACTCAGTGGCTAGGCTAAGCTGCAGATTGAAACAGAAGAAACAAGCAGTAATAACCAAGAGATCAATCTGATAGGTTTACCAAACACAAGAGCCAAACAGCCAGAACGTAGAGATAACTAAAAGATTCGATGAAATTACCAAAGAGATAACAGGATGGGGGACTGGAAGAGGATGGTTTATAGCCACAGATAATAGACTTGCTAGGTCCAAGGTACATTTAATAAGATGTCCAGAGAACAGAACGTGAAGAACTTTCAGATAGAGTTAACTACGCCCAGATTTTTGCTGAAACAACTATTAAATGACATATTTTATCAAGAAAGACTGAATCCATAAGGAAAGCATGATGTATTAAAAATAAAAGCCACATGGAGCCAAGAATTGGGTAAACATGCTAGTGCATTTAAAAGAAACTTAATAAAAGTAATAAATGGGTTGGATTATTAGTGAGACTAAGAGGTGAAGTGGGGGCCGTGTTGACAGTGATGTTCACTTTTGATTTCCTGAAGTTAATCATCAGGCAAACGATTTACATGTAACCGCTGAAAGAATCACTTCAAACTGGAGGACAGTAAAATAAAATGCGTAATAAACTTAGTCAACCCGAAGGAAGGCAAAAAAAATGAGCCAGCGCCGCCTGCCCCCCCCTCCCCATAGTATAGGAACAGTAGAACATACAAATAGACATAGAATCTAGAAAGCAGCAGATAAGATGGGATAAAATAAGTCCAAATTTATAAGTAATCAAGCTAAATGCAAATGGATTAAACTCAGACGTTGAAAGATTCTCAGATTGGATACGTTTCTCAGAAAGGGAAGCCTCCATCACGAAGAACCTGGATCTTTGGAGAAAATTTCTACTCCTTTCAAACTTCCTCCATACTTCTGTTTTCTACACCAAGGCATTAAAAATACATGTTGCTGTGCACAGACTGAATAAAGATCAGAGTGTAGAAAAATTATCATTAACACATGTCCTGAGGTGCTGCTGATGGAAGAATGGGTTTTCTTGGATTAACATGAAAAGCTTCCTAAAATCAATCCTGAACTTTTTAGTTTTCTACAGAGCAGTGGTGATGCTGATTTTGGTCAGGGGGACAAGTCCAAATGTTTCATTGTATAAGAGTATCTTGGGCCATTCATTAATAATTAATTAACAAAAACTCTGTGCCCAGCGTCAGTGCTAATAGTTACGATTTTGTGACTTTTTAAAATGGGTTTACTGTTTTATTAACATTTAATTTTCACTAAGAGGGGGCTCAAGTATCTGCCTGCCACACATTCACATTTTTAAAAGGAAGATAAAATGGACAGCTTTAAGGGCGCAATGTATTTGTCACTACTGCACAATAAATTTAGCAATTAGACAGTCTAGGGGATGGTATAATTGGACAGCAAGAAGATCAAACCAGTCCATCCTAAAGGAAATCATCCCTGAATATTCATTGAAAGGACTGATGCTGAAGCTGAAGCTCCAATACTTTGGCCACCTGATACGAAGAGCCGACTCATTGGAAAAGCCCCTGATGCTGGCAAAGATTGAAGGCAGGAGGAGAAGGGGACGACACGTTGAGATGGTTGGATGGCATCCCTGACTCAATGGATGTGAGTTTGAGCAAGCTCTGGGAGGTGGTGAAGGACAAGGAAGCCTGGCGTGCTTCAGTCTGTGGGGTCACAAAGAGTCGGACACGACCTAGTGACTAAACAGCAACAAGTAACTATACACCACAAGTACAGTGAAAAGCTCTGAAATTGGAGGGAAAAAAAGCCCACCATTTAGGACTGCACAGAGGCCGTTGGCTGCTGACACAATCTCCCCTTGACTTCAGACTTGAGACAAACTGAGGGAGTCTGTCGGTACACAGAAACTCTAAATTCAGAACAAACAGTAACAGGATATATTGGCCAGAGCCAGTTCAGATTGTGAGGCCCGGTCCAAAGCCAGCAGGGTTGGCTGGAGGCTGAAATGTTGCAGCCGAGGTCCAAGAGAGCAGACATCTTCTAAAAATTGCTTATTTCCCGAGAAGTCCCTAAGAATTCATTTTCTCAAACAGAGAGTTTTGTGCTTTTTAAATTGCCCTCTCATAGTTGATGAAAAGCATCTAAAGAGCTCAGAAACATATAGTCAAGACGTGAAGGCACTCCAGCCATGCTCTTTGAGGTCACATTTCCACAGCCAGAAAGCAAGGGAACTCGAGCATGGGGGACCCGTGTCTCAAGAAAAGGTCGTTTCATGATGCTTTGCCGGGCTACATGTCTTTGTATCAGTCGTTCCTAGAGGCAAAGCTGGAAAGAACCTTTTGAATTTCCAACCTATCCAGCTACTGTAGACCTGAAGGAAGCTAAATGCCCCCAGCATCCCTCCCCCTACCAGCCTGTGCTAGAACCGCAGAATGGCTGGACATCTGTGACCTTTACTTAGTTTGTCCAGATTCCGACTCGTAGATTACCTACACAGATCCTCCTCCTGTTGCCCTGATTCCAGCTGATGTAACATCCTTGTGCATCTCAATCTGAACAGGACGTGGGTACCGGCCAGCACACGGACCCTTCAGGTGCCTCCAAGAGCCGAGAATTCTCCATCCTCTTCTGTAGCATACGGCCCTTCTAAGCCCTCCACTTCCCCGGGCTCCAACTTTTGTTTCTTTCAAAACGGTTGTCCCCCTGAACGGATGACCTGTGATCTAACCATCCTCAAGGTTTGAGTGGCGTATCTGAAGGGCTCATCATTTCCTTTCCAAGTGGGGTCCATCCATCCCCAGAAAAGACTCTGATGCTGGGAAAGATTGAGGGCAGGAGGAGAAGGGAGTGACAGAGGATGTGATGGTTGGGTGGCATCACCAAATCAATGGACATGAGTTTAAGCAAACTCCAGGAGATGGTAAAGGACAGGGAAGCCTGGCGTGCTGCAGTCCATGGGGTCGCCAAGAGTCGGACTCGGCTTAGTGACTGAACAACAATGACAGCAATATCCCCAGAGGGAGGAGGGTTGGAACTAGTTTGGGAACAGTGGGTTCTCTCCCCACTGCCTTCCGTCTGCAGTGTGCATCACAGACATAGGTATGTTACCCACCTTCAGTGCAGCCCTGAGAACCTGAGGAACCTGGTTGAGAGCCCCTGTTGGGTTGACTCGACTGTGTTATCCCAGCAAAGTGAGCAAACAACAGCTGGCCGATTCAGCTCCTCAGGCTCTGTATCCACTCCTGATACACAATCCCCTTGTAAAAGAAGCTCGGGCCTTCCAGGCACCCGAAGTTAGAGAAAACCCATCTTTTTTATGAACTCGAATACGGTCCTGTCATAGTAAATATAAGATGGTTTACAGTCACAGGGCACGTCGGCTGGCTTCATAAACCCTGCCTCCTGGAGCTCAGCTGGGTGCCTTGATATTTGACTCTACGGATGGAGCTGGGCCCTGGTGGAAATGTTTGCCAGCGATTTCCATCAACGTAGAAAAACAGGACTTACAGCCCATAAATTCTCTGCCCGGCCGGGGGTGGGGGCTAGGGTTAGGTACGGAGGGGCCTGGGGGGAGGGTGTTAAAGGACCTCCATCCGGATAGTGTTTCTCCAGTTTTTGAATCTGTCTTTCACGCTGGACATTTTTATAGGGCCATTCAATCCCAGGATGTAAGGAGATCAGAGGGGGCGGGAGGGGGCGGCAATGTCAGGAATAGGATAGGGTTACTGGCCTCGCCCGCTGTTTGTCCGTGAGTGCCCGGCCGCTGCGCTGGTGACAGGATGTAACAGTGCTCACAGAAGGGGCTGGGGCCTGTCCATCTGTCTGTCGGAGGCAGATGGATCTGTCAGAGCGAGTCACCCTGGACTCCTCTGGGCCAAATGTGTGTCTGACTCATCTTCTGGCACGTGTGGCAGGCTGCAGGCTGCAGCCCCCCTTCCCCTGGACACAGAGCCAAAGGCGCTGGTCCGGTCCACGCAGGACAGCGCGGGAAGGCCCTGGTAGAGGAGACGGGGCAGGGGCCAGTCCATCACTGGTCCCCATTTCTAGGGTGTTTGACAGGCTGGGCTTTGCTGGAGGAGTTAGCTGTCTGTAGGGTTGAATTTGCAGCGGGCTTTCGCAGCTGTGGGTGTGTTTCTCCTGCCAGCTCCCAGTGCAGTGTGAACCCTGTCAATGCAAAGAGCTTGTCCTCCAAGAAAGCTGCTGGCGGCTGAGAGCAGCAGCGAGAGCCTCTCCTGGTCGCTCCTAATCGGGACCTCTGTGCTGGCAAAATACACAACAGTGTGGCTGCTTCAGTGCACAAAAGGGCTGCTGTTTGCGGTTGGGCCCGTCTCCCGCTAGAATTCCCCAGTGTCTCCAGCCCTGGGGGGTCTGTGGCCAGTGCCTTTAGGGATGCTCCTGGTCTGGCAACTCCTTGTGAAGAAGGCTTGGGAGAACGTCAGCAGCAGGGAGAGAGAAGTGCAGACCAGCATCACCTCCTGAGACAAGAAACTCCTTGACTCTGGGCAGTAGACCAGAATACTCAGCTGCAGCCTGAGTCTGGGCTGCCTTCCACCCAGGGCACTGGGTCCCTATGTTGGCTGCTTCCTGGAGCCACCTGGGGAGCTGGTAACACTGATGCCCTGGGTCTCCTGCAGAGACTCCTGTCTGAGTGGTTCCAGGTGGAGGCCAAAGCTTCTGGGACCATGTGCATGAAGGGTGGGGGCCGGCCCTGCTTAGATGTGTTAGGACCAGAAATGAGGGCGATGCAGACATTGGCTTCTGGTCTTTGGCGCCTCTTCTACACCCGCATCCCCTTGGGCTACAAGCATTTCAGGTTTTGTGCTCTTTGCATGATCTGCTGGAATTTGTTCGAATTTCACCAACCTGTGCTCAGCCCACAAACGTGAGGAAGGCCACTTTAATTCCCCTCACTTTGGTGTCTCTTTCAGTTAAAAGGAGAAAACATTGGAAAGAGTTTTCCTGCAGTTGTTTTATTGTTGTTTAGTCACTCAGTCGTGTCCTAACCCCTTTGTGATCCTATGGACTGCAGCCCGCCAGGCCCCTCTGTTCACGGAATTCTCTAAGCAAGAATCCTGGGATGGGTTACCATTTCTGCCTCCAGGGGATCTTCCCGGACCAGGGATTGAACCCCCATCTCCTGTGTCTCCTACATTGCAGGCGGATTCTTTACCTGCTGAGGCATTGGGGAAGCCCTAATTACTTTTCAGTAACCTTGCCATTTTTTTCAAGTGCTATTTTTGATCTTGGCATTTTGTAAATATTTTTATGACAGTTACGAGACTTTATTTAGCTTGTCTGATGTTGAAGACTTTTATTCTCTGGTGTCTCCTTTATCCAGCTATTTTTAAAAGATACGATACATCAAGCATAAAAATAATACTGATAATTTCTCATGTACCAGACCTGACATTTTGCCATATTTGCGGCAGACATAGGTACAGAAGGATACAGATGTTTTCAAAGACATAAGCTGGTCATGTAAGTTAATGCAAGTCCCCTGAGTCCCTGTTGGATTCCAGCCTCTCCCACCCTTCCCTTGAGGCAACCACCATCCAGAATTGCTTTTTTAAATCATTCACTTGCATATTTTTATTTTTATTACCTGTTTATACTATAAATAACTGCCCAGTTTTTTTTTAATTTCTATAAGGTATTTGAACATGTTATTCCCATTTATCCATATAGTCATTGTAGTCCTTTAATATTTTCAGCATTTTATTATGAGTCTTTCCAATTTTTTTAAAAACCTTCTCTAAAATGAGATTTGTCTTTGACCTACTTCACTTAGTATGATAATTTCTAGGTAGATCCATGTTGCTGCAAATGGCATTATTTCATTCTTTTTATGGCTTAGTAATATTCCATTATTCATTTACTCCTTGGAAGAAAAGCTATGACAAAGCTAGACAGCATATTAAAAAGCAGAGACATTACTTGGCCGACAAAGGTCCGTCTAGTCAAAGCTATGGTTTTTCCAGTAGTCATGTATGGATGTGAGAGTTGGACTAGAAAGAAAGCTGAGCGCCGGAGAATTGATGCTTTTGAACTGTGGTATTGGAGAAGACCCTTGAGAGTCCCTTGGACTGCAAGGAGATCAAACTAGTCAGTCCTGAAGGAAATCAGTCCTGAATATTCACTGGACAGACTGTTGCTGAAGCTGTAACTGCAGTACTTTGGCCACCTGATGTGAAGAACTGACTCATTGGTAAAGACTCTGACGCTGGGAAAGATTGAAGGCAGGAGGAGAAGGGGATGACAGAGGATGAGATGGTTGGATGGCATCACTGACTCGATGGACATGAGTTTGAGCAAGGTCCAGGAGTTGATGATGGACAGGGAAGCCTGGCGTGCTGCAGTCCATGGGGTCGCAAAGAGTCAGACACAACTGAGCAACTGAACTGAACTGAATATTCCATTGTATATATATATCACATCTTCTCTCTCCACCCGTCAGTGGACACTTAGGTTGCTTCCATGTCTTGGCTATTGTGAATAGTGATGCTGTGAACACTGGGTGTGTGTATCTTATTGAATTAGGGTTTAGTCTGGACATATGCCCAGGAATGGGATTGTTGAATCATATGGCAACTCTTGCTCTTTCTTAGCCTGTCTTTATCCTTAGTATTTCACAATTTATCCATTTCTGTAAAGTCTACATTTAAGTTTGGTGAACTTAGGGGGCAGATATCACTTAAAACTTTCTTCAAGTTTTGTTTATTTACTGTAAATCTTTTTTTCCTCTTCAAAATGTACCTCTGCTCTTCCTTTCTATTTAAGGCTTTGTTCCTTTAATTTTGTGGCTTCTCTTTCTAGAACTGATGTCTGTTGTTATCTGTTGACTCATACTTGAACATTCAAGGTTTTATTCAGGCCTTTAATTTGCTCGAAAAATAGGGGGTGTGATTCACCCCGGATAAACAGGAGGTTCAGTTAATGAAAATCCAGTCTAATTAAGTGATTCAGCAGCTGGGAGGTGGAGGGAAGAGGTGGCATCTCAGAGAACCTACCAGAAAAGCATTTCCAGCCTGTCCTCTGACCACCTGTTTGTTTCTGTGAACCTGCTGGTCTCCATGGCTGCTTTCTGCATGGGCTTTAGCTACTTGGGAGTTTGCTGATTTTGTCTGTTTTCATTCAGTTTGGCCTAGTCGTCTCTAAAGTAGGTGACGTGACTGTGTCTGACATACTTCCTCTGCCTCTACGTGCTCTTTCAGGGAAATTTCTGCTGTCCTGAGGGTTCTGCGGAGTGCAAACCCTGTTGCCATTGAGTTTCTGAGCAAGTCTGTGCTTTTTCTGTGATTTCTTCTTGCTGTCTCACCCTCTCTCCTTCTAGGGAGAGTTGAGGATTTCCTCCAAGGAAGCCACTACCCACTGCTCATACCTGCACTTCACTTAGGAAAGGTGCCCAAGGGTCACGGCCTTCAGTACCCACCCTTCACATGATTCCACTTGCACCCTGGCTGCAGAAGTACCCTGAAGCTCAAGGCGGAGGCCGCCCTTCACTGTTTTTCAGTGCTGAACAAGGTTTCCAGATCTTTATCCTCCTTCTGTCACTTGTCTAAGCCTGGATGAAGGATGTGAGAGGGAGCGATTTTAATGACGTCAGAGGTACCTTTTACCTTCATGATGGTTTCCTTTGCATTTATATTTAGAGAATCCTGCTCCAGGAGTTATTGCAGGTGCAGCTCTGTTTTCAGGTTCTTATAGAAAATAGAATATCTTCCTGTGCACACTTAGGTCTTTTCCCGTCTGGAATTTCCTTTCATGTGTGGTTTAAGGTACAGAAGGCACTTTATCTCAAATAGTTAAGATTGTCCTGGCACCTTCTGCTGAGTATCTTTCTAATTGTCATGATTTCACTCAAAAGGGCCACCTTTGTATCATAGGTGGGTTGTGTCTTGTTTGAATGTGAGATCCATTTTTTACAAGGTATTCATTTATTTATTTGGCTGCATTGGCTGTTAGTTGATGGGACACCCTGGCTCAGTGGTTGTGGTGCATGGGCTTAGTTGCCCCAGAGCATATGGGACCTTCCGGGACCAGGGAGCAAAACTGTGTCCCCTGCATTGCAAGGCAGATTCTCAACCACTGGACTACCAGGAAGTCCCCTGAATATGAGGTCTTAAACTCCACATGTAAGGCAAGTTCTTAGAGACTCAAACATTCCCCTGGGAAACCCTTTGATTGGGTCTGGATTGCTGCAGGGTGACGAGCTTCCACCCTGAGGGTCCCCCAGGGGAGGGGGAGATTGCAGAGGTATAGCATCCCTCCTTACTTTCTCAGGAAGCCCCCCTCCCGAATATCAGGACAAATCACCTGTAGGATTTCAGGGCATCCTGTCTCTCTGTTGCCAAGCTGAATCTGTGTATGTGAAACGGGTGTTTAATGTTGAATACGTCAGCCCTCTAAACAAGGGTGGACCGTGCATCTCCATCGGGAATTCTTAGTCTAACACTGTAGGAACCCTGGGGTCGGTTTACAAGAGCAGGGGTTTGGGGAAGGCCCCTGGAACAGAGTGGCTGGGGAGGGGGGGAGCTGCATGCAGACAGCGGGCTGCACAGAGAGGTGTTTAGGCTTCTACCTGCGCTCAGAGTGCCAGGTGTTTCGGATCAGCAGGAATGTGGGTGGCAAGCTGGGGAGGAGTGGGTGATGGCCCAGGAGAGGTAGGTAGACTGGGAGTCCATGGGGGACAGCTGTCACTTCTGGGCTGAAGGGTTGGTTTATTATTTGCTAAGAAGCCAGGTACCTGGAATGGTTTAAAGGCGAATTCAGGAAGAACTGTGCAGCAAGGTGAGGGTGCAGGATAGATTAGCATGATGGCGGTTTGCCTACAAGGAGTTCACTTACGAACAGATCACGTAGTTTAATCCATATAAGAAGCCAGAGAGGAGCTGAGGGTGGACAGATGCTGGCGGGAGGTGACATCTGTTCCAGGGATAGTGTCTTTCCCGCCACCTACCCCGGCAGATGAGAGAAACCTCGATGAACTTCTTATCTTCCTGCTTAAGAAACGAAATCTTTGCCTTTTCTCTCTTTTGGAGGAAGGCTAAGCATGCTTCTAACGAATTTGCTTCTAATGAGGGCTTGGACATGACAATTCCTGAGTCACCAGCACTGGGTGAAGAAGGCCGCGCACTGGTCAGGGCCGTGCAGTGACCCGAGTGCCCCGCGGGTGACCGCAGCCCGGGAACGCCAGCACACGTGAACCTTGAGTGCTCAGACGGCCGCTCTGGTCATGACTGAGTCTGGGAAAACTTGGCGGGTTTGCCGTTCCCCTTGGAGCACTTTTATTTCTCATTTTTATTTTTTAATAAGCCTGATACATTATACATTGCTCGTTTACTACTAAAATTGGAACCAGTAGAGCAATAACTGGCAATTACCTCTTTGAGCACTGTGAATTTCCCTGCTACTTTCCTGCACTCAGCGAAGGCTCCAAGCTGCTCAGACTGCTGGACTCAGGCTGTGGGCTTTGCAGCTGGACCCGTGAAACTCCAAGCCTCTGTCCTGCTTGGTGCACAGGCTGGCCACTCAATAGACGACACATGGACTTCTTGTTCACAAGGCTGGCCTTTGGGCTACAGTGATGCTTGCTCATGAGTTGACTCTGCCCCATGGGAAGGGAAAAAAAAAAAAAGGATTTTAAATTTACTTGATCACGAAAAACCAGGAAGTGGAAGTCCCAGGGGAACCAAAAGTCCAAATGACACCAAAAGTCCACATCTTGAAGCAATCAAGAAGCACTCCTTGCTTCAAAAAAGAAGATTTTTCTTGTCTGAGGTGCCTTTGGTCAGCTGATACACTCTTTTCTGAATGCTCCAGAGTTTTTTTTCCCAGGCACAAAATGAAATAGTGTTGATTTCTCAGAAAAATATCTCTTTTTACATTCATCATTTCTAACCTCATTCCCTTACCCTTTCAAGTTGTTATTGTTGTTCAGTTGCTAAGTCGTGTGTGATTCTTTGCCACCCAAGGACTACAGCAGGCCAGGCATCCCTGTCTTTCGCCATCTCCAGGAGTTTGCTCAAACTCCTGTCCGTTGAGCTGGTGATGACATCCAACTATCTCATCCTCCGTCTTCCCTCTTTTCCCTTTGCCTTCAGTATTTCCCAGATCAGGGTCTTTTCTGATGAGTCAGCTTTTTGCACCAGGTGGCCAAAGTACTGGAGCTTCAGTCCTTCCAATGAATATTCAGGCTTGATTTCCTTTAGGATTGACTGGTTTGATCTCTTTGCCATTCAAGGGACTCTCAAGAGTTTTCTCCAGCACCACAGTTCAAAAGCATCAATTCTTCAATGCTTAGCCTTCTTTATGGTCCAACTCTCTCGCATCCATACATGACTACTGGAAAAACCATAGCTTTGACTAGACGGACCTTGGTCACCAAAGTGGTGTCTGCTTTTTAATATGCACCCTTTCAGGTACTCCCTTTTTAAAAATTGTCACCGTCTTGGCCTAACCACCCTCATTGTTATCAGATTTTCCTTAAAATGATACCCAGGAGGAATCTTATTCCTTTGGAAACCCTTACAGATAGGAACCTCAGAGCAAGGGATGATTTAATAATTTCCCTATAAAAATTCCAGACAGAATTCCACAGGAAAATTAGACACAAGACAAGGGTACAGAAATATGGGAGCTGGAGACCCCAAGGAAAATCAAAGATTCAAAGGAAAAAGAACCTTCTCCATAAAGTAACCTGAGTTGGGGCTTTTCTGTCTCATAGATGAGACATCTTATCCATTCGACAGATCATAGGCTTATTCTTGGGGGTTTTCTTGTTTGTTTATTTTGCTTTGCTTTGTTTCTAAGACTTTCTGTTGAGTGGTGAATCTGCTCCGGGCAGGACCGAGGCTCGGGCCTTCGCATGTTACTCGTTTCTGATTTTTAGCTTGTTGCAGAAAGATTAGATGTGGGAAGCTGTTTAGCCGAATCTGCAGCCTCCATTTCCCCTTCTCAAGTTCAAGGGCTCAGACATGGCAGGAAGAGAGAAGGTTTTAGCCATACCTTTCTTTATCTGATGGCTCAAATGGTAAAGAATCAGCCTTCATTGCAGGAGAGGCGAGTTCGACCACCGGATCAGGAAGATCCCCTGGAAAAGGCAATGGCTACCCACTGTTGCCTAGGGAATCCCATGGACAGACAAGCCTGACAGGTTACATTTAATGTGGTTGCAAAGAGTTGGGTAGGACTGAGCAACTAACACTTTCACTTTTATCTTTGCTTTAATTTGCATTTGAGAAGTCCCTCCCCTACCCCGTCCCCCAGACCACCGTGAAAAGTTAGTAACAAATGCAGTACTGAATGGTCCTGATCCTGGAGTTGGTTGGCTCACTCTCTCCCCAGCCAGTAGGCAGAGTTCTGGAGACAAACACATTTCAGTACAGATGGGGACTCTTTTTTTATAAATCAGTTTACAAATGAGCTGACACAGCCAAAGCCAGCCGCCTAAGAAGAGGTAGAAAGAACACCCCTTCCACCCTCCTCACGTCCACTTTTCCAGGCCTTGAGGATTCATACCTTCACAGGGAAGTTGTGTTGATCAGTGTCACAATCATATTTTGCCCTGACATACCTTGGCACTTAGATGATAAGTACCGCGGTCAGCCAAGGGAAAATTAAAGTGTTTGAAACTAAAACCAGGGATTGCCAGCCAGATAGCCATCAACGCAGGTCTAAATCAAACCAGTAAGTGCCTGTCAGCTGGACAAAAAGAGCATGAGATGGAAGACCCCCTGGAGAAGGGAATGGCTTCCCACTCCAGTATTCTTGCTGGAGACTTCCATGGGCAGAGGAGCCTGGGGGGGCTACAGTCCACTGGGTCACAAAGAGTCGGACGCAGCTGAAGAGACTGAATGCACAGGCATGTGGTCCTTAGAACAGGGCAGAGGTGAGATCCAAGCTGGGTTTTAGGACCGTTCAGTGCTGTATGCTCGGTAGAAGGTGGAAGCCTGTCAGGGGAACCTGAACACGCTGCCTGAGCAAATAAATGGTGACCCTACCTTTATTTAAAAGATTGCTCCTTCGTGATTGATATTTTTGCATCAATTCTTATTTCTGAAAATACTGCATGAACATCTTATTTATTCTGATGACTGAATTTTTGGTGCCCTTGGAATTTTACACCAGAGGAAAGTATCTCAGTCATCTTTCCCTGGTCCTGAATAAATCCCTCAGTTTGAATTTCTCCCTAAACCAAAACCAACCTTTCACTTAGGATTGACTGTCTTAACAGCTTTCATATATAATATTTGTTGTTTGTTGTTTTAGTTGCTGAGTCACGTCTGACTCTTTTGCAACCGTATGGACTGTAGCTTGCCAGGCTCCTCTGTCCATGAGATTCTCTAGGAAAGAATACTGGAGTGGGTTGCCATGCCCTTCTCCAGGGGATCTTCCCAACCCAGGGACTGAACCTGAGTCTCCCACACTGCAGGCAGATTCTTTACTGTCTGGGCCACTAAGGAAGCCCCTGAGATCTTGTATCCCCTGGTGTAATGCAGGGAGGGGTCTTCCTGGGCGGGCTTTTCTTCCCCCAAATCCTTGACTCCCATCTAGTCATGAGAAAACATGAATGGATGGGGAAGCCACAAAATACCTGAACAGCATTCTTCACAAATATTGAGATGGAGAGTAGCAAAATAATACTGGTGCACTGTCACAGCTGGGAGGGGATGAAAGAGCGAGAAGTGAGAAGGGGGCCATCTGCAAACCAGGAAGAGAGTTCTCAGCAGACGCCATATCTGCTACTGCCTTGATTTTAGACCTCACGGCCTCCAGACTGTGAGAAAAGAACGTTTGTTGTTCAAGCCACTCAATCTGTGTTATTGAGTTACAGGAGCCTGAACTGATTGTGACAGTATATAAGAGCAATACAGTGACAGAGTCAGTGAAGACAGTGAGACTTGGACTTGTTAGTATCATTAAATAGCGAGGTGTTAAAAGGTGAGGCATAGGGTCAGATGCTGAGGAAAGGGCTTGAGATGAAGGCTTCTTCTCTTCCCTGACATGGATGGGAGTGGAGGGCAGGTTTCTGTGTAAAAGACAAGGTCGTATGATTTACTAGGTCATAGAATAATGGTGGGAAGTTTGGTCATCTTGGAGTCTGGTGTATGTTCCGTGAGGTTCCTAGGCAACCTGGAAAACACAAGTTCCACAGCGGGATGTTCACTAAAAGTTGCATACCATGGGGTCTTGGAGCTTCATAGTACTTTTTAGAACATCACAGGGTCTGAAAGTCCTTAACATTAAACACATGTATCTCAACTCTCTTTGAACTTATCTGTCTATGAAATCCATGTTTTCATGCACATATATTTTCATTTATTCAACACTTATTTATTGCACATCCTTACATGGCCCTGTGCTAGAAAGGTTAATTGTTCAGAGAATGCAGTTTGAAAAATGATGATCTCATCCAGACTCTTTATTTTTCGGATGAGGAAAGTAAGCCTCTGAATGCTCAGTAAAGGGAGGAGTTAAAGAGAGGGGCTGAAGAGGAGGTCCAGTTTCCATGGGGAGGTCAGTGGGGATATTCTCTGCAGAATGATGAAAGCTGAGAAGAGTGACATGGAGCTGGCAGGAAGAAAGCAGGGAGGCAGATCCGTTTCCCCCCCGCCCTGCCCCTGTGATGATAAAGGAATGAGACAAGATGGGAGTACCTATATCCTAGCTTCAAGGAGAGAGTCTGTATAGTTGTTGTTCAGATGCAAAGTTGTGTCCAACTCTTTGCAAACCCATGGCCTGCAGCACACCAGGCTTCTCTGTCCTCCACTACCTCCCAGAGTTTGCTCAGGTTCACGTCCATTGAGTTAGTGATGCTATCTAGTCATCTCATTTGATGACACAAGAAAGAGTGGAAGGAGTGGTGGAAACGAAGCAGAAAAATACACACAGGGGATCCCATACAAAAGCACCCCCTAAAATTGGTAAGAGCCTGGAAATAACAAGTCATCTGAGACTTTTAAAGTTACTGGGTTGGATGCCCTGGGTGATGCAGACCAAGCAGGAGGCAGTCCCTTCCAGGACGGAGGTCTCTTCCATGACCTCATGGACAAGGTGATGTCACCCCAGATCCAGAATCCACATTCATCCGTGTCCTGAGCACAGGTTGGCATATTTCAGAGGCCACTCAGCCACAGAAATGGGGCCCACTGGAGTGGGACAGAAAATATGAAAACCTCTTCTGTTAAGAGAGATGCTTAGCCCTCAAGTCTAGAGAAGGAAGAAAAGCTTTCTCAGGTCATGACGGCAAACCAAGGGGAAAGAAAAATCCAGAAATGAAAGCTCCGCCCTGATGATAAGCAAACCATGGGGTGGGTTACTGGGGAAAGTGCTCCCTGGAGCCGGCACAGGATCCATGTCTCCATTCACTCATTGTCCCCTGGTCTCATTACCGGGATACTCGCTGGTGTCATTAAGATATCAGCGTGATGTAGGCATATCTGCATGGGCAGTTTAATGATGTCTGGGGAAGGCACGGTGTTTATTCATGGGTGATCTTGGGCAGTTGTCAGACTCCAGCCTGGAGATAAAGATGCCGGGTCTCTGGGATGTTAATCCTCCCACTGGCACTTGACAAACACGGGAGCCAGCTATTACCAAACTGATTATTTCCGTCATTAACAACCCATCCATCAGTCTCCTTCGCCCGACGTGGCCACATGCATTCATCTCATCATAAACAATTATCTGACAAGAGTGCCGAGAATTGGTGCTCAGAGGGGAATTGCCCAACCTGGTCTGCCACGAGATGTAGCAAGCTGACCCCCTTGCTAGCACCCTCATTTCATTAATCAGATTAAGACAACAACCCGCGGAGGGAGCGTCTTGTTAAACAACAATATCCAATCAGGGTTCCTTTGTGTTGCCTGCCTCTGCGGCTGCATTTCCTTTCAGAAGATGAGGCTTTGCAGGTCCCCTTGGAAAACCTGCATCTTTGCTCCTCCGATCACCCACCCATTTATAATAATTACTCGTGTTCCGAGGAGCAGAGTGTGCTGAAGGGCTGGAGTGATGGAGGCACCATCTGCTCCTTATCGCTCACCTGAGTCAGAGTCTCCTGACATCTCTTCTCCACGGCAACGTGAGCCAAGCGGAGTCAGTGAAGAGGCTGGGGCTGCGCCAGAGAAATGATGGATGGAAGCAGGGGAGACAGCAGCTCTGCTTCCGGGCAGACAGCCCTTTCCTCCAAAGGGTGACTCATGGCAAAGGCAGTTTTGCCTCAGTTACAAAGGTCGTCCCAGACCTAATCACGAAGGACTGATGTTTGTTTCTGTGCGCCTACAGCTTAGACAGATCCCGTTACACCTAGGGGAAATAGAACCCTCTGTCCTACTTCCCCTCTGCTTTTTCTTTTGGTGTCATGCAAAGTTTCAGGGTTTGGTCTGTCAAGGAGTTTAGATGATCGCCTTTTCAATAAACACTTGTTTATGTTTTTAAAGCAAACCTAGAACAAGAAATAAAAACATTCATCCATTAATATCCATGAGGGATTGATTCCAGGAGCCTCCGTGGGTACCAAATCTGAAGATGCCCAAGCCCCATCTCAGCCTTCCATATCCTCGTTTCCACATCCATGGATTCAACCAGCTGAGTATTGCATAATATTAATTGAAAAAAACTCCCTGTGAATCCACACAATTGAAGCCCATGTTGTTCAGGGTCAGCTGTATATACATGCAGGCAGGACATGAAGATTCATCTGATACTCTTTAGGATTTATCTTTAAGAGATGAATATCTTCTTAAAGAGATATTCTTAAAGAGATACTCATCTTTAAGAGATGAGTGTCATCTTAAAGGTACCCTTTAAGATTCATCTGATACTTTTTGTGCTGGATGTTCTGGGTGATGCTGACATGAGTATACTTCAGAGATACTGCAGGTTTGGTTCCAGATCACCAAGATAAAGAATATTGCAATTAAGCAAGTCATGTGGGTTTTTTGGTATATAAAAATTATGCTTACACTGTGGTCTATTAACTGCGCAATAACATTAAGTCTAAAAATCAGTGTACATGCTTTAATTAAAAAATACTTTGTTGCTAAAAGTGCTCATCATTCTCTGAGCCTTCAGCAAATGATCATTTTTTTGTAATTCTAACATCAAAGATCATTGATCACAGATCACCCTAAAAATATAATAATAATCAAAAAGTTGGAAATAGCATGGAGATTACCAAAATGTAGCACAGAAACACGAAGCAAGCAAATGCTGTTGGAAAAAGGATGCCAATAGGCTGGCTCAAGGAAGAGTGGCCACAAACCTTCAATTTGTAAAAAATGCAAGGGCGATGAAGCCTCCCAGGTGTAATAAAATGCATGCCTATTCAGTCATGTCCAACTCTATGATCCCATGGACTGTATAGCCCACCAGGCTCCTCTCTCCATGGAATTTTCCAGGCAACAATACTAGAGTGAGTTGCTATTTCCTACTCCAGGGGATTTTCCTGACCCAGGGATCGAACCTGTGTTTCTTGTATCCCCTATAATGAGGTATGCCTATGTTTATATATGGGTTAGTTAGGCTTAGGGTTTAGGGTTAGGATGGCATTTCATTTGACGACACAGACAACATGTTGATGGTGATGATTTGTTTCCGTTCATCTAATGCTTCCATAATAGTCTTGATTTTCACAACAATTGTACTTGCTTTAAAAAGAGATTTGGGGGGACTTCCCTGGTTTTCCAGTGACTAAGACGCTGTGGTGCCGATGCAGGGGGCCGGTGTGCAATCCCTGCTCAGGGAACTAGATACGCAGGCCACAGCCAAGACCTGATGCAGCCAAATAAATAAACATTTTTTAAAAAGAAAGACTACGTTTAAATTTTTTTTGGAAGCTGAGATTAAGAGATGCCATGCAACTTGCCAAGATTATGATCTGGTTAACAGTCATCTTTGATAAGAGGTCTGCTGAGTCCTACTCTTATCACTTAAAATCATCTTAGACTCATAGTAGTCCAGCATTCTACATGATGCTTCAAAATCCCGACAAACGGTTATTTTTGTGAAGGGATCTCATTTCCCTTTGTGTAGAGCTCATTCTTCTTTTGAATGACTTTAACCATTAAAACTTCTTTTTTTATAATTGAGCCCAAATCTTTATCTTTATAGTTCTAGCAGATTCTAGATTTCCTCCTAGGAGCACAGAGAAAAAAAATTAGATTTTCCGTGTCCTAGCCCCTCAGATAAAGACCTAATGACTCCTGGAAATAATCTCTTTTATGATGATTGCAGATCTTAAGGTTTGACGGTTCTGTATTAGTTGGTTGGGGCTTCTCAGGTGGCTCTGTGTGTGCTAACTTGCTTCAGTCATATCCGACTCTACGATGCCGTGGACTGTAGCTCGACAGGCTCCTCTGTCCATGGAGATTCTCCAGGCAAGAATACTGGAGTGGGTTGCTGTGCCCTCCTCCAGGGGATCTTCCCAACACAGAGATTGAACCCGCACCTCTGGGAACACCCCCGCCTCGCTGCCCCCCAGCTGAGTGGCTCAGCGGTAAAGAATCCACCTGCCTATGCAAGAGACATGGGTTCGATCCCTGGGTCAGGAAGATCCCCTGGAGGAGGAAATGGCCACCCACTCCAGTATTCTTGCCTGGGAAATCGCATGGACAGAGGAGCCTGGTGGGCTGCAGTCCATGGGGTTGCAAAGAGTCGGGCATGACTTATCAACTAAATGACAACAACAAACAGTTTGTTTGCTAGGGCTGCTGCAATAGAAGACCACAGACTGGGTGGCCTAAACAGCAGGAAGGAGTTCGTTTGCTCACAGTTCTGAAGGCTGCAAGTCCAACATCAAGATCGCGGCAGGACCTCGCTGCCTGGCTTACAGATGGCCTCCATCTCATTGTGTCCTCATGTGGCCTCTCTGCTGTGCAGGAGCATCCCAGGGGTCTCGGTCTTGTCTTATAAGGACATGAGTCCTATTAGATTAAGGCTCACTCTTGTGACTTCATTTAACCTTCTCTGGATACAGTCACTTTGGGGTTTAAAGCTTCAACACATGGACTTTAAAGAGACACTGATCCCATAACAAGTACTATTGGATCAAAGCTTTCATTTCTTCAGCCATACTTTATTATACATAGAAAAAAACTAGAGAAAACCAGCACTTTGCACAGATGCAAAAAGACCTGACATGCATCTTCCTTATTGGAATAACCTTCAGAACTTGTGTCCACCCAATGAGAACTATGTCAGCAGCCAACAGATGGCCACCCAGCCATGATGCTTGAAGACTCAACCTAAATCAACAGTGAAACTAATCAAGCTTATGATTCCACTAAAGGAGAAGAGTTCTCAAGGAGCATGAGTCTCTTGGAACTGGTGCTGTTCTGTAGCACAGAATGTAAACTTGGAAGAGTTGGCCCCTCAAGTCTTGAAGAAACTGGACTCAGGCCTGAATTTCTTAGAATATGTTTGGGAAGGTGGAGAGGGTAATTATACAAACTGGCTCTTCCATTCCCAACATGTACACCAAGAGTGAGTTGAGACAGTGATGAATTACAGAGGATGAGGTTAGAATAATTTAATAAGAAGAGGTGGAAATGTGGTCTTTAATTCCTAACCTTTCGAGCTGTGGCTAAAATCCATTAATAGAACACGGATTAAGAAGTCTAAAGTACGATTACTCAGCAGCTCTCACCAGTGAATCACTCTGGCACTCGGGCCAGAATTAACATCTGAGGATTCTTTCAAACTTCATGGCTGGGTCTTTTTTCTTTTTTCCCTGGCTTGACTTCTTTTGTAGTCTTGGGCTGTTTAGCACAGAGATAGGAAATGTCTGGCATCCATTCAACACTCATTCAAACCACAGGGTAGAAGTATAAAGGAGGCCTTCGGGGATATTCAGGGTCAGTCTGAATAGTTCATATCATAGATTTCAGTAAAAAAAAAAAAAATCTTTTACACCATCAGTAAGGAGAATTGTATCACAATATACAAGTAGATTTAGCAAGATTTACAAATCCACATATGTTTCTTTAAGCAGTAGATTTCAAATATTTGGTGACCTTAGAACTCTCGGTTCAACTGAAATTTTACACTGAGGCAAAATGGAACAAAGCTGGTAAAAGGAAAGTTGCTGTGCTCAAAGAAGGATGTGAGTCTCAGAGACCCACCCCCCTTTCCATTTCCCTCTTTTGGGTAGCCCCCAGTGGAAATAAATGCCAAGATCTTCTAAGAAGATAAATTGAATGCATTTTCTCTGGGAGGTTCTTATTCTACAGTGATTTTCTCCTGATGAACCACAGAGCATGTGTGAGTGGAAGCTGATCATTAAATAGTAAATCACACCTCTCCTTAAGTTTTGAAAAATATTTTGAAAATGATATGTGGTCGTCCAACACAAATGTAGAGATGAAAGAAATCAGATTTTCCCCACTGCAGGAGCTTTTAAAACTCTTTGGCTGTTTAAAGCAAACTGCTAAAACAAGGTATATTTTATCAATTGACCATGCATTTTTTAATCCATCATATCTACAGTGTTGAAGATGGAAAGGACCCTAGAAATCGAAATCAAATGAAATTGTTGCATAAAAGTGCTTTGTAACCTGTAAGGCCTTTTATAAGAATAAGCGCTGATGACAATGATGTTTACTTCTTTACTTTAACTGGACATAAAACATTCCTTTGATGAGCACTGCTGAATCGGTTAGTTGGAGCTCAGAGAATGGAAAAAGATCTTGCCCAGTGTCAAGAAGCTAGTGACACCAGGAACACCAGAACAGTATAGATTGTTGCTTGAGAATATTTTGATCAATTAGAAAAGCTTTGTAATCAGAGTCCATCAGAAATTAAAAAGAGAACATTTACTTTCTTTGTATAAAACTGCATGTCATCTATAGTAGAGATGTATCTCGAGGAACTAATTTTTGCTGGAACTCAAGTCTATCAGCCTGGACCTGCAAGTCTAAAATGTTTCCATGGAGGGAATTAGGGCTTACTCACCTAAGCCTGGGGGGCAGGGCAGGTACCCTTTCTTTGTAGTTCTGTGGTGACTTTGTTTTGAAACATATAAGATGGAATCTCATCTTCCATGGTTCATGGTGAGCTTTTAATATCACTGAACTACAGGCAAAATGATCTCTAAGAATCTTTTAGACCCATGGAAGCCCATATATTATTTTTGTTCCTGGAAATTTCGCCAAGAGATTCTTTTTTTTAAAATGTTAATTTTTTTAGCACCAAAAATATTTTGTATTGGCGTATGGTAAAAATCAAAACAAAACAAAGAGAGATTCCTTTTTCTGCATTGTTGGAAGCCGGGGTTTCTTTTGAATCAAACAGGGCAGCATAAAAACATTATATGTTTCATTCTCTTTGAGCGTGATCACTGAGTAGTTGAGGAATTGCCCATGATCTGATTTCACTGTACAAATTTCCTGCTTTATCCACAGCTTGACTTCTGGTGATAGGACTGATCTGTAACTCAAACAAATTTGAAATGACTCAGTGATAGCAAACTTGCAGTGTTGTTTAAGGAAAAAGATGCTCCTCAGCAACAGGTCTAACCTTTGACGTGGAATGATGGAGATGACTGACCACAAATCCCCCCACTGATCTTTAGTACCTTCCTCTGAGCTAGGACCTTGGTTTAGAGGAACACTGGGTGATAATCTGGGATTGTGTCCAACAATGCCCACCAACAGTTCCTCCCATCCATATATGTGCATCCCTTTCTCCCATTGAAAGGTGGTTCCTCTCCCTTGGATCTGAGCTGGCTGTGTGACTTGACTTGCAGGAGCTAGTAGACAAAGGCAGAGGTGCCAGGTCCAGACTTAGTTATCCATGTGGAGACCTGACAGCTTCTGCTTTTGCTCCCTTGGCACTCTGACCCACAGTGCAAGGAGGCCCACCCTCTGGAGAAGGAGGTCAGCCAGTCCAGCTCCAGTCCCCCTCGGCTGAGGACCCGTACTTATGATGGAAGCTATGTTGTTACTCTAGGCCCAGCTGAGATCCAAGATGAATGAAGCTACATGAGTCCGATTGACATCACATGGAGTAGAAGAACCGCTTAGCCAAGCTCTTCCTAAAATACAAAATGCTTTGTATTGCTTTCAGCATTACGTTGTGAGCACTTCATTACACAGCAGTAGATAACTGAGACAATAGGCCAAGAGGTTACTGATGGATTTGGTTTGGTAGGATTTTCCCTGGCACTTTTCCTTCCTCTTGAGAGACTCTTCTGCTTTTGTATCTTTGGATGCTGCCTAGACTCTTGGTGAAGAAAAGTGAAGGAAAAACAAAACATCAGGGACCTCTCAGTGGTAGACCTTGCAGGACTTCCCTTCCCCCAGAATGGGGCTGGATTGGGAGCTGGAGGACCTGGGCTACTCAGTGGATAATCTGAATGACTGGGAGTGAACCACTGAGCCATTTCAGGGAATGGTAAAAAATTTTTGGAAAAAATGGTGGGATTGCCCTTGTAAACACAAAAGGTGACTGAGCTGTGCAGTACCACAGTGAGCTTTGTTTCAGAAAACAGCTGCTGGATGTCTGACAATTAAGGGGTAAGACATGTCATTTCTGTTGGGTAGAAAATACTATAAAATTGATGTGTCACTTAAAATACACAAATATGGCACTTAACAAAAAAATAGATATTTCTTGATAGAAAACACTTTTTAAAAGAGTGGTAGGGGAAAGCAATCTGCTAAAGAATGTTTATTGCATTCGTTGAAAACTCAGTTAAATTCAGTGAGATTGTCACCTAAGAAAACACTGACGTCCGGATTTTCATGTTTTTGAAATATTGATGGTATAAAGTGGAGGCTGATGAAATAAAAGATCCTTATTACTTTCAGTACCTTGGAATAACCTTATACCTGTGAACCCCAGGGTATGCTTTCCCAGTCTCTTCTCCTCACTCCCCTCATCCCTGTCCTGTAAAAGAGGCATCTCTACCCTCAGTTGACAAGTATCTGGTGGAAATTTTATAAGGTTTTTTCAGCGAGGCATCAGTTGTCTTTAATACTTGAAAGGAAATTGAAGGGAAGGATTCAATTACTCGTGTGAAAAATGAACCTTCTCCCCAAGGTTTGGCCACTGCTGGTGTGCTTGTTTTAAAGCTGAATTATAGGTGCAATACGTTTGCCAGAGACATGGGCATTAATTTTCTCAAAGCATTCAAGACGGGGAGGACACAACTGGGGGGAGTAGAGAAAAAATAAGATAGTAAGAGTTTTACGTTGATTTATTCACTTTTGTGCAAAGTAGCAGGGACAGGCAGGGGACTGTTTCAGGAGCTGTGGAGGGAAGGACTACAGGGCAGCCGGCCAAACAGAAAGTCAGATTGTTGTTCTTAGATGATATAGGGTCACTTTATTTCTCTAGCTACTTTATAAAAATACATATGCATAAAATATGCCACTGATGCAGCCGTATGGGCCAAGGCCATGCTGTTTATCCAGGAAATGATTGTGTCCCTAACCTGCCTGTCTGTTAGCTCATTCCTGTCATAAAGTTAAACCAGATCTGTGCAGAGCAGAGCCTGTGATTCTAGTGTGTTCGAGTCGAGGAGTGCAGAGAGATCAACTTACAGCCCACCCATCCTCTGCGGATAGATGTGTGGATGGGTGGATGGATGTGTGGATGGGTAGATAAATGGATGGATGGGTGGGAAGAGAGGCAGATGCATGGATGGGTGGATGGACAGTTGGGTGGATAGGCAGATGAATGATTGGGTGGGTGGGTGGTGGATGGGTGGATGAGTGGATGGGTGGATGCATGGATGGAACGGTGGATGCATGGATGGAAGGGCAGATGGATGAAAGGGTGAATGCATGGATGGAAGGGTGGATAAATGGATGGAGGGGTGGATGGATGGAGGGGTGGATGAGTGGATGGATGGATAGGTGGGTGAGTGGATGGATGGATGGATGGGTGGGTGGATAGGTGAATGGATGGATGGATGTGTGGGTGGATAGGTGAATGGATGGATGGGTGGGTGGGTGGGTGGATGGATGGATGGATGGATTCTTGGGGCACAAAGTTGATGTGCCACAGGGCTGCATAAGTGAGCTGTCCCTCAGAGGTGGGGTCACTATATGCAGATGTGAGAAGCACTGGACCAGGGATCTGAGGGTGGGTCCTCCCTCAGTCATTAATTATCTCCATGCAGGACCAGGTGTGTCCTTTATAGGGCATGACACAGAGTGAAAATGGAGGAGTCCTTGTTAAGAAATTATTATGAAATTTTAGTTGTAACAGCAGAGCACTGAAAGGAGGGTGGAGCCCTTCTGATCATGGACCCTGAGAGACTGCGGATCTGATGTCCACAAAGCCCATCGTGACTCTGTGACTTTTAGACAAGAAGCTGCTTCTCCTGTGGAGGGTTCTGTTTTCATGCCTTGAACTAACTGATTGGTTTAATGATATGGTTTAACCAACTGATATGTTTGGCAGCTTTAGCCATAGTTGGGAAGGGGGCAGTGGGGAAGGGACTGAAGTGCTATTTGATGTTTCTGAGCATGGGAAGGCTGTGATATGCTCTATGGAGAAAATCAGTGTGTTAGATAAGCTTTGTTCAGGCCTGAGTTAGTGTGCGATTAGCTGCAAGTTCAGTGTTAATGAATCAACAAGATATATTAAATGAGATGTATTTAAACAGAAACACACATAAGACAAGATGATATGCTGATTAACTGAAGGGAATTTTGTGATCAGAGACTCATGGGAACCCAGTATCACAGCATGGTTCAGTATTCGCTAATTCAGTGGTTGAAGGAGGTTGTAAAGTGCCTGGAATAACAAAAATAGACTGCATGTTTGAGAGTCCACCTGTTCAGGTGAAGGGTCGGAAGGGCAATGGAATGCATCCCATCGTTAAGGAGTGTTTAATGACAGAACTGATCATTCATGACTCCTGCTCATTCCAAGTATCTTAAATACATCATCCTTGCATTCTGAAAATCAGGCGTTTACAGGAACGAAGGCGCAGGTTGACATAGCTACGAAGTGGCCCTTGCAGATATCATGAAGATAGCCTGTTATGTTTTCTCCCTTTACATCCTGAGTCAAAACCAGTATGTCACTGTATAGTTTACTAACTGCATATATTTCTTAGAAATAGTCGAGGCCACCAAGATTGTAAAACCACCAGAATCTGATTCCAGCATGCTGCTTTTCGATGTTCTCATCATCTTCTGCCTAGATGTCCCAAATCCCACCCTTTCATCTGAGGACAATGGCGGGTGGTGGCCTTTCTCCATCTTAAGTGTCCTGTGAGCAGAGAGAATTCCTTGATTCTCTCCTAAACCCTGCATCTCCAGATTCCTTTTCTGCCTTGATCTCCACTCTGTTCGTCTTGCATTCTGAGTCGTCAGGTTCTGGATCCTCCTGGAAGCCTCCCTCCCACCAGGATTTCTGTTTGCTCCTGAAGTGTAGCCTTCTTGTCCTGATTTTGAGAACAGTGGCTTCTTCTGGAACTTGTTTCTGACCCTCGACAGCCTCAGGACCACACTTTTGCCAATTTGAAGTCCGAACTTTCATTGGTCCCTCTCAGTCTTGATCTCGCTCCTCTGGGAGCTAGAAGAGTCCATCTGGATCCCTGTCTCCTGTTACAGGACAGCCAGGTCTTTCGCAAATGCGATTGTAAGTAAACACGTGTACAGAGAATACTTGTGCGTGCAAGGAGATTCCCTCCGCATGCAGGAGCCCACCTTCAGCTGCCCCACCCCCGTCTTGAGAGCAATGGCCAGAGGAGTCGCTAACTGGTGGACTGGGGTACTCTGGCAAAGAGTGGCCATCTCAACTCATCTGGCTGATTGTATTTGCAAAGAAGCTTGAATTTCAACGCTAATTACAGCCGCTAATTCAGCCCTGGCCTTCTGATCATTCATCTTTTAAGTGTTCAGCTTCTGAATCCCATTTGGTTCCCTGTCCTTCCCCCACCCCCTCCCCTTGATGTGGCCAGAATAGTTAACTCAGACAATTAGTAAATGCTGAATCATTGAGTCAGTGAATGAAGCGAGTGTCTGTGTGAGGTATACAACTTCCTGAGTGGGTTTAATGGAAGCCTAAAGAGATTTTTCACAGATTCATGGGTTTTCAAAGGAGAAATTTGCATATTAATAAGAAGCTGTTCAGACTGATTCGCTTAATGTGTTTGGAGTAAGTATAATTAAATGTCAAGGGAGATATATCATGAAGTAATGGAGCTGAAGCCAATTTATCAAAAATAAGGTCTAGGGAGAGACATTTCAAATAATAAACAGTTCTCCAACCTTCCTTTTTAAGGTGCTTTGCTTAGTCTGGGCCAAGATTTACACGTTTTTTGAGACTCGTTCAGACAAAGATGCTGGGAACAGAGTTGGGGGGTGGGATAGAAGAAATGAACTTTTTTTTTTTTTTCTATTCAAGTTTATAACATTCAAGGCAGTCTTTCCTGCCTGAAACATTTTAAGGGAATCAAACCTTTTTAATGTTTTCTCTCGCAGATATTGGGATGTGGTAAGATCAGCACCTCTGAGCCACCCCCCATGCATGCAGCTGCCATATGCAAATTCCTTGTTCTGATGAGAGGGTATGTCACGTTTAGGAGCAGCTGCTCACCCAAGAATTACAACGATGACAAAAATTGGTTGAACATTGAAAAGGGTTCTAGATATTGAAGGAGAGCATTTACTAATAAGCATGTCTAAGGAGTTGACTGTTCTTTGAACAAACTCAATCCATGGGTCTTCACCTTGAATGTACTCTGGAGAGAAGCCATGGTAAAAGGTACACAGATACCTTTTTATGTTTTTCTCTCTAAGTGTTTGAATGGACCAAGACATTCAGGGAAGTAGATGGATTCTCTTGAATTCTGCATATCACTAAGGTGACCTTGGGAATAGATGCTTGAGCAGATCAAATGGAAACAGGTCTTGATTATGTTTATCAAACTATGAAGCCACTGGGATCATTCCTGGGCAGAGTAGAGTGAGCACACACTCACCACCCCTCTTCAAAGAGGTTTTGGGTGGGAGAGAAGGACTTGACTTAATGCTGTAAAATCACCGGATGGAAGAGAGGTCATGCCCCCTCATCCTTGTGTGTGACCCCAACAAAATGAAAAGTCACATTTGCAAACCTTTAAACGTTTCCACATGCAGTGACTTTGCATGATGCTGACTGTAGCCATTGGGAAGATTATGTAGAGAAAGCCATTTGAAGATATAAGCTTTTTGAAGTACCGTTTAAATTTTGGTTGGTAGCAGTTTCCTCCAAGTTTTGCAAAGCAAACTCACCTTGAGTTTCATTGGGATTGATCTGCTTTATCCTATATCTCAACACGTGTTACCTAGGGTTGGTTTTTTTTTTTTCCTGTTTTTTCAATTTATTTTCAATTAGAGGATAATTGCTAGATGTCCATTAATAGATGAATGGATAAAGAAGTTGTGGTACATATACACAATGGAATATTACTCAGCCACAAAAAGGAGTGAATTTGAGTCAGTTCTAGTGAGGTGGATGAACCTAGGGCCTTTTATACACAGTGAAGTAAATCAGAAAGAGAAAAACAAATATCGAATATTAACACACATGTATGGAATCAAGAAAAATTGTATTGATGAACCTATTTGCAGGGCAAAATAGAGACGCAGATGTACAGAACAGGTTTGTGGACCCCAAGAGCGAAGAAGAGGGTGGGATGAATTGAGAGAGTAACATTGAAATATATACATTACCATATGTAAAACAGATTGCTAATGGGAAGTTGCTGTACTTAGAGGTTTTTAGAATTACTTAATATGACTTTGTAATAGCAATGCCCATCTTGGGTTTAAGTCCCAACACTCCCTCTTGCCCTGTGGGTAACTTGGGACAAGTTGTTGAGTCTCTCTGCACTTCAGTTTTACCATCCAGAAAGGTGGAAGCCTTAGAGATAGTGTATGTGAATTATCTTATTATTATTGTGATTTTTGGCATTTGACCCATGACCTCATGAAGCCATCGTTTTTGGACCACTCATTTGTAAACATCCTGTACATTTAAAATGACTGGAGACATCGGACTTAACCAGGAGAATCCCCTGGGAACTTCATGTTGCATCTACTTAGAGCAGTGAGAAGGAGGACATTTCTTCCCCGATCATGTCCCTTTTTCTAATGACAGATAGATTACAGCTCTGTTTTCAAATGTTTGTACAAAACTATGGCACCTCTTACTCTGTGATAGAATCTGTGCTGACTAATGAGGGAGGGTGGGTGTCCAGAGCCCACCTGCTTAACCTCCTTTTTCACTTAGCTGTTGTTGTTCAGTTGCTCAGTCTTTGCAACCCCATGGACTGCAGCATGCCAGGCTCCCCTGTCCTTCACCATCTCCTGGAGTTTGCTCAGATTCGTGTCAGTGATGCTGTCTAACCATCTCATCCTCTTTCATCCTCTTCTCCTCCTGCCTTCAATCTTTCCCAGCATCAGTCTTTTCCAAGGAGGCAGCTCTTCGAATCAGGTGGCCAAAGTGTTGGAGCTTCAGCTTCAATGTCAGTCTTTCCAGTGAATATTCAGTGTTTATTGCCTTTAGGATTAACTGGTTTGACCTCCTTGCAGTCCAGGGGACTCTCAAGAGTCTTCTCCAACACCACAATTTGAAAGCATCAAATTAGTAAGCATATCACTTAGTAGGACATCCCTAACACATTTCCAAAGAGCTTTTAGCACTGTATTCAGCCAAATTTGAAAGCATGACTCACTGGCTTACATTTTCTCTAGCTGTGTGGGATGGATTTGCATCATTTTTTTTAGTAATGTGCCACTTTGTTCATATCCCTAAAACTTCAGATGGACACAGGAATACTGCCATGGGGTCACGGACACCAAGACAGCTCTATACAAACATTCTTTAGTTTTGCAAAATAGAAAGTTCATTCAATAGATGATTGCTTGGCAACTCAACAAAGCATAGGCCTGACATTTATTATACCTGCAATGTGTGCTTCCAGCTTGGAGCTTTTCTTTCGACCCTAGAAATACTAAATATAATATTTCCTGGCTCCACCATTCCCTGGACTTTCCACACCATGACCAGTTGGAAGGACCCTCCACATACCTAGCTGAGAATGAAGCCTACTTAACTTTATCCTTGAGTCCAAAGGCATCAAATTCAAAAATAAAAGATGGAATTTTGTGAAAGCAATGGTTTACTTTGCTACTATGACATTTCGATAGGAAATGCTTCTGAAATCCGTGAAGTCTGCCAGCAAAATATATTCCCTATAATGTTACCTCTCTAGTGTTTGTGGGTGTTATGAGGGCAGGAGGATCTTGTGGTCAAATATGAATGGGAAATGGATTCAACCAACTTAAATGGACTTTAATGGTGGACTTTTACGGGTTATGTTTCTAGGATTTGCTGTGAAAAGTAAGTGAAATTTGTCATGCACAGTGCTTCCCCTGCGACAATGAAAACCCAAAGGACTGTGTGTTTCTTGGGTTTTCGCAAATGAAGTTTGGCAAATGCTGTTTCGTGGGTTGTTTTTTTTTTAATTATTTATTTTTGGTTGCACTGGATCTTCATTGCTGCATGAGCTTTGTCTAGTTGCGGCAAGTAGGGGCTACTCTTTGCTGCAGAGCTTGGCCTTCTCATTGCTGTGGCTTCTCTTGTTGCAGAGCATAGGCTCAAGGCATGTGGGCTCAGTACTTGCAGCTCATGGGCTTTAGTTGCCCATGGCACGTGGGATCTTCCTGTGTCCCCTGCACTGGCAAGTGGGTTCTTATCCACTATGCCACCAGGGACGTCTGCTGTTCTGTGTTTTATTGGAACAAATTGTAATTTATAAAATGAAAACTTTGTCAGGATGGATGAACTTCATTGTTAGAATTTGATAGCAGTCTTAAGGAAGTTATTTTGGATCTCAATGGGCAGATCTTTTTTTTTTCTTCTGAATAAGTAAATGGGGATGGGAGTATTAAGTGCCAGTTTCTTTCCTGAAAACATGAGCCTGGAGGCTAAATTTTACATGATGGATTGGTGTTACGATATGATTGATTTTGCAGTAACATGGGACAAGTAATTCATTTTCTCCCTGACAAATAGCAGGTGGTATTCATCCAAGGAAACCACCTACATAGAAGTAAAATACCTTTTCTTAGGGCTGTCAGGAGTACCGTGCTATGGAACTTTCCATATTTTATTGCTTTGGGTAGCTTATTCTCCCAGAGTTACCGTTTCCATAGTCTACAAACCAATAGTGTTACTGAAAGTGTTACCAGCTGCTCACCACTGAAAACAAATAAAGAGGCCAGGCTGGTGGAAAGGAGTGTATGTGTGCATGCTCAGTAGTGTCCAATTCTTTGTGACCCCATGGATTGTAGCCCCTCAACCTCCTCTGTCCATGGGATTCTCCAGGCAAGAATGCTGGAGTGGGTTCCCATTCCCTTCTCCAGGGGATCTTCCCGACCCAGGGATCAAACCCACATCTCTTGTGTCTCCTGCATTGGCAGGTGAATTCTTTACCCCTGGTGCCACCTGGGAAGCCCCTGGTGGAAAGGAAAGTTTGCTTTATTTTGGATGCTGGCAACCTGTTGGGGAAGGGCATACACTGGTCCAAAGGCCAATTCCCCACCCTACCCCAAACTGGTGGGCAAGAGCTTTTATAGGCTGAGGGAGGGGGCTACATGCAGAAACAGCACAGGCAGCTCTGACAGTCGTCCTGAAATTGGTCATCAGTGGTCTCACCAGTGTCACCTTGATTGTTTTAAATACAGTTAGGCTTCAGTTTCAGGATCGGTTTGTTTCCACTTCTTTGAGGTCAGTTCTTGGAATTGTGGCAGCTTATGTCGTGGCTACAGTTTGGTCATCAGGTAGGTGACTTCCCACCTGGTGGAGGCTTCAGTATCTATAAGACAGCTCACAGGATATGGCTCAGAATACCGTCTGCAACCCTTGAGGGGAAACTAAAGGTCCCTCACTTGGTTTAATGACTGAACTATTATTATTTGGTCTCCTTTGACTGTTTTCCTTTGCTTCTGTATGTTCTCACCTCTCTGATTAAACTTATTCTTTGGCTAAAGTATTTTCACAGACTAAAGGCAGGCTGAGGACATTGGGGACAAGGATGATAGAGTCCTGCTTCGTTTTGGGTTTCTGTGACGGTGGTATATCTCGGATCCTGTATTTTCCAGCTTTACGTTTCCAGTGCCCCCTCCTGCCTCCACCGCTGCCGTTGTGGAATACTCCGTACCCACACAGCGCGCTTAGTCCCACATCTGCATCTTTATATCGTGTGCCTTTTCATCCATTTCTCTGCTGGAAATGCTGAGTTTCTTCTTTGTCTACCCACTAAACCCCCTACTCATTCTTCAGATGTGCTAAGTCACTTCGGTCATGTCCGACTCTTTACGACCCTATGGACCGTAGCCCGCCAGGCTCCTCTGTCTATGGGATTCTCCTGGCAAGAATACTGAAGTAGGTTGTCATACCCTCCTCCAGGGGATCTTCCCAACCCAGGGATTGAACCCTCGTCTCTTAAGTCTCTTGCACTGGCAGGCGGGAAGCGCCTGGGAAGACTCTTCTAGTGCCACCTGGAAAGCTCATTCTTCAGAGGAAACCTCAGATGCCACTTCCTTCCTGACCATGTTTTCCCACATGGTTGGATTCACCACATCCTTTCCTGAGTTTTATGCCATATTGTTACATCTCATTCCCCGTCATTCTTTGGGTTTTCCCATAGGTGGATCCTGAAGAGGGGTTACATGTATAAAAGATGCCTTGGAAAGAGGCTGCCTGTGGAGGAAAAGGGAAAGAACCTGGATTGGGCAGACCCAGTGTGGACCAGACAGTCTCTGCCAGCCCCAGTGGTCCACCCATAGCCAAGATCGCTCATCAGAGGCTTACCGATTTGGGCTGAGCTTCTGTGTCACCACTTTGTCCAGTCACTGAGCAAGAGCTGCCTGGAGCAAAGTCTGGGCTTCCCACTGGGATGCACCCTGTGGGCTCCAACAGCTGGGACCTTTCTGCTGGTCACACAGCCAGCCTGCAGGTCCTTTCATGAAGAGGGATCAGTGTTAACTCATCTCTGAGCCTTCCATGCTTTTTGCTGCTGATCAGAGTTTTTTTTAACATAATTTTATTTCTTTGTTTGTGGCTGTGCTGGGTCTTCACTGCTGCGTGGTCTTTTCTCTCGTTGCAGCGAGTGAGGGCTACCCTCTGGGTGCGGTACACAGGCTCCTCTCTGCAATGCCTTCCCTTGTTGGGGAGCACCAGGCTCTAGGGTGCATGGGCTTCAGCAGGTACAGCTCCCTGGCTCGAGAGCACAGGCTCAGTAATCGTAGCACACAGACTTACTTGCTCCACAGCATGTGGGATCTTCCTGGATCAGGGATCAAACCTGGCAGGCGGATTCTTCACCACTGAGCCAGCAGGGCAGCCCTAGTCAGTTTTTTTATTCTTTGCCCTGAATACCTGAAGGGATTTCAATGCGAATGCAGTGGAGCCTCTACATTTTACAGACAAAGAGGCAGAGAAACGGCCTTCCTTCATTCTAGGATCCATTCTGAATTGACTCTCAAATCAGAATCTGCTGGATCCATCCAACCATTCCCATTCTTGTTCCATTTCAATGACATTCAAGTATCCATTTTTCCAGCCATCTCACCACCCCTCCCACCCCGCCAGGAGGCACTACCTTTTCCCTGGAGCCAAGAGAATGAATGCTGATGGATGTCAGGGAAGAAAATGAGGGAATTATTTGTGATATCAGCACTTGGCCCAGTGGTTCTATGACACCTTTACAGAAAACTGCATTGACACTTTAAATATTAGGCTTTTGTGACTTGAAGTCCCCAAACAGTTGCAGACAATAAGGGGAGATGAACCCACAAAGGCAGATGAGCTGCGGCAAGGGTTGGGAGTCTGAGCACAAATTTTTGTTTGTTGAAGAAGGAAGATCGGTGGCAGAATGAGAATTCATTGCAGGAATGTCTGCCCGCCATCCTGCTATCACTCACTCTTCCTAGGAGCTGGTGGGCTCTGGGGTCTTAGACACACTTGCAGAGAGCTCTACACGCTGGCCATGGGCACCAGCCCTTCCTCCCCTCCTGTGAGGTCCGCTCTGCTCTGGGGTGACGGTCTTGCCCTGACTGCCAACCCCATAGCAGGTGATGTCTGTCTCCTTCGTCCTGAGGGCCCTTGATGACTCAGTTCTCTCAAAGCAAACACTTTCCACATCAATAATTAAACAGATCAATTAGGGGGAATTTACCAAGTATAATCAGGCAAAATCAACTCTGTGCCCCTCGAGCATTCTATTTTATCATGCCCCGTTCCCTCCCTCCCCTTCCCTTGAAGCATTGTTTTGTGGACACAGAAAGTCTCTGTTTTGTGTTTTTATAAAGCCCAGGCGGAAAAGGGAGGTGGGGGAAACAAGCATTTGGAAAGGATGGACGTGAGCAGTGGTAGGTGAGTGCAGACCCAGGCGGTCCAGTCTCCGCTCTCTCCTTACAGCTCCTAGGGCTTGAGGAGTGGAACTGGGGCAGGTTGTTTTGGGGGCAGCACACACTGTGGGGAGGGAAGCCCATGGGGAGGGGCCCCCGGTCCCCAGAATGGTGAAGCTTTCATCCAGAAGCAGAGTGTGTTAGGCATTAGAAGGCTACATATCCCACAAACAGAAAATAGGCCATCTTTTCAAAAGGCTACGAAACATTGATAAAATGTTTATCTGCTTAGGCACAAGAAGGATAATAGGTTTCCTGAAATGTTTAATGTTAAACTCACAGTTTGACCACAAGGGGAAAGTAAGAGTAAAAGGACAAATAAAATGAGTGAAACCACTGCAAGATTCAAAACCATTTTCCTGAATCCCTGAATAAAAGAGGAAGTCAATTCAGCAGGAAAAGGCTTTTAGAAAAGGGACAAACAGTAAACTAGATACCTGCCGCACTTGTCCAGTCAGTGATACACAAAGGGTGAATTCAAGCCCTCACATGTTTTAATATCAGATTACCAAAGAATCTAATCAATCTTCAGATTCAAAAACCAGAAAATGAGCAAAATGCAAATAAAACAATGAGAATAAATAGGGTAAAATATATCAGCGAAATAAGAAAACATACAAAGAAAGTGGAAATCAGGAAGGTTGTGTGGCTCCGAGATGGCTGTAAGTGTATGGATTGTTCACCCTTGTGATTGTGGGGCTGTCAGGCAACTGTTGCCACCTTGCCCAGCATCACAAGAGGTGGGGAAAGGTGTCCAGACCTTTCCTGAAAAGCACTGTCCTTTGTAATCATTATCCAAGACACTGAAAGAGCCTGCCTCACCTTGGGAAATTGGCAGGGGGTTTGGGGCAGGCATTCTCTACTTGGGCAGCAAGGGCCCACCATGTTGTCAGAACCATCAGCCTTCACCATCCTTACATCTTTGCAGCATTTGATTTTTGATATTGTTGGTCAGGACCACTTTTTAAAAGGTAGTTTTTTCCATCCCCTGTTTTGTCTTTCATCAACAACAGCCTTCTCCTTCGCTGCTTTGTTTTATCAATTGTTAGCATCCTAGACTCAACCACCTGATCCTGTTTCCTTCTCAAGAAACTAACCAAGTTCTTTGTCTTTTCTTTATTTCACCCATTTTCTGCACAACTACATGGCCAGATCTTAACATCACTTTTTTCCTAGAAAGGATCAAGTATTGGAGGAAAACGGATAAAACTTGATCTTTTGCCTTATTCTAGAGTCTTCAGTGCTGAACCCTTGAGACCTAGCTCCTGCTTTCTCCCTATGAACCTCCTCACTTGTGTAACAGCTCACTCTTGACTTTACCTCTTGCCTCCAGTTCCTGTCTTGACCGACTTCTGACCCATTTTCAAACACTCAGCATTGCTAGCTCATTTCAGATGTCTATTTCAGTTTGGGCTTTCCTGGTGGCTCAGTGGTAAAGAAACTGTCTGCCAATGCAAGAAACACGGGTTTGATCCCTGCGTCAGGAAGATCCCCTGGAGATGGAAATGGCAACCCAATCCAGTATTCTTGCCTGGAGAATTCCATGGACAGAGGAGCCTGGAGGGCTACAGTCCTTGGGGTCACAAAGAGCTGCACATGACTTAGCATCTGAGCACACGTGCACACAGGGAGCTAAGACCCGCCCCCCCCCCCCCCCCCCCCCGCCCATGCCATGCAGCATGGCCAAAAAATAAATAAATTAAAAGTAAAAAGTAAAATAAGTGCTTTTCAAAAAAACAAGAGTGCTTTCTTTTATGTGATGCTGTCTAAGAAATTCTTATCTGGTATTTTATTGTAGTCTATTCTTTTCAGTGCAGGCGGCCGTTTTCTAAAGCAGTGCTTCCCAACCATGGATGAATTTGCCTCCCAGAGGACACTTGTCTGGAGACGTGTTTGGTTGTTGTCATGCCCCAGGGGCCTGATGAGATGGTTCTGGTATCTAGTAGGTAGAGGCTTATTGGCTGCAATTGTTTGGGGACTTCAAGTCACCTGCTCACATCCTACAAAACACAGGGTCGCCCACCACAAAGGATTATCCATCCTGAAATGCCCACAGTGCCAAGATTGAGGAACCCCTCTCTGAAGGGTGTGTCCACAGACCTAAAAACACTTCTCTGCCAGGGTTACCAAGAAGGGGGAACACTGCCCCTAATAACACACCATGTTTCTTCCAAGAGGAATAACAAGGACAAGTTGTGTCTTTCTGGCTAGCCTCATTTTTCCTCCCTTTATTGCGTGGCATCCCCTTTCTTCAAGTGTGTGTCAACTAGTGAGACTTAGGTCTCCAAGGCCACTTGGAGGTTAAAGCACTAATGAATGCTCCTCCAAGTGTCCACAGAGGCTGATTCAGCACGCGGGGCGATTAGCAGGGTCGGGTTAGAACTAATGAGCTCCGGGTGCCAGTTGTAGCCATTGGAGCTTAGTGGGGCTTTGAGACCCAAAAGCCCTCGACTTCATTCTGACCGGCTTGGACTTCTATTACTTGAAAACCCAGGAGGGAAAAAACTGCTGAAATGGTAGTTTCCTCCCCATCAGGCTAATTACTTCTTTTCCCAAGATCAAGACTGTATTTGGAAGGGCTGAGACATCTGAAAGCAGAGAATATCCTGCCTACTGGGGCAGGGAAGCAAGGGCTGTTGTGTGCCCCTCAAAAGAGACAAGCGATTAGCAAAGACTCTGAAAGCAGAACACGAAGTGGAGAGACTTGGAATAGAGTCTACAGACCCACTCGGCCAAGAAGGAGGTGGTTGTGACTGGAAACACCAAAGCCCAGGCCTGGGAGGTGTGCCCTCTGCTCCTGAGTAGGAAGAAAAGATTCCAGTGGGACTGGAATGGTTCAGCAGAATGCATGAAAGTGGTGGAGAATTTGGAAGGAAGCAGATGATGTTGCTTTTGGGTGGCAGGTGTGAGAGGGCCTCACCAAGCTGTCAGCAAACTCAGCCTAGAGGAATGTGGTTCTAGTTTTCCTATGAATAAGTGATGCGTTTTATTTATCTAAATGGAAATATGTTGCCTATTCTTGAGCATTCTTGTTTGTTTATTTATTTTGGCTTTTCCAGGCCTTAGTGGTGGCACTTGGGATTTTAGATCTTCACTGTAGCATGTGGGATCTAGTCCCTGACCCAGGGATCAAACCCAGGCCCCCTGCCTTGGGAGCCTGGAGTCTTAGCCACTGAACCACCAGCGAAGTACCCAGCGTTGTTAGCTGTAATCACTATGGATTGGTTCTACAGATGTGCACTGGTTAGGAAGTATTTTAGAGGCTGCTCTGGCTCAGAGCGTAGGGCCCTGGATTTCTTTATCCTATTTGATTAGTAATGTTCAGTCACTTCAGTTGTGTCCGACTTTTGGGAACCATATGGACATAGCCCTCCAGGCTCCTCCATCCATGGGGATTTTCTAGGCAAGAATACAGGAGTGGGTTGCCATGCCCTCCTCTGGAGGATCTTCCCAACCCAGGGGTCGAACCTGCATCTCTTACATCTCCTGCATTGGCAAACATGTTCTTTACCACTGGCGCCACCAGTGTTGGGCAAATTATTGTGTGTCTCCCAGCCAGGCTTTTGTAATATTTAAATGCATGGTTGGACTGCTATCTTATGTAAAGCTTTGTTTCTCCTTGAACTTACTATGGATTGAAGAGAACTGGTTGATAACAGAACTGTCCTGTTAGAATAATTTCTTTACATCTTCACCCAAGCCGAATTAGACATTAAAGGCATATTAGGGAAAGGGGACTTAATAACAAGTCAAAACTTTCGATTATAAGAACTATGGAGAGTGCCAACAGCAATGGTATGTTAGTCAGTTCTTCATAGGTCTTTTGCCGGCTTCTTAGCATTTTGAAAGCAGTAAGTAACTGAATTTGATTTTTATAATGGGGTTATTTCATTATTTCCATTAAATGAAAGAGGAAGCTGAGACACCAAGAAATTAAGACACTTATGGGTCACATAATTATTAGGAAATGGAACCAGATGCTTCTAGTCCCAAACTTGACCCATTTTCACAGTATTTTTCCATCCAACCACCTCCAAGTTCTGTGCTTCATACCAGGGGATGGTCTTCTGATACTTTGAATTTTATGGTTATTTTAAATGCCTTGAAGGCAGTTAACAGTATTTGTTGAAGCTTAATAGGAAGAACAGTCCAGCCCAATCAATGAGTGTCTAGTGACTTGCTCTTTTTCTAGACTTGATGAAGATTAAATAATAACAATATCTTCTCCCAAACGGTCAGCATGAAGGGAATGAAATAACTATATACATGAGTATCTAGGTGTTTACAAAAGATCTCTCTTACTTTCATCATCTGAAAGTCCAAACTAAATCAAGCTCAAGGAGTCTGAGATATTATATTATTGTTGTTGTTCAATTGCTAAGTCATTTCTGACTCTTTGTGACCCCATGGACTGCAGCACGCCAGGCTCCTCTGTCCTTCACTATATACTGGAGTTTGCCCAAATTCCTATCCATTGAGTTGATGATGCTATCTAACCATCTCATCCTCTGTCGTCCCCTTCTTCTTTTGCTTCAATCTTTCCCAGCATCAGGGTCTTTTTCCAATGAGTCAGGTCTTCACATCCGGTGGCCAAAGTATTGGAGCTTCAGCTTTAGCGTCAGTCCTTCCAATGAATATTCAGGATTGATTTCCTTTAGGATGGACTGAGAGATCATATAGCAGTTGGCCATTTCTGTGGCTAAAAGTAGCCTCATCGCATCAGCATCACATCATCAGCTTCACCATACTGAGCGCCTTCAGCTTGTTTGCTCGTGTGTGCAGCATCTCAGGCAGCTCTAACAGTTTCTCATCATGGCTTTTCCCATTCTTAGGAGACACAAGCATTATCTTGACAGCCTTACCCACCCCCAACAGGAGCCACACACATCCTTACCAAGAAATAGGCTAAAATAAAGGTTAAATGGCTGCTTCACTCATGTCCAGACCATCAGTGTTGCAGACAGGCACCAATGCTGGCCATTCAAAACATTTTGCAAACCAAACCAGTGCTGTCACCATGTAGACTTCATTTTAAGACATCTGGGATTGGGGTCTATTTTCTTATTTACTCTGCTTTTGGCATTTTAGGACTGAGTTAGGGCTTCTCTGGTGGCTCAGTGATAAAGAATCCATCTGCTAATGCAGGAGACATGGGTTCGATCCTTGGGCTGGGAAGATCCCACATGCTGGGGAGCAACCATGCCCGTGTGTCACAACTACTGAGTCTGCGCTCTAGAGCCTGGGAGCCACAGCTACTGAAGCTCACACGCCTTAGAGCTCGAGCTTCACAACAAGGGAAGTCGCCCCAATGAGAAGCCCTTGCGCTGGAACTAGAGTGTAGCCCCTCGTCTGGAGGAAAGCCCTTGCAGCAATGAAGACACAGCACAGTCATAAATAAATAAAAGTATTTTAAGAATGAATAAGTTAAGGAAGATGAGTCAAAACAGAAGGAGCAATTCTATTTCTTAGAGGGTACAGCAATACTTTTCGTGTTGGGACATGTGCGTTGATCAGTAATTCCACTCACTAACCTGTTAATAGTTTGGTGAGCATCTGTCCAGATTTTTGGTAAGCCCATATTATATACCAGTACATCATGTCAGTTATTATGGTTAAAATCATGTTTCATAACATTACCACAAGACCTCAGAGACATATGGATGCTTGTTTGACAAGGCTGCAGGGTTCTTCTGGTCTGGGCTGGCCTGAGATTTAAGCTGGCCTTGTTCACATGTCCACGTGTCTGTGGTCAGCTGTGAGTCGACCAGATGACTGTCTTGATCTTGCCAGGGTCTACCCACATGACTCGGGAATCAGCTGGCTGAAGGCTGGTCTTGGGTAGGCTTAGCTAGGATAATTGGGTAACTGAACTTTGTTCTCTTTATTGTCCACCCTCCAGAAGGCTCATCCAGACATGACCTCACAGTGGCGGCCAGACAAATGAGTGGCGTATGCAGGAGGTTTTTCAAACCTCTTCTTGAAATAACTACACAATGTTACACATTGTATAACTATAACATTGTATAATGTTATAACTATACAATGTTAATGCTCATTGACCAAAGCAAGCCACCTGGCTGAACTCAGCATCCCGTCATGGGAAAATAGATTCCATGTTCATGACGAAAAAGCTGTAAAAGTCATGGCAATTGGCAAGGAAAGTGTGAGGGACCAAGAATCGGAGCCATCAACACACTCAGACCAATAATCACTGAAACATCCTTTAACACACGAGTGTTTTTTTATCATCTGTTTTTACACATATGAGATAATATCTTCATTTTATGGCTTATATGACACTGGAGATCTTTCTTCATTTGAAACATACAGTTATATCTTTTTAACCTTGCACAGTGTTTTTTGGATAGCATATGCAGTTTTTACCTAGTCCCCTAATGATGGACATGTAAATTGTTTCTTGTTTTGGGTATTTTGAGATGGTGCTGCTGTAGACACACATTTGCATAAAGTTTTCTGTACTGACACTGCTGTTTCAGTAAATTGAACCTATGGAATCCCTCCTGTTTTATCCTCCAGCAAGACTGAGCCACTTGTAATTCCCTGAATCACCACCTTCTGCGCCTCCATGCTTCAAACCCTGTTTCTTCTAAAATCCTGCTCCTTGGTCCACTTGACTGATAAGCTCTAGGGAAACCCATGAAAAAGTGAATCTGCATGTAACATCTGGAGAAGGCAATGGCACCCCACTCCAGCACTCTTGCCTGAAAAATCCCATGGACGGAGGAGCCTGGTGAGCTGCAGTCCATGGGGCCGCGAAGAGTCAGACACGACTGAGTGACTTCCCTTTCACTTTTCACTTTCATGCATTGGAGAAGGAAATGGCAACCCACTCCAGTGTTCTTGCCTGGAGAATCCCAGGGACGGAGGAGCCTGATGGGCTGCCGTCTATGGGGTCGCACAGAATCGGACACGACTGAAGCGACTTAGCTGCAGCAGCAGCAGCAGCATGTAACATCACTGATGACTGCCTTCACCCCCACCCTGCAGGGTCTCAGGTTCATACTGTGTGCAACTGTGCTGTTACTCCAGTCTTCACTGAGGCACCACTGTGTTTGTGAAGCCTTCTCTAAATCCCTTAGGCAGATCCGGTCCTTCGCTGAACATCTAAGCACTCCTATTACAGTCATTGTCCCAAACCCCTTTGCTATTCTGTCTTTCTGTCAAGAGGGCAAGCTTTTTGAGAGCAGGGCTGCTGTCTTTCTGATTCTCATTGTTCCGTTTTCTGGTGGGGTGCTTGACCCAAGTGGACACTTGACAAAGGTTTGCGAAATAAAAATCTTACACTTGGGGTCAAAACTAAAGGTAACCATACAATAATAATTCAACGGATACTTACTTGTTCATTCACTTAACAAATAGTTATTGAACATGTGCTGTGAATTACATGTGTTTGAAATGGGAAGATGGCAAGAATGTCAGTGTGATTTCTTGACATCAGATGGTGTTTTGAAAGACTCCTTATATCAATATAAAGGAAATAAAATCTAAGAAAAAGGCATCTCAGTAGAAAATAATAGGACAAAATACATAACCAGGAAATGTCTTTAGAAATAGCATTCTTAATAAATGTCTGGGAAGATGTTCACTGGCTTAAAACATAAGTATTAAATATTTTAAAATTATTTCCATATATTTATTGGCATTAATTATGCAATATTCATAATACACAGTATAAATGAATGCATTAGAAGACATACTTTAATATATTGAAGTAGAACTGAGATATCTAAAATAATATATTAAAATTCAGAGATAAAGTTTAAATGCTTTCATAGAAGGCCAGTTTGCTGTATGATTCAAAAATCTTTAAAATATACACACCTTCCCTTCTACTTCAAGGGAATAATTAAACATGAATGAAATGTTTAACTTTGGAAACAACCTAAGTAGCCAACAGTAAGGAATTCTCTGAACGCTTCGTCGCAGTTCATATCATAGCCTACTACATGGTCATTTAAAATTAAGTCAGTATGTATTTAAGGTCAGGAATTTCCTATTTCTAAGTGCGCAAAAGCAGTTCAGAATGGTTTACATACATAATGATCTCACTTCACAAGTGTTATAAAGAATTGCATTTAAAAAACAAAGAATTGCATAGAATAGCCTTGGATGGATAGACTTCAAGATACTACATCTGAATGTAGAAGAATTTGGGGCTTCTCTAAACCAAGTTTTCCACAATGAACCTTTTCAATGTGTACATTAAAAATTTTTTTTTAATTTAATTTTTAAACAAGGCCTTGGGGACTTCCCTGGCAGTCCAGTGGCTGAGACTTCGTGCTCCCACGGCAGGAGGCCCAGATTTGATCTCTAGTCAGGGAAGTAGCTCCCACATGCCAGAACTAAAGAACCTGAATGCTGCAACTAAGACCCCAGTGCAGTTCAAAAAAAAAAAAAAAGGTCTTTTGAAAAGCTGCTGTTTTCCTCTGGGATCACACCCTGCAACCTGCGGTGGTTTGTGTCCCTGAACTGATAGGAGGGGAGATTCCTTCCTGCTCCATCACACGAAGGTGGTGGCGACACGCCTGCAGCATCTCTGCGGTGGAGAGCCTCCCTGTGAGTCGCTTCATTTCGAAAGTCCAGTTCCTGGGGACCCTTCAGGCTTGTTTGGAGTCAAAGCTTTGTCTGTCTGCCTTTTTTCTCTGTGATGACCTCTCTGAGGCCTGGTACATCCTCTTTGTGTGCTTAACAGGTCCCTAGACAACATCTAAACATCCTATGCGTCTAAACATTTCCAAAGTGATAAACCAAGCTAATAAACAGTTAAACAAAATATATTCTGTTCTTCTATTTTGATAGAAGAAATACTTGAATTTGAAATACTGCTTAATAACAACAAAACAAAAAACAATGATGCTTAAATCTATTGTTTTTATGTGTCTGAAAGTTTAGGCAAAATACCAGAGGTAACTCGATTTAATTGTTATTGCTCAGTTGGATCTATGGATGGACCAGCGATGTGTGGGTGAGTAATGAATGGAAACACACACACATCATGAGCAATTACATCTTCTGCAGTACAATTCATTTCTCATGCTTCATTCCAGCAAAATACTAATTACATTACCGTCAAGATTTTTATGATAATTTTGTTCTGGTGGCAATAATGACCTAAAGCAGGGGTCAGCAGACATTTTCTGAAAAGGTCAAGATCATAAATAGTTTAGATTTTGCAGGCCATCTGGTCTCTGTCACAAGTACTCAACCTGCCGTCCAAGTTCAGAATCAGCCACAGACTCTTCGTAAGCAAAGGACCTGGCTCTGTGTTCACTATTCGCTACTGAGACAAATAGCTGGATTTGACCCGCAGGCTGCCTGGTCCCTGTTGGAGCCATGATTTTCTCCTCCTGGGCTGCACAGGTGGCAACCTCGTCGATGGAGTGGACCTGTGAACCCTCACTGATCGCTCTCCCGAACTTGGTTTTGTCCGTTTGCCTCACTTCACAATGATACCATGATTTTGGAGATTGGTCTCGTGTCACCAGAGAGAGATTATTTTGGAAGTTCTCTTAGTGAGACAGAACGTAGGTCATTTTTTGCAGCTCAAACCCAGGGAAGCTGATGGCAGGTCCTGATGGCACACTTCAGAAAGAACTTCCAGGGAGGCCAGGGCCCCAGACCCTGAAAAATTACAGCTTCACATTGATTTTTCCTGCTTTGAACTTTAAAGGCAGGGACTTCTATAGTGTGGGCTTCCCTCGTGGCTTAGAGGGTAAAGCGTCCGCCTGCAATGCAGGAGACCTGGGTTCAATCCCTGAGTAAGGAAGATCCCCTGGAGAGGGAAGTGGCAACCCACTCCAGTACTCTTGCCTGGAAAATCCCATGGACAGAGGCACCTGGGAGGCTGCAGTCCATGGGGTCGCAAAGAGTTGGACACGACTGAGCGACTTTACTTTTCACTTTCACTTTCTATGGTATGGCTCAGTGGTAAAGAATCCGCCTGCCCATGGAGGAAACACAGGTTTGATTCCTGGTCTGGGAACATCCCACATGCCAAGGAGTAACTGAGCCCATGTGCCGTGACCACTGAACCTGTGCTCGAGAGCCCGCATGCCACAACTACTGGGCCCATGTGCTGCAACTCCTGAAGTCCGAGTGCCCTCGTGCTCCGCAACAAGAGAAGTCATTGCAGTGAGAAGCCTGCTCGCCGCAACTAGAGAAAGCCCATGCACAGTAGTGGAGACCCCGAGCAGCCAAAAATACATACAAATAAATAAACTTGGCAGGCATATTGTGGAGCACCCTCTCTGTGTCCAGAACCTAACAGACAGAAATCAAGGAAACCAAAACCAACAACAACAAAAAATGCATCCTTATCCAAATGTAACAAAGAGGCTTTCTAAAATGTCAAGGTTTTTCTCATCCTGCCCCCACGTGTCTCCGCTGCTCTACTGTCAGATTGTCAATTTCAAGCCACGAAAGCACATTTCTTGCCTTATCTGTAGTGGCACGTATGCGAAGGGCTGATAATTCCAGGCTGATGAGAGGATCTGTCTGCAGCCGCACAGAAGCTGACAGCCCTCAGACCAGTCGTTTATAAAAGCCTGTCTGGAGCCAAAATGAGCTGAACTGGGGGTGTGCGTGCCTCTGGCCGTGGCTGCAGCCCTGGCTATGGCTAGAGTTAGGAGAGTTGCCCCCACCCTCAGCCCCGGCCCTGCCTACCCCACGAGGAATTCCACATCTCCTCTGGATGGCTGATCTTGGAACATGGTTAAAAGTACCAGATAGGATGAAGAACAGCCCTTCCTTTGATCGAGGCTCATATTTAATGCATCATTCCCGCCTCAAAAGGACCACAAGGGACTTTCCCCTGCAGGGATGAACTTTATTGTTTAGGGAGTTGAAACCTCAGCATGGTCAAACCCAGAGCTCGCTGTATTTCTAGAATTTGAGAAGAATTTTGAATCGTGGAGACAACAGTGAATCAGGGCTCAGGTGAGCAGGGTCTAAGCCAAGTCTTGGGTCTATCTAGCTTTGGGTTTTTTCAGAGGTTCCTGCCTCTGTGAAACCACGAGGCTGGCTCGGGGGTTTGCTTTGAGACTCCCTCTAGTTATCCCTCAGTGATTCTGCCCCCACAAGAGCACAGTCTATCTGCTTCCTTTTCTCCAGCTCATTTTTTTGGGGGGGGGCGGTTTACTGTATATTGGAATATGGTTGGGGGCTTCCCTGGTGATTCAAGAGGTAAAGAATCCGCCTACAAATGCAGGAGACGCAGGAGACCTGGGTTCAATCCCTGGGTGAGGAAGATCCCCTGGAGGAGGGCATGGAAACCCACTCCAGTATTTTTGCCTGGAGAATCCAGTGGACAGAGGAGCCTGGTGGGCTATAGTCCAGAGGGTCCCAAAGAGACGGACACAACTGAAGCAAGTTCGTATGCTTCAGGGCTAAGATATACAGATGCATCTGTATATATCTAAAAGTCTGTATTGACATATAGTTGATTCACAGTGTTGTACTCATTTCTGCGATACAGCAGAGCGACTCAGTTATACATACATGTATTCTTTTCCATTATGCTTTATGATGGGTACTGAATACAGTCCCTGTGCTATGCAGCAGGACCTTGCTGTCCATCCACTTGGAGAGATTGTATTTTGACTCTCTTCTTGCAGGCATGTTTCCCCTGGGTTACAGTCCAAAGGGTAGCAAAGAGCTGGACACGACTGACACAACTGAGCACTCAAGAGTATCGCTGATTTACAATACTGTGTTCGTTTCAGGTGTACAGCAAAATGAGTCATATACATATATCTATTCATTTTCAAATTCTTTTCCCATGTAGGTTATTACAGAATATTGAGTATAGTTCCCTGTGCTCTACAGTAGGTCCTTGCTGATTATTTTATATATAGTAGGTGTTGGATGTTACTCCCAAACACCTAATTTATCCCTCTTCCCCCAGCCTTTCCCCTTTGGTAGCCGTAAGTTTGTTTTCTATGTCTGTGAGTATGCTTCTGTTTGTAAATAAGTTCATCTGCGTCCTTTTTTTTAGAGTCCACCTATAAGTGATATCAAATTGTCATTGTCTTTGTCTTTTTCTGACTTTCTTCAGCTTATTCTTGATCTCTCTGTCTTTCTGTAATCTCTCTCTCTCTCACACACACACACACTTCTAAGAGTTTATAAATCTTATTTAGGCTCTAGATCCTAATTTAATTTCAGTTTATCTCTGTTTTCTGTCAGTTCAGTTTAGTTCAGTGGCTCAGTCATGTCCAACTCTTTGCGACCGCATGGACTATAGCACGCCAGGCATCCCTGTCCATCACCAGCTCCCAGAGCTTGCTCAAACTCACATCCATCAAGTCAGTGATGCCATCCAACCATCTCATCCTCTGCCGTCCCTTTCTCCTCTTGCCTTCAATCTTTCCCAGCATCAGGTTCTTTTCCAGTGAGTCAGTTCTTTGCAATAACTCCAGCTCCAATACTGTTTTCTGTGGTCATTTTTTATAACTAGATTTAGAAACATTAAGACATTTCTGTTGTTCAGTCACTAAATCGTGTCCAACTCCTTGTGACCCCATGGACTGCAGCATGCCAGGCTTCCCTTCCTTTACTGTCTCCCTTAGTGTTGAAACCTGTGCACCTGGACAGAATAATGATCATCCCTTCCTAGCCTGATGCATAAAGAACACCAGATGTCCAGAGATAGACCCACTGTGGACAGGCGGAAAGTCCCTATCTTTTTCCAGGTCCTCTCTTAGACTCTGGTTGTCTTTATAGATTCTGCCAGTATTATTAGGTGGTCTGTTAAGTCTAGCTTTTAATGGGGTTAGGGCTTTCTTTCTGGGTATTCTTTGATATTTTGAGAGGACTTTGGAAGAGGTACATCAGTTCCCAAGAGCCAGACACCGTTTTAAAACAGTTTTGGGGACTTCCCTGGTGTCCAGTGGTTAAGACTTCATCTTCCAATGCAGCAGTGTGAGTTCAATCCCTGGTCCCGCAGCTGAGATCCTACATGCCTCGCAGCCAAAAAACCAAAACGTAAAACAGGAGCAATGTTGTAACATTCAGTAAAGACTTTGGAAATGGATCACATTAAAAAAAAAACTTTAAAAAGAAATAAAACAGAGTTTAGGATGCTGTAAATGAGGTTAGAAAGGATATTTTCAATCTTATGAACACATGAGTTTCCCAATGAAGTAAACTTAGAAGGAGAAAATAAGAGGGTGGAGAAATGAGCCTTGTAAGATCTGGTCTATTTTTGTATTTCCTAAGAGTCCATAGATGAGAAAAATTATAGAATTGCTTGGGAAACTCTGAGATCCCACACAGACATCAAGGATTATGGATTGAATTTATGATCCCAGATAACCCTTGCCTCTTCCCCTTCAGGACTGCCCTTCTCCATGACCTGGATCCAGATGTATTTTCTGCCCTTTCATGAGGCTCCCCCACATTATCAACCAAGAATCCTTGACTTCGCTCTCCTCCCCTGCAGTGCCAAGGAACATTGTGTTGCTTTCTTGAAATAAGCTGGTTTCCTTTGTCCATAAGCCCGTGGAGGATGAGAACCATCTCTTTCTGTCTCTCTACTTGATTGTTCAGATGTTTAGAAGGAACACTGGCTTTCAGGGCACTGGGAAATGTATCCGCCTTTAAGTCTGATGCTTGGATATCTCGTCGACAGTTTGCTTATCAGATTTGCACATCGAGGTTCGATCATTGTGGGAGCCGGTTCCAAAACCATACATCTTCCTTTCCTACAGAAGCCAACTCAAAAAAATCAGCAAGAGGGAGTTTTCTTTCCAGCCTCAGAAGGCATGTTTGGAGTGGAGGTCCCACATAATGCCAGCAGGAAAAGAAATATTGCCATAGCTGCCCTTGGCCCGGGGGACGCAGGCCCAGCGGCACGGGGATTACTCTGCTTCCTCTGCTCCTGGCTCACACCATCGGGGGTCCCCTGGGAACCACCTTCACTCCATTGCCATGAAAAGAGCATGTTTTCCCTAGAATTTCCTGCTGCCGGAGGTTTCCAGAAACAGACACACAGTTCTGTTTGGTTGCAGAGACTAAAAGGGGGAAAAAAATGTATGTGTACATGGGCCAGATTTATTTATTTCTCAAGGTAAATTACCTTTGCCTTACAACTCAGGTCCTTCTCCTACAGAAGAAAGCCTTTGAAAAACAGGCAGTGTCTGTAACCTGTTCGCAAGATTCCAGGCAGAATGATTCACGCTCTTGAGATGCATAGGGAAGTAGTGCCTGTAATATTCCCTCTTTGTGACTTAAGGTCAGCGATGGATCTGCCATCTGCCAACAGACCCCTGCCCAGGTTGGCTGCCCAGGTCCAGGAAGGTGGAAGGAGTGTGTGCTTTGGGGCAGAATGGACCTGGATTTTCATTCTGTCCCTTTCACTCATTACTGTCTGTCTTTGGACAACTCCTGTTACCTCTCTGATCCCATTTCCTCCTCTGAGAAATTACACCAGTAATTCTAGCTTTTCACTGTTGTGAGTTGCAAGAAAGAATATATCTTGGTCTACAGTAAATGCTAAGTATGGGTTCTTTTGCTTCTGTCTTCATCATATTCTTCCTAAGACACTTGGAATTGAATTCTTGACTGTTCTGTGCCTGTTATTGGTCTGTTATTGGTAATTCCTGACTGTCCTTTTCTGTGGATCTGACTTTCTAGCAGTGACATCTTGTTTTGCTGTTTTGGCCACAGAGGATGAGAGGTGCAGAGATGGGTTTCCCTTGGTTCCCAGGGTTTGGTCCCTGGTCAGGGAACTAAGATTTCACATGCTGCATGGTACGGCCAAAAAAAGAAAAAAGCAGGTACAGAGGTGGGTCTCCTTTGTCCCTGTCTTCCTGAAGGCAGCAAGATTACTCAGCTGGTGGATGGACTGGTTGGTCTTTCTGCTGCCTCCAGGCACCAGGGAGATGCCAAGACAGCCTCCATCTGAACCAGCCTCAGCACTTTGCCTTGGTGTCCGTTACTGGAGCTGCATTCTCTTCAACCTCATTGATCCTGAAATCAATTCTGTTGATGCCAAGTTGCCCTGCTTAATGATTTGCAAAAATCTTTTTATTTGATTGGTAGTCACACTTCAGAAGAGATCAGCAAGTGCGAGGCTGGGCGGAACTTTCAATCTGACAGGTTACTAATGAGTTGAAGCCCTGAACATACATGGAACCTTAGAGCTGGGATGGCCTCTGAGACATGGGAGACGGTGGTCTTATTTTGCTGATGAAGAAACCAAGGCCCAGAGAAGTTAAGTGATCCACTTAAGGTCACATAGCTTTTAACAACAGAATCCAAGCTGAATCCACACTTCTACTCCCAGTTTTGAGTTTCCTATGAAACTCCATTTTCTTCATGGAGATGTATGATCCATCTGAGCCTTGTTTTAGGATAAAAGCAATCATGTGTTGTCTTTTGACTCCATTAGAATTCTTAGGCAGAAATCCTTTTTTTTCCTCATGTGAAAGATTCTTCAGTATCTTCTATTTATTCATTATATAAATTAAGTGATGTATTTCTTCCATTAGTTATTTTTTAAATAAAAATGAGTGTAGCAATGGTCTCGTTTTTTAAATTTTTTTTTAGTATAGCCAATTAACAAATAATATTGTGACAGTTTCAGGTGACCCTCAGAGGGACTCAGCCATCCATACACATGCATTCTCCCCTAAACCCTCCCATCCAGGAGGCCACATAACATTGAGCAGAGTTCCTTTGGCTATGCAGCACAACTGCTTTTTTTTTTTTTTTTTTAAGCTATCTGTTTGGGGGGCTTTTTAAAAGTAAAGTTTCTATCATTTTCCACCTGTAAAACTTTGGGATCTTCCTAGAAAACGTCTCCTCTGTTCGTTCTGTAAGTCAGTTGTGTGGCCCCCTACGTCCCCCCATCAGTATTCCTCCCTTTCTCACCACCTTTTCCTTCCTCACTATCAGCCCCTAACCCAGGTCCTCAGCTCCTCAAGCTGGGATCGCACTGGAAGAGCCTCCCCAGATATATCTAACTACCTGCAGGGCTTTCCTGATCCATCCCGACTTGTACGCTGACTCAGATTTAATCTCTCACTGACATTAATCACACCCTCCCCTTTTCAGTCTAATTTCACCCAGCTCCCCTGTTTCAAACAGACAAATTCCTTCATCTGTGTTCAATTTGGGCCTTTCAGCCTCTTCACAGCCACCGTATGGGGTAACTTTCTCACGTTTTCTGGGTCTGCCTCCATCGAACTGGCTCCATCCAAGGCACCTTCTGCATGTCCTTTTCCTATCGCTCTTGTCTGCTGACTTTTCTCTCATCCTGTGCGACAGGGATAACCTGGCCACGGGCACTGGGAGGACCATCCGTCCTCTCCCACAGACCGCCATGGTAGCTTGGACCTGCTGCTTCTCCTGCCTAAATCTCAGTTTCTTCCTCCGAAAAACTGGAGCATAATGTCTAGCTTATCTTACGGGAGAAAACCATTGATAAATGTTTTGCAAGCATACCACATTCTTCAGCTATCTCTGTGCTTGTGTCCACACTGTAGAGACACATCCTCCGTGACACTGTGAACTCCGAGGTGCTTATAAGTGCTGGGAGAATCTCATCTGGGACAGAGGCAAGGCAGCTCCTGTTCTGATAACTTACCCGGGATGAGGCGCAAGGGGTCCCTGGGAAGACCACTGGTTCCTAGAGATGGGAGCTCAAACCTTGTCCCTTTATTTACTGAACTTCCACAAATTGGAGATGTAGTTGGTTTAGCAAATGCCCTTCTTTATAAATTATTTACTTATTTTTGGCTGTGCTGGGTCTTCACTGCTGACGGGCTTTTCTCTAGTTGCAGCGACGGGGGCTACTCTCTAGTTGCAATGCATGGACTTCTCATTGCAGTGGCTTCTCTTATTGTGGAGCACGGGCTCCAGGGTACAGGCCGCAGTAGTTGGATGAGGGATCTTCCCAGACCAGGGACTGAAGCCCTGTCATCTGCATTGGCAGACAGATTCTTTACCACTGAGCCACCAAGGAAGTCTCGCAAATGCCCTTCTTGAAATCCATGTGCTCCTTGGAGAATTGTAGAAAATTGGTCCTTTTTTTTTTTTTTTTTTACTGTTTTTTTTTTTAAAGTTCTTAATCAAAAATTTTCATTTCATTTTCTACAAGTCTCTCAGTCTTCTTAAAGTGTTAACAATAGTGAAATAAATGATTCAGGCAACATTCATCAGTTAAGGTTAAATTAGGACCATTAGATGAAAGGTGGACAGAACTGGAAATCTGCAGACTGTCCGAAGTCACCCCGTGGATTTCTATTGGCCAAATGGGGGAACACAACTTGACAACAGAGGGCTATGCCAACATGACCCCATCAATTACTCTAGGTATACACAGGAGGACAATCAAACAAACATCTTTCCAAATGTGAACAGGAAGCACGATATACTACCTATGAATAACAAAAAAAAAAATCTGAATGATTACTAGAATTGTTAAGCCTCCAAATCTAATTACCAGCTTACAGGTAATATGGAAAGAGTAACATGTTATATGATACAAAGATACAGTCAGCAAACTCCACAATGTGGGGAAGGGGAACCAACCTAGTTTCTTCCACAAAAAAATGGCATAACAGTAACAACAACAACAAAAGAGATTTATTTTAGATTAAAAGAAATTAAAGATCAATCAAATGCACTAGGTGAACCTTATCTGGACCTGATTCAAAGAGTTAATTGTAAAAAAGCCATTTTTGAGAAAAATGAAGGGAAGAGATTCAGAATCAGGTAAATTAAGGAATTAGGTTGTAGTGAATGTGTTAATGTGTATGATAATGCCCTTTTTTTTTCTTTTTTTTGTAATAATTTTTTTTCCTTTATTTTAATTTACAGTACTATATTGGTTTTATATGTGCTGTAAGTTTTTAACCATTCAGTGAAGGACTCAGATCCTAGGATCTGACTTAGTGATGTTTCACAGGGTCGGTACACTCATGTCGCCAGCACCCAGATCCTGCACTGGGGTATTCCTGATGTTCCAGAAGCCCCTGTGGCCTCTCTCAGTCACTAATCCTGCCCCTGCCCCCCTACCAAAGGCAAACAGCTGAGCTGACATCTAACACTAGACGTGGGTTTTGCCTGTTTTTGAGCTTTTTGTAGGAGAAATCATCTAGTGTATACGTTTTTGTAACTGGCCGTCTGATTCATCTCTCTCGATACCATTTGATGTCTTTGTCTTCTGGGTGAGTTCTTTTTTTAAAAGAAATAAGGCTACAATAGACATAATATTGGCCATCCTAGCTATTTTTAACTGACCATTTCCCAGGTCAGTAGCAGTAAGTACATTTACCTTGCTAAGTGGTCACTCTCCTGAGCTCTTTTCATCTTGCAAAACTAAAATCCCCATCAAATACAAACTCCCCCTCCCCCTGCCCCCAGCCCTGGCAATCTCTATTTTACTTTGTCTCTGTGAATTCAGCTCCTCTAGGAACCTCACACAAGTGGGATCCCTCAGTCTGTATCCTTCTGAGCCTGGCTTATTTCACTCAGCATAAAGGCCTCAAGGCCCATCCATGTTGCAGCAGGTGTCAGAATTCTGTTCCCTTTTTAAGGCTGCATAATATTCCACAGTATGGCTAGGTCATGTTTTGTCTGCCCATTCAGCCTTCTGTGGACACTTGTGTTGCTTCTACTCTTCGGCTATGGTGAATTCTTCTTTTTTTCTTTGGGAAAAAAGAACAAAAGTGTGCCACGCACCTGGTAATAATTCTTCATTTGCTTGTGAAACTCCTTCTTGTGAAACTCCTTCTTCTCCTTGACATCTTCAGGAGAAAACAAATAAGCATCTCTAATTTTTCTTTGTAATTCTAGTTTCTACCCTTTTATCCTACCCATTTCTACTATAAAATGTCTCCAAATTATTTTCACTCCTGCGAAGTGAATGGAATAGCCAATCCTGTTTGCCTGGACATTAAGGCATCCTAGGGCCCACCCTGTATGCAGAGTACATCATGAGAAATGCTGGGCTGGAAGAAGCACAAGCTGGAATCAAGATTGCTGGGAGAAATATCAATAACCTCAGATATGCAGATGACACCACCCTTATGGCAGAAAGTGAAGAGGAACTAACAAGCTTCTTGATGAAAGTGAAAGAGGAGAGTGAAAAAGTTGGCTTAAAGCTCAACATTCAGAAAACGAAGATCATGGCATCCGGTCCCATCACTTCATGGGAAATAGATGGGGAAACAGCATCAAACTTTATTTTTTTGGGCTCCAAAATCACTGCAGATGGTGATTGCAGCCATGAAATTAAAAGACGCTTACTCCTTGGAAGAAAAGTTATGACCAACCTAGATAGCATATTCAAAAGCAGAGACATTACTTTGCCGACTAAGGTCTGTCTAGTCAAGGCTATGGTTTTTCCAGTGGTCGTGTATGGATGTGAGAGTTGGACTATAAAGAAAGCTGAGCACCGAAGAATTGCTGCTTTTGAACTGTGGTGTTGGAGAAGACTCTTGAGAGTCCCTTGGACTGCAAGGAGATCCAACCAATCCATTCTGAAGGAGGTCAACCCTGGGATTTCTTTGGAAGGAATGATGCTAAAACTGAAACTCGAGTACTTTGGCCACCTCATGGGAAGAGTTGACTCATTGGGAAAGACTTAGATGCTGAGAGGGATTGGGGGCAGGAGGAGAAGGGGACGACAGAGGATGAGATGTCTGGATGGCATCACTGACTCGATGGACATGAATCTGAGTGAACTCCTGGAGTTGGTGATGGACAGGGAGGCCTGGCATGCTGCGATTCATGGGGTCGCAAAGAGTCGGACATGACTGAGCGACTGAACTGAACTGAACTGAACTGAACTGAGGACCCACTCTGTCCATTATTCACTGGAATTTCTCACCCTGCACCCCAGCTTTTCTGGTCTTTAGACAAACCCACATGTCTTCTCATTGCGCTCACCTCTCTGCTCCCCTCACTTGCCCAGTGTTTCTGAGAAGCTCCCATCATGCTTGAGTGGCTCTTCTATTGTGTGTCCCAGGCTGAGCCCTGATACGAAACAGTCATAGTACATGCTTCACTCGGGTAAGGAAGGAATATGTCTAAATTCGCCTAAACACTTTGAAATACTATATTCCAACATATATGTGCATTTTGTTTTGTGTGATATAGGAGCTCTTTTCTGAGCATTAAACTTCAAGTTGCAATATGAAAACAAATCTAAGAATTTAAAAGGGAGATGGCTATTTAAAGAATTCTGAGATGAGTCCTTTTACAAAGCAACAATTCTCTGCAATATAAGCCTCATCAAGGATTTACTTGCACTTGCATTTCTTCCTTTATGAAGAAAGGAAGCCCCTGGTTCCCTCGGACTCCCCATCCCGTCCACTTTCCTCATCTTGAAGATGACAGTAATTAATGTGTTTTTCCTCTGAAATTCTATTTTAGCTGTTTCCTCTTTAAACTCCTCCTACTTTGGATAGCTCTTTTTCCTACCCTATCAAGATAATTTAAAATAGCATTTCTCTTTTTCAGGGATATGGGTAATATTTCCTCTGGGCTGGCACAATCTATGACTGTAATCTCTGCTGACAGGCCGCTGGGGAGTCTACTTCTCCCTGGGGCCGGAGGGCAGGAAGACTGAGATTGCCCACCAGCAGCTCCCATCTGAAGGGTGTTATCTCTATTCTACTGGCAAAATATGAGGTCGCGTGGTTAAAAGTCAGAGATGATAGGAAAGGAGGCAAGAATGCTGACTCTTAAAAAGAATCATGGACTACTCCTCCTTATCATTTCAGTGGTGTCTGATGTGTGCTTTTTTACAGTCCAGAACTTTTTCACACATTTGATCCAATTTTCTTCCCTGAGATAGTCCAACAGTTTCTGTATAGATCTCCTGGCTCATCTTATAAAAGTGTAACTTAGCTTCCAAAGTAGGTTGGTCTAGCCGACTTCTCAGTTCCATGAAGGGGGATATATATATGTGTGTGTGTGTGTGTTGTTGTTGTTGTTGTTGTCGTCATTGTTTAGTTGTTGAGTCTTGTCCAACTCTTTTGTGACCCTATGGACTGTAGCCCTCCAGTCTTTTCTGTCCATGGGCTTTCCCAGGCGAGAATACTGGAGTGGGCTGCCCTTCCCCTCTCCAGGGGATCTTCCTGACCCAGGGATTGAACCCAAGTCTCCTGCATTAGAGGCAGATTCTTTACTGCTGAGCCTTGACGGAAGCCCATATATGTGTGTCTATATGTGACGAATCCACAGATTTTGTCACTGTGAATATGTATACATACACACGTACACGGTGACAAACTCTGGATTTTGTGTGGCCCCAGCATTACACAGGCAGTTGACCGTCTGTGTCTCCCTTGTGTCAACACAGACCTCCCTGGTCTTTGCTTTTTCTTACCCAGACCTTCAGCTGTGTCTAAGAAATGGGGGATGGGGGCACAGTTAAAAGTTCTGAAAAAGGAATTGCAGATTTCTTAAATCAACAAGGAAAAAAGCAACAGGAATCAGATATCTAATTATCATTTCTCCTCCAAAAGAAAAGTAAAGATAAGCTGACTAGAATATCAAAGAAAGCAAATGGTGAGGAGATCTGTATCACTAAACTAAGCCAGCATCAGTGGCTTATTGCCACGAATGTTGAAGAATTTGTGCCAGGTATAAATGCACATGGCAACAGATTGTTTGTGAAGCAGTTGACATGATGTCTGAGATAAACGTCAAAGTAATTCATTTGGGGTGATGGGGGAGTTGACACAGAGGGTTAGGAAGGAAATGAAATTGGCAGTCCGTTGCTTTTTGAAGTTGGATGTAAGTTATGTGAGATGTATGTTATAGTACTCTCTACTTTGGGGTATATTTGAAATTTTTCATAATATACAATTAGCAAGTATACAAGAGGAATAAAATTACAGGAAATCGAACAAAAGCAGACTCATGTAACACACAGTGCATTTTTTATTACAAAGGTAACATAGAAATTAATAATAAAATTATGAATGAAACCAGCAAGTCAACCATCAGAATTTAATAAAAGTAAAAGCAATTCTAATGCCTGGACCAAAAGGGAAAAGTATCAAGTGCAATTACTAAATATTTGTGAAGTGATGCAAATGGCCAACAGTACATGTTGAAGTTTGGGGAATCTGATCAAGTCTGTGCTTAAAGGGAAAATAGTAGCTTCAAAATGTTTTTTTTTTTTTTTGTAATAATTTTTTTTTCCTTTATTTTAATTTACAATACTGTATTGGTTTTGCCATACATTGACATGAATCAACCACGGGTGTACACGCGTTCCCAAACATGAACCCCCCCACCCACCTCCCTCCCCATAACGTCTCTCTGGGTCATCACCGTGCACCAGCCCCAAGCATGCTGTATCCTGCATCGGACATAGACTGGCGATTCGATTCTTACATGATAGTATACATGATAGAATGCCATTCTCCCAAATCATCCCACCCTCTCCCTCTCCCTCTGAGTCCAAAAATCCGTTATATACATCTGTGTCTTTTTTGCTGTCTTGCATACAGGGTCGTCATTGCCATCTTTCTAAATTCCATATATATGTGTTAGTATACTGCATTGGTGTTTTTCTTTCTGGCTTACTTCACTCTGTATAATTGGCTCCAGTTTCATCCATCTCATTAGAACTGATTCAAATGTATTCTTTTTAATGGCTGAGTAATACTCCATTGTGTATATGTACCACAGCTTTCTTATCCATTCATCTGCTGATGGACATCTAGGTTGCTTCCATGTCCTGGCTATTATAAACAGTGCTGCGATGAACATTGGGGTACATGTGTCTCTTTCAATTCTGGTTTCCTCGGTGTGTATGCCCAGCAGTGGGATTGCTGGGTCATAAGGTAGTTCTATTTGCAATTTTTTAAGGAATCTCCACACTGTTCTCCAAAGTGGCTGTACTAGTTTGCATTCCCACCAACAGTGTAGGAGGGTTCCCTTTTCTCCACACCCTCTCCAGCATTTATTGCTTGCAGATTTTTGGATCGCAGACATTCTGACTGGTGTGAAGTGGTACCTCATTGTGGTTTTGATTTGCATTTCTCTAATAATGAGTGATGTTGAGCATCTTTTCATGTGTTTGTTAGCCATCCGTATGTCTTCTTTGGAGAAATGTCTATTTAGTTCTTTGGCCCATTTTTGATTGGGTCGTTTATTTTTCTGGAATTGAGCTGCATAAGTTGCTTGTATATTTTTGAGATTAGTTGTTTGTCAGTTGCTTCATTTGCTATTATTTTCTCCCATTCAGAAGGCGTCTTTTCACTTTGCTTATATTTTCCTTTGTTATGCAGAAGCTTTTAATTTTAATTAGATCCCATTTGTTTATTTTTGCTTTTATTTCCAGTATTCTGGGAGGTGGATCATAGAGGATCCTGCTGTGATTTATGTCGGAGAGTGTTTTGCCTATATTCTCCTCTAGGAGTCAAAATGTTTTTATTACTTGAGATGACTAAACATTCAGTTAATTAAATTGGAAGAGCAAAGCATGAATAGAAAAATAATAAATGTCATTAAAAAAGTAAAATGCAAATAAGTAAATTTGAAAAGTCATCTACCAAACTAGAAAGAAAGGAAAAAACTCCACAAAATTATAGTTGAGACAGGGCATAGAACTACAACTACTCAACTGGGTGATTTTTAGAAAAATATTAATTGACAAAATTTACCAAAGATGAAGCAGATCATTGCAAAAAAACAGTAACCACAGAAGAAACTGTAAATGTATTTGAAGATTCTAGTCCCTTTCTTATCCTCAACCCCCAAAAGCACCAGTATTAGATGACTTGGGGCTTCCCAGGTGACGCTAGTGGTAAAGAACCTGCCTGCCAGTGCATGAGACACAAGATTTGATCCCTGGATCAGAAAGATCCCAGGGATCCAGGATTCTCGCCTGGAAAATGCCCTGGACAGAGGAGCCTGGTGGGCTACAGTCCATGGGGTCACAAAAGAGTTGGACGTGACTTAGCCACTAAACAACAACATACAGATACATATTTCAAATCTATGATAAATAGTGGATTTAATGGCAGTACACTTTTCAAAAAATACATAGGTTTTATTTCACCTGCTTATACTTTTGGACTGGCTCTGAAACCCATCCTTTCTCATGCTTGAACTAGGTAGCAATCTCTCCAACAGGACTCCAACAGGAATTTTTTTTCCCCCACATGACAAGTGATTCTAACATTTGTCAGGAAGGATAAACAGACAAGAATCATCAAGAATGTTTTGAACAACAGAGTCAGAATTTACTTTGATGTACATTAAAATATATTACTATAACATGATAGTAACAACATGACAATAGAGACCATGATATTTATTGTAACAGTGGCATTTCAAATTATTAGATGATAAAAGATGGATTATTTAATGTCTTGTTTGTTATAGGAAAGTTCAGAAATTATAAAGAGAAATATTTTGTGTACTACACAATGATATTATGTTGACTATAATTTATTTGTTTATAAGAAAACCACAGAAAGGGCTCAGGGTATTTTAACACCATCTCACTGCTGTATAATTGTGTTTATTACAATATTCTAATTCACCTAAAAGACTTTGATCAAGGTTATTTTCTTACAGCCTTGTGGATTGATGATTATAAAAAAATTACATTGCACTTATTTTGTGCCAGGCACTTTTCTAACCTGTCGAGGTATATTAATACCTTTAATATTATACAACACCACAACAACCATAGGAGGTCAAAATAGTATTATTATTTCCCGTAAAGTACATCCACGAGGATCTAGGGGTGCAGAGGGTCTGTGCAGCTTCTCCGAGGCCACAGTCACATACCTAGTAAGGGGAGCGATTGGTACCTCAACTCAGGCCGCCTGGCTCTGGGTGCCTAAGACTTTTGCTCTCCTAGAAAGAAGCTCACAGAGCCCATTTGGGGAAGGCAGTCAGGCTCCAGGCTCTCATGTGCCCTTCTGTTCCACCCAGGGACCTGAGCTTCTCATGGCAGATGTTCAGGACCCTCTAAAAGCTGGATGCGACAGAAAGTAAGGGAGAGGTGACACCAGGAGAGGATCTCAGAGAAGGTCGATTCCTACTCCTTGTACTCTGGACTAAGGTGCCTTCACATCTTAGGTGGTTAGAGAATATCTGACCTCCAAGCTTCAGAGGGACGTTCCTGTATCTCTCAGCTCTGAAATTCGGCTTGCTTTTTTTCATGTTTCTACAACTGTAATTAGATGGAGCCAGGATTAAAAGTGTTGACATTGCAGCTTGATGCTCTGTGATGACCTAGAGGGGTAGGATGGGGCCGATGGGTGCGATAAAGGGGTGGGTGGAGGGAGTGGGTATGTGTATATCTATAGCTGATTCACGTTGTTGTACACTAGGAATTTACACAACATTGTATAGCAATTAACCTCCCATTAACAATCAATTTTTAAATAAGTGTTGACTTGGAGACGTGTGGCCAAAAAGCTGTGACCTCTGACCCGCCCTGGTCTGTTTGCTCCGCGCAGGGACCTGATGCCGAGGACCCTGGAGGGCCAGATCACCATGGAGAAGACCCCCAGCTACTTCGTGACGCGCGAGGCGCCCGCGCGCATCTCGGCCATGTCCAAGGACACCAAGCTCCTGGTGGTGGTCCGGGACCCGGTGACGCGGGCCGTGTCGGACTACACGCAGACGCTCTCCAAGCGGCCCGACATCCCCAGCTTCGAGAGCCTGGCCTTCCGGAACCGCTCGGCGGGCCTGGTGGACCGCTCGTGGAGCGCCATCCAGATCGGCCTGTACGCCGAGCACCTGGAGCGCTGGCTGCGCCACTTCCCCGCCCGCCAGATGCTCTTCGTGAGCGGCGAGCGCCTGGTGCGCGACCCGGCCGGCGAGCTGGGCCGCGTGCAGGACTTCCTGGGCCTCAAGCGCATCATCTCGGACAAGCACTTCTACTTCAACCAGACCAAGGGCTTCCCCTGCCTCAAGAAGGCAGAGGGCAGCGGCCGCCCCCACTGCCTGGGCAAGACCAAGGGCAGACCCCACCCCGAGATCGACGCGCAGGTGCTGCGGCAGCTTCGGGATTTCTACCGGCCCTTCAACCGCAAGTTCTACCAGATGACGGGCCACGACTTCGGCTGGGACGGGTGAACTTATAATTTAAAAAGAAAAAGAAAATATCAGAAGATAATATATTTTTTTACCAATCGGTAGAGAAAAAGCAGTTTAATATTTGCGCTGCCGATATTTTGTTTCAGTATTTTTTTTTTCCATGAATGTTAAAGAGATTGTTCTCCTCTCCACCCTCATTGGCATGAACAACCAACCGCAAAGGTTTCGATAAAAAAGGAAACCTGCACGAATCTCCATTTTCCATCTTTATTTTATGTTTTAGGTGCACAGTTATGAAGTATGAGTGTCAGTTACCATTTAAACTTTCAAGAAATTCCTGAGAGTATAGCTCACTCTCTTTTTTAACACAGCCCAGATAAAACTGATATCTCTCTTGATGTTTTTCTCCCTTTAATTTTGTTCCTGTGCCACTTTTTCTTAAACCTTTTCCTGATTAATAATTCTGTATGGTTACCCATCACTTCTCGGATATCACAGTGTTTTCAACTACATCTTTCTTGATCCTTATACTCAGCTGTGATTTAACAACATAGATCAGGAAGGCTATTTGCCCCATTTTACAGATAAAGAAACTGAGTATCAGGGAGGTTAAGTGATGTATCTTACTGCCAGATGGTGGACCCTTGACAAAACTCCATCTTCCACTTATTCCCTGTTTTGTGCCACTCTTCCCAGGGAGAATGGAAAAGGCACAGACATCCTTTAGAAATGCTTGGCTAGTTTGGGGAGGGTTTCCTGTTGCTTTGAATTCTAGGCAAGCCTATGGCTTTCAGACATCTTACACAGCTGTGGTCAAGGAAACGACTCTGTCCTGGACACAACTTCTTTTAAGAGGCAGTCTTGGCTTGCTAAAGCACCCCAAGAGGTGGAAATCCCGACTGAATTGAAGTGAGGGGAATTACTGGATTGTTGCATGGAGAACAAGGTGGCTACTCACACTAGGAGCAGGACAAGCTGTGGTAGGGACAGAATTTACCTATTCTTGTTTTGATTACCTTATTTTTTTTCTTAAAGAAAAACCCACTTCAGTAAGAGTTTGCAAATATCAACCTCAGTTTTTAACCTCTTTTTTAACAAAGAAAGTCTGCCTCTGTTTATAACATCTTATTTCTAACCTTGGAGCTAGAACTAAAAAAAAAATCATCTTATTTACAAGGCCCTCAGTTTTTTATGGGTGGAGGGAGGGCTGTCACTTTGTCACTTTATTTTTCCCCATTTCCTCTTTATACCAATTATAATATAATATTCATTAATATTTGGAAAATACTCTAAGAAATGCAGATATGGGTAAAACAGTGATTTTTTTTCTATTCTCCCATCTGTTTCTGCCTGTTCCCCATTTAAATAGCTCAAATAAATCAATAGTTTATTAAGAGTGCTCCTTTCCTCTGTGAGTGGGCATTAACCAGATTAGCATTAATGGGAATTAAATTGGTTTAGAGAAGAGCACATATGCACAAACTATATAAAACATTTATAATTAGTCTGTCAGCAACATTTTATTACAGGTTTAAACCCAAGAGGAAAATGTCTCCAATCTCATGGAAGTTTTCCATGTCTGCCAAAACATAAAGGACCAGACACTCCAGTACTCTAAAACAGTATTCTTTTTTCTTCTCAGTTTTGTCAATCAAAAGAACGCAATGTTGTTTTGAAATATGAAGTTTTATTGTGCATTTGACAGAGATGCTATTATTGAGTGAACTATGTATTTCTTGAGAAGTCTAACACAGGATTAAAATGAAAGAAAAAAAAAGTTTCTAGGTATCCTATTCTTGCTTTAAATCTCTGGATTTATTTATTAATTCTCTTTTATGGGGGTTAAGTAGACCCCAAATCCAGGTCCCCTTTCCCAGCTGATCTCCTTCCCTTCTGTGCCCTCAACTTCCTGACGCTACAGCCTGTTTTTTGTTCTACTTGAATCATCACTACCAGCAACAAGAAATGCATTTTACACTCTTTTCATCTTTTCTCTTATGTCTGTGCTTCTGATTCTCTCCTAAGCATTTGCTTGGCCTCACCCAAAGGTGGCTCGCACAAGGAAACAAGCACATCTAACCATTGTATTCAGCAGCCTTCATCTATTTGTGTTAAGAAATAATAAAAGAACAGATTTGAGTGCAAAGAACTTCTTCTCGAATGTAGATTTTTGTTTTGTTTTGTTTTCTCATATAACTTTTTAAATGGATGACTACAGAGCATTCCAGGAAAACCTTCTAAGATTTCATAAGAATGGTAGAAGTTCTTTATCCTAACCAAGTGTATGAATATCTCAGGTCAGTGTACCCTAGACCAGGAATTTTCCATTTCTGCCTTTATGTGATATTTCCCCTTGCTGTGTGTGGACTTGGACTCAGATTTCTTATGTCCATTTGGCTACGTCACCTAAGACATAGGCTGTGCTCTTGATGTGAGCCTCTTCGTCACCCCTCCTCCAAGCTGTCTGCTCCACAGTCATGTCCACTGACCTGCTGCTCTCCTCTCAGATGTAGAAAACAACCAGAGGTCTGCAGCTTCATTCTGAATTGTTTGCTTTTGAAGCCATGTCTACAGTGTATAAATTCTTCTGATTAGTAAATTCTAAGAGAAATAAATTTTAGTCTATTGACTAGAGATCAATAAGCTTCTAGAGAATGGATATTTCTTATTCCTGGAGTATTAATCCCACTCCAATTATCTTATTTTCAAAGATCCTCAAAGTTAGAGTAAACCTTGACAGTGATCAGGATTAAATCCCCATTTGACACTTGAATCCTTTCTTCTGCTGGTTGTGCAGGGGTTTAAAACACTGATGTGTCTATCAATTAACTCTTGATTTTTGCAGTTGTAAAGAGGATAAGTGAAAGTGAAGCTGCTCAATCGTGTCCAACTCTTTGCGACCCCATGGACTGTAGCCTACCAAGCTCCTCAGTCCCTGGAATTTTCCAGGCAAGAGTACTGGAGTGGGTTGCCATTTCCTTCTCCAGGGGATCTTCCCAACCCAGGGATTGAACCCAGGTCTTCTGTGTTGCAGGCAGATACTTTACCATCTGAGCCACCAGGGAAGCTGGCTGGTAAAGAGGAGAAGTTTCTTCCAAACACTTCTATCCTGTCAGCTGAGATCTACCAAATCTGATACCTATGAAGATAAACAGCATTTAATATGTGAATAAATAAAATCTGCCTGTAAAGCAATGATATAATAGTTTATATGAATGTAGCAGATTACCCGTAAAGGCATCTTTTCTCCTTAAATCAATGCCTATTTCCACTCACATTCTGTCACTGTACAGATAAGAAAACTAAGGTTGAAGGCAGTGGTTCTCAAAACAATTTTTCATCCCAAGTGATGTCTGGAGATATTTCGGGGTTCTAAATAAGCATGGTAGGGTATAGGGTACTCCTAGTGAATCAGTGCCAGGGACGCTGTCAAATATCTAATAATGTACATGAGAGCCTTCATCACAAAGAATCATCACACCCAAAATGTCCAATGATGTTCCAATGATGGTTCCCAGCTGAAGAAGTAAACCAGTTACAGCTAGTGTGTGTCCAAACCAGATCTAAAAAGACAGATTCTAATTAGTGCTTGACTGGTAATTCTTTCACTCAGCACTCTAGGTTTTCTCTTGAAAACATTTCTCTCTCTCACTCTATAAATGACTCCATTATAGTAAGCAGATCAGAGTTTAAGGGTGTGCCTTGTCAAGAGAAGTACTAAAGAGAAACTTTACTGAGCTGGGTTTTTACAACTGAGACACAGAAGCAGCTTGTAACAAACGGATGGCTGCATTTCTGAGAAGTGGAAACAGCTTCACATGAAAAAAGATCATTAAACATTTCTAGAGTATTTCTCAAGTTCAAGGCTTACAGCTTCAGTCCTCTTCCACGAGAGTGCCTTGACAGTATTTCTTGTCACCTGATGCAACCAAGTGTCAGGAAATAGAGGTAAATGCCTAGGCTTCTGTCAATCTGCTAAATTCAGACGGACCTGCGGTGGTTTACAGTTGACCCCTAGTGGATGAGTAATAGCAGAGGAAGATGAATTCTTACTGCCACATTTTCTACCAGGTCTTTGATGTGTTCACCATAGAATCAAAGAGAAGGTACGGTTCCCCAAATTAGGAAAATATGGAGTTTTTCACCCCAGTGAAAGTCTTAGTGTAGGAACTTTCCTGGCAGTCCATTGGTTGAGAATTCACCTTCTGGGACTTCCGTGGTGGTCCAATAGTTAAGAATCCACCTTCCAATGCAGGGGACATGATTCAGTACCTGGTGGGGAGAAGTAAGATTGCACATGCCACAGGGCAACTAAGCCTGAGCACTACAGCGAACAAACAATGCAGCCAAATAAAAAATATAAAAAAATTTTTTTAAAGAATTCATCTTCCAATGTTGGGGATTTGGGTTCAATCCCTAACCGGGGAGCTAAGATCCCACATGCCTCGTGGCCAAAAACCCAAAACGTAAAGCAAGCAATATTGTAGCAAATAAAGACTTTAAAGAATGGTCCACATCAGAAAAAAATCTTTTAAAAAATGTGTCTTAGCATAGAAATAAAACCCCCACCTATGCTTGTGTGGAAGAATGGGACTTTGAAAACCCAAACATCAAGAAGCATCAGTGTTACGTGGAGTTTATGGTCCTTGAAATATCTTCATCAATGTGAAAACAGATTTGCATTCAGAGTCTCAGCTACACAGGTAAGAACAGTGGAGAGGAAAAGCACAAACCTGTTTGTCACATCATGAAATTTTAGAACCTTTAAAACTCAAAAAAAAAATGAATTGGGGAAAATTATAAAGCAGTGCAACCTCAAATACAGAGTAATAAAATAATGGATTTTTATTAAGTCAGGAGGAAATAAAACTGAAAATAGAAATAGCTTCTAATATAGGAATCCATTGTGGGACATTTAAGATACTTAGTGAGTATGTTTCAGGCTATAACCCTAATTTTCTAGTTAAATTTCCAACTGTTGGCTGTGTTCTTTTAATAGCTATATGCTCAACATCTTAACTCTCCTCTAATTTCACTGTCAAAAGGTAATAAGAAAGAAGGATCATACATTCTGCTCTGAGCCCTTTTCATTCCCATCATCCTGGGTCTGATCTTTTAGGTACAAAGGGTCAGACAGGATGAAACGGCGTCCTTTGCTAGCTCTGGCTGGCTGGTATGTGATGAGGCTAGATTTCTAGCTTTCTAATTTCTCAGAGGCATCAAGGTTACTGTCTAGTCCACACATTGTTAAACTATGGTCCACATGTTTCTTGTAGTAAACATCGAGTATTTATCATCCTTGGGGGCTTCTTTTCATTGCAAAGAGAAGTGATGTAGGTTTTCCCCTCTTACCTCCAAGCTCCCTGCTCCTGTCCACTTTCCAAGTACCTTCTCTCTGCCTTCACCTACCGGTGTCCACAGATCCCTGGTGTCCTCATGGGCTTCACCTACTGGTCTAAGTTCTACCCGCTCTTCAAAGGCACCGTGCTACGTGCTGTCCACTCCACACTTCAGATACTTGCAGTCCCCCTAAGGCAGCTGCTCTCAGCTTCAGCTCTAGGGAAAGTAGTCTATCTGATATAGACACCAGGAGAGACGAAGGTCAGATGGATTTCAATTTCCCCAGTGGTATTTACATTAGGAAAAACAGGGCCCACAGGAAGATGGATGAAACAGAGGTGAAAGTTGGGGGCACGCCTTTGACTGGAGCTGGAGGTGTTCTCGGAAGGACACTTCCCAGGCCTCTAGGGCCCCACCCTTCATCCTTGACCTCAAGGGCCAGGGTCAGCGACTTGTCATTCCACTCCTGAAAGGTCGTCTGCCTCTGGTCTGGGCAGAGGCATGTTTCTCCCACCTGTTTTCCCACAAATCCTTATCTAAGCTCAGATTTCTTTATTTCAAGCCTGCAACAGCTGGTCAACCAAGGAACAGTAGGAAGTGAGAAAACTTGACGGTTATTTCCCTGCAGTTTTTCAGAGGGAACAAGAGTTCTTGATGAGTTACCATCAACTGATACCTCTAGAGCCAACCCTAGTTCTTATTTCAGACCACTTGATCTTACCCTTTAAAGCTCAGATCAATTGTTCTTTGTCACAAAGAGTCCCAGTAAATATCCTAGAATAATAATAACTTACCTTTATATAGAATGATTCAAAGCATGTTTATACTGTAGTTAGGTCTGAATAGTTTCTTTCATTTCTAAATTGAAAAAAAAAAAAGTTTAACCTGTTATAGCTCTTCAGCATTTCCAACAAACTCCACATGTCCCATCAACTGAATAACTTACAAATATCTTTGCACCCTTTTCTCCCCCCGCCCTTCATGCTTCCATATCATTTCTCTTCTAGGTGACCTCTTACCCCTCAACATTTTATTATATCTAAATTCTATACCAAAAGTCATCTTGCATCCTTATTTTTTTTAGATTCATTCCTTTGTTTTCACTGAGACTCTTAACTGTTACTTTTCGCTTTTGGTAACCACCTGGCCCCAAAATCATGTTATTTTTTATTTCTAAACTTGGCCTTTTTTCTGCCTTCTTTGATCCTCTTCCCCTTTTATTAGAATGTGTCTTTTCATTTTGGGCTTCCATGGTGGCTCAGACAGTAAAGAATCTGCTTGCAATGCAGGAGACATGGGTTCGATACCTGGGTCGGGAAGATCTCCTGGAGGAGGGCATGGCAACCCACTCCAGTATTCTTGCCTGGAGAATCCCATGGACTGAGGAGCCTGGCAGGGTTGCAAAGAGTCAGACACGACTGAGTAACTAACACTTTTCATTTTAGGAAAAGTTCTTTTTAGAGAAAAACACCCTTCCCTCCAGTATCTAAGCATCTGGCATTGAAACCTTTCTTGAGGATGCAGCTTTCTTATCCCTTCTTATCCACAAAGATGCAAAAGCACCAAGCAGCCTCGGCTTTCAACTGTAAAATTATTCTGTACTCAACACATCCAGCTCTTCCTCCACCCAGCCATAAATAATGAGCTCCTCTTCAGACTGTTTGGCCCCTGCTATTTGATGAGGCCATTAATAAAAAGTTCTGTATCAACAGAATGGAAAACTCGACTAGCCTGAGCCATATATAATGAATACACAGAAAAATTGGAAGCAGATCTCTTTTGACCAGCCTCATCCTGTCTCCTAACTCAAGTTGCAAATCTCGCAAGTGATCAAAATGTCCAGAGTCCGTCTCCCTCATCAGTCGTTCAGCGTGTGTCCTTAGCTCTCTCAGCAGTCTCTTCCCTGCTTTTTCAGGCCAGTTTGTTCCAATGACATCTTCATTATTTAACTGACTCTCACTCTAGTTTCTCCAGCTTTATCATCATCATTTTAATTGTTCTCTGGGCTTCCCTGGTGGATTGATAAAGAATCTGCCTGCAATGCAGGAGACTCAGGGTTCAATCCCTAGGTTGGGAAGATCCCCTGGAGAAGGAGATAGCAACCCACTTCAGTATTCCTGCCTGAAAAATTCCATGGAAAGAGGAGCCTGGTGGGCTACAGTCCATGGGGTCGCAAAGAGTCAGACATGACTGCATGACTAAACCAATACCACCAGCTTTTTTTCTAGTATTGTTACCTTGATGTCTGCTGTGTGTCTAAAACTGTGCTGCCCACCTTTGTCTGACTCTTTATCACCTTTCTAACCAGTCTTTCTCATTTCCTACATTATTTAAATTTTCCCCCATTCATTGCTTCGGGTCAGGGATATAGCCATGCTGATAAATAATAGGATTATACATTCATTAGATTTAACTAACACTTCATTAGATTCATTAGATTTACTTAACCCACCAGGCTCCTCTGTCCACGGGGTTTCCCAGCCAAGAATACTGGAGTGGGTTGCCATTTCCTTCTCTAGGGAACACTTCCTTCTTAAATAGACCATGAAAGGAATCCATGGTTTGTCCAATCCATCCATTTTCTTAACCCTATCTTCTTCCTCTCTCTCTATTTTTTTTAATGATGTTCCAATTCATCAGCTCTTTCTGTGCCTTCATGATGAAACCCCAGGACTTGTGGATAATTTTGTGAATAGTCTTGATTTGACCAGAAAGGATGAAATCTTGCATGAATCATTCAGTACCACTAAACCTCAATTTTTCTCATTTTCTCTTTAAATGCACAGGATAAACTGTACTGTCAAGTTTATTCCAACTGAAATGTCTGGAAGCATTTTATGGCTGGGGCTGTCACAACGATTTTTCTTCTGTCTCTTAAAATGATTATCATTTCCATCACTTTAACTATTTGCCATAGTCCACTGAAGACTGTCACCAATTGGACTTCTTGGAAGTCCAGGGGTTAAAACTCTGAGCTACCACTGCAAGGGGCATGGGTTCAATCCCTGGCTAGGGAACTTAGATCCCACATGCTGCACAGCACTGTCAAAAAATAATAAAAAATAAAATACATTTTCTCTATCTGTTCAATCATTTGTCCAACTCACCAAACATTTTTTAAAAATTGTGACTGAAATTTGCTTTTATTAATAAGAATCAGTGCTAGCTTGGCCACCAGACATTTCCTTCCTCTCTTGCTCGGCCACATGTGTCAATGTCAGAGGAGCCACGACTACCCTTGAACTGTGAGTTACTTCCCACTTTTTCCTGCTGCCCTGGTGTTCTCAATCCTTGACTCTATGGCCATATCTTTTCTGGATTCTGGGGAAAAAAAATCTGTTTAAAAAAAGTCCTTAATAACAGTTTCTAAACTGAGACTTTCTTAATCCATCCATTTTTGGCCCTTTAATTTACAGGCTACCTCCCACCTTGAACAGTAAAATATAGCTATGAAGAAACTTATTCATTCTTGTGTTAATCATTGCCTCCATCATCACTTTGATCTGGTCCAGACAGACCATGTTTTTCCACTGACATATGCTATTTTCTGTGGATTTTTTTACTCTGACTTTTTCTACCAACTGCACCATCCATTCCCTGCTTGAGAAAGAGATAGAACCTCACTCTGTGAATCCTTTACTGCTGAGAGAATCACCATTGATAACCTTTTAGAAATGAGGACTCTGCTTCTTGCCTCTTGCTTGCCCAAGGACCACAATCGAGTGACCCAAAAAGACAATATCTATTATTTCATGTCTTGACATCTAAGGTCTTAATAGTTGAATCCACTTGGCTTAAATTTCTTGGGAATTTACTTAGTTTCCAAGGGATCTTTGGAACTCTCTTCTTAAAAAGGGATCTTTAAAAAATTCTTTGATAAAATACACTTAAAGTCTACCATCTTAAACCATAAAGTGTATAATCTGGTGTCATTAAACATATTCATAATGTTGTTGGGCAAGCATCACCACCATCCATCTCCAGAAAGTCATCCTCCCAGACAGAAACTCTAAACCTAAAACTCTACACAATAACTCCCTGTCTCCCCTCCCTCACCCCGGGTAGCCTCTGTTCTACTCTCTGTCTCTGTAAATTTGGCTCCTCATGGCACCTCATAGTGCGTGTGTGCCCAGTCACTCAGTCGTGTCCGACTCTTTGCAACCCCATGGACAGTAGCCCACCAGGCTCCTCAGCCCATGGAATTCTTCAGGCAAGAATGCTGGAGTGGGTTGCCATCCCTTCTCCAGGGGATCTTCCTAAACCAGGGATTGAACTCAGGTATCTCACATTGCATGTGGATTCTTTACTATCTGAGCCACCAGGGAAGCCCAGTGCCTGGCACATAGCAAATACTATGTAAGTTTCAGCGTTTCTAGTAGCTATTGTTTAGAAGCCTTACAGACTCCCTCTCTATCTTTTAGGACATGACTATTTGTATGAATAATTTTACACAGGTATATCCCTATCTCCCTATGCATTTCCTGGCCTCTCCGCACAGATTATGCAACTTGGGATAACTGCTCTCCATTTTAAGATTATTTCACCCTGAAATTAGAAGGCTGCTCAAACACACACTGGAAACTTCTGAATCCTGAAGTTCTCGAAGCAGAGATGGAGGGAGAGAAGAGTAGCATAAACCCACTGACGGAGTTCGTGTTTGAGAGTCCACAGTCACAACCCCCTATTTTGCAGAAACAAATCACGGGCAGCAGAGAGTCCACCTAGGCTTGCTGACTCTAAATCATCCAGCAGGAAGCAAACCCTCAGAGTTACGTGGTGGAGGGACCATGGGTCTCGCCAGAGAAGGGCTGTCAGAAGCCACAGGGAGCAGCCCCCGTGGCCTCATGTCCCCATTCTCTCTTGTGACTTTCCATAAATCCTTAAAGTTCTTAGAGGCTCACCTGGCTCCTCAGAGAGTAGGTGAGATGGTCTTAAATGTTCCCATAAGCTCTCAATAAGGATAAACGCTTGTTTTTGTCAAACTTGAAAATAGGATGGCTTGGTGAACCCTAATGATGACACATTTTAATTGTGTCCATGTTAAAGTTTGCTCAAGCCTTTTGATGCCAAATATTAACTTTTTTTTCATCAGCACCCCTGAAGGTGGATCTTTCCATGTTCATCACAGACTATTCCTTGGAGCCCCTAAGTTCAGTGGCACATCCTTTCTAAGACCTTTGCAACCACATGGCAGAGTATTGTCTTTATTTTAAGAATTCTTGTCACTGGCACAGGGATTGAGCAGACTTAATACCAGTGTATACCACATCCCACTTCTGTAATCATCAGGTATGGAGACAATATAAGTTCACATTTCCTGTTTTTATTAGAAGCGGAAGGGACTTACTTAGGGGTCCAGTGGTTAAGACTTTGCGCTTTTAATGCAGGGGTCTCTGGTTTGATCCCTGGTCAGGGAGGTAAGATCCTACTTACTGCACACTGTGGTCAAAAGGGGAAAAAAAGGAGAGGAAGAAAGATGATGGTTTGCAAGTTTAGAATATATTGATTTTTCAAGTGATAACTTTAGGCAAAAAAAGCCTGATGAGAGAAGATAACTCATATACTGGCAAGGGTATTGTTCAACTTCTCCAAATATAAACTAGGTTAATCAAACTGAGAAGTTGTATTTATCAGACTGTTTTGAGGTCATGGAATTAATTCATGATTACAATTGCAAAACCTCAACATGATGCAAGTGCTCTTTAGTAGCACTTCTATAAAATGAAGATATTTACCATGAAATAGGACTTATGTGCTATGAAATAAAACTTTACAAGGCTCCCAGCTAGAACTATTAGCATTTTATATATCTATCAAATTGGTTAAAGAGTTTTAGCTTCTCTGCCTTTTCTGAAAGAAAAAGTTGTAATTTTTCAAGGGTACATCTAGGCTTCCTAGGGATTTTTGCAAATGTATCAAGGTTCATAAAAAACAAGCAAATTAATTGTTTGCCTTGATGGTTGGGTTTTATTAAAGCCGATGGCACATGTTTATTTACTTTATTCCCCCTGGATTGCAAAGGCAACTGAAAGGAGACCATTGGTGGTAGTGGATGTTGATTCAATGTAATTTATTTTCTCATATTTGTTGAAGTAGAAGTTATATTTACATATATGCTATTAACAGGGCACTCTATTTGAAGTTCCAAGTTGTTTGGTTGTATTTGATGACCATTAACAAAGAAAAAAAAGCCTTTCAAAGATCCTTAAAAATATTTTTCTATAACTAAATCATCAAAAAGGTAGCTTTTATGTGCTTTGAATTTTCTTTTCAGTATTGCAAATTTTGCTTCATCTGAGACAATTGACCTTTTCTTTTTCTCTGAGCAAATACAATTTTTCTTCTGTTTTCAGTCCATAATTTTTGATTAGTTCTTACAAAGCTGCTGAGGTCTTTTATTCAAAATGTTTCTCTGAGAATTTTCTTAATTCTTTAACTTATCTACTCTGGTAATTTAAACTAGACACTAATGTTTAATGTGTTAATTACATTTAATGTATTAAGTGTACATTTGATGTGATAAAGTTAAAAAAAGAATATTATAGGCAATAATAATAAATTGAAATTTTAAGCTTAAGGGACTTCCTTGATGGTCCAGTGGTTAGGAGTCCATCTTTCCACTACAAGGGGCATGAGTTTGATCCCTGGTCAGGGAACTAAGATCCTGAATGCTGCTGGGAATGGCAAAAAACTGAATAAATAAAATTAAGCTTAAAACTGGAAAATCCCATTTTAAATATATTTATTAAGTTGCATCACTATACCAGGTTTCCTATCTCTTTCTAGTAACATGAAATGTGTATGTCTTCTGTGACAGAGATTTAAAGAGTTTAAAACCATCTGTTTGTATGTACTTTGTTGGCCGCTTTCTGTTCCATGTTATTCCTGTTTAAAAATAAAATAGATTTTGTTTGTGTTTTATATTGTATGTAACAAACGGCACCCATTTCATACAATACAGGGTCCGTTGCTGGCATTCACTGGCGCTTACTTATGGGACAGTCTGTCTTATTTTATGTGGAGATTCAAGTAAATTACTTCTGACCAAGGGCCAGTATTTGGCGAAACTCCTCTCTGAGTCTCCAGCCACATCACCGTGGACCATCTCTCAGGGGAGTATGTCTGACCCGAGCCTCCCAGGATGGATGGGATTGTTGCTGGCGATGTGAAGGTGCGAGACAGCACAGTGCCGCCACAGAGCAGCGTCTCAGAGCGCCGGAGTTAAGGAGCCGGTTTATTGTTCCAGGTCTCTACTGAGGGTCAGTGGAGGCCCAATGGCACCACTGTGGGGGGATGGACGTTACCTGGCTCCCCTGTGTTGTCCACTGCCTCCCACACTCACAGAAGATGCCATTCTCTGTTCATAGTGCAATGATGTATCGAACCCTGAATCCCTGGAAAATCCTCCCCAGGCACATGCTTAGAGAACCTGCTACCAATTGGCCAAAGCTGCTGCACACGATGACTCTGTCTGCATCCCTGTTGTAGACCTCAGGGCATGAGCTCAAGGGGTCAAATGGGGAAATGGGGCTTAGAAAGAAAGCTGGACAAGATCCCTGGGGTCTCAAAGAGTATGAGACCTCTTTGATAGCATGTTCAGCTTCATCACATTTCAGCTCCCCAGACCCACATCTGGAATACCAGAGCCCAGAGGGTATTCCATCTGGGTTTCCAAAGAGCACAGAGTCAGATGATGGTGCTTTTAATTTGCTTCTCTTTCCTATGTTAATGGAGATATCAATGACATCAGATCCTTAGAATCCTTGCAAAGATTCTGTAAAGTTGTGTGCATCAGGTTCTGAGAGCAGGGCTTGGCGAGTGATGGGTACTTGATAAATGGCAGCTGTCGCTGATATTCACATCACTCAGGACGAAACAGTTCCCCTCCTAGTGAGGTCTGGGGGGCCTCTCTTGTGTGGGCTCGGGGGAATATCACCCCTGCTATAGGGACAAGGCATGTGAAAGAAGTGAAAAACTCCCTCTAAGTTTACCACGTCATGTCAGAATAGCTACATCAGCCGGGTCTATAGTCTTGAGTGAATTCGAATATATTTCCCCGAGGCAACCTGATCCTGGCCCCTCACTGTGCTTTCCGTTAACTTACTTCTCCTCCAAGAGACTTTCACAGGAAATGTGGTTTTAAATGTGTTGGAGGAACTTGTCAGCCAGGACCTCCTTCATTACAGAACCCAGGTGAGTAACCAGGGCAGGAAGACATCTGTTCCTTGGCACCCAACTGCCCCGTTGGGCACGCAGCGCCCCGACTCCAGGGGAACAGTTCATAGCTGAGTCCCTTCTCACCACCATATGCCCCCATAAATCCTGCACGTACTGCTCATTAATACCCATGGAATCCTGGGATGCCATGCTTGATTCATTAGCCACTGGTGAAGCTAGGAATCCAAAGGCCTGCTTTTTCTTCTCTGCTTCATTATGTTCGAGAGCAACCAAGAAAAGCCATGTTGTCATCACAGGCTTGGCCATGAATGCCCTTTCAGTGGGTAAAGCTGTAGCCTTGAGGCAAAAAAAAAAAGGCGGGGGGGTGGTCAGAGGTTTCTATCACATTTTCTGGATGAAGATAATGAAGGCCATTGTCAAAGCCTTTTGGTCTATATCTCTCAGAGCAGCCTAGTAGGCTACAGTCAAGCTTCCCTGGTGGCTCAGTGATAAAGAACCCAGCTGCCAATGCAGGAGATGAGGGTTCTATCCCTGGTCTGGGAAGATCCCCTGAAGGAGGAAATGGCAACTTACTCCAGTATTCTTGCCTGGAGAATCCCATGGGTAGAGGAGCCTGGCAGGCCACAGTCCATGGGGTCATAAAGAGTAGGACATGACTGAGCATGCATGCTTTGATATGGACCATTTTAAAAGAACTTTAAAAAAATGTTTGTAATGTAGACCATTTTAAAAGGCTTCATTGAATTTGTTACAACATTGCTTCTGTTTTATGTTTTGGTTTTTTTTGCCAAGAGGCATGTAGGATCTTAGCTCCCTGACCAGGGATCGAACCTACACTTCCTGCATTAGAAGTCTTAATCATTGGACCTCCTGGGAAGTCCCCTAGAGACCACACTTTTGTAAAGAAAACCACGAAGAAAGTTTCATGAGTGAATCCTATTGTCTCCTCTTTCTCTGGTTGTTCATCCCTCATTCATACAGCTATGGGGACCACCTTTCTCTGTGGCAAGTACTGGGGCGCTGGCAGGCTGTCTGGGCCAAGTCAACTGACCTCCAGAGCTAGTCAGCTCCTAGCTCTGTATGACTCCTGTATCCTTTTCATCCATGCCAGATGTTACATCCACCGTCATCTTTTAATGCACACAGCATCCTGGTCAGAAGTTTCAATGTCAGATTGTTTCTGGAGAGTTGTTCAGTTGCTCACTCATGTTCAACTCTTTGTGACCCCATGGACTTTAGCACTCCAGCCTTCCCTGTGCTTTGCTATCTCCTGGAGTTTGCTCAAGCTCATGCCCATTGAGTCAATGGTGCCATCCAACCATCTCATCCTGTTGCCCCCTTCTCCTCCTGCCCTCAGTCTTTCCCAGCATCAAGGTCTTTTATAATGTGTTGGCTGTTGGCATCAGGTGTCCAAAGTATTGGAGCTTCAGCTTCAACATCAGTTCTTCCAGTGAATATTCAGGGTTTGTTTCTTTTAGGATTGACTGGTTTGATCTCCTTGATGTCCAAGGACAGATCAATGAAAAGGATCCTGTTTCTTTTATGTCCCTGACTTCACCCGACCACTACGGTAATATTCTAGAAACTTCTTGTTCAAAAAATTTTATTAATCCACTATTAATCTTCCCATAATTGGTCTGGATTTTTTTTTCAGATGCTATTTTTTGTGATTCCTTTCTTCCTCTCCCGCTACCCACCTGACAATCCACGTGTCTGGCTCATGCCTTCTGGAATATTCTACTCTTGTTCTCCTTCCTCCTAATTTCTCTGCAGGTCGTCACACTCTGACCCTTTCATGACCCTGTTGCAAGGCTTTTTTTTCATAATTCTTCCTCCAATCACGCCATGACTTCAGCTACTACCCTTCTCTGAGCCCTTCAGTGAGCCTCTTCTGACTGACACCTGACAATCTCTCTCTCTCTTTTTAAATATATTCTTTTGATGTTGATCTTGCCCTCTGATTGTTAGGGATGGGGGAGATGATCTTTGCACAGGAGTCCACCCTCCCCCCACATCCCCTCCTGTTGCCGGCATCCAAAATAAAGCAAACTCTCTTTTCCATCCACCTGGTCTTTTTTACTGGCTTTTGAGAGGCAAGCAGTCAGACCCCACATTCAGTTACAATGTTGGTACCTTAAACTCAACCATGATAAGAGTATTTACACTGTGGGAATTAGCAAACACTACAAATATGGCCTTTCTTTTCTTTTTTTCCTAAGAGAGCTAGTTTACCAAGTTCCACTGAAGGAAGTCCATCTCTGCTCCTAAAGACAAATATAAGACAGGAAACCTGCCCACAGGGATGTTATCCCCATTTCTCCTGAAACAGAAACTGTATCCTATCTCTTCAAGGCCAAATCCATATGAGGGAAACTAAGGCTTGCAGCTAACTTCTCCAAGGGAAAGAACACTGAATGGAGCCCCCATCCATATCAGCATCTTAGTTCCACCCGGGTCTGTCCTTAAGGTACTACATTTTTTCTGCCCCAGAGTCAGATGAGGCTAAGCAAGATGAGGGGGGAAAGTCAAATGGACTGTTTAACTTTTAAAAATGATTCTGTTGTTGTTTTTCTGTTTCTAAATCCTGTCTGACTTTTTGTGACCCTATGGATTGCAGCACGTCAGGCTCCTCCGTCCTCTCCTGTCTCCTGGAGTTTGTTCAGATTCATGGCCATGTAGTTGGTGATACCATCTTATACTCTGCTGCCCCCTTCTTTTGCCTTCAATCTTTTCCCAGCATCAGGGTGTTTTCCAGTGAGTAGACTCTTCACATCAGGTGGCCAGCGTTTTAGAGCTTCAGCTTCAGCCTTAGTATTCAGCTTCCAATGAATATTCAGGGTTGATTTCCTTTAGGACTGACTGATTTGATCTCCTTGCAGCCCAAGGGAATCTCAAGAGTCTTCTCCAGCACCACGGTTCAGATGAAGTCAGTGAATGCTTAGGACAGAAGAGCTGCTTCCACCCCAGCCTCTTGCACATTTCCACGTCATGCCGGCCCTAATGGGGAGTGACAGCTGCTGAAAGCTGCTATTCATGGTCATCTGAAACAGCTTTTCCTCCCAGATGAAATTCAGTGTGGCATGAGTCTAAACATGCAGACCAAAGGCCGGGCGAGTGTATTCCCCAGGTCTCTAAGGGCTGGCAGAGGCAACTCAGTTTGTGAAGGGGGCTTCCTGACAGGGCATCACACAGCCCCAGTGTAAACAATAGGAGTCTTTGTGCCCCACCCCCCGGTCTTGAGCTTAGGCCCGAGCGGGTGGTCCTGGCCCTGGACTCTGCCCATCTCAGGCTCTCCTCTTGGTTTGTAATCAGCAGCAGGCACTAGTGTGACTTTCGAGTTCAGTGACTCATATTTCCCACCACCCTGTGCAACAAAGCTGGGATTTGTCCTCACTGCCTCCTAGGTGAACCACGTCTCTGCAGGGAGCCATGTCAGGTGGGCGACACGATGCTTCAAATCCGAGATGGCTATTCTGACTCCTCATCTGGAAGAACCAAGAGCGAATGCATGTCCAGCCAAAGGGCTTTTTGTGTGGAGTTTGGGGACACTGGGTTATTCCAGCAAACTGTAGACAGATCTTTACCAGCCTAAGGCAAGCAGCCACCCCTTGGTACAAGAAGCCAGAGCTTCTACTCTGAGTCTTGCCATCTGACACTGACGTGAAGTTACAAACATATGGTTTCCATCAAAACAGAGTTGGCTCTATTCCATCAGCCTCTGAGATCCAGGGACTTAGAAACTAAGTGGGGGTGTGGGCTCTCCTAGTGAGAGGTTGGGCACTTGGAAGGTGTCTGGGCCTCGGGGCCAGGAGTTGAGTCCTTTTGGAAGAACCAATGCACAAGCTCCAAGAGAGTGAGCATGGGCCAAAGTGGCAAGATCAAGAGAATATAAAAGAATGAAATACTGCCATTTGTAGCAACACTGACCAACCTAGAGATTGTCATACTGGCTGAAGTAAGTCAGGCACAGAAAGACAAAATATGATGTCACTTATATGAGGAATCTAAAAAAAAAAAAAAGAATGGTACAAATGAACTGATTTACAACACAGAGAGTCACAAATGTAGAAAACAAATTTATTGTTACCAGGGGGTAAGGTAGGAGGAAGGATAAATTGGGAGATTCTGATTGACATATACATACTACTATATGTAAGACGTGTGTGGGTTAGTTGCTGTTGTGTCTGACTCTTTGCGACCCCCTGGACTGTAGCCCACCAGGCTCCCCTGTCCATGGAATGCTCCAAGCAAGAATACTGGAGTCGGTTGTCATTTCCTTCCCAAGGGGATCTTCCTGACCCGGGGATTGAACCTGCATCCCCTGCATCACTGCAGGTAGATTCCTTACTGAGCCTCCAGGGAAGCTCCATATATAAAATAGGTAACTAACAAGGGCCTACTGTATAGCAGAGGACACTCTGCTTAATGTTCTGTAATGGCCTCTATGGAATAAGAAGCTGAAAAAAGAGGATATATGTATATGTATAACTGATTCACTTTGCTGTGAACCTGAAATTAACACAATGTTGCAAATCAACTATACGCCAATAATTTTTTTTTTAATTCCCCAAAAGGAGAGTCTAGGGCTGAGAGAAAGCTGATTTAGTCCCCCAGCTTTTGCTTCCATCCTGAGTCACCTATCAAAATGCTTCTTCCTTGCCCTGAGGTTCAGTTCAGTTCAGTTGCTCAGTCATGTCCAACGCTTTGTGACCCCAAGGACTGCAGCATGCCAGGCTTCCCTGTCCATCACCAACTCCTGGAGCTTGCTCAAACTCACGACCATCAAGTCGGTGATGCTATCTGTCCTCTGACCTGTTTAAACTACCAGAAATTTGGTTGTGGATGCCCAGCCAGGAGAGGTAAAGCATACTCTACATCACACTGGCAAAGGCAGGCCACTGGGCTAAGAAACCAGAGCAAAACATCAACGTTTCTCTCTTTGTGTCTCCCGACTCCTGCCCTACCCTTGAGATCCCTGAGGAATGGTTACTCATCTCAGGCCACAAACTCACCTTCTCAGACATCTTGTTTTCTCCAGCTAATCTTCTTTTCTCTTTTAAGATCCTATGCCACTGTTTTCTTTTTTTCTATCCCCAGGAACTTAAAACTATGTATAGAAACTCAAGAAATAAGTTCTTGAGTGTGTAAATTTTAGGATCTTTCAGTTCACATAGCGCTGTGTTTCAGTGTCTTGCCAAGTGCCCAGGCAGGGTGTGCGCGCGCGCGTGTGTGTGTTGGGGGATGGAGTGTCTGGTCCTCAGTAGAGCCAGCATTCGTTGGGTTTTGCTTCCTTGTCCTGCCGTTTTCTACAGTTACTTGCCCATCCAGTGTGTTGCTTCATCCTTCCTGCTGCAGACAAAGGTCTCTTCATACACACCTGTTTAGCTCCCAGTTAGCCTTTTCTGTGTTTCTCTGGGCAGGGGGCAGTGTGTAAGGCAACCCTCTGGTGCCCTTCTTGAGCCTAAGGACTCTGAGTCCTCGAGACAGCCATCATGGCCATTTCTCCCCTAGAGCATCAGGGAAAGGGGTTTTAACCTCCCCAAGCTCCACAGGGAAGACAGACACAAATGTCACTGCCGTACTTCTCCAGCCCCACTGGAGTGGTCATCCTGCTGACCTGCCTAAGGACCAGGTGGGGAGAGCTGGGCCACTCCTAACCTGGCTCTTACATCCTTTCTCTCCTCTAATGGGAGAAGGAAATGGCAACCCCTCCAGGATTCTTGCCTGGAGAATCCCCATGGACAGAGGAGGCTGGCGGGCTACAGTCCACGGGGTCGCAGAGTCAGATGCAGCTAAACATGAGCGTGAGATGGTTGTCTGAACTCATTTCTCCGAAAATACCTTGAATGTAAAGTAGACATTACAAACCAGGTAATCTGGGTGAGAAAACTGAAGCCAAAGAAAAGGGAATTACTCATCCAAAATGTTCTGCTAGGGAAAAACAGCAGACTGACTTCTGTGGAGATTCCGTTTTCCACTTAATGAGTTTAATCAGATTTCTGGTAGCTGGAATAATGGGTGCTAATAGAATAAGCATTTTAATATGGCTTTTACATGAGAACCAGGAATGAATTTGAGTGGTGAGAATTCTAATTTGGGTGTAAATGTTAAGGTTGTAGAAAATACCAGAAGGAAGCTTAAAGTCCCCGGCTACTAGGAGGTGCTAGAGTATGAGTGGGGAAATAGCAGAGATAAATTCTGTGGGTTTTTTATTCAACAGTTATTACAACTATGTGAGCACTGCTCTAGGCATAGGTGACAAGAATATAACGATGAATAAAACACCATCAAGTAAAATTCAGATGTAGTGGAATACGAGTGTTTCAGCTATCTTTTACAGAGTTCAACTTGATTTTTACTGTTTTCTTTGCTTTATTAGGTTTCATAACACATCTGTCAGAACACATCTACATGGAATCTAGAAAAATGGCAAACATGATATTATTTGCAAAGAAGAAATAGAGACAAAGACATAGGAAACAAATATGCAGATGCCAAGGGAGAAAGGGTGGTGGTGGAGTGAACTGGGGGACTGGAATCGACACCTATACAGTGTTGATACCATGTATACAAGAGATAACTAATGAGAACCTGCTATATAGCACAGGCAACTCTGCTCAGGGCTCTGCGGTGACCTGAATGGGAAGGAAATCCAAAAATAAGGATATATGTGTATGTATATGTGTAGCTTGGAGTAGGAAAAGGCAGCTCACTCCAATATTCTTGTCTGGAAAATTCCATGGGCAGAGGAGCCTGGCAGGCTACAGTCTCTGGGGTTGCAAAGAGTCAGACACAAGTGAGCACACACACAAAAACAAATAATACAATTCCAAGGAACTGTTTTTTAAATGCCTTTGAGAAATGATGTCACTTTAATCACCCCCTCACTAGGGTTAGGGTAAGTAGTGTTGCATGGGAAGATATTTGACCCCAGAGTTTAATTAATGATTTAGTGATGCGGTATGTCTGTCTCAGGGTGAGGGAGAAGAAACAAGGTTGCTACTGAATGAATGAATGAACTCTATGCATCTGTTCAGGACTCCTGAGTGTCTGAGGGCAATGGGGGGAATCAGATAAAAAGGGCATGACCAGCTAGAAATCCTTTATCAAATGCACAAGTTGCCACAATGCCACGTGCTTTCTGAGAGTACCACCCAGTACCGTCAGAAAGAAAATTGCATGTTTTAGAGGAATAAAAGCAGTCATGCCTCATGAACACAAAAAGTTGTTCTTGGAGACAGGAGTTCTGAATAAATAATTGATGCTTCTTTTCGCTGAATGCACAATGGATTTTTTGCATCATAAATAAATGAGCAACCTTTTATTTATCCGGTGAGACTTCCTTGGGTGCACACGAAACATCATTCTTACACCATCATGTTCATTTAAGGGCTAACCAGCTGTTTGCTCTCTGCTCTGTGGGATGGGAGAAATGGTTCAAACAAATGATAACAGCAAGTATGTGTAAGCCACAGGTACTGCAGGGGCCTCAATCAGATGATGTTTTATGGCATTTTCTTAAACTTCACACAAAGAAAAGTGGAACATTGTTTTCTGGGAGATGGGTTTTATATACTTGTATTGGGAGTCATCTTGTTTTGTGAAATTCTCACTTTGTATTATGTGGGTTGCAAATGCAGGACTCAAGAAGGTCATCATTTGCTCCCCGGCGTTCTGCTCATTGCTGAGTGCACAGTTTTGCTTTAGCTCATGTCTCTATGTCTCCTGCATTGGCAGGTGGGTTCTTAACCACTAACGCCGCCTGGGAAGCTTACTAGTTGGATAAAGTGAAGCAAATGGAAGTGATGAAATTTTTTCCTTGCCAACACATCCTCTCTAAGATGCAGAGACTGAAATTAAAACACCCTCTGGTGACAACCTAGAGGGGTGGGATGGGGAGGGAGGTGGGAGGGAAGTTTAAGAGGGAAGGAACGTATGTATACCCGAGGCTGATTCATGTTGATGTATGGCAGAAATCATTACAATATTGTAAAGTAATCATCCTCCAATTAAAAATAAAATAAGACTCTCTGTGAAACTTGAGGCTATCAAATAGGTTCTCCCAAGGCCTTTGAAAGACAAATAACAAGCCGGGGTTATTGTGGTCTAAAAGAAAGAGCATGTTGGAAATAAGACGAAAAGCTCTTGGAATGGCTGGAGTCTCTCATATGAGGTGATATAAATAGCTGAATCAAAGGATGTCTGTTCTAAGTTGTCCTTTCTGCTGGGTATTCTTGAGGGGAGAAGAGCATGGGGCGGGTCCACTGGATCTGAGGGAGAGAACCAGTGTGACCAAGAAGCACTGCATTCCTGAAATAAGTCACACTTGGTGATGGTGGATAATCCTTCTGATATACTCCTGGAAAAGGAGGGATTATTTCTTAAGTAATTAATCTAGTACATAATATGTGTTGTTGTTCAGTTGCTAAGCTATGTCCAACTCTTTGCCACCTGGGTCAGGCAGATCCCCTGGAGGAGGGCATGGCAACACACTGCAGGATTCTTGCCTGGAGAATCCCAGGAACAGAGGAGCCTGGAGGGCTACAGTCCATAGGGTTGCAAAGAGTCAGACTCTACTGAAACAACTTAGCATGCATGCATTGAACTAAATAGGCAGGACAATGTGCACGTATTAAGAAAAATTAGACATGTGTCTAATTTTAATCATTGATTTGAGAGGTCAGGGAGCAGCGAATTCAAACTAGAATATAAGAAGTCTTACCAGAGCTGAAGCTGGAATCTGCCTGGAGGGAATGGCTGGATGGAACATGGTTTTGTTTGTTGGTTTTGTGAATTTTCTCTGTTTGTTCTGTTTGGCTGCTTGCAGCTCCTTCATTACAAGTAGCTGCCTTTTGTGTTAATACCAAGCAGCCCTTCAAGTGTGCACTTGCTGACTCCCTGACCTCAATGACTGACGATGCTCTGCTGCCAAGCCCCAGTGTCAACACTTCTAGAAAGAGCAGGGGTGACCCGATGTACCTAGGCTTGAAATTCCTGTCTTCCTCACAAGCCCCTGAACTTCAGTATTTGTGACTCTGCTAAGCCGCTAATAGTCAGTCCCCCAGGCTACACGCTTATTCACTCCCTCAACAGTTACTCACCGAGTGTCAATCCCATACCAGGTACCACCACCCTGAGTATCAGGGATGTATGAACCAAAGAAAAGACCTGATCTCAGCTCCTAAGAGGTTTTTACCACATTCAAGGGAGACACACGACAGATATACAAAAAAGAATCTGAGATTTAGCACCATTTAAATATTATCTTCTGAATTCACAGGGGCTTCCCAGGTGGCTCAGTAGTAAGGAATCCACCTGCCAATGCAGGAGATGCGGATGTGTTCCTTGGGTCAGGAAGATCCCCTGGAGGAGGAAATGGCAACCCACTCCGCTATTCTTGCCTGGAGAATCCCATGGAAAGAGGAGCCTGGTGGGCTACAGTCTGTGGGGTCGCAAAAGAGTCACACACAACTGGGTGACTGAGCACACTCTGAAATCAGATTCTATTGATCCTAAAGATTGAGGTTCTGGATGTGGGGTGGACTCAAATTTAACTCAGGACTCTCTGAAGAACTTATCCCTTACTTACTGAAACACTTTTTTTGAATTCTGTTCCCAAACTCCAAAAAAAAGGAATTCTTAAAAGTTGGTTTGCTTTTAGGTTGCTTCCTGGTGGCTCAGTGGGTAAAGCATCTGCCTACAATGCGGGAGACCCGGGTTCGATCCCTGGGTCAGGAAGATCCCCTGGAGAAGGAAATGGCAACCCACTCCAGTACTCTTGCCTGGAAAATCCCATGGACTGAGAAGCCTGGTAGGCTACAGTCCACGGGGTCGCAAAGAGTCGGACACGACTGAGCGACTTTCTCTTCCCTTCCTTCCCTTCTCTCTCTTGGCTAGTGTAAATAACATTGCAGGGATGGGGGTGGGGGGGGACATGTGTGTGCAGCCATGGCCGATTCATGTTGATGTATGACAAAAACCACCACAATATTGTAAAGTAATCATTCTCCAATTACAATAAACAAATTTTAAAACAAAACAAAAATAACGCTGCAGTGGACAAAGGGGAGCATATGTCGTTTTGAGTTACTGTTTTTTGTTTCCTCTGGATGAACACCCAGAGGTGGGATGGCTGGATCCTATGGTAGTTCTATGTTTAAGCTTTTTTAGGAACCTCCATGTGTTTTCCAAAGTGGCTACACCATTTCACATTCCCACCAAAAATTAAAAGAATCATTCTTGGTGAGTTTTTTAAGTGTGGATTCTAGATATAGAGCTGAGGGGAAAAAAAGCATGTTTCCATTTCTGTGGGTCTTTCAAGGCTTGGGCGGGCTTTTGCACTGTGTCTGTTGCTTCCTTAGTAAAAACAACTGTTCTAGATACCCTATCCTTTCCACAGAACTGATTGGCACCACAGTGGAAAGGCTTGAAGACTTCAAGCTCTATTTGGTGTTTCTGTATAATGAAGATACAGAGTCTCGCAGCCCAACCCAGGAATTTCTACTCAGAGCCCAGGACTAAAGGAGTGTTCACCTAGCAGGTCATGGAAGCCCCTGTAAACTGGCTAAGAAAGTGAGACTGAACACCGTGTCATTCTGCCTCCTGGGCTTCGTGAATTCTAAATGAGTATGAGAGAGTCTCAGAGAAAATGAGACCAGTGACCGTAACAGTCACAGAGACGAATGCATGGCTTTCCTAAAACAAGGATGCAAGCTGAGAGAGAGAGATGACAAACACACAGCTTTGGATGGGAATGTTTTTGAAGGCGGAACATTTCGAAAGGTCGTTATCATTAACACGACATCATCCTTTCCGCAAGTCTCACGTCAAACAATAACTTTCTTGTTCCCAAATGCAATGCTATAAAACGTATTTTTGAAATTTATGACACTATATATCGAGTTGATGATGAGAGCCAAACAAAAATCACCCACGATCACAACACTTAATGCCTTTTAAATGTAGTTATGGAAATAGATGGAAAACAGCCAGCGTCTGCTCAGCACAAGGATATTTAAATCTGATACAATAATCATAAGTTTATGTTTCTCAGAGCACCCTTCCTCATGTATCAAAAGCCACATGAAATTTAAATAATAGAGTCAATCATCTGGCAAATTTGATTTTGGGGGAAAGGTTTTTCATTAGACTGTCTGGGGAGATTTCACCCTGATAAAACCCCCATTCTCTAGATTCAAAACCCAGACAATGTTTTGTTGACAAAACATGCAAGAAGCAGGTTATTATAAACATCAAGGAACTCATAACCAAACACTGAAGAATTTCTTGGAAGCCGTAATAACCACAGAGGCAGGAGATGCCATGTGTAAAATCATTGATTTTTGGAAGCAAAATCAAATGGCAAACGCTCAGGAGGCTATTTCCATTTGGGTCTAATTAGGCAGTTTTTTGGGTATCATTGGAACCTGGGGAACAATTTCCTCCAGATAGATTTAGAAGAGACAGCTCTCTTCTCTTCAGACTTCTACACAGCATCACATCAATTTATTAAGCAAAAGTCAGCAAAGGTGGAGACTCCTTTCTGTGCAACCCTCCAACCCTTAGTAAGATTGAAAAAACACAGTCGATGCTTCATGGAAACTGGAAGCCATGTGGAATATCAGGCCCATGCCGTGATGGGAATGAGAAGACTGCTCTGTGTTGGGTTGTATTATCCAGGTGACTCTAGGGGTAAAGAACCCTCCTGCCAATGCAGGACACAAGAGATGCCAGTTTGATCCCTGAGTCAGGAAGATCCCCTGGAGAAGGAAATGACAACCCACTCCAGTATCCTTGCGTGGAAAGTTCCATGGACAGAGGAGCCCACTGGGCTATTACTCTCTTGCAGAGAGTCGGACATTACTGAGCGACAGAGCACACACTCAATACATACCGTGCAACTGGAACAATACAGGCTGATCCTGGACTCAGTTACGGACTTCTTCCTTGGAGGGGCTGGATCTCTGTGATCTGTCCGACAATTACGTTATGGGCTAAAGCTGCAGGGAAAGTGACGGGTGATGGGGAGAGGCCCCATTCATCCACCAGAGTTTACTTTGGCAAATTACCCAGCTAGGATGGAAAAACGCCACGGGGCCGAGGGGCAGAGAGCATTTAGTTATTATTTCTGCCTGCAACCTTTGAGCTCCTGAAGGAATCCCGAAGGAATTCGGACACTCCGGTCGGCTCAATTGCCTTTTTGAGCCTCATCCATGTAACTGATCACTCCAGCTCAAATGCTGTGGATCACAGATGAAACAGAAATGAAGAGAAATTTTTGTCAATGATTTTCTGGGAAGAGTGTTGGGGACTCTCATGGCTGGAAACAAGGAACAAATTGAGGCTTCACTTCAGCAGGCCAGTGCCAATCCCCTGCCTTAACGATACACTCCACGTCTTATTGTTGTTGTACAGTCCCTAAGTCATACCTGTTTCTTTCCAAACCCCATGGACTGTAGCCCACCAGGCTCTTCTGTCCATGGAATTCTCCAGCCAAGAAAACTGGAATGGGTTGCCTTTCACTTCTCCAGGGGATCTTCTCAATCCAGGAATCAACCCCAGGTCTCCTACATTGCAGGCAGATTCTTTATTGTCTGAACCACCCTGGAAGCCTCGGGGAGGGGGAGGGTGGAATGAATTGGGAGAGTAGGTCTGACATATATACACTACCACGGGTAAAGTAGATCGCTAGCAGGAACCTGTTGTATAGCACGGGGAACACAGCTCAGTGCTCTGTGATGACCTAGAGGGTGGGACAGGGAGATGGTGTGAGGCTAGGATTGTGCTGGAGTCGTTGCACAAACTCGGCATCGAAAACATTGTCCAAAGGCCTGTAATTCAGTCCCTCTAGTGGTGGCTCAGCTGGTAAAGAATCTGCCTGCAATGTGGGAGACCTGGGCTGGGAAGATCCCCTGGAGAAGGGAAAGGCAACCCGCTCCAGTATTCTGGCCTGGAGAATTCCATGGACTGTTCCATGGGGTCACAAAGAGTCAGACATGACTGAGTGACTTTCACAGTGATGGGAGAACAGAGGGGCAGAAGGGAACCTGCCTCTGTGCTTGGTACCTCTGCCTGTGTGGGTAGAGTCCTGGCCACCCAGAGCTGGGCTGTTGGCTTTTTCTCTATTCCCCATCAGATTTTCTATTCTTCCAACAGAAACAAGAAACTTACAACTCTGATAAAAAAAGGAAAGAGGACAGCTGGTCTTCCTCCTTTAGACCCTAAAACATATTTACAATTGTCTTTTAAACTAAACATCAGCAGCCCTTTTATTTTGTAAATAAAGTTTTATTGGAACACAGTCACAATCATGTGTGTGCCATTGCATATGGCTGCTTTCATGATACAGTGGCAGAGTTGAGTAATTTAATAGACATTAAGGGCTTTCCAGGTAGGTGGCTCAGTGGTAAAGAGCCCATCTGCCAGCCTGGGAGACCGGGTTCAATCTCTGGGTCAGAAAGATCCTTTGAAGAGCGAAACGGCAATCCACTTCAGTGTTCTTGCCCAGAAAAAAATTCTATGGACAGAAGAGCCTGGCGGGCTACAGTCCAGGGGGTCTCAAATGAGTCTGATATGACTTAGCAACCAACCAACAATGACTGTTTAGCATCTTCCCTACTGTAGTGGAAAGTGAGGGGCTGCCTTTGGTCTGAGCAGAAGTCCCAGCCCTGCTCCTCACTGGCCGTGAGACCTTGGACAAATGACTACCTCTCAAACCATGGTTGCCTCACCTATAAAATAAGAACAACTGTCTCTGTCACAGGAATGTGTTAAGATTGTATAGAAAGGACAAAACCTATTTTTTAATGTTTAATATTTATTTTTAATTGAAGGATAATTGCTTTACAATAATGGTTTGATTTCTGCCAAACATCAACATGAATCAGCCATAAGTATACATATGTCCCCTCCCTCTTGAACATCCCTCCCACCTTCCACCCTTTCCCACCTTTCTAGGTGTTACAGAGCCCCAGTTTGAGTGAAATCTATTTTTACTCAATCAACAGGTCAGATAAGAGATGCCCCTGGTTGTCTGAGTGGCTTGGGAGGATGGCCCTGGACGAACTTTCCTAATTTTTGTCTTCTGAGTTTTCTTTGGAAGAGTGAATGTTGCTGTTTGGTCAGTGTTTGTATGTATGCCTTTTTTTTTTTGTTTTTCCTGCACAAATATTGATTTTTCTTGCTGGCTCACTGAACTCCCAAGAAAAACTCTCCATTTCATAAGAGACCATTTGTAAGAGAGTAAATACTGGTCATATTCATAAACACCTGATGAAATAAATTTTATGAATGTTTGGGCTTGACTGATGGAATGACTGGGGTTATGATGTGGAAAGGTAAGCAGGACAGAATCACGGAAACTGAAAGGGAAAAAATGCCATGAGAAGTTTCCCAAACACAGTCCTCAAGAGAGGGATGTTGGCGTCCCATTTTTCAAGATTGCCCCTCCCTTTGGGACCCTTCAGCCTGTCATCCAGTCTTTTGATCTGATGCACAAATGAGGCTGGCTAGGTATACCTCTTCTTGCAAGACCTTGAGGATATTTGCATCAACACTAACACAAGGCATGCCTTTTTAAGACAAAGTTTTATACAAGGTGTGTTTAAAAAGAATTTTGAATATATTCTGAAGGTCTAGTTGACTTTTTTTGTTTGTTTCTTGTTTTTGAGAACAAACACATGAACACCAAGGGGGGAAAGAGGGAAGTGGAATGAATTGGAAGATTGGGATTGACATATATACACTATTGATACTATGCATAAAATAGGTAACTAATGAGAACCTAGTCAAAGCTGTGGTCTTTCCAGAGGTCGTGTATGGATGTGAGAGTTGGACCATGAACAAGGCTGGGCACTGAAGAATTGATTCTTTTGAATTATGGTGCTGGAGAAGACTCTTGAAAGTTCCTTGGACAGCAAGGAGATCAAACCAGTCAATCCTAAAGGAAATCAACCCTGAATATTCATTGGAAGGACTGATGCTGAAGCTGAAGCTGAAGCTCTAATACTTTGGCCACCTGATGCAAAGAGCCGACTCTTTGGAAAAGACCCTGATGCTGGGAAAGATTGCGGGCAGGAAAAGAAGGGGGTGATAGAGAATGAGACGGTTAGATAGCATCGCGGCCTCAATGGACATGATTTTGAGCAAACTTTGAGAGATAGTGGAGGACAGGGGAGGCTGGTATGGGGCAGTCCAGTGGGTTGCAAAGAATCAGACACGATTTAGTGACTGAACGACAACAAATGAAAACCTAGTGCACAGCACAGGGAACTCTACTCGGTGTTCCGCGGTGACCTAAATGGGAAGGGAATCCAAAAAAAGAGGGAATATATGTATACTTATAGCTGATTTAGTTTGTTGTACAGCAGAAACTAACACAACGTTGTGAAACAACTACACTTTGGTAAAATTTTTAAGAAAACAGTGCATTTATAAACATTGTCCAGATGTATTATTGACTAGGCATTTATCACCCGGAGTTTTTCTTAAGACAGAGGAGGAGGAAGTGTCTCTCCATGTGTGACCGGAGGAAGAAGTTGGGGAGACAGAAGTGGAAGGCTCTTCTGAGTCCTGGTCTTGGGGAGAATTTCAGGGGCTTCGGAGACACAGCTAAGCACTGGCTTCTTTAACTTGCTGGGAGAGAATTTCCGTATTTTGAGAACAAAGAAAACCGAGTGTATGCCACAAATCTGAGAACAAATCAAGAAACAGATCTCAAGGAAAATCCCCCGGGGGTGACTATGATCGGGTCGCTTCACCCACCAGGCGGAAAATCTGAGCAGCTCACTGATAAGATCCCCCCAAGTCACCACAGAGGTTAATCCGTTCCTGATGCTGTTCGGTGGAAAAGGAGACTATTATCCAATGTGTCCCGCTGAAGGCATGGCTCCTGCAAGCCAGGCCGCTCACCTCACCGCCTGGCCAGGCAAGAGGCCCAGGTCCCCAGGCCCAGGTCTTTTCCACCAAGCACAGGATTCCCCCTGGGTGGGCTGAGCTGTCTTCATTTCTGCTAAGAGATGGTACTTCTGACCCGTGAGTTAACAGGAACTGCCCTCTGAATTTCTTCTGGCCTCCGTGCAATCTATTAAGGCACTTAAGCTTCTGCCTTCTACATAAAACACTCCAATTTTTAAAAACAAACTTTTAAGTAAAAAATGACAGGGTTAATTATTCTGAAAAATGCTGTTTACAGCACAAACTCCATAAAAGAGGATTCATGATTTAATACCCCATCCAAGACAGCACTGGTTTTCATTTCAGCACAATCAGGACTTAAATCTATGTCACTCACCCGCCCTGTGCATGCTGGAAATGGTTTTATGTTCCATCTTACTTTAAATTATACACATCAAGCTCATAACGGGACACAGTCCACTTTGTTGCCAAAACCTGCTAGGTTAGATCATCTATTAAACTCTATTTATTTTTTATGACAAACAAGAAAAATGACAAAGCAGCTACCGAATTCCCACTAATGAACACCAAATGCCCCTCGAGGCCTCCATCCTATCACACTCGTTTGTCCGGGAGTCCACTTAACTTCCTCTTTGATGCCCTACCTCCCAAAAGTAATGCAAAGAAGAAGCTGGTTTTCATAAGCTACCAGGGACGGAACTGGTTACCATCTGCCCTCGCTTTCTGATTCTGGGGTCAAAAGTTTGATTCCACTTTGACATGTGGAGTTCTGTCAAAAGGAGAGAAATCTCACATTCCACTGAAGCTCTTTCTCTTAGGGGCCAAATGAACAAAATGAAAAAATCAACTCTAAATTTGCAAGAATTACCTTCGTATCCACCAACAGTACAAGATGAGGTTATAGATGAAAACATTCGTTAAGAAACAGTCAAGATAAGGCTAGAGTTTCCTAAGAAACAGATTCAGAAGATGTGAAAGTGTATTTGGAATTAATCTGATCAACAATTCAGATTTTGACAGCACCACAGATTTTTCTGCATTGTGTATTTTTGCATGTTCGTTTGGAAATCTTTCTAAGTTGGTTTTTTAAAATTAATTTTTATCAGAATATAGTTGATTTACAATGTTGCATTAGTTTCTGCTGTACAGCAAAGTGAATTAGTTACATATATACATAGATCCACTCTTTTTCAGATTCTTTTCCCATAGAGGTCATTACAGAGTATTGAGTAGAGTTCCCCGCGCTGTACAGTAGCTTTTTATCAGTCATCTATTTTATACATAGTAGTGTGTATATGTCAGTCCCAATATCTCCCAGTTTATCCCTCCCCCCAATTTCCTCCTTGGTGACCATACATTTGTTTTCTACATCCATGACTCTACTTCTGTTTCATGAATAACTTCATCTGTATAATGTTTTAGATTCCATAGGAAAGTGGTGTCATTTAATACTCCTCTTTCTCTGTCTGACTCACTCCACTCGGTATGACAGTCTCTAGGTTCATCCGCGTGGTATTATTTGGGTTGTTTCTTGTTTTGTGGCTGAGTAACAGTCCATTATATATGTGTGTGCCACATCTCCATCCACTGCTGATGGACTTTAGGTTGCTTCCATGTCTTGGCTATTATGAACAGAGTGAATATTGAGGTACTTACATTTTTTCAGATTATGGTTTTCTTGAGATACATGCCCAGGAGTGGGATTGCTGGATCATATGGTAGCTCTGTTCTTAGTGTTTTAAGGAACCTCTATACTGTTCTCCATAGTGACTGTACTGATTTTCATTCCCACCAACAGCGTAGGAAGGTTCCCCTTTCTCCACACCCTCTCCAGCATTTATTGTTTGTAGACTTTTTTATTTTGTTTTTGGCTGCACCACATGGCTTGTGGGATCTCAGTTCCTTGATCGGGGATTGAACTCAGGTCATGACAGTGAAAGCCCAGAATCCTAACCACTGGGCCACCAGGTGCTCCCTACTATTTGTAGATTTTTTTTTTTGCTGATGGGCGTTCAGACTGGAGTGAGATGATATCTTACTGTAGTTTTGCTTTTCATTTCTCTAACAACTAGTAATGCTGAGCATCTTTTCATGTGCCTTTTGACCATCTGTATGTCTTCTTTGGAAAAATGTCTGTTTAGATCTTCCACTCATCTTTTGATTGGGTTGTTTTCTAAGTTCTATTTAAAATCATCCCTAAACTGCCACAGCCTTATCAAGGTCAAGTACCAGAATGCACTGGTGGTACCCACTACCTCATTGCCTTCTGAGATTACATCTCTGGGTGTAGAAAGATGTCCATGGGATCCTGAGATTTTAAAAGAGCAGTGTCCTTCCTTTTCCACAGCTTTACACAGTTGAGATGGAGAAGAACAGCTGCCTAGTTTCTTGGTCCCTGGTTAAAGCAGACAATCAATGTGGCAGACAGAGAGAGAAACACAAGTAGCTTTTCCTGAAACATGTCTAGCAGACACAAAAAGTTGAGCAAATTTTAAAAAATTAGCTCTTTTGCCTCATTCCCCAGATACAAGTTCGTTTGTTTCTTGGTCTTGGGCTGCTGGTGGTGCTGAATGTTTTATTCTTTGTCTTCATGGGTGTTTAAATCAGTAGTTATGGGTGTGGTATCCATTTGCCATTTTGTACTGAAAATTCAGAATGCTCTTTTAACAATAGCACACTGATTTTATTTGGAAGTCTGGGTTTGTAATAGATCCTTTAGAGCTGGAAGTATCTAGGCAAAAACATAGTGTAATTTATCTTTTGAAGGTGTCGAGTGACTCATGAAACTAAAGTAAGGAAAAGGCAAAAACTGACAGTTCTTAGCAAGACAATATGTATTTTCTTACTTTAATTGAAGGTGTGAAAAAAATGTTCTTGTACGTACTGAATGAGCTTGGGGTGTTTGTGTGTGTATTTGTAGCATGAGGATGGTAGAGATTATGAAAAATATGAAACACTTCTATAGGCTCAGAATATTCTAGCTTCAAGAGAACAATCAGGAGACAGCCTTCGCCATCTGCTTTATCATGCAGCATAAGTCTGTCACAATAATCCCCACACTGAACTCTTTCATGCATTGCTGACCAGGCCTCCTGGCTTCCCATCCACTCTTCATACAGGGTGAGCTGAAGGATGCCATCTAAGGAAGCCCTGACAAGCCTATAGTCATGGCTTTCTTCATAGGACTCCACATGGAAGATGGTTTTGAGCCAGATTCTGCTCTTAATTTGAATTCACAAAGTTTGGCACAATTAGGGAATTTTTTTTTCTACTTTCAATCTTTGTCAGTCAGATAGATTTGCCAGGTAAACTGTAGGATACCCAATTAAATTTGAATTTCAGAAAAACAACAAATAATTTTAGTGTAAAAGATGTCTCATAAGAGACTACTATCAGCAATTATATGCCAATAAAATGGACAACGTGGAAGAAACGGACAAATTCTTAGAAAAGTACAACTTTCCAAAACTGAACCAGGAAGAAATAGAAAATCTTAACAGATCCATCACAAGCACAGAAATTGAAACTGTAATCAGAAATCTTCCAGCAAACAAAAGCCCAGGTCCAGATGGCTTCACAGCTGAATTCTACCAAAAATTTAGATAAGAGCTAACACCTATCCTACTCAAACTCTTCCAGAAAATTGCAGAGGAAGGTAAACTTCCAAACTCATTCTTTGAGGCCACCATCACCCTAATACCAAAACCTGACAAAGATGCCACCAAAAAAGAAAACTACAGGCCAAGATCACTGATGAACATAGATGCAAAAATCCTTAACAAAATTCTAGCAATCAGAATCCAACAACACATTAAAAAGATCATAAACCATGACCAAGTGGGCTTTATCCCAGGGATGCAAGAATTCTTCAATATCTGCAAATCAATCAATGTAATTCACCACATTAACAAATTGAAAAATAAAAGCCATATGATTATCTCAATAGATGCAGAGAAAGCCTTTGACAAAATTCAACATCCATTTATGATAAAAACTCTCCAGAAAGCAGGAATAGAAGGAACATACCTCAACATAGTAAAAGCTATATATGACAAACCCACAGCAAACATTATCCTCAATGGTGAAAAATTGAAAGCATTTCCCCTAAAGTCAGGAACAAGACAAGGGTGCCCACTCTCACCACTACTATTCAACATAGTTCTGGAAGTTTTGGCCACAGCAATCAGAGCAGAAAAAGAAATAAAAGGAATCCAAATTGGAAAAGAAGAAGTAAAACTCTCACTGTTTGCAGATGACATGATCCTCTACATAGAAAACCCTAAAGACTCCACCAGAAAATTACTAGAGCTAATCAATGAATATAGTAAAGTTGCAGGATATAAAATCAACACACAGAAATCCCTTGCATTTGTATACACTAATAATGAGAAAGTAGAAAAAGAAATTAAGGAAACAATTCCATTCACCATTGCAACGAATAGAATAAAATACTTAGTAATATATCTACCTAAAGAAACTAAAGACCTATATATAGAAAACTATAAAACACTGGTGAAAGAAATCAAAGAGGATACTAATAGATGGAGAAATATACCATGTTCATGGATCAGAAGAATCAATATAGTGAAAATGAGTATACTACCCAAAGCAATCTACAGATTCAATGCAATCCCTATCAAGCTACCAGCAGTATTTTTCACAGAGCTAGAACAAATAATTCAACAATTTGTATGGAAATACAAAAAACCTCGAATAGCCAAAGCAATCTTGAGAAAGAAGAATGGAACTGGAGGAATCAACCTGCCTGACTTCAGGCTCTACTACAAAGCCACAGTCATCAAGACAGTATGGTACTGGCACAGAGACAGAAATATAGATCAATGGAACAAAATAGAAAGCCCAAAGATAAATCCACACACCTATGGACACCTTATCTTCGACAAAGGAGGCAAGAATATACAATGGAGAAAAGACAATCACTTTAACAAGTGGTGCTGGGAAAACTGGTCAACCACTTGTAAAAGAAAGAAACTAGAACACTTTCTAACACCATAAACAAAAATAAACTCAAAGTGGATTAAAGATCTAAACGTAAAACCAGAAACTATAAAACTCCTAGAGGAGAACATAGGCAAAACACTCTCTGACATAAATCACAGCAGGATCCTCTATGATCCACCTCCCAGAATATTGGAAATAAAAACAAAAATAAACAAATGGGATCTAATTAAAATTAAAAGCTTCTGCACAACAAAGGAATCTATAAGCAAGGTGAAAAGACGGCCCTCAGAATGGGAGAAAATAATAGCAAATGAAGCAACTGACAAACAACTAATCTCAAAAATATACAAGCAACTCATGCAGCTCAATTCCAGAAAAATAAACGACCCAGTCAAAAAATGGGCCAAAGAGCTAAATAGACATTTCTCCAAAGAAGACATACGGATGGCTAACAAACACATGAAAAGATGCTCAACATCACTCATTATCAGAGAAATGCAAATCAAGACCACAATGAGGTACCATTTCACACCAGTTAGAATGGCTGTGATCCAAAAGTCTACAAGCAATAAATGCTGGAGGGCGTGCAGAGAAAAGGGAACCCTCTTACACTGTTGATGGGAATACAAACTAGTACAGCCACTATGGAGAATAGTGTGGAGATTCCTTAAAAAACTGGAAATAGAACTGTCTTATGACCCAGCAATCCCACTGCTGGGCATACACACTGAGGAAATGAGAATTGAAAGAGATACGTGTACCCCAATGTTCATCGCAGCACTGTTTATAATAGCCAGGACATGGAAGCAACCTAGATGTCCATCAGCAGATGAAGGGATAAGAAAGCTGTGGTACATATACACAATGGAGTATTACTCAGCCATTAAAAGAACACATTTGAATCAGTTCTAATGAGGTGGATGAAACTGGAGCCGATTATACAGAGTGAAGTAAGCCAGAAAGAAAAACACCAATACAGTATACTAACACATATATATGGAATTTAGAAAGATGGTAACGATAGCCCTGTATGTGAGACAGCAAAAGAGACACAGATGTATAGAACAGACTTTTGGACTCTGTGGGAGAGGGAGAGGGTGGGATGATTTGGGAGAATGGCATTGAAACATGTAAAATATCACGTAAGAAACAAATCGCCAGTCTAGGTTTGATGCAGGATACAGGATGCTTGGGGCTGGTGCACTGGGATGACCCAGAGATATGGTATGGGGAGGGAGGTGGGAGCAGGGTTCAGGATTGGGAACTCATGTACACCCGTGGCAGATTCATGTTGATGTATGCCAAAACCAATACAGTATTGTAAAATAAATAAATAAATAAACTGTGTGCAGCTAAGACAATGAAAGGAGAAGGCAATGGCAACCCACTCCAGTACTCTTGCCTGGAAAATCCCACGGAAGGAGGAGCCTGGTGGGCTGCAGTCCATGGTGTCGCTAAGAGTTTGGCACTAATGAGCAACTTCACTTTCACTTTTCACTTTCGTACATTGGAGAAGGAAATGGCAACCCACTCCAGTGTTCTTGCCTGGAGAATCCCAGGGATGGGGGAGCCTAGTGGGCTGCTGTCTATGGGGTTGCACAGAGTCGGACACAACTGACGCGACTTAGCAGCAGCAGCAGCAAGACAATGAAAAATAAATAAATAAAAGATGTCTCAGATACTGCATGGGACAGGCTCGTAGCAAAACTGGTTATCCATTGTTCTCTGAAATTTAAATTTAACTAGATATCCTGTTTGTTTGTTTGTGTTTGCTGTTATTGCTAAATCTGACATCTCTACTTATAGGGCTCTGCATTTCTTGGTTGTTTTTCTTTTTAATTTGGAAGATAATTGCTTTACAGTATTGTGTTGGTTTCTGCTATACATCAATATGAATCAGTCATAAGTATACATTGGTTCCCTCCCTCTTGAACCTCCTTCCCGCCTCCCACTCCATCCCTCCCCTCTAGGTTATCACAGAGCACCGGATTAGAGCTCCCTTTGTCATACAACGAATTCCCACTAGCTATCTGTTTCACACATGGTAGTGTATATATGTCCGGAGAAGGCAATGGCTCCCCACTCCAGTACTCTTGCCTGGCAAATCCCATGGACAGAGGAGCCTGGTAGGCTGCAGTCCATGGGGTCGCTAACAGTCGGACATGACTGAGCAACTTCACTTTCACTTTTCATTTTCATGCATTGGAGAAGGAAATGGCAACCAACTCCAGTGTTCTTGCCTGGAGGCTCCCAGGGACGGCGAGCCTGGTGGGCTGCCGTCTATGGGGTCTCACAGAATTGGACACAACTGAAGCGACTTCGCAGCAGCCGTGGATATATGTAAGTGCTACTCTATCAGTTCATCCCAGCCTCTCCTTCCCTTGCTCTGTCCACAAGTCTGAAATATCAGTAAGGAAGAAACAGGGAAACTGTGTTTACCTTCTCCATATCTGGCAAGAGATCCTGCATATTTTCCAGGGGAAAAAATTATCTGCTGGGGGCCAGCGTGAGGAACTCCACCCATGGCAAATGTCATGAGGAAGGAGACTTGGCATACACAAAGGCGTGATCAAGCCTCAGGAAACCCCCTGTTCCCGAGCATCTACCCACCAAACCAGAGTCTGTTTTATGCTCTCATCTACACCTCTGACTTTACGGGGGGCTCTCTCCCATCACCATTTCTCTCGGAGAAGGAGTTAATGTGCAGCTCCAAGTAAATAAAAATTCCTGGGCATGACAAGAGTGTTTCAGCTTACGGACTCCTCTGAAGGTTATCTAGCCCGCCTGTATAGGTTCGTCTGGCCACATGTGATTGTTTACAGCCTCCCAACCTGAGAGGCATGAGATGTTTTAGACTTACTGAAGGCAAATTCCTTCGGGAAGTTGGAAATTGTCAGTATAGTGGGTTGGTTAGGAATTATATTGGTGAAGGTTTTTTTTTCATTTGTTGTGCCAATAATTGCTGCTAATTCCCTGCCCTGGGTGTGACAAGGATGTCTCAGGTCAAACCTCTCTGCTGACAGACTAGCTTGTGTGACAGGATTATCCATACTCCTGCCACTAGGAACATGATTGTTTACTACCTCTCAACAGAGAGTTTGGAGTATTTTGAAAGTCTTAATTAGCATAGGGCTTTTCTCATTGTTGAGTTAATGATTGCCGCCAGGCCTCCATATCCTTAGGCACTTGGGAATATATTAATCAATGTATTTGGAATATAGAAAAGGAAATATAGTAGTTTTTAAGGTTAGCAATACTAGACTTTTTGAGTTAATGAATTTTCTCTTTTGTAATAGATCACTGTACTTTGTTATAAATCGCTGTGTCCTTGCTATGTAAAAATGTAACTTTATCACTATCTTAAGACTAAATAGATCTTAAGGGGAACATTGGTGAAACGATTTTCATTTGTTGGGCTGATGTTTACTGCTAAATCTCCATGTTCCCTGCCCTTATAATGAATATAACTAGCATTTAGGAGAAATAAGTATTAACCTTTAAGCATATAGGAGAAATAAGTATTAACCTTTAAGATTAATCATGTTAACCTTGGGTTAAATAAATTCCTTTCTTGATTGTAACTCACTACAATCTCACCCTATAGGAATGCAACTTTATTTGGAGGGTGGTGCCTGGCTCAAGAAAAAACACCCTTGGAAAAAATAAGTTTTTTGGTTATCAGAAAGAAAGGGTCGTAAAATGTCAGCAGGTCTCATGGCCAGAAGATGATGTAAAACCCCTAAGACCTTTTTTTAAAATATACATTTATGTGAAGCCCCTGATTTTGATAAAGGTCAGGACTGCTGACCCCCGCGTGACTCTGTATTCATCCCTATGTGTAACAAAAGGTATATAAGCAAACCCAAAAATAAAGAAATCGGATCAGTTTCCGGAAAGACTGATTCCCTCATGTCATTCTTTCTTGCTCCCTCTTTCTGCTAATTTTCTAATCCCTCTCTATCTGTAACTAAATAAGTTATTTCCAAGGACGCCGACTCCGTCTCCACCTTCGAATCACCTTGGATCCACCGGGGTTGGACCCCGGCAATTATCAGTTTCTGGGAGAAAAAAATGGCAAACATGAATTTTATGGACATTTAGCCATAATATAGATTCTGCATAGGCCATGTATATTGGTGCCAATTAAATGTTAATAATGGAATTCTATTGACAATTTCTATTTTTATTAGAAAATAAGATTACAGAGATTTAGGCTACATTAAAAGTCAGAAGTTATTACCTTAAAAGTATTTCTAGTCACACCTCAATTTAGTAAAGTGGAAGCATATTTAAAATTAGTCTCATATTAATCTCTTAAGTTGAAGAAAGTCAAACTAACTTCAATGGGAAAATCAACAGGTCATTGCACTGAGACAAAACCATTAAAGTAATGCACTGTAGGTCACCATCATATCCCTGAAAAGACAGGGAAAGCATGCTCTGGCCTCTTGCACTGACAAGATTGACCAGATCTTAATGGTTATGTGGTCTTGTTCCTATGTAAAAATTAGCTGGGATCACAAGGATTTGTGAAGCTCTCTGTAAGAGCAGCTGTCTAGTCTGAGTTCAACAACTAATATCGGGAAATAGCTCATTGTAGCATTTACACACGTATGCTTCTATTTAATCCCAAAGTCATCAGGGTTCAAGAAGTTTCCTTATGGATTTAATTTCCTTCACAAGGAAAAGATAAATGGGTCCAAGTCTTCCCAATTTAAAAATGAAAAACTGAGTGGCCATTTTACAAAGAGCTGACCAGAGAAGAGTTCTGAAGCTGCAATCTGCCTGTTTGCCTGGGCAGCCACCGCACAGCCGTGTGCCAGCCAGGACCACAGTGACAGGTCAGGCTGAGTGCCCACAGGACAAGCGGACAGAGCCACACTGCACTCAGGCATGAGACCTCTCCCTGCGGGTGTGTGGTGTCCAGCTGCTGCCTGGGAGGCAGTGGTTACAAGAGGAATGCAGGACATGGACCAAGTTGTCCTTAAACTGGGGAAGATCTCTGAAATCTGTGGCCAGAGATATCAAATCCCTTCTGGAGGAAAATGTGTCTGAGAGCTTAGGCTCCTGCTGCAGTTACTCAGTTTTTAAGTTGTGTCCGACTCTCTGCAATCCCACGGTCTGCAGCACGCCAGGCTCCTCTGTCCTTCACTGTCTTCTGGAGTTTGCTCAGATTCATGTCCATTGAGTCAGCAATGCTATCTGATTATCTCATCTTCTGCTGCCCCCTTTCCCATTTGCCCTCAATCTTTCCCAGCATCAGGGTCTTTTCCAATGAGTCGGCTCTTTGCATCAGGTGGCCAAAGTATTGGAGCTTCAGCTGCAGCATCAGTCCTTCCAATGAATATTCAGGGTTAAAATCCTTAAAGTAAAAAAAAGGAATTAAGCTCCCAGTTATTTTTTTATTTTTTCCTTTGTTCATGCCTTCTTTGTGTATGCGTGTGTGTGTATGGTTTAAAAAAATGCATAATGTGAGATCTATCCTCTTAATAAATGCTTAAATGTACAACACAATATTTTAGCTATTGTAGAATGTTGAATAAAGAATTCTAGAAGTTTTTCATGTTGCATAATTGAAATTTTGTACCTACTGTAGAGTAACTCCCCATTTCACCCCTCCCTTAGCCTCTGGCAACCAGCATTCTACTTTCCGCAATGAGTTTGACTGATATAGATGCCTCTTATGAGAGAAATCAGGCAGAATTTGTCCTTACGTGACTGGTTTATTTCACTTAGCAACATGTCCTCTAGGTTGTAAAGACAGAATTTCTTTCTTTTTATGGCTGCATAATATTCCATTATATATATGTAAATATACCACATTTTCTTTATTCTTTCATTTGATGACATACATTTTATGCTGTTTCCAGCTCTTGGCCATTGTGAATAATATTGGAACTCACATGGGAATGTAGATATTTCTCAAACATCCTGACAGAAGTCCCAGTAGCTCAAGAGGTAAAGAATCCAGCTGCAATGCAAGAGATACAGGTTTGATCTCTGGATTGGGAAGATCCCCTGGAGAAGGAAATTGCAACCCACTTCAGTATTCTTACTGGGAAATCCCATGGATAGAAGAGTATGGTGTACTACAGTCCATGGGGTCACTAAAGAATCGGGCGTAACTGAGCAAGCACACACACAAAGGTCTTGATTTTAATTCTTTAGGATAAATACACAGAAGTGGAACTGCTGGGTCATAAGGTAGCTTGTTTTTTTTATTATTTATATCAGATGAACCAGCTAAAGTACATAAGGGCTTCAGTTTCTCCACATCCTTGCCAAGACTTGCTATTTTCTGATTTTCTTGATAATGACCTTTCTCATATATGTGAGGTAATATCTCACATCAATGTGGTTTTGATTTGCATTTTCCTGATGATTACTGATGCTGAATGTCTTTGCATATACCTGTTGACCATCTGTACATCTTCTTTGGAGATATGTCTGTACAAGTCCTTTGCCTATTTGTTTTTTAATCAGAGCAATTTTGGTTTGTTATTGCTGTTACTGAGTTATAGGAATTTATTTTAAATTTTCATTTCTTGTCATATATATGATTTCATATATTTTCTTCCATTTTGTAGGTTGTTTTTTTTTCACTCTGCTAAGGGTTTCATTCCTGCACAGTATTCTCTTGGTTTAATGTACTCCCTCCTCCCTTCACCTTTTTTTTTTTCTTTCTTTCTTTCATTGCTTATGCTTTTGGTGTCATATTCAGGAAATCACTGCTAAAACCAATGCCATAAAGATTTTTGTCTATGTTTACTTCTAGGAGTTTCACAGTTTTAGGTCTTAAATTTAAGCATTTAATCCCTTTTGAGTTGATTTTTGTGTATGGTGTAAGATAAGGGTCCAACTTCATTTTTTTCCATGTGGATATCCAGTTTTCCCACCACCACTTATTAAGCAACTATCCTTTTCCCTATTGTGTATTCTTGGCATATTTGTAGACCAGTTGATTGTATAAGCATGGGTTTACTTCTGGGTTCTCTATCCTGTTTTAAGGATCTATATGCTTGTCTTTATGCTAGCACCATACTGTTCTGATTCCTGTAGCTTTGTAATATGTTTTGAAGTCAGGACCTCTGGGGCCTCTAGTTTTGTTGTTCTTCTTCAAGATACTGTTGGATATTCTGTCTTTTGTGATTTTGAGGAATTTCAGGATTTTTTTTTTCTATTTCTGTAAAAAAATCTCATTGGAATTTTGATAGGTTGATGAAAGTGAAAGAGGAGAGTGAAAAAGTTGGTTTAAAGCTCAACATTCAGAAAACGAAGATCATGGCATCTGGTCCCATCACTTTATGGGAAATAGATGGGGAAACAGTGGAAACAGTATCAGACTTCATTTTTGGGGGGCTCCAAAATCACAGCAGATGGTGATTGCAGCCATGAAATTAAAAGACGCTTACTCCTTGGAAGGAAAGTTATGACCAACCTAGACAGCATATTTAAAGGCAGAGACATTACTTTGCCAAGAAAGGTCCATCTAGTCAAGGCTATGGTTTTTCCAGCAGTCATGTATGGATGTGAGAGTTGGACTGTGAACAAAGCTGAGCACGGAAGAATTGCTGCTTTTGAACTGTGGTGTTGGAGAAGACTCTTGACAGTCCCTTGGACTGCAAGGAGATCCAACCAGTCCATTCTGAAGGAGATCAACCCTGGGATTTCTTTGGAGGGAATGATGCTGAAGCTGAAACTCGAGTACTTTGGCCACCTCATGCAAAGAGTTGACTCATTGGAAAAGACCCTGATGCTGGGAGGGTTTGGGGGCAGGAGGAGAAGGGGATGACAGAGGATAAGATGGCTGGAGGGCATCACCGACTCAATGGACATGAGTCTGGGTGAACCCCAGAAGTTGGTGATGGACAGGGAGGCCTGGTGTGCTGCAATTCATGGGGTCAGAAAGAGTCAGACATGACTGAGCGACTGAACTGAACTGAACATTAGATCTGTATGTTGCTTTGTGTACTATGGATATTTAAACCATATTAACTCTTCCAATCTATAAACACGGGTTACTTTTCCATTTACTTGTGTCTTTTAAAATTTCTTTCAGGAATATTTTGTAGTTTTACAGAATAAAGTCCTTAGTTGCTTTGGTAATGTTTATTCCCAAGCATTTGATTCTTTTCTATGAGCTTGTCTTTTAACTTTTTTTTTTTTTTTTTGGACTACTTGTTGCTAACACACAGAAATACAGCTGATCTTTTTATATTGATTTTATATCCTGAAGCTTCACTGAATTTATTAGTTCTAAAAGTGTTTGCATGAAGTGTTTCAGGGTTCTCTACTTATAAGATTCTGTCATCTGCAAATGAAGATAATTCCACATTTCTTCTTCAATTTGGAGGCCATTTCTTTCTTTTTCTTGTCTAAGTACTCAAGCAAGAACTACAAGTTCTATGTTGAACAGAAACAGTGAGAGTGAGCATTTTTGTCTTGTTCCTGATCTTAGAGGAAAAACCTTCAGTTTTTCACCATTGAGTGTGATAATATCTGTGGACAATTCAAATATGACTTTTATTATAGTGATTTAATTTCCTTTCCATCCTAGTTTGTTGAATGTTTTACCATGAAATGATCTTGAATTATGTCAAGTGTTTTTTATGCAACTATAGAGATGATCATGTGATTTTTATCCTTTGTCCTGTTAATATGGGCTATCACATTGATTGATTACATGTTAATTGATTACAGTCCCTGTAAAACTAAGGCCAAGTACACAAGAGACTGACTATTACTGGAATGAAGGGAAGCTGTTCAGTAGTTCTTTCCTGGGATCTGTCTCCTTTGCTTAATTTATTTCCTAGTGTCCTAACTAACTCATGACTCCTGATTCTAAAGTTTAAAGATGTATGAACCTTGGCCAAAGGTTTATGGTGAAGTTAGGAGTCAAAGCTGTCTGTCTCCAAAAAAGTCAGTCACATTTTATGTGAATTTGAATTAGACAAATTTAAAACAGTTCAGTACAGAATATTATTTAACATTCATGTTTTATACCCCTAAAATGTACAGATGTCAATTTTTAAACCACTATTAAGGACTGAAAAATTTTAAAACTGACTGACAGACCCAATTATAACTTTCTCTGTCATTGCCACAGGAAAAAGAAGTTGGTCTGGCTAAGAAAAAACCATCATTTTTGTCAGTATTTTATGAAGCATGTTCCAACAAACATGTATCAGTATTCTTCAACAATTTTCATAACCATTCTATTTCACTTAATATATAGTATTAATAATTTAATTTATCATTTAATATGTATTGTTATTATTAATAGAATCTAAAAAAAAAAAACTTTAACTATCCTATCCAAATATTTACTATGTTGTGGTGTTAGAGCTGCAGCTGAACATTGCACTTGGACATCACTAACTTCTAGAAACATGTTAGCTGTGATAAAACACTACGAAGCTGGTCAGACTACCAACATATGCTCTGCTGTTAGTTTTGAGAGACTATGAAGAGAGGCATTAGAGACTGCTGGGGAAATTAAAAAAAAAAAAAATCTGTAATAACGGTTGAAAGACTATATGGTCCCCGAATTTAATTTGCTCCTCCAGTCCACTTCTACTTGTGTTCCCAAGGGAAAATGAGTCTTGAATTCTGCAAGGTTTTCAGGAATGCACCTCTTACACACAGTGCAACCACCCCACATTTTTCATTAAAAGCATCTGACAGTATTTTGCCATCTTGTCCAGTTTCATGAAAGAGTCCTGTGGTTTATCAGCAAGAATGGAATTTCCATGAGGACAAAGATTAATGTAGCCCCAGAACCTAATACCACATTTGCCTGGAAAATACTAGTATCTCATACAAATTTGGTGGATGAATAAATGAATACGTACACAACCTCAGATAATTTAGCACCACTACCTGTCCCAAAGAGTTCGCGCTACGTGTTTCCCTCTAGATCATGTAGAATGGTTTTCATTCCTGGGAAGCATAGTTTTTCATCTGAAAACTTGACAATTTATCCCTAGTCTTGCCTGCCAAGCAACAATTAAATTATTTAGCAATCCTTTAATGACTCAAATAAATAAATATTTGGCACAAAACTATTTCAAAGTGTCAGAGTCTCCCCTCTATGGGATTGTTTTTTTATTAATACAATGCTTTGTTCTGATGCTTTCCACCAACATTAAATGTAAGAAATAGCTTTTTGAAACTTGGCCCTGTGTTCATCATAATAGATGATGAGAAATGGGTTAGTTACATTACATAGGGTCCCCTTTACAAGAACTCCCGGAATAAATTACTTCCTACTAGTATCAACAACAAATAGATTCTCCTGAGCAATTGATTTGCTTTCATCTCTTTGCAACTATAAATTATGTAACTGACAATGTTTCTTTTTGTGTGTGTGCTGGACCAAAGTAAGGAGGGTTTAGATCAATTCCTGGTGATAGTTTTAATTCCTCTCTTTGCCTCTTTCTTGCTTTCTCTTTTAATTTAACTTGTGTTTTATTCATCTCTCCTAAGTGCCTTTGGAACAAGGTAGGGTCTCAAATAACATCAAGATAAATAAATGATGTCAAAATCTACCAGTTTTCATTAACCCTTTAGAGAGATGAATTAAGACACAAAGCACACCCTGGCTGATGAGACAGGCAAGTGTTGCTTTTTTACTAACCATGCTTGGCTTTTTCTAGGCTGGATGACATTTTAAGAAGCCAGTAACTAACTTTGGTTATATGGGGCACTAACTTATTTAGTGGGCTTTCCCAGGGGCTCACTGGTAAAGAATCCCTGCCAATGCAGGAGACCTGGGTTCAGTCCTTAGGTGGGGAAGATCCCTTGGAGAAGGGAATGGCAACTCACTCCAGTATTCTTGCCTGGAGAATTCCATGGACAGAGGAGCCTGGCAGGCCATAGTCCATGGGGTCGCAAAAGAGTCAGACAGGAATTAGTGACAAAGCAACAGCAGCTTATCTAGTATGAAATCTGAACTCAGTGCTCTGTAGTTTCCTCTGGGTTTAGGTAGTTTGGAGGTAAGGGATGGGTTGGGGCTGAGGCATAGATCATATTACCATCGCTTTTCCTCTGAGGCTGCGTGTCGAAACCACCGCAATTTTTCAATAACCCCTACACAGTTGTCAACTGTGTCTTTACCTGCTGTATTTATATCTGCCTTGACAGTTTACCCTGTGTATTTTCTAGGAATGGATCCAATAACTCTGATCTCTTTGGTAATTTCCTAGCAAAGTCTAAGGCACAGAATATGCAGACTCTAGACTCCAGCCTGCATTCATATCTCAAATCTGTGGCTTACCAGCTGTGTGATTTTGGGCAAATACTCAACCTCTCTGTGCCTCAATTTCTTCATTTGTAAAGTGAAATGAATAGGAGGAAATCGTGAGGATTAAATGAAGCCATGTATACAAAATGCTTGTCGTGGTGCCTGGCGTATGACTAGCAGTCACTGAAATTGTTTTGCTGTACTATTGTTTATATTCTTCCTATGAATTCCAGCCTTGCACAAGACCCATTTACCCAGCTCCTTGAGCCTCTAGCTGACCTTGCCCTTTCCGTGGATATAAAGAGTCCATTATTTTTAGCCTTGGAGTCCCTTACCAATAGTCTCTTAAATTCTTTTTTTTTAAGCATGTCTAATTTCTAGTGTATGCCTTCCTGTTTTCCTCTCTTAGCCTGCCTTTCCATTTTTGAAAAATGGCAGGAGAAAAACCTATTTTATTTTGCCAGTTGACCATGAAGAGTTGTGTGTGTGTGCTTTTGTTGTTTTCTTTAAAGTGCCAGGTCTTTTGCTTCCTTGGCATGCCTTTATCCTGGACTTCTAGCAAGCTATTTGAAAATAGTCACCAGGCTGTCTTAGCTTTTAAACTCTTCCTTTCAGTTTTTCCCCTAACAAATGTTCCCACTTGGCCATTAAGCGCTTTTCATGAATAACAACATGAGGCGTTTCTTTGGTTCTCCCATCTCCCTCTGGAAAGTAAAAGTCGCCCTGACAACTGCGTACTGACGTTCCATCCTCAGTTCCTTCCTGCAAGGCTCCCAGTCATGTCTTGGGGCCAAGTTCCACCTATTGCTCCCCATCTGGCTTATTCTGCAAAGCTGCCTTCTCAAAACCTTTCTCTATTCCTATCGTTCGGTGTTTTGTTTTGTTTTTCCTACCAGTCTACTTGGATCCTCTTCTTGCCGTTTCTTCATCCCCTCAAGTATTTGTACATAACGCTGCAATAAACGCGGGCATGCGTACATCTTTTTGGTGACCTGTTTTCATTTCCTTCACATATTGACCCAGGAGTGGGATTGCTCCAGACTGTATGCTAGTTTTATTTTTAATTTTTTGAGGAAGCTCCATGCTGTTCTTTACTACAGCACTACAGCATTAATTCACAATAGCAGCAACAGGGACTTCCCTGACTGTCAGGTGGTTAGGACTTTGCCTTCCAATGTGCAGGGTGCATGTTTGATCCTTGGTTGGCCCTGGTGGCTCAGATGGTAAAGCATCTGCCTGCAATGTGGGAGGCCTGGGTTCAATCCCTGGGTCAGGAAGATCTCCTGGAGAAGGAAATGGCATCCCACTCCAGTATTCTTGCCTGGAAAATCCCATTGATGGAGGAGCCTGGTTAGGCTACAGTTCATGGGGTCACAAAGAGTTGGACACGACTGAGTGACTTCACTTTCACTTGGGGAGCTAAGATCCCACATGCCTCAAGGTCAAAAAACCAAAGCATAAAGCAGAAGCAATATAGTAAAAAAAATTCAATAAAGACTCTAAAAATGGTCCACATCAAAAAAAAAAAAAAAAAAACACCTTGGAGCTTCCCTGTAGTCCATGAGGCTGCAGAGTCAGACATGACTTAGTGATTGAACAACAATATTTGATATATATATATATATATATAAATAAAATCAATCTGTTGTACAACTTAAAGTCACACAATGTTTTCTGTCAAATGTAACTAAAAGAAAAACTAATGAAGGATTTGAGGAGGTGGCTCAGATGGTAAAGCATGTGCCTGCAATGTGGGAGACCTGGGTTCGATCCCTGGGTTGGGAAGATCTCCTGGAGAAGGAAATAGCAATCCACTCCAGTACTCTTGCCTGGAAAATCCCACGGACGGAGGAACCTGGTAGGCTACAGTCCATGGAGTTGCAAAGAGTCGGACCCGACTGAGCAACTTCACTTTCACTTTCACTTTATTGTTTGTAAAATTTTCTAAGTCAAAGGGACTTCTTTGTATACAAGATATCATTTCTGCTCTCAAGGAATTTACATTCCGGTAAGGATTAACGTTTGTGGCAGGTGAGTCCCTTACATACAAATGAGTTCCATTTTGGGAGCATGTTTGAAAGTCCAATTTGTACATAAGTCCCACAAAGTTAGCCTAGGTACCCAACTAACACAATAGGCTATATAGCACTGTACTGTAATAGGTTTATAATATTTGTCACACAAATACTATGTACGTAAAAACAAGCAATCACAAAAAAATAAAGAAAGCATTTTTAATCTTACAGCACAGTACTTTGAAAAGTACAGCAGTCCAGTACAGCCGCTGGCACACAGGGGCTGGCATCGAGGGAACAGGCAGGAAGAGTTACTGGAGAAGGGAGAGGAGGTGGGAGATGGCAGAGCTGAAAGACTGTCTGCAACAGGAGACAGAAGGCAAGCTGCAATTCCAATCATCAATGTCTGACATCGATGGAACACACGTTAGCATCTTTAAAAGTTCACAACTTGAAGGTTTGTTTGTAAGGGACTTACTCTACAGGTGTTACAGATGCCTTTATTAGAGGTGCCCCACTTGGTTATATTGATTTAGGCAAGGCTTCCCCAAAGCAGGTGATCTATTAGCCGAGAGAAAAGAAAAAAAATGCAATTACCGCATACGTTATCCCACAGTAGTGCCTACTGGGAGTAAAGAGACAAAGGAAGCTGAGTCATGTTTTTATAGACTGAGTGATAATGAAAGGAGAAATGAAATAATGAAATGAGAAACCACATTAGCCAACTCTCACCAGAAGCTTGGCCATGCAGGATGGGAAAGAAATAAGGTGGGAGAAAGAAAGCACACAAGGGAACAGATGAAGGCAAAATCATCTGACGCATCAAGGGACTGGTGGTCTGGATACTATGACCCGAGGAATCTCTGTGACAGCTGAGGTGGGGGAGCAGTAAGGAGAAGAGGTGGGCGCCATTGGTAGTGACAGTCGCTCAGTCGTGTCTGACTGTTTGCGACCCCATGGACTACACAGTCCTTGGAATTCTTCAGGCCTGAATATTGGAGTGGGTAGGCTTTCCCTTCTCCAGGGGATCTTCCCAACCCAGGCATCAAACCGAGGTCTCCCACACTGCAGATGGATTCTTTACCAGCTGAGCTATCAGGGAAGCCACGGGTAGGCGTGACCACAAAGAGCTGAAGCTGCGTCGTGAGAACTGAGGAGACACAAGCCAGTGGGTAGATTGTCCACAGAAGCTGAAGCCACTCAAGTAGCCTTGGAAGTGGGGAGAAGTCAGGAAGCCCTGTCTGTACCAAAGGTTTCAGAAATTGGAGAAGCCTGGGAGAGTCAGCTCATGCAAGAAGCAGTAGAGGGCAGCATCGTGGCAGTCTGGGCTCTCAAGCCCAAAAAGCATGGTCCCGCTTTGCTCCCTACTGTGTGACCTGGGACAGTTTACCTCTCTGCTCTCTAGGAGGGCAACCTCCTCGGGCTGCAGGACTAAAATCTGAGAGTAATGTCACACGCTACATGCTAAGAGGTCAGGACCCTTAGACAACAGACTGTGTGTGTGCTCAGTCACGACTGACTCTTTGCGACCCCGTGGACTGTAGCCCACCAGGCTCCTCTGTCCGTGGTACTTGTCAGGCAAGAATACTGGAGTGGGTTGTTATGTCCTCCTCCAGAGGATTTGCCCAACCCAGGGATCAAACCCAAGCCTCTTAAATCTTCTGCATTGGCAGGCAGATTCTTTACCTCTGAGCTACCAGGGAAACCTCCCCCCACAAACACCAAATATATAGACTTCAGCAGAGATAGACTGGAGTTGGGATCCAGCTTCTCAACTTGCTAGCTCTGTGACTTCAGATCCCTGAGGAAAACTTTGTGCCTCCTATTCCTTGTCTGAAAAGAACCTTAGTGAAATAATCTCCCCCATAGGGTTATCTTAGGAATCAAGTGAAAAACTCTGTATAAAATTTTTAACTTGGTGACTGATAATCAGTAAAATGTTGGAAATTCATAATCATGGTGCTATTACTAAAAACTCCATGAGAGTTCTATGCTCATCACTAGTTTACAGATAAAGGAAAGTAGACTCAGGAGGTTGAGGGGCTGGTTCCAGGTCACACAATGAAGAACTCATCTCCAAAAGCCAAACTCAGAGCTCTTTTCACTGTGGTTTGATTAACTCACCTCTCAGTGTTCAGTGCCAGGTAATGTTGGCCATGATTGATCTGTATCTCTTTCTATCTACTCATCCATCAATCCATGTATATATCATCTATCTATCAATTATCCATCCATTCATTCACACACATATCTATCCATCCATCCATCTATATCTTTCTATCTTTCTATGCACCTATCATTTATCTATATCATGTACCCATTATCTATGTATCTGTCATCTAGTCATCCATCAGTCCATGTATCTATCATCTATCAATTATCCTTCAATTCATTCATGTATCTATCCAAGCTATCTATCTATCTATCTATCTATCCATCTATCTATCTATCTATCTATCTATCTATCTATCTATCTATCTATCTATCTATCTATCAGACTTCCCTGGTGGCTGAGATGGTAAAGTGTCTGCCTATAATGCGGGAGACATTGGTTCAGTCCCTGGGTTGGGAAGATCTCCTGGAGGAGGAAATGGCAACCCACTCCAGTATTCTTGCCTGGAAAATCCCATGGATGGAGGACCCTGGTAGGCTACAGTACATGGGGTTGCAAAGAGTCAGACACGACTGAGCGACTTCATTCATCTATCCAAGCATCCATCCCGGTGTGTATTTATTATCTATCATCTATCCACCTATTATCCATCCATCCCTCCATCTATCTGTTGTATTTGTTAATCATACAGTGATTAATTTTTTAATGCCATTAACCACCTGTTTGTGTGTCAGGCAAGCCTGAGCCAAGTCTAACTGGTCTTTACCTCACTGTTTCTTTAAAATAGGGTTTCTGTTTGGGTTTGGTTTTCTTAAAACCTCAATGTTATGAAGCAACAGTGGAGCCTTCTCCCTTCGGACATTAATTTGGAAGAACTTGGCATTCAATCCACTTCGTGTTGTAGGCATTTTAGTTGTCAAATGCAAAAGCACTACTTGCCTCCTCCAAAATGAATTGGGGGGGTGGGGGGCAGTGTTGTGCATGTATTCATTTCTGGTTCCTGCACGACGTGATGTCTCATTGGCTTCCTGAATAGAGGGCCGCTCAGAAATGGAAAGAGACCTCATTGCAAGAACACAAGTCCAGGGTTGAATGTAAACACTCTTTAGTCAAATGTCATGTGACAGCTTGGGTTTCTGTGTTTTCTGAGTGTGATCTGAGTAAGGGAGCCTGGCTCGCCACCCACGTTTTTGGCAAGTGATGAGGTTTATAACCAACTGTCCTACTTCATGGGCTCCTGTGTATTTTGGAGGCCTGCAAGAAGCCAAAAGTGACCTCAGCTCTGCTGGTATTGGATGGAAAGAGAGAGAGATCCTTATTTAAGGAGGGTTTAGGCTGCCTGACTTTGAATGGAGGAGGTCAAGGAATCTCAAGTGTACCCTTTGTACCAGATAGGTGCTCAGGTATTATTTGTAGATATGACCCACTGACCTTAGAAATCAGCTGAGTTGTTGGAACTTTCTATTCATTCTGTAGATAGCTCTTTTATTCTCTTGGTGACTAAAGCGTCTGGCTCCCTCTTTCCAACACCTCCTACAACGTCCACCATTCACAAAAGTCTGAGTGTTCCTCTGCCAGGCACACTTCATTTAGAAAAACTTATTTGATGAACTCATAACGTCAATTCAGAAAATGAAAGACATTTATCTAACATATCTATTGTATAGACAGAATACCAAGGGTGCTTATCCTACCTTGAGGTACCTGTATGCAGCTTTCTTTATTTGACAATCTTATTGTCAGTCCCAGTTTCTACTAAATTCCGCACATTTTCCTGAGTGAGATCATTATTCTATTTGCACCTACCGTCTTCATGATGAAAAGTCTCGCCTCTTTATGTCCAGACCTGGTTTGACTTTTGATCTCATTTCCTGTAACAGCTATTTCAAGCCTTTACTCTCCTCCTGCCCTGTCACCTCTGATCTTATTCTTAGCCATCTAAAATGCCCTCCTGTTTCCCAGAGACACTGGAGCTAGCAGAAAGAATAACCTTTTTCTCCTGGCATAGGCTGCATTTAAGCCCAGCCTCCATCACTGATGTTACATCAGTGGTACCCAATGAGTGACTCCCTCTCTACCCAAAGACCCTGCATTGATTCCATCCTCCCTTCTCTCTGTCCAATCCTTCTGTTTTCTTTATGGTCAATATTTTATTTGCTCATCCCCAAAGGTCTGAGGGCTTCCCTAGTAGCTCAGTAGGTAGAGAATCTGCCTGCAATGCAGGAGACCCAGGTTCTATCCCTCGGTCGGGAAGATCCCCTGGAGAAGGAAATGGCAATCCACTCCAGCATTCTTGTCTGGGAAATTCCATGGACAGAGGCGCCTAGTGGACTACAGTCCATGGGGTTGCAAAGAATCGGACATGACTAAGTGACTGAAACACCACCACCAACCTCTTTGGGCTTCCCTGGTGGCTCAGATAGTAAAGAATCTGCCTGCAATGCAGGAGACCTGGGTTCATTCCCTGAGTTGGGAAGATCCTCTGGAAGAAGGCATGGCAGTCCACTCCAGTATTCTTGCCTGAAGAATCCCCGTGGACAGAGGGACCTGGAGGGCTACAGTTCAGGGGGTCGCGAAGAATCGGACACGACTGACTGACTAAACACATAGAGCTCTGAGACCTTCTCTTTTCCTTCGAAGTAGTCCCTCTAGTTTTTCTTAATGACTCATATGACTTTAATTAGCCCCTGAAATACGCAGAAATTCTAGATACTTTTTCCCTGTTCACCTCTTCAGAGCTTCAAATTCATGTGTCCAATGGCCTAATGAGAATCTCCATTTGGAAGACTTTTCCAAATCAGCATGTCTGAGTTGAACCCAACTGACTCCTGCCCTCATGTCTCCAGTCTCAATGAATCCTACTACCAACTTACAGGTACTCAAGTCTGAATCTTAAACCACATCTTTGACTCTTGATCCTTTCTCCTTTTTTTAGACTTCAGGAGCTTTTGGTCCAGCTTCTAAATACATCTCAGTTCTGTCTATCTCTGTATCCTCAGTGTAAAATACCATGATTCAAGACAGCATCATCTCTCACCAAGTACTCTCAAAGAAAAATGATTCATCAGACACTTGTTAAAAACTATAAGGCAGATTTTATTCAGTAGAGGAGACAGACAGAGCTCAACTCCAGTCAGTAATGGGCATAGGGAGGGAAGACAAGGGAGGGAAAGGAAGAGAGAACAGTTACCTAGGAGAGCCAGGAAAGTGGAAAATTGAAAAACAACAACAACAACAACACACAGGCAGAGGGTTGGTCTGTGTGCTTAAGCCACCTCTGGTTGGCTAACCATAAGTTAGGCTCCTACCTGCTCACTTTGAGATGATTACATTTCAATGAATGGCTCCCAAGTCCTTGAGAAAGACATTCTTAGGTGGTAGAAGATACACCCCGAAGAATCAGAGAAACAATTTTCAATTGCAAGTTTTCTAAAGTAAATGCTCTAAGAAAGATGTCAGGGACCTATGGTCAGGTTTTGGCGAAAGCAAACAGTAAATTATTTCAGCAGCATGAAGTTTTCTCAGGTAGGCATTTAAGGAAGTTGAAGCCAGTATCCTAAGGACAGAGCCTTGAACTGATAAGAACGATGTTAATATTTGTTTAAGTTTCTTAGTGCAGGAGGTGGAGGGAGTCATTTGTGCTGAAAGTTGCAATGCTTATTGGTCAAAGCTGAGGACCAACTGAAATGAGGGCTCACTTCTTGCAGCCTGACTAGTGTTTGTTCAAGGAGCGAGTCTTTTGCCTGCACTCCGGAAATATTTGTGTTCAAATATGGCTCCCAACAATGCCTCCCATTCCCCACCCGGACCCACAAGTCACTCCTCCCTACAGGAGGTAGGGTCCACTTTCCTCTTCTGGAATCTTGTCTTGTAATTCATTTTGATCAATAGAATCTACCAGAAATTTCTGCCCCGCACCGCGCTCCCCCCACCATGAACCCTTTCATTCTCCTGGAAGCCAGAGGCAGGATGTAAGTAGTCTGACCAGAGAGACGATTCCAGCCACCCCAGCTCGGACGCAAGACATGGAAGCAAAGCCACTTTGGATGCCCAGTCTCAGCCACATTCCCAGGTTAATGAACCTGGTCAAGACCCAGCAAATGCTCCATGAAGTAGAGATGGGACCCTTCTGCATCTCTGCAGAATCATGAGGAAATAACTGGTGCTTGTGTTAAGTCCTTAAGTTTGGTTTATTTCACCTCTGAGTACAGACACACTCGTGTATCTTCTCGTCTCCCCTCTCCTGAACTTTCCTCACTTTGCTTGAGAATTCGGGTGCTCACTGGACTATTTTCACTTTTCCATTATGATGCCATATCGGCTAACATTTTTGAACAAAAACGGTGAATATCAATTGTGTAACTCCAGGTATAGTGAGTTCAAACTTTGGATGGTTTTGCTTGTTCTCGGATCAATATTCTCTACATTTTCATTTTTAGGTTTACAAATAGCACATTTGTCCTCATTATGGGCTATTTCAGTGATGTCAACATGATTAGATCGATGGATAATATAAGACAATTCTTATGGTTTCTGAGTCATCTTCCCCAACAGCACAGTCGTAATGAAGTCTGTAATGTTAGCAGAAATACTTTTCTTCTAATTTCCCTGGTGAACCATGAGATATTTAAGGTTATTCAAAAAGACAATTTGTAATTCTGTCCTGTATATTAGGACAATGCAAGAGGAAGGATTGGAGGTTATATGGCAGCTTGGAGATGCCCAGCTAGTCATCCGTAGAAAAACACACTCAAAGATTGTGAGAGCACAACCCACACCACAGAAGAGACAAGACCTCAACAAGAAAATCAGAGCTGATTTTGGCCCCATGTTTTCCTCCATATTGTCTTTATCAGGCCACTTTAATACCTGTGAAGAGAGGTGCAAACAGATGATGCACTGAAAGAGGGCTCAGTGAGGAACTTTCCCACAAGGTTCGGAGAGAAGTCAGGATGGTGTCTAGAGATAATGACAGTGACTGGGCAGCAGTGGGACAGAGGAGGAGAGCTATCCCAAAGGACAGTGACCAGAAAGCCACCTAACACCAGCCAGCAGCTATTCACAGCCTGGGTGAGGACCAGGGCAGAGGAACTCCTGAGGACACGAGTTTGTATTAATGTGACCTCAGGCTTCCTCTTCTTGTGAGCCTTCCTAAGGCAGAGGTGGTGTCCAGCCCCTGCTGTTACACCCGACCAGATAAACACCCTTCCCAGAGGTGGGAAGAACCACCTCTTCCCACTGGCCTGGTTCTGTTCAAATTCCAGTAGGGCTATGAGGCAAGGCTTGAACCAGTTGGTGTAAATGACAGTGAACTTGGCCTATATGCAAAAATGACAGTTCACTAACACTATTCTTTTACTGCTCTGGAGATTGAGTATTCCTTTTGCCAATTAGATGAGAAAGACTCAGGGGCTTCCAAGGTGGCTCAGTGGTAAAGAACCTACCTGCCAATGCAGGAGATGCAGGAACCTCAGGTTCAATCCCTAGTTGGGGAAGAACCCCTGGAGAAGGAAATGACAACCCACTCCAGTGTTCTTGCCTGGGATAATTCCATGGACAGAGGAGCCTGGTGGGCTACAGTCCATGGGATGACAAAGAGTCAGACATGACTGAGCACACATGCATCTCAGAAAGACTCAACTGGACACAAAAGAAGCTTCTAGAAGCCTGCATGCCTCTGGTTGGAGTCTTTCCATCCTGGAGCACAGCAGTTAAGGCAAGGGAAGGACAGGGGCTTGGGAGAACCTGGGCCATTACAGAAGGATTCAGACCACAGCCTTCTCATGCTTTCCAGGGAAGCAGGAGAGAAACCAGCCATTGTTGTGGCTGAACCTCATTTCCACAGCCCTGGGATTTGGTTTGTGAGAACCACCATACTCTCCCTCTCAGCCTGAACTGGCTGGGAACGCAGGGACAGAATGAAGTCCAGACACTAGAGGTATAGGTTTGTCTGTCTGTGCTGCTCTTTGTCCTCACTGAGCATCCAGTGAGGAGGTGGTCAGGTCCAATTATTGCTAAATAGGAATTCAAACAGGGCTTCCCAGGTGGCTCCAGGGTAAGGAATCTGCCTGCTAATGTAGTAGACATGGGTTCGATCCCTGGGCCAGGAAGATTCCCTGGAGAGGAAAATGGCAACCCACTCCAGTCTTCTTGCCAGGAGGATATCGTGGACAGAGGAACCTGGTGGGCTACAGTCCATAGAGTCGCAAACAGACACGACTGAAGTGACTTACCATGCACCATCCCATGCATAATTCATTTATAATATATAATTATATTTGTGATATATGATTTTAATATACAATTTATTATATATATATATATATTTAATGCAAAACATGTTCATTCATTTGTCACCCACAGGGTAGAATTTAATATTCTGAGCTTAGGACACAAAATTTGCCAGGAGTTGACAAAACGTGTCTGTAAAAGGGCCAGAGAATTAATATTTTAGGCTTTGTGGACCAAGAAGCAAAATCGAGTGGCAGTTCTCGCAGAAAGTCTAATAGCCATGCTTGCAATTTACACTTAAAGCTGTGGAAATCATTCCCAGCTGGCAGGCTGGACCAGACTGGGCGGAGGTCGGATGGGGCCCCTGGGTAGTCGGGTGCGACCCTGACTCTTAGCATCCCCGCTTCTCCATCACCGTGGCCTGATCTCTGGTCATTCTCTCCAGCTGTCCTCACTCCAGGCTGTTTCAAGCCCTCCCCCCGACGTCAGCTCAGAGCTGCGTTCAGTCTGTGGCACTGGCCTCCCCAGCGTGCTGTTTGTTGGGGACGCCTGCTTTCCATCCCCTTTTGGTGACTCTTCTGTACTGTGTGCATCTTTCAAACCTTTCTCTATCGCAACAGTTGCAACTTGGCTTGCTTGTCTCCTGTATGAGATTTGGAAATTCTTGAGGGCATAGATGTTTTTGAATTATCTTTGAATTTGTTGGGCACAGCAGTGGACCTGTGACATTGTAAGTGGTCAGCCAGTGTTGCATTGGCCTGGCTTTCTTTGTCTCTATGGAAAACAGAAACACAAGTTTGATAGGGAAAGAAACAAGATTAAGTAAAAACTAGGACAACTGGATTTTGGAGGAGGCTTTTTTTTTTTTTTTTAATTTCCTTTTTCTTCCTAATTTTTTCCCCTAAAATAAACACATTCCTGTGGAAGCTTCATGGCATAAACAGATCCATTCACAAGAATGCTGCCTTGAGGACTGTATCCAATTTAAGGTTAAGGTCAGTTCTGGGTGCCAGTTTCAGCAAGTTCTGGTACTCAAAGAGGTCCTGATTTGATTTGAATTTAGTTTTGTACCTCTTACTATTTTTTTAATGCAAAACATGCCTGAGAAAACACCTCAACTTTAAAAAAAGATGAATTAAACAGCACAAGGAATTTTTAAAATTTATCGACTTCTAAAATTTATGTTTTCAGAAAAATTAGGATATTATAGCTATAAAACTTAAATTAGGATATTATAGCTATAAAATTTGGACAAGATTTATTTAAAAAAATAAAGAATTAGATTGTTTTTAAGCTAAGAAAATTTTATTTTTAAAAAAAAATTGATAATTTTCTGTGTTGGTAAGAATTAGATAAAGTGTGAGTAAATAAGAACTTGCAGCATATAATTTAGCAAAGCAGAGCAAACATCTAAAAAATTTTATCTGGAAACCAGAAATTCTATCTCTGAGAATTTTTCCTTAGGAAAACATTAAATATGTTCACTAAGTTTTGTCTTCAAGATTGCCCAGTGCAATACTGTGATAACGAAAATCTAATAAGAAAAACATATCTGGTCCAGACTATCCTTTAGATCTTGAGTTGGGAGAGACTGTGAGGGCTCAGTTGATCAGTCTTGTGCGACTCTTTGTGACCCCATGGACTATAGCCTGCCAGGCTCCTCTGTCCATGGCATTCCCCAGGCAAGAATACTGGAGTGAGTTGTCATTTCCTTCTCCAGGGGATCTTCCCAATGCAGGGACTGAACCCCTGTCTCCTGCATTGCAGGCAGATTCTTTATCCGCTGAGCCATCAGTGGGGAGAAGACTATACTACTGTGTTTAAGGGCCTGAGGTCTGGCATCAAACAGCTGAATCTGACTTGTGCTTCTGCCTGTGTGTGTGAGCAGATTACTTAGCTGCGAACCATAGTTTTCTCATCTCTAAAATGGGGATAATAACACCCTTTGGAGCTGTTTTGAGGATTACATAAGATGATGCGTGGCAAGCACTTAGCACAGCGCCTGCTACATGGTGAGAGCTCAGCAAGTTCAGTGTCATTATCATTTTCAATAGCCTTAAGGGCTTTGACTCACTTTCAGTCGTCAGCATCTCTTTCATGCCCTCCCTTGGCATCCCTGCCCTGGCCTCCCTTTCTGCTTATCCCTCTGTCCTGACACTTCTCACAACAGCCAGTGCCTGTGACTGAGGCTCCGTCTTGCTCCTTAAGCAGTGTTTCCAGCCCCAGCCTGGACGCTCCTGGACTTCATGGCCACGACTGTCTCCCCCGTGGCTGATGCTTGTGGTCTCTTATGAAGGGCTTGTGTGATTTTCAGTGTTAGTTTGAATGCCAGCTGCCATGAGGAAGGCAGGAGGCACTCTGTATGAACAAGGGGACCCCAGCTAGTGACTGTGGACAAATCACAAGACTGAGGAGGATGGACTCTTAAAAGAATAAGAAGTTGAATGCTGCCGACTGTGACCTTTTGTGGCAGGGATTCAAACAGGCTGGTACTAGTGTGACATCCATGAGAAAATCAGAGATGGTTACCTTAATGATAAGTGCAATACAGGAGAATGTGGGACCATGCACAGCTGTAGGAATGTGATCAGATGCCAGGGAGAAAGAACTGGGTAAAGAAGAAAAGAGCAGGGGCTTTCCTGGTGGCTCAGTGGTGAAGAGTCTGCCTGCCAATGCTAGAGACATAGGTTTGATCCCTGGTCCAGGAAGATCCCACATCCCCTGGAGCAACTGACTCTATGCACCACAACCACTGAGCCAGTACTCTAAGGCCTGGGAGCCACAGGACTAAAGTGTGTGCACCCTAGAGCCCAAGCTTTGCAACGAGAGAAGCCACGGCAGTGAGAAGCCCAAGAACAGCAACTAGAGTAGCCTCCACTCGCCACAACTAGAGAAAAGCCCTTGCACCACTGAAGACCCAGCTAAAAAGAAAAATAAATAAATAAGCATTCAAAAAAAGAAGAACACTTAGATGATAGAGTTCTTACTTTTCTAGAACCCTCCAGTCTAGCGGGGCTTCCCAGGTGACAGAGTGGTAAAGAATCTGCCTGCCAATGCAGGAGACACAAGAGACTTGGGTTCCCAGTCTGGGAAGGTGGGGATGAATAAATGGGTGAACAGATGAAGTCTCATTTTACAGAAAACTGAGACTGAGCATTTAAGTAATCTTGCTCCTTGTGGAGTAACAAAGACTCCACAGGTAGTATGTGTTCGGATTTGTAGATCACATCATGTGCTACGGCATATTGAAAGAAAAGTTGTATCTACGTGGTTTTCTTTTTTTCTTTTAATGAGAAGCATTATGTTAGAAAAATAGAAGTGTGTAGATCTTATCAGCAGCCTACAGATACGTGAATTCATGAAATGAAGCCGCTGCCTTTCACCCACAACCTGGAGGGCGGCTTGTTGTTTCTGCTTCACAGTCTGATTTGGGGCCACTGTCCAGCCCAGGGCAGTGTTTCAACCCCATCAACCACTGGGCATCTGTAAACGTAGATTATTACTTCTCGGCCTTTTGGCTAAGATCAAGTGTAAGCGTAGATTAATGAGCAACCTCAGAGAGGGGACACTGTAGATGGTCATAAAGTCATCAGTGTTGCCAGAGAGACGTGTGTGACCCATTGAGCTGCCAGTATTTACTAATATGATGTTCAGAGCAGATGACAGCATAATGATACCTCCTGACACCTCAGTTGGAGGAATACCTTGGGACTGGATAATGTGAAGCTCATTTGACTGTGGAACAAAATACAAAACATAGACTTCAGCTGGAAATTAACCCTTTGTGCCTCCTCACTTTTTTCCCCACGATCAGACTGAGACGGTCCCATCTTCCTTTCTAGTGTCTTAAGTATATTCACAAGGAGGAAATATGTGTGCAGTATCTTTTGGCGCTTCCAAGTAAATGGAGCTGCAAAGTGAAATGTTGGAAACGAGGATGCTTACGTTCATCACACCTTTGTGTACAGCCCATTTCTTGGAAAGGAATTCATATGTAAAGTGTTAGTTGCTCAGTCATGTCCAGCAACCTCACAGACTGTAGTCCACCAGACTCCTCTGTCCGTGGAATTCTCCAGGCAAGAGTACTGGAGTTGGTAGCCATTCCCTTCTCCAGGGGATCTTCCTGACCCTGGGTTAAACCTGGGTCTCCTACATTGCAGGCAGATTCTTTATGGGAGAGCCACAAGGGAATGCTTAATAAATAATAATTTAAAAATCACCTGTATGCAAATTTCTAACCTTGTACACAAATTTCTAAACTAGTACTATTATCCAAAATACCTTGCTTCTTGTTTTCTTAGTAGAATTGGTCACCATCCCACCTCCTACAAAGGTAAATGGATGAACACATGTAGTTCTGAAGGTTGATTGATTCCACTGTAGAGAACAGATATGTATCAAAAGGGATTTTATTTCTAGTCTTCAAAAAGAGGCAGAGAGGCTGGCATGCAATCTGCTTCTTCTGTTCATTTTTTAAGGGGAAAATAAACACTGTGAAAGGTAGGTTTATATTTATATCTTGAAAACAAAGTGCAAAATCACACCTGAAGAGGAATACCCATCACTGGGGGCAAACCATGTCTTTCTCAGAGTGGGTGTAATTTGCAATGTAATTTTATATTTTGGCATTGAAAGGGAAAACTTCTGTGCTCCAACTACTGGAAAACTCCCCTCCCCCCACCCTTCTTACTATCCACACCACTTCTGGTCACCAAACCTGTGGGTTTTCCCACACTGACTAATTCTGCTGAGGTTCCTAGAATTCAACTCCATCTGATACTATCTGTGTAGAGATGGCATCAGACCCCACAGGGTAATGGAAGCAGAACAGACCCTTCCAAATATGCCTCTTTGGCATGGGGATTCTTTTGAGATGCTTAGTTTTGAGAGGCTGCAAAAACAGGTGAACCTCTGAAAACACAGTAGGAGTTATCTCTGAGAAGGGGCATCTTCATTTGTAACCTGATCCTTGCGTACTGCCTTTTAACTGGCCACCTCCCGTAACTGACTTCCTACTTCCCAATATCTTCTCTTGTCTTTAACTGGTGTTTAAGGTGATGGTTTCAACCATTTGAGGGAGTCACTCAGCTTTCCCATGTATCTTCCCTATATACAGGAGGTATACATATTATTGGGCTTCCCTGGTGGCTCATATGGTAAAGAATCTGCCTGTAATTTGGGAGACGTGGGTTTGATCCCTGGGTCGGGAAGATCCCCTGGAGGAGGGCATGGCAACCCACTCCAGTATTCTTGCTTGGAGAATCCCCATGGACAGAGAAGCCTCATGGGCTACAGTTCCATGGGGTCTCAAAGAGTCAGACACGACTGAGTGACTATGTTATATAACATATAACACATATAATACAGAACACATATGCTATTAAAGTTCTATTTGCTTTTCTCCTATTGTGGTTTAGTCATTGAGTCATATCCGACTCTTTCTTCTGTTAGTCTGTCTTTTATTACAGGAGGTTCTCAGCCGAGAACCTGAAGGGCAGAGGGGAAATTATTTTTCATTTCCTACAGCTTAGTCCCACCAGACTGGCCCCACTCAGATGGGAAAACCACAAATCCCACCCCTCTTGTATTTCTGTCTTGGCAACTATAATTCTAGACTTTCTCCCACCTGCTCCTCAGGTCTGATAATTTGCCAGGATGGCTCACAGGACTCAGGAAAGCCATTTCACTTACTAGATGACCAGTTTATTATCAGACAATACAGCTCAGGAACAACCCGATGGAAGAGACGCACAGGACGAGGTGTGTGAGAAGGGGTGGAGCACCCAGGTCCTCTCTGGGTGCACTGCTCCCCACCACCTCCACTTGTTCCCCAAACCAGAAGTTCTCCAAATCCTTTACATTAGCTTTTTCATGGAGGTTTCATTATGTTGGCATTTGACTAATGGAATCATTGGCCATCAGTGATTAGTTCAACCTCTAGCCTCCCTAGGAGTTGGAGGTCATGGGGGAGGTTGAGAGCTCCAACTCTCTAATGATGTGGTTGGTTTCCCTGGCAACCAGCTCCATCCTTAGTGGGCTTCCAAATGTTACCTCATTAATATAAACTCAGGTGCTATTGAAAAGGATTTGTTCTATGAATAACAAAAGTTACTCCTCTCACCTTTATCACTCTTACTATCACTACGACTGAGTGACTTCTCTTTCACTTTTCACTTTCATGCACTGGAGAAGGAAATGGCAACCCACTCCAGTGTTCTTGCCTGGAGAATCCCAGGGACGGGGGAGCCTGGTGGGCTGCCGTCTATGGGGTCGCACAGAGTCAGATACGACTGAAGCGACTTAGCAGCAGCAGCAGCAGGGAATTCCAAAAGTCTATGCCAAGAATGAGGACAAAAACCAGTACATATTCCTTCTTACGTATCATGACAATCACAGATACCCTAAAACTGCCAGGTTCAAACTTAATTTCATAGGCTCTTCTGTCGAATGTTCAAGTTAGATGGGACCTTACATCCAGTCCAACACTCTTACTTTGCTGAAGAGTAACTGGGGTGCAGACAGGGTAAGCAGACAGTGACTTACGTTTTTTAAATATAAAAATGATATATCTCAAATGGGCACCTGTTATTATCCTGAATGGTGGGAAGTAGGTGGTCATGAGAGGTCTCACGAACAAGGAGTTAGAAAGTGCCTTGTAGACAGTGGGGATTTTATAGTTGAAGGAGGACAACTTGTGTAATGGCCCAGGTGCAGAACCCTACAAAGGGTATTTATGGGACAGCAATTAGACTCTCCATCCCAAAGTGTGTCTTTATCAAGGGCAGAAGCAGCACTGACATATATACACTGCTGCTGCTGCTAAGTCGCTTCATTCGTGTCCAACTCTGTGCATCCCCATAGACGGCAGCCCACCAGGCTCCCCCATCCCTGGGATTCTCCAGGCAAGAATACTGAAGTAGGTTGCCATTTCCTTCTTCAATGCATGAAAGTGAAAGATGAAAGTAAAGTCGCTCAGTCGTGTCCGACTCTTAGCAACCTCGTGGACAGCAGCCTAGCAGGATCCTCTGTCCATGGGATTTTCCAGGCAAGAGTCCTGGAGTGGGGTGCCATCGCCTTCTCCGATGTATACACTACACCGTGTAAAACTGCCAGCAGAAAGCGGCTGTCTAGCCCAGGGAGCTCAACTCGAGGCTCTGTGATGACCAAGAGGGGTAGGATAGGGGGAGTCCAAGGTGGAGGGCATAGACATATACACGTAGCTGATTTACTGTGTTGGACAGCAGAAAACACAATGTTGTAAAACGATTATACTCCAATAATAAACAAAATAAACACGCAAAAAAATAAAAGAGGGCAGGAAGCAATATGGAATTCAAAATTAAAGATAAACTAGGGATAGTTCATAGACAATCTTGAGTGCTTCCCCTGAACTATCTTCAACCCGGGTTTATCCACCAAGCAACAGGACACCTTTCAAAGTTGCTGAATTTGAGAGACATTCAGAACAGCAGTGTGCCAGAAAGATTAACTGAGCATCCGTGTGGAGAATGGTCCAGGACAAGGACTTCTAGCTTCAATGTGGCCTGAAGAAGCACACCATCCCCACCTCTTCTGGTATCAGAAGTCCTCTTCCCCACAGGGAACAGTTTTCACATGGCTAAGATGTGAAAAGTCCACCACAGCACACCATCACAGGTCTGGGTTAAGTAAACCCCATCTCTGGCCATAAATTCTCCTCTAGGTGAGTCAGGACAATCAGAGTCTTCCTTGGTGCTTTTCTGTCAGAACTATCAAGAAAATCTTTGATCTGGAACTGCTAAGGAGACATTTGTGATTGAGGGGGCCACTGCAGCCACTTTGCACAACACACTGAGGAGGTGGTGAACAAGCTTAATCCAAGCCCTTAGAAGAGGTACCTTCTAAGCTTTAGTGGCAAAAGGAGGTTGAACTTTCTGAGAGCTGAATTGCTCTGCATGAGAAAATGGGAAGAATTTGTTTTTGTGTTCCTTAATGCCTCTTTTGAAAGATAGAAGAGAAGAATCTGAGCAAGAGAAAATGCAGGAACTGGGACCTCACTTTTGAACTTGGAAACTGAAAACTGAATTTAAAGTGACATGAACCTGAAGAGGTCAGTGCACCATGAAAGAAGGTCAGTGTGATACAAGAAGGAAAGGCCATTCACAGAAGAAGCCTACTCAAGAGGAAATAGAAACCCAAGCTTTCAGGGAATTCTCAGAAAAGTCCTTCCTAGGGACTTTCCACAAGTTGTGAGAAGCAGGATTCAGGCCAGTCTTTTCTAGATTAAGGAGCATTATAATCCTGTGAGTTTATGGGAACATGTCAAGGTTTAGTAGAAAGGACACTGGCCTTGGGGTGAGAAGGCCTGGCTCCAGTATCAACTTTGTTCTATGTCAAGTTGTCTGAACTTTCTAATTCAATTTCCTTCTCTACAAAAGGATAGATTTAGACTGAGGGAGCTTAAATACCTGTTTCAGTTTTAAAACACTACTGTGATTGCAAACCAGCTGTGTGATGCACTGAACAGAAAATAAGGCAAGATCCACGAAGGTACACATGTCATGGGGGTGGTCAGAGGGTGGTTTTGTGCCTTTCTTCCAATTAGCCTGGAAAGATCCAGGAGTAAGACCTTTCTGAAATTTCAAGTTGTGCAATAGATGCAGGAACCCTATAGGGCTGGATAATGTGCTCATACCCAGTTGCTTAGTCGCTTCCAACCCTTTGTGACCCCAAGGTAGCCCAACAGACTCCTCTGTCCATGGGGTTTCCTAGGTGAGAATACTGGAGTGGGTTGCCATTTCAGTCTCCAGGGGATCTTCTTGACCCAGGGATCGAACCCATGTCTCCTGCATCTCTTGCATTGGCAAGTCGACTCTTTACCACTGAGCCACCTGAGAAGCCTGAGGGCTAGATAATAGCACCAGTCAATAAGGTCTGTTTAATTATACTTGCTCTATGCCAGACACAAATATGATTTACATACATTAACTTTGCAACACGGCTTTAGGGCAAGGACTGGCAGTGTCTCCTTCCTAGGATGTTGAGGCATGGTGATTAAGCAGCTTTCCAAGTACACACCTGCCGGGGTCAACATGGGGATCCTCATCCTGTGGTCAGAGCCCAGTGGCTGTTTCCTGAACTTGGGCACCATCCTGTGCCATGGTCAGGACAGGTGAGTGCCACACACATGCACACGTTCTGTCTCCCATTTGAGCCTCTGAACAGCCCTTTATGGGGGTAAGACCAGGGTTATGGTCCCTATTCTACACTGAAGAGATGGAAGAATCTTCTCAGACCTCATAGAGGAAGTTCCAGGACCCAAACCTAGACTTCCTGATCGCAAAGCAGTCTCCTGCAGGGGTGCATACCAGGGTCACAGACAAATGTAGTAAAAGCTTCCAGATGTGCTTTGAGGAATCTGAGTTCCCCAAACTGGAGGAGCTGAGAAGGACCTGCCTGTTCGGAGGCTGTGGATCCAAAGTTCCATCGCGTACACAATGAAATCTCTTACCCACACACTCCTGCTCTAGAACAACCCTGTGACACACAGCTGAATTGAAACCAGCAGCCTCGGTCGTAATCTCCTGCCAGCACCACTCTCCTTTTCAGACCCACAATTCATAGTGCACACTGAGTTCCTGGATCAGGACCAGGACGCTGAGAGTAGTGAGCAAAGATGACCGACAGGAGTAGGTAAGGGAGGCTCAGACGTAGAAGGCGTTTGGCATTGCCAGAGGGGGGCACACAGGCTCACAAGTACAAAGCTATCCCGGTCAACCCCTAGAAGCACACTGTCTTCACTGTGTCTGCCTGGGGTAGAAGAGCCCACCTCACCACCACTTTCCAACCAGCGTTTTGTACCGACGTTGACTCAGCTGTTGTAATGAGACCAAAATACCACCCAGCTTTCCATTCCGTCCTCAGATTAAGGACTACTTACTGCCTCTGTCTGACATCAGTAATGTCGTTCACAGCTACCCTAATTTTAGCTGTGGTTATCAGCTCCCGTTTGTGTAAACTCAGCTGGATGACGTCAGCAGGGCCAGATTTAGCTCTCTGGCATTCATCGAGGTTTTCAAAAGGAACAACTGTACCTCAGGGACCACTTGAAAACTGCTTGGGCAGTAGTTGATTCTAGCTTTGATGTCCATCTTCCCGATAATTATAAGGGGCTTCCCTGGTGGCTCAATCGGTAAAGAATCCACCTGCAATGCAGGAGACCTGGGTTCTATTCCTGGATTGGGAAGATCCCCTGGAGGAGGGCATGGCAACCCACTCCAGTATTCTTGCCTGGAGAATCCCCATGGACAGAGGAGCCTGGCAGGCTGCAGTCTGTGGGGTCTCAAAGAGTTGGACATGACTGAGCAACTAAGCACATATAGAGGTTGGGGAGGGTGGGGTCTGATTCTCAGCCTGAAACAGGGGAAATACAAGATGAACCTGGAGGGTAACATAGTGCCAGAAAGCAATAAAGTACAAATAGATAGATGGATGGATGGATGGAAGGATGGAAGAATGGATGGATGTATAGATAGATAAGGCAGGCCAAAAAGACACGGTAGTTAAACCAGAAGAGAGCCCATTGACCAAGCTGGAGCAAGATGAACAACAAAACAAACAATGAGAGCATTTAGTGTTGGGTTATAACCCGAAGAATAACAAAAATATCCTCAAGTCCATACTGATATAAAGAGCCAATTGAATCAATGAATAATAAGAGGTTTGTTTTTGTTCAGCCACTAAGTCGTGCCTGACTCTTTGCAACCCCATGGACTGCAGCACACCAGGCTCCCCTGTCCCTCACTATAATTAGAGGAGAAGGAACAAATATTCCTTACAGAAGAATTCCAGTTAATAAATGTAGAAGGAATGAGGGGATTAAAATATCACAATCAGAATGCCACAGTAATTGCTGCGGGCAAGATCCACTGATGAATGCTAAAATTAGTGAGTGAAACCTTAAGCAATTTTTAAAAATAGAATATTTGCATAACCTCCAAGTTCTTCTCACTTTATTGTTATTTACTGTAGTGACTTTAGTTTATACCTGCAAATGATGACTCCACCTTCAAAGATGAGTCTTCATTTCCCTCCCCCTTGAATCTGAGCTGGACTTAGTGACTCTTTCTAGTAATAGCATATACAAAGGGAAATTAATGATTTCTAGTTCAGAACCTGGCAGACATCCTTTTTAGCAGGTGTAATATCACCAACTAAATCACATTGATAGGGCTTCCCTTGTGGCTCAGCTGGTAAAGCATCTGCCTGCAATGCAGAAGACCTGGGTTTGATCCTTGGGTTGGGAAGATCCCCTGGAGAAGGGATCTACCTACTCCAATATTCTGGCCTGGAGAATTCCATGGACTGTATACTATAGTATGTATGGGGTCACAAAGAGTCAGACATGACTGACTGATGTTCACGTCACAAGTCACATTGATACCATGTACTTTCTGAATCACATGTGATGAGTAGACACCATCTCCATAATATTATCCCCACAAAATCTGTAAGCTCAATGTCATCATCAGAAAACATGAGACAAACCTAAACTGAGGAATATTCCACAAAGTACCTGAGGAGTGTTCTTCGAAAGTGCTGATATGAAAAAACAAAGAAAGATGAGGAAATGGTCACAGATTGGGGAGACCAAAGAAACAGGACAACTAAGTGTCCTGGATGAGATCCAGAAACAAGGAAAGAACATTCGTGGGAGAACTGGTGGGACCCTGATTAAGTATTACTTTAGTTAATAGTTCTGTGCCAACCATGGTTATTTAAGATGGTAAGATTAGCGGAAGCTGGGTAAAGAATGAATAGGAACTCTCTGTGACCTCTTTGAATCTTCTGTTAATCTAAAATTATTTCAAAACATTTTTAAAACCATAATCATATTTAAGAATTTCAGCTATGTGATGAATGTAAGAAACATATACCCAAAGCAAATTCACAGAAAAAAGTTATATACATGCACACTCACATATATATGTATATATACATTTAATGCTAATGGTAATATAATATGCATGGTTATATAAACGTACATACTAGGTAAGTTCGAGCAAAAAAGAAAACAAAGTGACAACATTACCATTAGCATTAAATACAGGGCAAAATGTGTTAAAGAGGAAATAACTCATTTCAGCTTGATAATAATTCCCAACCTCAATAAAGATATAATTGCATGAAACTTTATCTGTCAAATGAACTATCTTCACAATATATAGAGTAAAAATTCTCATAAGTGGAAACAGCATTAACAGAAATATGAACATTGATGATTCTAACACACCAGATTTGGTCAAGTAGACATAACATGCATAATTGGATAATAAAAGAAATAAGGTTGATTTACTAGATATGTCAAACTTTTTAACCAACAGAGAATACATATTCTTTACAAATCCCTGGGGGGAATTTAAAAATTGATCAAAATCTACAATACAAAAACCTTCGAAGATTTCTAAAAGGAAAAGAATGTAAGGGCTATCTTATGTGGTTACAATGCAATAAAACTTGAAATTGACAAAATGTAGCAATAACAACAAAATCTTAAATACTTAGAAATGCGGGAAATGAAGCTAATATTGTCCTATAGATATTGTGCAAAGAGGATAGGAAGAATTCACTGAGAGAACTTTTGAGCGAAAATAAAACAGAGAACATTACTTATAAAACCTCAAAATTTTGTCAAAACCATAGTCAGAGGTAAATCATAGATTAAATGCTTTCATTTCAAGAAAGAATAAGGAAAACTAAATTAAATGATCAAGTTAATAAGATGGAAATTGGCAATGAAGCTACAAAATGCAAGAGAAAAAAATTATTGAATATAAAATCTGAAAAAAATAATATTTAAAAAGAAAATGAAATCAATAATTAAGGCTGGTAAAAAAAGTAAATAAAATTGGTAAAGTTCTGCTTATTCCAAACAAAATTCCCCAAAAAGAGACTTATAATTATTAGTAAGAAAGGATGTAATAATAGAAAAAATGTAGACAAAATTTAAATATTAACATCTAAATTAAATGGGTAATATACTGGAAAGAAGGTTAAAATAATTGATTTAGGAAGTGAAGCACTCATACTAAAAAAATATAAAAAATTAAAGCTTAGTGAAGCAGATGTGTGAAAAAAAATCCCACATATTAGGAACATTTACTCAAGAGAAATTGAAACATTGAAAGCAAACTATGGTTACCAAAGGGGAAAGGAGTCGGGGAGGGATAAATTAGGAGGTTGGGATTAACATATACACACTATACAAAATAGACAATAAGCAAGGACTTATTGTATAGCACAGGGAACTATGCTCAATACTTTTTAATAACCTAGAAGTGAAAAGAATCTGAAAAGGAATATGTGTAGAACCAAATCACCATGCTAAACACCTGAAACTAACACAGCATTGTAAATCAACTGTTGCTGTTTAGTCACCAAGTCACGGCCGACTCTTTGCTACCCTATGGACTGTAGCCTGCCAGGCTCCTCTGTCCATGGGATTCTCCAGGCAAGACTACTGGAGTGGGTTGCCATTCCCTTCTCCAGGGGATCTTCCTGAATCAGGGATCAAACCCGCATCTCCTTCATTGGCAGGTGGATTCTTTACCACTGAGCCACCGAACTACTATACTGCAAAAAAAAAAAAAGCTGAAAACTTAGCCAGACCACAAATACAGTTATATGATATATAGTATATATAGCACAATGTTACAGAAAAACTGGAATGAAGTTTTTGGTCAATGCTACGTGACCTGCCTCTTGAGAAATCTGTATGCAGGGCAGGAAGCAACAGTTAGAACTGGACATGGAACAACAGACTGGTTCCAAATAGGAAAAGGAGTGCATCAAGGCTGTATATTGTCACTCTGCTTATTTAACTTACATGCAGAGTACATCATGAGAAACGCTGGACTGGAAGAAGCACAAGCTGGAATCAATATTGCCGGGAGAAATATCAATAACCTCAGATATGCAGATGACACCACCCTTATGGCAGAAAGTGAAGAGGAGCTAAAAAGCCTCTTGATGAAGGTGAAGGAGGAGAGTGAAAAAGTTGGCCTAAAGCTCAACATTCAGAAAACGAAGATCATGGCATCTGGTCCCACCACTTCATGGGAAATAGATGGGGAAACAGTGGAAACAGCGTCAGACTTTATTTTTCTGGGCTCCAAAATCACTGCAGATGGTGACTGCAGCCATGAAATTAAAAGACGCTTACTCCTTGGAAGAAAAGTTATGACCAACCTAGATAGCATATTCAAAAGCAGAGAATTACTTTGCCGACTAAGGTCCGTCTAGTCAAGGCTATGGGTTTTCCTGTGGTCATATATGGGTGTGAGAGTTGGACTGTGAAGAAGGCTGAGCGCCGAAGAATTGGTGCTTTTGAACTGTGGTGTTGGAGAAGACTCTTGAGGGTCCCTTGGACTTCAAGGAGATCCAACCAATCCATTCTGAAGGAGATCAACCCTGGGATTTCTTTGGAAGGAATGATGCTAAAGCTGAAACTCCAGTACTCTGGCTACCTCATGCTAAGAGTTGACTCATTGGAAAAGACTGTGATGCTGGGAGGGATTGGGGGCAGGAGGAGAAGGGGACGACCGAGGATGAGATGGCTGGATGGCATCACTGACTCGATGGGCATGAGTCTGAGTGAACTCCGGGAGTTGGTGATGAACAGGGAGGCCTGATGTGCTGCGATTCATGGGGTCGCAAAGAGTCGGACACGACTGAGGGACTGAACTGAACTGAACTGAAATATATATGTGTGTGTGTGTGTGTGTGTGTGTATACATACATACATATATATATTCATTTGGAAGGGAGGAGAGAAAAGAATTCAGTATCATCTCTTCTTATTTTACCAGTGCATTTTTAAAAAATTTTTATTTTTACTTTATTTTACTTTACAGTACTGTATTGGTTTTGGCATACATTGACATGAATCCGCCACGGGTGTACATGAGCTCCCAAACATGAACCCCCCTCCCACTCCCCACCCCACATTATCCCTCCAGATCATCCCCGTGCGCCAGCCCCAAGCATCCTGCATCCTGCATCTTAATCACTAATAGATGTGGAAACTATTGAGATGATCCCAACAGCTTTCCGTTGGGGGCATTAAATTGATACACTTCCCGACTGTGGATTAACCTTGTGTCCCATGAACCTGCTTGGTTGCAGTGTTTTTGTCTCTGAGAATCATCCACGCTGTTGTGTGTATCAGTAGTTCTTTCATTTTGAGGGCTGAGTGATATCCAGTTCTGCAAGCAGAATTCCATTCCATTCAAGTCTGCTCTATCGTCTTCTATAGAACTCAGTTCAATTCTATTTAATAAGATATACCACAGTTTATTTACCCATTCAGCAGTCAGTGGACATGTGTAGGTTTTTGCCCCTCCCAATTTGGGGTTTATACAAATAAAGCTTCTATAAACATTGGTGGCTCAGTGGTAAAGAATACCTGCCAATACAAGAGAAGTGGGTTCAATACCTGGGTCAGGTAGATCGCCTGGAGAAGAAAATGGCAACCCACTTCAGTATTCTTGCTTGGGAAATTCCATTGACAGAGGAGCCTGGTGGGCTGCAGTACATGGGTTCACAAAAGAATTGGATACAACTTAGTGACTAAACAACAAAAACAAAACATTCTTGTACAAGAAATTCTCGGAGTTGTGACCTGCTATTCTAGGTTAGGTCCCAGAGGCAGAGCCTGATACCTGGATTCTGGTGGAGATAATTTATTTCAGGTGCTCTCAAGGTGAAACCTATAAGGGACAGAGGAAGCAGAGTAAGAATGAGGTCTTAGGTCAAGTCTTGGATTATCCTTGAGACAAGGGGGCTGCCTTCTGTACCCTGTATCAGTCATCAGTTGTGCTGACCCCTTGGAGTATGGGGGTATAACTTCTTGAATGAGATGGCACCAATCAGCTGAGGACAAATCTCTTGAGAGGGAGCAGCTGTGAGCCATCAACCCCCAATACCAACAGCAGATGTGGAAAGAGTTCCTTGACCTGGTAAAGTCTTTTTGTGGACATATGTTTTGACATCTCTTGGGTAAATACCTCAGAGTCAAACTGCCGGGTCAGAGGTTAGATACATGACTTCAAACATGTTTTCTGAACTAGTTTTAATCATTTTAACCCCACCAGTAAGCATCAGAGTAAAAGTTGCTTCACCTCTTCACCAATGTATGTGGTTGACAGTCATTTTAATATGAACCATTCTAGTGGATTGCAGAAGGAAATGGCAAGCCACTCCAGTATTCTTGCCTGGGAAATCCCATGGACAGAGGAGCCTGGTGGGCTACAGTCCATGAGGTGGACATGTCTTAGTGACTAAACAGCACCACCATTCTAGTGGATGTGAAGTGGTATCACACTGCAGGTTTAATTTTTATTTTCCTGATGCTCTTAAACGTCTTCTTTTGTGAAGTTTTCTTCACGACGTTTGCCCATTTTTAGATTTGAGTGTCTTCTAAATTATTAAAATTAATAATTCTACATATATCTTTGTGATAAGGAAATGAAGTGAAAGTGAAAGTTGTTAAGTCATGTCCTACTCTTTTGTGACCCCATGGACCGTAGACCGCCAGGTTCCTGTGTCAGTGAGATTCTCCAGGTAAGAATATGTCTCCAGGGGATCTTCCCAACCCAGGGATCAAACCTGGGTCTTTGTGATATGAAAGTATCAAATAACCAAGTATTTGCTGATTTTCTGTATTCTTTCTACTTTACTGAATTCTGTCTTTATTATTTTAGTCTCACTACTTACTCAGGGTGCAATTTGTTCTCCTTTTCACAGTTTCTCTTTTTAAGATTTGTTTATTTCGTTTATTTCTGGTTGCACAGGGTCTTTGTTGCTGTGTGCAGACGTTCTCTAGCGGCAGCAAGCAGGGGCTACTCTTCGCTGCAGTGCAAGGGCTTCTCACTGTGGCGGCTCCTCTTTGCAGAGCATGGGCTCCAGGCACACGGGCTTCAGCAGTTGTGGCTCGTGGGCTCGAGAGTGTGGGCTCAGTAGTTGTGGTGCATGGGCTTAGTTGATCCGCGGCATGTGGAATCTTCCCGGACCAGGGATCAAGCACATCTCGGCATTGGCAAGTGGATTTCCAACAACGAGACCATCAGGGAAGCTCCCGTAATTTCTTAAGACAGAACTAGATTCATGGTTTTAGATCTTGCTTCTCTTCTAATATAAAGATTTGAACCTATTAAGTTCTCTTTAAACACTGCCTTAGCTGTGTCCCACAAACCCATGTCATGTTTGTAATGTAATTTACTTTGAAATGTTTTCTGATTTATCTTGTGATTTCTTCTGTGATCCATGAATTACTTAGAAGTAAGTGTGCTTAATTTCAAAGTAGTTTGAAACTTTTCTTGGTACCTAAATGTTACTGATTCTAATTTAATTCCACTTGGATCATAAAATTTCATTTGCAAGATTCTAATCTTTTCAAAATTATTGAGATTTACTTCATGGCCTAGCATACAGCTTATCTTCTTCATAAGCATCCCACTTGCATTTGAAAATAACAGAATCAAGAGTTGTTGCATATGTGTGTGTTCTGTGTTCAGCCATATCCGACTCTTTGTGACACCATGGGCTGTAGCCCACTGGGCTCCTCTGTCCGGGGGACTTCCCAGGCAAGAATACTGGGGCCGGCTGCTGTTTTCTACCCTAAGAAATCTTCCCATCCCAGGGATGAACCCACGTATTTGGTGCCTCCTGGATTGGCAGGTGGATTCTCTACCGCTCTGCCACCTGGGACACCCCATTGTTACATACAGTACTTCTAAATTGTCAATTAGAACAAGTTGTTCCAATTTTCTTCATCCTTGCTGATTTTTTGTCTGATTATCCTAGCCACTGCTGATGCAAAGGATATTAAAATTTCTGACTGTAATTTGTATATCTTTTAATCTTACTAGGGTTTTAGAACATGTATTTTTAGCATCTTTATTGAAATACAATCCACATTAAAACTGTTCATAGATTTACATGCATTGGGGGTTAGAAAGTCAAACTGATGATTTATGTTACTTATGATGATTAAGTGTCCCTGTACATTCCCAGTAATACTCCCTATCTGAAATCCACTTTGGCATTAGTATTGTCACTCCAGCTCTCCTAGGCTTAACGTATGCATATTACATCTTTTTTCTATTCTTTGGTTTAACCTGTCTGGTTCCTTAATATTTAAAATGCATCACTTGCTGACAGTACAGAACTAAGTCTTACTTTTTATCTAAACTGATAATTTCTGCCTATTAATTGGATTTCATAGTCCATTTACATTTAATGTAGGTATTGGTATGAGTGGGTTTAATCTGAATTTTATTAAATTTTTTTCCTGCTTCTTCCATTTTTTAAAAAATTCTTCTGTGTTCCTTTTATCCTGTCACTTGGGGTCAATCGAATTTTTTTTTAACTTTGTAGAATGTTTATTCTTTATTTATTTATTTTGTTGTTTATTTATTTATTTTGGCTTCATGGCTTATGAGATCTTAGTTCCCCAACCAGGGATTCAAACTACGCCCTTTGTACTAGAAGGCAAATTCTTAGCCACAGGACCACCAGGGAAGTCACTGAATATTTTTAATATTTCATTTTGTTTATTGTCTAGCTATATTTTTGTGTTGCTACTGCAGCGTTATTTTGTAGCTCCCCCAAGGATTACAAAGTTCTTCCTTAATTTATCACAGCCTATTTAAAATTAATATTATACCACCATAAACTGTGTAAGAAGCTTACAACAGTATAATTCCATTTTCCCCTTCCTTCTGTGCTACTGACATATATTTCACCTCTATATAATTAAAGTCACTCATCTTTTATTTTCCCACATACTTACTATTTCTGGTGTTCTTTTTGCCTTCTTGTACTTGCAATTTAGCATCTGGTATCACTTCCCGTCAACCCAAAGAGCATAGTTTAGTATATCTTGCAGTTCAGGTCCTTCCTAACAAATTCCTTTCCTTTTCATCTGTCTTTATTTCATCCTCACTTTAAAAGGATGTTTTAAAAATACAGAATTCTGAGAGTCTTTCCTTCCAGAATGTTAAAAATGTTTGGCTGCCTTCTGACCTTGGTACAGTGTAAAATGATGAGCAGTCCATTGATTTCATTTTCCCCGGGGCGTTGTATTTAATAGACCGTTTACACAGACTTAGAGTAGGAAATCTCCCCTCCCTTGTCCGCTCATTGTCTCTTCCTGGTGAGTCCTCATGGCATCTCCCGCGGTCTGTCCTTGCTCCCGCCACTGACTGCGGTGCCTCTCTAAGTGTTAGGTATGTGACATCTTTCTATAAGCTCTGGCCATGACATAAAATTTTCTTTAATACATTGATTGGGCCGTTTTCATTGGGAACTGAGCCCGATGAGAGTCTCGACTGTAACGATGTTTTTTGGCTTGGAGTTATTTTTAATTACTTTCACTATTAATGTTGATTTGACTACTATGTTTTGTGATAGTAATAGTGTTCTACCTGCTTCCTTTTCACTGTTTTTGTCTGATAGGCTTTTGTATCCTTTGAATGTGAACTTTTACAGCTTCTCTTGTTTTCAGTGAACTCACAAACAGAATACAGTTAACTTCTATTTTATAAAAAGCTGCTGGGTTTTTTGTTTTTTATGTTTAATTAGTTTCCAATTAAAACTTGTCTACATGTCATCTTTATTCTTTCTTTTATATGCTTGTACATTGGCTTTCTTTCCCTACTTTTTGTTATATGCATTATGTGAATGTCTTTATTTTCCCTAGGGAACTGTAAGATCTAAGTCCTATTCTTAATTCAATTACAGTTTAATTTTGATTTTTTAAAATAAACTACATTCTTTAGCTCTTTAATGATCAATCTCAGGTGAGAAATAATATCTACTGATTCCCTTCAATTCAGAGAGTAAAATTCCTTCTCTTTTCCCACATTCTATTTTGTTTATGAGATTTTAGAAGGTGCATATTATTGTTTTTTTTTTTAATTTTAAAGCCTTTTAATCTTTCAAAATTACTCATGGCATTTTCATAGTGCTTTGCAACTTTCTTTTAAATTTATTGACTTAACTATATATTTAAACAATTTCAAATTTTACTTCTAGCCTCTTTTTCTACTTCTAGCCTCTTTTTCTACTTCATCATTATGGAGTCTGAGTTTTTAAACATTGCTGCAGTTTCTGATTTCATGTGAGTTCAGCTTTGGGTAACATTTTTCTGAATAGATAGGACTTGCATACTTTGAGTATTTGAGTATCTGGAAACTCTTTACGTTATCTTCACACATGAATAACACTCTGTCCAGGAATTTGGAGGTTACTAAATTTTCCTCTCAAAACTCTTTACAGATTTCGCCAATATCTTCAAGCATTTAATGTTATAGAAGAGAGATCTCAACTCTGCCTGCAAAAGAGTTTACTAGATAAGCTGCCCACCTTCCTTATGAACTTTACAATGCAATCTTTTAAAACTCTGTATTTTGTATTGGAGTATAGCCAATTAGAGCTTATCTCATGGCTCAGCTGGTAAAGAGTCATCAGCCTGCAATGCAGGAGACCCTGATTCAATTCCTGGGTCAGGAATATCTCCCGGAGCAGGAATAGGTATCCCACTCTAGTATTCTTGGCCCTGGTGGCTCAGACAGTAAAGAGTCTGCCTGCAATATGGGAGACATAGGTTCAATCCCTGGGTTGGGAAGGTCCCCTGGAAGAGGGCATGGCAACCCACTTCAGTATTCTTGCCTGGAGAATCCTCATGGACAGAGGAGCCTGGCAGACTGCAGCCCATGAGGTTGAAAAGAGCTGGACATGACTAAGCAACTAAGCACAGCACAGAACAACATAGCCAATTAACAATGCTGTGATAGTTTCAAGTTCAGTGCAGTTCAGGTGCTCAGTTGTGTCCGACTCTTTGCAACCCCATGAACTGCAGCATGCCAGGCCTCCCTGTCCATCACCAACTCCCGGAGCTCACCCAAAACCCATGTTCATTGAGTGGGTGATGCCATCCAACTCTCTCATCCTCTGTTGTCCCCTTCTCCTGCCCTCAATCTTTCCCAGCATCAGGGTCTTTTCCAATGAGTCAGCTCTTTGTATCAGGTGGCCAAAGTATTGGAGTTTCAGCTTCAACATCAGTCCTTCCAATGAACATCCAGGACTGATCTCCTTTAGGATGGACTGGTTGGATCTCCTTGCAGTCCAAGGGACTCTCAAGAGTCTTCTCCAACACCACAGTTCAAAAGCACCCATTCTTCTGTGCTCAGCTTTCTTTATAGTCCAACTCTCACATCCATACATGACCACTGGAAAAACCATAGCCTGAACTAGATGGACCTTTGTTGCCAAAGTAATGTCTCTGCTTTTTAATATGTTGTCTAGGTTGGTCATAACTTTCCTTCCAAGGAGTAAGCATCTTTTAATTTCATGGCTGCAATCACCATCTGCAGTGATTTTGGAGCCCCCAAAAATAAAGTCTGGCACTGTTTCCCCATCTATTTGCCATGAAGTGATGGGACTGGATGCCATGACCTTCATTTTCTGAATGTTGAGCTTTAAGCCAACTTTTTCACTCTTTTCTTTCACTTTCATCAAGAGGCTTTTTAGTTCCTCTTCACTTTCTGCCATAAGGGTGGTGTCATCTGCATATCTGAGGTGATTGATATTTCTCCCAGCAATCTTGATTCCAGCTTGTGCTTCATCCAGCCCAGTGTTTCTCATGATGTACTCTGCATCTAAGTGAAATAAGCAGGATGACAATATGCAGCCTTGATGAATTCCTTTTCCTATTTGGAACCAGTCTGTTGTTCCATGTCCAGTTCTAACTGTTGCTTCCTGACCTGCATACAGATTTCTCAAGAGGCAGGTCAGATGGTCTGGTATTCCCATATCTTTCAGAATTTTCCACAGTTTATTGTGATCCACACAGTCAAAGGCTTTGGCATAGTCAACAAAGCAGAAATAGATGTTTTTCTGGAACTCTCTCACTTTTTCGAATAGCCAAGGGACTCAGCCATTCATATACATGTATCTATTGTCCCCCAAACTCCCCTCCCATCCAGGCTGCCACATAACTTTGAGCAGATTTCCCTGTGCTATACAGTAGGTCCTTGTTGGTTATCCATTTTAAATCCAACAGTGTTGGCATGCCCACCTCAAACTCTCTAAACTATGCCATCCCCCCATTCTTCCCCCAGGCAGCCATCTCTGTCTCTAAGTCTGTGAGTCTGTTTCTGTTTTGTAAATAAATTCATTACTACACAACTTTAACTGTAAAAGTTTAATTTAGATTTCAACTGATAACATCATTAAACTAGAGAAAAACAAGTTTAGATTTTTCCAAAGGATAGAGTAGGATTCCAAGAGATACTGTAGTATACATTAGGAAAATAATTTTCTGCCATAGAGCTTATAGTAAACAGGAAACGGGAGAGGAGGAGGGCAGCCGAGAGCAGAGAACAGGGAACCATGTTGGAAATGGCACGCTAGAATTGCTGGACCCAGTTTTCATCAGTTTGCGTTTAGTTCCAATGTAAGCACTGGAAGGAAGATCCCAATAAAATTTCATATTTATTTCCTACAGGTATTAGTCTAGAAACATTTCTGAAAATGTGTGTATTTTACCATTTTGTGAACGTTATCTTTCATGTTATAATTTATATCTAGAGCTTTCATGCTTCCCAGGTGGCTCAGTGGTAAAAAAAATCTGCCTGCAATGCAGAAGACATGGGTTCAATCCCTGGGTCAGGAAGATCCCCTGGAGAAAGAAATGGCAACCCACTCCAGTAGTCTTGTCTGGAAAATTCCATGGATATATCACCCTGGTGAGCTACAGTCCACAGGGTCACAAAGAGTCGGACAGGATGGAACACACACAGAGGGAAGTTTCCTATGTTTTATAATGATATTTGCATATTATTTAAATGTATTTGTTTATTGGAATAATAATATTATATACCATTTGCTACACTGCTATACTAGTGAAGATCATATATTCTTACAGTAGGTAAATAGAAGACATTATTGTATAACTGCAGAACCAAAAATAATACAACTATTGTGTTTCAAAGTATATTATACACTATAGAAATGATAACATTTTGAGATAAATATACAGTATGCTCTTCTGTTAACTCAGCTACTTCTTCCCCTGACACACATACACACAGAGAGGGAAATAATCTTTCATTTACTATGACTTTCTTACAATTTCCAGAGTTCCGCTGAGTCTAAACCCTGCTAGGATATTCCTCTGGACAGACCCTGGCTTTAGAAAGACACATAGTGAAACCAATTCTTGATAAGCCTGCATCTCTGTGACCTGAATATCTCCAAGCTGCTCTCTCAAAGAACTGCTCTTCCATGTTCTGGCAGGGAGCAAATGATAGGGGAGGGAGAAGGGGGCAGAAGTGTCGCCATCTATGCCCAGCTGGTCCAGATTATCCGACCTCTGAGCTGCATCCGCTGACTACCCCCATATCCCATTATAAATCATCTCCTTGTTGAACATCAGGCCAGACTGGGGTCTGATTCATTGGCTGAACGTTGCTACCTGGCTCCAGGAGAAGCCTGCGTCTCAGTCCTGTAATAGTCATCACGCTTTAAGAAACCTTCACATTTTTGAACAGTTACATAGTGTCCTCAGCTGAAGAAAGAGGAAGTCTGGAGTCCATTTCCGGCAACTCACAGGGAGCTGCTTTCCTCTCCCTGACATTAGCAGAGTTTGTCAGCTTGTTAATCTTCAAGGGGATTTGGGGTTGAAATTTGGGGGTGGTGGTGGACAATATAGTCAAAACTCTTCAAAATGGTTTGAAGAAATAAAGTAGATGCCCGTGGTTTTTTTATGGCTATGATTCCCGCTTGGCCTTGGATTTCAACTTCCAAGTGCATGAGAAAGAAAAACCACAAACTATTGGATAGTGTAAAGTACTATAGTAATAGTCTCCACCTTTTTTCATGATGACTTCCAAGTCTGTTTCCTTAATTCTGAGGTAAAAGAAGCAATCAATAACTGTCATAAAAATTATATGCAGACAGAGCATCCGAGCATTACAGAATCTGGGTCTTCTTGGTGGCTCAGGGGTAAAAACAAAAACAAAACCTGCCTGCCAATACAGGAGATGCAGAAGACACTGGTTCGATCCCTGGGTCAGGAAGATCTCCTGGAGGAGGAAATGGAAACCCACTCCAGTATTCTTGCCTGGGAAATTCCATGGACAGAGGAGCCTGGTATGCTACAGTCCATGGGTTCGCAAAGAGTTGGTCATGACTGAACACACACATGGAGCATTTGAGCATTACAGAGTCTGGGTCTTTAGAAGGCCAATGTGAGCTGACTAGTTTGGCCTGAAAACATTTTCCTCCTTTTTCATTATTTCTCTGTCTGATGCCCAGTACTCATTTAAGAAGATTTTGCAGGAAAAGCAGAAACAGGACATGGATGGACTAACTCCCGTTCATGGAAAACCTTGATTTTGATAAAATTCCCTAACTTGCAAAGTTTTTTGTCAGTCCTAAAGGAAATCAACTCTGAATGTTCATTGGAAGGACTGATGCTGAAGCTGAAGCTTCAATGCTTTGACCACCTGATGCGAAGAGCTGACTCATTGGAAAAGACCCTGATGCTGGGAAAGATGGAAATCAAAAGGAGAAAAAGGGTGGCAGACCATGAGATGGCTGGATGGGATCATCGAATGGAGATGAGTTTGAGCAAACTCTGGGAGATGGTAAAGGACAGGGAGGCCAGGCACGTTGCAGTCCATGCAGTCGCCAAGAGTCGGACGTGACTAAGTGACTGAATGACAACAACTTGCGAAGACCACATTTGGGATGAGATGAAACAGAGGGGAGGAAAAATTTCCCCCGCAGAGACTTGACTTTAGGAGTCACACTTACTAATCACCCTCTGACAAATATATATTTGCCTTCAACGAAACAGTAGAGATGGCCTACATCTGGCAGACTTCACAGGAGGCTTCTGTGTGGCTGGAACAGTAGAATCATTGTTTCTAATATTAAATGGTAGAGAGAGAATCAGGATGACCTCTCCCAGGTTTCTGTAGAGACTGTGTCCAAGTCCTTTCTCCTTGGGGCAAAGAGATAAACCTTCTAAGAAGTCTCCTCTGCAGATTTTTTTTTTTTTTTCAGAGAAATGCTATGCTTCGATTGTCATGCCTTTTCCATGAGAGTGCTATTTAAGCTGTTCCCCCAAACCATAGGGCTTCCCTGGTCACCAGGAAATTGAATCTGCCAGCAATGCAAGAGACCTGGGTTTTGATACCTGGGTCAGGAAAATCCCCTGGAGAAGGGAATGGCAACCCATTCCAGTATTCTTGCCTGGAGAATCCCGTGGACAGACAAGCCTGGCAGGCTAGAGTCCATGGAGTCGCAAAGAGTCGGACACGACTGAGTGACTACACTTTCACTTTATTTTCTATAAACCATGGTGGGTGCTGAGGAGTTTAAGGGCCCCTGTGGAAGGATAGAGGGGCAAAGAATTCAGATCTCTACTCTGTATTCAAGCTATAGCTGCTATGCTTTTTGAAAACAATTATTTATTATTATTATTGATGGTGCTGCATGTGGGCTTTCTCTGGTTGCAGTGAGCAGGGACTGCTCACTAGCTGTGCTGTGCAGGCTTCTCATCGTGGTGGCTCCTCTAGCTGTGGAACACAGGTTTAGCTGCTCCAGGGTACGTGGAATCTTCCCAGACCAGGGGTAGAAACCATGTCCTCTTCATGGGTTGGCAGGCAGATTCTTAGCCACCTGACCCCCAGGAAAGCCCAGAGTCACCTTCCTTTCATTTCTTTGACTATCAGCTTCCCACATAAGATCTAGTGTGAAGAAAGAGTTCCACTGCTCTTAAGGAAAAAAGAAGGTTGGGGGGATTTGTAAATCAGGTCTGCGACATGACACTTTGCCTTACAGGTCTTTGTTCCATCCTATAGGGGAGCAGTGGCAGTCAACACCAGTGTGTGGCATGGGATGAATCTCTAGCAGAAACCTCTGTGACTCTGCTTTGAGAAGTCTCTGCAAAGTTTGAAATATGGCAAAGAAAAATGCCAGTGCTCCGCACTGTAAGAATTACCAACTTTTAATGAGTCCACTGAAGCAGATAATCAATGAGGTTTCTAAGAGGCATTTTTCTCCTCCAGGTCTTAGCATCATTACAAGCTCTTGAAGGATGGAAGTTGTTCTGAAAGACTTAAAAAGGATGAGACATACACATACTCCTTTTAAAAAGCTGTTTTTCTATGTTTTAAAAAAATAAAGTTCAAGAATACTAGAAAGCTTTCTCTCAACATTTATTCTTTTAGTCTGCCTTTGCTTAACTTTTTTTTTTTTACTTTACAATATTATATTGGTTTTGCCATACATCAACATGAATCCGCCACGGGTGTACACGTGTTCCCCATCCTGAAACCCCCTCCCACCTCCCTCCCCATACCATCCCTCTGGGTCATCCCAGTGCACCAGCTCCAAACATCCTGTATCCTGCATCAAACCTAGACTGGCGATTCGTTTCTTATATGATATTATACGTTTCACTGCCATTCTCCCAAATCATCCCACCCTCTCCCTCTCCCACAGAGTCCAAAAGACTGTTCGATACATCTGTGTCTTTTTTGCTGTCTCTCATACGCTTAACTTTTAAGGAGAGGCAGAAGGTAAAATAGACTGCATAGAACACTAGCAATCAGAACTGCATTTAAGTCTTAATTCTGCCCCTTATTATCTACATGTTTGAGGATAAGTTGTCTAACCTCTTTACATTTGAAGGCATTTATTACAAAGTATTAATAGAAATATTTGTGCAGCCTACTTTCTATGACTTAAATGGACAAAACACAGAACTGGTTATAGCAGAGTCTCAAACAGAGGTCTACATTCATGCTTTTTGTTTAATTTGAGGTTTTGACGTAAAACTGACAGTGGCATGGCCTCGTAACTATGTGAGGTATTCAGAATGTAATTGATTATCATTTTAATACCTGCACGTGCTGGGTGGTCTGAGATGATGAAAGAATTCAGGCTTCCCACAAGTTCAAAGGTGTTTAGTGGTAGACAGAAAATGAACCCACATAACTTGAGAAGATCTAAGGAAACAGAAAATCAAATGAGGTAATTCGCCTAGGTTCAAGTTTTAGGTGTGGATGAGAAGGAAAAAGAATTAGGTCATGCATGAGACATGACTTGAGAAGTCCTGTGTGTGTGAAAACCCCCTTTGAGTTATAGAGTCATTGACGTAATCAGTTACCAATACAAACTAATGCATCCCGTCAAAGTTGCTGACAAGATGCAATTAGTGTCTTGGGTAAAATTTTTGTTTTTGCAACCCCAGGCATGCTGAGAAAGCAACCCATGTTACACATGGCATAACATAACAATGTCCTTAATTGCTGGAAATTTGTCCTGAAATCATCTAATACTCACCAGAAATTGCTTGTCAAAATTCACATCAGTTACTTGAAAGGGTAATTATCTTTCTTAGAGGTAAGTATCTCATAACCCCTAGGGGAGTTAGAATTCAGCTTTTAAATGTGGAAGACAAAAAATACCAGGGTTTTTAATATTTGGCGGCTGAGTGAGCTTGTTCTTAAAACTTGTTTTATGTTTATGAAAAATTGGCATATTAGAGTGACAATAACTGAAAATTAAAATGTGATTTAGATATTTTAAAGTGGTCTCATGAGTTTAGTTTCAAATCTTTCCAAGTTTATATCCTCTATTGGGACATTTAAGAGAATTTGAAGTTTGTTATATTTATGTTTGCTTATTAGATTTATTAGGAATGGTTTGTTAAGTTAGACAATCAAAGCACTTAAAAAGGAAATCAAAATATCAAATTTAAATATGCACTCTAAAATATTTGAAGGAATTGAATTAGCTAAGTTTATAATCGAGACCAAGCATTATGAAAAGAATTCTAAGAGCAAATGTTAAAATTTGCTAAGAGAATACTACCATTTATAAGCAGAATTTAAAAGCATAAGGAAGAACTAGGGTTTTTTCTTTGCATTGTATCTAATATTAATTTTAGAAACTAAATAAACTCTGTATAGTCTCTTCTATGCAGCTAAACTACACCCTCAAGTTAATTTAAAAAAATTTAAATGAACAACAATAACTCAAGAAAATGGTTCTGTCAGTTGAATGGACTGGATTCAATGAAGTGTGGGTTGAAACCCACTGAATTCTTTTCTCACCACTTCCCATTAAACTTTTCTGTGGAAAAGTTCTGAATCTATTCCCCTCTCTCATCTTACATGGCTCTTTTCTGTCACTCTCATAAAAATAAAGAACCAAATTCTTTAATAAACACATAATTCCCTTTCAGAGTAATTAAAAAACCCCAAATTCCATTCATGCTTAAAACTTTTCTCCTCGCTCAGCCTGGATTGCTTCAGGCCTGGAGCTCAGAACAGATGGTGGGGTGGAGTGGGGAGTGGGTTTCTTCACTGGGCCCAGCTCCACACCTCCCTGCCCTTATTTCTGAGCAGCAGCTCTTGGTTCCTGCAGCGTTGGACCCAGGAGGAGGGGACAAGGAGAGGTCCTTCTCTAGAACCTGGATGGCACAGGTAGGGTGTGTCTTGGTGCCCTCTACCTGGGGCAGGTTCCACAGTCTGGTTCCCTGACATGGCATTATTTGTGGGTTTTCCCAAGAGCCTTCCCTGGGGTTTTCCAGCTGTGCTTTCCCAGGGAGACTTAGGCAGCCTGGGCTTTGTATAACCCAACTCTTCGCTGAGAATCCTTCTCTACTGCAAGAAGAAAAGCTATGACAAACCTAGACAGCGTATTAAAAAGCAGAGATATCACTTTTTCAACAAAGGTCCATATAGTCAAAGCTATGATTTTTCCAGTAGTCATGTATGGATGTGAGAGTTGGACCATAAAGAAGGCTGAGAGCCGAAGAGTCGATGCTTTTGAATTATGGTGCTGGAGAAGACTCTTGAGAGTCCCCTGGACAGCAAGGAGATCAAACCAGTCAATCCTCAAGTAGAGCAACCCTGAATATTCATTGGAAGGACTAATGCTAAAGCTGAAGCTCCAATACTTTGGCCACCTGATGCAAAAAGCTGACTCTTTAGAAAAGACCCTGATGCTGGGAAAGATTGAAGGCAGGAGGAGAAGGGAATGACAGAGGATGAGATGGTTGGATGGCATCACTGACTCAATGGACATGAGTTTGAGCAGGCTCCGGGAGATGGTGAAGGACAGGGGAGCCTGGCATGCTGTAGTTCATGGGGTTGTAAAGAGTCGGGCACGACTTAGCAACTGAACAACAACAACAACAATGCAAGATAAGAATACTGTCTTCTTAACCTCCTTATTCATCTTCCCCATCCCATGTATTGAGTTCCATAAACCACATATGTGTTTGTACGTGTGAGATTGACACCATTAACATCCTATTCTAGAACATTATTCCACAATTTATCCATAAGTTGATTCTAAATATCATAAGCCATAAATACTACATGCGTACATGTATTTACATATAGGTATAATGTGAGTGAGTGATAGTCACTCATTTGTGTCTGACTCTTTGTGATCCCATGGACTGTAGCCTGCCAGGCTCCTTTAGCCATGGGAATTCTCCAGGCAAGAACACTGGAGTGGGTTGCCATTTCCTTCTCCAATATATGTATAATATTACATATATATTTAACACAGAGGGCGTCTAATAATGTTTAAGAATCTTTCTTCACCACTTCATAACTTTTTGATCTTAAGTCGCTTAACTTCTTCTCATCTTAGTTCTTTACCTCTAAGAAGAGGAAAATGATAGGCATCTCTTGAGGCTGTTGTGGGGGTTATGTAACTAACCCATGGCACATGTTAGTTACTTCTCACTGCTTACCCCAGTCACATGCAAGTGTTGCATTTCTTTTACTGCATCAATACAACAATCTCTGGACCACATAAAGTAGAACCTTCTTGCATCAAGGTTATATGAATTTCTTTCTCTTATGCTTTAACAATAGCTTTTATGACAATGCCATTTTCAAATTTCGTTTCATATTCTGACCACAGATTTCCTGTAGAGTTTTCTCCTCACCTTGCTAGAGTCTCTAAATGCCGTATTTTTTTTTGTTGTTGTTCATTTTCAAAAATATAATGTGCCCCATTATATCTTCAAATCATTTCAGCCTTTCTGTTTTGTGCACAATGACTGCTCAGAATCCACGTCTCCCTGGGGACACGTGCCAGCCCCTGACCTCCTGCTACGATCCAGACCAGACGCTTTCTAGGCTCCATGGGTACCACTGGAGTCTTTCCTTGTTTCCTGTATTCCATGATTTCCTCTCTTTGATCTCTCCCTATTTTTGCTGGTGTAAATCCTCAAATAATTTCCTCAGAATGGTAGTCCATGCAAGGCAAATTTTCTTACTATTTGCATACCCAGAAACCTTATTATTTGCCACTGTGAAATCACAATAAAACTCTTAGCAGTATCTTTTAATTGACAGGATCATTTTAAAGTCCATAGGGAACACAAATAATAACCAAAATGGAAAAAAAAAAAAAAAAAGCTAGTGCTACTTAACGTCAACACGTCTAAAAGCTACAGTATTCAGCAAAGTGTGATATTTCACTGCTATATTTAAAATGATAACCAACAAGCACCTACTGCTGTGTAGCACAGGCAATTCTGTTCAATGTTACATGGCAGCCTGGATGGGAGGGGACTCTGAGGGAGAATGGATACATGTCTACATATGGCTGAGTCCCTGTGCTATCCAGCTGAAACTATCACAGCACTTAATTGGCTATACCCCAATTTAAAATTAAAAGTTAAAAAAATGTGATATTGGCATAAAAACAAATATTTCAGTGCCTGTGATATCTCCCAAAATCTCAGCCACTCTAGCTTGACACTTCTTTTCATTGAAGAAGACCTGTTCAATTGGTAATTGGGCATGACCATCCATAGCAAGGCATCTCTAGCAAAACATGTGTTCTAGATTTCAGCAGCCCCATCAGTAGTATGGGTCCAGCCTCTGCAGAGGAAGCTTCTAGCAACCAGGATGCAGTTAATATCTGGCGGTGATGCTGGACACCATGGGCCCTGCTGTGTCTCTTCGTCACACTGCTGCTACCTTGGTTCAGACATCTTCCTGTCTGGGTTTGGGTGCCAACCCCCCCAAATGTCCCACCCGCAGTCCTGTACCCTCCCATCCATTCTGCATGCTGCAGCCATAGTGCTTTGTCTGAAAGATGTATCTAATAAATTCTCTCAACAAATACTGTACATTAAAGCATATAGATGGAATCTAGAGAAAGAGTACTGGTGATCATGTTTATAGAGAAGAAATGGAGATGCAGACATAGAGAACAGGTTGGTGGATGTCGTGGGGGAAGGAGAGGGTGAGACCGATTGGGAAAGCAGCGTTGACCTATATACACTGCCATGCGTGAGATAGCTAGCTCGTGGGAAGTAGCTGCATAGACAAGGAGCTCAGCCTGGTGCTCTGTGATGACGGAGAGGGGTGGAGGGGGGGAGGAGGGAGGCTGAAGAGGGGTGATATATATATATACATATATATGCATATATATATGACTGACTTCCCTGGTGGCTCAGACGGTAAAGCATCTGTCTACAATGCAGGAGACCCGGGTTCGATCCCTGGGTTGGGAAGATCCCCTGGAGAAGGAAATGGCAATCCACTCCAGGACTATTGCCTGGAAAATCCCATGGACAGAGGAGCCTGGTAGGCTACAGTCCATGGGGTCGCAAAGAGTCAGACACGACTGAGCGACTGAGTGACGATGACTGACTCATGCTGATGTAGAGCAGAGACCACCACAATATTGTAAAGCAACTATCCTCCAATAAAATAAATAAATCAATAAATTTGCTCCTCCACGTAGCCCCTGTCTACATACACACAGACCCCAGATCCCTAGCATGGCTTCGTATGACCTAATGTGCTTGCTCCCTGTTTTTCTTCTCCCCATTGGCCAGGGTTTCTAATACCCTCTCTCGCATTTGGGTTCATGCACAGGCTTTCCTGCTCCTGGCCTCTTCTTTCTTCTCAGGCTCTCTCCTCTCCATTTCAAGTCTCCATTTGGGCTGCACTTGCTCTAGCCAGCTGTCTTGACCCCCTCCCACCCCACCCCCACCAGCAGCTGGGGCAAATGCTTCTCCGGGTGACCCTACAGCCCCTGCCCTGATCCATCTTGCAGAAGCACTTCCCTGCTGCTTCCCCCAGCAGACTGTAAGCGCTTTGACGGTGGGTACGATGGCCATCTTGCTCACTGGTTTCTAGTACAGAGCAATCACTAGATATTAATTGAAATACTCAGAACGGACTTGCAGACACAAGTTGGGAAGGAGCGCGTAGGATGAACTGGGAGAGCGGCGTTGACATATACACTAAAGCAAGTCGTGTGAGTCGCTCAGTCGTATCGACTCTTTGCGACCCCATGGACCGTAGCCCACCAGGCTCCTCCATCTGTGGAATTCTCCAGGCAAGAACACTGGACTGGGTTGCCACTTCCTTCTCCAGGGCATCTTCCCAACCCAGGGATCGAACCCGGGTCTCCCACATTGCAGACACCATCTGAGCCACCAGGGAAGCCCCACCATTGTGTAAAATAGTTTGTGGAAAGCTGCTGTATAGCTCAGGGCACTTAGCTCAGTGCTCTGTGATGACCTAGAGGGACGGAAGGGAGGCTCAAGAGGGCGGGGATGTAGGTACAGTTACAGCTGATTCACATTGTCATATGGCAGAAACCAACACAACACTGTAAAGCAGTCAGTTTTTTATAATTACTCCATCTAGATCATGGAATTGTGTGTGCACGTTGTACGAGGGTTAAACTGCAAAAAGTAAAATCAATAAATAAAATTTAAAAATGAAAGAAAAAGTGTGAAAGGAGATAGTTGTCTTAAATCACCGCCTGACCTGTTTCCTGAGCTGTTGTTAAGGAGTGTGTCAGTCGCTCAGTCGTGTCCAGCTGTTTGCAACCCCATGGAGCCCTGCCAGGCTCCTCTGTCCATGGGATTCTCCAGGCAAGAATACTGGAGTGGGTTGCCATTTCCTCCTCCAGGGGATCTTCCTGACCCAGGGAGTGAACCTGGGTCTCCTGCAGTGCAGGCGGATTCTTTACCGTTGAGGAGTCTGTGGCATTATTTTCAGGCAGTTCCAAAGCCACTGGGCTGGTTTACCTTACTCTTTCATGAGGGCTAAAAGAGGAAACCAGGCTGTTGGCTGCATTTTCTCAATATGCTATTGGAGATGATCTCTTTTTAATGATGGCCAGCCCCATGCCATTTGGAACACTGGATGGCGGAGTCTGAGATCTACAGCCTCGTAGCCTTAGCATACGTTCCTCACTGCCCAAACCTCTGGGAAGAAAATGTGCTCATTGCTTCAGAGGAAGGCGCCTCTTTGCCCCGGGAGAGCCAAAGGGTGGCCAGTTGCCATGCGCTTGTGCACAGCTCTGTGTGACAATGTTGGCTGTTTGTGTTCAGAGAAGATGGTAAAACCATGAGGCTTCTGGCTGCGTTTGTAACTGATATTCACAGCGGTGAAAGGATTTGAGAGTCCAATAGCGAATTGGCCCTTTTTGGGGAATTTTATGAGAACTCTCACTCCTTCTCAAGCCACATTTGCATTCCTGCTGAATGGGCTTTTTCGATTTTCCTCGTGAACATGCATTAAAATCAACAGCCAAAGCAAATACATTTTGGAGATGGCTGTGTACCAGGATAAACACAGTTTGATTTTATTCGAAGATAATGAGATGGGGTGGGTTTTTTTCCCCAGTTTACTTGGGTCATGATTCTGATTCCTTTTATCAAACATACCAGACATTATGAGCACAAATGAGTTCAGGAATCTTGAGTGTAGGGCCCTTGGGACGTCAAGCACTTATAGAAGCATGTTTCCCCTCCTTGCATCCTTTCTGGAGCCTTTTGTGTGCACGGCTCCTGAGTCTGTGATGCCTTCTTTTGAAAAGCTCCGAACATCGTGCAGAACTGCAATGGTGAATATTGTTTGTTGTTCAGTCACTAAGACTTTGTAACCCCATGGACTGCTGCACAATTCTGTAACCCCATGGACTGCAGCACATCAGGCTCCTTTGTCCTTCCTTATCTCCCAGAGTTTGCTCAAATTCATGTCCACCGAGTCAGTGATGCTATTTGACCATCTCATCCTCTGCCGCCCTCTTCTCCTTTTGCCTTCAGTTTTTCCCAGCATCGGGGTCTTTTCCATCAAGTCAACTCTTTGTATAGTTGGCCAAAGTACTGAAGCTTCAGCTGCAGCATCATTCCTTGCAATGAATATTCAGGGTTGATTTCCGTTAGGACTGACTGATTTGGTCTCCTTGCTATCCAAGGAACTCTCAATAGTCTTCCGCAGCACCATGATGGCGACTAGGTTGAGAAGTAAAAAGGATACTTCTCTTATAGACCCAAGAATGAAAAGAAATAGAGAGCCATATGAGACGTAGCTGCAGTGCCGTGAGATGATTTGGTGCATGGGTGTGTCTTAACTTGGCTATGGAAGTTTGAGGCTGGTCTTTTAGCAAGAAGCTGATTTAATGCAAAGGGAGTTGTTGGTTTAAAGTAGCCAGTTGAAGCTCATTCAACAGCAGACAGGACTCACTATATCAGAGCAAGCTTCAAATTTTATCCTTAAAGAAAAATCTAAAGCAAGGGAAGAATTAAGTCCTTATAAATAATTATCTTTTCATTAACATATGGCTGTTACAGTCTCAGAGAAGTTCATGCTTATGAACTTCTCTCTCTTACTGGCCAGAGCAAAAATGGAGGCACAGGACTTTCCTGGTAGTTGAGTGGGTAAGAATACAGCTGCCAGTGCTGGAGACACAGGTTCAATCCCTGGGCTGGGAAGATTCCACATGCCTCAGAGCAGCTAAGCCCATGCACCTCAGCTATTGAGACCTGTGTTCTAGAGTCCAGGAACCACAACTACTGAGTTTATGTGCTACAGCCACTGAAACCTGCGCACCCTAGAGCCTGTTCTCGGCAACAAGAGAAGCCCTGAAACAAGAAGCTCATGAACTGCAACTAAGAGTAGTCCCTGCTCGCTGCAACTAGAGAAACAGCCCATGCAGCAAGGAAGACCCACACAGCCAAAACTAAGTAGATAAATGAAATAAAGGGAGGAAATGCATGCCTGTGCTTTTTACTCTTCATAGCTTCCCTTGTGAGGTTGCTGCTGCTGGTGCTAAGTCACTTCCTACTAAGGAAATGACAACCCACTCCAGTGTTCTTGCCTGGAAAATCCCACGGACAGAGAAGCCTGGTAGGCTGCAGTCCATGGGGTCGCAGAGAGTTGGACACGACTGAGCGACTTCACCTTCACTTTCCACTTTCATGCACTGGAGAAGGAAATGGCAACCCACTCCAGTGTTGTTGCCTGGAGAATCCCAGGGACTTGGGAGCCTGGTGGGCTGCCATCTATGGGGTCACACAGAGTCAGACACGACTGAAGCAACTTAGCAGCAGCAGCAGCAGTGTTCATCAATCAGATTTTAGGTTTCCATACTCATGTTTCAGGAGAGAAAACCATGGCAATGCCTGAAAGAAGCTAAAACTTCGTGATCCTTCTCCAAAAATTTAATGCATCTGATACTGAAAGACATTGAGATGTAGAAGTAGAAATACATAGATATTCCAATATATGTGGATAAATATTTTGATAAGTTAAACTACAATACAAGGTATAAATAAACCTTTTTGATCAATCCCAAAGGACATCCTTATTACTTAAGAAATTTTGCCTTGGACTTCCATGGTAGTCCACTGATTGACTCTGCACTTCCACTATAGGGCCCATGGGTCCAATCCCTGGTCAGAGAACTAAGATCCCATATGCTGTACAGCCAAAAAAAGAAAGAAAGAAATTTTGCCTAAAAGTGACTCTAAAAGAGAGCCTTGTAATATATCCTCTTATTCTTCTAGTTTACGTGCCACTTAATTGAGCATTTGCAGTCCTGTAATTTAGCTAATTTTCATGTTTTAGGTCAACCTTCTCTTGTCACCTGAATCGAAGATAACGTGTGGTCTTCATGTCTTATTCCTTCCATAGGATGACTGCACAGTAGTGAACTGGGAGCACAGTCATTCACTCAAATACCTTTATTTACTGAGAACACTTATTGTGCTTGACACAAAATAAATGTCGCACATAAAATGCTTTTACAGCCAGTCACAAATGACCACGTATTGTATAATTCTGTTTATGCAAAATACTCAGACTTCACACATCTAGAGACAGAAAGTAGTCCAGTGATTGCCTAGGGTTTGAAGAGTGAGTTGGGATTTGATGGTCTCAGAGCTAAAGCAAATGGAGGGTCCTTTCAGAGGTGATGAAAATTTTTCAAAATTATATTGATGGTTGCACAACTCTGTGGGTATAATAAAAAGCCATCAGATTGTATACTTCAATGGATTAGTCATTTAATTCATTATATCTCAATATAGCTCTTACCAAAAAAATGCTGTTATTTATTCTCTCATGAGGAAAATATTGTATTCAGATGCAATAAAGGGTGGAAAGTGCAATGCTGCAGTGTGTTTGAAGAACTTTGGATACAAAGAAAGAGTATTTTGTTCAAGAATGCCATTTGCAAGGACATAGATGGACTTAGAGATTGTTATATTGAGTGACGTAAGTTGGAAAGAGAAAGACAACTATTATATGATACCACTTATATGTGGAATCTAAAAAAAAATTGGTACAAATGAACTTATTTACAAAACAGAAATAGAGTCACCAACGTAGGGAAAAAAAACAACAACTTTATGTTTACCAAAGGGGAAAGGGGCAGAGGGATAAACTGGGGTATACACAGTACTATATATATACGTCTATTTTGACATTGACAAGTTGCTCAGTCGTGTCCGCCTTTTTGCAACCCTATGGACTGTAGCCGACCAGGCTCCTCTGTCCATGGGATTTTCCAGGCAAGAGTACTGGAGTAGGTTGCCATTTCCTTCTCCAGGGGATCTTGCTGACCCAGGGATCAAACTCGGGTCTCCTGCATTGTAGGCAGATGCTTTACCGTCTGAGCTACGAGGGAATCCCCACTATATATAGGATAAATAACTAATAAGAACCTACTATACAGCACAGGGAACTCTACTCAATATGGTGCAATGACTTATGTGGGAAAAGAATCTAAAGAAGAGTGGGTACGTGTGTATATATATATAACTGATTCACTATACTGTACACCTGGAACTAACACAACATTGTAAATCAACAATACTCCAATAAAAACCGAGAAAAAGTAAAACAAGACTAACCGTAATGCTTGCAGCTTGGGGGAGAAAAGAAGGGTTTCAGGGAAGCTGTTGGAATAGCCATTGGCTAAGTGGTTGATGGATGGATTGATGACTCGCTGTGCCTACAGCCAGCTCTCAGCACCACGGTGCCTCCAGCCTCAATAGCTCTTGGCTTTCTCGGAGTTGGATATTATTAATTCATGAAACCAAGTCCTGCTGGCATGAGAGAGGAGACTGCCTTCTAGCCGCCCGGAGTTCCCCGAAACATTTGCTTCATGTTCAAACCGAAACCCAGAAGAACAGGAAATCAAGCTCTGACATGTGGGCCTTTGGTCCACTGGCCGGAGCTTTCTTTCCTTCGAAGATTAATGAAGCACAAAGATGCCAGCTCTTTCCTTTCAACTCCCCACAATAATCGACTCTCAGGAGCTTGCCAGTTTAATATTGCTTCACTTCAATGCTCAGGAACAGTCCCAATTGGAAAAGGCCAGGAAAACTTGATCCAAAGGTTTTTATGAAGAGCAGCTTAACTACCCCTCTAGAACATTCCATAAGCAATATTACAAGCGTTCCTTTCTTTTTATATCTAGGGATGGGGAGAAGGTTGGGGGAAGGGCATCGTAATCATGAGTCAAATTTCAAAGTCCGTACGTTGAACCTCTGAGAGGCCCTGGATATTTTCTAAATTAATTGACCATCAAATTCTTACCCTCTACATCTGTATTACATTAGGGATCATAAAACTATTTGGGGTTTTTTGCTACTTAAAGGAAAGATTGTGTGGGCATAATACTTTGAGAGGGCCTGTTCCTTTTCAAAAATTATTTTGAATTCACAAGAAGAAACAAGATTATCTTTTGTGTTTATGCATCACTATTCCCCTCCAAAGAGCTCAAAGGACTTTGCATAGTTTTGGGGGTCTTGATAAGGAAAGAATGAAGACAGATTTCTACTATAGGAGCTGATTCTCAAGGAGCACTTGAATTTCCTGCTAAGTCTTTCTGTGTTCTCTGACGTTTCATTTGATAAATTTTGTAAGAGAGGTACATTCTTTTAGCCCATTTATTAATACTGGTCACTTAACTCATTCAACAAATACTCACTGAGGATTGTACCAGCCCCTACAGAGATGCTGAGGATACCAAGAGAAGAAGAGGAGCCTCTGCTCTCAGAGGGTTTACAGGCTGGTGAGAGCACCAGGCAATCTAGAAGTAAATAATTAAGGTGACAGAAATTAACACTGTGATCGGAGACTGAACAGGAAGCAAGGTGGGACTTCCCTGGTGGTCCAGGGTTAAGAATCTACCTTCTGATGTAGGGGACGCAGGTTTGATTCCAGGTCGGGGATCTAAGAACCCACATGATGCAACGAATATCTTCCTTAGACAGAATATGTCTTGCAGCTCTTTTAGTTGTGACCTCCTGTTGCTATAGGGCTTCCCAGGTGGCTCAGTGGTAAAGAATCTGCCTTCCAAGCAGGAGACGTGGGTACCATCCCTGGGTCAGGAAAAGCCCCTGGAGAAGGAAATGGCAACCCACTCTAGTATTCTTGTCTGGAAAATCCCATGGAGAGAGGAGCCTGAAGGGTTACAATCCATGGAGTTGCAAAGAGTCGGACACAACTGAGCGACTGAGCACAGCATACGTCTGTACTGGCAAAAGGCCACTTAGGATTGAAGCCTCATTCAAGTCTGGAAAGCCACCGGTCCATTCTCCTGAGTCGGGCAAGAACTACCCCAGGGTTACATCCCTCTCTCTGTATTAGACAAACCCCGTGCAGGGCTATCTCTGAATCTGCCTTCCTGAGTTCAGGGGGAACTGTCTTTTACTAATGATGATGCTAAATCTAGCTCTGGGCCAGTGTATGTGAAGTTAAGTGAGAAGCTAAAAGGTCAGGAAGGAAATGTCAGATTGGAGACGCCCTGGAAAGCCTTTGGAGTCACGCTCTCTCTTCATTGTGGTATCAGCCTGTGGCTATTTTCCCGTCTTTCTTCATTGTGCTCTGTTTGGCTGCAGGAACACACCCTGTAGAGGCAGACTGGACCACAAGCTCGGTTCCCACAACAGCATCCCCTCTGTGAAGCATCCAGACCTAGAGGCCAAGGAGCCAGGCTGAGGGATTTCAGTGAGAGTCCCAGAAGTTCTGATTATTGTTTTGTCGCTCAGTTGTGTCCGACTCTTTGCAACCCCATGGACTGCCGGGCTTCTCTGTCCATGGGATTTTCCAGCAAGAATACTGGAGCCAGTTGCCATTTCCTTCTCTAGGGGATCTTCAACCCAGGGACTGAACCTACTTTTCCTGCATTGGCAGGTGGATTCTTTACCACTGAGCTACCAGGGAAGCCCCCCAAAAGTTCTGCTCCTCCTCAGATTAAAGCATCCTGAGAAAGCCAGACAAAGCAAACAAAATTAGATATTAATCATCCATTGTTCATATTTCTTCTACTTTCTACAAATATTTTTTTCTCAAGTAAAATCCATTTCTTATTGAAAACCTCTAAAAATGCAGAAAGATAAAAAAGATGCAAGTAAAAATCAACTGTCATCCCCATTATACTTTAACAGTTCAGTATAAATCTCTTCAGTCATTTTTATTTATCCATCTAATATGTTAATTTTTTCACAGAAACACATATTTTTATAAAAATATGTTTATTTATGTATATAGGCTTCCCAGGTGGTGCTAGTGGTAAAGAATCTGCCTGCAATGCAGGAGACATAAGAGATATAAGTTCAATCTCTGGGTGGAGAAGATGCCCTTGAGGAGGAATGGCAACCCACTCCAGTATTCTTGCCTGGAGAATCCCATGGACAGAGGAGCCTGGGGGAATATAGTCCATGGGGCCACAAAGAGTTGGTCACAACTGAAGCAACTTAGCACACATATATGTATACATATATGTATATAGCACGCACATATGTACACATGTATACATATGCAGATCACAAAAAGTTTACCACATTACCTATATGGTATCCATTTCTCATTTTTCCAATATATTTTCTTAGCTATTTTATGAGTCCTTTGCCTATTAAGAGGTTGAATTCTTTCTTAGTTATGTATGTTGCAACATTTTTCCAATTTTTAATTAGTTTATTGCTTTTTACATACAAATGTTTTTAATATGGATTTGGTTAAATCTACTGTATTTTCCTTAATGATTGACACTGTTAATATTGTTCACAGAAAACTCTTCAGCTACCCGAGATTATGTAAATAACCACCTGTCTTTTCATATTAAACTTGTATTGTTTTCTTTCCTAAGTCTAAATCATTAACTTCTCTGGAATTTATGCTGGTAAAAGAAGTGAAGAAAGCTCCGGCTTTGTGTTTTTCAAATTGGTGAGCCAATTACTTCAATACCATTATTGGCAATTCCATTCCTTCCCCCACTGAACTAAACACCACCTTTATGATGTAATAATTTTCCCGTTCTCATTATCTGTTTCTGCCCCATCCAACAGTCTGTCTGCAAACATGTTATCTCACTCTTTTAATGAATGTCTTCTAACTGACGTGGAAAGACCCTCTTCATTACTCATTCTTAGTTATTTCTGAGCATTAATTGTTTCAATTTAAGAATCATGTTGGAAATTCCAAGTAAAATCCCTAAAATCCCCTTGGGATCTTTCTGGAAATGGTTGCAATCTGAGCTGGAGGCAGACACAGTTTTGGGACTCATGTTCTTTCTTTTCCTCTCCCTCTCTGATGTTTCTTCATTCTTTCAATCCAAGAACAGGGTTTATCTTTCCATCTGTTTGCATCATCTTCGATTTCTTTCATCAGCATCTTCTCAGAGTATAGGTCTTTTGTCTTCTTAGGTAGGTTTATTACTGGGTATTTTATTCTTTTTGGTGCTATGGTACATGGGATTGTTTCTTGAATTTCTCTTCCTAATCTTTCATTGTTAGTGTAGAGACGTGCAACAGATTTCTGTGTATTAATTTTTAACCTGCAACTTTAGCAAATTCCTTGATGAGCTCTAGTAGTTTTCTGGTAGTGTCTTTATGATCCATGCATAGCATCATGTCATTGGCAAACAGTGACAGTTCTAACTTCTCCTTTTCCAATTTGGATTGTTTTTTTTTTTTTTTCCTCTGATTGCAGTGGCTAAGACTTTTAAATTCTGTTAATCTTCATCCTCTTTGGCTTCCCTCTTCTGCTTTAGTAGTTACTCCCTGTGGCCGTCCTGGTTTCACATCATTTTTGTTCTCTTGTCGCAGATTCTGGTCCAGGTTTTTTGTTTTTTTTTTTTTTTTAGCATTTCTCAGTTGTCTTTTCTATTTGTCTATATTGTCCCTCTTGGTATCCAGTGCCTTCCCTGTTCTAATCACCTGGGGGAGGTGGGGAGGGATGAAGGAGTGATCTGAATAACAGAGTCAGGACTTCCCCGAGGCCCAGTGGTTAAGAATCTCCCTGCCAATGCAAGGGACACTGGTTCGATTCCTGGTCTAGGAAGATTCCACATGCCAGGGAGCAACTAAGCCCACACACCATGACTATTGAGCCCACGCCCTAGACCCTATGTGCTGCAGCAAGAGAAACCCCTCATGCAGCACTGAAGACCCACCACAGCCCCAAATAAGTAATTTAAAATAAATAATTTTCAGGGTGGATGGGCGGAGTGAGTTTTCTCTGGCGGGGTGTGGGCATTAGCGATGTTCAGGCACTTGCCTGGACCAGCTCATAAATGTAAGCAGAAAAAGTAGCACATAGTTTCAACTTTGTAGGTATAAAATTTGTAGGTATCTAATTTGTAAGGACAACTACAAATTTTAAATATGTAAAAGTTAAATTATATGTATATTTATAATAACATTTACTGAGTCCTTAGAAATAGCCCTGGATGGTGCTAATTATTAATAAATTGTCCTCAGTGGTAAGTTAAACACTCTCATCATTCTACAGCTGGGAGAACTGAGACTCAGAGGAAAAAAAAATTTTTTTAACTTACTCAAACTCACAAGGTTAGTGTCAAAACCAGAAATTGAACCATGCTCCTTATCTCCAAAGGGCAGAGTTTTTGATATTATACTGCCCAGAGAACTAACAGGGTTTACCTGTGGGCCACACAATTGGGACTGATGGAATTTTCCTAGAAGAGAGCCTAGTGTTTAAAAGCCTACCTAACAACTTCCCTGGTGGTCCAGTGGCTAAATCTCCACACTGCCAAGGCAGGGGACCTGGGTTCATTCCCTGGTCAGGGAACTAGATCCTGCATGCTGCAACTAAGATTTGGCTTGGTCAAACAGATAAATATTTTTAAAAATAAAAATTTTAAAAAGCATACATAGGCTTCAGAATCTGACCTTTAAATCCTGACACTGTTGTTTACCTTGTTGTGTGTCCTCGGGCAAGGCACTTAAGCTAAGATTCACTTTTTCAGCTATCAAATGAAAAAGTTTAAACATAGTTAAAATGCAAAAATCTATGTCAGGAGTAATTATAAGAATTCAATGAGATAATTCATATAAAGAACCACAGTGCACTGTCACAGAGCAAATTTAACAAATAGTAGCTTGCGTATCATATTTTTCAGTATTTCCCCAAATTTCTCAATAAGTATACATTTTACTGCTGCCTAAGTGGAGAGTGAGGGGAGAAGTTAGTTTGCTTATCTATAATAATGAATAAATACAAGTTGAGGCAATATTGAATTACATAGAGCCATTTTCCAATTTCCCTGATGATAAATGCTGTGCATGTTTAAGAAAGCTAATGAGATTTTTATTTGCAGTTGAAGGTCCGGAAGTTCAACAGCAGAACTTTTTAGCTTCTGGGAAAAGCCTAACAGAGCTAGAAGGAAACTGCTTCCTCTCCCTCTCTGCTTTTACTCATTTGCTTAGCCAGGTACTCTCTGAATGCTGACCACTGTTCTATATTCTGTAAATGTCCTTTATGATGGTGTTTTCCAGAGGGAAATATTGAACTCCCAGATTCAGAATCCTTTCCTCTAAATGCAGATTCCTGGGACTTCCCTGGTGGTTAAGAATCGGCCTTCCAATGCAAGGGGTGTGGGTTCGATCCCTGGTCAGGGAATTAAGATCCCACATGCCTCCAGGCAACTAAGCCCAGGTGCCCCAACTACTGACCCTGGAGCCCATGAGCCATAACTAGAGAGAAACACATTTTGCAATGAAAGATCCTACATATCGCAACCGAGACCCAACATAGCCAAATAAATAATAATAATAAAACTAAAAAGGATATGTTTTTAAAAAGAAGATGAAGAAAGAAAAAATAAAGCATGGTGTAATGACATGCATAATATATAAAAAAATAAAATAAATGCAGATATTTCTGAGCCCCAGCTCTCACCTACTGAATCTCAGCAGATGTGTCCCAGAAAACTTTAAAAGCAAACAAACAAATATCCCTGAGGACTGTATGCCCACTGGCACCAAGAATCACTACTCCAGGAAACATGAAATTGAGGGAAGAAAATGGGAGGTGGGTTTTAAGTCCAGTTCTTCCTTAACTCCAGTGTTCTTGCCTGGAGAATCCCCATGGACAGAGGAACCTGGCGGGTTACAGTCCACAAGATGACAAAGAGTCAGACATGACTGAGCGACTAAGCACAGCACAGCACCACCTTAACTAGTTGTGTGTCCTTGAAAAGTCCTTCAACTCAGTCCATCAGCTTTGTCACCTGTGATGAATTCAAAGCCTTCTGATACCATTTTTTCTATCCATGTGAAAATGTATGGTACAAAGAGTAGTGTGCAAATATTTCATGGGGAATATAGAACTTAATCAAATATCTGATTTTTTTTTTTAAGGGAGAACTTACTTGTCAATGTTTATTGAGTGTTTCAGACATCAATGAGCATGGGTTAGAAGGATAATGAGACAGTATTCCTAACCTGAACCACTGATGTCTTGTTGGAAAGTAACTAAAGGAAAATTATGGACAAAGAATACAGACAGCCTTGAATGTCGAGATAAAAACTTCTGATTTGTGTAAGTGAGTCATCCATCGTGATTGGCAGCTGATGCGCAGGGCAGTGACATAATGAAGTGATGTTTTGGATGTCCAGAAAAATAAAAGCCTTTTGGCAGATCAGGGAAGTTAGGAGATTCCTAGGAATCCCTGGATAAATGGGAGTAAAATGGAACACATCAGGACTCAGAAGTGATTAAAAAGCAAAAAGCTCCCAGTTTCAATGCTGACATGGGAAGGATTCAGTAACCTGAATGTTGTCACTCCCATCCTCACAACAAAAAAACCTGAATAAACTGAACATTGGTGTCTTTTCATGGATTTTATGGATTTTTAAGAGAGCTGAGATCACAGAGAAAACCCCCAGATTTGCTGAGACACATCCTGAGAGTCACATCCCAGAATGAAGAGTCATAAAAAGCCCCTTGTGTCCCAGGCAGGGAGCGGGAAAAGGTGACAGTTGTGGAATAAGCCCAAGCTGTCTCTACAACATAGATTGTATCAGAGGTGAATTCCACCTGGAGGTGGATGTTGCTGCCATTTCAGCCTCCTCTACAAGTTCTATCTTATCCTAGAAATCCTGAACTGTGACACTGAAGATCACAGCCTGGGACACAGGCTAAGAACAGAGTCTAATCGAAGGTCACAGAATACTTTCCTTCACCCACACTGTGCCACCATGCCAACTGGGCTCTGGTACAATAACAGTTGTTTAGTTGCTAAGTCATATCCAACTCTTTGCAAACCCTTGGACTGTAGCCCGCTGGGCTCCTCCACCCATGGAGTTTCCTAGGCAAGAATGCTAGATTGGGTTGCCATCTCCTTCTCCAGGGGATCTTCCCAACCCAGGGATCAAACCTGCATCTCCTGTTTGGAAGGTGGATTCTTTACCTCTGAGCCACCAGGGAAGCCCTATAATAACAGTAGGTCACAGCTAAAATTGTGATCTTCTATCTAAGCGGAGAAGGCAATGGCACCCCACTCCAGTACTCTTGCCTTGAAAATCCCATGGACAAAGGAGCCTGGAAGGCTGCAGTCCACAGGATCACTGAGGGTCGGACACGACTGAGCGACTTCACTTTCACTTTTCACTTTCATGCATGGGAGAAGGAAATGGCAACCCACTCCAGTGTTCTTGCCTGGAGAATTCCAGGGACAGGGGAGCCTGGTGGGCTGCCATCTATGGGGTCGCACAGAGTCGGACACGACTGAAGTGACTTAGCAGCATTCTATCTAAGACATATTCTATCTAATGCAGAGTTCTTAGGAAAGCCCAAAGTCAACAGAGGATTCAGTGGTCCAGTGGTTGAGAATCTGTCTTGTAATGCAGGGGACAAGGATTTGATCCCTGCTCAGAGAACTAAGAGTCCACAGGCCTCAGGTCAACTAAGCCTGTGCCCCACAACTAGAGAGTCTGTGCACCACAACAAAAGACCCCACATGATGCAGAGAAGATGCCCTGTGCCATAACTACACACCCAAATCAATTAATTAACAATTTTTTAAAAAAAGAACACTAGAGAAGGAAATTGAACCTCTAGCATTTAAAGAGTGCAGTGATCATTTACAGCTCAATATCTAGCCAGATTATCTAGCCAGATTAACTTAACACTTTACACTAAAAGCCTACTTACTTCTGTTCACATTATGTCCACTCATACCATATTTCTGGCCTTCAACATAAAAATTATTTGATGTTCTAAAAATCAAGAAAATAAAAGAGCATGAAGACACAATACAAGTTTCTGAACCAGATTAAGATATAAAAACAGAATATGAAGTTATCAGCCTGAAAATTTTAAATAACTGTGATTAATATCAACAAATTAATCCATTGATGGAAACATTAAGCATCAGAAGGAAATGCTATTATATTCGATAATCCTCTAAAAACAGAGCTACATGAGGATGGAGAACAGGATGGATAGTTACAGAGATGGTTTCCCATATGAGATGACGCTTTACTCAGAGTTTTCATTGTGTAAATATTTCAGGAGTCAGCTGTATTCCAGAGGTCTCAGACCCAAAGATCTACCAGGATCAGGAAGGTGATAGCAGAAGAGACCTAATATGATTCACAATTATTTAAGAGTCTTGCAACCCAGATGTCCAGCAACAGCAGAAGGGGTAAAGAAGTTGTGGTGTATGTATACGATGGAATATTAGTCATTAAAAGGGATGAAATAGTGCCATTTACAGAGATGTAGATAGGCCTAGAGTCTGTCATACAGGATGCAGTAAGCCGAAAAGAGAAAAAATCAAAATCTTGAATTTCCACAAGCAATGTGCTCTCTTGCATTTTTCTTGAAGTAGGTGATCCTCTTAGTTAATCTCTCACTTTCTCCAGCTTGATAGAGACACGGTCAAAGAGAAGGGTAAGATAACCAGCACTCTATAGGTGTTTAAAATGCCACCCAACACTTGGTCTCAGGATGGAGGAGGTAATACAAAGTAGTGAAGTCTGAGAGGAACTCGGATGCATGTTTAAAGGGGGCGGTTACTGCTCAGTTCCTACTCATCACTGTCATATGTTGGGGAGGGTGGTCAGGAGCTATCACATCACCCAATATTTTAAGAAAAGCCAGAACACTAGGTGTTTATGTGAAATATTCTGATTGTTGTATACCAGCTCAACTCAAAAACAAAACAAGAGTGGGTCAGCCATCTGGGCAGCAGACCAGCCCACATGTTAACCTGCATCCAATGTTGTACACACTCAATTCAACCTGTCATGAACCTGGGAGACAGCTTTTGATACCTGAGAGTCAGAGTTACTTGTGGTTTCCTTTGGTTACACTGATTAAAGGGAATAGGAAAAAAAAATCCATCAAAGCCAAGTGAGCAATGGGATTAACGTTTTTAAAAAGCAGAGACGTCACTTAACTGCCAAAGGTCTCTATAGTCAAAGCTATGGTTTTTCCAGTAGTCATGTATCAGTGTGACAGCTGGACCATAAAGAAGGCTGAGTGTTGAAGAATTGATGCTTTCGAACTGTGGTGCTGGATAAGACTCTTCAGAGTCCCTCGGATGGCGAGAAACCAAACGAGTCAATCCTCGAGGAAATCATCCCTGAATATTCATTGGAAGGACTGATGCTGAAGCTGAAACTCCAATACTTTGGCCACCTTATGTGAAGAGCCAACTCACTGGGAAAGGCCTTGATGCTGGGAAAGATAGAAGGCAAGAGGAGAAGCAGGCAGCAGAAAATGAGACAGTTAGATAGTATCACCAACTCCGTGGACATGAATTTGAGCAAACTCTAGAAGATAGTGGAGAACAGGGGAGCCTGGCATGCTGCAGTCCATGGGAAAGAGTCAGACACGAGTTAGTGACTGAACAACAACAAAAAGCAACAGCCAGTTGACACTGGGAAGACAGACAAGAGGCTTAAAGTAGATGGGTTCTGGAGCAGCAATTGTTTGTTTGATTTTTATAATATGGCACATTCTCGTGGTCCTCAAATCAGGTTAAGCCAGGGGATGCTTTCGCTAGCATGCTGAAGCTACATGTACACGATCATCCAATTGAATTGGTAAAATGAATTATGGTGAAATGCTATGCAGATATTACAAACCTAATGATTTAGGAAGATTGAGAGTTTCTCACTTTATGCTGCTTACTTTTCCAAACATTGTTATCAATTTTTTAAGCTTTAATACAGACTAAAATAATGCATACAGCATGATTTCATGGATCCATAAATTACTATTCTTTTTCTTTTCATTTTCTAAAACAAGAACCTCTTTTTCTCCTAGAGTTGTGCTGTTTACGTTCTGGCACAGGATAAATGAAGACTGTAGGGGACTGTCACTCTGGCTGGAAGGATATTAGGAGATCTTAGTTTGTATCATATTCATACTCACATCAAGGAACCAAAATATATCCCCTTCTATTCTATTTCAGAGAAGATTTCACAAAGACATTCCCTAAACCCAAATTATAATACCTTTCCAGATCTCCACCCTCAAAATCTCCTTTCCTTTGTGGTGAAAACTGCTGGTTATCTCCTAGAATCTATTCCCTCCAGGATATAGTAAGTCCTCTACATACGAACCTTTAAGTTTTGAACTTTCAAAGATGCCAGTGTCAGGCATCCATCCATGTCAGGTGTGAGTGACACTGCAGCTTGCCCTCCATCTCCCATTGCTGACAATCCTTCAGCTCTACCATCTCCCACCCCTTCTCCCTCCTCCATCAGTAACTCCTCTTGCCTGTTCACTCAATGCCAGCCCATGTGCCAGCTGCTGTATTACACTATCATACTTTTACAAGTACTGTACTATAAGATTAGAAATGTTTTATTTTTGTCTTTTTAATGTATTATTTGTGTGAAAAGTATTGTAAACCTATTATAATACAGTACTATATAGGCGATTGTATGAGTTGGGTACCTAGGCTCTTTTTGTGGGACTTACCAACGCACTCTTGGAATGGACCTGTACATAGGGGGCTTCAGTTCAGTCAGTTCAGTCACTCAGTCATGTCCGACTCTTTGCGACCCCATGAATCGCAGCACGCCAGGCCTCCCTGTCCATCACCAACTCCCGGAGTTCACTCAAACTCACGTCCATCGAGTCGGTGATACTATCCAGCCATCTCATCCTCTGTTGTCCCCTTCTCCTCCTGCGCCCAATCCCTCCCAGCATCAGAGTCTTTTCCAATGAGTCAACTCTTCGCATGAGGTGGCCAAAGTACTGGAGTTTCAGCTTCAGCATCATTCCTTCCAAAGAACACCCAGGACTGACCTCCTTTAGGATGGACTGGTTGGATCTCCTTGCAGTCCAAGGGACTCTCAAGAGTCTTCTCCAACACCACAGTTCAAAAGCAGCAATTCTTCAGCTCTCAGCTTTCCTCATAGTCCAACTCTCACATCCATACATGATCACTGGAAAAACCATAGCCTTGACTAGATGGACCTTTGTTGGCAAAGTAATGTCTCTGCTTTTGAATATACTATCTAGGTTGGTCATAAATTTCCTTCCAAGGAGTAAGTGTCTTTTAATTTCATGGCTGCAGTCACCATCTGCAGTGATTTTGGAGCCCCAAAATATAAAGTCTGACACTGTTTCTGCTGTTTCCCCATCTATTTCCCATGAAGTGATAGGACCAGATGCCATGATCTTCATTTTCTGAATGTTGAGCTTTAAGCCGACTTTTTCACTCTCCTCTTTCACTTTCATCAAGAGGCTTTTTAGCTCCTCTTCACTTTCTGCCATAAGGGTGGTGTCATCTGCATATCTGAGGTTATTGATATTTCTCCCGGCAATCTTGATTCCAGCTTGTGCTTCTTCCACCCCAGCATTTCTCATGATGTACTCTACATATAAGTTAAATAAGCAGGGTGACAATATACAGCCTTGACGAATTCCTTTTCCTATTTGGAACCAGTCTGTTTTTCCATGTCCAGTTCTAACTGTTGCTTCCTAATGTGCATACAGGTTTCTGAAGAGGCAGGTCAGGTGGTCTGGTATTCTCATCTCTTTAAGAATTTTCTACCGTTTATTGTGATCTGCACAGTCAAGGCTTTGGCATAGTCAATAAAACAGAAATATAAGTTTTTCTGGAACTCTCTTGCTTTTTCGATGATCCAGCAGATGTTGGCAATTTGATCTCTGGTTCCTCTGCCTTTTCTAAAACCAGCTTGAACATCAGGAAGTTCACAGTTCATGTATTGCTGAAGCCTGGCTTGGAGAATTTTGAGCATTACTTTACTAGCATATGAGATGAGTGCAATTATACGGTAGTTTGAGCATTCTTTGGCATTGCCTTTCTTTGGGATTGGAATGAAAACTGACCTTTTCCAGTCCTGTGGCCACTGCTGAGTTTTCCAAATTTGCTGGCATATTGAGTGCAGCACTTTCACAGCATCATCTTCCAGGATTTGAAATAGCTCAACTGGAATTCCATCACCTCCACTAGCTTTGTTCATAGTGATGCTTTCTAAGGCCCACTTGACTTCACATTTCCAGGATGTCTGGCTCTAGGTGAGTGATCACACCATCATGATTATCTTGGTCGTGAAGATTTTTTTTGTATAGTTCTTCTGTGTATTCTTGCCTCCTCTTTTTAATATCTTCTGCTTTTGTTAGGTCCATACCATTTCTGTCCTTTATCAAGCCCATCTTTGCATGAAATGTTCCCTTGGTATCTCTAATTTTCTTGAAGAGATCTCTAGTCTTTCCCATTCTGTTGTTTCTCTCTATTTCTTTGCATTGATTGCTGAGGAAGGCTTTCTCATCTCTCCTTGCTATTCTTTGGAAGTCTGCATTCAGATGCTTATATCTTTCCTTTTCTCCTTTATTTTTCATTTCTCTTCTTTTCACAGCTATTTGTAAGGCCTCCCCAGACAGTCATTTTGCTTTTTTGCATTTCTTTTCCATGGGAATGGTCTTGATCCCTGTCTCCTATACAATGTCACAAACCTCCATCCATAGTTTATCAGGCACTCTATCCATCAGATCTAGTCCCTTAAATCTATTTCTCACTTCCACGGTAAGGGATTTGATTTAGGTCATACCTGAATGGTCTAGTGGTTTTCCTACTTTCTTCAATTTAAGTCTGAATTTGGCAATAAGGAGTTCATGATCTGAATCACAGTCAGCTCCCGGTCTTGTTTTTGCTGACTGAATAGAGCTTCTCCATCTTTGGCTGCAAAGAATATAATCAATCTGATTTCGGTGTTGACCATCTGGTGATGTCCATGTGTAGAGTCTTCTCTTGTGTTGTTGGAAGAGGGTAGGGGACTTACTGTAGTAGAATTTTAGGTGGGTGCTAGATTCCTCAGAAGAAGATGACATATCTGGTACTTGTGTATCCACGTGACTGATAGGTGACACAATTTGGGTCCATGTGATATAAAAAGAAGGCAAATTTCAGGAACTTTCCTTTAAGGCTATGGGTTTATGACTTTTGCCCTCTTCCTCTTCTTAGTCTCTTTCTACATTTTTTTGCCTAGTGTGTAGAGGCTGCCATCTTGGATCAAGAGGATGAGGGCTATATTCTTGGGATGACGAGATGTGATCTGGAATAAGAAGCCTAAGAATAGTTTGCAGCACAGGGCTCTTCCTCCCTCTGAGCTATATACTTAAAGCTGAATTCTGCCTTAAGTAATAGACCTTCCTACCTAATTATAATGACATCATTATTGGTGTTGGGATAAAGCATTCAATAAATCACAACCCTGCCTTCACCCTTGGTCTTAAGAGATCTAATGTCATCCTGTACTCTCCAAACAAACCATGACCAGCATCTTTGATACTCCATCTAAATTTCTAGAACATTAAGTTGATACACTGGCTAAGCTGCTGCTGCTGCTGCTGCTGCTAAGTCGCTTCAGTCGTGTCCGACTCTGTGTGACCCCATAAACGGCAGCCCACTAGGCTCCCCCATCCCTGGGATTCTCCAGGCAAGAATACTGGAGTGGGTTGCCATTTCCTTCTCCAATGCATGACAGTGAAAAGTGAAAGTGAAGTGGCTCAGTAGTGCCGAACTCTTAGCAGCCCCGTGGACTGCAGCCTACCAGGCTCCTCTATCCATGGGATTTTCCAGGCAAGAGTACTGGAGTGGGTTGCCATTGCCTTCTTCGACTGGCTAAGCTAGAACACCTATTCTCTCTACCTTTTTCATCAAAATTCTACTTATACTTTTAAGAACAAAAATTAATAACACAACTGGAAATCTGGCAAGAGTTCTCCCACAAACCCATTTACTTTAATTTTTAAAAATTGCTTGTTCTTAGGATTGTATTCCTTCAAGTAAGCATTAAAATTCTCACATTGTTTCCCCAAAAACCACGTTGAAGTTTTTACTGACATTTCATTCAATTTATGTTAATTCCAAGGGAATTGATCACTTTTCTACAGTAACATTTCCTTCCAAAGAAATATTACCATGTACTTATTCAAGTTTCCTTTACTGCCCATAGAGTCCTCACATTTCTTGTTAAGTTACTTCCTGGACATTTTTATAGATTTTGTTGCTTTTGAAATGCCAATTTATTGTTGGATATTTTGACCCTAAATACATCATAAAACTAAACAAATCTTTGAAGGAAAAACAAAATTGATTGGATAATAAATGTACAAATCCTTAATAACCCAAGGTGAAAATCTCACTATAAATGTTCTGCTCTGTCTGTGACAAATTTTTTTAAAATGGGACGTTCTATTTAATATGAGGGAAAATCATACCCAACTGTGTTTTCTGAAGGCTTTGTCTCATTTTGGTCGGCTTTCCTGGTGGCTCAGATGGTAAAACGTCTGCCTACAATGCGGGAGACTTAGGTTCGATTCCCTGGGTCTACAAGATCCTCTGGAGAAGGAAATGGCAACCCACTCCAGTACCCTTGCCTGGAAAATCCCATGGATGGAGGAACGTGGTAGTCTACAGTCCATGGGGTCGCAAAGAGTCAGACATGACTGAGCGACTTCACTTTCGCTGATATAAAAAATGACATTGATATTTGTATTCCTCTTTTATAAAATTAGAAGACTTATAAGATAAAAAGAATACTTAATGATTATTTAGTTCATCTTTTTCATTTTATGTACCATGTTGTAAGAAAAATGATGTGACTTGGCCAAGATCACCCTTTTTTTTTTAAATGATGATCACCCAGTTATCATTATTTTTTTTAATGATGGCATCAAGCAAATACAATGAGTGAAACATTAAAAGGAGAAGTATTCTATTATCCGATAAACATGGGTTAGAGGGAACTCCCTGGAAGTCCAGTGGTTAGGACTCCACGCTTTCACTGCCAACAGTACAGGTTCAATCCCTGGTTGGGGAGGGAAGATCCCACAAGCCTTGTGGTGTGGCCAAACAAAAACCCAACCAACCACCACCACCAACAAAAAACACATGGGTTTGAATCTTTGACTCCAACTACAAACTGGATAACTGTTCCCTCTGTGTCTCAGGAATCTGCTCTGTACAAACTGTGAGCTGTAATGTCAAACTTGTAGTGCATTCCTGAGGATAAAATTGTTGTTTCAACCACTAAGCCCTGTCCAACTGTTTGCGACCCCATGGACTGGAGCCCACGAAGCTCCTTCTGTCCATGGGATTCTCCAGGCAAGAATACTGGGGAGGGTTGCCATTTCCTACTCCAAGGGATCTTCCTGACCCAGGGATCAAACCCTCATCTCTTGCTTCTCCTGCACTGGCAGGCAGATTCTTTATCACTGTGCCACCTGGGAAGCCCCAAACACAATAGAAAGTATTTGAACGTGAAGCCCTAAAGATAGTTAGTGGCAGGTGAGCTGGTGCTGGGTGAAGGTTCCCATTGAGCTGGAGCTTGTTTCCAAACCGAAGCAGAGTGCCCCTAAGGTGCACTCTGTAGGGAGTCTTAATGGCTTGAGTTTGGAGCTGTTTGAATACTTGTAACTGTGGGTCAGAATTTTTGTCTCCCTAGTTTTCCAGGCCAGTCGTGGGAGATTATATAATTTACTTCTAACTTTCATCCATAGAGGGTCCAGTAGTCGATGGTGTTTTCTTCACACTGGATCCCCTCCCACGCAAATCTGTGTCACGAATCTTAGGTTTGTTTCCAGGGGCCCAGTCCTGGGAGGACACAGAGTGTCAGGATAGGCTGCCTGAAGAACCAGATCCTGGGAGACAGGCATTCCTCCAGGTCCAGAAAAACACCGCATCCGGCCGGCCCTTAAATAATCAATTCCGACAATTACAGACAGAACGGAATTTACACACAGGAAATGTCCGTCGGAGACTGTCTCTGTGTAATATCAGGCAGGTTCCCTTTGCTGACCCAGGAGCTTCAAGTGTCCTTGTTAGAAGAGGCTGATTATGTTTACGTTTGTTGTTTGTCTACCTGACAACTTCCCTTCTCTTCATGTCGTGTTCAGGTCAGGTTACTCCTGGAGGTATCTTACTTTGCTGATCATCTAGACATTAAAAGAGTTATGCTCCTCAAATCCACAACTTCACAAACAGTTTTCAAAGAGCTATTTTATTGGTTTGGACAGGAAGTCCAGAAGTAAGTAATCATCACAAGAAAGCATGGTTTGTAGTTCATTCAACTGGGGCTTGCCCTGGTACCCGAGAAGGATGTAGAAAGTGAGTGACTCTGCTCATGAAATGCTGCCTCAGCCCCATGAAAACAAAATTATGTGTGTTCTTAAAAATTCATGTAATATTTTTGTTTTTTCCCACGTTAAGTATTACCTTTCACATATATTTTTGCCCACTATTCCATTTAAGAATGTTAAAGCTATTCACTATGTATTCTTTTTTAAAATTTCTTTTTCATCTAAAAATAGCTCTGAGGTCATATTAACCTCCATCCCATGCATTCAAATAGAGTAAGTATCCAATCAGTAGAAAAATCAGAAAGGAAAAGGCTAATTTATAACTTCCCAGAAAGTTAATGTTTCGAAGTGTCCAAAACACCCCAATGAAACTTTAAAGTAAAATATAAGCTGGAACAAAATCAAGGCTAATATCTTCAGTAAATGTACTTCTATTAAAACACAAATAAGGATTTCCCTGGTGGTCCAGTGGTTAAGAATCCACATTTTAATGCAGGGGACATGAGCTCAATCCCTGGTGGGAAGCTAATGAGAGGGTAACTGGCAGGAAGGCTAGGAGGTCCCCAAGACCTTCTCCATACCCAGTTCCAGGTTCCTAGCACCTCTTCTCCAGCAGCTCTGAGCCCCGGGGCACTCCTTCCCCAACAGCTCTGGATCCTGGTGCCCCAACCTGGCCCCCAGAGCAGCTCCAGTTCCCCAGCAGTGACACTCACGCCACAGAGCACTAAGCCCATGCTCCATAACTACTGAGCCAGCACCACAACCAGAGAGTCCATGCACACCGATGAAGATCTTGCATGCCATGCTAAGACCTGAGGCAGCCAAACAAATTAAATGAATAAATAAAAATGGATGTTTTTATAAAACACGAGTAAAAACTATTATCCCGAAAGAATAATGGGCAGAGAAAGATGTGGGAAATTTATAGATGAAGAAATAGAAAGTGACCATTATGCATAACAAATGTTGTACACATCCAAAATTAAGTGAATAAGTGAAAGTATGCAAAAACAAAATCAGGTGAGTACAAATTGAAACACAATTTTATATCTCATTCATCAGATTGATAAAGATTCTAATGTTTTGCAATGTCACTTGCTGGCAAGAATGTGGAGAAATGGGTTTTACCAGACTTTGCTGGCAGGAGTATAAAGCGGTGTGACTAACTAAATGGCATTTTGTCAGCAGTCTGTGAAATTAAAATGCACATATCTTATCACTCAGGAATTCCACTTTTAGTAAATACTCTCCAGAAATACTTGCACACAAACATGGAGAGACATGTACAGGATGTTTATAAGCATTGCTTGTAATAGTCCAAACTCAGAAACACAATAGAGCATTAGTTGGCAATTACAAGGTTTTCAATAATCAAGTACACATATGGAATATTTCTGGCAATTAAAAGAAACTTTAAATATATATGTATTTAACATACATAATTGAAGACTCTAAAGAGCACATTGTTGAGTAAAGAAGCAAATTACAGAATATAGGTGTGGTATTTTATCATTTCCATAAATGATATCATTTCCAAACACACACAACATGAATAACATACTACTCGAGTTCACAGTTACCAAATTTAGTTATAAAGTATACTTCAATTTTATCTGCCATGTTTTATTTCTTCTATTAAAAGCAGGTAGAGAAAATATTACAAAATGTTAATCGTCATCATTTTTAAGCATTCAGATGGTTTTTCTTATTCTCTCCATTTTAAAAAGTTAAAAAAAATCATAACAAAAAGTCAAGAAAGAGACATTGGCCAAGGATAGAAACAGGTAATCTATAGAAGAGAATTAAGGGAAAAATATATTCAACATCACTGTCAGTCAAAGACCTGCAAATTTAAGCCATAAGAGGCACAGGGGTTTTTTTTCAACACTTACCATATTTAATTTTTGGTGTTTCAAGATTGTTGATATTGTGTTGGGGGGTCACTTTGAAAGTTTTACTTATAGGAAACGGTGGAGTGCTCTATAATTATCAATTAACTCAAGTTAATCAATAGTATTAGATGCTTTTGTGGCACTGGAGAAGTCCCTTGGACGTTGGCCATCTGATGTAAAAAGCTCATTCATTGGAAAAGACCTTGATGCTGGGAAACATTGAAGGCAAAAAGAGAAGGGGGCAACAGAAGATGAGAGAGCATCACTGACTCCATGGACATGAATTTGGGCAAACTCTGGGAGATAGTAGAAGACAGAGGAGCTGGGCATGCTGCAGTCCAGAGGTCTGCAAAGAGTCGGACAGATGAGTTACTGAACAACACCAACAGTCTATAGTATTATTTCAGTCTTCTATATGCTCCTGATTTACTTTTACACTTCCTATTAATTGCTGAGGAGGGGGAGTGTTAAATTCTTCAAATATGATTGTAGTCTAATGACAATGAAATTTATGCTTTTGACAGTCTGAAAAGTCTTTATTTCACCTTCATTATATAAGATATTTTAGCTGAATATAGAATTCTAGGTTGATAGTATTTTTTTTTTCTTTTATTGCTTTAAAGATGCTCCATTTCATCTGGCTTGCAAGGTCTCTAAGGTTTCATGTCATTCTTATCTTCATTCCTTTAACATAATGAGTCCTTTTTGTCTCTGTCTCCCTTTAAGATTTTCTCTTTTTCAGTAAATTCAGTATTTTGTTTCATGGCACAGATTTTTGATTAAAAAAAAGCATAGAGTGCACGGTGGGTGCTCTGCCTGAAAAAGCTTGGGGGATGAGGGGACAGTGGCACAAGGACTTTTCCTGTAAACCTCTCTCCCCCTGCCCTGACCCTGGGGAGCTGGAGCCCTGGATTGAGGAGAGGAAGGAGGATTCAAAGAACAAAGAGGAAAGGAGTAGGATACACCTTTTCCCTCCTCCGGCCCCAAGGACCACAGTCAGAGCTGATATCTGGGAGTGGAAAAGCTCTGAATTAATTTGTCATTGTTGTTCAGTCACTAAGTTGTGTCTGACCCTTGGTGACTCCATGGACTGCAGCACATCAGGCTGCTCTGTCCTCTGCTGTCTCCCAGAGTTTGCTCAAATTCATGTCCACTGAGTTGCTGATACTATCTAACCATCTCAACCTCTGCCGCTCCCTTTTTTCTCAGTTTTTACCAGCATCAGGGTCTTTTTCAACGAGTTGGCTCTTCACATCAGGTGGCCGAAGGATTGGAGCTTCAGCTATAGCATCAGCCCTTCCACTGAATGTTCAAGGCTGATTTCCTTTAGGATTTACTGGTTTGATCTCTCTGCAGTCCAAGGGACTCTCTCTGAATAATGTAAGAAGCATTACACTTTACTCTAGGACTTTATGACATGTGACCATGTGATTAATAACTTTAACAAGGCTATTCTGTGACAGATTCAAGATGACATCATGAGGTTTAAAAGGAGATTTGAGTCCTTATAGTTGAAGCAATGGTAGACAAATTGAAACAAGACACCAACTTAGATAAGCTGCAGACCAAAACTTTGGAAGACGAATCACATTTTAATAGAGTAACTGTATGTCTGGTTTGCCTAGGCCAGTCCCTGATTCTCCTCATTTTTCCAGGAGTAATTATTAACAACACTCTCTTCTATTCTCAGAAGTGCCTGGGTTTGGATGGTGACAAAACTCAGGAGGATTAATTCTTTTGTTGAAGGATAAGCAGCTAAAAGGTGGCAGCCCTGCATTCAACCAAGGTCTGTCTGGCCCCAAACTCTGTGTCTTTCCACTGCTCTTAAGTATTCCTAACTGGACTAGTAGCCTGAGTCAGTAAGGTTTCACAAATGATGTTTAAGAAAATAAATTACAACTATTAGTTTCAAGACTATCTCAAACATAATACTTAAGCCAATAATTGTTGGCACATAGAAACTCTTGGAGACTGGTCTTAATAAGTATAAGAATAAGAAGTGCATACAATGTAAGCATCTGGTTCTAAAGAGATTGATATCTGTATTTTCTTAAGCATATCAAACACATAGGGGTTACATTTTCCAGTTGCATATAGGCTTCCCAATTAGCTAAACAAAGGTAAAAGGCCTATATTTGAATGGTCATGAATTTCATATTAGTACGGTTCAGATTAAATTGTTTTTATGTACATTCATAAAACTAATGAAATGGGATCACTATTCATAAAAGCTTAAAATATCAAGCAATAATGTTAATACCAGGTAAAACAGTATAAACTGTGTAAAAATTATATATAACTTCCTTTCCAATATCAAATTACAAAATTGTGGCCTTTTTTAAAGAGAGAGAAACTGGAGTGTGTATTTGAAAAGAACGTATCCTTTGGGACATATTCTGAAATATTAAAAATATTTAAAACATTCCTGAAAACTACAGATGATGTATTGTGTAAATTATATTACACATGCTTATACACGAATGTTTGCTGATATATTTAATTTCACAGTTTATCTGTAAATATGCTATTATTTTCTTCTAGATCAAAAAGGAAACTTCCCAAACTAGGAAGCAGTTTTTCAGTTTCTGTCTCTCTAAACCACGTCTCGGAGAGAAATTACCAAGACAACTACATTGAGATGGGATAGCAGAGAAAACAGAGGTTTTGTTTCCCTCTCTATCCATCGTCAGCTGTGTGACCTTGGGTAAACTGTTCAACCTCTCTGAGTCTCAATTCCCTTTCATGCCAAATCAGGATGTCACTTTCTCACCATTTTTAATTAGGCTGAAAACTCAAAGTGAGATAATATTTGCATAGCGACATCTTTCAAAGTACCTTTAGAAGGAATGACTCCCTTTGTCAAAGGATGGTACAAATTCATTATGTTGTTATTATTGGAATAAATGTCTTCCAAAAAAAAAAAAAACCCACTAACTTTAAACAGCAAAGAACACTGCATGGGGGTCTCAGAATTCCAAAAGAGCAGCAAAGGAAAGGGGGAGGGCAGGCTAGAAATGGTGAGAGGTGGGATGAGAAGGGCCCGCGGAGAAACAGGTCAATTCTCAGCAGAGCCCTGCTTTTCAAAATGTGCACGTGATGGGTGGAAGAATCCTACGAAAGCATCTGTTGTGATAAGTCCTTCCGCAGGTGCCCATCTCCGCTACTGAGACCTCTGGAGCTTGGGGAGGGAATCCCCACCTGGGCCCAGACTCACTCGTCCTGCAACTGTCTCCCCGCCCACCCTCCACAGGAGCCCTTTAATGAAGGTTGACACTTGGCAGAGGCAGGAATAGAGGCACGCCCTTTTAACGGCTCCAGTTCCCAGAAGGTTTTAGCATCTCAGGAGCACACGTTCTGTCATATGCTTCCTCCCGTATCTGCCATGCACCCGCAGGGCTGGAGACTGCAGCTTGCTACAGGAAGAGATGCCACGTGTGGCTGGAGACCCTGGGTGTCTCATCCCCAGAGCTTGGTTGGAGGGCAGAACAGGGATGCTCAGTACAAAGCCCAGGGCCCCTTCCTGGGCTGGGCACTCTGAGTGTCTTCTGCACAGGAGATGCTGTCTGGACAGCAAAAGAGTCAACCTCTGATGGGCACCAACTCGAAGGTGAGAACTAGCCTGCTGTGTCACAGCCCAATCATCTTGCGGTCTCCTCAAGGAGGGAGCATTCCCTTGTCCCTGAAGTCTCAACCAGTGGCTGCCTGGGGGCTGTTGGTCTGAAATGTAAACAATAGGTTTGTGGCTTCCCTGGTGGCTCTATCAGTAAAGAATCTGCCTGTGATGTGGGAGACCCAGGTTCAGTCCCTGGGGCGGGAAGATCTCCTGAAGAACGGAATGTCTACCCACTCCATTATTCTTGCCTGGGCAGTGTCATGGACAGAAGAGCCAGGCAGGCTACAGCCCATGGGGTCATGAAAAGTCTGACACCACTGAGCAGCTGAACAACAGCAACAATCCTGCATCCATCTGACAACAGAAGAAAGCCAGCTGGGTATGTGATGGGTCATCACCACCCCGACCCCCCTCCCTGTGCTCATATGCTTGGTGCCCTTTGTCCACCGTGCAGTGTGACACTAGGGGTTGTCCTTCCCCTCCTCCCCCTGTGACGGAGAGCTCTTTGAAGGCAGATTCTCTCTGCCTTTTGTTTTGGTGGTCCTAACTCCTACCAGAGCAATTTAGCATCAGATAGGTGTCTTATGAATATTTGGCAAATGAGTAAATGAGAGATGCAAAGTCTGTGTGTGAGGAATAGACTACTTTCAAGGTGGCCCAGGAAGAGAGAGTAGCTGAAATTATTTTCTCCCTCCATTTTATTGAGATGTAACTGACCTGCAACAGGAAAAAGTTTAAGGTGTATAACATAATGACTCGTGAAATTATGACCACAAAGTGACAGGCAGAATTATTCCCAAGGATGTCTGTCATCACACAGACATCCCTGTAGCTCTGAGATTTCTCCCATCCACTTCTCCAGACGTGGGTTAAATGAGCTAAAGGCTCTTCTTCAATTATTTTCTTTTTTTTTCCCATTTGTAAGGAAGGATATCTTTTCTTTATATAGGCAAAATTCAATCTCAACTAGTTATGAGACGAGGTATAAGGAAACACATGCTATGCAGAAGTGGAAAGAATGAACAAAAGAAAAGCTGAGAAAGTGTATGAGAAAAAAAATAGAAATTCTAGCCCTTTGATGATAATATGCTTTTTGACAATGGCCAATCAGTGATACCTTATTTCCATGAATGAAACTCCCAAGAACAAGTTTAGAATGCAGGTTGTATCTAGATAGGCTTGCATATCATACGGCGGTTATATTATATTATTTGAAATGCCAATTGATTATTAGAAACACATTTCTTTAGCTCTGACTACCATGTAATAGACAGGTAACTATTATATCGTTGTTAAACCCCAGTAAATACTGCTTATTGGAAACACATTTCTTTCCACTCAACAATATGATTGTATATATATCTATTACAGAAATCTTGAAACTCTACCAATTTGTGCCAAAAGCACATCTCTTTCCTTTAGAGCTCGTCAGGCTCAAGATATTGTCTCCAATGGAATACTATTAAATCCCCAGTAAGCATCTCAGTAATAAATGGTGACGGCAGCAGGAAGAGTTTGGCAGTTTGTTTAATCACTCAGAATAATAACTGGAAACAAGAGCACTCCGCACATTAAAAGCAGATTTGTTCAAAGCGTGTTGACCACTTTGTGTCTAGACTGAACTACTGCTGGATCAAATGTTCTGGACAAAAATTTGTAACAGCAAAACCCTTTTCGGGGGCCAATGAATCACTCTGTGGGTTGGATGCATTTTTCCAGCCCAGTGGATTTATCGTAGCATTCCTACGTTTTTGGATTTGGGTAGGCTCTGGGAGCCCTGGGCTGGAGCTCAGGCTGAGGTTGTGTAATTAAAGAAGAAAAAGGAACAGAGTTTAAAGAGCTGAGAGGATGTAAGCCCAGTCTAACACGCTCACACTAGACAAGTGAGGCGAGGAAGCTGAGCAAGCCGAGGCGACTGGTTAGTTCTGGTCCATTTACCCAGGTTCTGGTCCATTTACCCTTTTCAGAGAATGTAATAGATACACAAAATCTAAACACAGTTCTGTATTACATTTTTTCTTCCCCACTAAAGGGAAAAAAGCTTTAATTCCTCTGGAACTGGATGGAGGGTAAAAGATATTCACTGTTTTATAATTATATTTATTTCCAGCTTCATGATGGTTTAGGATAGTAAGAAAGAATGTGGTTCATATGGTAGTTATGCAGCCAGGCTAACATCTAGCTTGTCAGTGGGGGAAATAGTGAAATACCTTTTAATAGGATGGTAAATAGAGTGCATGAGGCACCCACCTCAACATCCCAGCAGTGTGGTGCCCTCCCCAAGCCTCGCACAAACTGGCACCTAGAAAGTTAACACTACATGCTCCTTTAGAGCCGTCTCTGTCCACTACGACTGGGTTAGTGTCTGAACATTACCGGTTATCACATATTTATGAATGTGACAATATGCTTTCCTAAAGACGCCAGTCCCAAGAATTGGGAGAGGTGGTCTCTAAGTTACATAAACTTAGTTAATAGAATGGACCTAAATACTGAACATGAGACTTCCACAACAATCTGGTCTTCCAATAATAATAATAATAATAATAATAGCTATTGAGTGCTTGCTAGGTGGCAAGTCATCTTCCATGTTCCTGACATGCATTAACTGATTTAATTGACTCGTTTCACCTTCACTGCAGTTCAAGGAACTGAATTATCACATACTGGATATGGCAGAGTAGGATCAAATCAGCTGTTTTACGGTTTCTTTATTCATTTGGCTGTCCCGGGTCTTTATTGCAGTACACGGGCTTTTTCTCCAGCTGTGGCAAGCTGGGACTGCTCTCTAGCTGTGGTGCGCAAGCTTCTCACTGCGGCGGCTCCTCTTGTGTGGAGCACAGGCTCTAGGCATGCAGGCTTCAGTAGTTGCAGCTCATGGGCTCAGGAGTTGTGGTGCACGGGCTTAGTCGCCCTGTGGCGTGTGGCATCTTCCCGGAACAGGAACTGAACCTGTGTCCCCTGCACTGGTTGGTGGATTCTCAACCACTGGACCAGCAGGGAAGACCCTCAAGTCAGCTATATGTGAATTGAAGAATAGCAACTGAGGCAAATTTTGAGAAGGGATCTAAAACCCCACAGTTACATTCACAGTCTGCATAATATGGGTGTCAGGATTGCTATCAGTGTTTTTGTGTCTTCACTCTCCTGAAGATTGGGGCATCCACGTTGCATAAAAATGGGATCTCCCCCATGCCTGTTACTTCGTGCCTGGTTATTGTCACCCAGCAACATCCTATGGGGGCTTCCCAGGAGGTTCAGTGCATACAGAATCCACCTGCAATGCAGGAGACACAGGACATGCAGGTTTGATCCCTGGGTTGGGAAGATCCCCCGGAGGAGGGGATCTTCAGTACTCTTGCCTGGAGAACCGCTTGCACAGAGGAGCCTGGTGGGTGACAGTCCATGGGGTCATAAAAAGTCAGGCACAACTGAGCACACACACAGCATCCTGTGAACATTTCCTTGCCCTTTCGTCTTTTAGATCTCCAATGACTATGTAGCATCTCATTTTAGATAAATATTTGCTGAGGGACTAGATAAAAGAGTTCTATGTACACACTATAATTTATGCAATCCCTCTGATACTTCTGAACACTTAAACTTGGCCTGAATCCTCACGGTAAGAGACATAGAATAGTGAACATCTTTGCACAGATATTTTAATATACATCTAATCAATTCCTAAATGTGGCATTCCTGGGTGAAAAGATATGCACATGTTAATGTGTTTGACATGCACTGCCAAATCACCCTCCAGAAATGTGGTTCCAATTTACATACCCGCCTTTGGAATATGAGTGTCCATTTCTCGGTACTCTGCCCAGCACTCAATAATTACTCCTTTAACTCATTGCCAGTTTGAGACAAAAATGATATTTCATTGTTGCTGTAATTTTCATTTCTTTGGCTGTGAGTGTAGTTGAAAAAATTTTCAACTTGTTCATTTGTCATTTATATTTCTTAATTGGTAAATTGCTAGTTCACATCTTTTTCCTTAATTTCTACTGTGGTAGAAATTCTTATTGAAAATGTGTTTTTTTAAGTTGATTTGTAAGAGCTCAATATATTGAGAATAATAGTACTTTTCATCAATCTCTACCCCCAAAAAAATCTTTCCTTATTGATAATTTAATCTATTCTTTTTTTAGTTTGGGAAAAAATGTATTTTCAGGTAATCATATATATGGGCTTCCCTGCTGGCTCAGAGGGTAAAGCATCTGCCTGCAATGTGGAAGACCCCAGTTCAATACCTGGGTTAGGAAGATCCCCTGGAGGAGGGCATGGAAACCCACTGCAGCATTCTTGCCTGGAGAATCCCATGGACAAAGGACTGGTAAGCTACAGTCCGTGGGGTCACAAAGAATCAGACACAACAGAGGACACTTTCACTCTCAATCACGTATATGAATACTTTCCCTTTCAATTGTTTAAAAGCTTTATGTTATTATTATGTAAATGTTTAAGTTGATGTTGTTAATTTTCTTACATATTTATGTTTCATCATTTCTGTCTATAATCTACCTGTAATTATATTTTGCAATAGTGTTCATTGTAAGAAATATGTTAATTTTTAAAGAAATATTAAATAAATATAATTTGGGGGTAAATCCATTCTTTATCCAATAACTTGGAGAGCTAGCTTATTAAGTACTAAGTCATATATACAATAATATCTTATAGTATATTATATATGAATATATAAATAATACAGCACATGCATAAATATTTTAGGGCTTTCCAAGTGGTGCTAGTAGTAAAGAACCCTTCTGCCAATGCAAGAGACACAACACACACAAGTTCAGTCCCTGAGTCAGGAAGATCCCCCGGAAGAGGGCACAGCAACCCACTCCAGTATTCTTGCCTGGAGAATCCCCATGGACAGAGGAGCCTGGTGGGCTACAGTCCACAGGGTCCCAGAGCTGGACACGACTGAGCACACACACACACACACCTTAATATCTAGTTAATAATATATTATATATGAGTTCTTATTATCCTCCTTGAGTAGTTAGTGCTATACTTTTGTAATTACTGTAGGTTCATGATAAATTATAAACAGACTACTTAACAGTGAAACAGTCTCATTCTTCTTTTCTTGCCTCTTTCCCTCCACTTAGTCTTAAAATTTGGAAAGAAAATTACCCTGGCGTGACACTTGTTAAACTATCATTAAAATTAAAAACTTTTTTAAATTAATTAGGGGGAGAACTAATACATTTAATGTATTTTTGTCCCCATCCAGGAGGAAAGTAATCTTTTCTTTTTTAATATATTTTTATGTCACTCCAGAAAGTTTTGTGGTATTTGCCATATGCATGTTTTTAAAGTATTCCTGTATGTTATTGTAAATGGAGTATATTTTGCTGTTTTATTTTAATCGCTAATTGCTGCATAAAAGAAAGTTGATTTTATAGTTAATTTTTTAATTTAATGATTTTTGTACAATTTTTCAGTAAATGACCCACTTATCAAAACTTCCTTTTTAAAACCTTCTATTTTTAGGTGGAAAATAATATAATTTACGCCCAACAATGTTTTTGTCTCTCTTTTTCCACTAGTAATATCATTTCTATTTTTCTTGATTTGCTGTATTACCTAGAATGTCCAGGAAAAAAAAATCTTTTAAATTATGATGGTCAGCATACTGAGCTTGTTTATTTTAATAGAAATGCCTATGATATTTCACCCTAAAGTATATTTCAGTATATACATTTGAAGTGGTTTGAAGTAGTTAGGTTAAGGAAGTAACCTTCTGATCTTAGTTCCAAGTGGTTTTAGCTCGATTGGACTCATAGGTAAATAACTTAATCCAAGATAAAGGAAACAACATGAGTTCAAAGTCAAGCACCATGTCGCCAAGACCAGTCAGACATCCTGTACATAACGGATTACCCTTGATTTCAATAACAACTGTGTCAGGATGTATAATCATTCTACATTTGATCTAGATCTGACACCTCCGATGACATCTGTTAGCTCATAATCTCCTTGCCAGCCAGAACACGCCCCGTGTTTGCCACAAACAGAATATGGCAACCATAATAAAAGGCAAACATGTAAACAAGATTGTCCCTCGGCGGGCTGGGTTTATTCAGATGGAGTCCTGGGGCTGTCATGCCCTCATTTCTTTAATCCTATAGTCATCACAATCCGGGTGCAATTTTGGACTTCGAGAAATGAATAGCAATTTAGGTAGTTACATTTTGAAATAATTACTCTGGAAAGACGTGAGCACATCTACTGAGCCATCTAGTGGCTGCAGAGAGCACCTGACAAGGATGTCAACAGCGGTGCGGTCTTCAATTTCAGAACAAAAGTTGACAGGAACAGAGACGCAGACATAGAAAACAGACGTGTGGACACGGGGAGGAAGGAGAGGTGTGGGACGAATTGAGAGAGCAGCACTGATATCTATCCACTGCCATGTGCAAAACAGCTAGTGGGAAGGTGCTGTGCAGTGCAGGGAGCTGGGCTCCGTGCCCTGGGATGACCTGGAGGGCCGGGATGGGAGGTGGGGAAGGAGGCTCAACAAGGAGGGGATGCTGCTGCTGCTGCTGCTGCTGCTAAGTCGCTTCAGTCGTGTCCGACTCTGTGCGACCCCATAGATGGCAGCCCACCAGGCTCCCCCATCCCTGGGATTCTCCAGGCAAGAACACTGGAGTGGGTTGCCATTTCCTTCTCCAATGCATGAAAGTGAAAAGTGAAAGTGAAGTCGCTCAGTCGTGTCCAACTCTTAGCGACCCCATGGACTGCAGCCCACCAGGCTCCTCCATCCATTGGATTTTCCAGGCAAGAGTACTGGGGTGGGGTGCCATTGCCTTCCCCAAGGAGGGGATATAGGTGTGCAAATAGCTGATTCACGTTGTTGTGCAGCAGAAACTAATACACTATTGTAAAGCTATCATCCTCCAACAACAACAAAAAATACTGAAAAGGAAAAATGAATGGGACGACAACCCCCACCCCCGTCATCCCTGCTAGACTGTCCAACATCAACAGTCCAGGACTTAACTTTGCACACAATAGGCGTGCCATTGTTTCTGATCTGCAAGGGATTTGATCAATGAATAGAAGAATAACTGGATTGATGCTTTAGCAAATACTGTTTAGAGATGCATTTACGTTACCTGTGTAACAACAGCCAATAATGAAAAACAGAAAACGTAGGCAAACGCAGTATCATATTTAACTCAGGGCCACCAACAAGGTAAAGAATAACATGAGTAAAGATAAGCAGCTAGTGTGTGTGTATATGCACAAACCATGACTGCTAAGAGGGCAGCATTTTAGTTAGCAAAAATGCATTCCTAATGAAGGTAAAATTCATGGTTCTTAAAGTAATCCACCAGATTTTGACAGTGATATAATTACAAAAGCTATCTTTCATCTTTTCCTTAAATTTCTGCTTCTGTCTACATAAAAACACACGACCACAAAATCAAGCAAACAAAAAGAGAGTTATCTTGGATCATAGCTGAGAATGCTGAAGAACAAAGATAAAGCAAATTGATAGCTTTTGAATCTTAATAGGGTTTGTCACCTCCTGGAGTGTGTAAATTGAAGACATCTGTCTGGTCTAAAATAAATTCCAAAAATCCCAAACTAATTGCCTCACATACACAATGCAAAACCTCAGAATTCCATGCGAAAATAAACCTTCATTTAGAAAATAAACTTCATACAATTATGATAAAAGGGGACCTGTCAATAAGCCAGTGCTTAATACAGAAGGATTATTTTGAAATAAACTTCTTCATTGCTCATTAGAATTGGAAAGAACTGTGAAAATAGATCCTTATACCCAGGTCCTTAGGCATGCGGTGGCATTTGAAGGGGCTTAGCTAAAACTAATACACGTTTACATCAGAAGCCTTGGTTGAATTTTTGGCAATTATGTTAATTTGTAACACACGAAAGAGGAAAATACTGTGTTTTTTTCTTATCTGACCATTGAAAAACAAATGGAAATGCATCAGAATCATTCCCGACATAAAGGCCAGGCAAGTTGCATCACTGCATCTCACATCTGTGAAGAGCTGTTCCTCCTTGCATCAGTTCATCCCGAAGGGACTTCGTGTTGCTTGCCAAGTGATGTGAAAGAAAAGGCTATTTAAAATTTTTAACACGGAGGCCAACATTGGCAAACTCTTTCCTAGAAAGCATCTGAATGTATTAGGAATACTTTGATGTGATATTGCAGGATTGAGAGACAGAGGGAGAGGGTTTCATTCATTACTGTTCTAATTCAGATACAAGAGCACCACACGGTCAGAGCCCTTTTTAAAATTTTTTTTTTGGGGGGGATATAATTGCTTTACAGTGTTGCTAGTTTCAGGTGTACAACATCGTGAATCAGCCATATGTATACATATATCTCTTCCCTCATGAACCTCCCTCCCCCCACCCCCCCATTCCACCCCTAGGTCATCTCAGAGCATCGAGCTGAGCTCCCAGGGCTGTGCCTCCCGCCAGCTATCTATTTTACACATGGTAGTGGATTTACGTCTGTGTTACTCTCTCAGTTCGTTCCCGCTCTCTCCTTCCCTTGCTTGTGTCCTCAAACAAGTGCATTCTCTACATCTGTGCCTCTATTCCTGCCCTGCGAGTGTGTCCATCCGTACCATTTTCTAGATTCCGTGTGGTGTGTGTGCTTAGTCGCTCAGTCACGTCTGATCCTGTGCAACCCCCGTGTATAGCCCACCAGGCTCCTCTGTCCATGGGGATTCTCCAGGCAAGAATACCGAAGTGGGTTGCCATTCCCTTCTCCAGAGGATCTTCCCAACCCAGGGATTGAACCCAGGTCTCCTGCATTGCAGGCAGATTCTTTTCCATCTGAAGCACCAGGGAGCCCCCTAGATTCTATATATATGTGCGTTAATGCACAATAGTCATTTTTCTCTTTCTGACTTCTGTCAGTCTGTATCACCAGCTCTAGGTTCATCCACATCACTTCAACTGATTCCATTTCATTCCTTCTAATGGCTGAGTAATATTTTGCATATATGCACCACACCTTCTTTATCCACTTATCTGTTGATGGACAGTCAGCACTCTGAATTGCAAGCAAATCACACTAAACTTTAGCAAGTTTAACAGGAAAATGTATTGATTCACATAGCTAAGCTACAGGAAAGACAGAATCCTGGCGTTCCCAGGGATGGCTGAATGGTGGCTGGAGTGGTCGAGGATGCTATTTGAACTAGCTTTACCTTGGAAAGATGCTACCTCATGCAGTTCAAAAGATCTCAAGGAAGGACTCCTACCCGCTTAGCTGAGCTTTCTGCTCTTTTCTCCAGTCCCGGTGGCTTCAGAGAGAAGTCTATGCAGAAGCTCGGTCACTACCCTGACCCCTAGATCAGGGTGAGTGGGATGGCGGGGGGTGGGGGGGGGGTGGTCAACACAGAAAGAGAGCAGGATGGCTACTCTCAGAAGGGAACCAGGCTTTCTACTTTTCCAAAACTGCAGAGCCCGTGGGGTCTAAATGATCCCTTTCCTTGTTCCCTCCTGCCCTTTTATCCGATGCCTTTTCTATATTTGCCTCTACATATTATCTCTCTCTTGCGCTCTCTCTCTCCATCCTGTCCCAGTCTCAATAAACCTTGTCCCTTTAATTTTAGTCTTTTAAGTTTGTAATCAGTGTGTGATGCCAATTACAAGCTATACTCTGCTTCTGTTGTCTCCCAGGCAGGCTCTTCAGGTAGCTGGATCACAGAATGATTCAAGCTATGATTCAAATAGGCAAAGAAAATGGAGTTTCTTTGGTCCTTCAACTGGATCCAATCTTTCCTAAAAGCTCCACCCACTGGGTAGCAAAAGACTATGATAACATGGAAGTAAGATTTTCTGTTGTACTGAAGATCATGACGATGACAACAACGAGGGGGACAGGCTTCCGTCTTTTCCGTACTTCTCTTAGGAAATTAGTTCCCCCAGGCTGTCCTCATACTTGCAATCTCAGCACTGACATAAACACATTGTTGGCTTTTGTGACAGACTGAAAAGTGTGAGATTCAGCATATTTTATTCCTCCAGATCTGAATAGACTGAGACCTGAGGTAGTAGACTGGAGGTGAAGCCCACTCGTCTGCTTACAAAGAATGAAGACTTTGATAACAGGGAACCAACAGCAAGTACTAATTGATTTTCTAGAAGTCATATAATCATAAAACAGAGAAGAAGGAAGATCAAAATGATATGATTATCTTCCTAATTGGACTAAAGATAAGCATCTAAGAGTCATTAACAGAGACTAGCAGAGCTATAGGTGTGAGGTTATCAAAGAAAATCGTACAGGTTCAGAAGAGAGGGAGAGATAACGAAATTTGTAGAACATCAATATTGTAGATGCAAAAAAATAGCAAAGCAAAAAGAAAGCTCTGAGGTATGCTAGTAGCGAAAAAGGCAGGAAGAGAGCTTAAAAGAGAGTGCATGCTAAGTCACTTTAGTCATCTCCAGCTATTTGCGACTCTGAACTGTAGCCCGCCAGGCTCCAGTGTCCATGGGATTCTCTAGGCAAGAATACCAGAACGGGTTGCCATTTCCTTCTCCAGGAAATCTTCCTGGCCCAGGGATCAAACGTTGCTGGCAGTTTCTTTACCATCTGAGCCAACAGGGAAACCAACAACAGGTAAATGCATATTAACAAGGGTATATTGTGATTGACATAAACACACAACTATATATAAAATAGGTGACTAATAGTATAGCACAATAAGAAGCTACAGTATGGTACAGGGAACTCTACTCAATCCTCCGTAATGACTCTGTTGAGATAGGAAAAGAAGTTGAAAACAGAGTGGATATGTGTATATGGATACATAACCGATTCACTTTGCTGTGCAGGAGAAACTAACATAGCATTTTTTTTCCCTAAATTAAATGTTTTATTTTGTATTGGAGTATAGTTAATTAGAAGGCAATGGCAACCCACTCCAGTGCTCTTGCCTGGAGAATCCCATGGACAGAGGAGCCTGGTGGGCTGCCGTCTATGGGATCGCACAGAGTTGGACACGACAGAAGCAACTTAGCAGCAGCAGCATAGTTAACTACCAGTGTTGTGATAGTTTCAGGTGAACAGCAAAGGGACTCAGCCATACATATACATGTATCCATTCTCCCCCAGGGTTCCCTGGTAGCTCAGTTGGTAAAGAAACCACCTGCAATGCAGGATAACCCTGTTTGGATTCCTGGGTTGCAAAGATCCGCTGGAGAAGGGATAGGCTACCCACTCCAGTATTCTTGGGTTTCACTTGTGGCTCAGCTGGTAAAGAATCCACCCGCAATGCAGGAGACCTAGGTTTGATTCCTGAGTTGGGAAGATCCCCCTGGAGAAGGGAAAGGCTACCCACTCCAGTATTCTGGCCTAGAGAATTCCAAGGACCATATAGTTTATGGGGTTGCAAAGAGTCAGACACAACTGAGTGACTTTCACTTTCACTTTCATTCTCCCCAAAGGGGCTTCCCAAACCCTCCTGCCAATGCAGGAGGGTTGGGCTTCAAACCCTCAGTCAGGAAGATTCCCTGGAGGAGGGCATGGCAACCCAGTCTACTATTCTTGCCTGGAGAATCCCATGGACAGAGGAGCCTGGCAGGCTACAGTCTATAGGATCCCAAAGAGCTGGACACGACTGAAGGGACATAGCACATACATTCTCCCCCAAATCCACCTCCCACCAAGACTGGTACATAACACTGAGTGGAGTTCTCTATGTATGCAGCAGATCCTTGCTGGTTATCCATTTTAAATGGATATTTAAATGCAGTGTAACACAGCACTTTAAATAAACTATACTCCAATAAAACATTTTTTTTAATGGTCTAGAAGAAAGTACCTAAATTGCTCATAGTAGTCACTGCAAAGGAGGGGATTGGTGTTGGAAAGGGTCATGAAAGTCACCTAGTGTACTTTCTCAGCATTTTATTTTTTTACAGAAATAATCTATTCATATATCGTTTAGCACTTAAATTTAAGACTTAAAAGGATCTGAGAAATAAACGCCAATAATAGTGGCTTTCTCTTAGGAAGAGCCTACGATTTGGGCTGGAGGATATAAGTGAAAGAAGAATTGAAGTATATATTAGTTCCACAATCTTAGTTGCTTGAGTTTTCAAATGCATAGGATTTTTCATGTAACTCAACAAATAAATTCTAAAATATGTCAGCCTACATGTACCAATTCAAAAATGGATTACAGCACATAATAGATTCCATTTATATGAGGATTTTGTATAGAATAATTTAGCCAGCAATTTAGATCACTGAAGAAAGTGTGGACTGTTGACTAAATGGCTCTAAAATTATGGTATTTCTATTTAGAAAATAGATTTTTGAGTTTCCACAGAAATAAATTCTAAGTGCAGTTAAGGACCTAAATGTAAAAGCAAAACCACATATAAATATCAATGTGCTTATTAATTTCTAGATAGGGGTGGTCTTCTAAAACTTGACTCAAAGAAAATGCATGTATAGAAAATCTATTAACATCTAAAATGTATTTATATGAGAAAAGATACAATAAGGAATATTAAGAGACTAAGAAACACTGTGAAAAATACTTGAAACATTTAAACATAAAGAATTAATAACCAGATAAATATAGAAAATCTGCAGTAAGAAAAAGACAAATAAATGAAGGAAAAAGAAGAGGGAATGCAAATGGCCAATGCACACAGAAAAAGATGCTCAATTTCTCTTTGTAATTCAGGGAACACAGCTTAATAGCATGGCATTTTCTTCTTCTTAGATTGGTAAAATAAAAGGGACCATTAATAGCCAGTACTGGTGGATGTCAATCAGTTCATGTATAGTATTACCATTAGTTTACTTATTTTGGAAGATAAAAACACTCAGAATTACTTATTACAGGATGAGATATAATTTCATCCTCCTATTATCAGAACAACTCAGAATTATTTATTACAGGATGAGATATAATTTCATCCTTCTAATATAAAAAACAAAATAAAATTCTCTCTCTCAAGGTACAAATGTATAAACTTGTACAGAAATGGGTTCACAGGGATCAGCGGTTGCCTCCAAGGTCCCTGGTCTTGAGAGATAGGTCCCAGAGCTCGGGAAGACGTGCCAGAAAAACAAGGGAGTGATTCACTTTCTCTCACCGTTCAGGGTTTTAGAGAGAAAATAGAATCCATATGTTCCTCCCAGAATAAAAAGAGAAAAATTATTATGATATTGAGAAGTCACAGGTACATGTTTACGGAGGCTTAAGATGACAGTAGCTATTCGAATCCTCAGACCCCGAAGCTGGGGTCCCCAGCCTGGCTCTGCAGCATCTCTTCCATGAGACCTTGGGGAAATCATTCAGCAACTCTGGATGTTAATTTCCTCACCTGGAAAAATGGAAATTTCATAACTAGCATGGTATTATTTACCATTGCTTTGAGAACTAAGTGCATTGTTATATGAAAGGGTTTTACAATCTATAAAGTGCTATTCCAATGTCAGAATCAAGAATAGCTCCACATATACTTTTCAGTTAACATCTAGCTCTTGATGAATGGTTTTTAATATAATTATTTATTTATTTTTGGCTTTGCTGGGTCTTCATTGCTGCCTGGACTTTTCTCTAGTTGTGAGCAGGGGCCACTTTCTAGTAGCAGTGTGGAGGCTTCTCGTTGTGCTGGCTTGTTGGGTTGCAGAGCTCAGGCTCTAGGGCTCACAGGCTTCAGTAGTTGTGACTCCCAGGCTCTACAGCACAGACTCAACAGTTGTGGTGCACGGGCTTAGTTGCTCTGAGGCATGAAGGATCTTCCTGCATCAGGAATTGAACCCATGTCTCTTGAATTGGCAGGAGGATCCTTTATCACTCAGTCACCAGGGAAGCCTACTGATGAAGGCTTTAAAAACCATATTTCAAGTTCAAATAAAATCCGCTTAAGGTAGATTAATCCAACATCCATTAGATCATCAAAAAAGCAAGAGAGTTCCAGAAAAACATCTACTTCTGCTTTATTGACTATGTCAAAGCCTTTGACTGTGTGGATCACAATAAACTGTGGAAAATTCTGAAAGAGATGGGAATACCAGACCACCTGACCTGCCTCTTGAGAAACCTGTATGCAGGTCAGGAAGCAATAGTTAGAACTGGACATGGAACAACAGACTGGTTCTAAATAGGAAAAGGAGTACATCAAGGCTGTATATTGTCACCCTGCTTATTTAACTTCTATGCAGAGTACATCATGAGAAACGCTGGGCTGGATGAAGCACAGCTGGAAACAAGATTGCCGGAAGAAATATCAATCACCTCAGATATGCAGATGACACCACCCTTATGGCAGAAAGTGAAGAACTAAAGAGCCTCTTGATGAAAGTGAAAGAGGAGAGTGAAAAAGTTGGCTGAAAGCTCTACATTCAAAAAACAAAGATCAAGTTATCCGGTTCCATTGCTTCATAGCAAATAGATGGAGAAACAGTGGAAACAATGGCACACTTTATTTTCCTGGGCTTCAAAATCACTGCAGATGGTGACTGCAGCCATGAAATTATAAGGACGCTTACTCCTTGGAAGGAAAGTTATGACCAACCTAGACAGCATATTAAAAAGCAGAGACATTACTTTGTCAACAAAGGTCCATATAGTCAAGGCTATGGTTTTTCCAGCCATTATGTATGGATGTGAGAGTTGGACTATAAAGAAAGCTGAAAAAAAAAAAAATCAAACAGAAAACACATACACACACAAAAGAAAGCTGAGCACTGAAGAATTGATGCTTTTGAACTGTGGTGTTGGAAAAGAGCCTTGAGAGTCCCTTGGACCGCAAGGAGATCCAACCAGTCCATCCTAAAGGAGATCAGTCCTGGGTGTTCATTGGAAAGACTGATGTTGAAGCTGAAACTCCAATACTTTGGCCACCTGATGCAAAGAGCTGACTCATTTGAAAAGACTCTGATGCTGGTAAAGATTGAGGGCAGGAGGAGAAGGGGATGACAGAGGATGAGATGGTTTGATGGCATCACCAACTCAATGGACATGAGTTTGAATAAACTCTGGGAGTCAGGGATGGACAGGGAGGCCTGGCGTGCTGCAGTCCATGGGGTCTCAAAGAGTCGGACATGACTGAGCAACTGAACTGAACTGAACTGAAAGTAGATTACAGAATATCTGATTGATTATCTGTTCTGTCTCTCTCTCTCTCCTTTCCTCTTTTCCTTCTCTTTTCTTTCCTCCTTACCTCCTTTGACTTTGTTGTTTAAATTTTTAAATGACAATTAAAATTTTAAAGGTTTTAGATATTATGAATAAAGCAAAATTAAGTGGAGAAAATCACTAGACCATTCAGATATGACCTAAATCAAATCCCTTATGACTATACAGTGGAAGTGAGAAATAGATTTAAGGGACTAGATCTTATACACAGAGTGCCTGATGAACTATGGATGGAGGTTCATGACATTGTATAGGAGACAGGAATCAAGACCATCCCCAAGAAAAAGAAATGCAAAAAAGCAAAATGGCTGTCTGGGGAGGGCTTACAAATAGCTGTGAGAAGATGGGAAGCAAAAAGCAAAGGAGAAAAGGAAAGTTATACCCATTTGAATGCAGAGTTCCAAAGAACAGCAGGGAGAGATAAGAAAGCCTTCCTCAGCTATCAGTGCAAAGAAATAGAATAAAACAATAGAATGGGAAAGACTAGAGATCTCTTCAAGAAAATTAGAGATACCAAGGGAACATTTCATGCGAAGATGGGCTTGATAAAGGACAGAAATGGTCTGAACCTAACAGAAGCAGGAGATATTAAGAAGAGGTGGCAAGAATACACAGAAGAACTATACAAAATGATCTTCATGACCCAGATAATCATGATAGTGTGATCACTTACCTAGAGCCAGACATCCTGGAATGTGAAGTCAAGTGGGCCTTAGAAAGCATCACTACGAACAAAGCTAGTGGAGGTGATGGAATTCCAGTGGAGCTATTTCAAATCCTGAAAGACGATACTGTGAAAGCGCTGCACTCAATATGCCAGCAAATTTGGAAAACTCAGCAGTGGCCACAGGACTGGAAAAGGTCAGTTTTCATTCCAATCCCAAAGAAAGGCAATGCCAAAGAATGCTCAGACTACTGCACAATTGCACTCATCTCCAGTACTCTTGCCTGGAAAATCCCATGGACAGAGGAGTCTGGTAGGCTGTGGTCCATGGGGTTGTGAAGAGTCGGACACAACTGAGCGACTTCCCTTTCACTTTTCACTTTCATACATTGGAGGAGGAAATGGCAACCCACTCCAGTGTTGTTGCCTGGAGAATCCCAGAGACAGGGGAGCCTGGTGGGCTGCCATCTATGGGGTCACACAGAGTCGGACATGACTGAAGTGACTTAGCAGCAGCAGCAGCAGCACACGCTAGTAAAGTAATGCTTAAAATTCTCCAAGCCAGGCTTCAGCAATACGTGAACCATGAACTTCCAGGTGTCCAAGCTGGTTTCAGAAAAGGCAGAAGAACCAGAGATCAAATTGCCAACATCCGCTGGATCATTGAAAAAGCAAGAGAGTTACAGAAAAATATCTATTTCGGATTTATTGACTATGTCAAAGCCTTTGACTTTGTGGATCACAATAAACTGTGGAAAATTCTGAAAGAGATGGGCATACCAGACCACCTGACCTGCCTCCTGAGAAACTTGTATGCAGGTCAGGAAGCAATAGTTAGAACTGGACATGGAACAACAGACTGGTTCTAAATAGGAAAAGGAGTACATCAAGGCTGTATATTGTCACCCTGCTTATTTAAATTATATGCAGAGTATATCATGAGAAACGCTGGGCTGGATGAAGCACAGCTGGAATCAAGATTGCTGGGAGAAATATCAATCACCTCAGATATGCAGATGACACCACCCTTATGGCAGGAAGTGAAGAAGAACTAAAGAGCTTCTTGATGAAAGTGAAAGAGGAGAGTGAAAAAATTGGCTTAAAGCTCAACATTCAGAAAACTAAGATCATGGCATCTGGTCGCATCACTTCATAGCAGATAGATGGGGAAACAGTGGAAACAGTGGCTGACTTTATTTTTCTGGACTCCAAAATCATTGCAGATGGTGATTGCAGCCATGAAATTAAAAGATGCTTACTCCTTGGAAGGAAAGTTATGACCAACCTAGATAGCATATTAAAAAGCAGAGACATTGCTTTGCCAACAAAGGTCTGTCTAGTCAAGGCTATGGTTTTTCCAGTGGTCGTGTATGGATGTGAGAGTTGGTCTGTGAAGAAAGCTGAGCACTGAATAATTGGTGCTATTGAACTGTGGCGTTGGAGAAGACTCTTGAGAGTCCCTTGGACTGCAAGGAGATCCAACCAGTCTATCCTAAAGGAGATCAGTCTTGGGTGTTCATTGGAAAGACTGATGTTTAAGTTGAAACTCCAATACTTTGGTCACCTGATGTGAAGAGCTGACTCACAGGGAAAGAACGATGCTGGTAAAGATTGAGGGCAGGAGGAGAAGGGGATGACAGAGGATGAGTGTTGGATCCCATCATCAACTCGATGGACATGGGTTTGGGTGGACTCTGGGAGTTGTTGATGGACAGGGTGGCCTGGCGTGCTGCAGTTCATGGGGTTTCTAGGAGTCAGACACGACTGAGTGACTGAACTGAACTCTTGTTAATACCACTTAGACTTAACAACTATTAATATTTTTCTCTTGGTTGTTTTCAAAATAAAGAAAAAGGTATCATTCCTTTTAAACACTATCTCTAGTCCGTTTCCTTTCTTTACTTACCAATAATGATCATAAGTCTACTTTATAAACTCCAGCACTATTTATAACTTCATGTACATAATATGTCCATTAAGGCCCCTATGGCTGTGAGTACTGTTCCTTATGGATGTTTTTAAAAAATCGTATACGAGGTAGATATTACAGCTCCCAACTCTTTCTTTGAGTTGAAGTTACAACATTTGCAAAACCTTATGGTTTTGCAAATTCTTATGGTTTCATGCACCACTTTTTAGGTTAGAAGCTTTGGAATAGAAAAGAATGAACATTTATGAATCCTCTATTATATGGGCAGTAGACACTGACCTGCATTATTTCAGTTTTTAAGATAACTACATACAAGTTTTGTCTCCTCATTGGCCAAATTGGTTAAAGATGTTGTTGGGTTGTTGCAGAAGCTCTTCGCTTCCCAGATGAACACCAGGTCCGAGCCACCCTGGCTCCCTTGCATGGTTGCAGAGTCTAACAGGTTTGCCTGTGGCCTCTTTTGCCTCCTCTAGTTTCTTTCCACATTAGTCAGAGTGAGGTCTTGACACTTCTACCCAAGGCCCTCTTATAGCTTGTCACCTAGAGTTAAGAATTCGGACAGTGGCTGCAAAAAGCCTGCACCACTCGGCCCCTGTTCTCTCTCTCTGACCTGTCTCCTGGTGCTTCCGTTACAGCTGCACTGGCCTCTGTGCATTTCCAAGGACACCCCAGGCGTGCCCCTGCCCAGAACATTGTCAAGGTGCTACCAGTTGTCTTCCTGTGCTTGAGCATTCTGCCCTTAGATATCCTCAAGTCATGCTCTCCATTTCATTGTAGCCGGCTGCTGCCTTCTGACACTCTGTGTATCTGTCTCTCCTTAGGAAGCATTGCTTTATGACACACTCACTGATTCTGCCTGTCCTTCTCCCCCAAAGATGTCCGTTTCATGAAGCCAGGGATTTTTGGTTTGGGTTTGCTTTGTTTTTAAAGCCCCAAGTCGCTAGAATAGTGCAGTCACATAGTCAGTGCTCAGAAAATATTTACTAAACAAATGACTCTTCAAGTCTATTTAACCAGTTAGGTGTGGGTATGGAGTCCAAAATGAGTATCTAACTCCAAACAGTGGCTTCTTTTGTGCCAAACAGCCTCTAAGAGAAGCTCCCCAGCAAAAGATCATAGTTCACGGTGGGAACTGTTGCTGCAGACTTCAGAGAATAACTGAGTAATATCTTCATCAACAAGAGAGAACATGGGGAAGATTACACATGTGAAGAACCCAGTGGTTTCATCCTGCTCGGAGGATGGGGTGAGGGTGGGGGTGGGGAGTGGAGGGGGAGTTGCGTTTGACTCCCAGCACTTGAACCTGGAAGACTGAATCTATAAGCAGATAAACAGACACCTGCCCTTCACACTGTGAGACCGAGAACCAGATGTGAATGTTTCCATACCACTCAGAAAGGCCCTGTTTTTCTCCTGATTTAATTCAAACCTTCTCTTGCCTGGACATAAACTCAGAGAATCATTAGAAGAGTACCAATACATGAGGAAAAGATATCAAGGAAAGAAAATAAATAGCCAGATGTTTTGGAAATACCTTTGATTCATATCAAGTTTGAAGGACTTAAGCAGTTATTGGTCACGTGGGATAGAACTATTTGGGAGTTTCCTTTTTTTGTCTAAAGTCTCCCTTTTCCCTAAATCACGTACACGTCTTATTTTCAGGGTCACCCTGCTTCTTCTGCAGTTTGCTTCCTTTGACTGCAAGATGATAGGGGTAGAGTTTTGGCAGGTTCTGCAGATCTAGAGGACAGAGTTAGAACCCCCCAGGGAGCTCAATCTGTGTTTCAGGAGAAATCATGGCTCATCTGTTGAAAATCGTAGAAACCAGCCTATGAATTATTCTCCAAGGCCATTCCACTCTCACGTGTCCACCACCAAGCACCATAGCTCACTTCTTTTGTTCCTTTTACACATCAAATTGTGACAAATGCAAGTGGAAACTTTCCAGGAAAAATAAGTTTATCTTTACAAAACTCCATGGTACCCCATGGCAATTCATTATTTTTCAATTAGATTTACTGCTCGCTGGCAGTTGCCCTAGTTTAATTTTCTGCTGTTTGTTTACCGAACAAGGAAACACATAATACAAAGCATAATAAAAGTCAGATTGAGTTAATTAAATGTGGAACCAGGAAACTCTAACTCTGCCTTTTGAACAGTTTTCTCATTAGATCTCCTTGAAAAATATCATTCTTAGCTGAAATTTATTTTGACATTTGCAATACATTATTCATTCGGGTCACATTTTCTTTTCTACAACCCCAGGAAAGGAGTTGACATTAATTCACATGAGTTTGTCAGGGGATGAAGGGGGTGACAGATAGAGTGGGGACACCCAAACACTGAGATCAACTTGGGGCTCTTCTAGGGCAAGGAAGGGGGTGGTGCTGTCACCTCTTCCACAGGGCTACAGTATGTCCAGTGACCAAGACACATCAAGAAGTATTAGAACGACTTCCCTGGTAGTCCAATGGCTAAGACTCTATGCTTTCAACGGAGGGGGCCTGGGTTCCATCCCTGGGCAGGGAACTAGATCATGCATACTGAAACTAAAAGATTCTGAGTGCTTCAACCAAGGCCCAATGCAGCCAAATAAATTAAAAAAAAAAAAAAAGAGGCACTATAGGACAGGCTCTATAATTAGATTGCTTCATTTCAAGACATCTTTAGAAACTCTTTGATGCCAGTCTTGTGACTATGTTGATTTTTGCCTGCAGAATATCAGCATTTTGAAAGCAAGAACAAAATACAAACCTGTAAGAGATTGCTTTGGAGAAGTAGGGCAATGAATTCAGAAATTTCTAAAAATTCAATGGTGTTTCTTGGGTCAAATCTGTCATGTGGCTATAAAGTGCATTCGAATATATAACTTCAAAGGGCTTAGGATGGAGAGTTGAATAAACTTCTGTTTGTCTTATGGTATTGAACCACATATTTTCAATTAGAGTATATACATTATTTTCCAGGCCCATGGTTGGATTCTAATATGTGCTAGGGTTATTTAGAGGTGTAGTTTTTAAGGAGATCCTTCTGGGAATCTGTCAGAAATTCTGTCACAATATATAGCTGCTGCTGCTGCTAAGTCACTTCAGTCGTGTCTGACTCTGTGCAACCCCATAGATGGCAGTCCACCAGGCTCCCCCGTCCCTGGGATTCTCAAGGCAAGAACACTGGAGTGGGTTGCCATTTCCTTCTCCAATGCATGAAAGTGAAAAGTGAAAGTGAAGTCGTGTCCGACTCTTAGTGACCACATAGACTGCAGCCCACCAGGCTCCTCTGTCCGTGGGATTTTCCAGGCAAGAGTACTGGAGTGGGGTGCCATTGCCTTCTCCGACAATATATAGCAGTCTTATTCAAAGACCCCAGTGCTGGGAAAGATTGAGGGCAAGGGGGAAAAGGGTGTGACAGAGGATGAGATGGTTGGATGGCGTCACCAACTCAATGGACATAAAGATAGTGAAGGACAGGGAAACCTGGTGCACTGCAGTCCATGGGGACACAAAGAGTCAGACCCGACCTAGTGACTGAACAACAACAATGGACATGGGGAAAAACAAAAGGGATAGTCACTCAGTCGTATCCGACACTGCAACCCCATGGATTTTAGCCCACTAGCCTCCTTTGTCCACGGGATTCTCCAGGAAAGAATACTGGAGTGCATTGCCATTTCCTTCTACAGGGGATCTTCCTGACCCAGGGAGCAAACCCAGGTCTCCCGCATTGCAGGAAGACTCTTTACTGTCTGAACCACCAGGGAAGCCCCGGGTAATATATATATATATATATATGTCAATCCTAATCTCCCAGTTTGTCCTGCCTTGCCTTTCCCCTTCTGTGTCCACATATCCGTTCTCTATGTCTACAGAACCTGACTCTGAAAACTCAAGAAATAAAAACTTTTCAGAGGCTCAAGTGAGAATTCTTCCAGGCCAAAGTGGAGATTAAGTGGGACTAAGGACAATCACCCGAGGGGGCTTTCTAGAAATATGAGAAGGTCCTCACTGATGCAGAGAGACCTTCAGTAGCTCTGAGGTTCCTGGATACTCTCGCAAGCCATGGGATGTTTGTGAATCCCTGGAAGTGCTGCAGGTTAGCAACCAGGGGCACTGTCCCAGCTCACTGCATGTTGCCACAACAAACAAAGGAAATCAACTACTTGTCACTCAGGTGACACCCCACAGCCGGCTCCAGCTGGGGCTTCATCCTGACTCCTGACACACAGAGGATTCTCTAATCCGACAAAGCTAGCAGAAATCTGAACTTCCCGACTGTCTTTATCTGGACCTTCAGTACTTAAAGAGAAACTCATGGTAGTTTTTAAAAGAATTTCTCTTAATTCTGGATGCAAGACAAACGTGTAAGATGAGCAAAAAGAGAAAAATAGCAAGAGTATGAAGAATTTGGGTGAGTCTTAGAAAACGAAATTATGGTTGCCAGGAGAAAGGGATAGTTAGGGAGTTTGGAAAGGTCATGTACTATATTTAAAATGGATAACCAACAAGGATCTACTGTATAGCACATAGAACTCTGCTCAGTGTTATATGGCAGCCTGGATGGGAGTTTTGGGGGAGAATGGATACATGTATATATGTATGGCTGAGTCCCTTTGCTATCCACCTGAAACTATCACAAAACTATTCATCAGCTATACCCCAAAACAAAATATAAAGTTCCAAAGAAAATTTAGGTGGTTCAAAAGAGGAGGTGTCATAAAGGAATAAATTTCTAGCACAAGATTATATTCCTTCTGAGGACAAATCTCTACATCACCTTCAAGCAGACTTCTGGCTGTACTCAAGATGAACAAGATGAAACTCACCAGGGGAGAGCTAAGCTCCCATCTTTGGATGCAAGGCACTTGTTTTGCAAATGCAGCATTTTAGCATGTCTTGGAAATGGAACAAAAGTGGAAAAAAGTGGAACAAAAGTGGAAATTCAAGTGAGTTTTAGTCAACACTAAGTTTCAACTGCTTGCTGAGTGGTGTGAAAACAGTTAATACAACCTTATGCTGGATATAGGGCTTCCCAGGTGGTGCTAGTGGTAAAGAAAAAGTGAAAGTTGCTCAGTCGTGTCCGACTCTTTGTGACCCCATAGACTATATAGTCCATGGAATTCTCCAGGCCAGAATACTGGAGTGGTAGCCTTTCCCTTCTCCAAGGGATCTTCCCAACCCAGGGGCAGAACCCAGGTCTCCCCCATTACAGGTGGATTCTTTACCAGTTAAGCCACAAGGGAAGCCCAAGAATACTGGAGAGGGTAGCCTATCCCTTCTCCAGTGGATCTTCCAGACCCAGGAATCAAACCAGGGTCTCCTGCATTGCAGGCAGATTCTTTACCAGCTGAGCTACCAGGGATGCAGGAGACATGAGACTCAGCTGTGATCCCTGGGTCAGGAAGATCCCCTGGAAGAGGACATAGCCACCCACCCCAGTATTCTTGCCTGGAGAATTCCATGGATAGAGGAGTCTGCAGGCTACAGCCCATGGGGTTGTGAAGAGTCAGACATGACTGAAGCAACTTAGCATACACGCAAGCACGCATGCTGGATATACAGAAGTAGAATTGAGACTTCCATAGTGGTCCAGTGGTTAAGACTCCTTGCTTTCACTGCTGGGAGCATGGATTCAATCTTTGGCTGGGGAACTAAGATCTCACATGCTCTACAGTGTGGCCAAAATAAATAAATAAGTAAATTATATATATATATGGTATATAAAAGTAAAATTGCAACCATAGTCTGACTCTGTGTTGGTCTCATCATTGCTGAAGCACAAAGAATGAAGGATGACCAGAATGGTGAGAAGAGAGCATATGTTTGAACGAAGCATGATGCCAAGACGCTGTAGAAGTCTATGTTTTGTTTAGCCAAGAGAGGACATGAAACATCTTTCCAAGAGTTTAATAGGGTGTCTGTATGGAAGGAGGATTGTACTTAAATTTTATGACTCAAGTAAAAAACTAGGTCAAAATAATGAGATATGTCGGCCCACTAGAAAGAAAGGACTTCCTAGTATAGCTATTCAGGATAAACCAGGGCAGGGATTTGTATGTTCTGTTACTGGAAGGATCTAAGAATAGACAGGGTGAGAGTTGCTCAAACCTTGGAGTTGAACTTAATGGCCGTTACAGCTGTTCTGTTTCTATGATTGTTTGAGTCTTAATTATAAGCCCTTAAAGGGCCAGTGCTATGTAATGTATTTTTATATTCCAGAGAACCTTCCCTAGTTGAAGCATTTAACACAGCATGTTGATATTTATGGCTAGATTGTTTTTCCTTGAATCCTTGGGGCATGGGAGTTTTGCCAAGTTTTAAACAATTAGTTCCAAATAGAAAAGAGAAACTCCTAAAAGAAATATCAGAGGAAGATTATAGCATTTGTCAATCAAGTCAGCAAAATCTCGACTGATCATCAGAAAGCATATCAACCTTAAAAGATAAACATCATGACAGGTGGAACAGGAAAAGACCTCTTTTGCTGTATTTTCATATATAAGAGATACTCTGTGGCTCAGACAGTAAAGAATCTGCCTGCAATGTGGGAGACCCGGGTTCGATCCCTGGGTCGGGAAGATCCCCTGGAGAATGGAATGACAACCCACTCTGGTATTCTTGCCTGGAGAATCCCATGGACAGAGAAGTCTGGTAGGCAACAGTCCACAGGGCTGCAAAGAGTCAGACATGGCTGAGAACACACAAAAAATTTTTTTTGAATGTAATACTATAAGATAATGATTGTTGTGTATGTTAGTCAGTCACGCCTGGCTCTTTGCAACCCCATGAACTGTAGCCCTCCAGGCTCCTCTGTCCATGGGATTATCCAGGTAAGAATACTGGAGTGGGTTGCCATTTCCTTCTCCAGGGGATTTTCCCAACCACCAAACCCTTGTTATAGTTTACTTTTATTTAAGTTTTAAGCTTATGTTTTGTAAATAAATTCATAGGATTTATTCTTGTGAAACAAATAACTTTATTAAAGGATCTGATTGAACAAAGAATATGATTTTGATATTTTTAATATTTTGATGACAAAGTATATCCCTTTGGTTACAATAATTCACCACAAGTTCAAAGCGCATTCTCCAATCTAAGAAGTAGTGATTCTGCTCACTTCCCTGATCTCCTGGCTTGTTATCATAAAATTGATAATGGAGATTAGCCTGATGAAAGTAATTATCATTTAGAATTGTATATATTTATAAGGAAAGTCAAATATTTAAAATTCTATATTCCTAGGAAAGCCCACAAAGAATAACTTACTTCTGTAGCAAAAAAAGGGGAGGGGGAAGAGGAGAAAGAAACAAAAGAAAAAGAATTAAGCTACAGAAAAATCCAAACAAACTTTTTAGCCAACCCAATAGATATGGTAAGACTAGCCATTCAAGTTATCATGCATTATTCTTAGTCTGTCAATGAGGAGAAAGTGATAATAGCAGTGTCATAAGCCAGAAACAAATAAGTTGAACTTGCTTTGCTATATAGTTTTCAAAATACTTGTAGTATTTTTAAACATTTGAATTTAATGCCAGCATCAGAAAATCAGGAGACTTCATAATTTTGCATTATAAAATCTTCATTTTCATTTCATGTGAAAAATTAAAAGATCTGACCACACTGGGACTCCACTGCCTTATGGCAACAATGATCAGCAATTAAATTGTCCCCTCATGAGAGCATGCTCTTGCCACTTTGCCAAACACTCCATGACCTTGGAATGCACTAGACTTGGCCTGTCTCACTTTGGCACATGCTTGCAGCTTCACCCCTGCAGGGATTGAATTTCTGGCCCTGAGCTCAACTACACACATTTACACAAGTGAAGCGTTCAGAGAGCCTGTACCCCATTATTCCACTAGCCAGCTCTGTATACACCCTTCATTGTGGAGTCTAGAGGGAGCTTCTGGAATGAAAGTGATTCTCAAGCACCAGCCCCCCCTCCCCCATGACCGCTCCCACCACGAGAGTACTCTGAGAGGAGCCTCACATTCTACATGGGTAAGCAAGGAACTTGACCATCTGTCTGCTTGAAAAGGTTCAAGATGACCCACAGATTGCCGCAAACTGCTGTCCTCAGGAGCATCAAAGAAATTGTAAGCCCCCCTTCTCAACCCTTCTACCTATGAATAGCACAGGTGTTGGAGGGGGATAAAGGATCATGAGAAGCAGGAGACTCAATTCCTGTGATTCAGCAGTGGTGGGGCTGTGGGTTAATGATGAGGTTCATCAGTGCCCTAAGCCACGCCCAACGAAATAGCACCTGGAGTTGAAAGAATTGGGTTTATTTCTAACTACACAAGTGAGAACACACACTACAGAAAACCGGAGGTATCTCAGTAGATGGGTGGTAGAAAGAACCCAGTATAGGAATTTAGCTTTGGTTGGGTGAATTGGGGAACAGCCTAAAGATTCAGGGATTCCCTCTGGTTTGGATGTGGCCAGACAGTGGGACAAATCTATGATTGGGTATTTTATGAGTGTCACCAGGAGCTTGCTTTTATCTGCACTTAGGTGGCTCTAGTGGTAAAGAACCCACCTGCCAATGCAGAAAACACAAGAGACGTGAGTTCCATCCCTGGGTTGGGAAGATCTCCTGGGCACAGCAACCCGTTCCAGTATTCTTGCCTGGAGAATCGCATGGACAGAGGACCCTGGCAGGCTATGGCCTGGGCCATAGTGTCACAAAGAGTCAGACATGACTGAAGTAACTTAGCAAGCAAGATAAAATTACACAGTAGCCTTGTTTTGTTTCCTGTTATCATGGTCTAGGCTTCCCTGGTGGCTCAGGGGTAAAGAATCTGGCTGCCAGTGCAGGAGACTGGGGGTCCCTAGGCTGGGAAGATCCCCTGGAGAAGGAAATGTCAACCCACTCTTGCCTGGAGAATCTCCACCTTGGATGGAGAAGCCTGGCAGTCTACAGTCCATGGGGTCAAAAAGAGTTGGACTCAACTTAGAAACTAAACAATGACAACAAAGTAACCTTGCCTGAGGTTGCTGTTCCATAAAACTATGTATTGCAGGAAAACAAAATGGCCTGCTGTGAGCATCAGATGAACTTGCAATAATACCGTATTGAAGTCCAGCTGTGAAGCTGGGTTAGTGGTAGAACAGGGGCTACTTCTCCAGCCCACTCCTAGGTTGTATGAACCCCAAAGAGTTTTCAGTCTTAGCTGGAGAGTCACTCTTCTGAGACATTCTCCATCAGCTATCTAAGCCAGGATCTTCCAAAGATCTCATCCTTATGCAGTTATGATAGCTTGCTAAAATCGCAGTGCTGGCTTTGTCAGAACCTTACCAAATTAGGCTAAGAAAGGAACATTAGTTTAGGATGGACATATGATTGAGGCCAACCGTGGAGTCAGGCCTTTGAAAGAGAGATGTAAAAAAATCACTTCTCCACCTCGCTCTTGAGCAGAGATTTAAAGTTTCCAAAATGCTGTCACAGACATTAATTGATTTCATGGTAAAACAGAAAAATTATTGTCACCTGTGTGACAGGTGACACAGCAGGTCTTTGGATATCTTTCATACACTTACTACTCAGTAAAAGGCAAGAGGGACCAGAGCTGACCTCCTTGCCTCTAACATAATTGCGACTGGAGAAGAGAATGGGCAGGACAAGTGAGTTCTTGAAAGACGCTGCTGGAACCACCCCCAAAGCCTTGCATATCTTCACAGGATTACATTGTAAAGAAGCAGTCCTTTCCCTCTAATCTCCTACCCTTTTCGCGGCAAGTGACCAGTAATCCACTCCAGAATCAGGGCTCTTGCTATGAACAGAAACTACAGTAGGTCCCCTACATACAAGCCTTGTGAGCTTTCAAAGATGCAAACGTGTGTTCCGTCAACATCAGGTGTGAGGGAAACTGAAGCTTGCCCTCCATCTCCAATTGCTGACGACCCTTCAGCTCTGCCATCTCCCACGTCTTCTCCCTGCTCCATCGGTACCTCTTCCTCCCTGTTCACTCGATGCCAGCCCGTGTGCCAGCTGCGGTGCTGTACTGCTATACTCTTCAAGGTGCTGTGCTGTAAGATCAAAAATGCTTTCCGCATTTTTGTGTTTTTCTTTGTATTATTTCTGTGATAAGTATTATAAACCTATTACGGTACAGCACTATGTAGCCAATTGTGTTGGACTTATGGGCAAACTGGACTTACACGGCCTTGGAACAAGATTTCTTTTTCATATCATATTTTAAACCCTAACCAAAATCCTGTTCTGGCTGAAGGGACATTCAGTCTCCTCCAGCTCCTGCCTTCTGGGCTACACTTGAGAACCCATTTCCTTAAGTCTCCAAGTTCACCCCCAGCTTCTGCAGAAATAAATCTTCTTTCACTCCTACATCTTCTGCCTCCCCAGGAGAACAGATCCCTTTTTTTTTTTTTTTGTTACAAATATTTTTGTTGCCCTTTTATTTTTTATTTTTTTTATTTTTACTTTATTTTACTTTACAATACTGTATTGGTTTTGCCATACATTGACATGAATCCACCACGGGTGTATACAAGCTTCCAATCCCTTTTGATCTATAGCTCCTGCTGATCCAGAAGCATTTTCTATTCTACATTGTCCCAAAATATCTCTCTGGCCCCCCATCAATCAACTGATCAACACCTCTCAATATTGGTCATAAGTGAAAGTTGCTCAATCGTGTCCGACTCTTTGCAACCCCATGAACTGTAGTCTGCCAGGCTCCTTTGTCCATGGGGATTCTCCAGGCAAGAATACTGGAGTGGATTGCCATTTCCTTCTCCAGGGCATCTTCCTGACCTAGGGATCAAACCCAGGTCTCCCATATTGCAGGCAGATTCTTTACCAGCTGCGCCACCAGGGAAACCCAAGAATACTGGAGTGGGTAGCCTATCCCTTCTCCAGCAGATCTCCCCGACCCAGGAATCAAACTGGGGTCTCCTGAATTGCAGGCAGATTCTTTACCAGCTAAACTACCAGGGAAGCCGATTTATTATGCTTCATTGTATCTTAAAATTAACACTTTCTTGTAAGATTTCTGACCTTGAACTTAAAGCATCTTATAATCTGAGGTTATATTTAATGAGGGTTTTGCCCCCACACTCTGGTGCTTGTTATAATTGATGGGGGATGAGAAGTGAGCAAATATTAAGTGTTGTCAGGATATGCTAAGGAGCTCTGTGGGAGAGGGGAAAGTTGGCTGACATTGTAGAAATCGTTCCTCTTGTCATTTTCCCTAAATTTCTGTATTTCAGAATTTTAAGGTTTCATCTGTTACCCTCCATACATTTAGAAGTTTGATTATTGCCTCTAAGATGATGCTTATTGAAAGAAAATGAGTTTAGCAACACCAATAAGAAAAATTCCCGTTTATTGTACATTGTTTGAAATCACATGATGTTTATTTCATGGTGAAGCAATTCCTGCTTGCAGAAATGGACCTATCACTTTCTTTGAAAGTGATGTGCACAGAGCACAAAGCTCTCAGAGCTTCACTACATTGAGTCAAAGTTCCCACCAGTGTAATCACAGAGGCATCACAGCTGGTCATGAAATTCCTACATGAAACCTTTGTATCTTCTCCATGACTAGGCTTCTGCAGTGTTCTGTCTTACCCTCACTAGCTGCTTTCATTTATTTCTATAAACACTTTTTCTTATATTTTCTTTTTGAAAAGGATTATTTCTTTTTCCTTTTGACTTCTAAGAGCCTTTTATATATTCTAGATATCAGTCTTTATCAGGTATACGATTTGCAAATCTTGTATGTTGCCTTCACATTTTTTTTCATTTATTTATGAAGGATAATCGCTTTACAATATTGTGTTGGCCTCTGTCATATATCAACATGAATCAGCCATAGGTATGCATATGTCCCCTCCCTCTAGAACCTCCCTCCCACCTCCTACCCCATCCCACCCATCTAGGCTATCACAGAACACTGGATTTGAGCTCCCTGTGTCATACAGTAAATTTCCACTGGCTATCTAATTTTATAAATGGTAATGTATATGTGTCCATGTTACTCTCTCAATTTGTCCTACCCTCTGCTAATGGCATGTCTCCCTGTGGAAAAAGGGTGTGGCAGTGTTGGAGGAAAGGTTTCGGACTTAGTGCTAGGATTTTTCAAGCTTAGCCTTTGGTTTAAGATTTCTGTCACTTCACTTCCTACCCGTGGAAGGAACTCTGAGAAATTGAGAAAAACAATCCAAAAGATCCAAAAATCATATCATGAGAATTCTAGAAAGAAAGAACAAATAAAATGGAGGGGAGGAAATGATCAAGATAATTAAAGACTATCTGGCAGGACAGAATACATGAACTTCCAGATTCAAAGACCTGTTGTCTGAGTGATTAAGAGAATGAAAAGAGATACACTTCAAGCCTTTCACTGTGTTGTCTCAAAAGACTGGGAACAGAGAAGACACCCTACAGTCTCCTAGACAGGAAGAAAATGAAATACCAGTTTTATACCAAAGATCAACAATCCCAGTGATTTCAGATTTCTTAATAGCAAATATGGAAAACTATAAGAAAAGAAAACAATATTTTCCAATTCCTATTTCTATCCTTAAAACTAGAAACCTAGCTCAACTGTCAATCAAGGGTCAGGTAAAAATATACAAACAGTTTCAGAAATTGAAGGTCTCAAAACATTTACCTCTTATACATCCTTCCAAAGAAAGTCACTGGAGGACGTGCTCCACCAAAACAAAGGAGTAAACCCAGAAAGAAGACATGAGACTGAAGAAATGGGGTATCCGGCAAGAAATAAGTGAAGAAAAATCTCCAGGAGGGTGAAGAAGATAAGAGAAGCTAGGATAACCCTTGCAGAAGATAACCTTTCCACACTGCAACAAGTCATGGAGAAATTTCTCAAAAAAAAAAAAAAAAAAAATGAAAGCATTACAATGCCTAATATGTAGAAATTTACTGAGAAGAGATCCAGGTCATTGCTGGAGAATATGGATTAAACTGGCAATAAATATGTGGAAAACTGAGGGGGAAAAAAATGAACAAAAGGATAATTATTGCTTCCAGGCTGTGTAAAGAGTTGTGCAGGAAAGGAAAGTGATCAGAGTTTACTAAGTTCAGCTCTAAGTAGTATTCCCATGACTGTAAGAATTTAAACAATTTTTAAATTAATTTTTAAATTTCTCAGATTCTTTCTATCATTTGATTCATTTTCAAAATAAGCTTTCCTATCTATTTTTATATCCATCTACCTATTCATCTATCATCCATCATCTATCTACTGATCTATTTATTCACTATTTATCATTTATTTTTGCTGATTCTACTTGAGTTGTTAAGTTATCCTCTCATGCCTTTGTTAATATCTCAGAAATCATCTGCTCCACTGTCTATGTAGATGCTTCTTTTTACTGGTTTGCTTTTCCTCAAGGCCTGCTTGTCTACCTATAATTATGATTGAAAGATGAGAGTGATGACTGTTGGTCACTCCACTGACTCCCCAGCAATTGTGGAAGGTACCATTCCTACCCAGATCCCTGCCCCAAACTGGAGCATGCTTCAGTCCTCTTTGGGTGGATGGGTGGGGGTGTTGCCACAAACAGACTTTTTTCAGGTTGGGCAAGCAAGCAGAGAGTATATCTGCAGTTTAAGATCTCATCTCAATGAGTTGGAGCAAGCCAAGCAATTATTCCTCTTGGAGCAGAGAGTTTTAGGACATTTCCCCCATCTACAGAGCTGCTCTCCTATTATTTTTCCCTTTCTGGGAAGCAGAGCCTCCCCTTTATTTACAGAATTCACCTCATCTGCTATATCCTAGGAGAAAATGACATAGCCAGCCTTCTGTGTAGCAGAGCTGAGGACCAGTCCAGCTGGGTTGGCAACCCTTCAATTAATTAGGCTGCTAATTGCCACACAGTCTTCCCATTCATTCAACATCATTCAACAAATATTTCCAGCTCTTGTTGATGATCTTGGAGTTTTTCCAGGGCTCTGTGGGGAAGACTGGTACTTGCTTCTTCAGTGATCCATTGCAGGCGTCTCTGTTTGTTTGTGATTGTCTTGGCTCTATTTTCCTGGTCAAACCAGTCTACTTTATAATCTTCCAAAATTCCTTAAAATTTCTGCAGATTAAAAAAAAAATCTGCAGATAAAATCATCTGTTTTCCAGGACTGCTGCAGACTTAATCTCATTCTTATCCTTCTTTAGTCATTTTCCTGAGATTTGAAGAGAAATCAGAGAGGTATATATGTGCTTAAAGTCCCATCTTGATATAGAAGCTATGTTCCTAACATTTCTTCGTTTACTTGAGTTCTCAGGGCACATGTATAAGAAGTGTATGTTGATTGCTGTATTTTATGTGTCCTCACATTTCTGCGAATTTTCAGCACCCTATCACATAAACAACAGCTGGGTATAAAATTCCAGTCTCACACTCTTTCAACCTCAAAATGGATAACAGTGTTGCCCCTCTGGTGTCTGATATTTGGAGTCACCATCTGGCAACAAAATGCTTTTAGCTTCCATTTAAGTTGTTGACCTCCTTCTGCTTCTGTACTTAGTATAATTTTTCCACTAAAAATGACATTAAAAAAATTATATCTAGAAGAGAACTTTCCTGGTGGTCCAGTGATTAAGAATCCCAGTTTCTGATGCAAGGGGCACAGGTTCGATCCCAGGCCAGGATTAAGAGCCCACATGCCAATGTAGCCAAAAAAAAAAAAAAAAAATCTAGAATATAACTCAATGTGGTTCTTGTTTTACTCCACCATGTCTAATTCATATCATTTCTCAATGCATGAGATGTAACACTTTGCCATCCATTAATCATCTCTCTGCTACGTTCTTCTTTATAATTTCTCTTAAATCTCTCCACTTTCTTCAAAGAAATTTCTACTCTGTCAACTGAAGCTCCTATTCAATGAGAAATTGACTCTCCTAAATCCTCTGTCACTCCACCTTCTTGACATTTTAAAAATGCACTTCCCCTTAGAACACTCTTCCTTGCTGTTTTCCACATATTTGGAGAGGGAGGAGGGAGGCAAATGTTCTTCAAGCCACTTAAAGTCTCAGTTTTTCAACCACATCCTGACAGCTTTGTTGTTGTTCACTGGCTAAGTCATGCCTGACTCTTTGAAACTCCAAGGACTACAGCGTGCCAGGCTTCCTTGTCTTCTGAAGAAGGCTTCACTATCTCCTGGAGCTTGCTCAAACCCATGTCCATTGAGTTAGTGATGCCATCCAACCATCTCATCCTCTGCTGCCCTCTTTTCCTCCTGCTCTCAACCTCTCCCAGCATCAGGGTCTTTTCCAATGAGTCAACTCTTTACATCAGGTGGCCAAAGTACTGGAGCTTCAGCTTCAGCATCAATCCTTCCAGTGAATATTCAGGGTTGATTTCCTTTTGAATTGACTGGTTTGACTTCCTTGCATTCATGGACTATAGCCCTCCAGGCTCCTCTGTCTGTGGAATTTTCCAGGGAAGAATACTGCGTTGGGTTGTCATTTCCTCCTCCAAGGGATCTTACTGACCCAGAAATTGAACCAGCATCTTCTGTGTTTCCTGCATTGCAGGCAGATTCTTTATCTTCTGAGCCATCAGGGAAGGCCCACATTATCACTAGAGAACTCTTTTGAAAATATACATGCAATCATTACTGGAAGTCCTTATCTTTTAGTTATATCCTTCAGTTCAGTTCAGTTCATTTCAGTTGCTCAGTTGTGTCCAACTTTGCAACCCCATGAATTGCAGCACACCAGGCCTCCCTGTCCATCACCAACTCCAAGAGTTCACTCAAACTCATGTCCATCAAGTCGGTGATGCCATCCAGCCATCTATCCTCTGTCGTCCCCTTCTCCTCCTGCCCACAATCCCTCCCAGCATCAGAGTCTTTTCCAATGAGTCAACTCTTCGCATGAGGTGGCCAAAGTATTGGAGTTTCAGCTTTAGCATCATTCCTTCCAAAGAACACCCAGGACCGATCTCCTTTAGAATGGACTGGTTGGATCTCCTTGCAGTCCAAGGGACTCTCAAGAGTCTTCTCCAACACCACAGTTCAAAAGCAGCAATTCTTTGGCACTCAGCTTTCTTCACAGTCCAACTCTCACATCCATACATGACCACTGGAAAAACCATGGTTACATCCTTAGGGCTTCCCTAATAGTTCAGTTGGTAAAGAATCTGCCTGCAATGCAGAAGACCCCAGTTCGATTCCTGGATCAGGAAGATCCGCTGGAGAAGGAATAGACTACCCACTCCAGTATTCTTGGGCTTTGCCTGTGGATCAGCTGGTAAAGAATCCACCTGCAATGCAGGAGACCTGGGTTCAATCCCTGGGCTGGGCTCCTGGAGAAGGGAAAGGCTACCCACTCCAGTATTCTGGCCTAGAAAATTCTCCATGGGGTTGCAAAGAGTCATACACAACTGAGCAACTTTCACTTTCACTTTAGTCCTAGCATAGGGGTTAAAGTGATTCATCCAGACAAGATCATTTGCAAGACAGTCTCTTTTTCCACCCACTTCTTGCAGGAGGTTTTAAAATTTAACACGTTGGCTTTTCATCTGTAAACAATCTGTCTGACCTCAGATTTGTACCTTTTCATGACTCTACATCCACTGATGCCACCTCTTCTCAAACTTGATCAGAATACCAATAAGAGGGACTTTCCTGGCCATCCAGTGGTAAAGACTTCACCTTTCAATGCTAGGGTTGTGAGTTTGATCACTTGTTAGGGAACTAAGATCCCACATGCCTCAGGCCGCCCCCTCCCCCCACAAAAAAACATAAAACAATACTGTAACAAATTCAAGGAAAACTTAAAAACGATACAAATTAGAAATTCTCATGTACTTTGTTCTATCTCCTATAGGAATTTCATCTCACAGTCTGATTTTTCAGATTGTTTCTCTGCTTTGGCAGAATCTTTTCTCTGTGTGTGCTTTCCTCTGCTGACATTTATAGAGCTGCATCTACCTAAAAGGGGCTAAGTTTAAATCACTTTAACTATAGTATTTTAAATCTTTCAGAGTTAGGAAAAGGAAGAATGAAAAATCTAGTTTTGGTTTTTTGAAATTAAGGTCCACTTTCCTGTAAGAAGGAGGAAACAGCCAGTGCAACAGGTGGTACTTTGAGCCTTTGAGCCTCAGGTGGTACTTCTGGGTTTGTGGTAGAACAAGAAATCAGCTGGGCCAGCACCTGCCTTCATGGTTGCAACATCCCTGCTACTGCTGTTGGTCAAAACAGTGGTCACAGCTGGTTTCTCTGCCCTGTATGATTTCAGGTGCTCTGAGCTCATCACAGGTAGAAACAAAGCTCACCTTTCTCAGATGCCTACCTGTCCTCGATGATGAGCACATGACTCCTAGATACATGAGGGTCCTTTCAGGAAGCTCTGGGGCTTCCCAGGTGGTGCTAGTGGTAAAGAATCCATCTGCCAATGCGGGAGACGTAAGATATGCAGGTTCAGTCCCTGAATCAGGAAGATCCCCTGGAGGAGGGCATGGCAACCCACTCCAGTATTCTTCCCTGGGAAATCCCATGGCCTGAAGAGCCTGGTGGGTTATGGTCCATTGGGTCTCAAAGAGTCAGACACAACTGAAACAACTTAGCATATGTGCAGGGAGTTCTAGCATCTTCTTCAGCCAGGCTGTGAACAGTGAAGCCCATGGACCGATAACTTGCCTTCTCCAATCTGTGCTGTGAAAGGGCCTTAAGATTTCTGACATAGTGAAGGCAACCATCAACAGTTTCTAAGATTGGTAAAGATTTTTCTGATTTCCTTCTTAGTCACATAAATGGGAATGTAAAGATAGCCATCTTTACCTCAACGTCCCTTCCAGAATCTCATGTCAGTAGTGGTGTGTCACAAGTTATGGAACCCCTGCTGTGAATGTTACCCATCCAAAGAAACAATCAACAATACTTCCATTTTTAGTCTGAATCCCTAAAACACCTTTATGTTATGGCTCCCCCTGCTGGTTTTACAACAGGCTGATGAAGTTTGAATAAAGTGGAGACATTTTCAGCTGGGGCCAGACACCTCTGAGCTGGTTAATTTAAACTCCTAACAAGTATTTAGCATTCCTTAGGAGACACTGGAGAAGGAAACGGCAACCCACTCCAGTGTTCTTGTCTGGAGAATCCCAGGGACGGGGGAGCCTGGTGGGCTGCCATCTATGGGATCACACAGAGTTGGACACAACTGAAGTGACTTAGCAGCAGGAGACATTGGAGAAGGAAATGGCAACCCACTCCAGTGTTCTTGCCTGGAGAATCCCAGGAATGGGGGAGCCTGGTGGGCTGCCATCTGTGGGGTCGCACAGAGTCAGACACGACTGACGCGACTTAGCAGCAGCAGCAGCAGCAGCAGAGACTGGCGGCAGGAATTGGAGGGCCGCATCTGCACTTCAGGGAAACTCTTCAGGTCTGAGCCCAGGGATGTGATGAAGCTCTTGGCTTGGTCTGAACTCTTGGAAGAGTCCACAGTGAAACACAACCCTGTGCCCTTAGAGGACATGTGTCCATGTTGTTGTTGTTCAGTCGCTCAGTCGTGTCCACCTCTTTGTGACCCCATGGACTGCAGCATGCCAGGCTTCCGTGTCCTTCACCATCTCCTGGCACTTGCTCAAACCCATGTCCATTGAGTTGGTGATGCCATCCATCCATCTATCTCATCCTCTGCTGCCCTCTTTTCCTCCTGCTCTCAACCTTTCCCAGCATCAGGGTCTTTTCCAATGAGTTGGCTTTTTCCATCAGGCGGCCAAGTATTGGAGCTTCAGCCTCAGCATCAGTCCTTCCAATGAATATTCAGGGTTGATTTCCTTTAGGACTGACTGTTTTGATCTTCTTGATGTCTAAGGGAGTCTCAACAGTCTTCTCTAGCACCACAGCTCAAAAGCATAAATTCTTGGGTGCTCAGCCTTCTTTATGGTCTATCTCTCACATCCATACATGACTACCAGAAAAACCATAGCTTTCAATATACAGACCTTTGTCAACAAAGACGTGTCTCTGCTTTTTAATATACAATCTATGTTTGTCATAGCTTTTCTTCCAAGGAGCAAGCGTCTTTTAATTTCATGCCTGCTGTCACCATCCACAGTGATTTTGGAGCCCAAGAAAACAGTCTGTCACTGTTTCCAGTTTTTCCCCATCTATTCACCAACAAGTGTCCATACACATGAAAAAAATAAAAGAGTACCTGCTGCTTGCCTGTAAGATGCTGCCATAGAGAGCTGGAAACAGCTTCTGTGAGTTTAGAAGAAATGCTTCCTGTGATTGCAAACACACACATGCGTGCACAATTTCTACTTTTTCTTAACAAGGTAAAGCTGGGATAATTGAATACTCAGTGACCCCTAACTTACTAATTCCATTTTCTCATTATCTATAATGGTTATAAAAACTGCAGTCTGATGGGTGTTTTATGATTTGATCAAATTCAGAATTATGAAATTTAATCAATAAGAACGGTTTCTGCTATTCAAGACTCTAAAAAACTTGGTGAAAATATGAGAGTAAATTTGTTTTTTCCTTTCAGCTAATGGTGCTCTCAACATCCACACGTTTTGTCTTTGGAAGCTCGACCTTTTCTTTCCTCGCTACCTCAGGTTATTACAATTAGTAATAATAATTATGTGTGTACAAGTGAGTGTGTATTTACATCATTGTTGTTTAGTCACTCAGTTGTGTCTGGTTCACTGGGACCCCACGGACTGGAGTCTGCCAGGCTCCTCCATCCATGGGATTCTCCAGGCAAGAATACCGGAATGGGTTGCCACTTCCTTCTCCAGGGGATCTTCTCAATCTAGGGATTGAACCCAAGTCTCCTGCATTGGCTGGTGGATTCTTTACCACTGAGCCACATGGGAAGCCCACTTTTTAAATAGTCATTGCTGTGTGCATATGAAAGTGTTTCCATTTGAAATGACTGTCAAAATATTAAAGCAGACACTTTGGGAATTATTAACGAACTAAAATAATGTTTTTCTCATGCTAAACAGAGATTGGCTTTGGTTAACAAGGTCATTTTCCAGCACTGTTGTCTGGAAAATCCCATGGATGGAGGACCCTGGTAGGCTGCAGTCCATGGGGTCAACTAAGAGTCAGACACGACTGAGCGACTTCATTTTCTCTTTTCACTTTCATGCATTGGAGAAGGAAATGGCAATCCACTCCAGTGTTCTTGCCTGGAGAATCCCAGGGACAGGGGAGCCTGGTGGGCTTCCGTCTATGGGGTCGCACGGAGTCGGACACGACTGAAGCGACTTAGCAGCAGCAGCAGTAGAGGTCTCCATTGTATATAACCTGGCATAGTTACTATTTTTCATGCAACAGCACCCTCAGTCTCTGATTCTCTTCTTAATCTACTTGAGACTCAGTCTGTGGACTACCCTCTTCAGGGATTGCTTATGTAGTTCTGCTTAAGAGAGTATTGATGTATTTCCCCATAATTTGAAAATATTTGACATTTAAATTAAAAGGTATATTGCTTTATAAAAAAGCTTTGTTACAAGTATGTTATGTCAGAAAACTTAAGCTGCAGAGAGGTAACATTTGTCTCTGATTATGTTTTCTAGGATTTCTTTTTGATGTGGACCATTTCTACAGTCTTTCTTGAATTTGTTACAATATTGCTTCCATTTTATGTTTTGGTTTTTTGGCCTGAGGCATGTGGGATCTTAGTTCCCAGGCCATGGATTGAACCCATAACCCCAGCATTGGAAGGAGAAGTCTTTACCACTGGAGGGCCAGGGAAGTCCCCTGGTTCTTTCTTTGGACTCACAGAAGACAGAGGAGGCTACAGGGGTGGCCACCCAGGCCAGCCTGTCTCCTGTTGTTTTCAGCACTTTTTGTAAAAGTAGTCAGAAGCGCCACTGGGGCGGTGGACCTACTGTTTTTTCTACATGTCAGGAAATTGCGCTCTAAATCAGAACTCCAGTTCTACCCTCCCCCACGATTGGGATCTAGAGGACCAGGGCTACAGTTGGTCTGGTGAGTAAATCCTGGACTTTCAAGGAAGTGAGCAGAGAGAGATGACCAGAAAGGAATGTTCCACCTTACCCTGGATAGAACCTGAAGGCAGCCACCCGGTCATCACCTGGAACCTGAGAACAGGACAATGGGGGACACAGGATAAGAAGAGATGACACCAGTTGTATCACTCGTTGCACAGGATCCATCTAAGTTTAAAGCTCTCAACTCACAGTACATGAAAAAATACCATCCTACCATCCCTTTTAGATTTTGTAAACTTCATTGGATTTTCCATCACTCACCATAGGAAGAGTTCCCACTGATAAATAACAGTGCTTAATTTGAATTTCAAAACTAAAGAGTCACTTTTGTAGAGACGTGGACGGACGTAGTGTGTCATGCAGAGTCAAGTAAGTCAGAAAGAGAAAAACAAATAGCACATATTAACACATATGTGTGGGATCTAGAAAAAAGGCACAAATGAACTTATTTGCAGGGAACGAATAGAGATGCAGGTGTAGAAAATGCACAGGCGGATACAAGAGGGGAAGGAAAGGGTGGGAGGAACTGAGAGAGCAGCATTGACATGCATGCACCACCATGTGTCGAACAGACAGCTAGGGAGAAGCTGCTGTGCAGTGCAGGGAGCTCAGCGTGGTGCACTGTGATGACGTAGAGGGGTCAAATGGAGCGGCGGGGATGGGAGGGAGGTTCAACAGGGAGGAGACTATATGTAAACTTATAGCTGATTCACACTGTTGCACAGCAGACACTAACACAACATTGTAAAGCAATTGCACTCCAATGAAAATATACATAAAGAAAAAAACTAACGGATCATAACATGTCAGGTCAGGATGAGACCTGCAGAGGCAACCCCAGCCCCGAGACACAAGAAGCCAGGCAGAAGGAGGGCTGGATGTGGGGGTTCCTTCACTTTCTTTGCTGCCTCCTTCAACAGGCAGGACATGGCAGAGGTGGGAGCTGAGGGCTTCCACAGGCTTCCAGGTACACTGTACCTTTCAGCTCAGAGCTCACGACTTGTGGATCTGGAAGTTCCTCTTACTGGCTGCTCTGGTTTTGTTGGGACATTTTGTAGAACCAGAATTATTAGTAGTGAATTATTTAGCCCTGCATTTTTCAAACTTGGTTTAAGGTAGAAGGACATCCATGAATTCCTCTTGCGGGCGATTTGAACAGGCTGGGGTCTTGGAGCACAATCGTCACACACTCACCCACATACACACACACGTGCACACACACACACACACACATATTCAGTTTTCTCTCTCTCCATCCTCTGATTCCTCATCTCTCTCTTCCCAGGAACGGAGTCTTGGCAGACAGCTTGACCAAGCACTCTCTCTTTCTGATGAGAAACTGGGTCCAGAAACCTTGAGGAAATGTCCTAAATTGCTCAGCTAGGCAGGCTTTGCACTCCTGTGAGGTCATCTTATCTGTATTATTGTATAATTTTTTTAATGTTGTTAGTATTCAATTTCTGGTGGTAACAAATGAGAACATTCTAATAGGATAATATTGAACAAATAGTCCAATCATCTAAAAATAAACTTCTCTTAAGTCTTCTTCCCTCAAGAAGGTAACTACTGTGAATACAGTGGAGGGTTCACTTTCAGGCTCTTTCACGGCATATTTAGAAATCTGGAGGATGCCTTTGTGGGGCATTCATTCAGAAATGGGCAAAGAAAAAAGGACCTTGAGTATGTCTAGTACCCTGGTCTTAGTAATCATTCCATTATGAATTAGGACACTGAAACACTTTATTTTAGTGTTGAGATTTTAAAATAATTACTACAGATGTAAACAAATAAGGCATTACAGCTTGGAATACATCTTTCAGACTATACTTCCTGCCCCCTCCATACACTGCTCCTCCCCGGCCCCTGCTGGTTGGACACAGCAGACGACTGTCCCTCCAGGTAGGGGCGCCCCTTTCACTCAGTGGCAAGACATCCCTGGAATATCCTACTTGCCATCTCAGAGGTGACTAGAGATGTATATCTCACATATGGTGATAATCATACATCCTGGAAAACGCATAACGGACCTGCTAATAAAACGCAGACTGATAAACTCATCATGAAGGCTGGAGTGGGCCATTCTTGAGAATTAATGGGAAAATCCTACAAGATTCCCCATGGTGACTCAGACGACACAGCAAGGGGGCTGGGATAGTTTGATTTTCTGTTTGAGGACATTGCTACTTAGAGTTGACGTCTCTGGAATGTCATGTAGGAAAGAATGGAAGTCACTGATCACCTTGACTTCTGAACTGCTTGCCTGAAAATGTTTTTTTTTTTTTTTTCTCAACTCTGTAGAGTTCAACACAAACTAAAAACGGCAAACGCTGCAGATGAGGTGGTAGACACACTGTAAGGAGCTGAGACCGTTATCTGAAGACTGACCACAAAGGCCCTGAAATGGGGCTGTGATGTTTCAGGAAGATTCACCAACGAGGTCTCCGGGTCAGCTTACTGGGTCAGGCTAGTTCTGCTGTGAGCTCAGCCTTGCCAGGGTCTCTGCAAGATCATGTCTCATGATTGACAAAACATGGGAAAGAGGGGAAGAAAATCTGTGACATGCTGTTTAGGTGAGATTTTTGCTTATTGGGGGAAAATGACTTCTGAGTGAGCCAAAGAAAGGTGTATATGGATTTCTCCCAGTCTCCAAGATGCTTGCTCCTTGGAAGAATAGCTGTGACAGGCCAAGATAGCGTATTGAATCGCTCTGCCGACAAAGGTCTGTCTAGTAAAAGCTAAGGTTGTTCCACTATTCGCGTACAGATGTGAGAGGCTTAGTTGTCCCGCTGCGTGTGGGATCTTCTCAGATCAGGGATTGATCCCATGTCTCCCTCACTGGCAGGCAGGTTCTTTACCACTGAGCCACCACACCAGGGAAGTCTATGTATGGTAAACACTGTACAGATATCGTTTATTTTCAGCCTCGCAATAACCATGTCATTTTTCTCTTTTTATAGAAAATGAAAATGAGGCTCAGAGAAAAAGAATAATCAAGAAACTTTTACAAAATCACATGAAGTGTACGTGTCTGGACCTAGAATTGTATCCAATTCTGCTTGACTGAAACCACGTTTTTTTTTCCCTGATATGATATGTTCATGTGTTCCATCCCACCTCTCTTGGGTTCAGTTCAGTTCAGGCACTCAGTTGTGTCCAACTCTTTGCAACCTCATGAACCGCATCACGCCAGGCCACCCTGTCCATCACCAACACCCGGAGTTCACCCAAATTCATGTCCATCGAGTCAGTGATGCCATCCAACCATCTCATCCTCTGTCGTCCCCTTCTCTTCCTGCCCTCAATCTTTCCCAGCATCAGGGTCTTTTCCAATGAGTCAACTCTTTGCATGAGGTGGCCAAAGTATTGGAGTTTCAGCTTCAACATCAGTCCTTCCAATGAACACCCAGGACTGATCTCCTTTAGGATGGACTGGTTGGATCTCCTTGCAGTCCAAGGGACTCTCAAGAGTCTTCACCAACACCACAGTTCAAAAGCATCAATTCTTCAGTGCTCAGCCTTCTTCACAGTCCAACTCTCACATCCATACATGACCACTGGAAAAACCATAGCCTTGACTAGATGGACCTTTGTTGGCAAAGTAATGTCTCTGCTTTTTTTTTTTTTTTTTTTCTGCTTTTTAATATGCTGTCTAGGTTGGTCATAACTTTCCTTCCAAGGAGTAAGGTATCTTTTAATTTCATGGCTGCAATCACCATCTGCAGTGATTTTAGAGCCCCCAAAAATAAAGTTAGCCACTGTTGCCACTGTTTCCCCATCTATTTGCCATGAAGTGATGGTACCGGACGCCATGGTCTTAGTTTTCTGAATATTGAGCTTTAAGCCAACTTTTTCACTCTCCTCTTTCACTTTCATCAAGAGGCTTTTTAGTTCTTCTTCTCTTTCTGCCATAAGGGTGGTGTCATCTGCATATCTGAGGTGATTGATATTTCTCCCAGCAATCTTGATTCCAGCTTGTGTTTCCTCCAGCCCAGCGTTTCTCATGATGTACTCTGCATAGAAGTTAAATAAGCAAGGTGACAATATACAGCCTTGACGTACTCCTTTCTTGTTTGGAACCAGTCTGTTGTTCCATGTCCAGCTGTAACTGTTGCTTCCTGACCTGCATATAGGTTTCTTAAGAGGCAAGTCAGGTGGTCTGGTATTCCCATCTCTTTCAGAATTTTCCACAGTTTCTTGTGATCCACACAGTCAAAGGCTTTGGCATAGTCAATAGAATCCCCTAAATGGAACTCATTAAGTCAATTCAATGAAAGACTCTTTCAAGGAAGATATCAGCAGCCTTTGACCACAGAAGCCACTGCTGCAATGAACTAATGTGTTAGGTCTCCTGACAGTGAATCTAAAGGAAACCTAGGACTTCATCTGTCCTTAGCATGCACAGATGTAGACTTCCACCTTCAACACACAGGCGCCCTTTCTCCTCTGGACCACAGTTGTTACTGTGTTCCTCTTCATCTGTCTGAGTGCTTTTTGACACTGATGGTGGCTCAGTGGATCTTATCCCTACTCCCTGAACCTCTCAAGAAGGTGCAGATCTGTTTGTTTGCTATGGGCTGGTGCCTGAGGTTAGATGCTGGTCAGAGATAGATGGACCTTGAGGTGGAGATTCTACAGCCTTGAACCATGCCAAGGCTGGGTACCAAGGCTGGGTACCTGGCTGGGTCCCTTTGGGTACCTGGCTGAGCTACTGAGTCTGTTTTCTTGCATCTAGAAGCCAGTTATCTGGAGACCTGCTCCCAGGTTTAGAGCAGCCCGTCCCTCCATCATGTCAGTGTCTTTAAGGAGAACTCTGATCTTGCTGGTTTCTGAAGCTGAGGGCTTCCCAGGTGGCACAGTGGTAAAGAATCTGTCTGCCAATGCAGGAGACACCAGAGATGAGTCTATGATCCCTGGGTCGGGAAGATGCTCTGGAGGAGGAAATGGCAACCCGCTCCAGTATTCTTGCCTGGGAAATCCCATGGACAGAGGAGCCTGGCTACAGTCCAGGGGGTCACAAAGAGTCGGATAAGACTGAGCATGCCTGCACGCACAAAGATCACACAGAACATAATAGATCTAATCAAACAGGGTACCCGAATTACTCTACACTGGTGATCTAAATCTTAAATGTGGATCTGAAAAACAAAAAGCTCTAAATGGGAAAATTCCCATGCATTTGTACATTTGGCAAATAAAAAGATTGCCACCAAAAGAGGAATTCCTTCATTTCCTAAAGAAGACCAACAAAACTCTACATCCTGATGGATTACTTCCCTTGCCGTGCCATTCTGGGGTACGGATGGGAAGAAACTGGGAAATGTAGTTATCAATGATTGTGTGTTGCCTTGGGAGGAGAAAGAAGTCCCACTGGATGAGAGTGTGTAACATGGGAGAGGGGCTGAGTTCTGTTAAGTTCCTGTGTTTCCTACATTCAGAACTTGCTTGGGCTAAATGAACACAGATGACAATTCAGAATCAATAGGGAATTTTTTTCTCCCCAAGTCTGTCAAATCCATGGGATCTTTCACATCATCACCACTTTATTATTCCTGTATTGAATCATTCCATGAGGACCTTATTCATATCCTACTTTCTTCTGTCCCAAGGCAAAGACAAAAGCTCTCTTGGGCTGTGAAGACACTGCTGCTTTCTTCCCAGTCTGCTCTCTCCGGCAGTAATCAACATTTATAGCTGCAGTTACAGTAAAAATAGCAAAAGTCAATATTTGTGCTCCGTATCTGTCAGATAATAAAGCTGGCTGGAGGCATGGTGGCAAGACATCTGCGTGCAACACACAGAGGCTGGTTCCCCTCCCCCATCCTTCTAGATGGTTTGTCTAAAGATGGCGTCATATTTGTACAGCTGAGATTCCCAAATCCCCCATGTGTGTCCTTAGGGAAGCTCAAGATTTTTGTTTGATTTTTGATCCTGTTGATTCTGGCCTCTGGACTGGGAAAGATGTTAAAAAGAAGAAAAAAGGATGAAAAAAAAAATGAAAGTAAGAAAATGAACCGAGACAGAATAACCACTCAGAAAATCTGCTAATAACAATCCTCTTTGAACTAGATTTTTACACCTTGCTACCTCTACAAAGAAGAGTAAGAGACAAAGCAATCTGATGGAAAAATTTAAAAGAAGGACCCTAAAACAACCTGGGAAATAAGAACTCCTTTCGAAGGTTTGGATTTTAGACAAAGACGTGGGTTTCAGTTTTAGCTCTGTGATCTGGGTCAAGTATCTTAATGTAAATTAGCCTCAGATGTCTCATCTTTAAAGTGGGACTATTAACAGAATCCAATTTATATGGTTTTTGAAAAGATCAAGTGAGATAAGATGAGCACAGCAGGTGGTTACAATACCAGGATTGTTATTATCAAAGCAAAGTGATTTTGAAGTGAACCAGTTTACTTTTTCCTTCAAATACCCAGTCATTTTTAGTAAAATGACTAAAACAAGGCATAAAAAAAAATGTGGAAAGTAAAAACTCAATTTTTATAACTAATTTTCCTGTTGCATTTCTTTACTACTATTATTAATCTCCCATGACTTAATTCTTAGGCATTTCCATCTTGTTCAATATTCCCAAGTTAGAAGTCATTGTCCCAGCCTGGGGACACTATTGTTATAATCGTTCTGCAGTTTGAGGCACTCGCGAATCCTACAGGGTGTCACAACCTCTGTGTGCTGTCCCTCTCATACAAGCTTTGTCCCTTTTTTCTCTTTTTTGGAGTCAATTGCGTCCAAAGTTCGTCTGTCTCTAAAAGTGACACATTCTATAATATGTGAAATAATTCTAGGTAAATGGACTCTCCTATTTCTAAAAGTCATTCATGCTAATATGTATTAGAGAAAATATAACAGAAGAGCAAATCCATGATTTCCTAGATATTATCCTCTAGGTTGAAGATAAAGCAGCATGAAGTTTAAAAATTGGCAATGTATAAAAGACTAAATATTAGACTGTGGGTCCTTGCTCCTATTTCCCAGCTCCTTGCAGTTCAGTGGATTCATGTTCCATTGCTGAGAAGAAGCCTTCAGGAGCCTGCCCGCAGGTCTCCAGTTAACTCTTTCAGCCACAGTGACAGATGAGGCTGCATGATCCAGGTGAGGCAAGCGTAAGATGCTGAACCTCCATCAGCCTGGGTCCATGAGTGACTGTATAGAGCAAAATGCCTATTCACTCATGACCAATGTGTAGGATGAGTGGGAACACTTCTTTTGTGGTAGTCTTCTGTTTTCAACGTATTCAGTTTTCATTGAATATTTTCTATTGTCTTGTTCTGGGTTGTTTCCTTCCAATTAATCAATGCCTTCTCTTTCCATTTCCTTTTTACACTCATTTCTTTCCATTTAATTATATAGACATAGAGTATTTTATTAAAATACAAGCTTATTTATTTAGCAAATGCTTATCAGCACCAATTCTATGCCAGGGTCCCTTCTAGTCATAAAAATACAGTGACAGGCAAGATGATCCGGTCACTGTCCTTACAAAATTGAAAACGATACTTGGACAATCATTTATTTCTTTAGACACCCTTCTATTTTCCTCCCATCAGAATTATTGCCATTTGTGTAGTCAAAACTTCAAAGAATCTCTCATAAGTCATCACCCTGCTCAAAATGTCACTAGCTGTACAATATCAATAGCGCTTCCCTGATGGCTCAGACAGTAAAGAATCTTCCTGCAGTGCAGGAGGCCTGGGTTTGATCCCTGGGTTGGATAAGACCCCTGCAGAAGGAAATGGCTATCCACTCCAGTATTCTTGCCTGAAAAATCTCATGAATGGAGGATTCCGGTGGGGTACAGTCCATGGGGTCAAAATTACACATTCTCTGAAAACCCACCAAAGTCTCATTCTAAGGATTGGTGTCATCTTTTAAATATACTCTTGTGCTCCTGGCTGAGAAATCAGTCTACTTAAGCAGAAGGTGGGCATGCTTGACTTAGGTGAGGAAAGAAGAAAAACACCCCTGAGTGAACATCACTGTCCATGAACATAAAGGGCTTCTCAAAATGTACTTCCTTCTCATACTGCAGCCTGTCCTGTAGAACAACTCACCTGATGATTTTCCCAGCTGGCAGCTCTTTCAAAAGGAAAGCTCTGTTACGCTATTTCTTTCTGAACTAACATATTTCAAGAGACTCGCTGTATTATTATAACGACTTTTAGAGTTTTCACTGCAAATGTTCACTGAAGCAATATTTGAAAATATAAGTAGAAAGAGACAATAAACAGTACTGCGTGGCAGTGGCATAAAACTTGACCTAGAGATCAGTGGAATAGACTGGAGAGTCCAGAAATAAACTCAAGCTTTTATGATCACGTGGTTTAAACAATGTCCTTACGATAATTCAGTGAGGAAAGAATACTCTGTACAACCAAAGAAATGAAGCGGAACTCCTACTTTATACCATATGCAAAAAGTTAACTAAAAAGAGATCAAAGACCTAGACGTAAGAGCTAAAATTGTAAAAGTCTTGTAAGAAAACATAGGTGCAAATCTTGGATTAAGCAATGGTCTCATTGTTGTCAAACCCAAGTTCATGTGCCCAAGACATGGTGAGATCAGACAAACTGAAACATCACAGTTTAGAGCAGAGAAAGGTTTACTAGTCAAGGAGGCACCAGTCGGGAAGATGGGAGACCTAGACTTACCTCAGATCCATATTTCTTTCTTTTCATTGAAACACAGCTGAAATTTTACCAGTTTTGTAAAATACAGCATAGGGTACTACATGGTAAAACAGAGCTCTGATCACCCATACTTAATTATTCACAGCCCATCTTGTCGAATATCAAAGAAACAAACCAATGCAATGCAAAACCATCTGTCAGGGTCCAGTTCCCTAGCCTTCCAGCCAATGCCCCATCAGAGACAAAGCCAAATGACCAACTTGGGTACAAAAAGAAGACCATCAACGATGCTCCATTGTAGGCAAAGCCAATACACTAGGGAAGAATGGTCTGACATCATCACAGAGGAGTCCTGTTACTTACCAGAGACATCTCAGCTTGCCACAGAATCAAAAGCACTGGGGCCACTGCCAGGTCTTTTGAAGATTAGCTGCCTGGACTCCTTTCTTGGTGCCTGCAGTAAACACTGCACTTTCCTTCACCACAACCCAGTGTCAGTATATGGGCTTTGCTGCCCATTGGAGATGGGACCCAAGCTTGGTTCAATAAGAAAATCACATCAAAAGCATCACACCAAAAGCACAAGCAACCGAAAAATAAAAATAAATTTAAAAAAGATAAATTTCATGGGGATCCACTCACAGCATAAAGATTATTTTAAATGAAAACATTTGAGCTAAAGAAGATGCAGAAAGAAATTTATCTGATCTTACCTTATCTGACTGAAGTGGAGCATCAGAAAATACAGCTGCCATTCACCCATGCTTAGGGTATTTTCTGTGAATTCAGCTCAGATGGAGACAGACTACCCTATTCCATTAGCACCAAAAAGTCCAATAGAATCTTTCATACCTTCCCACTGAAGCCCTACAAGCAAAAACAAACAAACAAAAAACACCTTTGTTAAATTTTGTATATAACACTTTAATCTCTGGCTATTGAGGGAGTTACTCTCCACTGAGAGTATAAAATAAAACTTGATTTTTCTTCCTGCTAATCTGTTTACTGTTATTTAATTTGCACACCCAGGACCACAGGACCCAAGTTGGAAGAAGAAAAGTTTTCCTCCCAACAACCTCATCCAAAATAAAAACTTTCATGCTTCAAAGAAGGCCATCAAGAAAGTGAAAGGACGACCCAAATAACAGGACAAAGTATTTGTAAATCATGTCTTTAATAAGGGTGTAGCATCCAGAATGTATAAAGAACTCTTACAATAAAAAGACAAATAGCCCAATTAAAAATGAGCAAAGTATTTGAATAGCTATTTCTCCGAAGAAGGTAGGCAAATGACCAATGAGCCATGTGAAAGGATGCTTAACATTACTAATCGCTGGGAAAATGCATATCAAAACCACGACGAGGAGAAATGGTGCTGTTTGGAGAGGAAACAGTTTTCCTCTACCCTCTTAGATTGGTCCTCGGGGTCCTGTAAATCGACAAAATATAGCCTGGCAAGGGAAAGGACATTTTTATTCATATACATGTAAATGTAGCAGTTCACAGAAAATTGGGACTCAAAGGTGCAGCTGGAACTGGGAGCTTGGGTACCATCTCAACGCTAGGAAGAGGGTGAGAAGGGCACTTATGGGAAAACAAACGACACTTGGAGAAAATAAAAGAGCCCTTAGGAGAATAGATGGACAATATGTTAGTTTCGAAACGATGTCTGTTTGGCTGTGATACTGGTTTCCTCTCTCAGAGAAGAGAAAATTTAACTCACTTCCCCAAAAGGGGGATTTATGACAATTAAGCTCTTTGGGGGGGGGGGTCTCTGCTTTTAGGCAGATAAAGGGATTTCAGAAACTCAAACGCCTTCAGTTCAAAATAATTTCTATGCCACAGTGCTTATTCTGGATCCTTTCAATGCCAGTCACTCAAGTCAGCTAACTAGTAAGCAAGCAAAGCAAAGAACTAGAACCCATGCCTTCTGGCTCTGGTTACAAACTGAATTGTCTCCTCAATAAGCTAAAATTATTATCTTTTCTTATTTCTAAAGCCATTGAACAGTTTCCCTCAAAGACATACAAACCTTGGTTTTGTTCTATAGAGAAAAAAAAAAATCAGTGCACAAACATGAATGTAACAGCTCTTTAGGTCTTGAAACTGTTTCTGAATGTCAAATATTTTATTCTGTGACCTGCCAGGCATTTATCTTATTATAAATGCTTTCTGGTTTTTTTTGTTTGTTTGTTTCTTTTGGAAAAACATTTGAGGAACAAAATAGAGAGAAAAGCATGTACCTTTCCATCCACCGCAGACTGGCCCTAGGTGTCTGCCCGCAGCTCTCACGGTTCGATTGACAAGCCCAGCTGTTGATAGGCTGCAAGGAGACAGAGAGAGAATGCGATTCATCAGGACACTGGGCAAATAGGCATGTCTTAATGTTACCATTTTCCTTATGGTTGTAATAACCCCCTGCATTGCACACCTGGAATAATTTAACCAAGTCTGACCGATCAGTTGAGGAATTATTTGGAAAGTATGCACTCTCTGTGCAAGGAGCCGGCGGATTCAGCAGTGAGCTAGCCAGCCAGAGCCCACTCTCAAGGCTGGTGATGTGCTGACATATATCTGAAAAGGATTCACTTCCCTCCCAACTGTGCCCCCCTTTCTCTCCCAGCCCCTGATTCTTTATGCAGCAGACACGGGTCACAGATTGGCTGCAAAGAGGTCTATGTTGTTGTTGTCAACTGAACTAATTACCATCATGTAAAATTCATAAGTTCTTATTTTAAACTTATTTAAGTCTTATTTAAAACTTCCCTCCTGGCTTCTCTTGAAATATCAGTATGTTGGGACCAACTGGGCTTGCATTAGCATGGGACAGTGCTTCATTGGAGCTGGGAAGCAGCTCTCACATTTAGTTGGAGGCACTGTCCTCTAGAGGGTTTCCCACATGGCTCAGTAGTAAAGAATCCTCCAGCCAATTCAGGAGACATAGGAGACATGTGTTCGATCCCTGCATGGGGAAGATCCCCTGGAGAAGGAAATGGTAACCCATTCCAGTATTCTTGCCTGGGAAATCCCATGGACAGAGGAGCCTGGTGGACTACAGTCCATGGAGTGGCAAAGAGACATGATGGAGGAACTGAGCACATATGTATACGTGTGTGCATGCGCAAGCATGCGTGTGCACACACACACACACAGACGCATGCCCTCTAGATTACTGGGGTCGCCACTACAACACTACCCACTATTTCTTCACTGTCTGCTTCAGCCCTGGAAATATTTGAGCTTGCTATTTCTGCAGCAGAAAGTGAAAAAGAACTGCTTGGAAAATTTCTCTTGGCCCTAAGATTACAGATGATGTTTGTGTTATGACCAACCACTGTCTTTGCTAAGGTTGGAACTACCAGTTATTCATCCAGATTGGACTGTGGGGTTGTTTCTAATCTCATTTCTCCCTGTCTCTATCTCTCTCCCTCTCTCTGCGTACATACACTCATACACATATTTTTACTTCTTTTTGATGCCGTGAGAAATACCCAACTTCTAGTTGAGGGAGCCCCTTGCCTGAAAAGGGCGTTTGAAGTCACAGTCATTCATAACCTGATGCTTTATCTCAGTCTTACAAATGGAGAATATTTCTTACTGTCTCCAGCCATGTGTTAATGGTTTCTCTGAGGTCACCTGTACAGATAGATCTTTTGAATTTCACTTGAAACACATGTGGTTTTAAGCTAGTTGTTAATTGGAAACATTTATAGTGTCAAACATTTGATTAATGCTCTGGGTTTTAATTGAAAGGAATAAGCATTTCTTAAATCAACTCTTCATAGCAATATGTTAAAAAAAAAAGACTCGTAGAGTAAACATTTATTTGAAAACTGGGTAATATTTAAAAAAAAAAAAACAATCTTCACTGAGTATGGACTTGTTGGCATCCTTTTTAAAGAAACAGTTTGAGGACAATCACCAGCCAGATGATCACTGAAAGTGAAGTGAAAGTTGCTCAGTCATGCCTGACTCTTTGCAAGCCCACAGACTATACAGTTCATGGAATTCTCCAGGCCAGAATACTGGAGTGTGTAGCCTTTCCCTTCTTCAGGGGATCCTCCCAACCCAGGGATCAAACCCAGGTCACTAGAAAAAGAAAATCATATGTCAGTAAATGCAACAGTACTGCTTTTGGCTGATGGTCAGTCACCACTCAGAAAACTGTTGAGTTTGGGGTATTCTCCATATTTATCCCTTGGATAGCATGGTCTAAGGAAGGGGAACCCATGGTCTACACAGTGAGAACTGCTCTGTGTAGCTGAGACCCTCTGAACTGGAACAGTCAAGATGTGGTTTGGGGACTAAGCGTAGGGTATTAATAATATCCTCCAGGTGTGAGAAGTCCAAAGTGGGACTCAGTTGAGTTCAGAAGAAGGTGCATTTTTACTTTAATTTTTGTTCGTAAAGAACCCAAATTGGGTCTCCAGATGGTGCCCTGTAGACATAATTAACCACTGCAATAAATCACGTGCCAGTGACACAGCAATCATTCCTGGGCCCTCCTCCCCTGCCTTGTCAGGTGGGGGAGAGGCACCCGCATTCTTTCAGGTGTTCTCACACAGTGCTGTGCTGTCTATTAGAGGCCCGAAGGCGAATGCCACTGCTCACTCGTTACTGTCAGCCGGGCGGATAATAGGAGCAAGATGTCTTCTGTGCTGGGATATTCATTCTCACAGCTGCCCTGAACTTTGTATAGTGAGAGCCTCTAAATAGGGGGAAAAGTGTTACAAGGCCATGGCCACATAATTGCCACAGTTTGAAATGGAAAAAAACTAAATATGCCCATTATGTCTTTGATTTCCCCATCACCAGACCACTCGCTTTACATTTATTCCCACTGAATTCTCTACCTGATTGATTGTTTCGGAAACACGTATTCTTCGGCCCTTTCTTCATTCAACGCATACGTATTTCAATGTCCTTCAAACCTGAGTAATGTATAAACGGTTTTCAAATTCCCAAGAATATGCCCACAGACATATCCAGGGATATACGGACAAATTCAGAAAACACGGGCTTGAGAACTTAAAATCTTACCCTATGAAAATATCTTATTAGAATCATCAAAATAGAAATAACTTTCATTTTTCAAGTGGGTAAAATGTTTTCTGATATTTTTATGAAGTGGAGAACACGAAATGTGAAACATTCTCTTTAGTCTGAGAAAGGGCTTCCCAGGCGGTGCTAGTAGGAAAGGATCCGACTGCCGATGCAGGAGACACGAGAGACACGGGTTCAATCCCTGGGTCGGGAAGACCCCCTGGAGGAGAAAATGGCAACCCACTCCAGTATTCTTGCCTGGAGAATCCCATGGACGCAGGGGCCTGGTGGGCTACAGTCCATGGGGCCACAAAGAGTCGGACATAATTGAGCACAGCCTTCTTTTTGTTTCCTATGTAGCAGATACCATAACAGGGACTTTTTAAGGACTTCCCTGATCTCCAAAAGGAGAAAGAGGGTCAGAGGAAAAAAAATAACAGGGACATAGCAGACCATCTGTGCTCTTAGGAAGCCTGTGTGTGGTTCTGTCTTTGGGCCAATTAGTGGGATTACATGGTTCCCCACTACATTTTGAAACAGAACCGAAATATTCTGCAAGGACATTTTTCATCTGTAGGGTCTTCTCCTTCTAGTGTTAACTAGGAGCTTGTTTTAGTTTCTTGTGGCTGCTCTAACAAATGACCACAAACTTGGTGGCTTAAAACAACAAAAATGTATTACTTTACAGTCCTGCAGGTCAGAAGACTGAAATCTGTTTCATGGAGCTAAAGTCAAGACATTAACAAGGCTGGTTTCTTCTGGAGGCTTCAAGAGGGAATCTGTGTCCTTGCCATTGTCACACTCTCAAGGCTGCCTGCGTTCATTGTCTTCTGACCCCTCCCTCATGTGTGTCCACTGTTGCTTCCATCATTTCTCTCTTACTTTCCTCTGATCTCCTTTATTCCCCTTGTAAGGACTGCAAGGAGATCAAGCCAGTCAATCCTAAAGGAAATCAACCCCGGACATTCACTGGAAGGACTGATCTGAAGCTGAAGCTCCAACACTTTGGCCACCCGATGCAAAGAGCCAACTCACTGGAAAAGACCCTGATGCTGGGGAAGACTGAGGGCAGGAGGAGAAGCGGGTAACAGAGGACGAGATGGTTGGACGGCATCACTGACTCACTAGACATGATCTAGTCTAAGACAGGTGAAGGACGGGGAAGCCTGGCGTGCTACAGTCCATGGGGACTCAAAGAGTCAGGTATGACTTAGCGACTAAACAACAACCACATCAAAGGACACCTATAATTATATTGGGCCCACAGGACAAAGCATCTCAAGACCTTTAAGTTAATCCCACCTGTAAAGTTCCTTTGGCCACAGAAGGTAATGTTCTCAGGGTGTAGGGATGAAGATGTTAACATCTTCAGAGTCATTATTCAGCCTGCCGAAGTGCTGAGAACTCAAATCTCTGTCTCTGGTTCTAACCCTTCACTTCCAGGTTCATGTCATCAACCACACATCCCAACTTCACTGTGACATCATTTCGTATAAAACGTCCTAGGCCAGTGACTTCCCTGGTGGTCCAGTGGCTGAGACTCTGAACTCCCAAGGCAGGTGGCTCAGGTTTGATCCCTGATAGGGAAACTAGATCCCACATGCAACTAAGACCGAGAGCAGCCAAATAAAATAATAATAAGTATTTTTTTAAAGTCCCAGGCGGCTCACTTTCTCTTCCCCCTAAAATCTGTTCCACAACCCCAATTTTCTTTCTCTTCTGCCTTTCACACAACTTTGAAATTATAGTGCTATTCCATAACTCAATATGCTTGCTTCATCCCCTATTTTCTCCCTAAGATCCACCACTTGCCTTTGAAAGGCCCCCAGTTTATACCTTTGCTCATCTCAGCTGTGACCAAACTGCCCCCAGACCACTCAACATTCCTGCTAAGAACCACATGACATTTCTAGTTAGATTTTCATACTTTTGACTAGTGTGCTTTTTATCAAAATTGGTAGTATCTGGCAGAGAATAAATTTGAGGTCAAAAATTTTTTGCATGAAAATTAGTGGAATCTGTGACAAACTCTACATGAAAAATAGTAGCATGTTTCCAGCCATTTAATTGCTGGCTCTGCTGTTTTATTTTTCCTTTAGAATGCCTTTGATGTGCCAAGTAGACATTACAATAGATACTGACCTCCACTGCAGAGCTTCTCTCCACTGGCCCATCACACTGCCCATTGCAGCGTGTGTATTCTTTGAAGCTTTCTCCCTGTTCTTATTCAGTGTGATCATCACAGGGGAGTGTCTTCATGTCCTCCTGTTTCATTCACTGACACAAAATATTGGAACTCAGCTCTACCATCTCCCCTTTTTAGCAGGTAGTTTTATCTCCCTTAATAAAAGAGCAATCTAGAATAATTTCTCACAAACAAGACTTAAGTGATAAGTAATTATATGTCCTCAGTTGTGCCTGACTCTTTGTGCCCCCAAGGACTGTAGCCCACCAGGCTCCTCAATCTATGGGATTCTCTAGACAAGAATACTGGAGTGGGTTGCTGTACCCTACTTCAGGGAATCTTCCTAACCCAGGGCTGGAACCTGCATCTCCTGCACTGGCAGGCGGATTCTTTTCCACTGCATCACCTGGGAAGCTCTAAACAAGACTTGCTCTTAATTAATCTAAGATGTGGAAGCCTTTGATGACCCAACCCCATAGAACAAGGGTCCCCAACCTCCAGGATCTAATGCCTAATGATTTGAGGTGGATTTGATGTAACAATAATATAAATAAAATGCACAATAAATGCAATGTGCTTGAAGCATCCTGAAACCACCTCTCCCTCCCCCTTTCATGGAAAACTGTCTTCCTTGAAACTGGTCCCTGGTGCCAAAAAGGTTGGGGACCACTGCCATAAAACCCTCAGAAACCAGCATGAGATGTGCAACTGTCAAAGCTCATGATTTAACGATTTCTTGGTTGAATGACTTGTCTCTTTCTTACATTCAGAAATTCTTTGAGGACAGGAACTGTGGCAACACAAAGCAAATACTATTACAGACAGAATAAAGCTACACAGAAGCATTTGCATTTATAAGATTTACTCCAGTGTTGGTAAGGAAGCTGATCTCATTGTTTAACTAAACTCCTACCAGCCATAAGCAAACCATATCTTTATAAGTAAAGGATATACTTACAAAGAGTAAGTGATTCATACTCCTTTGAGCATGTAAATTCACTGAGACATCAATTTTCTGGAGTTTGTTCATCTTGGCTCATTCAGTTCAGTTCAGTTCAGTCACTCACTTGTGTCCAACTCTTTGTGACCTGATGAATTGCAGCACGCCAGGCCTCCCTGTCCACCACCAGCTCCCGGAGTTCACCCAAACTCATGTCCATTGAGTCGGTGATGCCATCCAGCCATCTCATCCTCTGTTGTTCCCTTCTCCTTCTTCCCCTAGTCCCTCCCAACTACAGAGTCTTTTCCAAGGAGTCAACTCTTTGCATGAGGTGGCCAAAGTACTGGAGTTTCAGCTTCAACGTCAGTCCTTCCAAAGAACATCCAGGACTGATCTCCTTTAGAATGGACTGGTTGAATCTCCTTGCAGTCCAAGGGACTCTCAAGAATCTTCTCCAACACCACAGTTCAATAGCATCAATTATTCAGTGCTCAGTTTTCTTCACAGTCCAACTCTCACATCCATACATGACCACTGGAAAAACCATAGTCCTGACTAGATGGACCTTTGTTGGCAAAGTAATGTCTCTGCTTTTTAATATGCCATTTGGTTGGTCATAACTTTCCTTCCAAGGAGTAAGGTATCTTTTAATTTCATGGCTGCAATCACCATCTACAGTGATTTTGGAGCCCCCAGAAATAAAGTCTGACACTGTTTCCACTGTTTCCCCATCTATTTGCCATGAAGTGATGGGACCAGATGCCACGATCTTCATTTTCTGAATGTTGAGCTTTAAGACAACTTTTTCACTCTCCTCTTTCACTTTCATCAAGAGGCTTTTTAGTTCCTCTTCACCTTCTGCCATAAGGGTGGTGTCATCTGCATATCTGAGGTTATTGATATTTCTCCCAGCAATCTTGATTCCAGCTTGTGTTTCTTCCAGTCCAGCGTTTCTCATGATGTACACTGCATATAAGTTAATTAAGTAGGGTGACAATATACAGCCTTGATGTACTCCTTTTCCTATTTGGAACCAGTCTGTTGTTCCATGTCCAGTTCTAACTGTTGCTTCCTGACCTGCATACAGATTTCTCAAGAGGCAGGTCAGGTGGTCTGGTATTCCCATCTCGTGAAGAATTTTCCACAGTTTCTTGTGATCCACACAGTCAAAGGCTTTGGCATAGTCAATAAAGCAGAAATAGATGTTTTTCTGGAACTCTCTTCCTTTATCCATGATCCAGCGGATGTCGGCAATTTGATCTCTGGCTCCTCTGCCTTTTCTAAAACTAGCTTGAACATCTCATCCATCTCTTAATCCTAGTCCTGTGAGTCATGTAAATCTTTAAAACTGAATTTTCCATCCCTCAGTTTTAATCCATAATCTTCACTGTTGTATAACAGGAATAGAATAATAATGGATTTCTGTCTGTCTCTAACTCACGTATAAAAAGAAAACTATGCCTTTATTTAAGCATTTCCTACCTAAAGATGTACTTTGAATTCCTGCTATACAACCTCCAGAAGTTGTTCTTCATTGGAATGCTAATTGTACTACCTGTAAATTTTAATTTTGAAAAGAAAATGAAAGTGTTAGTCACTCAGTCATGTCCAACTCTTTGCAACCCCATGAACTGTAGCTCACCAGGCTCCTCTGTCCATGGGATTCTCTGGGCAAGATTGCTGAAGTGGGTTGCCAAAATGCATCTCAGGATAGACTTCTGCTCTAAGAGTGTGTAAGTGCTTGTGTCTGGGGCTCAGGAAGAAGCAACTCATCAAACTTCATGCTTTGCTGGCTTGATATTAGGTCTTCCCTAGAGGTGGCTGAAGTTTTAGAACAACAGAATTTACAGAGTTTTAAATCTATCTTCCTTTCTAAAATTTATTAAACTCATTGATATTGTCTTAAAGACCTGCAGATGAGATCATACATGAAAAGCTCTTTATAATAAGAAATAAGAGCAACATTTTTAGAAGACTCAGCTAACCTGTCCATCTTCATTAGTAAGCAGAGCTCTCTTCCTATGCTGCACCGTCTTGCTGAGCCCTGAAGCACACTGTCCCCAGGAAGAAGATGGATGGGGAACAGGAGTGAGCATGTGTGCTCCACTGCATTTGACTCTTCGTGAGCCCCATGGATGGTAGCCTGCCAGGCTCTTCTGTCCTTTCCAGGCAAGAGTACTGGAGTGGGTTGCTATTTGCTACTCCAGGGGATCTTCCGAACCCAAGGATCAAATCCCTATCTCTTGTGTCTCCTGCAATGGCAGGCAGATTCTTTACCACTGCACCACCTGGGAAGCCCAGACCTAAGGGAAGAAAAAGAGCAATGAGATGAGGCATAAAGCCTATCTCTCATGCCCTTGGGGCTGAATCATAAGGAAGGGTGGTTGTAGAAATGTCCATACAACTGTGTGGAATCACTGAAGGTCAAGATTAGTGCCCTGCAGAAAAGCATAAGCTTCTAGGGGAGCAGTCATGAAAGGAGCAGCATGGATGGCTGGAGACAACTAGGAGAATGGACTTGAGCTACCACTGTTGATGGAGAAGAAAATGGCAACCCACTCCAGTGTTTCTGCCTGGAGAATCCCATGGACAGAGGAGCCTCACGGGCTACTGTCTGTGGGATCGCAAAGAGTCGGACACGACTGAGCGACTGTCAACTTCACCACCACTGTTGAAAGTGGCCCAGGTACCAGGCACAGTGGGCAGGGAATCAGATGTTTCTGCCTCCCCAGTGATGGTGCCAAATGCTAGAAGTACCAGGGATCTGATGTCTACTGGCTACGAAATGAAGACACAAAACATTGGGAATTAGTTACCAGAGGTGCAGAACCAAGATCACAGGACGCAGCTATGGGTACCCAAGAGGCACCACAAATGGCCAGTCCTCACCAAGAGACTGGACTGGGCTGGAGCGAGGTCAGCAGTGGCTCTCAGTTTCCTCCTGTCATTGCCAGGAGGGAACAAAAGTGTCCCCATGCATATGGACAGAAGCAGGGGAGGGAGAGATAAAACCTATAGACTAAGAATTCATCTCCCAAAGATCTGATAAGTATAGAAAGTCCCCAAATACTGCAATATTAACTGGTAAGTTCAGATACTACCCTCTGCTTCCAGCCAACAGACAGCAGGTAGGAAAGCCTATCAGTTAGGGAAAACAAAAAGCTACCCTTTTTTTGAATGTTTGAAAGCTGAGCAGTGGGCTTTTTAAATTTTCTACCTCTCTGCATACATGTAAGGTTTTTATTTTGGCATCATTAACACCTGAGAGCAGAACGGTATATATCAGGGGTCCCCAACTTCTGAGATCTAATACCTTATTATCTGAGTTGGAGCTGATGTAATAAAAATAGAAATGAAGGACACAATAAATATAATGTTCTTGAGTCATCCTGAAGCCATCCCCTCCCAGTCCATGGCAAAATTGTCCCTAGTACCAAAAAGATTAAGGATCGCTGATATACTATATATATATATATATAATATATATATATATGTAATACAATTTATATATAATACTATACATATATATATATTTAGATGTGTAACGAATTTTGTTAAATGACTCTGTAAACTCCATCACTGACCCAGTGGTATGCTGTTATAACGGTTAGTAAATGCCAACAGCTCACCACATCCCCCTTTTTCTCAATTAGAAGCAAGATCTTAGAAGGAACCATAAATACATAAAAGAATTTCCTGGGATGAGTTCCTTGTCAAATAGGCACATTGGAGCCATCATTCATAAATGTAGAGTCCAAAGAAATGAGTTAAAGCGGCATATATAATTCTCCAAGAGACGGACTATGACCTCATTAAGAGTGTTCAGTAAAAAAAGACTTCTTTTTTCTTTCTTTTCTTCCAACCACAACTGGAGAGGAAGGAGGCAGGCAGGGGAACGAGAAGGAAGGGAAGCCATATGAGCACAGACCACCCAGCCCATCCCTTCTCCTTCCGAAGCCCCTGCAACCCACAGGTTTAGCCCACCCAGGCAGGAGGCAAAGACAGGGCTTAGTAGGCATTAGATTGAAGGCTTTAAATAAACAGGACAGATTCTACAGAACTTAAATGAGACACTGCAAAAAACCAAAAGGGGCTGAAAAGACATGGAATCTAGCTGAGATGTCATTAAGCATCCTTACTGCCCAGAATAGAGACTGTGGTTGGGGAGGTTATTAGGGAAAAATAAAACTGTTTCATGCTTGTCCCACAAAGAGCTTAGAGTCCTCAATAAACTGGTTGTCTGAGGCCCATGACTCCTACATCTTACAGTCGCTTAGAAAATTAAATGAGAGGAAAATGATGAGATCTAGTATGTAGGAGGCACTTCATAGATGTTGCAAACATTACTATTTTCTTCTAAATGGATTTTTTTATACACATTTATCTTTACCTAGTTTGATGACATATTTATAGTCATTTACACAAAATACTTAAAACTATATACTGATGCACAATGCCTATGTGAGTGTTTAAGTAAATCAGCACCCCCACCATCATTCACCCCTTTTTTCTAGGAGGCAAGTCTGCACATCTCTGTCTTGATTCAGAGACATCATTTGTCTATAGTTGCTGAAGGAAAAACCAAGAGATTTGAGTGATTTTAATCAAAAAAGGGATGGGGTCAAGGCTTCCCTTGTGGCTTAGATGGTAAAGAATCTGCCTGAAATGCAGGAGACATGTGTTCAATCCCTAGGCCAGGAAGATCCCCTGGAGAAGGAAATGGCAACCCACTCCAGTATTCTTACCTGGGAAATCCCATGGAGAGAAGAACCTGGCAGGCTATAGTCCATGGGGTCGCAAAGAGCTGGACACAACTGAGCAACTAACACTTTCACACTTTCAGGGCATAAAATTGGCAATGAACAGTCTTTTTCTTTTTTGAGAAATAAATGTTTGTTTGTTTGTTTTTTATTGGTGTATAGTTGCTTTACAATGTTGTGGTAGGTTTTGCTGTACAACAAAATCAATCAACAATACATATGCATACACCCTCTCTCCCTTGGATTTCCTTCCCATTTACGTCATCACAGATTATTGAGTAGAGTTCCCTATGCTATACAGTAGGTCCTCATTGGTTATCTATTTTATACATAATAGTCTGTTTCTCAACCCCAATCTCCCAATTCATCCCACACACCCCTTCCTCCCTTGGTATCCATATGTTTGATGAATAATTCATTGACAGATGGCTAAGGGACACAGTATCACATTAAAGAAGGTGGTTCCCATTGAGGTTAGTAGCAAGAGATAAAGATGGGTAAATAAGGAGAATTGTATTATAGTTGGAGGATTAGAATCTGAACCTCTAGGCTTTTCAGCAGTTTCTTTCTCCCTTTCTTCTTTCCTTCCTTCTTTCTTTCCTTCTCTCTCCCCCCTCTCTTTTTTTTCTTTTTCTTTAAAATCAACAGGTAGTTTCTCTATGAATGTAATTTTGCTGGGGAGTGCAATACTTAACAGCAGGTAAAGGCAAACGTTCTGGTTGAAGCTGGGGTGAGGACCCAGGGCTGACTCTGCTGAGAAAACCCTCCCCCTTCAGTGATCCTACCCCAGAACACCTAAAAACCCTTAAAAGGGAAACAGCACTCTGGGCGGTGCCACACCTTTGGAAGTTTTTGAATAGTGTGCCTGTTAAGTCACTTCAGTCATGTCTGACTCTTTGCAACTCCATGGACTGTAGCCCACAGACTCCTCTGTCCATGGAATTCTCCAGGCAAGAATAATGGAGTTGGTAGCCATTCCTTTCTCCAGAGGATTTTCCCAACCCAGGAATCAAACCCAGGTCTCCTGCATTGCAGGCAGTTTCTTTACCATTTGAGCCACAGGGAAGCCGTTTTAGATAGAATGGTGGTTAAATAAAAACTCAACATTCCAGAAAGCAACTTGGTAGAAGTGTGTGAAACGATACGGAGGGGACGGTATGAGCCCTTGGTGGGGTGTTTGCACTTTGTCAACAAGAGCTAGAACTCTGTGTCTCAGAATTCTCCTCCCAGTAGATGCCACAAGAGAGTCCTAAGTGAGATCTGATACAGCTTCCACGTATATGACCAGCTGCTTCAGGGGCTTCTGTCAGCTGAATGCACTCGGTCACTTCTCCAAGTGCTGGGCAGCTGTGTGCCTAGCTCCATAGCACAGGGCTCCCACATGTCAGCCACATGGCTGCCTTCTTTCTCATACTCCCCATCCATCCTTCCTTCCCAGCTGCTTGCTACTGAGTTCAAGCTCCAACATGAGAGACAAAAGCAACTCTGCAAACTGCTCACCCAGCTTTCACCATGTGTTGAAGTCAAAGCCCCGAAATGAGCCCCTTCTCCCACGCTAGTGCCTCAGCTTCCCCAATAGAACCTGGGTGAGGTGCTCAGCCAAACTGCTGCTGTGGCAGGCGGTCACCTTCGATCATGGTGAGTTGGTTTTAAAATCACAGTGAGAGACTTAGAGAATGAACTAACAGTTGCTGGGGGGAAGGGCAGGAGGAAGGGATAGTTAGGGAGATTAGGATGGACATGTGCACACTGCTATGTTTAAACTGGATCACCAACATAGACCTGCTGTGTGCAGGGAACATTGCTCAATGTTATGTGGCAGCCTGGATGGGAGGGGAGTTTAGAGGAGAATGGATACATGAGTATCCATGGCTGCATCTCTTTGCTGTTCACCTGAACCACCACAACGTTGTTAATTGGCTGTACCCTGATACAAAATTAAGGTGTTTTTTTTTTTTTAATTTAGAAAATAGAGAGATGACCCAGAGGGATGGTACAAGGAGGGAGGAGGGAGGGGGGTTCAGGATGGGGAACACATGTATACCTGTGGCGGATTCATGTTGATGTACATCAAAACCAATACAATATTGTAAAGTAATTAACCTCCAATTAAAATAAATAAATTTATATTTTTAAAAAAAGAGAGAGAGAGAGAAAATAAAAGTGAAATCACAGTGAATCTTCCAAAAGTGTCCATCTGGACATGGCAGACTGAGACTCCAGGACAGAAGAGCCGTTGGTACTAGTTTAGGCATCTTAGGCACCAAGATAAAGAATGAGGATGACAAAAGAGGCGGGGGGCTTCTGAGAGGAAAAGCAGAGGCACCACAGCAGTCTGAGAACACAACCGCGGGGACGTTTCAGAGCAGGGAGCAGGGAGAGAGAAACCAGCATGGGGCAAGTCAGAGAAGGGAGTGAGGGTCCTGAAAGCAGCGGCGGGGAGATTAAAGAGGGAAGGCTCAAAAGCCTTACAGCCTCAGAGAAGTCGAGGAGGAGAATCTGCGATATCCAGGAGAGGACCAACACTGGGCTTTGCAAGAACAGCCACTGTGCCGGCTGGGATGCTCTGGCACGCAGGAACACACAGGCAACCTGACTGATCTACACCCATGCAAGGCTGGGCTGCGGTCACTCCCACCGGCAATGCCAAAGTAGCTTCTCCCAGGTTGACTGCAGAGACTTGCCTTTGCCATGTCGCCTAGCAGTTCATCAAAACATCTCTCTTTCTTCTCTGAGAACAAGAGAAATGTAAGAAAACTGACCCAAGGAGTTAGGGGAGGAGGCAGGGAAGATGAAAAGGAAAAAAGAATACACTGCCTTCAGAAAACAGGAACCTCCTCCTGCTAGTTTTTATATATGTCATAGGTGATTTCATTTAGTTATTCCATCAACAAATATTTACATCCGAAATGGGCAAAGCCCTTTCCTATTGGCTGTATGGTTCTGATCAGAGAAAATTGACCTGATTATCCATTAAACCCTGCGAGAATCTCATCAGTGGTTTTATTTTAGAGCCATGCCCAAGCCCCACAAAAAAGTCAATAAACATCTGAAAGGATGGTGGATAAATGACTATTAAACTGAGAAGACAAAGCACATGATTTCCTAGGCACAGAAATTCTAACCCAAGCAAAGGAAACAGCTTGTGGTGGAGAGAAGGTGATCACTCATGTAATTTCCACTGAAGTCTTCTTGAACTTAACTGCCTATTACCCCATTAATTATCCCAACAACTCCAACCTTCCTCCCCCACACTTGATGGCTATCATGTGTGACCCATTACCATGGCACACTCTGAATCATGCAGGACTCCCGCATGCTCTGTGAGTCCATGCCTTTCTGTCAGGCTCAGGGAAGCATATTGGAATCCAAGTGAGAGACAGATTTCTTAATATGGGAAGAACCTCCAATCTGCTCAAATATATTTTTAGAAAGTAAATGATCACACATATTGACATGCAAACACAATTATTAGTGATACATGAGTTGATGAAGGCAATGGCATTTTGGTCCTCCAGAGCTGAGAACTGGTGGTTTATAAAAAAAGAAATGTAGGCATTCCTTCTGAGATTTTAAAGGACCACTTATATTGCCAACGTGGAAGGCGCAGGGGGTCCCATTGACTAAGGCTCCTAACCACTATAGTGATGAGCCTTCCAAAATTACAAATGCAGCCACTCTCCAGCATCTTTACGAGACCTCCAGAGCACCTGGGTATCAAGGCTGAAGATATTGTTTGTTCTGGAAAGGCCAGATCTTGGGTGATGGGGCAAGCCTGGAGAGATGAGGCTGTAAAAAAGCATACTTGCTCACTGGCATCTGTTCTTTTCAGATTCTCAATAAAAGTGTCCATTAAAATGCCAAATAGCACCACTGCAAAGAGAACAGATGTGGGGAGCAGCAGTGACTCAGGTTCACACCCGTGGGTCAGCTTGCACCGGGTTCTCCTCCCACGTGCGAGAAATCAGGCTCTTAGGAGTTAAAGATCAAAAAGACTTAACAGTTCATTGGATCCAGCCCCAGACACCAGGGCAGGCATGCCTGGGTCTCACATTGGAGGGTCTGGTTTTGTGAGTTTGGGATGAGAGCAGCTTTCTCTGAAGAGTACAGCGCTTGAGCAGAAGGAAGTTCTAGTCCCCAAGGAAGGGGAGTTGGCACCGTAAACACAGGAGGAGTCTCTAGGTGTGCAAAGTCCTTTGTTTTCAAGGAACTCAGAAAACTGTTTCTATGTACACTGTTAAGGAAAAAAATACCATTTAAACAAAAACCCACTGCATATGGGTCTGCTTTCTCAGCCAGTGACATAACTTGTCTTTGGAGAAAAGGGCTCTTTCATTTCAACCTGTTGTGGAGACATCCTATGGAGAAAAAAGGACTTGGGCACAGCGTGGATGAGTCAATAGACAAAAGTATGGATGTCCATACACATGTACACACACAAACATGCACACATATTCACACACATGTACTTACACACATACCTGCACACACGAACACATGCATGCATGCATATGTACATGCACACATATTTACATACGTATGGTTCTGTGCTCAGACACATACATGCTTACATACACATACATAATACTTATAGACACACATACATACTTACACACATATACATATTTACATACATACTTGCATATACACATACCTATATACACACATACATACTTAAATGTACACACTGACACACATATATATGCCCATGTACAAGCACACAGAGATCTATAGATAAAATACCTGAATTGCTCCTAATGACCGAGGAGGCAATGGCACCCCACTCCAGTACTCTTGCCTGGAAAATCCCATGGACGGAGGAGCATGGTAGGCTGCAGTCCATGGGGTTGCTAAGAGTCAGACAAGACTAAGTGACTTCACTTTCACTTTTCACTTTCATGCATTGGAGAAGGAAATGGCAACCCACTCCAGTGTTCTTGCCTGGAGAATCCCAGGGACGGGGGAGCCTGGTGGGCTGCCATCTATGGGGTTGCAGAGTTGGACACGACTGAAACAACTTAGCAGCAGCAGCAGCTCCTAATGAAATGAGAGACATTTGTGGTTTCCTTGGGGAACCCTGAGAGAGAAGACCCCAGGGTCTGAGAAGAGGTGAGAGGGAATTATTAATTATGATAATTAATTATAATTTTGACTGTCTAGAGCAGTGGTCTTCACACTTTGCTGAGTGCCAGAACCAATCCAGGAGCCTTCAATGCCATCTCATCTCGAGAGTCTTATTTCACTTGTTCTGGAGTAAAGCCTGGGCATGAGGACTTAGCAGAGATCTGCAGGTGATTCTAACAGAGTCAAGAATGAGAACCACAGGCATAAACAGACCACATCAGAAGGCTCCACAGAGGGAAACAGCCAGTAAGAGTGTCCCTGTTCTAGTAAGTAGTCACTACATTTCAGTTCAGTTCAGTCAATCAGTCGTGTACGACTCTTTGCAACCCCATGGACTGCAGCATGCCAGGCCTCCCTGTCCATCACCAACTCCCAGAGCTTACTCAAACTCTTGTCCATTGAGGCCATGATGCCATCCAACCATCTCACCCTCTGTCACCCCCTTCTCCTCCTGCCTTCAATCTTTTCCAGCATCAGGGTCTTTTTCAATGAGTCAGTTCTTCGCATCAGGTGGCCAGACCATAGGAGTTTCAGCTTCAGCATCAGTCCTTCCAATGAATATTCAGGACTGATCTCCTTTAGGATGGACTGGTTGGATCTCCTTGTAGTCCAAGGGACTCTAAAGAGTCTTATCCAACACCACAGTTCAAAAGCAGCAATTCTTTGGTGCTCAGCTTTCTTTAGAGTCCAACTCTCACATCCATACATGACTACTGGAAAAACCATAGCCTTGACTAGACGGACCTTTTTTTGCAAAGTAAAGTCTCTGCTTTTTAATGTGTTGTCTAGGTTGGTCATAGCTTTTCTTCCAAGGAGCAAGTGTCTTTTAATTTCATGGCTGCAGTCACCATATGCAGTGATTTTGGAACCCAAGAAAATAAAGTCTCTCACTGTTTCCATTGTTTCCCCATCTATTTGCCATGAAGTGATGGGACTGGATGCCATGATCTTTGTTTTTTGAATGTTGAGTTTTAAAGCAGCTTTTTCACTCTCCTCTTTCACTTTCAAGAGGCTCTTTAGTTCTTCTTCGATTTCTGCCATAAGAGGGGTGTCATCTGCATATCTGAGGCTATTGATATTTCTCCCGGCAATATTGATTCCAAGTTGTGCTTCATCTAGCCAGTATTTCACATGCTGTACTCTGCATATAAGTTAAATATGTTAAAGCCACTACATTATAAAGCCGCTGCTATTGCTTCTGCTAAGTCGCTTCAGTCATGTCCGATGCTGTGCGACCCCACAGACTTCACCGTCCCTGGGATTCTTCAGGCAAGAACACTGGAGTGGGTTGCCGTTTCCTTCTCCAAGGCATGAAAGTGAAAAGTGAAAGTGAAGTCGCTCAGTCGTGTCCGACTCTTCGCAACCCCATGGACTGTAGCTCCCCAGGCTCTTCCGTCCATGGGATTCTCCAGGCAAGAGGACTGGAGTGGGGTGCCAGTGCCTTCGATGTTAATTTATATAAAGTCACTACACCATAAGTTAAAGCACTGCATTTACAGAAATATTGTGTCTGGCATTCAACTGGAAATTGTTTCCTTTTCTGTAACATAATTGAATTTCACAACCCACCTTCAAAACGTCATGAAAGCTCTCCCACGTTCACTCACACAGTAGCCCCATGAGTGTGGGGCTCTGCAGAATAGTGGGGGTCAGAACCATGCAGACATGGGGCCCCAGAGTAGGGGCTGGGATTGAAGAATGGCAACTGGGAATTCAGAGGATCAGGGATTCAGGAAGTGGATTTGAAAATATGACAACCTCCACCCCCATCCTAATTCTAGAGATTCTGGGAAAACACTGACATATACCAGGTCATGTGTGCTTGGATCCAAAGTCATTTCAGTCATGCATGACTCTTTGCAATACTATGGACTGAAGCCTGCCATGCTCCTCTGTCCATGGGATTCTCCAGGCTAGAATACTGGAGTGGGTTGCCATTTCCTCCTCCAGGGCATCTTTCCAGTCCAGGGATGGAACCCACATCTCTTACTTCTCCTGCATTGGCAAATGAATTCTTTACCACTAGCACCACATGGGAAGCCCCCATAGACCAAGGCATAAATATTCAAATGTTTTAGTATTTAAAGCAGGAGTTCCCAATCTCTGGGATCTAATGCCTAATCATCTGAGGTGGAACTGATAATAATACTAGAAATAAAGTGCACAATAAATGTAATGTGTCTGAATCATCCAAAAACCATCCCCACCCCCATCTGGTCCACGGAAAAACTGTCTTCTAGGAAACCGGTCCCTGGTACCAAAAAGGTTGGGGACCACTGATTTAAATAAAGGGTGACAAGAGAAAGCTGGAGCTTGAAAATATCCGGGTAACACATACTTGGGTTCCCCAAGCTGTTGGGGAATGGGTAGACCTGATGACCAGGGTGGAGAAGAAGGATTCTCACTGCAGGCAGTCCTTGGCCAAGGTGAGATGAGAGGCGAAGCATTCTCAGCGTCCAGTCTGGTCTGTCTCATCAGATTCGGGAACTCCATGACCTGTGATCATGTTCCATTGTTGCCCAGAATGCAAAAACCAGACCCCTGGATAAACAAAGCCAGTTGGTGATTGAAGCAGACTTGGCCTTATAAAGCCTTGATTCTGGGGACAAACAAGAATGTTTATGTCCTAAAGGAGAATATTTATTAATGAGCCCAAGTCAATTCAAACTATCATCATGACTGCTTAGTCAGTTTCTGCTTGTTGATTTAAGGGAAAGATCCTCACTTTGAGGTGAGCATTCAAGGACAGGAAGAAGAAAAGTTGGTAAAGAATTTGGATAATCTTCAAGTGATGTAACTGACTATTGGCAATATGTTATAAGCAGCCCTGTTCAGAGATTTTATTAAAAATATGTTAATATTTTTAAAATGAGTCTTCAGGCTTTACCAACCTTCATTTCTCAGCGCCCAGTTTTCTTTGACTTATTTTTTCTCCTTCCTGTCCACGGTTTTTTTTTTTTTTTTTTTTTTTTTGAGCTCTGTTCTAGAAATTCACAGAAATCAGTTTTAAAATTTCAGGATATCACAGGTTCCAAATTCTCTTCTTTGCAATGACTGAAACCTGTCTACAAAGAGCTGTGGAATCAAGTAATACCACTGACTGCACCAGATGCACTAAATGAGATAAATGTGAAAGTGTCTGATGAGTTTGTGGCACATAGCAAATACTCCATAAACATTTACTTAAACCATTTATAAGTAAACACCCCAAAGTAACAAAGCAGTATTTTGTGCCTCTTTTCCAGCTCATTCTGATTTTTATATTCATGTTCTCCATATTCCTGATTAATTTTTTATGTGTTTGTCCAAATTTAGTATACCTTTTTTTGCTTAATTTTTAAAAATTAAAAAAAAATTTACCAATATCCTGCAGCCATGGGAATGACTAAAATATATAAATAAAAATATTTTATTCCCCAAAATATGTATGTACATTTCAATATAACAATCATAAATGTGATATATCAATTGCCAAGATATAAACATGAAAGAATTTTATTTTTCCTATAACTGACTCCAACTATGCTCTATCAAATCCCACTTTCCATAAACCCATTAGAATTTGGTAGCTTTTCTTTGATAAAATAGACTCATTTGCATCCAGAAAATTCAATCTCATTTGTTTTAAAACTTGAATTTTACATTTGAGTCAAAGCTGTGCTTCCTCCCCACTACCCAACCCCAGACCCCAATACTGAAAGCGCTGATGTCTCTAGGGAAATGCCAACATTAAACTGAGAAAATGGGAGTCTTTTTATCTCAACTTAGTTTTAATATTTGGAAAAAATTACTTGCCCCCCACCCCATACCACCCTGTTAAATTTTCAGTCCTAAGTCTTATTTCTGCAGACTGAATGTGCATAAGTAGAAACCTATGTCAAAGAATGTGTAATTTTTTTTTTGTTGATATCACTAGATTAATTCCTTCAAATGCCAAACCCACTCACTGTCCCCAAGACGATATTTGCGAAGACCATGCCCTTGTGCCCTGACCTTCAGTATATGTTTTTAATCTTCACTTCTAAGTTGGTTATTTTTTAACAGACTATGTTAAGAAATATTCGTGTTTTCATCTTTGGACCTTTAGGAGACTGGAAAAAAAATTGAAGACGCTGAATACAGGGACATGAGTCATTGAACAAACATTTAGTGAGATGAACGTGTCTTGATTTATACAGTGAAGAAACGGAACAGCATGACTTTCATTATCAGCCCTTGAGGATCCTGATGTTAATCACAACTCTCCTTGTGTGACTGGGGACCATTTAACCAAGACCCTGCTCCTCCGGGATGAACAAATAAACACATTTATAAGAAACAGATGGTTGTACGAAGGCTTTTCATTGTAACAAATAGCGTGTCAAGATGATGGCTTTCTTCTCAAAGTACCGCAAAGAACAGGGGCTTCCTTTGGTGTGGACGGTAGATGCTGCATGCACCAAGCAGACCTCCAACCTGACTGTACAAAGGCTGAAGATAAGAATGGGAACTGCCCAAATAGCTCAAATACCAATGTTAAGACTGTCTCCAGATCTGACAGCCTCTGAAATGAGACGGACTCGTGCTTCATTTCTTCTCAGTTTCGGTTGAGTTTCCTCTGATAGATGACTGGCTTTCTATTCAGATGCTCTTTGATAGATCTGTCATTTGGGGAAGTTCTGGGTTAGAAAAGAGAAATTAGAGTATTTCTAGAGAGGAATGGCAATAGGCTTACAGTATTGATAGGAGTAAGGGAATTGTTAAGGCTTTTGTTCTAAGGAAAAGTATTTGGTGGAAGTCAGAACTTTTAAAGTCCTGTGGCAGGTGATTAAAATGCTCACGTAACTCACATAACTCAAGGGTTATCTACAAGTCTGATGCTAACTCCAGGGAACACAGCCTGACCATTTAATTTTCTTTCCAAATACTGACCCAGATCATAAGAGCAAAACTCTTTTTAGTGACGGTGGGGGGGGCAGGGAGTCAGGGTTTCACCTTCACACCAATTAGAAATTCAGACTTCCATAATTACAGAGCACTGCTGAGGGAAGCTTAGCCAGCATACCAAGCTTTCAAATTCTAACTCGTTCCGTGTACAGACTAAATGGATTACTTTCCCCACTCTAAAGATAAAAAGGTAATTTTCCACTGAGTTCTAAGAGGATTTTAATCCCTGCATTTAGGTCTAGTTGCTGCTTCCATAACATCCTGCCACCTGATATAAAGTCTCATTCTTGGATCCTATAGGCATGCTCTATCCTATTCAAATATATATCTATTTTCTAACAAATCAAGAAAATTTGGAAAGTATCTCTAGAGAAAGCATTTCTAGGGAAGCTTCTACTAAACTTAAGATCAATAGATATTCAGTCACTATGTTGTGTCCGACTCTTTGTCATCCCATGGACTGCAGCACCTCCCTGTCCTTCGCTATCTCCCAGAATTTGCTCAAATTCATATCCATTGAGTCAGTGACGCCATACAACCATCTCATCTTCTGCCACCCCCTTCACTTTTTGCCTTCAATTTTCCCAGAATCAGGGTCTTTTCCAATGAGTCGGCTCTTCACATCAGGTGGCTAAAGTATTAGAGCTTCAGCTTCAGCATCAGTCCTTCTGATGAATATTCAGCATTGATTATTTTTAGGATTGACTGGTCTAATCTCCTCGCAATGTGAGGGACTCTCAAGAGTCTTCTCCAGCACCACAACTCAAAAGCATCAATTCTTCAGCGCTCAGTCTTCTTTATGGTCCAACTCTCACAGTGGTACCTGACTATTGGAAAAACCATAGCTTTAACTAGATGGACTTTTGTTGGAAAAGTGATACCTTTGCTTTTTAATATGCAATGGAGCATATTTAAGACCGATGAAGCAATGCAAATTAAAACTACAATAAGGTACCACCTCACACCAGTCAGAATGGCCATCATCAGAAAGTCTATAAATAACAAATGCTGGAGAGGGTGTGGAAGAAAGAGAACCCTCCTACACTGTTGGTGGGGATGTAAGTTGGTTCAGCCGCTGTGGAGAACATACGGGAGTTCCTTAAAAAACCAAAAGTAGAGTTACCATCTGATCCAGCAATGCCACTCCTGGGCATATATCCAGATCAAACTCTTATTGAAAAAGATATATGCACCCCAGTGTTCACAGCAGCAGTATTTACAATAGTAAAACATGGAAGCAAACTAAACATCCACTGGCAGTTGAATGGATAATGTGCTACATATGTACAATGGAATACTACTTGGCCATGAGAGAGAATAAAACAATGCCGTTTGCAGCAACACGGAGGGACCTGACGATTATCATACTGAGACAGAGAAAGAGAAAGAGAAATATCATGACATCACTTATATTGTTGTTCAGTCACTAAATTATGTCCAACTCTCTGGGGCCTCATGGACTGCAGGATGCATATCGCTTGTATGTGGAATCTAAAAAAAAAAAAAAAATGTACAAATGAACTTATTTACAAAACAAAAATAAACTCACAGAAAACAAACTTATGGTTGCCAAAGGGGAAAAAAGAATTGGAGGAGGATAAATTAGGAGCTTGGGACTAACAGATACACGCTGAGGTTTGAAGAGGAAAACCAAATAAAACCCTACTTTCACAGAGCTTCCAGTGTAGGGAAATGAATATCAAAGGAATTGACAAATCAATGTATCATGACTTCAGGAAGTGATCCCAAAATTTTCGAGCAGTGCTTATGTTAGGGATGCCAGAATATGGGGAAATTTTGATTCCTGCAGTCTATTTGGCTATAATATTTTCATTGGATAGTAACCATGTATTTTATTTGTACAAGGTAAAAATAGCTGGGATTAGTCAAAAGACCGGTATATGCAATGTAATTCCATTTTTACAAAAATACTGTAAAGGGATTGATTGTTACTTTTCCTTTATGTTCTCTTCTGAGTTAACTTATAAATAAGAGTATAATGTCAACAATCAGAAAAATACTTTGGAGAATGAATTTTCATATTTAAAAAATACAAATATGTGAAGGCAGCAATGCATAGAAATCACTCAGTTTTCAGGTTCTATATTTCAAGTCATTGTATAAAGTCTCCTTTTCTGGGTGCGCTTTCCCCCTCCCTTCCTTCCTTTTCTCCTTCTTTCCTTCCTTCCTTCCTTCCTTGCTTCCTCTACCTCTTCCTTCCTCCACCTCTTCCTTCCTCCCCTCCTTCCTTTCTTCCCTTCTTCCTTTCTTGCCAATGAGTCTCTTACAAGATTTCCAAAATGAAAAGGCCCAAAGGAGTTCTGATATGCACACACCACAATGAGAACATCACTTCCTAAGATTTACACAACTTTGGTGTTGTTTGCATTGCTAGTAGCCGTAAGTCAGTGAGCAGGCAAGCAATTTTTGCTGAGTTACATTACATTATCATACCATGAGAAGGATCCAGGAGATCAACTATCTGGATTTCCATCATGACAAACTGCTTTTTTTTCCTGATTAAGTCAAATGAAAGTAGTAACACTCAGCTAAAATGAGTCTAGGTAGGGGGAAAGCCCTTTTGTGTATCAGCTTCAAGGGAACACGCTGCTGAAACTGAAACGATCTCAGAACCACAGGATCATCTCCTTGTTTCCTTTTGCACCTAGGCAAATTGATATACATTCTGCCCATGAGCAGAACTAGTCCACTGAGAAACCTTGAGAGAACGAGATTTAGCAACCAGATGGACAAAAGCTCTTTTTGATTCTAAGTGGAGTCAAGCTGATATTCTCCAATGAACCACCCACTTTCAGATTTATGTCTGAGAGCTGTTGATCTTATTAGGCAGATTCATGAGTTACAGTCTCCAACTTTTGTAATCTCTAGGTGAAGCTGGGAGTCCAAGTAAAAACTGGAGGTATGATTCTTCCAAGGCAGTGGGCTTTCAGTGTCTTTCTAGACTTCATAGTTCAGCTTGAAAGGAAAGGAAGAAAGAAAAAAAAAATGCTCTGATGAACTTAACAGAATGCCAAAGTGAGAGAAATGAGGAAAATGAGAAATGGGAGTGTGTGCAGAATGATAAATGGACTCTCCGTCAAATGAAATAGATTCTGAAATAACTGTGAAAAGTATAAAATGTCTGAGCATAAAGAGCCTGCCACTGACAAAAGATGAATAAATGGGGCACTTCAAAGAAGGAATTTCCCAGCTGTGGCTCACAGGAATCTTCGAAAGCTGTTCCATATGACACAGCAGGGAAATATTTTAATAATAAATAGAAACAAATAACGGTGTGTAAGGATGTCAGATATGGGGTTTAGATAAAGCTATTTGCTCCACATCACAAGGACCAAATAGTGGTGATGCTGGTTGCGTTTTAAGACATTTAGGTGTTCAATGATTCTAACTTATGTTCAGACAACAGAATTTCAAGTGCGATTTTTTTTCCTCCATGTTCCCAGGAGACTGAATGTAAAGTAATTCTTCAATAATCACAGAGCAAATACTTGAGAGACCACAGAGATGCTACTGGTAAAGAAAGGGCAGGAGAACAAAAGACGTGACCTGGCCATAGAGGGAAGTGTTTGGTGTGCTCCCGTGCTGTGAGGAATGAAGTGGATCTCACACGTGCGAGCAGCTGTCCAGGCACTGAACCCGGAGGTGACACCAAGGTCCAGGGGCGGGTGATGCCACATCAGCTGGTTTGCCAGTTCACCTCTTTCCAGCCTCGGAAGAGCCTGTGCTGCTCACACATCATCATATCTCGGGGACCCCATCCCTTTTCCTGGAGCATCTGGTCAACCCTCTGAGAAAGAAATCTTTTCTCTGCTGCAGCTGACATGGTTCTCTCGCTGTCATCTTCATCCTCGTAACTCTGTTCAGTTCCAAGCCAGACTGGCCAACAACCCAAGAAGGAGCCACCTCCTTTGCTCTCCCTGAAAGGACTTCAGGCCAACAGCCATTAGGCAGCCCTTGCCTCCGGTGCTCAGAAGGGCAGGCGTGCCATTTCAAGCTCTTTGGTGGCTGTGCTGACATTCTTAGTAAGTCTAATCTATTTCTCAATGGCACTAGTGATAAAGAACCTGCCTGCCACTGCGGGGAGACTCAAAAGATGCAGGTTAAATCCCTGGGTCAGGAAGGTCCCCTGGAGAAGAGAATGGCAGCGCACTCCAGTATTCTTGCCTGGAAAATCCCATGGTCAGAGGAGCCTGGAGGGTTATGGGATCACAAAGAGTTGGACACAACTGAGTGCACACAGCAGATTTGGCTATTACTTAGACCCAACTTTCTCACCTCCTGAGAATTCCTGTATATGTTATGCAAGTTCCAACTGCTTCCTGAAGGCTGTACACCGTCTGAGTTTCTGTTCCTTGATTTTTCTGCTGGATCCTCCTCCACCTGGCTTCCAAACTTCCCTATACCCTCAACAGTCTCAAGATATCAGACCCTGTTTAAGGGTCACCTTGAGAATCTCCAGGGTGGAATGAAAATCCTCTCCAATACAAGCCTTCAGATCATCTTATTTGCTTCTCTCATGATTGATATCACCATGTAGCTTGCATTATGTCTCCATACACATCTTTCCCTCCCTAAAGAGCTTCCTGAGGCCAGGATCCACATATGATGTCTCTTAAAAAAAAATCCCAATACACTAGATAGGATTTGATTTTTTCTGCTTGTTTCACTTTTATTTAATAAATCAATGACCTTTTATGAATAAGGTCCCTGAGACACTTTTTCCTCATCTAGAAATGTACTCAAATTGTGCTCTTCCAAAGCTCAAGTTTTCTGGAAGTGAAGTGAAAGTTGCTCAGTTGTGTCTGACTCTTTGTGACCCCATGGACTATACAGTCCATGGAATTCTCCAGGCCAGAATACTGAAGTGGCTAGCCTTTCCCTCCTCCAGGGGATCTTTCCAACCTAGGGATCAGAACTCAGGTCTCCCACATTGCAGGCGGATTCTTTACCAGCTGAGCCACCAGAGAAGACCAAGAATACTGGAGTAGGTAGTCTATCCCTTCTCCAGCAGATCTTTCCAACCCAGGAATCAAACTGGGGTCTCCTGAACTGCAGGAGGATTCTTTACCAACTGAGTTATGGGTCTTCTGGAATTCCACCTATTTTTTTAATATGTTTTTCTACTTTGATGTCTGCAATATATGAAACATTTTCATAAAATTTGAAAATATTTTCTTTTAAAAACTTTTACCAAATACAGTTTCTTCTTGAGAAAAACTTTCTAGATAACTTTGAGGACTTTAAGAAAAAGAGTTGAAAATGGCTTACAGTTTAAAGTTATTAATAATGTGTTACAAACGAGTTCCACTACCAAGTGTCACCCAGGAGGACTCACCTGGCAAGACCCCAATCTCATTCTTAACTTCCAACTCCTATGGTTCATGATTAGTTTCAAAAATGAAACAAAAGGGGGCTCTATTTTTTACAGCTAAAATTTTATAATAATAACAAATGGAATATAACTTTTAAAAGTTGTGAATCATTATGTTTACACCTGAAACGTTTCATATTGTACATCAGTCAGTCAGTTCAGTCACTCAGTCGTGTCTGACTCCTTGTGACCCCATGAATTGCAGCACGCCAGGCCTCCCTGTCCATCACCAACTCCCAGAGTTCACTCAAACTCACGTCCATTGTGTCGATGATGCCATCCAGCCATCTCATCCTCTGTCGTCCCCTTCTCCTCCAGCCCACAATCCCTCCCAGCATCAGAATCTTTTCCAATGAGTCAACTCTTCACATGAGGTGGCCAAAGTACTGGAGTTTCAGCTTTATCAAAATTCCTTCCAAAGAACACCCAGGACTGATCTCCTTTACAATGGACTGGTTGGATCTCCTTGCAGTGCAAGGGACTCTCAAGAGTCTTCTCCAACACCACAGTTCAAAACCATTAAATCTTCAGTACTCAGCTTTCTTCACAGTCCAACTCTCAGTTGCACATCAACTACACCTCAAATTTAAAAAAGGAAAAATTCTGCATCTCTATCATTCTGTATACACGTGTGGCATGTTGCAAGCATTGGTTTGGGATTTGTCTACTGATGTTATTCTGTGTGCTCCATATACTCTCCTGTTCAATGTTGCGTTAGTTGCTTGACTGATAATGGTGAAAATATAGGAGTTGGCTGGCCTCTTTGCCTTCAGTTATTGGTTTTACTCCTTATTTTTTTGGCTAAACCTTGCAACTTGCAGGATATAAGTTCCCTGACTACTGACTGAACCCAGCCGTTGGCAGTGAAAGCACAGAGTAGGAGAGGCTCTATTAAGAAATGTTTCCAAAACACCAGACTGAAGACTTTCCAGCCTCTTCCTCATCTACCATCTGATGAGTCTAGGCTTTCAAGTGTTGCTGAAGTAGGACTTCCTCTGCCTTCTGGTGCCTTCATGTGGAGAGAGACTCTCTGGGGCCAGAATGTCCTCACGGCCTTATCCCGTATAGCCCCCCACCATTTCTGGGTGTTAAATGTGTTTATTTGCTTGCTTCTTTGTTTTCATGCTGTGTCCTTCTGTGATAAGAGGCACACACCTTTCCTTCTGGGTGGAAGGAGAGTGGCAGTGAAAGAGGTGAGTATTCAGGACCACCAATGTGGCACCGTTTCAAGCCAATATCATTTAATCTTCATTCAATGTCTGTTTAGAGAAGAGCCTGAGCAGTGTGAGGGGGAAGGACTAGAATGACCTACCTGCTGAGAAGTGTCTTCTGCTTAGTAGATAGAATCTTTCTGCAGAAAGACAAAATTCTGCAGTTCATGGAGCATGCCCTCTTGAAAGGCAGCTTGAACATGCCTTCAGGCATGTTACCCTCACCACTTATCAAGTGTTCCCTCATCCACAGAAAGTAGTCTCTTTAAAGATCAAGAGAGTAGAGTCTCTCCTCATCTCCTGATAGTTGCAGAGTTTAAGAATTGGCAGGTCTAAATCATGCTGTGCTTGGTGATGCTGGCTGCTTTCAACTTCAGACATAAAGTTGTTCAGTCACTAAGTCATGTCCAACTCTTTGCAACCCCATGGACTGCAGCACACTGGGCTTCCCTGTCCTTCACTATCTCCTGGAGTTTGCTCAATTCATGTCCATTGAGTCAGTGATGCTATCCAACCATCTCGTCCTCTGTTGTTCCTATCTCCTGCCTTCAATCTTTCCCAGCATCAGGGTCTTTTTCAGTGAGTCAGCTCTTTGCATCAGGTGGCCAAAGTATTGGAGTTTCAACTTCAGCATCAGCCCTTCCAATGAATATTCACAGTTGATTTCCTTTAGGATTGACTGGTTTGATCTCCTGGCTGTCCAAGGGATTCTCAAGAGTCTGGTCCAATACCACAATTCAAAAGCATCAGTTCTTCAGCACTCAGACTTCTTTATGATCCAACTCGCACATCCATACATGATTACTGGAAAAACCATAGCTTTGACTATATGCACCTTTGTCGGCAAAGTGATGTCTCTGCTTCTGAATACCTTCTATCAAGGTCTGTCATAGTTTTCCTTCCAAGAAGCAAGCAGTTTTTAATTTCATGACTGCAGTAACCATCCGCAGTAATTTTGAAGCCCAGGAAAATAAATTCTGTCACAGTTTTCACTTTTCCCCAATCTGTTGGCCATGCAAATTTGCAAAACTCAGCACTGGCCACAGGACTGGAAAAGGTCAGTTTTCATTCCAATCCCAGAGAAAGGCAATGCCAAAGAATGTTCAAACTACCACACAATTGCACTCATCTCACACACTAGGAAAGTAATGCTCAAAATTCTCCAAGCCAGGCTTCAACAACACATTAACCGTCAACTTCCAGATGTTCAAGCTGGATTTAGAAACGGCAGAGAAACCAGAGATCAAATTGCCAACATTTGCTGGATCATCAAAAAAAAAAAAGAGAGAGAGAGTTCCAGAAGAACATCTATTTCTGCTTTATTGACTATGCCAAAGCATTTGACTGTGTGGATCACAACAAACTGTGGAAAATTCTGAAAAAGACGGGAATACCAGACCTGCCTCTTGAGAAACCTATATGCAGGTCAGAAAGCAACAGTTAGAACTGGACATGGAACAACAAACTGGTTCCAAATAGGAAAGGGAGTACGTCAAGGCTGTATATTGTCACCCTGCTTATTTAACTTATAAGCAGAATATATCATGAGAAACGCTGGGCTGGATGAAGCACAAGCTGGAATCAAGATTGCTGGGAGAAATATGGCAGAAAGTGAAGAAGAACTAAAGAGCCTCTTGATGAAAGTGAAAGAGGAGAGTGGAAAAGTTGGCTTAAAACTCAACATTCAGAAAACGAAGATCATGGCATCCGATCCCATCACTTCATGACAAAAAGATGGGAAAACAGTGGAAACAGCAGCTGACTTTATTTTTGGGGGCTCCAAAATCACTGTAGATGGTGACTGCAGCCATGAAATTAAAAGAAGCTTACTCCTTGGAAGGAAAGTTATGACCAATCTAGACAGCATATTAAAAAGCAGAGACATTATTTTGCCAACAAAGGTCCGTCTAGTCAAGGCTATGGTTTTTCCAGTGGTCGTGTATGGATGTGAGAGTTGGACTATAAAGAAAGCTGAGGGCCAAAGAATTGATGCTTTTGAACTGCGGTGTTGGAGTAGACTTTTGCAAGTCCCTTGGACTGGAAGGCGATCCAACCAGTCCATCCTAAAGAAGTTCAGTCCTGAGTGTTCATTGGAAGGACTGATGTTGAAGCTGAAACTCCAATACTTTGGCCACCTGATGCAAAGAATTGACTCATTTGAAAAGACCCTGATCCTAGGGAAGATTGAAGGCAGGAAGAGAAGGGGACGACAGAGGATGAGATGGTTGGATGGCATCACCGACTCAATAGACATGAGTTTGGATAAACTCCAGGAGTTGCTGATGGACAGAGAGGCCTGGCGTGCTGCAGTCCGTGGGGGTGCAAAGAGTCAAACACGACTGAGCAACTGAACTCAACTGGACTGACTGGCCATGAAGTGATGAGACCAGATGCCATGATCTTCGTTTTTTGAAAGTTGAGTTTTAAGCCAGCTTTTTCTCTCTCCTCTTTCACCCTCATCAAGAGGCTTTTTAGTGCCGCCTGGCTTTCTGCCATTGGGGTGGTATCATCTGCCTACCTAAGGTTGATATTTCTCAGGCAATAAAGTGATTTGTTTTGGTTTAAAGATGACTTACCCAGCCTCACCCTAGCCCTCTCACAGCTTGTATACACCATGTCTTGTCTGAGGGGTTGCAAGCCTTGGAGATGTGGAAAGACAGTGGGCTGTGGGTAAGAGGCCCTATCCAGGCACTTCTGCTCCCTAAGCTTCGAGCCCACCCTCATCCTTGCTATGATGAGCAGTTCTCAAAGGATTGCATATTCCCCATGAGATGAGGAAACAGACATAAAGTGAAAGCAAGTTCCTAGGCTTTTTCCCCTTTGTATTCACCCCAGAGAATTTTGTCACCTGGATTTCTTCCAGAAAGTTCTGACACCTTTAATTATTCTTGCTCGCCCATCAGGAGCAGACCAGGTGCTATTGATGAAAGGTTTAGGGCTTTGTGTTTGCAGCACCCTAACATGAGGCAGCCAGCAGATTTCTTTAAGGATGAAGGATTCACTCTCTGTCGACCTCCGTGACCCCTGCCAGCATCTCCGCTCTGGAATGGATGATGAACCATTTATAGCCAAGATCTCATTTCTTCTCTTCCTTCTTCTTGGATTTCAGTTGGGATTGGCATCTTCCCCTGAGTTTCTAGCAGCTGCAAAATAAAACTCCAAAATGGTGTTTGGCTCATTCTATAGAAGCCAGTTGGCCAAGTCTGGTTATTCCAAGGTGGGGGACAATTGTGGTGTCAGTGATGCTCATTCTGGGGGTATCACATATCATCAGCAAATCGAGGGCTTCACCCTCTTTCCAGTGGAAGGGTGGGAGAGTCACTGTCTTTGTGTTAAGAACATTTCCAAGTCTTCTCCCCAGGCTCAGTTTATAGAGTGTTTACATTTTAGTATACTGCTCCATTCCCAGCGAAAGTGGCCATCTTTGTTTATTACCAACTTCCACTTTTAGCTGAAATGTGATTCTTCTGAGTTTTATAACCTCATTACATGATATCCTATCATGCAATGCTGTAAAGTGAGATGAGATCATGTAAGTTAAAGGGGTCATTCTAAGGAAAGAAAGTATTTGTATTCATACCAAGTTTATATTGAACTCACTTTTTTTTTTTAAACATTTCAAAAACACTTAATTTGAACCCTTGGCAAGAATGGATAGTGGAGCATTGTGTTTCTCTTTCTGGATGACAAAATGAAAATGATAGGTAAGATATCAGGACATTGCTTCTGTGAAGAAGAAGGATCAAATGCTCTAAAATGTTTTTCAGTTTTGTTTTAGTGATACCAAAGTTTCAGTTAGTGTGTATAATTCAATATATCCTTCTCCTTCTCCTGAGAATTTAAATTTAGGGCTTGGAGTTTTGGGAAACCATCATCATGTGCTTTACAACTGTAACTTTATCTTCATATCCAGTGACACCTGTGTGGTCTTCTTTTTTAAATACGATTTAAAAGTTTTGAGTGTGTGAGCTCACATAGGACATACAGCTAGAGAACCAAATGGGAAATTTCTGAGGCAAATGGGCCTTTGCTTATACGAGGAAAGGATCAGACTCAATAAACAGATCTCCAGCTCTTGAATAAATCATGCTAAGGATTGCTGTTGAACCCAAGGTGGAAGATTGGATTAAACCACCTTGATACAGCAATGATACTGAAATACTCTCTCCCATTCCCCCTTTCTCTTGTGCTATCTCCTTTCATCCATTTGTTCACTGATTAAACAAATATTTATTAATATTCCAGAGCACCAGGCACCAGCCAGTCAGATGCCAAATAGACAAGGTCTAAAAACTATTCATCATCCATAAGGTAATAAATAGATGTATAATCCTTACCATTTCCCAAGTCTACCACCTAAAAATATGTCCAAAATACTTGGCTTTAGCTTTGAGTAAATTTACTCAGCCCACGATTTTGCAGCCACACTTAAGAGAGACAAACCCAGTAACAGTGTCTGGAAAGACAAGTTCCCCTTCTCACCCTTTCTGATCTAAGATTCTATGACCCAGAGCTTAGATATTAAGGTATAGTCATTTTATCAGACAGAATACTTACAACAGCAAATAGTAGAAAATGCACTTAAATGACAAAGAGTATATATTTACTCATGGGAATAAAATGCCCAAAGATAGGTTTGGCTTCAGGCATAGATTTTCAACCAGGTCCCTCAGAGACATTGTATGTTTAGAGAAATGTATGAGAATATAATTTCACATTTTTGTTATATAACCTACAGTGTCCACGCTTAGCTCTTTCTTGCATTTCAGAACCTAAACAAAAGAAAACCAACAATTAATAATAATTATAAAAGTAAATATAACTCAGAAATTCAATTGGAAAAAGTGGCAAAGAAGAATCAAGCTAAATCATTAATAAAAGTTAGAATATTAAACTGATGGTGTTATTTGTAAAGACTGTGTGTGTGTGTGTGTGTGTGTGTGTGTGTGTGTTATAATTTCAGGAATAATCCATGTGAACTATACTCTCTACTTTATGGAAATTATCTATATCACAACTTGCTAGATGGATTAATGGTTTATTAAAAAAAAAATCTGTTAGTTTTACTTCCTAAAGTTCATTTTTCCTTGTGCTGTCATATAATAGTTCATCTTCAATAAGTATCTGTAATGTGGGACAAGACCCTCTGAGGGCCAGGCACATAATTTATAACCATAATGGAAATGGCATGCTTAGCAGTGATAGTCAGGGGACCCCTGCATGTTTGGAGGAAAGGAGAAGTTATATCACCCATGAAAAGCCTAATGAGATAGGCAGATTTCAGGGGAAAATGATCTTATTGTCCAGGTCTTAGACCTTGTTCTACCAGTGAGACTCGTGTCTGATACATAATGATTCCAGCATGTTCTAAGTATAACGTTATATGGCGTACAAGGCAAGCTATGCAGAAGTCAGAGCCCTCACCAATAAATGCCAGCTTCATCGCTAAGTCATTTCAGTCATGTCTGACTCATTGTGACCCCACAGACTAAGCCCCAGCTTCATTGGATGCCTTAATTATGTCACCTTCCCTACCAGGACACACCCCCAGGGACAGACCGAGGACTAGTTTTCGGTTTGAAATCTGTCTCTGGTCACCAACTCTCAGTATAGTCTTTAGCTATTGTCTTCTGCAAGTCAGGAAATGTTTGTATATTTGGCAGTTGGAAATGCAATTCTGAAGCTCAGGAGAGGTTGCAGGGGAAGGAATAGAGATCTGAGAGTTGAAACGCATCTAACCCAGGTTGGCCTGTTTTACAAGGCCATCCTGACCCCATTCCTCCTCTTTACTCAGCAGCTGGGAGTCAACCATCTTGAAGCAGGTGGAGCGGAAGGATGCTATTGGTCCTCTTCCAGCCAGCAATTACTCCCCTTTGTATCCAGATGTTGCTGCAGTACAGGACTGTTTCAAAAATGACCAGAGAATTTGTTATTGTTTCAAGTTTTTCTGAAACTTTAGGATCTTAAACTGAAAGTCATTCGCCAAGCTTACAGTGTGTGAGCTGGTGGGACACAGGAACTAATGGGGGTGGGGGTGGGAGGAAGGGGCATTTGGGATACATTAGAAATTCAATATCAGCTTTGTGAAGTTGTTAATAATTAGCCACAGCTTTTGTCTCTACCCCTGCAGCTAGTGACATGAAAGTGCTTAGGTTTCTAAAAAACAGATTAAGCTTACTAAATGTATTAAGTAACAAGGTTTTTAATCAACAGCTTATTGATTCCAGCAGGACAGTTGTGAGAGCAAAGAGCTCTGAATGTTGGTGGAATGAATTTGTAGCCCAGTTCACTGGTACTTAAAAAAATCAAAGTAAGGAATATTTTAGAGGAAATTAATTCTACCCTCCCCCACACCCGTCTTTGGTAATAACTCCATGACAAGTGGAAAAGTTAACATATTATGCAAAATAATACTCTAATATAAAACTAACTTTGTGCCTCTCTTTCTTCTCCCTCTTTTCTGATTTACATTTTAGATAAAAGAGGTTAATGATGTGTTACTTTTATAATCAGTATTCAATAAGCATTTCTTGAGATTTCCTATTTGAAATAATATTCCAAGAGAACCCACCAAAACAACTGAAAGCTCAGAAATAAAAAAAAATTTGCAACCATACTAAAAATGACAAGAAACAGGATGTCTGAAATCTATAAGCAACACACTGCCTGAAACTTAAAGGATTATTCCTTAACTATTAAGAACTGAATTGAGAAAGACTTTCTGTTTGCAAGCCATCCTGCAAACAGATTGGAAATTCAGGGCCATACTGATCAGACCAGATGGCCATCCCCTCATCAAGTGGGTTTTACTTTTTGAGACTTTTCCACCATTGGTCGCCATGTTTATCCTGGGCCACTGCCTGCATTCATCCTGCATGGACTCCATGTATTTCTAAGCAAGTCATCAGCAGATTATGTTTCTGAAATAAAATGACATTTTCACCCACAACTGTGTTTCTACAAAGGCAAAGGGATTTCATTCTAAATGACTCTCTTCTTGCTGAAACTAGAGCATATCAACAGCTGGGAGGCTCATGGAGTCCTGTGGTCCATTTGTTTAGGGATGGTAAACATCTGCCTTGCAGCACCAATTTCCACTTAATATTTGGGCCAGTGCCTAAACACTTCGTTTTCTAAACACATGCCACAAATCACTGTTTAGAGAGCTGCATTTCTACATTTACCTTGGAGATCAGTCAGTAGTTCCCTATGGCGATCTCTGAGGTGCCATTCACAAATGCACCTTTGTGGAAATGGAAGATACATCAGGAGTTTCATGCTGTTACCAAATATGAACACTTTTTTAATCCTTTCCTTCTTCCTTTCGTGTTTGATTGTGCTAGGTTTTCGCTGCTGCACACGGGCTTTCTCTAGCTGCAGGGAGTGGGGGCTGCTCTCTAGTTGTGATGCGCAGGCTTCTGTTGTTGCAGAGCACAGACTCTGGGCACACCAGCTTCAGCAGCTGTGACATCACTGGGCTTAGTGGCTCCTTGGAATATGTGGAATATTCCAAGACCAGGGATTGAACCCGTGTCCCCTGCATTGGCAGGCAGGTTATTATCTATTGCACCACCAGGGAAGCTCCCAAATACTTTAAATTCGGCATTTGGACACTGCTGTCATGAAGAATGGAGTTTGTGCAACTACCTACCAGGCCCATGCTGGGGGTTACAGGAGCTGATTCTGACCAAACGTTGGAGACAGCATTGAAAATAAGAAAGCAAGCTTAGGCAAAGTAAAGGATACTGTGCCATAATGTTACACTAGATTTCTTTTCAGTTTAAAGAAAACCCATGATTGCCTTCAGAAGCCACGAAGACAAAGAGAATAATTTCTGTCGTAGAAGAAGAAAGCACACAATTGTATGAGGTCTCTGAGGGGGACGGGGGAAATCTTTTTTGCGTGGGACTGAGGTAAACATGGGTTTGCAGGTGGCTCAGTGGTAAAGAACCTGCTTGCCCATGCAGGTGACACAGCAGACATGGGTTCGATCCCTGAGTGAGGAAGAGGGGAAATGGCAACGCACTCCAGTATTCTTGCCTGGAAAATCCCATGGACAGAGGAGCCTGCGGGCTACAATCAATGGGGTCGTAAAGAGATGGACATGACTGAGTATGCATGCATAGGTACCCTTGATATTTTACAGTTTAATAATTCCCGGTGGAAATCAGTTCTGGACCTCCAGTTCTATCTTTATTTGACTTCTGAGTTTTGTGTTTCTCGAGAGCTATATCTTTTTATTAAACACAGGAAAACTTACCATAAGTTTATAGTTGCCAAGTGAATGATGATTTTCTTAAATCGTTATTTGGAAATTTTTATCATGCTCAAGCTAGAAGTTCAGGTAGCCCTTGACACTAGTTAGTGACAGCTCTCTGGACGTGTGTGTTGGTTACAAAGAATGTGACAGCCTTGCCTGGCTCATTAGGTGGTGATGAAATCCTTCATTTCTTCCCATCCCAACCTCCCCTGCACACAGACAGACACACCACACAATACACTTAAGAATTCTTAAGTAGGAAAACCCAAATATTTGGGGGAGGGAGGGAAGAAGGAAGGAACGGAAGAAAAAGGAAGAAATGTCCTTGAAGGCAGAAAAAAATAAATATAGTTAGCACACATAACATAGAAAACTAAAAATCAAATCAGATTCCAAACACATATATTTGAGTAAAACTGGAAATAATGACTAGGTGAGAGGATTTAGGTTTCATTTTCAAAATAGTAAAGAATTACATATCACTAAGGTGTACATATTCAGTAAAATGAACCAGACAGCTTCAGATAAGTGATAGTTGTTACGAAGGTGGAAGAGAAGAAAGAGCAATTGATTTCAAAAGGAAGGATCAAGAAATCTTCATGCAATAACTAAGGAGTGGAAGAGCCAAGCAACTAAATTTTACTGAGTATGTGCAAAAATCTACACTAGATATCTTCACAGGCATTAACATTAACACATTTACTAAAGGGCATTTTTTTTTCCTAAGATCTGTCTTACAGATTTAAAGAATTTAATTAGGAGAAAGGGTTTCACAGGTGGCTCAGTGGTAAAGAACCCATTTGCCAATGCAGGAGACACAGCAGACATAGGTTCGATCCCTGGTCCAGGAAGATGCCCTGGAGGAGGAAATGGGAACCCACTCCAGTATTCTTGCCTGAAGAGTCCCATGGACGGAGGAGCCTGACAGGCTACAGTCCATGGGGTCGCAAAAAGTTGGAAAAAACTTAGTGACTAAACAACTACAATTAGGACAAAGGGGATAATGGTGGGCCTGGAAGGAGGATAGTGCATCAGTGAAAATATTTTGAAATCTACTGTTCAGGAAGGAAAATCGGATTTGTCTGCGTTATAGGTCTATAGACGCGTTGTTCTTTCTTGGAAATGTAAACCAAAGGGTGGGCGAGAGTGTCATTTGTAGTTTATGTCCATCTAGCATCTTTGAACATGCATTGTAGTTTGGGCTTAAAGGCGATATGCCTAAGGTAGAATCCAGAATACTTGCATCTTCACCTAAATTTGCAAGGATACAGATGGAAGATGGGAGGGAGGGGTCTAGGTTTTACCAACTGAAATCATTAAGAAGACCTCGGAAGCCAGAAGCAATTTCAAGAAAAGTCAAAAGTGAGGCCCATGCAGTCACGTCCTAGCAGGCATGATGCAGAGTGTCCAGCCCCTCTAGACAGCAGTCCTAAGACTCTTGGTATCCAGCCTGGAGTTATGTATTTTCATACCTTTCATAAGACAGACTCTGGCTCTCCTGGAGAGTCTCAAAACTACTTAAAATCCTTTAATAAATGCTTCTGCTTAAAGAAAGTATTAAGGATTATTTCATCTACAAATAAAAGCCTCGGATTGTATATATTATCATTCTTGCATAGCAGAATGTATAATAGTTGCTTTAAAATGTGCTTTTTGATTTTCAAAAAATGTATGTGTAACAAAAACACACACAAAAAAAATGGTATTGGGGGCTGCTTCCCTTGGGTCCAGTGGTTAAGACCCCACACTCCCAATGCAGGGCGGACTGGCTTCAATCCCTGGTCAGGGAATAGATCCCACATGCCACACCTAAGAGTTCGCACACCACAGCTAGAGATCCAGCATGCCTCAGTGAAGATCCCGTATGTTGCAAAACAGACTCAGCACAGTGAAATTAAAAATAATAATAATAAAATGTTTTAAAAACTTGTAGAATTCTGAGTGGTGTGATTTTGTTGTTGTTTTGTTGGTTTTCACTAGATTTTCATTTCATATCATTAAAGATTCACATAAAGCTATAAGAAATAGTGAAGAGGGATTTGTTCTACTCTTCACCCAGTTTCCCCTAAAGATAGCGTTTGCAAAACTACAGTACGACATCACGACCAGGATACTAAAAACCATACAGGCGGTAATCTTTTTGCTCTTCTCACTAAGCATCAAGCCCCAGACACTCATGATTTGCACATCAATAGTCTCTCCTTTTTCCTGCCAAGTAGTGTTATATTTCATGGTATGGATGGACCACAATTTAATCATTCACCTGCTGAAGGACATCTGGGTCATTTCCATTTGGGGAATACTACAAATAAAACTGGTACAATCTTTCAATGTGCATCATTTTGTACATAAACATCAGTTGTCATTTTTCTGGGATAAACGCTCAAGCGTATAATCGCTGGGTTGGATGATCATTCTGTTTAGTTTTATAAGAAACAGCTCAACCGTTTGCCAGAGTGGCAATACCGTTTTACATTCTTACCCACGATGCATGAGAGAGAGTTCCTCTACACACTAACCAGGCTGCAATGTTGTCAGCGTTCTGTGTTAGCCATTCTGATATGTATGCAGTGGTGTCTCACTATGGCTTTATTGTGCAGAACCTGGGCCCAGTCATCTCTTTATCCCTCTCTGTCTATGCTCCCAGTTCTATGCTCCAGCCACTGAACTTTTAACCATTTCTTAATCTACCCTTTTCCCTGGCGACTCAGTGGTAAAGAATCTGCCTGCCAATGCAAGAGTGCAGGAGACGTGGGTTTGATACCTGGGTCGGGAAGATCCTTTGGAAGAGGACATGAAAACCCACTCCAGCATTCTTGCCTGGAGAATCCCATGGACAGAGGAGCCTGGTGGGATACAGTCTATGAGGTTGCAAAGAATCAGACACGACTGAGTATGCACACACACAGGTGTTTTCTAAAGGAGGAATGGACTTGGAGGGGAGACAGAGAAAGACAAATATTGTGTGATGTCATTTATACGTGGAATCTAAAAAATACAACAGACTAGTGAATATAATGAAAAAGAAGCAGACTCACAGACATAGGGAACAAACTAGTGGCTACCAGTGTGGAGAGTGGGGAGGGAGGGCAGTCTAAGGGTCAGGGATTAAGAGGCACAAACGATTAGGTATAAAATAAGCTACAAGGATATACTGGACAACATGGAGAATATACTTAATATTTTATACTAACTGTAAATGGAGTATAACCTTTGAAAAGGATGAATCACTATATTGTACATTTGTCACTTAAATAGTATTGTACAGCAACTGTACTTCAATTAAAAGTATATACTCCAGGGGATTTTCCCAACCCAAGGATAGAACCCATGTCTCTTGTGTCTCCTGTACTGGCAGGCAGATTCTTTATCACTGAGCTACCTCAAAAAACACCTATTCAGCCTCAGATCTCAGCTCAAGGATCACTCTCTCTCGGATGTCTGTCCTCATTCTTCCTTATCCCTGACAGAATCGATGCGAACCTTCTTTGTGAACACCTTGAAACTCGAGCATCCTTCAGGCGCTGTAGTGGTCCTAGGCTCTCCTGCTGGCCCAAGGAGCAGGGAGCATGCGTTTTTATTCTCAGCACCTAAAACAATACCCATCTCACTCTATCAAAGGCCCTTGGTAGTGCTTTCCACAAATACACACAGAGTCCAGGCAGAGAATCTGGGTGGGTGTCCCCCAACATTAATGCCAGTTACTGTCCCAACATCAAGCTCTGTAACGATGGGCCGTGCAGAGGGCAGCATGGCACACACACTCTGCAGCGTTTTCCAATGATTTTCAAAGTGGGACCAAGTGAGGGACTCCCCTGGTGGTCCAGTGGTTAAGAATTTGCCTTGCAATGCAGGGGATGTGAGTTTGATCCCTGGTCTGGGAACTAAGATCCCACTTGCCATGGAGAAACTAAGCCTGCAAACCACAGTTACTGAGCCCTCACGTGACCATTAGAGAGTCTGCGTTCTGTAACAAAAGATCCAGTATGATGGAACAAAGATCCCAAGTGCCATAACTAAGACTCGACACAGCCAAATAAATAAATATCAAAACACACACACAGAAAACATGGCTTACCTGGTGGCTCAGTGTTAAAGAATCCACCTGCCAATGCAGGAAACAGGCTCGATCCTTGGTCCAGAAAGATCTCACATGCCGTGGAACAGCTAAGTCCACGGGCCACAGCCACTGAGCCTGTGCTCTAGAGCCCAGGAGTTACAAGGGAGGCCACCGCAACGAGAAGCCCGCAACTAGAGCAGGCCCTGCTCTACACACGGCAACGACAACCCAGCACAGCCAAAAATAAATACATAAAATATAAACATTTAAACACACACACACACAAATGAGGCCAAGTGAGATAACACCCCCCACACACACACACACAATGATTTGTCCTTGAAATATATAGTCACATATTTCCTTAATTCTGTCCCTGCAAAATTTCTATAAGATGGGTATGGGTTTATCATCATTTTACTAGTTAGAAAACTGAGGCCCCAGCATTGACTAAGACCATTGCTAATAAGAGGCAGAGCTGTGCTTCCCACCCATGTCCACCTGATTCCAAAGCCCGTTTGTTTTTTCTCTGCCACACTGTCTTCTGCCCTGGAATTGACTCTCCTTGAAAAGTGAGACGTAGCCCAGGCCACCGAAACTTCTTGAGTATCAGAAGCACATAAAACAATTCTCCATGGTTGCCTGTCTTGAACGGTGATACCATTATCCTCTTACGGATCGATGGGTGTGAAATCGGATCCAGCCTGGGAGCGGGAGAAAGAAAAGCAAGGGATGATCTGGCTCCAAGCTCGGCAAGATACAAAAACTTACTGGGGTTCTGTGGAGGTCTGTTCAAAGTCTGGGTATATTCTGTCATTTGGCAAGAATTAAAGAGAGCCTTGTGTCTTCGAAGATGATTCTGTTACCTTCAGGATTAGGTTACCTGTCATTATATTTAACCTATGGGAAAAACCAACACAAAGCTGTGCTAAAGATGTAATAGAAAACATATAATAAAGAGCCCTCGTGTCAGAGAGACACACGTTTCCCACAGAGAGCTGGTGCTGAATGAAGTCTTTCTGCTTCTGCCTTGCATTCCCAAGGGGAATGCACCCTCGGAGGCCCAAAGGGATGCAAATAAAACAGCTCCAGCCCCTCCTGGGCAGATACAGGTGCTCTGGTCTTATTCACCCATGAGGTGACTGCACAGAGGGGTGCAGGAAGAAGAGAGGGGAGTTCAGAGCGGACCTTATCTTGCTTAATCTGTTAGAATTCCAGAAGGCCCTGGGGAACCTGAGATTCCTAGACTTTTTCCCTTCTCACGTTTCCTCCTGGAAACCCCTCCAGCTGGCGGGATGCTAAAATAAGGACCATTTAGCTAGCTGGTTAATGAAGTCCATATGCAATTGTTAGAAACATAACTGACACTTCAGACTTGGGACCTACATTTTCCTTTGTGAGGTCTTCTCATGCCCGGCGCGGCTGCCTGCTGCGATCGCTTCTGTTTTCCAAGCTTCTTGGCCCTGGCTGGAATTAAAAGTAGATGCTTGATGTGCTAATGTTGGGTTAGAATAATACCTATCTGTTATGCTGATTAAATAAAATAACATTTGTAAAGCAATGTGCCAGACACAAGGTGGACACTGTCTAAATCAGACCGTATTTACAGCCTGACCCCTGCCCGGCTTCTCCAGGCTGCTTTCTCAAGTCTTTATCTGGCCCCTAAGGCCCAGCCCAGCACACCTTACTGTCTGTCCGCACTGAGATGGTTGTTGTTCCCAGCCTAACAGCCTGCCATAGAGAATGCTGTGTGGACCCATTATTCACCTCCAAAACAATAAACTCAAGATGCGTGAGGATCTGAGAACAGTCTCGACGAACTTGGACCCTCTCTGTGATACATAACCCTTTTGACTTTGGGGGATAGAGTTGGCACTCAATAAGTGGCCAAATGAATTGTCAAATGAATGAACACATAAAGGAATCAGACTGCATCTCTCATATATCAGTTTTCAAGTCATTTAAATCATCAAATACGATTTCCCTGAAAGTACAGTTTGGCTTAATGCACAGGGTAGGACATAGATAGCTTGAGCCAGCAGCCTGGCTGTATTCCTTCTGTCTTCCACCTTCCTGGCACCCAGAGGTTGATGCCACCGTCATCCCTCTAGAATAAAATACTCATTTACAGAAACAAAATAAATAAAACACATAGAAATAAACTTCAGAAAATGCAATCTCTCAAAGACAGATGTCGTATGATATTGCTTATATGTAGAATCTAGAAAAATGGTACCAATGAACTTATTTCCAAAACAGAAATAGTCATAGATATAGAAAACAACATTGTTAATCAACTGCTGCTGCTGCTGCTGCTGCTAAGTCGCTTCAGTCGTGTCCGACTCTGTGCGACCCCATAGACGGCAGCCCACCAGGCTTCCCCGTCCCTGGGATTCTCCAATATAAAAAGTTAAAGAGAGAGAGAGAGACTGTGTTATCAAGATAAATAGCATATTAGTTGAATTTGGTACAAGATCAGCAAGCTTTGGGGCTTCCCTGGTGGCTCAGTGGTAAAGAACCAGCCTGACAGTGTAGGAGAGGCACAGGTTGGATCCCTGGGTCAGGAAGATCCCCTGGAGAAGGAAGTAACAACCCACTCCAGTGTTCTTGCCAGGGAAATCCCATGGACAGAGGAGCCTGATGGGTTACAGTCCATGGGGTCACAAAGAGTCAGACGCGACTTAGCGGCTGAACAACAACGACAGCAAGTTGTTGTTTTAACGAATTGTTCCTTTTTCACTGCCCAATCCAATTACTTTGAACTTCTTACAAAATAAACACACAATAAACAAATAACTAAATTAAGTGCATGTTGAATTTAATATTGTTTCAGCCCCAGCACTGACTGGTGTTTTTCACCTCAAAATGTCTTAATTTCCTGCCTCGCCTGCATTGCACCTGTGAACCCAGAAGCATATTATCTATCTTAAACACTTAACTCGTACAAAATAAATTACGCCTACTTCTTAAGCATAAAACCCCCCAGCACTTCCAGACCTCACTTGTAGACACTGTTTAATGAGAATTTAGAGGTGCTAAAATCCTTCCTCTTATAAACCTCTGAAAATATCTTAATAAAATTACACATTAATAAGCATTTTTTCCTGAACTCATAAACATTTTAGGAAATACAGATTAGCAAAATAAATAAATCAAAAGTAATCCCAATCCTGCTATGTATTCAATATTATTGTGTATGCATATCTTCCTGGACTTTAGGTACATAAATATTTATCACCAGATTATCTCATACAAATCTACATTCCAAATGTATATAATAATTTTTAATTTTCTTTTATCATTTCAGAGGATATCAAGTCTTTCAAGGTCATGAAAAGTTTGCAAACTTTTTTTTTTTATAAAAGACTCAAAAGGCAAGATTTTTAATTTATTTAATATATATATTTCATAGAGTGTTTAATCCAAACTTACAAGTAAGTACACCTTCTTCCATAATCTTAGAGTTATAATTGTTATTTCTAGAATTATAATCAGATCCATTACTATTTAACCTTATCATATACACTTGTTGCCAGAACTACTATCTGTAAATGCTTGATGCAATCTCAGTTAAATGGCACAGAACAGAAAAATAATAGATGCAGATATAGGTGCAAAGACCATCATGTGTGTGTATAAGAAGACATACATGTATAAATATATAGGTACAAAATATATACAAAATATAAATATTATTTAACATATGTATATAGAGACAAATCTGTTTACATATACTGTGTAAAGCTAGGCTTTATTTTAAATAATCAAGCCATTAATCTTTTATAATGTCTGTTTGTCCTTGTGATTAAAGTTCTATGCATATTTTTTTTTTTGAATTTATCAGTATATGGGTTTGATTCCCTTTTTTATTTACTTAACCAGGAAATACCTGTTTTACTTGTATTTCATACAATGCTATAATTTATTTATTTATTTATTTTTTCTTTTTTTTAAATTTTAAAATCTTTAATTTTTACATGTGTTCCCAAACATGAACCCCCCTCCCACCTCCCTCCCCATAACATCTCAGTGAGTCATCCCCATGCACCAACCCCAAGCATGCTGTATCCTGCGTCAGACATAGACTGGCAATTCAATTCTTACATGATAGTATACATGATAGAATGCCATTCTCCAAAATCATCCCACCCTCTCCCTCTCCCTCTGAGTCCAAAAGTCCGTTATATGCATATTTTAAAATACAGAATGACTATAGCTTTTTCAATATATTTTAAATCCATCTAACAACTGCTTCTGGCACCTGCTGGGGAAAAGGCATTTTAGGTGTTACCAAGATGGATCAAAAACAGATGCTGCCAGGGGCTTTCAGTCAACTCTGAGACAGGTGTGGGCACAAAGACTTCTGAGAGATAAAGAGTTATAATTATTATACCAAATGCTAGAAAAGCAACAAGGAGAAAGCAACCATACCCTCTGGAGGTAGAGAGAAGGATCAAGAAAGTTATCACAGAGGGAATGGCTTTGCACAGATGTTCGATGGGTGGAGAATGAGAGGAGAAATATTTGGGCTAAAGGAAAACATGAGCAAAGACCCAGTTAAGTTGAGTCCCAGGGAATTTATCCCCAGATGAAATCTTTAGTCGATTTAGTTCCAAACATCACGACAAAGCAAAGTGGTTCCTGAACAGTGCTCAGTAAGAGACACCAGGTGGGCAAAAAGTGCAAAAGCCTTTCATGACGTACTTAAGACTGTACGTACTGTGACAAATCCTTCATTGAGGCCAGTTGGCTTCTCTGATAATACATCCTTTCTTTGGAAATATTAAAAGTGTGGAATACAACCTTTGGTTTATCTTTAGGCAGCCAAGGAGCGGAGTTTGGTATATCTGCACCTACCCCACCCCTGATGCTAATAACTGGACAGAAATGTGCTTGCTGGAATTCTCAAGCCATCCCTGAGTTCGGAGTGTAACTAAATTCCCTATTAGAGAGCCAATTTGTTGTGAGGGAAATTAAGTTATTATTGCCTCTTGAATGTCAGCTGGCAGGCTCCATCTCTGGCTAATGCCTGTAATTATGCAAGCAGCCTGCTGAGCACACCCCGTATGGCAGCTGCATATGGCATTTACAGTTGTTATAATAACACAACAGCAAGCCAAGAGGCACAACACAAGCACACCTCTAACCTGCAAGTGACCTGCTAATTAGCAGCCATGTGGGGTTAACAGACAGAGCAGCTCATGCAGGACAGTGTGTGATCAGGGTAAACAGGGACCCTGGTAAGTGGGAAAATATATGCCAGGAGGAGTCTCCTTGCTCCCTGACAGTGTTGGTCAAACAAATGAGAAAAGTGCACACTCAACGGAGAGAGCCTCTAAAATTAATACCGCGCTGAGAAAAGGGAACCTCCCACTCCCCTGAATCAGAACCACGGAATTAATTTTTGGGTTTGGATATTGAAGTTAAATACGACTTTTCCCAAGACCCCATTCTCTACCCCGGCTCTGATGGCTTCATCTCCCATCCCCTCGGATGCTTTCAAAAGCTTCTTTTGTTTCCCACAGAGAAGTTGTGTGTTTTGTTTTCTGTGCTCAGAAGACTGTATAACTGCACTATTATTGAAACCCATAATGAAAAGTATTCATTATGGCTGATATTTCTCTTCCTCCTATCCAACATCATCAAAAATCAGTGTATCTGCTTCAGTCTGGTCCCTTCTAGGTCTAACTCCAGATTCTGCTGGAGTCAAACATTTCAAAGTTATTCTTTATAACCATCATTGACAAAAGTCATTTATAAACCAACTTCTGAGGTAAGACACATGCGGATCACAAGTGCTGCTGATGGGCCCTCTACTTCTCATATTTTGGGTTTTATATATATACACTTTTTTTCTCATTGCAGCACTTATTTTCCCTCTTGGACTTTCTTCCTAACAAAGTTAAACTCCTTTCTCCCTTCCCTTTCACAACTTGTACCACTTATCATGTGACAAAGTGAAGGGATATCAAATTAATATGTATATGCATGGCTGGTTCACTTTGCTGAATAGCAGAAACTAACACAACATTGTAAGGCAACAATAGTCCAATTAAAAAAAAAAGATATTGATAATAAAATAATCAATTTTGGCAAAAAAGAAAGGATGTTAAATTATGTGATCATTATTAACCACAAAAACAAATGTTTACTGGGTATGGAAGTAGTGTCAACCTAGATGATTATCATAATCAATGATAATAGCAATATTTATTAGGCTAGATCACTTATAGCCCTGTGCTGAGTGCTGTATAATCTGATTCTATCCTCACATCAACTCCACAACGCATGTTCTGTTTTCTCATTTCATAGATGAGATAACTGGGTCTTAGAGAAATTCAGTACCTGCTCAGAACCTCCCAGCCTATGAGAATACCAGAACCCAAAGTGGACCCATCTCATTCCAAAATCCAAAGACCTGAGTCAGTTAAGGGCTCTCCGCTCAAAGCCCTGGTCTTCTTGTGTATTTATAGAGAAGAACAATTACACGAAATGATTTCTACAATGAGGTGACTAAGAATTACAAATGCAGTCCTCAAATGATTTCCCATCTATTTATGAATCAGATAATGAAGACGACTTAAATTAGCAGATGTATTATTTTGTGATGTGAGCGTGTTATTCATAAAGTCTTCCTATTTAAAAAGTGACTTAATGCTTTCATTTCAGAGGAGCAGATCTGTTACATGCCTCTTCTTCCTGTTCTCTCTCAAAGCTCGGGGAAATGTGGGTAGAATTATACTCGAAGAAAATAAATTCTCAACCAGAGAGAGAAGGGAAATGGCAGTTTTCAAAGGATGTCCAGGATGGTTTCAGATGTCGGAAACAGATGGGACTGTGCTAAGGAAAAAGCTTTGAGGTAAAGGAGAGCCCAATCGATAGAGAGATGCATGGCAGACTCCCAGTGTGGAGGGGGCAGGTAGGGATGCTGGAGTGGGACACAAGGAGAGACAGGAATGACTGGGAGGTTTGTGCAAGATGGGCAGTGCCACTTGCCCCACCCTCACCCCGAACCTAGGAAATCTTTCCTCCTACAGTAAAAAATATACAAGTCTCTCCTGCAAATAAAGCAAATTGCCAAGAAAGAGTTTGCATTACTGGGTGTTCCTGGTACAGAGTATAACCCTTCTGATGCTGTGTTTGAATAACTTTAATCTCACAGGTAGTCATCTCCCTTCTAAGGCACCTTGAAGGGAAGCCAGCCTGCTTCTTCTCAGAGCCTGCAAAAGTATGCAAGAATCTCACATCAGCTCTAACAATCATCAACATGGTCTTCATCCTTAAATATAAAGAGACAACCAAGAATTACAAGAGATATGATAAAAAAAAATTAGCAAGAAAAAATAGCAACCAATGAATCAGATGAGTAAAAAGATAACAAATAAGATAGACATTTTTTTAACCTCAAATTTGAGAGGAAAATTATGTATTAGGAAATAGGATGTTGAGAAGTAAGGTAATCAGAAAATATGAGTTCTTAGAAATTAAGAATAACATTGCCAAAATTAAAAGCATCAATAGAAGGACTGGAAGATAGAGTAAGACAGAGTCAAAGTGAAAGTGAAGTCACTCAGTCGTGTCCGACTCTTTCAGACCCCATGGACTGTAGTCCTCCAGGCTCCTCTGTCCATGGGATTTTCCAGGCAAGAATACCGGAGTGGGTTGCCATTTCCTTCTCCAGGAGATCTTCCCAACCCAGGGATTGAACCCCGGTCTCCCGCATTGTAGGCAGACACTTTACCATCGGAGCCACCTGATAAAGGTAGACAGAATGAAGAAAACAGTCACAAGTCGGTTCCGTGTGGTCCAGCATCTTACTGATGGAAGTCACTAAAAAGAAAATCAGAGAACGCAGAGAAAAGTAAGAAATACAAAATAGAAAAAACTCAGACATGAAAAAATGCAACATTCTTCAGAATAAAAAGGCTATAGTGTGATAATCAAGATAAATGACAGAAGACCACATCTAAAAGACTGTCCTGAAACTTAAGAACAGTCTGGATTTAACAAAATAAATAAAGCCTGAAAGCTTCCAGAGGAGGGGAAAAAATCTTATCTCCTCAAAGGAGCAACAGTCTGATTTTTCATGAAGATGACTGGTTATGAGATACTGCCTTCCAGCTTCTGGGGGTAATTTAAAAAAAATACACTGTATATTTCAGAGTTCTTATAGATATACAGAACTGAGAAAATAGTATAGGCAGTTCCCATAAATCATCTCACGTCAATATGGTACATTGCTAGAATTAATCAACCAGTCTTGATGCATTCTTACTTAGACTGGCTTAGTCTCTAGCTAATGTCCTTTTCTGGGATTTCACTCAGGGTATGACATCACCTGTAGCTGTCCTGTCTCTTTAGACAATTTTTTTTTTCAGATGTGGACCCTTTTTAAAGTCTTCATTGAATTTATTACAATATTGCCTCTGTTTTACGTTTATGGCTTTTTGGCCGTGAGGCATGTGGTATCTCAGTTCCCCAGCCAGGGATTGAACCTGCACCCCTTGCATTGGAAGGCAAAGTCTTAACCACTGGACCACCGGGGAAGTCCCTCTTCAGGTAACTTTCGACTGTGATGGTTTCTCAGGCTTCTCTTGTTTCTGAGGATGGGAACAGTTTTGAGGAGCTCTGATTGGTATTTTGTAGAATGCCCCTTTATTGGAACTTGTTTGCTGTTATTCTACTACACTGCAGTTAGGCGTTCCAGGGGGGAAGATCACAGAATAAAGTGCCAGTCTCATCACAGCAAGGGTAAATGCCATCAGGATGACTTATCACCATGGATGCTGGCTTTGAGGTCATGCTTGCCACACCTTTCTAGCATAAAGTTGGTCTCCCCACTTTCCACATTGCCTTGTGCACAAGCCATATTTCAGGACTGGGGGCTTATGAAAGCAGAATATCCGTACTATTTTTTGGAATATCTCTGCGTGGGGGGAGGGGGGGTTGTCTCTTCCTCTCCATCAATCAATCATTTCTTTACATCACTATGGATTCGTGGCTGCTTGTTTTTAACCTTTTGTTTTATATTGGAATATAGCCAATTAACAACACTGTGATAGTTTCAGGTACACAGCAAAGAGACTGTCATACATACACATGTATCCACTCTACCCCAAACTCCTCTCCCGTTCAGGCTGCCACATGACATTGAGCAGAGTTCTCTCTGTACTATATAGTAGGTCCTGGTTGCTTATCCATTTCAAATAGAACAGTGTGTACCTGTCAAGATGGATGCTTATTTTGTACTTTGGGTTATAATTCACTTTATTTTGTGGCTTGCATTGTTCCAGTTTGGGGCATAGAAGCTCTTTCACTTAATTACTGTGTCCTTCAACATAATGTGGATGGGCTGTGGTTTTATTTTTGTATTTTTTTGAGTTCTTCCTAACTTTGCGTCACTATAAGATGCTCCAGGCCCATCTTTGTATATCTTCTGCCCAAGTCCTAGAATCCACTATTTCTCCAAAGACCCTTTTTTGGAAATGGTATAAGAAACCAAAATCTGAGTGATAAGTGTATTCATAAATACTGAGATGTCACTGCTTCTTGGCTCTTTGAGCTGACAAGTCAAGGAAATATGAGTGTGTTTACTAACACATATGTATACACATATTTATAAACAGAGCTTCCCTGATAGCTCAGTTAGTAAAAAAATGTGGCTGCACTGCAGGAGACCCCACCCCAGTTCAATCCCTGGATTGGGAAGATCCCCTGGAGAAGGGAAAGGCTACCCATGCCAGTATTCTGGCCTAGAGAATTCCATGGACAGTATAGTCCATGGGGTCACAAAGAGTTAGACATGACTGAGTGACTTTCACTCAAGTAACTATGAGTGTGTTTACTAACACATATGTATACATATATTTATAAATATTTCTATATGTAAATATCTGGGTCTAGGTTAGACTGAACATGAGTTCATACCGATGTCTCCAAACATAACCCATCACCATATGGATTATTCTAGAGCCCTTCCCTTGCTTATCTGTAAAATACGACTCTCACAGTAAGAAACTTGACTCCTCCCACCTTCCATTCATCCACTTGATTGCTCAGTTCCAGTATATGCATATGTATACAGTATCAGAATTGTTCAATCATACTTTCATGGAAAAGAACTTTAGCATTTAGGATATAGTACTTACATGCAGTTCCTTTTGCCTTCATGTTTGCAGACTCCACTCACTTCCAGAGTTACTTAAATCAACACCTTTTCCTCTGCCTCTGGTTGAATTGTTCTTTCGTTTGCACACATGAATATTCATTCTGTACTATAACAGTCTATGGTTTTGACAAATACATAATGTCTTGTATTCCCCATTACAGGATCATTCAAAATAGTTCACCACCCTAAAAAAATATTTCTTGTGATTCACCTATTCAACCTTCCTCACTTCCCCCTAAACATCTGGCAAACACTCTGTAGCTTTTCATTTTCTAGTGTGACATGTAGTTAAAAATCATACAATATGTAGTCTTTCCAGACTGACTTGTATCCATACAACAATGTATCATTAAGTTTCCTCAATGTGTTCTTACAGCTAAATAAGGCATTTCTATTTAATGGGAAAAATAGAAAACGATAGATCATTTTGTTTAATTATTCAGTAAATATACTAAATAACATTTTGCTGTATGGATGAACTTCAGTTTCTTTATCCATACTGAAGGACATCTTAATTGCTTCTAGTTTTTATAGATTATTTTTAAAAAACTGCCATAAATATTTTCATGCAATGCTGGATTATATGGTAAAACTGTAACTTTGTAAGAAACTGCCAAACTGTCTTCCAAAGTAGCCTGTATCATTCTACATTTCCAGTTTCTCTGTGTCCTTTCCAGAATTCGGTATTGTCAGTGCTTTGGACTTTAGTCATTCTAATAGATGAATAACCCCCTGTTGTCGTAAGGTTTCCCTAAGCACTCCTCCTTAAAGAAAGTTTGTATCTTGCAGCTCCTTCAGTTTTAATACATTGTTATTATACTAGAGCCACTACTGATGTGGTGGTCAGATGTTGGGGAACCAAGCGTTCTGTACTCTTATGATGAAATCTGTCTTTCAGTGGCCTGTCCCTGGGTTGTGACTCTCATAAATGTTTCCTAGTATTCTCCTTTCCCTCTTAGGTGAAACAGAAAGACTAGTGGGGGTGGGAGTGTGTAAATGCCTTTAACCTAGGTTTTATAAGGTTCTGGTGACATCTTTCCCCTTGGATAGTAGGTCTTTGTTATAGAGACAGCTTTGGGCATCTTCCAACATTTGCTTTTCCCTCCCTCTACTGGTCACCAAGGGATCTTTCTTAGCTCTTCATGATGAGCACCTGGTGAGGTCCCTGGAAGTAAAATCCATGATTGTGGAGGAGGTCATGCTGGACTGCAGGCTTTAGGACATTTCCACTTCATGCTATTCTACATTGTCTCCAGCAAATGATCAAAACTACCATGTCATTGTTTCTACCAGTTTAAGGCTTCAGTGACTCCTGCTCTATGGAAACAGATGTTAGCTCTGGATTCACCATTCCTTCCAGATTCAAGAGTAGCAATCTGCCCTGAGACCTCAGATCTCTAACGGGCCTGAGAAAAGCATGATTTTCAGCGTTTCAGCTCTTTTCCTGTTATAAGGATAAGAATGATGACCTCCAAGCTCTTTAAATTTTGGAACTGAAACCAGAAGTCTGGCTCATTTATTTTGAAGCTATATTCAATACCTAAGCAAACTAAATGGTGACTGCAGCCATGAAATTAAAAGACACTTGCTCCTCGGAAGAAAAGCTATGACAAACCTAGACAGCATAATAAAAAGCAGAGCCATTACTTTGCCAAGATCCATATAGTCAAAGCTATGGTTTTTCCAGTAGTCATGTATGGATATGAGAGTTGGACCATAAAGAAAGCTGAACACTGAAGAATTAATGCTTTTGAACTGTGGTGTTGGAGAAGACTCTTGAGAGTCCCTTAGACTGCAAGGAGATCAAACCAGTCCTGAATATTCTCTAGGGAAATAATCTCTAGGGAATTGCTATGAAGGAAGTAGGTTCCATATAGATAGGCTGTATAATTTGAGAATATAGTAAAGACACGCCATTCTCTTGTCAACAAGAGAAAAGAAAGGCAAATCAGAAACTGTGTTACAGGGCTGGGAACTGTTTAAGAAAGTCATGGTTGGCTTCCAGTTCCAGCAATAACCTGAATAACCATCTAGCAACAAAATATCAAAAAATGATTCTTTTAACATGCATGCCTGAGCTGGCAAGAAAATAAGGAAAGTCCTCAGAGGCCAATTATAGAGCAAATGCCCGAACCCGGCGACATGAGCTTTGAAGCTGTTGACTACCCAAAAGGCACCCATATTACCAAAATACTCGCTTTTAACAACTGCCCAGGGAAAGGAAACAGCGTCTAGGAATGTTCCTTCCCAGAAAATGTCCCTTGCCAGACAAAGTGAAGAATTACATACAAAAATTCCTGTGAATAGAGGACATCTTCAGTGAGCGAGAGAACTGGTGTGGGGGGTGAACAGGAACACTAAAATATACCCACTAAAGCAGATACCAAAGAAAATTTCCTATCATCTCCTTATCTCGGGGTGAAATGAAAACAAAATTCTTTCTTCATAATCTGCAACTCTGAGCTGGCTTTATATGGATTTGAGGTCCACATTCATGTTGTAGGATTATTATAAAAACAGGCAAAGTAAATAATAAGCTAAGAAGTTAGTTTAAAATGATTCCATGAATTTATAATGCCTGCAGGCAGGATTAAGCGCAATTTTTTTTCAAAGAAATTGTCTTTAACTTAGACCTCAAAGAATTCTCACTATCCTACTGATTAATTTTCAATGAGTAAAAAGTCTAGAATAAAAACCAAAATAATATATAATGACAAACCATACAAGGAAAAAGACACCATGAGTGAGAATAAGTCAATATAATAAAGAATAGAATTATATCTGAAAAGACTTCAGATAGGAGAGTTGGATGAAGGCAGCTACAAAGGACAAATTTCCAACTGTAAGATAAATAACTACTGGGGATGTAATTGGAGAAGGCAATGGCACCCCGCTCCAGTACTCTTGCCTGGAAAATCCCATGGACAGAGGAGCTTGGTAGGCTACAGTCCTTGGGGTCGCTAGGAGTCGGACACAACTGAGCAACTTCACTTTCACTTTTCACTTTAATGCACTGGAGAGGGAAATGGCAACCCACTCCAGTATTCTTGCCTGGAGAATCCCAGGATGGCAAAACCTAGTGGGCTGCCATCTATGGGGTCACACAGAGTCGGACACGACTGAAGTGACTTAGCAGCAGTAGCAGCAGCAGCAGAGGATGTAATGGACAATATGATGACTATGGCTGACCATGCTGCATGGTACATTTGAAAATTGCTAGGAGAGTAAATCCTAAAAGCTCTCATCACAACAGAAAAATGGTAACTATGTGAGATGACAATATTAGCTAAACCTATTGTGATCATTTTGCAAAATGTATGTATGTCAAGTTATTAGGCTGTACACCTTAAACATATACAGCATTGTACATCAAATATACCTCAGTAAAACTAGAAGAAAATAACATAAATAAAAAATTGTGATTGCATTATAAAATATTTTCAAACTCAAGATGTGGTTAAAATAAATTCTACTTAAATGCAAATTACTTTTAAAAATGACTTCAGAGGTTGTTTTTATTAGATATAAATAAGAATATTTTAAATGATTGTAGAAATAATATTTGAATTAGAAAAGTATGAGTAAGGAAGAAAAGATTAACAACAATGACCAGAAGAAAGATAATAAAAAGAAACAGCTAGGACTTATATACAGGCTTCCCTGGTGGCTCAGCAGTAAAGAATCTGCCTGCCAGTGCAGAAGATGCAGGTTTAATCCCTGGATCAGGACGATCCCTGGAGAAGGAAATGGCAACCCACTCCATTTCCTGTCCAGGAAAGCCCATGGACAGAGGAGTCTGCTAGGCTATGGTCTATGGAGTCCTAAAAGTGTTGGACACAACTCAGTGACTAAAACAATTTACGTAAGTGTGTTGGGGTTGGGGGAGGAGTCGTGATTTGTTACTTGGTTGTGAACTGAGAGAGCTATTCTACTAAAGACCTATAAAGTTTGGGCCCAGGAAGCTTTACCACAAAACATGCCAAATTAAGCTGAATGGAAGCCTTGGTGAAAACTGTGAGTGAGACACCTAAGCCGATACACATGGAAGAGAAGGGTTTGGTTCAAGCCAAGCCTGCATGAGCTGCCAAGATTGTTAACCTGGTTTTCGACCCAACTCGAGGGCTGTTCTGGCTGCAGCAGTGGCCACTGCCTGGCTCCAGCTCCAACATTCCACTGATGGTCAGCACCACCAACCTCCCAATCCCATCACTGCCCCCACCATCTCCCAGGTTTCTCTTCAGACCAGTGTTGCCAACTCAGTTATCACTGGGCCCTTCTCAACTCAATCACATTCACAAGTCTATCTCCTAATCATGTTTCCATCTCAATGACAATCTCCTCCAGTTACTCAAGTCACAAAGTTGAATGATCCATCTTTCCTACTTTTCCCCCTCCCCTAAATAGAAATCACCAAAACCTATCAATTATGTTCCCCATTAAAGGAGAGCTATAAAGTACTGTATATATGTTAATTCCAAACTCCTTAGAATAATACATAAAATAGATAACCAAAAAGGACCTACTATACATAGCACAGGGAACTATACTCAACATCTTGTAATAACCTATAATGGAAAAGAATCTGAAAAAGAATTATATATATATTGCGAATATAATAATTGATATATTAATTAATAATTAATATACTAATTAACCAGAGAAGGCAATGGCAACCCACTCCACTACTCTTGCCTGGAAAATCCCATGGACGGAGGAGCCTGGAAGGCTGCAGTCCATGAGATCGCTGAGGGTTGGACACGACTGAGTGACTTCACTTTCACTTTTCACTTTCATGCATTGGAGAAGGAAATGGCAACCCACTCCAATGTTCTTGCCTGGAGAATCCCAGGAACAAGGGAGCCTGGTGGGCTGCCATCTATGGGGTCACACAGAGTTGGACACGACTGAAGTGACTTAGCAGCATACTAATTAACAATTATTGGGCTTCCCTGGTAGCTCAGTAGTAAAGAACCCACCTGTCAATGCAAGTGATTTGCATTTGATCACTGGGTAAGGAAGATTCCCTGGAGAAGGAAATGGCCATCCACTCCAGTATTCTTGCCTTGAGAATTCCATGGACAGAGGAGCCTGGAGAGCTACAGTCCGTGGGGTCGCAAAGAAGGTGACAGAACTTAGTGACTAAATAGCAACAATTAATAATTATCAATTGACATATTATATTAATAATTAATTATATTATCAACCAATGTATTATATTAAGGATTAAGCAGGAGGAGAAGGGGACGACAGAGGATGAGATGGCTGGATGGCATCACTGACTCAATGGACATGAGTCTGAGTGAACTCCGGGAGTTGGTGATGGACAGGGAGGCCTAGCGTGCTGCAATTCATGGGGTCGCAAAGAGTCGGACATGACTGAGCGACTGAACTGAACTGATATATTATTAATATATATCTGAAATGCTATGCTATACACCTGAAACACAACATTGTAAATCTTCTATACTTCAATAAAAAGATTTTAATTAAAAAAGTAAGAGATATAAAAATCAGATATGCCTTTGTTTTCATTCTCAGGGACCCACCTTAGGTCAGAGCCCCACTGAGGTGTCTGTGTCTCCAGGCAGGGTCCCTTCAGCCTGTCTCCACCTTGGCCGCCTTGCAGCAGATGTTCTCTGAGGCTGATACGGTTTGTTTTGTGGTCCTCATTTGCACCAGCCTCTGCCAAGACTTGGAAAGAGCCCTGATAGTGTGCCCATTGGCCATGTGCTTTGACAAATTTTGCAAAAGTAAGATGCTGTAACCACAATTGGTTAAGACTGTTGACACTCCGCCCTGCTTCTCCTCCATCACACTTCCTTTGGTTTCAGGTGGATTTGGGCATTGAGCCAAGGAGAAGTTAAGCTGGGATTACACTTGGAGTTTAGTTAGATACATGTACATGGTTTGTAGTCACTTCCACACAGAGGTAAGTTATTGTTTATGGCTCCCAAATAAGAATGACTTCCAGAAATATCAATACTACTACTATCTCTCTGCCCACTGTTCTAGCATCATGACCCAAAGCCATCAAAGAAAAGCTGAATAATTAGTCATCCATTCAAAGAGTATTTATATTAGTAACCACACAAGAAAATCTGATATGCCGTGTCAAAATCATATGGCTCATAATACATGACATAACCTTGATAGGTTTTCTAAGATTTGATAAACAAACTTAGAAACTTATATAAGACCACCAGAAAATTGTAAAGATGAAAGAAACTTTTAAACTCTTAATAATAAATAAAATTTCCATTAACCTTGCTGGAGGATAAACTAAATTATCTTTCTATTCTGTCAATAGGAAGTGACATAACAAAATTACTGTCATGTGAAGAGGTGAACCAAAGGTTGAATTCTGCTAACATCAGGGGAAATCTTTTATAGAAGCGTGTTGGCAGTAAATTAATAAAATATGTTATTTTCCCAGTTTTCATTATTTTTCTCAGCATTTTAAAATTTATAATTTGTTGTGCTTTCTCTCTCATTCTAAACATATATTCACTCTTATATCTAATTTTGTATTTTTTAATTCTTTTTTTTTTCTTACCTCCCCCATTACAGAATGAACTTTTGATTATCAGGGATAGGGGGAACACTGGGGGGTGGAAAGTTCAAGAGTTTGCGACTGACATGTACATGCTATTTATTTAAAATAGATAACTGACAACGACCTACTGCATAACACAGGAAGTGAAGTGAAAGTCGCTCAGTCGTGTCTGACTCTTTGCAACCCCATGGACTATACAGTCCATGGAATTCTCTAGACCAGAATACTGGAGTGGGTAACCTTTCCCTTCTCCAGAGGGTCTTCTCAACCCAGGGACTGAGCCCAGGTCTCCCTCATTGCAGGAGGACTCTTTACCAGCTGAGCCACAAGGGCAGTAGAGCACAGGAAACTGCTCAAGACTATGTAATAACAACCAAAATGGGAAAATAATTTGTAAAAGAATGGGCATATACATAACTGAACCAGTTTCTGTACACCTGAAACTATCACAGCATTATTAGTCAACTCTACTCCGATATAAAATTTAAAAGTTTTTTAAAAAGGCTATGTCTTCAGTATTTTTGTTTTTATTAAGTGAAATGTCTTCATCTTAAATAGACTCCATATACCAAGGTATGGTTTTTCTAGTAATCAAGTACGGATGTGAGAGTTGGTCCATAAAGAAGGCTGAGCACCAAAGAATTGATGCTTTTGAACTGTGATGCTGAAGAAAACTCTAAAGAGTCCCTTGGACTGCAAGAAGATCCAACCAGTCCGTCCTAAAGGAAATCAGTCCTGAATATTCAATGGAAGGACTGTTGCTGAAGCTGAAGCTCCAATACTTTTGCCACCTGATGCTAAGAGCCCATTCATTAGAAAAGACTCTGATACTGGCAAAGATTGAGGGCAGGAGGAGAAGGGAGCAACAGAGGATAAGATGGTTGGATGGCATCACCAACTCATTGGACATGAATTTGAGCAAACTTCAGGAGATAGTGAAGGACAGGGGAGTCTGGCATGTTGCAATCCATGGGATCTCAAAGATTTGTACACTACTTAGTAGCTGAACAACATCATCAAAGCACATCTTTGGAGCCTGGCACCTGGTTGTGCATGTGACCTGTTCAGCTTGGCTTTCCCTCCCTCATCCTTGTGTCTTCATGGAAGTGCACTGAAGTGAAGTGAAAGTTGCTCAGTTGTGTCCAACTCTTTGTGACCCCATGGACTTAGTCCATGGAATTCTCCAGGCCAGAATACTAGAGTAGGTAGCCTTTCCCTTCTCCAGGCAATCTTCCCAACCAAGGGATTGAACCCAAGACTCCCACATTGCAGGCAGATTCTTTACCAGCTGAGCCACAAGGGAAGCCCAAGAATGCTGGAGTGGGTAGCCTATTCCTTCTCCAGTGGATCTTCCCAACCCAGGAATCAAACTGGGGTCTCCTGTATTGCAGGTAGATTCTTTACCAACTGAGCTATGAGGACCTTCCCCAATTAACCTGTCTGTATGCAGTACCTTCCTCTGGGTTCTTCCCCACAACACATTTATCTCAGATGTCAATCATTTATCACATTCATCAACATCATATTTGCTTTCACTTTGATTTTCATGTTTTCCTCAGTAGATTCCAAACTCCCTAGGAGCAGAGCTCAGAACTGTCTCAGTGTTGGTACCTAGCATATAGCAAGTGCTCCATAAATACTTATGGGATGAATAAAGTACAGGGCTGTGGCTGTGAAAAGATAGTGTAAGATGAAGTAGAACCAAACAAGGTTCATTTCAGGAGTAGTTTCTGAGCAGGACTTGAAGATAAATAGCCTGAATAACTAGTGAGCCAAGTAGTTGTGATTTTACCATACTCTCCACCACCACCTCGCCCCTCTCCCCAGTGTTCTACTTTTAAAGAAAAAGTGAAGTCACTCAGTCATGTCCAACTCTTTGCGACCCCATCAACTGTAGCCCACCAGGCTCCTCTGTCCATGGGATTCTCCAGGCAAGAATACTGGAGTGGGTTGCCGTTTCCTTCTCCAGGGGATCTTCCCGACCCAGGGATCGAACCCAGGTCTCCCACATTGTAAAGAAATTCTTAAAGAAATGCCTGGGGAAATAACACACTAATGAACAGAAATGCCAAATATCACTGATGGACATAGAGGCAAAAATTATCAATAAAATTCTAGCAAACAGAATCCAACAACATATTAAAAAGATCATACATCCAAGTGGGCTTGGATCATACATACATCATGACCAAGTGGGTTTTATCTCAGGGATGCAAAGATTCTTCAATATTCACAATCAATCAATGTGATACACCATGTTAACAAATTGAAAGATAAGAGCCATATGACTATCTCAATAGATGTAGAGAAAGCCTTTGACAAAATTAAACACCCGTTTATGATTTTAAAACTTTCCAGAAAGCAGGTATAGAAGGAATGTACCTCAACATAATAAAAGGCATATATGATAAACTCATAGCAAACATTACCCTCAATGGCGAAAAATTGAAAGCATTTCCCTTAAAGTCAGGAACAAGACAAGGGTGCCCACTCTCACCCCTACCATTCAACATAGTTTTGGAAGTTTTAGCCACAGCAATAAGAAAAGAAAAAGAAATAAAAGGAATCCAGATTGGAAAAGAAGAAGTACAACTCTCACTGTTTGCAGATGACATGATCCTCTACATAGAAAACCCTAAAGACACCACAAGAACACTACTAGAGCTAATCAATGAATACAGCAAAGTTTCAAGATATAAAATTAACACACAGAAATCCCTTGCATTCCTATACACTAACTATGAGAAAACAGAATGAGAAATTAAGGAAACAATCCCATTCACCACTGCAATGAAAAGAATAAAATGCTTAGGAATAAATCTACCTAAAGAAACAGAAGACCTATATATAGAAAACTATAAAACATTGATGAAAGAAACCAAAGATGACACAAATAGGTGGGAAAATATACCACATTCATAAACCAGAGGAATCAATATATTAGAAATGAGTATACTACCCAAAGCAATCTATAGATTCAATGCAATCCCTATCAAGCCACCAATGGTATTTTTCACAGAACTAGTAACAGATAATTTCATAATTTTTATAGAAATACAAAAAACCTCGAATACCCACAGCAACCTTGAGAAAGAAGAATGGAACTGGAGGAATCAATCTGCCTGACTTCAGACTATACTACAAAGCTACAGTCATCAAGACAGTATGTTACTGGCACAGAGACAGAAATATAGACCAATGGAACAAAATAGAAATCCCAGAGATGAATCCACACACCTTATCTTTGACAAAGGAGGCAATAATATATAATGGGGGGAAAAGACAATTTTTTTAACAAGTGGTGCTGGGAAAACTGGTCACCCACCTGTAAAAGAATGAAATTGGAACACTTTCTAACGCCATACACAAAATTAAACTCAAAATGAATTAACGATCTAAATGTAAGACCAGAAACTATAAAACTGCTAGAGGAAAACATAGGCAAAACATTCTCTGACATAAATCACAGCAAGATCCTGTATGACCCACCTCCCAGAGTAACGGAAATAAAAGCAAAACTAAACAAATGGGACCTAATTAAACTTAAAAGCTTTTGCACAACAAAGGAAAATATAAGCAAGGTGAAAAGATAGCCATCAGAATGGGAGAAAATAATAGCAAATGAAGCAACTGACAAAGAATTAATCCCAAAAATATACAAGCAACTCCTGCAGCTCAACCCCAGAAAAATAAATGACACACCCAATCAAAAAATGGGCCAAAGAACTAAAGAAGACATTTCTCCAAAGAAGACATACAGATGGCTAACAAACACATGAAAAGATGCTCAACATCACTCATTATCAGAGAAATGCAAATCAAAACCACAATGAGGTAGTATCTCATGCCAGTCAGAATGGCTGCTATCAAAAAGTCTACAAACAATAAATGCTGAAGAGGGTGTGGAGAAAAGGGAACCCTCTTACACTGTTGGTGGGAATGCAAACTAGTACAGCCACTATGGAGAACAGTATGGAGATTCCTTAAAAAACTGGAAATAGAACTGCCTTATGACCCAGCAACCCCACTGCTGGGCATACACACCGAGGAAACCAGAATTGAAAGAGACACATGTACCCCAGTGTTCATCACAGCACTGTTTACAATAGCCAGGAAATAGAAGCAACCTAGATGTCCATCAGCAGATGAATGGATAAGAAAACTTTGGTATATATACACAATGGAATATTACTCAGCTGTTAAAAAGAACGCATTTGGATCAGTTCTAAAGAGGTGGATGAAACTGGAGCCGATTATACAGAGTGAAGTAAGTCAGAAAGAAAAACACCAATACAGTAGATTAACATATATATATATGAAATTTAGAAAGATAGTAACAATGACCCTATATGCAAGACAGCAAAAGAGACACAGATATAAAGGACAGACTTTTAGACTCTGTGGGAGAAGGCGAGGGTGGGATGAATTGAGAGGATAATACTGAAACATGTATATTACCATATGTGAAATAGAGGATCAGTCCAAGTTCGATTCATGAAACAGGGCACTCAAAGCTTGTGTACTGGGACAACCCAGAAGGATGGGATGGGGAGCAAGGTGAGAGGGGGGTTCAAGACAGGGGGACACATGTATATCCTTGGCTGATTCATGTCAATGTATGGGAAAAACCACCACAATATTGTAAAACAATTATCCTCCAATTAAAATAAAGTGAAAGAGGAGAGTGAAAAAGTTGGCTTAAAGCTCAGCATTCAGAAAATAAAGATCATGGCATCTGGTCCCATCACTTCATGGGAAATCGATAGGGAAACAGTGGAAACAGTGTCAGACTTTATTTTGGGGGGCTCCAAAATCACTGCAGATGGTGACTGCAGCCATGAAATTAAAATACTCTTACTCCTTGGAAGGAAGGTTATGACCAACCTAGACAGCATACTGAAAAGCAGAGACATTACTTTGCCAACAAAGGTCCATCTGGTCAAGGCTATGGTTTTTCCAGTGATCATGTATGGATGTGAGAGTTGGACTGTGAAGAAAGCTGAGCACCGAAGAATTGATACTTTGAACTGTGGTATTGGAGAAGACTCTTGCGAGTCCCTTGGACTGCAAGGAGATCCAACCAGTCCATCCTAAAAGAGACCAGTCCTGGGTGTTCATTGGAAGGACTGATGCTGAGACTGAAACTCTAGTACTTTGGACACCTCATGCAAAGAGTTGACTCATTGGAAAAGACCCTGATACTGGGAGGGATTGGGGGCAGGAGAAGAAGGGGGTGACAGAGGATGAGATGGCTGGATGGTATCACTGACTCGATGCACATGAGTTTGGGTGAACTCCGGGAGTTGATGATGGATAGGGAGGCCTGGCGTGCTGCGGTTCATGGGGTCACAAAGAGTCGGACACGACTGAGTGACTGAACTGAACTGAATTAAAATAAATTAATTTAAAAAAAAAGAAATGCCAATGCTTTAGGTGATAAACTGAAGGAGAGAAGAGCTTAGGCATAGGAAGGGAGAAAAAGAAAAGAAACAGGGAGGGAGGGAGGAAGGAAGTGAAGTGAGAAAAAGAAAAAGTGAAAAGAAGGGAGGATGGAAGGAATTAAACATCATTATAAAAAATAAGAAAACTTAAGTAGCTTCTCAAAATTACTGATTTCTTAACTAAGAATGGGTGTGGTTAATATTAAACCTCAAAGAGAAGAAAATATGGGACAAATGGACCCACATAAGCAGCATGCATCTCTGCATGCTCAATCACTTCAGTCTTGTCCAACTCTTTTGCGACCCCATAGACTAGCTCACCAGACTTCTCTGTCAATGGGATTCTCCAGGCAAGAATACTGGAGTGGGTCACCATCCCCTCCCCCAGGGGATCTTTCTTACCCAGGGATCGAACCCCATCTTTTACATCAGCAAGAGGGTTCTTTACCACCAGAACCACTGGGAAGCCTATAAGAAGCATACTCTCATCTACTGAATACATTCAAGTTTCCTGTTTGATTCTATCATTCACTCTGGAGCCTTTAGGAAAATCCATTGGCCTTGCCTGTCTGTTTATCCATAGGGCATGCAGATCAATTGGAGAACATAGCTGAGTGTATAAGTGTGGGCAGTGGACAGTGAATCAAGGGACATCTTTCTGAAGGAGGTTTGTCTCCTGTTTGTCCTGACACAGGATAAGGGAGGGAGAAAAAAAGGGGAGGAGAGAAGGAAGAAAGAAAACCATACTGTGTTTGATAATGAAGATCACAGCACTCAATATCTGAGCTAAAACACACAAATGAAAGTTTTAAGACATATTTTCTGAAATATTCTATACATCACATGCACTGAATTGGTACCGCAATCTCCTAGGCACTGTCAGCAAAAAGGTGGAAAGGGAAGCATTGAAACGAGACTGCATGTTTTGCTCCTTGAGGCCTATTTCTGCACTAAGAATGCCCTTGGATAAAGCTGCCTTTTGAAGACAGCAAAATCAAACAACTGGGAAGTGCCTCAGGGGAGCATTTGATCCTTTTCATTAGATGAGCAAAGATTCAGAGAGGTGAAATGATATAGCCAAGTTCTCAGAGCTAGCGAGTGTGAGTCGCTGACTCTGTGACCCCAGGGACTGTAGCTCACCTGGCTCCCCCGTCTAGAAAATTCTCCAGGCAAGAATACTGGAGTGGGTTGCCTTCCTCTTCTCCAAGAGATCTTCCCAACCCAGGGATCAAACCCAAGTCTCCTGTACTGCAGGCAGATTTTTTACTGTCTGAACCACCAGGGAGGCCCAGGGGTAAGAGCTAAATAGAGGTTCCCCAGCTCCCAGGCTGACTTACTTTGCACAGAATCTCTAGATCAGGATTACTGATTTGTAAAAAAAGGAAAAAAGAAAGAAATCTTGAGCAGCAAAAGGAACATCAGGAGACCACTTGCTAAAAATGGGCAAGCAGAGTGACTGCCTAGACTAGGAAAAGAAACAAAGTTGCCAGAATCACCAGATGGAAAAGGAAGTTATTAAAACTCAATTTTACTATTCTATTGATTTAAGCAAGAATATAGCAGCAGGATAGGTTTGCCCAGAGATGCTAGAGCTCAGGCTATGGAATTACTAGTAGAAGGTAGCCCATAACGTAAATGCTCATTTTGCACAAGTTCAAAGAGAACTGATTTCACTGCAATCTGTTAAGGAAACAAAGAGATGACATTTTAGCACTAGCTGCCATCAGCTCAGTTCAGTTCAGTCGCTCAATCGTAATCTGACTCTTTGCGACCCCATGAATCGCAGCACGCCAGGCCTCCCTGTCCATCACCATCTCCCGGAGTTCACTCAGACTCACGTCCATCGAGTCCGTGATGCCATCCAGCCATCTCATCCTCGGTCGTCCCCTTCTCCTCCTGCCTCCAATCCCTCCCAGCATCAGAGTCTTTTCCAATGAGTCAACTCTTCGCATGAGGTGGCCAAAGTACTGGAGTTTCAGCTTTAGCATCATTCCTTCCAAAGAAATCCCAGGGTTGATCTCCTTCAGAATGGACTGGTTGGATCTCCTTGCAGTCCAAGGGACTCTCAAGAGTCTTCTCCAACACCACAGTTCAAAAGCATCAATTCTTCGGCGCTCAGCCTTCTTCACAGTCCAAGTCTCACATCCATACAAGTACTGATATTCTGGAAACGATGCAAATGATTGATATGGCAAAGCCCCAGATTGGAATGCGTCCTGAGTGCTTAATGCATTCTGTGACTTGGTTATGACTTCAAGGAAGTTGTCAGCATGTTCTAAGCAAATGGCTCATAGGGCAGCACATTCAGAATTTATCAGGGTTAGGTTGCTAGGTGGAAATTGCGTGGGTCAGTCAGTCAGTTCAGCCGTTCAGTCTCGTCCGACTCTTTGCAATCCCGTGGACTGCAGCACACCAGGTCTCCTGTCCATCACCAACTCCCAGAGTTTTAAACTCATGTCCATTGAGTCAGTGATGCCATGCAACCATGTCATCCTCTGTGGTCCCCTTCTCCTCTCACCTTCAATCTTTCCCGGCATCAGGGTCTTTTCAAATGAGTCAGCTCTTCACAGTTCGTAGATTGTGTAGATGTTTGCAAATGCTGATATGTGTATGAGTTCCTCAAGGACAAGATGGAGATTAAAAAGAATGGGGAAACTTACCAATGGATGTAGGCAGACCTTGAATTTGAGATTATTACAATAGATGTTGCAGTCCCAAACAATGAGATTTGATTGAAGTTTACCAACAGCATTGCTAAACTGCCAGATTTCTAAGCCATGGATCAAAATCTGTGCTTTTTTTGTTTGCTTGTTTATGTTCATTTTTGAGTCAAGAAATAGGTCTTCTTATGAAACTGTTTTGTACTGTGAAATGGAATACCTCCTGCCATATCAATAAACAAGGATGTCACAGCTATCTGAGATTCTGGCCCTCCACGTGTAAGCCGGTGAGTCCTAAGAGAATTCAAGAAGAACCTGCTGACAAGCTACAGTCCCTACAGACACTCTTAACAGGTGGGGGTAGGGAGGGGATGTAAAAACACAGGATGCTGGCCCCAAATAGCTGAGATGCATACGAAAGAAGTGATTTCAATAAACCCCAAGGTTTGCATTTTCCCACACACAGAAGAGAGCTAAATGCTTTGAGATATCTGGTTTTCCTTAATTAACAGTAATCTTTTTATATTCAGACTACCTGCCCCTTGCTGCAAACTTCTATATAACTTGACTTCTTCCTCCACGTCCTCAGAGCAATTTCTCAGGGCTACCTGAGTTGCTGCCTCCTGGGCTTGAAGTTCTAAGAATTCCTGCTGAATAAAACAAAACTCTTAACTTTCTTCTTGGGCCTCCCTGGGGGCTCAGTGGTAAAGAATCCTCCTGCCAATGCAGGAGACACAGGTTCAATCCCTGGTCCGGGAAGATCCCATATGACGTGGAGCAGCTAAGCCCATGTGCCGCCAACTACGGCAACTGTGCCCTAGAGCCAGGGAGGGACCCACAGCTACTGAGCCCACATGCGGTAACTACTGAAGCCTGCTCTCCACAACAAGAAAAGACACTGCAATGAAAAGACTGCACAGCGCAACTGGAGAGTAGTCCCTGCTCAATGCAACTAGAGGAAAGCCCACAGACACCAACGAAGACCCTGCACAACTAAAAATAAATAAAACTAAATAAAAAGAGCCTGTGGTTAAAAAAAGAAGAAACGGGTCTTCTAGACATGGTTACAAAATTAAAAAAAGAAAAAAAAGGTCAGGGGTGCAATTCAGAAAAATTCCCTGAAGAGCATCTTCCTATCCACAGCCTGGAGGTTACTTAAATCAGTAAATAGGTTTCAGGTGGTCCTAGTATTGCTGTTATTGGAGTCACACCATCAAGCAAGACCCTGGAGACCAAGTTTCTCCACACCCTTGGCAGAAGTCCATTCACAGTGACTGCTGACAGTGTGTGTCTGTGAAGACGGAGCAAGAGACCAAAGACAGCCAGCTGGAATATTCCAAAAGTAAACACTTTCTTCAAAAGACATCAAATACTAGCAAAATATATCAACCCGGCTACCACTGTGAGCCCCCAAGTATATGTTCATTCTTTGGTGTCCCATTTTCATAATCAAAGCCTTAACACCATGTTGAAAAGAGAATTTGCTGGGTAGGATTATAACAATAAGGAAAATTTTAACAGGAACATAAAACCTTAAAACTCTTATAGATCTGCTGGATACTGAGGTCAGGACAAAAGAGAGAAAGGAATGAGGAGAATTTGCCAGGTACTCGATGCAGAGAGGAAACACATCCAGGAAAAGTCTAGGGCGTATTTCATTCTCTTGTGAAAAATATCCAATAGAGGGCTCGCTCAAAGAAGATTCTAAACAGAACTCATTTGACAATTTTTGCAGTAGGCAAAATACCTTCAATTAATTAGAAAGGCAAAACCATGTGTGCACATATACAAACTGCAGATGTGCAGAAATAAATACCATCTTGGGCTGGCCCAGATCCAGGTAAACATGGGCCCTGAAGACCTCCCTAATTTCAGTGGACTGAAGTCTGGAAAAGTGATTAACTATCTAAATGCAAGGGTAACTGCTCCATGCCCCCAGAGAATGCGGGGAGAGAAAGGAAGGCTCTTATATCCTAATTAAAAGTCCGAGCTTTTGCCCCATGGAATGCAAGACCGCTTTGGACACAGGAAACTGTTCTTTATCCAGCTACACTCATAAAGCTGTCAATAAGTTGAGAAAGTGGCCTTGATGGTGTGAAAAAAAAAACAAAAAACCTCTTTTAAAGCGCTGGCTGCTAATAAAATTCTTTTCTGTTCAATGAAGTCCAGCAAATCATCTAGGATCATATAAATAGCAAATTTAACAGCAAATTAGCAAGGCTTATAAAATATATGACCACTTAGGCAGCAAGCAAAGCCAAAAATCAAGGTTGGAGAATTACTAAATTATAGTTAAAAGATATCTTTCTTTCTTCTGATGCCTTTCATTGAAAGTCTTTAAAAATCTATTTTGAGAGACTAAACTGCTTTTCAAAGGGGACATTATTAAACTAGCTGTGTTTGATAGGGTCAGGACTTCTCACCCTTGATAACCACCCAAAAATAAGTAATGACCTGCACAGCAGAAGAGATCTGTGCAGAGCATCCATGCCTGCCTGGGTCTAGCGTACCATCTTCTGGTTATCTGGTAACGGATTTTAGACTTTGGCACAAAGTCATTGCGGTTATGAAGAAAACATGGCCCTGTCTCTACATTTTCTAAAACCTTCAGAAAAATAAAACAGCTACTTCCCTTTATGAAACTGGCAACCATTTAAAGAGTTTCTGACAAAACGAGGAGCCAGACTCTAAAGAAGTCATTAAAACAATTCATACATTAATACCTGGAGATCTAGCTAAAATTCTCAATTTTCATCCTCCCCCTCATTAAAGAGATTCTCATTAGTTGTGCCCTAGAGCACAGGTAGGGTCATTATTGAACTGGCCCCTTCCTGATGTTTCATGGAAGGTTATGGAGGCTCTTTATGAGGACCAAATTCTCAAAGCTGGTAACTTTGCAATAAGAAGTTCTTTTCACCAAATCTTGGCACACACAATCTCTGCTTGGCTCTGAAACATTTTTAGAAAAATTTAAAAAGGAAAAAATTCAACACTTTTGAAGTTTCCATCTTTATTAAGTATTGGAATAGTTGATGTATTGAAGGTAAGTTCTCAGCTGGTTATTCTAAGGTATTGCTGTGATTACCAAACTTTTACTGACTTAACATAATGATGAAATTGAACACATATACTGAGAACTTGTTGTCATTGTTTAATCACTAAGTTGTGTATGACCCTTTGCGACCCCATGGACTGTGTCCCGCCAGGCTTCTCTGTCCGTGGAATTCTCCAGGCAAGAATACTGGAGTGAGTTGCCATTCCCTTCTCCAGGGAATCGTCCTGATTCAGGGATTGAACTCATGTCTCCAGCATTAACAGGTAGATTCTTTATTGCTGAGCCACCAGGGAAGCCCTGAGAACTTCTTAAGAGCCCCCAAATTATGCTAAGTGTTAAGGATACAAAAGCTCTCTAGGAGATCCAGTCTTGGTTGAGGGGGACACAGAAACAGAAAAAAGTTGAATAACAGGAAAATAAGCATGTGATTAGCCGCCCAAATGAAGATGGGAAGAGTAGAGCCAATGACCAAGTTAGAAGAAACAGACCAAACAGACCATTCAGTTGGACACCAACTTCAAATTCAGAGCATATCATAGTACAGGCTGCTATAATAAAAATGCCACAGGCTGGATAAATTTAAACCACAAACATTTATTTCTCATAGTTCTGGAGGCTGAAAGGTCAAGGCACCAGCAGACTGAGTGTTTAGTGAGAACCCACTTCCTGGTTCATAGACAGCTGTCTTTTCACTGTGTCCTCATGTGGAGAAGAGGCGGTCCCTGGGGTCCCTTTTCTAAGGGCACTCATCCCATTCATGAGGATTCCACCCTTATGACTTCATTTCCAAATGCCCAACCTCCAAATGCCATCACTTTGGGGGTGAGGATCTCAACTTATGGATTGAGGAGGGATAAAACATTCAGTCTGTATCAGGGGAGTTCCAAAATCAGGCTTTGTTGTTGTTCAATCACTAAGTTGTGTCTGAGTCTTTGCAATGCCATGGATTGCAGCATGCCAGGATCATCTGCCATTCACTATCTCCCAGAGTTTACTCAGATTCACGTCCATTGAGTCGATGACACTACCTAACCATCTCAACTTCTGCCACCCCCTTCTCCTCCTGCCCTCAATCTTTCTCAACAAGTCAGCTCTTTGCATCGGGTGGCCAAAGTATTGGCGCTTCAGCATCAGTCCTTCCAATGAGTATTCAAGGTTGATTTCCGTGACTGGATTGATCTCCTTACAGACCAAGGGACTCTCAGAAGTGAGCACCACAATTTGAAAGCATCAGTTCTTCATCAGTTCTTCAAAATCATGCTTAGGTCTGATAACTCACAGAAAGTTGTTATACTCACAGTTATGGTTAATTATAGGGAAAGAACACAGATTAAAATCAGCCAAGGGAAGGGACACCAAGGGGAGAGTCCAGGAAATTTCCAAACGCAAAGCTTCTGGTTATCCTGTCCCTGTGCACTTGTGGATGGAGTCAAATCCTCCCAGTTGCTGTGTGTGATAATATGCCAGGTGTACAACCAACCTAGCATGCTCACCTCAGCCTTTGGTGTCCAGAGTTTCTACTGTGACTCAATCCCATGCCACCTACATGACTGACCTTTACTACCCAGCTTCTCCCTAAGGTGGGGTCACTTCCTTTGGTCTCCAGCCCCTCCAGGGGACAGAACTGCTGCCACATAAGGCCTCAACATGAATCACATTATTAAGACTGTCCAGTGGCCAGAGCCCCCAGGCAAACAAAGACACTTCCATGAGGCAGGATATTCCAGATGCCCAAAGATCACTTTCCAATAGTTGAGAACAAAGGCCAGACACCCCTTTGGATAAGGTTAATTCTTCCTTAACCAGAAAGGTACAGAAACTTGACTATGGGAAGATCAGGGTGGACTGGAGTAATTAGAAAGGATATAGAAATTTCGTTCAGTACTTTAAATATTAAAGTGAATTACATGCTAATAATTTAGCATGGAAAAAATGGGAAAAAATTAGAGTCACTGAGCAAGAAAGCAGGAAAACAGTCAGTAAAAAAGTATTTTTAGAAGATTAAAGTGATAATGAACTCCGCTTTTCCATCTCTCTCTTTCCACTCTCTTCCCAGGAAATCAGGTGTAGTCTCTCAGTCTCTGTTGTTAAATAAGTTGGCAGGGCTCTAACTGACATGTCTAGACTTGAACTCCACCTGGAGCTGATCTAAAACTTCCACTGGGATGTCAAATGGACATCTCAAGAGAACTTGTCTTATGTATCTCTCATCTCAATATGGTCCCATGAGTAATCCAGCTGCTCAAGCAAAGATACCAAGCCATCCTTAATTCCTCTTCCTCTCTCAACCAACATCTATCTAATCCAGAAGCAGTGACACCCCTAATTCAAATGTTTTCCTAAATTCAACCATAATAAGCCAATCCCACTGCCACAATCCAAGCCAAGTCATCATCATCTCTCATTTAGAGAGATGCTCAGGAGGTGCCTTCTTTCCCTTCACAACCCATTTATCCTCTGCACAGCATCCTGAGTGATCTCTATAGAGTATAAACCATATCATGTTATACATATGCTTAAAGCCCTTCAGTGGAAGCTCCCAACTCCTTTAAAATAATATACAAACTGCCACTATCACCCTCAAAACTTTGAAAGGCTTGACCACCTTAGATTTCATCTTGCATGGCTCTTTGTTGTCTTCCGGTCACACTGGCCATTCCTTGAACACAATGAGCTTCTTATAGTTGGGTCTCCACAGGCTATCTTCTCTCTCTTTGGAACACTTTTCTCTCGAATCTTCTGTTGGCTGGTATCTTCTTATCTTTTGGGTCTCAGGTCAACGATAAACTCCACCAAGAGGTCTTCCTTGGCCATCCAATCTGAGTGGCAGCCACTTTCAAACACTATCAGAGCACCCTATTTTAATTCCATCATAGCAAGCATCACTTTATTGACTCACTCGTGAATTTTGTTTGTTTACATGTCTATTGCTTTTCTCTCTGACTAGGACATAGGCAAGTAAAAAGTTGTCCATTTTGCTTACTTTTCTGTGTCCAGTTTCTACTACAGAGATGGACACATAGTATCTGTGTTCTCATCAGATCCTTATTGAATAAACAGGATACGGTATTTAAAATTTATCATAGACATTCAAAATAGTTAAGAAGGAAAAGCCTGTGTTTTTACACTCCTTCCTTCTTTGAATTCTTTTTTTGGTGTATGATTCCTCCTTTCCAACAGTAAATTTTAATTACTTTTATCCTCCACCTTATTATGACTGGCTCCTTCAAAGAAGCTAAGGCATCCATTTACTCTAAAATGTAAACGACTGATAAATGTGTTAAGGCCTTTGAAGTCAGAACAAAGTATGAAATCAGTGATTTTCAGACCATGACATTCCCAGACCATGTAAGGTGAAGTTCCCAGTCCCTCAATTGGTCCAGTTTTTTTTTTTTTTGAGTACTTTTTCATGCTGAGCTTGCCAGAATACCTAGTTGCCTCATATCTTTTTAAGTTAATGTTGATTACAGAAATGATTTTATAGACAAGTATCAATGGAATAGATCCTCAATGATAACCTTTGTAGCCAACTGAGCTGGGGAGTCTGGGATCTTCCTCTGTATCCTTAAAACTGTGTCTACCTGAGTACACAGCCCTAGTTAGGGAAATAGGAAAAACAGAAGCACAAAGTATGTTATTGCTACTTTTGGAGGCCTAGTGAGATTCTAGACTAAACTTTAGGAAGTAGTGGGAGTCAAAGGAAGGAGATATTTTAAACAAACAACTGCAAAGGGCAACTGCTTAGAAACAAAGGACAACAGATAGAATAATCAGATGTGATCCCAAGATATAGAGCCTTGTTGCAAAATGAACAATAGAAAGTTTTGATGACTGTAGAAATATTGAGATGCATAGATAATCTTGTTAGGGAAAAATATATCAAGATTGAAGTCGTGGCAGAACCATCAGCCATAAATATCAAACAAGCAGTTGGGAAATATGAGAGTGGAGTTAGATATAGCTTGAGGCTAGAGATCAGACACTGGTAAACCCCTGGCCACACCTGCACATGGAAAGCCCCCAAGTTATATACTTGAGAAATTCCTAGGTCCTGAAACAAGCACAAAGAGAAATACCATAACTTGTGGTACAGACACAGAAAATTGTGGTCCCATAAATATGAATCACCAAGTATTTAATGACCTGAGATCCAGACATGAGGCTTGGGTGACATCATGTTCTGAGTGGCAAATTCACCATGGTAACAAACTATTTCTAGGTCCCGGTGTGGCTATTCCAACAGGGTAGATAATAAAACCCTGGGAGTCCCTTCGTTCAACTCTCTTCAGATCCACTAGCTTCAAGTGGGCAGCCAACTGTCACAACTACCCTGGGTGCACACATGCCCATGAAACACAGAAGGAAGAAACTGAAGACTCCTGCCCACTAAGACATGGTCTTTCTCTAGGCGGGTTTCCTATCATTTTTGATTCTTAGTAAAACTGATGCGTAGACATAGAAAGTGTTTCAGTTTCTCATTTCTAAAATACTTAAAATCCAGTGTTTCTGTTCCAGGATTCAAGCCTAAGACACTAACATTTTATATTAAAAGTAATAAAACACTTTTATATGAAAAGTAAAAAAAAAAAAACCATAAAATCATCAGAAAAGAGAGATAAACAATAAATCTACACCCTCAACTTTCTCAAATGGGATTATATTAGAAGGCATGGGCTCCTGCCAGCCAATGAGCTAAAACTGACCTCATTCCAATGGAACCCTAGCTATTTCTGATCTTTTGCTGTCAGGGATTTTAAAACATTACATTTAGGTTTCTTCACTTTGGCTTTCTTCTAACTTCACTGCTTATTCTACGCTGATGACCACCCCAGGAGAATGACCCTCTGATGAGCCAATGACCTTCTGTCTGAGACCATGGAGGAGGCCCCACTGTCTCCTTGAGTCCAAACTTGAGTTTCAGTTGCCTAGACCACCCACAAGTGGAGCTGGAAGTCAGAGTTCATGATCCTGGAGAGAGCTGCCCAGAAACTGCTTCCTGGGAGTTGTTGACTGACACACCCCTCCCTTGGCTTCTAGTAGAGAGTGAAAGATGGGGGTCTCACTGAGTTACCATCTTCTTGCCTAGAGTAGGAAGCTGCCCCGGTACCAGACTGAAGGTCTTATCCCAGGACTGAGTACATCTCAGTGACTGTGGGTTGATGAACACTACCCTCTATCCTGAAAAGAGAACCCCACCCTAACTCCTGGAACCTGGGAAAGTCAACTCATATGGCAAAAAAGACTCTTGAGAGTCCCTTGGACAGCAAGGAGATCAAACCAGTCAATCCGTACTTTGGCCACCTGATGTGAAGAGCCGACTCCCTGAAACAGACCCTGATACAGGAAATGACTGAAGGCAAAAGGAGGAGGAGGGCAACAGAGGATGAGATGGTTAGATAGCATTACCAACTCAACGGACATTAATTTGAGCAAACTCTGGGAGATTGTGGAGGACAGCGGAGCCTGGAATGCTGCAGTCCATGGGGTTGCAGAGTCGGACATGACTTAGCCACTGAACAACAACAACATGGAAGAAAACAGATTTTGCAGATGCTATTAAAGATCTTGATATGGCCAGATTATCCTGGATTAAGAGGATTTAGGGATGGGTCCTAAATGCACTATAAAAGGGGAACAGAAAGAGATTACAGCACAGAACGGAATGCATGGGACGACAGAAGCAGAGATGGGAGAGATGTTTCCACAAACCAAGGAACAACCACCAACAACCACTAGCAGCCGGAAGAGATGATAAACAGATTGTTCCTTTAAGTCCCTGAGAGAGGGTGGCCCTTCTGACACCTTGATTTCAGCCCAGAGATATTGATTTCAGACTTCCAGCTTCCAAATCAGTGAGAATATAAATGTCTGTTGTTTTAAGATACTAAGTTTGTGGTAATATGTTACTGCAGGCAGTGTATTGAATATAGTGAATACAGGTAAAACAGTGATTTAAACAGAAACAAGATGTACCATTTCAAGAAAAATGCCTTCCCTACCCAAGCACCCAGCAGAACGGACACAACATTATCCAATACCTGAAAAGTAGTGACCAACCTAGACAGCATATTAAAAAGCAGAGACATTACTTTGCCAACAAAGTCTGTCTAGTCAAGGCTATGGTTTTTCCAGTGGTCATGTATGGATGTGAGAGTTGGACTATAAAGAAAGCTGAGTGCCGAAGAATTGATGCTTCTGAACTGTGGTGTTGGAGAAGACTCTTGAGAGTCCCTTGGACTGCAAGGAGATCCAACCAGTCCATCCTAAAGGAGATCAGTCCTGGGTGTTCATTGGAAGGACTGATGTTGAGGCTGAAACTCCAATACTCTGGCCACCTGATGTGAAGAGCTGACTCATCGGAAAAGCCCCTGATGCTGGGCAAGACTGAGGGCAGGAGGAGAAGGGGACGACAGAGGATGAGATGGTTGCGTGGCATCATCGACTCAATGGACATGGGTTTGGGTGGACTCCGGGAGTTGGTGATGGACAGGGAGGCCTGGCGTGCTGTGGTTCATGGGGTTGCAAAGAGTCAGACATGACTGAGCAACTGAACTGAACTGTATTTTGTTCAAGGGCTGCTTCTGCATAGATGACAGCCCACCAGGCTCTGCCGTCCCTGGGATTCTCCAGGCAAGAACACTGGAGTGGGTTGCCATTTCCTTCTCCAATGCATGAAAGTAAAAAGTGAAAGTGAGGTCACTCAGTCGTGTCCAACTCTTTGCGACCCCATGGACTGTAGCCTACCAGGCTTTTCTGTCCATGGGATTTTCCAGGCAAGAGTACTGGAGTGGGGTGCCACCGCCTTCTCTGTGTTCAAGGGGAAGGTTATTCAATTCCAGCTATAAAAAATATATATATGTACAAGTACCCAATGCTTAATGTACATTATAAGGATTTTTTCCCATTTTTTTGCAAATAGAATGTAAGTATAATCTTATAATGGAGAAGGCAATGGCACCCATCTCCAGTACTCCTGCCTGGGAAATCCCATGGGTGGAAGAGCCTGGTAGGCTGCAGTCCATGGGGTCGCAAAGAGGCGGACACTACTGAGCGACTTCGCTTTCACTTTTCACTTTCATGCATTGGAGAAGGAAATGGCAACCCACTCCAGTGTTCTTGCCTGGAGAATCCCAGGGAGGGGGGAGCCTGGTGGGCTACCATCTATGGGGTCGCACAGAGTCGGACACAACTGAAGTGACTTAGCAGCAGCAGCAGCAGCATAATCTTATACAGCTATTTGGTATTTAAGATTTTGACTTTAAACTACCTAAAATAGCCAGTAGTGGCTCAAACTTGAGAAAAGTGCTACTTTTTTCCCCCTATTTTTATGACATGTGTATTGAGAACTACAGAAAAGCTATTAAAAAATAAAAATTAACACTATAGGTGATTTCTTTGCCTTGAAATACACAGTTAATTAATTTTTCCTCCACTCTTTGCATGTATAAATATTTTTATTGCACAGTAAGGATTGTAAGATCTTCTACAATCTTTTAGTTTACAGCTTAATAATGTGACATTTTGTGATTATTTTCCTTTCTCATTAAATTCTCATCCAAAGCATGTTTTCATAACCACATAGAGTTTTTCATCTTTGGATCTTACCATGAGGATTTTAATTTTTACATAATCCCTCCATCAGTCTATTTACATATCTATTTACCTTTGAAAATATGCTTAGAAGTCCATTACGCTTTCTTTTAGTATTTTATGGTGTCTGGTCTGTTAGAGTGTTAATCCACGTGGAATTTATTTTAATATATGATTTGGTAGCATGATCTAATCTTCCCTCCCCCAAATGGCTCAGTAGTTATGAGTCAAAAGCTGTAAGATGACTTTTTAATGAAGGATGCTTTCTCCACTAGTTTGACACATGCTAACTTCTGATTTATGTTTTTAGGCTTACTCTTAACAGTGAGATAGTCGCTCAGTCATGTCCAACTCTTTGTGACCCTATGGACTATAGCCTGCCAGGCTCCTCTACCCGTGGAATTCTCCAGGCAAGAATACTGGAGTGGGTTGCCATACCCTTCTCCAGGGGATCTACCCACCCCAGAGATCGAACCCAGGTCTCCCGCATTGTCAGCAGATTCTTTACTGTCTGAGCCACCAGGGAGGCTTACTCCTGATATTGTATTCTGCTCCACTGGCCACTTCATGTATTCTGCATAATAAAAAATTACAGAAATTTTATATGATTGAACAACTCCCTCCTCATAACTGTTATTTTTCAAAACCATCCCAGTTCTTCTTACGCATTCAATTTGGTCAAATTCAACATTTTAAATGATAACATTTTAATGAAAAACTACTTTTTAATTGCAGAGGTTCACTTGGAGATGACAAAGCATATTTACAGATCCTGTTATCTAAGAATAAGTTTTCTAACCATTTATGAAGGATCTCTTCTCTTCTTCATCCTCAAATATTTTCCCCCAGCAATAAACTCCTCTCTCCAGCATAAGTAATTGGCCCTTTCCTGGATTATTTTAATCAGCAAATAAACACAATTTACTTTCTATCTTCCTTGGGGGAAAAAAACCAAAATTATCCCAAACTCCGCACTCTCATGTCTCTCTTTCCTTGCACGTTAAAACCTTTGGGAGTAGAGTCTCAGATGTAGAAAATAAACTTTGGTTACCTGGGGATGGAGAGAGGGATAAATTGGGAGATTGGGACTGACATATACACACTACTATATATAAAATAGGTAACAAGGACCTACAATATAGCCCAGAGAACTCTGCTCAGTACTCTGTAATGGCCTATATGGGGAAAGACTAAAAACAGAGTAGATACATGTATACATATAACTGCTTCACTTTGCTGTACACCTGAAACTAACTCAACATTGTAAATCAACTATACTCCAATAATGGAGAAGGAAACAGCAACCCACTCCAGTATTCTTGCCTGGGAAATTCCATGGACAGAGGAGCCTGGCAATACAGTCCCTGGGGTCGCGAAGGGTCGGACATGACTTAGCGACTAAACAACAAATACTCCAATAAAAATTGAAAAAAACAAAACAAAAACCTTTGGTGAGAGCTGTCTGCAGTGGCTACCACTTATTCACCTCTCATTCACTGTTTAACATACTTAAAAGGAGATTTTTCTCCATGAAATCACTTTGTTAACACCAGAAATTAACACAACGTTGTAAATTGATTATAGTTCAACTTAAGGAAAAAAAAAAGTTTCAAAAACGGTAACAAAAAAACCCCAGAGATTCTTCTCACGATGGTCATCCACCATGATTTCTGAAAGGACTTCAAAAACCTCTTCACTTCTGACCTCCCAGCAGTAGGCCCCTGGCTGCTAGGAAACGCTCAGCTCCTAGCTCCTGGAGTTCCACAGCAATGCTCCTCCTTGGACCTCATCACAGGCCAAGCCCATGAACAATTCATGGGAAATAAACATAGAATCTGGGTAATAAAATAAAGTCTTACCTTTCTTTTCCTCTGTGTGGAGTCTAGTCTCTCTGGCTCACAGTGGACAGCAGAAGCCTCGTATCCAGATCTTCAGTCCGGAGTTCCTGATGCAAAACAGGCTTCACCTGCACCTTTGCTACACGGGTGGGGCGTGTACAGAAGCTCCACCCACAAGGCTCCATCCAAGATGGCAGCCACAGCCATGTGCAGAGACGCTCTGCCTGGCACTGAGATCTCACCCCACCTCGTGAAAACCCAGTCGACTCTCCCAGCCTAAAAGCAGAAAGACCCTAGTGGAGAACTGACTCAGGAGGGTCAGTAACAAAATGCTGACACCCTAGGTGGGACAGGTTGGCCTTGTTCACTCCTCCCTAGGTTCCAGGCCCACCCTAACTCTAGCGGGGAACATAGCGGAGGCTTTGGGAGCTTCCTCTGATCCCAGAGGACACTGTGACTGAGTGGAATGTGGCTGCCTGGGGCCAAATCCAGAGCAGCTCTGCCCAGGAACCAGATGCTGGGGTGTGGAGCACACATGCCTGAGACCCCAGTCCCCCCTGAGGGGACCACATTGTGGCATACTTGGGGTCGGAGACTGAAATGACATGACTGCATTTGGCTGACTCTGGCTGGCCTTCCCATGGTGTCTGTTAGGACCAAACTGAAGCCAGGACAGGCTCTAAGGGGCAGGCTAGGCCTGAGGTTTAGTCTCTAGGAAAGCTGAGGCACTGGGAACTCCCACAGGCACTGTAGCTGGACCAATCAGAAAAAAATCCCCATAGCCCCCCTCCCGCGCCAGACCTGAGCCAATCCGGATAGGGATGCAGGGTTTAAAAGTCCCGCGTGCGCGTACGGTTTAACCAATCAGCTATGCTGTTACAGGAACAAAGAACCGTCTGTATAAAAGTAGATGTGATTCAGAGCTTGGGGCTCTCGTCAAGACTCCTCTGCGCTGGATGAGACTTGAGCCCTAGCTCGAGCTAGCAATAAACCCCTTTATGCTTTTGCATTGCTGTGGATGTCTTATTCTCTCATTCTGGGGACTCGGACACTGGGCATAACAGCATCAACCCCAGGGATGGAGGGAACCAAGGGCAAGAGGGAGACAGGGCAGCCTAGCCTGCAGTATCGCTGGGAGTGCGGTAGTCTCTGCCTCTGCATGCCACACCAGTGCGTTGTGTCCTCTTTGCTCACCTCCAGGGGTCAGTGGTAGCATCCTCCATGGTCACTTCTGGTTTGGTGAAGGATGGGACAGCTGAGAGCTGAGAGGCAAAACTGGGAAAAGGCCCAGGTAATGGGGACACCTGACGAAATGGAATAAGGACTCTCGATCTGAGTTCAAGAAAAGACATGTGGATGCCCAGGGCAAAGGGTCCCAAGGTGGGTACAGATCCATGAGGTAGCCCCACCTAGGCAGTGCTGGTTTCTCAGAAGTGAGCTGGAGGCCCTGGGAGCCCCTCAAAAGGCCAGGACCCCCATGCTCAGGAGGGAAGCCCAGGGAGCTGCTGGCAAGAATAGGAAACACTCATTGGCCAAGGTCTGCGGGCTCCTCCCAGGATCAAAACAGGAGGATCCCAGCTGCCCCGGTGACCAGTGCGTACCAGGGGGAACCCCCCACCCCACCTGGGGGAACCCCCCACCCCACCTCATACCTTTCGCTCGCACCTGGCAACGGGTCTGAAAACTTCTTTTCAACCTAAAGGAGGAAAGAGAAGAACTCCCCCCCACACTTGTTGGGGTCCTTTAATGGTCCGGAGTCAACAATAAGAAAGTAAAGGAGAGAGAAAGAGGCTGATATTCCTTGGTTTACGTGGAAAGTCAATAAAGCCCCTGGCATGGGGCTTGCTCTGTTCACAGAGGCCTCAGGCGCCCTCTTGATGGGGTGAAGGCGCAGAGCGCCTTCTTGAGAGGGTCTTAGAAGCCCGGGCAGGAAAGAGAACTCAGAGGGCCTCTGTGCTCCAAAGAAATAGCCAGAGAGAGAGAAAGAAAGAGAAAGAAAGACTCCGGAACCAGAGCTCTGATGGAGCAAAAGTGTTTTATTCAACATTATGTAGATATTTATACTGTCTTACAAGATAGCTATTTTCATCAGAGATATTACCATATGGTTCATAAAAAGGAAGAGTGTACTTATCACCATATGGAAGGAAATGCCTGGATTCCTCAGCCCCCGGGAGAGGCTTGCCTCTCCTCTTAATTTCTGAATATTCAGGAATTAATAAGGAACAGAGACTTCCCGACAGGTCCAAAACAGCACACAGGAAGCCTCCTGTTAAATGCTTCCTGACACACCCCCATCTGAGAGCAGTGCCACCCCCTAAGGGACCAAGCTGGTCAGGAACTACAGAGGCCAACCCTCTCTGGCCAGGATGTTCTGACTGAGGAAGAACTAACTAGCTCAAGCTCCAATCATTACAAATAGGGGGACCCCAGTTACATCAGAGTTTACACCATTTGGACACCTCCTATTTGGGTCTTTTGAGGAATCCATTAACTGTTTGCTGCTGGCTCCAAATTTCCCAAGCCAGAAATCTTCTTTGGGTTGACTCCTTTGGCATTTGTGTGACAACAGGTCACTCCAACTGGCCCCCTTGGCCTTTGAAAACAAATCTAACATAGAGCATCTAAGGGATGGAGAACCAAGCGTCCACTGAGCTGAAGGGTCACCCATTAGGGTCCATCAGGAAGAAGCATCTTTCCATTCTGTGTGGTACAGCCTGGGCCCCAGACAGGCTGGGAGATGGGAAGGTGGACCTGAAAGTCGGTAGCAAACTTGGGTGACCCACCTCAGCTTCATCCTCACAGAAAGTTGGAGAAGCCACTCCAGAATGGAACAAATCCATTTGCAGCCTCACTCCTCCTAAAAATGGAAGACAGCCTAGGGATAACCTGGGAGTGTCCAGGTCCTGAGCATCTGGGTCTGTAACTATGGCCTAACAGCTGGGCCTCTAGGTGGCAAGTTGAAAGGAAAGGATAATGATTTTTTGAATAGAATTCAGAATGCAAAAGGGCCTTTGGAGAATTGAAAAAGCCATTAAATCAGGCCTCATGCTGGCCCTCCCAGATGGAGCTAAACCCTTTGACCTTTACATTCAAGAGAGAATGGGATCATCATTACTGTCTTCATATGTGTTAATATATGATCTTTGTCTTTTTCTGACTGACTTCACTCTGTATAATAGGTTCCAGGTTCATCCATCTCACTAGAACTGACTCAAATGCATTCCTTCTTATGGCTGAGTAATATTCATGCCACAGGCCTGGAAAAAATCAGTTTTCATTCCAATCCCAAAGAAAGGCAATGCCAAAGAATGCTCAAACTACCGCACAATTACACTCATCTCACAAACTAGCAAAGTAATGCTCAAAATTCTCCAAACCAGGCTTCAATAGTACGTGAACTATGAACTTTCAGATGTTCAAGCTGGAATTAGCAAAAGCAGAGGAACCAAAGATCAAATTGTCAACATCCATTAGATCATAGAAAAAGCAACAGAGTTCCAGAAAAACATCTACCTCTGCTTTATTGACTATGCCAAAGCCTTTGACTGTGTGGATCACAGTAAACTGTGGAAAATCCTTCAAGCGATGGGCATACCAGACCACCTGACCTGCCTCCTGAGAAATCTGTATGCAGGTCAAGAACCAACAGTTAGAACTGGACATGGAACAACAGACTGGTTCCAAATAGGAAAAGGAGTACTTCAAGGCTGTATTGTCACCCTGATTATCTACCTTCTATGCAGAGTAACTCATGAGAAACGCTGGACTGGATGGAGCACAAGCTGGAATCAAGATTGCCGGGAGAAATATCAGTCACCTCAGATATGCAGATGACACCACACTTACGGCAGAAAGCAAAGAACTAAAGAGCCTCTTGATAAAAGTTAAAGAGGAGAGTGAAAAAGTTGGCTTAAAGCTCAACATTCAAAAATCTAAGATCATGGCATCTGGACCCATCACTTCATGGTAAATGGATGGGGAAACAGTGGCAGACTTTATTTTTTTGGACTCCAAAATCACTGCAAATGGTGACTGCAGCCATGAAATTAAAAGATGCTTGCTCCTTGGAAGAAAAGCTATGACCAACATAGACAGCATATTAAAAAGCAGAAACATTACTTTGCCAACAAAGGTCCATCTAGTCATAGCTATAGTTTTTCCAGTAGTCATGTATGGATGTGAGAATTGGACTGTAAAGAAAGCTGAGTGCCAAAGAATTGATGCTTTTGAACTGTGGTGTTGGAGAAGACACTTGAGAGTCCTTTGGACTGCAAGGAGAGACAACCAGTCCATCCTAAAGGAAATCAGTCCTGACTATTCATTGGAAGGACAGATACTGAAGTTGAAACTCTAGTACTTTGGCCACCTGATGTGAAGAACTGACTCATTAGAAAAGACCTTGATGCTGGGAAACATTGAAAAGCAGGAGGAGAAGGGGATGGCAGAGGGTTAGATGGTTGGATGGCATCACCGACTCAATGGACATGAGTTTGAATAAACTCTGGGAGTTGGCAATGGACAGGGAAGGAGGCCTGGCCTGCAGTTCATGAGGTTGCAAAGAGCTGGACACAACTGAGTGACTGAACTGATATGTATCACAACTTCCCTACCTATTTATCTGCTGATGGACATCTAGATGGCCTCCATGACCCAGCTATTAGAAATAATGCTGCATTGAACATTGGGGTACATGTGTCTTTTTCAATTATGCTTTCCTTGGGGTATACCCTGTAGTGAGATTGCTGGGTCATATGACAGTTTTATTCCAGAGTTGTTGTTTTTTTAAGAAATCTCCATATTGTTCTCCATAGTGGCTGTCTCAATTTGCATTCCCAACAGTGCAAGATGATTCCCTTTTTTTACATCCTCTCCTGCCTTAATTATTTGTAGACTTCTTTGATGATGACCATTCTGACTGGTGTGAGATGATACCTCATTGTAGTTTTGATTTGCATTTCTCTAATAATGAGCGATGTTGAGCTTCTTTTCACGTATTAATATTCAGGGGGAGAAGGAAAAAGTGGGATGAATTGAGAGAATAGCATTGAAACATGCACATTATCATATGTAAAATAGATAGCCAGTGGGAATTTGCTGTATGATGCAGGGAACCCAAAGCTGCTGCTCTGTGACAACCTAGAGGGGTGGGATGGGGAAGGAGGTGGGAGGAGGGCTCAAGGAGCGGGGGACATAGGTATACCTTTGGCCGATTCATGTTGATGTTTGGCAGAAGCCATCACAATATTGTAAAGTAATTATCATTTACTTAAAACACACACACACAGAAAAAAAAAGAGAGAAGGGGAATCGCCCTTGGGTGTTAGCTCAAAAACTGAGGCCCCTTACTCAGGTGGTTGCTTATTTCTCTAAACAATCACATCGATTGATAAGGAATGGTGTCTGCCTACGGGCAGTAGCAGCTACTACAACCCCACTAAGGAGGCTGGAAAGTGACTAGTTTGCTCAGCTGATCACTATATGGACTCCACTCTGGGCCCAGGCTTTGGTAAGTTCTAAGGGAACAGTTCTAAGGGAACTGACTATCCCCAGAATATCAGTTCAAGTTCAGACTTGAACCCAGTGGCTACCATAAAAACATGTATGTGTGTGTGTGTGTTAGTCATTCAGTTATTTCCAAATCTTTGCAACCCCATGGACCATAGCCTGTCAGCTTCTCTGTCCATGGGATTCTCCAGGCAAAAATACTGGAGTGGGTAGCCATTCCATTCTCCAGGGGATCTTCCCAACCCAGGGATCAAACCTGGGTCTCCTGCACTGCAGGCTGATTATCATCTGGAGCCACAGACTCGTCACATGCTAAATCCTGCTATCCGCAGAAATGGGTATATATACTAGAATATATACGTCAATAAAAAATTAATTAGTCGATCCAAGAAAGAAATGGAAGATTTTATTCGAGTCACGTTTGAGGATTATAACCTAGGGATAGCATTTCAGAATGCTGAAGAACTGTTCTGCCCATTAGAAATTCAGGCAGTTATAGAAGTTTTTTTGAGACGAAAGGTTGAGCATTAACTGATGTATTATTGACAATTAACATGATTCAAATCTTCAAGTACAAAGTGGTTTGTCATCATGATCCCTTATAAGAACAGAAGAAGTGTTATCTTTCAAGTTGTATTGTTGATGTGATGAGAATGTTGCTCTTTATGGTTGAGCAGGTGTTTCTGCCAGTGAGGGAGGTTTGGTCAATACCTAATGCAGACACAGTGCACAGTGGGGAGAGGAGAGGCCAAAGGGCAAAGAAAATTTCTTATATTTAAATTATTTTTGTCTTGCCATAAAATATGAATTTTATTTCTCATATGTGTGCCAAGTCACTTCAGTTGTGTCCGACTCTTTGCATCCCTATGGACTGAAGCCCACTAGGCTCCTCTGTCCATGGGATTCTCCAGGCAAAGATACTGGAGTGGATAGACGTTCCCTTCTCCAGAAGATCTTCCCAACTCAGGAATCAAACCTGTGTTCCTTGCATTGGCAGACAGGTTCTTTACCACTTTGTGTGTGTGTGTGTGTATACAAGTATATATACTGGTATATTTGATTTGTTGGCATTTTATTTAGAATATCTGATTTTGCATATGAATCAGTCTCTCTATTCCATTTTTTATCCTACATATGTTAGGCTCTATGATCAGAGATATGAATTTTTTTCATTTCTTTCTAAAGATTTGGCTTGCTTTGTAACATAAATAACTGTTTCACAGAAATGAAGAACTGACCCCACAGACTATCTGTAGTTAACCCTTTTTTAAAGAGGGTAGAGGTTTGGGTTTTTGCCATAAATATTTTTTCTCTACTGCATTTCTAAATTCAGCAATCCTGTTTTTTACTAGAAAAAATTTCTGATCTCATGTCAGCTTTCATTCCCTAGTTTTTGTTCTGTTTCCATTTTTATAAGGTTATTAAAATCACAAAGATTAACTTTGATGTTTTCCTTTTCCAACAAAAGTCTAAGACTCTGACTATCCTTTGAAATGTTTTTAAGATGAAAAATATTTTCATATGCTTTTATCAAGATTACTTCATTTGCTCCTTATCATAAGCCAAATAGGTCAATTTATATAAGATAAAACTTAGAAATGCATGAAATATCACAGCTTCGACACAAATTAGCTTGATAAGAATTTAGGAAAAGGAAAGAGGAAGTGAGTTTATAGACATGTAAAAATGGAAAGTTTAAAAAAGTAAATGAATAAGTCCAACATCTGGAATACTATGCAGTTCAATAAATGTTATTGAATGAATGGACAAAATTCCCTTAGCTGTTAAGTCAGTTGGATTTAGCAGTGGAAGATTATTAAGCCTCAGTCTGACCTCTTATTTGGGATTAGTATTCACATCATGAGCCTCTTGTGAAAAGCAGAAATTTGAAAACCCAGATAAATACACCCAGTAGAAAAGAAATATTTCTTTAAGTCTTTTACAATTTTCTTTCCATTATTGGTCTTACTGTATATTTAGCTTTTCCATTTGTCTTCTGTTTTATTTCTGTGACAAATCAGCCTTCATTTCTGGACAAATTGGACTTCACTGTTATCAATATTGTTTTTCCATCTTTTCATTAACAAGCTTAAGGGCAGCGATAAGATGCGAAGTAACCTTCACCTTTGGACTGAAAAAATCTGGTTTGCAATAACTGCTTGATTTCAGGTTCATCCTCTCCTGCAGCCAACCTGGAGAGGTGATCACGGGTCGGCATTGGGGGCAGCCTGGAGGGTGGTCTGCGAGAGTGAGGTTGGGGTCATTGCAGGGGCAGGGTGATGGGTCAGGCTTTCCCTGCTGCACCTGGAGGATTTATAAATGGGGATATTTTAGTCTCGGCACAGGCCACTCCTTAGCCTGAGAGAGCACAAATATTTACAGAAGGAAAACCAAATAAGAGCACCACTGCATTGCTGGGCTGGGCTGCCGGACTTAATGACGGGTTTCTTTCCCCCTATGGATTTCAAAGCAGCCTGCACTAAGGATACCAAAGCAAACAGCATATCTGAGATTTAATGGAAAGGAAAACATGCACGTGGCATAAAAGCCCCATTATCATCCCTCAGCACTTAATTTTGGGTGAAGTGCATTGCGGTGACTTTTTGATGCACCCTTCTGTCCCCCTGCCTCTGAAGCAGCCCAGCTCCTCAGGCAGTGACTAGGTGTGATGGCATCCATCACCAGCCTCAGCCTATTGACGACCAGGAAGCAGTGATGTGCACCTAGACTGGATGGATTCATAGAGCTATGACACCTACCAGCAGAGCCAGGGAGCAAGCCCTGGAGCCTGCGGTGATCTCAGGGAACCTGTCAGCTATGATGAGAAAGCCAGGTCTACCCGGTGCCCTATAGTCTTAGGACATAAGAATACTGAGAATACTGATAAATTGCTAATAAATTGTTTTTTATCCCCCTCTCCTTTAGTCTTTTTGTTTTTAATTGGTATAATTAACAAGTAGTAACAAACATTACCACAGCACAGAGCAAGATAAAAAATATTGCCATCTCCCCAGAAATTTCCTTGAGTCTTTTCTCACCAATCCTCTCCCAAAACTAACCACTATTCAAATTTTGATGACCATGGATTACTTGTGCCTCTCCTGGCATCACACAACACACACTCTTTAGAGTCTGGGCTTCTTTCACTCAGTGTAGTGACTGAGATTCACCTGTGCTGAGTGTAACAGTAGTCCATTCTTTTTATTACCGAGTAATATTATTTTGTACAAATGTGTAATAGTTTACTCTGCTGGATGTTTGGGTTGTTGAATTTAGCCTTTTAAAACAGAGCTGCTTTAAACTGGTTTTGTGAGGATATCTTTTGACAATTTGTATACCTTCTTTGCATACAGTTAGATTGAGGGTTTTTGCATATTTTTAATTGGGTTCTTTGTTCTTGGTTTGCGGGATTTATTTTTCTTTATTTATTATTCTGGCAATGAGTTCTTTGCTAAATATAATATTTAGTAAATATCCCTTAATTTTATACTCTAATCTATCAGTACAGTTCAGTCGCTCAGTCCTGTCTGACTCTAATCTATAGAACAGGCCTAACACTGCTAATGAGGTGTTATGTATGGTGCCTAATACCATTAGGGTACATTTCCATAGCCCTGAACACAGCTTCCAGGACAACAAATCTTGGGTATAGCTTCCCTGGTGGCTCAGATGGTAAAGAGTCTGCATGCGATGCAGGAGACCCAGGTTCAATTCCTGGGTCAGGAAGATCTTCCAGAGGAGGGAATGGCAACCTACTCAGTATTCTTGCCTGGAGAATTCCACAGAAACAGGAGCCGGGCAGGCTATAATCAATAGGGTCTCAGTGAATTGGAAACGACTGAGCAACTAACACTTTCACTTTCCCAACACTCTGCTGTTAGATGGAATAATTACATTAGATATAAAATATATCACAAGTTATTTTTCACTAAAATAAGTATGACGAAAGGAATCAGGATGCCGAGCAAGTGCCCACTCAGTGTTGTTATTGGTGGTGTCATTGCTGCTGCAGCTGTGAGCGTCGTCAATAGAATAAGGCTTCAAAGCTGCCTGTTACACTTAAGCATGAGAGAAAAGGTTGTATTTTCAGCAAGTTCTTGTTGAAAGCTGTTGAAAACTGTGTTACCAGTTTCCAAGTAAGATTCCAGAAATATTTGAATTATAGTCATTAATTCTCTTATTTATTAAAAAAAAAAAAACACGAGCACTTACTATGAGCAAAATACTAAGGATTTGGTAATAAGATTTTCTCAAAATAACTTTGCCATCATAGGGTTTTTCATTCGATTTGGAGAGATGGGGGTGGGGAATTAAAATGTAAAAAATGTAAATAACAAGTATTACAAAGGAAAAATATCAGGAAAAAATGGATTTGAAATATTAATGTGGGGGTGGCTTGAAATATTAGAAATGGAGGTCAGGATAGCCCTCTCTAAGAAAACAACTTTTGAGTCAAGACTTGAAGAAACAGGATGAGCTGCCTATGTGGGTGTCCTGAGAGGAACCCTCCAGGAAGGGACCAATGGCAAAAAAAACCTGGAAGAGAGAAGATGCTCGTGAGTGATGCCCATGAAGATTCCTACGCCTGGAGCAAAGTGGATGGGAGTGAGAGTAGAGGAGCCGTGGTTCTTCAGGTCACCTTTAGGTCTCTGAAGAAGATGGGAAATCCTTGCAGGGCAGAAGAGACATCTTTTAAGAAGAATAGCCCTGTGTTGACAACAGACAACCCAGAAGCAAGCACAGAAGCAGCGACTCATCTGGAGAACCATCTTGGTCACCCCACAGGAGATGAGAGGGATGTGGACCCAGGTGGTGGCAATGAGGTTGGTAACAAGAAGTCACACCCCAAATATATTTTGAAGGTGGGTGGTGGTGGTTTCATCACTAAGTTGTGTCCAACCCTTGTGACCCCATGGACTGTACCCTGATAGGCTCCTCTGTCCATGGGATTCTCCAGGCAAGAGTACTGGAGTGGATTGCCATTTCCTTCTCCAGGGGATCTTCCTGACCCAGGAATCAAAGCCAGGTCTCCTGTATTGCAGGCAGATTGTTTACCAACTAGCTATGAGGGAAGCCCATTTGAAGGTAGAGCAGCTCTAAATTTATTCCCCTGTCCCTTTCTAACCCACATATGTAGCATCAAGGTATATTGTTCTAAAACAGCCTTTTAGGTTTCATAATGTATCTTGGCAAATTTTTCCACTTGAGTAAATGAAGAGCTTTCTCATCTTCTTATGCTTATGCTTTATTCCATCATATGAGTATTGCCATGATTTATTTAAGCAGCCTTATACTGGATTGCTTTCTGACTTTTGGCTACCACTCTGTGTGCTGAAATGAATAATCTCATATATGTGTCACATTAGACATTTGAGAATATGTTGACAGGATGAATTCATGGAACATAATTTTCTTAGTCAATGAATTCTTGTATTCCTAATTTTGACAGATATCTGACCTAATGATTGCCATCCATGACAATTGTTCAAGATGACACTCCCACTAGAGTGCATGAGAGTTTCTATTTCTTTACAAACTTGAGAATGGATCCAAGATCATAGAGCTTTCTTCTGGTCCCACCTTAGCAACAATGTAACCAAGAGTTTCTAGCTTCTCGCTCTATGTATTTATGAAAACTGAGTATTTATGTATCACTGTAGGAAATTCACTTAAAGATTGTCTGCAATGTTATAATACAAGTTTGACATTTGACGAAATTCAATATTCATTCCTGACTAAATCTTAACTCAGAATAAATGGGCATTCCTTGTACTTTAAAAAAGATTTTCTTGAACTTGAAAGTAAGCACAGTTTTAATAGTGAAATACCCGAAGTATCCCCACTGAAGTCAGAAACAAGGCAAAAATGCCCTATATTACTGCTCAGAAAGTCCCTGACAGTGCAAAAAATAAAACACAAGAAAGTAAAAGGAATCAAATCTGATTATTTATGAGTAGTGTAATGATCTACATAAAAATAACATCAGAGTAAAACTTTTAAAAGTTCCTTCTGTCAAAAATGAAATATCTGACATAATTATAAATTCTATTTAAATTAAATTTAAAAGTTAAGTATTTAACATAAAACAATTTAGCTTACAGTGATTGTATGGAAAACAAATTATGGTGGTGCATAGGACCATGGTAAAAAATAATGTTTTTACTAAATTAAGAAATCTGGAAACAGAAATGCACTTGAAAATAGCTTTGATGTACAAATCATTGTAAAACTGGGCTCCTCTGGTGGCTCAGACAGTAAAGCATCTGCCTGTAATGCGGGAGACCTGGGTTTGATCCCTGAGTTGGGAAGATCCCCTGGAGAAGGAAATGGCAACCCACTCCTTCCATGGATGGAGGAGCCTGGTAGGCTACAGTCCATAGGGTCACAAAGAATCAGACATGACTGAGCAACTTCACTGGTTCACTGGTTCATTGAAAAACTGAATTCAAAGCCATGACATTGTACTAATTGAAATAGAAGCTGTGCTTGCCAAAACTTACCAGTGTTTAAGATAATTTTAAAGATTAAGTCACTTTGAAAAATACATTCTCAAGGAAAATACCAGTGGCAAGATATTAGAACAAGAGATGGCTAAAACATTGGTCATATAAATATGTATCAAAATATTCATTGTGTTTATGTTAGTTTTAATTTTCAAATAATTTATATTTGCTCTGCTCTTAGGGGATTCTTCCCAGGTATCCTATTTTTCAGTTTCCTCCTACACAATAACTGCCCCATAGTCTAGGAAACACCTTCATTAGATTCATTGACCTCTTCCTAGTTTCTTCACCGTAGTCTCTCCTGCTTTCTATGAGTTCTTTGGTTTAAATTGCTTGGATGTGTAAAATATGGACAAAGAATATGGATAGACATTTCTCCAGGCAGGATATAAAAATGGCCAACAAGTACATGAAAAGATGCTCAATGTTATTAGTCAGCAAGCAAATGTAAATCAAGACCCCAATGAGATACCACTTCTCATCTACTCAGTTCAGCTCAGTTCAGTTCAGTCACTCAGTCATGTTCAACTCTTTGCGATGCCATGAATTGCAGCACGCCAGGCCTCCCTGTCCATCAGCAACACCCAGAGTTCACTCAAACTCATGTCCGTCAAGTCGGTGATGCCATCCAGCCGTCTCATCCTCTGGCGTCCCCTTCTCTTGCCCCCAATCCCTCCTAGCATCAGAGTCTTTTCCAATGAGTCAACTCTTCTCATGAGGTGGCCAAAGTACTGGAGTTTCAGCTTTAGCAACAGTCCTTCCAAAGAACACCGAGGACTGATCTCCTTCAGAATGGACTGGTTGGATCTCCTTGCAGTCCAAGGGACTTTCAAGGGTCTTCTCCAACACCACAGTTCAAAAGCAGCAATTCTTTGGTGCTCAGCTTTCTTCATAGTCCAACTCTCACATCCATACACGACCACTGGAAAAACCATAGCCTTGACTAGATGGACCTTTGTTGGCAAAGTAATGTCTCTGCTTTTGAATATGGTGTCTAGGTTGGTCATAACTTTCCTTCCAAGGAGTAAGCGTCTTTTAATTTCATGGCTGCAGTCACCATCTGCAGTGATTTTGGAGCCCAAAAAAATAGCCTGACACTGTTTCCACTGTTTCCCCATCGATTTCCAATGAGGTGTTGGGACCAGATGCCATGATCTTAGTTTTCTGAATGTTGAGCTTTAGGCCAACTTTTTCACTCTCCTCTTTCACTTTCATCAAGAGGCTTTTTAGTTCCTCTTCACTTTCTGCCATAAGGGTGGTGTCATCTGCGTATCTGAGGTTATTGATTTCTCCCGGCAATCTTGATACCAGCTTGTGCTTCATCAAGCCCAGCATTTCTCATGATGTACTCTGCATAGAAGTTAAATAAGCAGGGTGACAATATGCAGCCTTGACGTACTCCTTTTCCTATTTGGAACCAGTCTGTTGTTCCATGTCCAGTTCTAACTGCTGCTTCCTGACCTGCATTTAGGTTTCTCAAGAGGCAGGTCAGGTGGTCTGGTATGCCCATCTCTTTCAGAATTTTCTACAGTTTATTGTGATCCACACAGTCAAAGGCTTTGGCATACTCAATAAAGCAGAAATAAATGTTTTTCTGGAACTCTCTTGCTTTTTCCATGATCCAGCAGATGTTGGCAATTTGATCTCTGGTTCCTCTGCCTTTTCTAAACCAGCTTGAACATCTGGAAGTTCACGGTTCACATATTGCTAAAGCCTGGCTTGGAGAATTTTGAGCATTACTTTACTAGTGTGTGAGATGAGTGCACTTGTGCAGTAGTTTGAGCATTCTTTGGCATTGCCTTTCTTTGGCATTGGAATGAAAACGGACCTTTTCCGGTCCTGTGGCCACTGCTGAGTTTTCCTAATTTGCTGGCATATTGAGTGCAGCACTTTCACAGCATCACCTTTCAGGATTTGAAATAGCTCAACTGGAATTCCATCACCTCCACTAGCTTTGTTCGTAGTGATGCTTTCTAAGGCCCACTTGACTTCACATTTCCAGGATGTCTGGCTGTAGATGAGTGATCACGCCATCATGATTATCTTGGTTGTGAACATCTTTTTTTGTACAGTTCTTCTATGTATTCTTGCCACCTCTTCTTAATATCTTCTGCTTCTGTTAGGTCCATACCATTTCTGTCCTTTATCGAGCCCATCTTTTCATGAAATGTTCCCTTGGGATCTCTAATTTTCTTGAAGAAATCTCTAGTCTTTCCCATTCTGTTATTTTCCTCTATTTCTTTGCATTGATCGCTGAGGAAGGCTTTCTCATCTCTCCTTGCTATTCTTTGGAACTCTGCATTCAGATGCTCATATCTTTCCTGTTCTCTTTTGCTTTTCGCTTCTCTTCTTTTCACAGCTATTTGTAAGGCCTCCCTAGGCAGCCATTTTGCTTTTTTGCATTTCTTTTCCATGGGGATGGTCTTGATCCCTGTCTCCTGTAAATGTCATGAACCTCCATCCATAGTTCATCAGGCACTCTATCTATCAGATCTAGTCCCTTAAATCTGTTTCTCACTTCCACTGTATAATCATAAGGGATTTATCAAAAAGTCAGATAAGATGTAGGGAAATCAGAACCCTCGTACACTTGTGGTGGGGATGTAAAATGGTCCAGTTGCTTTGAAAACCAGATTGGCCATTCATCATCTTATTCATGGTAGAACTCTACTTGGGGGTGTGTCTAGAGCCACCTGAGTTGTCTTGATGGTCACCTGTGGCACTTACTCTCTGCTTTAGTAAACTCAACATTATCAAAAACCAAACAAAACCAAAACAAACAAAGCAATGTTTCCTGAGTGCTTTTGTCTTATGATTCTATCTGATGTATTAGAAGTCCTGTCCCATTTTCACTTGCTTTCTAATGTTCTGTACATAGTAAAATATGACCCCAGGGAGTTGAATGTGGCCTCAACAAAAGATACATCCACCTCTTGAGCCCCAGATTCTGTGCATATGACCTTATTTTGAAAAAGCAACTTTGTAGCTGTAATGAAGTCAATGGTCTTGAGATGGGAATCATCCTAGATTATCCACTGGGACCTGATACCAGTGACAAGTGTCCTTATAAGAGACAGAAGGTGAGAAGACAAACAGCAAGTGAATGCCATGAAGATGTAGGCAAAGATGGGGCTTAGGCAGCTGCTAGCCAAGGTCGGTCTGAAGCCTCCAGAATCTAGGAGATGCAAGGAAGGATTCTCTATCTTGAACTTCAGAGGGAGCATGGCCCTGCCAGCAGCTTGACTTTGGACTCTTGGTCTCCAGGACTATGAGAGAATAAATTTCTGTCCTTTGAAGTCACCAAGTTTGTGGAATTTGGTACGGCAGTCCAAAGAAACTTAAGTGACATTCCTGCTGTGGCCATCTACAAAATTAACCAATCTCTAGATTTATTTTGTTGGCCCTACCTGGTAGCATTCAGGATCTTAGTTCCCCAACCAGGGATGGAACCTCTGCCCCTACACTGGGAGTGCAGATTCTTAACCACTGGACCACCAGGGAAGTCCCTACTAATCTCTAGATTTTTGCACTCATGTGTGTGTGTTAGTCACTCAGTCATATCCAACTCAATGAGATCCCCATGGACCTCTGTCCATGGAATTCTCCAGGCAAGAATACTTGGCGGGGGGGGGCTGCCATTTTCTTCCCTAGGGGATCTTCCCCACCCAGGGATCAAACCCAGGTATCTTGCATTGCAGACAGATTTTTCATTGGCTGAGTCACCAGGGAAGCCCCTTTGCACTCATAACTAAGTTCAGTTTCTAGCAGCTAGAGATATGCTAAGCTAGACCAAGGTCAATATGAATCTGTTTTCACATTTTTACATCAAAATGAATCCTGCTCTTATTCTAAGTCCATGATATATTCCACTAATCTTCCAAACTGTGGATTCAGTTCAGCTCATTTCCCACTTATTGATCCAGGACAACAGCTTTATCAGGCTGAGTTCCAAATTCAGATTAATTTTCCTTTTCACTGAGCCTTTTTAAATGGAGTTTAATGATAGCAAAGTGCACTTTCCAAGCTCCTTTTGAAAATTTAACTCCATACCTAGTTGGGAAATCCAAGGTTTGAACAAATTATCAATAAATATCCCATTTTCAGCCATGGTCCATCCCTACCTTGTGTCTCACAGCCAGTTTTCACAGAAGTTTAGAAATCTAGTAATCATTTGCTTTTTAACCCAAAATTTGGTGTATCCCCAAGTCACATTCTGATATGCTTTTTCCAGTGGGAAAAAAAGAGACACCTCAAAATTGTTGATATTTATACAGAAGTGTGTCCTTGTGTGGAGCTTCCCGGGTGGATCAGGAGTAAAGAATCCACCTGCCAAGGCAGGAGAGGAGGGCTCGATGCCTGGATCAGGAAGATCGCCTGGAGGAGGAAATGGCAACCCACTCCTATATTCTTGCCTGGGAAATCCCATGGACAGGGGAGCCTGATGGGCTACGGTCCAGGGGATCACAAAGAGTCAGACACAACCTAGCAACTGAGCACACATACAAAAGTCATTGTGAGATCATCTTTCTTACATATCCCAGAAGAAAGAGGGTGGGGAACCAGTGCTTTATAGAAAATCACTGTGGCAGGAAATGCAAAAAGCTTTGGGAGGTTTCTTACTTTCATTGAGGCCTAGTTTCTTCACCTATAGATGAAGATGGTAATAACTGTCTTGTAGGGTTGGAGTGGATTAAATGAGATGTTCATGCAAGAAAAAAGGACCAGTGACTGGCAGGTTATAGGCCTTTAAAAATGACAAGGCTTCTTCCCCAAACTTCATTCCCTCTTTTTCTCCTTCCTAAGCCTTTCTGAAGTCTTTAAGCTTGAACACACACGGCTCCATTTGTGGACTTAGTGCTCAGAAACTCAGTCCTGTCTGACTCTTTGCAACGCCATGAACTGTAGCCCACCAGGCTCCTCTGTCCATGGGATTTCCCAGGCAAGAATACTGGAATAAGTTGCCATTTCCTCCTCCAGGGGATCTGACCCACCCAGGGATCAAACCTGCATCTCTTGCATCTCCTTCATTGGTAGGCAGATTATTTACCACTGAGCCTCCTGGGATTTGTGGACTTCAGTTCAGTTCAGTTCAATTCAGTCGTTCAGTCATGTCCGACTCTTTGTGACCCCATGAATCGCAGCACGCCAGGCCTCCCTGTCCATCACCAACTCCTGGAATTCACTCAGACTCACGTCCATCGAGTCAGTGATGCCATCCAGCCATCTCATCCTCTGTCATCCCCTTCTCCTCCTGCCCCTAATCCCTCCCAGCATCAGAGTCTTTTCCAATGAGTCAACTCTTCTCATGAGGTGGCCAAAGTACTGGAGTTTCAGCGTTAGCATCATTCTTTCCAAAGAAATCCCAGGGCTGATCTCCCTCAGAATGGACTGGTTGGATCGCCTTGCAGTCCAAGGGACTCTCAAGAGTCTTCTCCAACACCACAGTTCAAAAGCATCAGTTCTTTGGTGCTCAGCCTTCTCACATCCATACACGACCACTGGAAAAACCATAGCCTTGACTAGACGGACCTTTGTTGGCAAAGTAATGTCTCTGCTTTTTAATATGCTGTCTAGGTTGGTCATAACTTTCCTTCCAAGGAGTAAGCGTCTTTTAATTTCATGGCTGCAGTCACCATCTGCAGTGATTTTGGAGCCCAAAAAAATAGCCTGACACTGTTTCCACTGTTTCCCCATCGATTTCCAATGAGGTGTTGGGACCAGATGCCATGATCTTAGTTTTCTGAATGTTGAGCTTTAGGCCAACTTTTTCACTCTCCTCTTTCACTTTCATCAAGAGGCTTTTTAGTTCCTCTTCACTTTCTGCCATAAGGGTGGTGTCATCTGCGTATCTGAGGTTATTGATTTCTCCCGGCAATCTTGATACCAGCTTGTGCTTCATCAAGCCCAGCATTTCTCATGATGTACTCTGCATAGAAGTTAAATAAGCAGGGTGACAATATGCAGCCTTGACGTACTCCTTTTCCTATTTGGAACCAGTCTGTTGTTCCATGTCCAGTTCTAACTGCTGCTTCCTGACCTGCATTTAGGTTTCTCAAGAGGCAGGTCAGGTGGTCTGGTATGCCCATCTCTTTCAGAATTTTCTACAGTTTATTGTGATCCACACAGTCAAAAGCTTTGGCATACTCAATAAAGCAGAAATAAATGTTTTTCTGGAACTCTCTTGCTTTTTCCATGATCCAGCAGATGTTGGCAATTTGATCTCTGGTTCCTCTGCCTTTTCTAAAACCAGCTTGAACATCTGGAAGTTCACGGTTCACATATTGCTAAAGCCTGGCTTGGAGAATTTTGAGCATTACTTTACTAGTGTGTGAGATGAGTGCACTTGTGCAGTAGTTTGAGCATTCTTTGGCATTGCCTTTCTTTGGCATTGGAATGAAAACGGACCTTTTCCAGTCCTGTGGCCACTGCTGAGTTTTCCTAATTTGCTGGCATATTGAGTGCAGCACTTTCACAGCATCACCTTTCAGGATTTGAAATAGCTCAACTGGAATTCCATCACCTCCACTAGCTTTGTTCGTAGTGATGCTTTCTAAGGCCCACTTGACTTCACATTTCCAGGATGTCTGGCTGTAGATGAGTGATCACACCATCATGATTATCTTGGTTGTGAACATCTTTTTTGTACAGTTCTTCTATGTATTCTTGCCACCTCTTCTTAATATCTTCTGCTTCTGTTAGGTCCATACCATTTCTGTCCTTTATCGAGCCCATCTTTTCATGAAATGTTCCCTTGGGATCTCTAATTTTCTTGAAGAAATCTCTAGTCTTTCCCATTCTGTTATTTTCCTCTATTTCTTTGCATTGATCGCTGAGGAAGGCTTTCTCATCTCTCCTTGCTATTCTTTGGAACTCTGCATTCAGATGCTCATATCTTTCCTGTTCTCTTTTGCTTTTCGCTTCTCTTCTTTTCACAGCTATTTGTAAGGCCTCCCTAGGCAGCCATTTTGCTTTTTTGCATTTCTTTTCCATGGGGATGGTCTTGATCCCTGTCTCCTGTAAATGTCATGAACCTCCATCCATAGTTCATCAGGCACTCTATCTATCAGATCTAGTCCCTTAAATCTGTTTCTCACTTCCACTGTATAATCATAAGGGATTTATCAAAAAGTCAGATAAGATGTAGGGAAATCAGAACCCTCGTACACTTGTGGTGGGGATGTAAAATGGTCCAGTTGCTTTGAAAACCAGATTGGCCATTCATCATCTTATTCATGGTAGAACTCTACTTGGGGGTGTGTCTAGAGCCACCTGAGTTGTCTTGATGGTCACCTGTGGCACTTACTCTCTGCTTTAGTAAACTCAACATTATCAAAAACCAAACAAAACCAAAACAAACAAAGCAATGTTTCCTGAGTGCTTTTGTCTTATGATTCTGTCTGATGTATTAGAAGTCCTGTCCCATTTTCACTTGCTTTCTAATGTTCTGTACATAGTAAAATATGACCCCAGGGAGTTGAATGTGGCCTCAACAAAAGATACATCCACCTCTTGAGCCCCAGATTCTGTGCATATGACCTTATTTTGAAAAAGCAACTTTGTAGCTGTAATGAAGTCAATGGTCTTGAGATGGGAATCATCCTAGATTATCCACTGGGACCTGATACCAGTGACAAGTGTCCTTATAAGAGACAGAAGGTGAGAAGACAAACAGCAAGTGAATGCCATGAAGATGTAGGCAAAGATGGGGCTTAGGCAGCTGCTAGCCAAGGTCGGTCTGAAGCCTCCAGAATCTAGGAGATGCAAGGAAGGATTCTCTATCTTGACCTTCAGAGGGAGCATGGCCCTGCCAGCAGCTTGACTTTGGACTCTTGGTCTCCAGGACTATGAGAGAATAAATTTCTGTCCTTTGAAGTCACCAAGTTTGTGGAATTTGGTACGGCAGTCCAAAGAAACTTAAGTGACATTCCTGCTGTGGCCATCTACAAAATTAACCAATCTCTAGATTTATTTTGTTGGCCCTACCTGGTAGCATTCAGGATCTTAGTTCCCCAACCAGGGATGGAACCTCTGCTCCTACACTGGGAGTGCAGATTCTTAACCACTGGACCACCAGGGAAGTCCCTACTAATCTCTAGATTTTTGCACTCATGTGTGTGTGTTAGTCACTCAGTCATATCCAACTCAATGAGATCCCCATGGATCTCTGTCCATGGAATTCTCCAGGCAAGAATACTTGGCGGGGGGGGGCTGCCATTTTCTTCCCTAGGGGATCTTCCCCACCCAGGGATCAAACCCAGGTATCTTGCATTGCAGACAGATTTTTCATTGGCTGAGTCACCAGGGAAGCCCCTTTGCACTCATAACTAAGTTCAATTTCTAGCAGCTAGAGATATGCTAAGCTAGACCAAGGTCAATATGAATCTGTTTTCACATTTTTACATCAAAATGAATCCTGCTCTTATTCTAAGTCCATGATATATTCCACTAATCTTCCAAACTGTGGATTCAGTTCAGCTCATTTCCCACTTATTGATCCAGGACAACAGCTTTATCAGGCTGAGTTCCAAATTCAGATTAATTTTCCTTTTCACTGAGCCTTTTTAAATGGAGTTTAATGATAGCAAAGTGCACTTTCCAAGCTCCTTTTGAAAATTTAACTCCATACCTAGTTGGGAAATCCAAGGTTTGAACAAATTATCAATAAATATCCCATTTTCAGCCATGGTCCATCCCTACCTTGTGTCTCACAGCCAGTTTTCACAGAAGTTTAGAAATCTAGTAATCATTTGCTTTTTAACCCAAAATTTGGTGTATCCCCAAGTCACATTCTGATATGCTTTTTCCAGTGGGAAAAAAAGAGACACCTCAAAATTGTTGATATTTATACAGAAGTGTGTCCTTGTGTGGAGCTTCCCGGGTGGATCAGGAGTAAAGAATCCACCTGCCAAGGCAGGAGAGGAGGGCTCGATGCCTGGATCAGGAAGATCGCCTGGAGGAGGAAATGGCAACCCACTCCTATATTCTTGCCTGGGAAATCCCATGGACAGGGGAGCCTGATGGGCTACAGTCCAGGGGATCACAAAGAGTCAGACACAACCTAGCAACTGAGCACACATACAAAAGTCATTGTGAGATCATCTTTCTTACATATCCCAGAAGAAAGAGGGTGGGGAACCAGTGCTTTATAGAAAATCACTGTGGCAGGAAATGCAAAAAGCTTTGGGAGGTTTCTTACTTTCATTGAGGCCTAGTTTCTTCACCTATAGATGAAGATGGTAATAACTGTCTTGTAGGGTTGGAGTGGATTAAATGAGATGTTCATGCAAGAAACAAGGACCAGTGACTGGCAGGTTATAGGCCTTTAAAAATGACAAGGCTTCTTCCCCAAACTTCATTCCCTCTTTTTCCCCTTCCTAAGCCTTTCTGAAGTCTTTAAGCTTGAACACACATGGCTCCATTTGTGGACTTAGTGCTCAGAAACTCAGTCCTGTCTGACTCTTTGCAACGCCATGAACTGTAGCCCACCAGGCTCCTCTGTCCATGGGATTTCCCAGGCAAGAATACTGGAATAAGTTGCCATTTCCTCCTCCAGGGGATCTGACCCACCCAGGGATCAAACCTGCATCTCTTGCATCTCCTTCATTGGTAGGCAGATTATTTACCACTGAGCCTCCTGGGATTTGTGGACTTCAGTTCAGTTCAGTTCAATTCAGTCGTTCAGTCATGTCCGACTCTTTGTGACCCCATGAATCGCAGCAAGCCAGGCCTCCCTGTCCATCACCAACTCCTGGAATTCACTCAGACTCACGTCCATCGAGTCAGTGATGCCATCCAGCCATCTCATCCTCTGTCATCCCCTTCTCCTCCTGCCCCTAATCCCTCCCAGCATCAGAGTCTTTTCCAATGAGTCAACTCTTCTCATGAGGTGGCCAAAGTACTGGAGTTTCAGCGTTAGCATCATTCCTTCCAAAGAAATCCCAGGGCTGATCTCCCTCAGAATGGACTGGTTGGATCGCCTTGCAGTCCAAGGGACTCTCAAGAGTCTTCTCCAACACCACAGTTCAAAAGCATCAGTTCTTTGGTGCTCAGCCTTCTCACATCCATACACGACCACTGGAAAAACCATAGCCTTGACTAGACGGACCTTTGTTGGCAAAGTAATGTCTCTGCTTTTTAATATGCTGTCTAGGTTGGTCATAACTTTCCTTCCAAGGAGTAAGCGTCTTTTAATTTCATGGCTGCAGTCACCATCTGCAGTGATTTTGGAGCCCCCAAAAATAAAGTCTGACACTGTTTCCACTGTTTCCCTATCTATTTCCCATGAAGTGATGGGTCCAGATGCCATGATCTTCGTTTTCTGAATGTTGAGCTTTAAGCCAACCTTTTCACTCTCCTCTTTCACTTTCATCAAGAGGCTTTTTAGTTCCTCTTCACTTTCTGCCATAAGAGTGGTGTCATCTGCATATCTGAGGTGATTGATATTTCTCCCAGGAATCTTGATTCCAGCTTGTGCTTCTTCCAGCCCAGCGTTTCTCATGATGTACTCTGCATAGAAGTTAAATAAGCAGGGTGACAGTATACAGCCTTGACGTGCTCCTTTCCCTATTTGGAACCAGTCTGTTGTTCCATGTGCAGTTCTAACTGTTGCTTCCTGACCTGCATACAGATTTCTCAAGAGGCAGGTCAGGAGGTCTGGTATTCCCATCTCTTTCAGAATTTTCTACAGTTTATTGTGATCCACACAGTCAAAGGCTTTGGCATAGTCAATAAAGCAGAGGTAGATGTTTTTCTGGAACTCTCTTGCTTTTTCCATGATCCAGCGGATGTTGGCAATTTGATCTCTGGTTCCTCTGCCTTTTCTAAAACCAACTTGAACATCTGGAATTTCACGGCTCACGTATTGCTAAAGCCTGGCTTGGAGAATTTTGAGCATGACTTTACTAGCATGTGAGATGAGTGCACTTGTGCAGTAGTTTGAGCATTCTTTGGCATTGCCTTTCTTTGGCATTGGAATGAAAACTGACCTTTTCCAGTCCTGTGGTCACTGCTGAGTTTTCCAAATTTGCTGGCATATTGAGTTGCAGCACTTTCACAGCATCATCTTTCAGGATTTGAAATAGCTCAACTGGAATTCCATCACCTCCACTAGCTTTGTTCATAGTGATGCTTTCTAAGGCCCACTTGACTTCACATTTCAGGATGTCTGGTTCTAGGTGAGTGATCACACCATCGATTATCTTGGTCATGAAGATCTTTTTCGTACTTAGTTTCCCCCCATTCCTAATTGAAGACCATAAACATCAGGACTTACAAGTCCCCCATCACCCTCATTGTTTTGGAATGAAATCACCCTACCAGATCTAGGATCCAGCCCCAGAATTCTTCTAGACCACCAAGTTGACCCAGAATCATTCCCTTTTCACCCTCCTCCACCCCCTACCATGGTTGCTTATCCACTGGAGTTTTTACTGCTTTCTCTTTATAGCATTCCAATCCATGCCCTTCTCCAAACTCTAAAGTTGATTGGCTACCAGAAAACTACTAGAGCTAATCAATGAATTTAATAAAGTCATGAGTTACAAAATTAATACACAGAAATCTTTTATATTACTATACACTAACAGTGAAACATCAGAAAGAGAAATTTAAAAAATAATCCCATTTATCATTGTACCAGAAAGAATAAAATACCCAGGAATAAGCCTACTTAAGGAGACAAAAGACATGCATGCAGAAAACAAAAAGATACTGATGAAAGAAATAAGACAACACCAACAGATGGAGAGATACATCATGTTCTTGGATTGGAAGAATCAATGTTGTGAAAATGACTATACCACCCATAAGGTTGATAGGTAGTTTCCCAGTTACTGCCAACCTTCTTCCCTGAGGATAGGGTCAAGTGCATATTAACTTATTCCCTTGACACCCGCCCCAAATTTTGGGCCACCACCTATATTACCCATCTGCCCCTCTTATCTGAGTGGATACTAGTACTGAGAATTCACTGATTCAATTATTCAACAAATTGAATAGCAGCAGATACTGTCTTAGGAGCTGTGTGTGTTAGTCATTCAAAAGCGTCTGATTCTTTATGACCCCTTGAACTAGCCCACCAAGTTCCTCTCTCCATGGACTTCTCCAGGCAAGGATACTGGAGTGGGTTGCCATTTCCTCCTCCAGGGGATCTTCCCAACCCAGGGATTGAGCCTGTGACTGCTGCATTGACAGGCAGATTCTTTATCACTAGTACCACCTAAGGATATCCTGATAAAATAACCGTGCTCTCATGTAGCTCATAGACTATTGAGAAGATGGAAAATGTGTTCATAGGAAAAAATATAAGAAAGATAAATGAAAAGTTCCTTGAAGAAAATAAATAGGGTGATGCCGTGGGTGGTGGGAGGGGACATTTGACCGAAGAGCTTAGTGGAGGGAGGAAGCTAGCCTTACGAAAGTCTGAAAGCTGAGCCTTCCTCCAAGAGGTTAGAGCTCCTTGGGCTGCCATGACTGGGGCTGGCTTCCAAAGCCAGGTAATTTTTGGAGAACTCCAGTTCCCTCCAACGAGTAGATCTCTGTGGGTCACAGTTCTCAAAATGCCCTCCAATCCCAAGTCTCTGAATTTCTAGAATACTTTAAGCACTTCTTTCACACTCACAACAGCCTCAGATCTTTATTCACTCATTAAACCATTCATTCAAATGTTGATTTAATGTCAACAGTATTGTAAACAAAATAATAGGTCATGTGGGTTACAAAGATGAATAAGACATGGACCCTGGTCTCGAGGAACTTACAGGTAAAGTTGACCTTAATCACAGGTTGAGGGACTTCCTATCCCTGGGGGTCCAGTGGTTAAGAATTTGCCTTTCAATGAAGGGCTGTGGGTTCGATCCCTGGTTGGAGAGCTACAGTCCCACATGCCTCGCAGCCTAAAAACCAAACCAAAAAACGAAGCAATAGTGTATCAAATTCAATAAAGACCTTAAAAAAATGGTCCACATTAAAAAAAAAGATAGGTTGCATTTGAAGGTATGGTAGAGATACTGTTGGGTTAGCATTAGCTAAAACATTGGGAGGGTGAGTGGTTAAAAGCCCAGTAAAAGCAATTGAAATGAGAGCCACTGAAGAGTTTAATACACAATGAAATGATGATGAGACAGGAGAATAATCAAATAGGCCAGGGGAGAGCTGACGAGAGTCTGGACTAAGACAGAGGCAAAGAGCATGGCATGGAGGGGCTGGATACAGAAGGTTTTAAGAGGCGGGTATTTCTAAATATCTGACAATCTAATGAGGAAGACATTGCTGCACTCTTTTATCCTCCCTTAACTGAACACAAGACAACCTGGAGTTGCTAAAGCAAAGAGCTGGGAGAGAGAGAGAGTGACACATGAGACCAGATGCTGTCTGGCAGGGCTGGGAAATATGTAGTCTTGGGCTTTCACTCCCAGATACCACATCATGGCAGACATCCCCTATCAATCATGGTGCGCCTTCTTATTGAGTTCAGATGTAGCATCTGATCCCTTTTCAACAAGAGGCTCCAGGCAGGGAGGGCAAAATCCATCAGGGTGGGTGCATCAATTGAAACCTACTCAACAGTTTTGGTGCTGGGCTTAGAATGCCCTAAGACAAGGCTTCATCATTACTCAACAGGCAACAGGAAGCTATTGATGGCTTTTGAGACAGAAGACTGACGTACAAAGGACATTATTTTTGGTGGAAATGTGAAAAAAAGACAGGAAGAGTAAGTGACTGGAGGCATGCAGATGGGTCAGAACATTAATTACTGTCTTTGATGGCTAGTAACCAGGAAAGGAGAAAATGGTGTAACTATTAAGCCACTGTACATCCTCGTGGGGCTTCCCCAGTGGCTCAGCAGTAAGGAATCTGCAATGCAGGAGATGCAGGAGACACAGGTTTGATCCCTGGGTCGGGAAGGTCCCCTGGAGGAGGGCACAGAAACCCACTCCAGTATTCTTGCTTTGAGAACCCCACAGACTGACAAGCCTAGCAGGCCACAACCCCATGGGGTTGCAAAGAGTCGGACACAGCTGAAGTGACTGAGCATGAACGCATCCTTGTATTTGCCAAAACATCTATATTTGTATTTGCCAAAACATCTATATTTCATGACGCTGGGTACCAATTTATCTTTGTGTATCTTATCTCTGAGTATGTTTATGCATATGAAGCTTGATTATGTTTTGTGTCTACCTGCCACACAGTGGCAGTGAAACTGATGGTGAAATTTGATAAGAACTACTATCACAGAAGGTCAGCAAAGCGGACAAGATTTTGGTAACAGGTGGCCCTGGGTTTTCCTCCTAATACTCAAGTCCAACTCAACCTGACAGCAGCTTCTGATCCGAGCATTTCAATGCAGTGGACTTTCCTCTGATTTTCAAATCAAGACAACCTTGTTTAAGATGACACCCATTACAGACAGGCCATCCACGTGCACAAAGGGCGCTGGATCAGAAACTGGGAAGCAGTAACATGAGGTCTCTTTTGTAAGGGCACTAATTCCATTCCCGGGGCTCTATGCTCCTGACCTAATCACCTCCCAAAGGCCCTACTTCCTGGTACTATTACATTGAGGGATTAGGATTTCAACATACAAATTTTGGGGACACAAACTCTCAGACTATAGCAAGTACCAATAATCAAGAAGAAGCAAAGAAGCGGAAATGGCACATCTCTACAAACTTCATTTTTATCTGACTTCAGCATAAATATTTTGGCACTTGGGTTATAAATTTTTGTTCTTTGCTTTTGGAAGCATTCTTCAGGGGTTGAGTTGAAGAGAATGGCAATTACAATATACTTTCCATAAACACAGACCAAGTGGTGATTGCAGAAACTATACTTGGTAAGAGGAAGAAGCCTTTCTTGGATGAAAAACCTGGATAAAAGAGAGGACAGTGGTAGATAATCAGGAGCTGGCTTATTGTGTATCTCCATATTACATATGTAAGCGTGTATATACATATGTATGTAGCAAATTAACATAAATATTATATGCATCAAAAACAGAATTGGGAGGCAGAGACCCTAAGATATGAATAATGGATGAATTATGTACCCTTGCCTTTTTCTTCCTTGGAAAAATAGAGTTGAAATAAATGTTCTCTAAACACACTCCAATACTTGGCCACCTGATGCAAAGAGCCGACTCATTGGAAAAGACCTTCATGCTAGGAAAGACTGAGGGCAAAAGGAGAAGAGAGCAACAGAAGCTGAGATGGTTAGATAGCATCACCGACTCAGTGGACGTGAGTTTGAGCAAACTCCAGGAGATAGTGAAGGACAGGGAAGCTTGGCGTGCTGCAGTCCATGGGGTCACTAAGAGTCAGACATGACTTAGCAACTGAAAAACAACAAAACACCCTCATATGATCCTAATTCTCTCTGGCTCTGCAAGTATCACTGAAAGCTGCCATGGGGGTGGCCATCGGCTGAAACTAAGAGGAGTGGGTACCTCCGGTTATGAAATAAAACCTGAGGAGGACAGCACACAGAGGATTCTTACCCCTGCTTTGCATCTCACATCTCCAATTTCACCCCAAACTTCTGGCTGTGGACTGAGGATTCTAAGATCCCAGAATACATGGGGTCTTTCCAGGGCACTGAGATAATCATTTATATGTTTCACAGAGAGCCTGTCCTTAGGGTGTGCCCCCACGCCTCCTTATCCCACAGAAATCAGGAGGCATTTGCCGTGGGGACCTCCAACTAGACAAATGATGAGGCCTTAAACAATTTACCAACTCCTCTGTAGTTAGCAGAGCAGCTGGTGTTTCATCTTGCATCATTCTATCACGACACCAAATCAGCTCCATATGGTGGGTGAGACCCAGATCACAGAACAGAGGGCCTGCCCATGAGGACATCTGGAAGTCCTTTAACATGTGCGCACAGAGGGACTTGAATGGATCATTTATAGTCGGTCCTGGGCCCATGTGCTGGAGATACCATTACCGTGCTTTATCTGCCCTGCAGAGGACTTCCTGCCTGAATAATGTTTTCATTTTTATTTTATCATTGCTGTGTATTGGATGGCTCGCTTTCTGTGGAATATGTGATCTTTATGCGGTAAGTGACTCTGAACCCACCCCAACCCCCAAAATTTAGAGCCAGATGGTGCCAAGTATCTATGATTTCAATAACCGAGGGAAAAACTAGACATGGATCCCAGGGATTCTGGGGATCACTGATACTTATTGGGGTTTGTGAGATTATGGAGGGAGTGAGTCAGCCTGTCTCAGAAAGCATCCTGGGCATCAGGAGATGTAATTTGGTGTTCAGCTTTCTGTGGAAGTTGGAAACTGGGAGATCAACTTGACGAGTTGGGTGTTGGCTCTCTTATTGGGATGGCCCACTTGATTTCCCTCTCCAAAATTTTACAGAGCACCTGATATTGTAATGTTGCATTGGCCAGTATACCATAGGAACATAATGTGGGCTTCCCTGACGGTTCAATGGTTAAGAATCTGCCTGCCAATGCAGGGGACACCGGTTCAATCCCTGGTCCAGGAAAATCCCACATGCCGTGGAGCAACCAAGCCTGTGTGCTGCAGCTACCTGGCCCATGCTCTGCAATAAGAGAAATCTTGGCGATGAGAAGCCCATGCACCTAGAGAGTAGCCCCCCCGGCCTCAACTAGAGAAAGCCCACGCAGCAACAAAGACGGACACAGCCAGAAATCATTAAAAAATTTTATAAGAACATATGTGCAGGAACAGATACATACTCTGAAATTCATAACTACTATAAAAATGAAGACCAACCAGCAATATTTTCATACAACCCAAAATAATTCACCACTGTTGGAATTTAAGGAACTAGAATTATCCTCTTTTATTATACACCATCTCTGTGCTATAAGTACAACGGAAAACTCCCGAAAGTAGATGGAAAATATTTACTAAGTACCTTAGTAGGCTGAGGGGCTTCCCCAGTGGCTCAATAAGAAAGAATTCTCCTGCAATGCAGGAGACACAAGAGACGCTCATTTGATTCCTGGGTCAGGAAGATCCCTTGGAGGAAGAAATGGCAACCCACTCCAGTATTCTTGCCAGCAGAATCCCATGGACAGAGGAACCTGGCAGGCTATAGTCTATGCGGTCACAAAGAGTCGAACACTACTGAGCAACTAAGCATGCACACACACACACACACACACACAAACACACACACACCTAATAGGCTGAATAATGCCCCACAAGATGCGTGCGTGTATGCTAAGTTGCTTCAGTCATGTCTGTCTCTATGCGACCCCATGGATTGTAGCCCGCCAGGCTCCTCTGTCCATGGGATTCTCCAGGCAAGAATACTGGAATGAACTGGCATGCCCTCCTCCAGGACATCTTCCTGAATTAGAGATTGAACCCAAGTCTCTTCCGTCTCTTGCATTGGCAGAAGGGTTCTTTACCACTATCGCCACCTGGGAAGCCCACCCCACAGAAATACCGGGTCCTATTTCCTAGAACCTATAAATGTGACCTGATAGAGAAAAAGGGCCTTTGTAAGGAGTCGGCGAGATTATCCTGGATCATCTGGATGGGCCTTTGATACAGCCACAAGTGTCCTTATGCAACAAAAGCAGAGGGGCATTTGACACAGAAGAGAGGGAAAGGCAGCGTGGCTGCAGGAAAGCGGCCAGGAGAGCACAGCAGCCTCCAGGAACGGGAAGAGTCATGGCGTGGATCTTGACCACAATCTCCGGAGGGAATACAGCCCAGCCGACACCCTGATTTTGGCCTAGTGAAATGAACTTCTGACTTTTGGCCTCCCAAACAGTGAAGGAATATAATCCTATTATGTTAAGCCACCAAGGGTGGGGAAATGTGTGAACAGCAGTGACAGGAAACTGACATAGGTCCATTAAAGTTGCTTTAGGACTTCCCTGGTAGTCCTGTGGCCAAGACTCTGAGCTCTCAAGGCAGGGGGCCTGGGTTTGAATCCTGGTTGGGGAATTAGGGGGCTTCCCAAGTGGCTCAGTGGTAAAGAATCTGCTTGCCAATGCAGGAGATACAGAAGATTCCAGTTCGATCCTGGGGTTGGGAAGATTCCCCTGGAGAAGGAAATGGCAACTCGCTTCTGTTTTCTGGCCTGGGAAATCCCATGGACAGGGTAGCTTGGAGAGGCGCAGTTCACAGGGTTGCAAGAGTTGGACACACCTGAGCACACACACACACACATACACACACACACGGAATTAGATCCCACATGCAGCAACTAAAAATCCCACGTGCCCCAATGAAGATCAAAGATGCTACGTGCGACAGCTAAGGCCCATCACAGCAAAATTAATAAATAGAATATAACTTTAAAAATAAAGTAGTTGTTTCATGAATTCCCTGGTGGTCCAGTGGCTAAGACTCTGCATCCCCAATGCAGGGGTGGGCCTGGATTCAATCTCCGGTCAGGGAACTAGATCCCACATGCCACAGCTAAGCCCTGGCACAGTCAAATAAAAAATATATTTTAAAGGGGTTGTTTTACACTAGTTCTGTTGTTGTTGTTTAATCGTTAAGCTGTGTCTGGCTCTTCGCAACCCTGTGGACTGTAGCCCACCAGTCTCTTCTGTTCATAGGATTTCCCAGGCAAGAATCCTGGAGTGGGTTGCCATTTCCTTCTCCAGGGGATCCTCCTGACGCAGGGATCGAACCTACCTCTCCTGCACTGGCAGGCGGGTTCTTTACCATCTGAGCCCCCAGAGAAGCCCCGGATTTATGCTGGTACCCGTTTCCGAAACTGCTCTGCCTGACAACGTGCTGCGGTAGAGCTGCATGCAGATCTCTCCCCTCTCTCTCCCCCTTGTGGTGTCCCCTTCACCCACTTTCAGAGAGAAAGATACACCTCCCCTCCATCCCGAACCTGACTGTACTGCAGTACCCCAGGCTGTGAAAGTGTCCCAGGGGACAGACCATTCCAAATGTCGGTGTCTGAGAAACTTCTTTTAATCAAGCCACTATAACCTCCATCTGAGGGCTGAGTCATTTCCCATATTGGTGATACTTCTACTAAGGTCAAAGCATAGTGATTCCCCCTAGGTTGAGACAGTCTAAATCCAGACACACTGTAGATTGAGGTGGCAGGAGGGATGGGAATGGGAACGTAATGGCTTTACTTCTTCTGTGCCCCGACTACAGTCCTGTAGTCATCACCCCTTAGGGAGAGTCTGCTGAGAGCAAAGCAAAGGAGCTGTCAGTGTAAAATACTGGAAGCAGTGAAACTTCACTTTAACACAGCCACAAACCAAGGGCAAGGGTCCCTGCCTTATCTCTTTATCTGTCTGTCGTGCTACTAGAACAGTCAGGATTCACACACACAGATACACACACACGCATACCTCAGGGGAAGAACCGTCTGCTGCAGGCACGTCTTCTCTGCATTTTCACCATCTCAGGAAAAGTAAAAAGTCAAATGAGTGTCAGGTGCATATTTTATTTCATTTCAAGTAGGATGAAGTAAAAACTCCTCCCCCTCGCCCGTTTCTTCCAACAGATCAACGTTGTGACTTGGAGGAAAAGGAGAATACATCAGAAGTAAGAAAGAATTTTATATCCTCTTGATCATCTGCTGTTCAGTCACCCAGTCATGTCCAACTCTGTGCCACCCCGTGGACTGCAGCCCCCCAGGCTCCTCTGTCCTCCACTATTTTATGTCCATTGAGTCAGTGATGCTGTCTCTCTCTCATCCTCTGCTGCCCCCTTCTCCTTTGCCTTTACTCTTTCCCAGAATCAGTCTTTTCCAGTGAGTGGGCACTTTGCATCAGGTGGCCAAAGGCTTGGAGCTTCAGCTTCAGCATCAGTCCTTCCCAATGGATATTCAGGGTTGATTTCCTTTAGGATTGACTGTTTGATTTCTGGGTTATTTACTCAGCCCATGGAAGAAATAATTTCATTAACTTGTGCCAGTGGGCTGTTGGAAATCTATATCTACCTTTTACTGGCAACACATCTGCTGTGTTTTCCAACACTTCCTCTTTTCTTCACTTTGATTATATACGTCTCAGGTCTCTATTAGCATAATTGGAATGTTCTCCAGGGGATCTTCCTGATCCAAGGATCAAACCCAGGTCTCCCACATTGCAGGCAGATTCTTTACCATGTGAGCCACCAGGGAAGCCCATATTATATATATATATATAAACATAATCCTTCACAATGGGACCATTAAAGTGCCTGTTATAAGCTCCTCAACTACTAGCTAACTAGCAGCCTCGAATTGTCTCTTGTCTACTTACAATTTATTTCTACAAGTTCATTACATGTCTCCTTCAAAATGAGAACAGTTATTAATGTATGGATGTATAGACAAAGCATTCCAGTATGCAGTCTTGGCTACAATTTAGAAAATACCTTTGTTTAATTTGAATTACTTCCACCCCCTCAAATTTTATATTACTCTAATTCTGCCAAATTGTTTTCAACCATGAAATGAACTTGATAGTATGTATGTGTTTTGTGTATAAACTCTCAAGTGTCTGACTGTCATTTATAAAGATATCTTGAGATAACATGAAAAATAAAACTTTGAGATGAATAAACAGCTCATTGTTCACAACTTATTTTAAGAAAATACAAAAATGTGAGATTTAAAATTTCATAGGGACAACTTAGCTCTGATGCGTCTAATTTCAGCTTTAATAAAAGGTGACTGTCAGTACAAGAGTAGCAAGTAAAATTAATATTATTTGATAAGCTTCAGTAAAGACATTTTGTTGTACCTCCTAGAAATTAAGAAGGTTAATGACAAATGATTTGGTTAACAAACTTTAAGTCAGAAAATTTTACTTTGATTAATAATTATTTATGAAAATGTGCAATATATCTTATTAATATGCAAATATCTTATTTGATCAGTTACTTTGTAAGAATTATGATTATTTAATCCTGAATAAACATTTAACACATAAAGCCTTATAGTCAGAAGAAGGAAAGTCAGGCCTTTCCTGGTGGTCCAGTGGTTAAGAATTCACCTCTCAGTGCAGGGGACGCAGGTTCGATTCCTGGCCAGGGAACTGAGATCCCACATGCCACAGAGCAAGCAGGCACAAGTGCCACAACAACCAAGCCTGCGCCTTCCTGAGCCCGCTCACCACAGGGCACAACCAAGATCCGGCGTGGGACACAACTTAGCAGCTGAACAGCAACCGCTGTGCCAAGAGCTGTAATGGATAAAGTGGACATTGTGGGAGAACAGAGGGCAGGGGACAATGCAAGCAGGGAGATGAGAATTCTAAGGAGGACTCAGAGAGAAATGCTAGAGATCAGAACACTGTAGCATGAACAAGGATGCTTTTTATGGGTTTATTAGTAGACAGGGCTTGGCTGAAGAAAGATCTCTGAGCTTGAGGATATGTCAACAGAAACTTCCAAAACGAAACTGCAAAGAGAAAAAAGACTGGAAAAGAAAGCTAGAGTATCAAAGAACTGTGGGGATAAGCATATAAGGTATGACAATGCATAGGGGGTTGGGGGGAGAAACCAGAAGAAACATTTGAAGCAATATGACTGAGAATTTCTCCCAAGCAATAATGTCAAACACCAAACCACAGATAAGGGAAACTCAGAGAACATTAACCAAGAAAAACACAGGAGAAAAAACAGCACCTTATGTGTATCCTATTCAAACTGTGAAAAATCAAACATTAAAAAAAAAAAAAATCCTGAAAGAAGTCAGAAGAGAAAAAATTAAAACCTTACTTAAAAGAGTAGGAAAGATAAGAATTACCTCTGACTTCATCTCAGAAAGCATGCAAGCAAGAATAAAGCAGAAAGAAATATTTAAAGCTTTGAGAGGAAAAACAAAACTGCTAACCAGGAATTCTATATCCTGAGAAATTGTCCTTCTAAAGTGAGGAAGACATAGACTTTTTTGGACATACAAAAATTAGGTGATTATGTGGCCACTAGACCTGCCTTGCAATAAAAGTTAAAATAAGTTCTCTAGATAAAAAGAAAATGATATAGGTCAGAAACTTGGATCTGCATAAAAGAAGAAAGAGCATGAGAGAAGGAATAAGTGAAGACAAAACTTTTATTTTTCTTATTCTAACAGATAACAATTTGCTGTTTGTTCAAAATAATAGCAGCAACATAGTTAATGATTATAACTTACACAGAAGTGGAAATGACAGGAATGACAAGAAATAAGAGGACAGAATTGGGAATATTCCATTATTATATGGTACTTGAACTGTTCTTGAAATGGCAAGGGGTTACTTGAAAATAGACTTGGATTTGTTGTAAATGTATATTGCAAACTCAAGGACCAACACTTAAAAGTAAAAAAAAAAAAAGTGTAATTGATATGCAAAGAAAGAAGAGACAACTGAATGATGTTTATTTAATTAAACCACAAAAGGCAGAAAAGGAAAGACAAAAATAGAGAAAAAAAAAAAAAGAACAAGGACAATAAATAGGAAATAGTAATAAACATGGTCAATATTTTTTAAGATTTTTTTTTAATGTGGATCATTTTTTAAGTCTTTTTGTTACAATATTGCTTCTATTTTCTGTTTTGGATTTTGGCCACAAGGCTTGTGGGATTTTAACTTCCTGACCAGGGATCGAACTGGCACCCCCTGACATTGGAAGGTGAAGTATTAACCCCTGGACAGCCAGGAAAGTCCCAACATGGTAGATATGAATCCAGTAATATCAATAATCATGTCAAAAGTAATTTGTTTCAATATACCAATTAAAAGACTAAAGTCAGTGAATGAAAAAACAAGACCCAACTATATGTTGTCAGGAGTTCCCTGGTGGCTCAGAGGGTAAAGCGTCTGCCTGCAATGCAGGAGACCTGGGTTCGATCCCTGGGTCAGGAAGATCCCCTGGAGAAGGAAATGGCAACCCACTCCAGTACTCTTGCCTGGAAAATCCCATGGACAGAGAAGCCTGGTAGACTATAGTTGTCTACAAGAATCCCATTTAAAATATAAAGATACATTAACATTAAAAGTAGAGGAAAGGAAAAAGATATGCCTTGCTAACATTAACCAGAATAAAGTTGAAGTAGCTATATTAATTTCAAACAGAGCAGACTTCTAAGCAAGGAAAATTATTAGGGTTAAAGAGAGGCATTTCATAATGCTTAAAGGGCTAGTTCTCCAAGAAGACATAACAATCCTTAATTGTTAATTTGACAGAGTATCAAAACACACGAGGCAAAAACTGGTATTGTTGTAAGAGGAAATAGATGAATCCACTACTATAGTTGAAGACTTCAACATGACTGTATCAGAAATAGACATGTCCGGTAGCCAGAAAATCAATAAAGACATAGTCACACTCAGCAGTATCATCAATCAACTGGAAACAAAGGACATCTATCAACCATTTCATCCAACAACAACAGAACACACATTCTTCTCAAGCTTATGTGGAATATTCACTAAGCTAGAGCACATTCTGGACCATAAGGCACTTCTTGACAAAAAAGCATAGAAGTCATTCACTCTGCCACTTCAGCCACTCACAGCAACATTTGCAAGCCCCTTCTGTTATTCTGCTGCTTCAGCCCAGCAAAATTCACACCATGGATCAGCTTAACTTTCACTTTCTCTATTTCTACCTCTCACCTTTAAATAGTGAAGGATGGGGACTTCCCTGGTGGCCGAGTGGTTAAGAATCTGCCTTGAAATGCACAGGATATGGGCTTGATCCCTGATCAGGGAACTAAGAGCCCACTCCCTGCAGGGCAACTAAGCCTGAGCACTAACTAGCGTCCATGCACCACAAGGAAAGATCCCAAGTGCTGCAACCAAGCCCTGACACAGCCAAATAAATAAATGCTTTAAAAAAGAAGTAACACAATTGCTCTCCAATTAAAAATAAATAAATTATGTGCAGCACATAGAACTTTGCTAAATGTGACAAGGAAGCCTGGATAGGAGGGGAGTTTGGGGGAGAGTAGATACACATATATGTATGGCTGAGTCCCTTCACTGCTCACCTGAAACCATCACAACACTGTTAACAGGCTATACTCCAATACAATAAAAGGTTCAAAAGGAAAAAGAATATTAATTTTTTTAAAAAAGTAACAGTGAAGAAATCATACAACCTCATGAAATGGTAGGATCTCAAATCCACAAGAAACTTTTCCTGAGTCTTCAGAATGCTATGACAATTTTTCTGTGTTTCTCTCATTAAATTTATCTCCTGTTTATCATGGTCACTATTTCAAACCTACATCATAGAAAATCTGTGCATTGCCACACCTCATCTCTTTTTCAACAGACCCCCGGCTTCCCACATTTCTGCAAAATAAAAATGATAAGATGGAAACACTTTCTACTTTCCTGTGTCTCATCTGCAAACTCATCCGTCTCCCTACAGGTTATATTCACCTTCCATATAGAAAGATGGGCAAGGGGTCTCCTCTTAACCTAAAACTAGTCCTCCTTCTTATGATCTGGATCTCATTCCCAACAGTATCTTTGGGGACTTAAAATTCTATCAATTACCATCTTTCTCATCTCAAGTTTCAACCCTGCATTCTATACTCTTTTTTCCCCCATTAGAATTTAAAGGTACAGAATTCTCTTCTGTATTTGTTTTTTCATTTAAAAACTCCCGTAAGCACATGTCCCTCATCAAATCTTGCTCTCACATCAGATCCTTTGCACAATCTTGAGGAAAGTGTTGCCTGCAGGAGCTGTGCACATAGCTCACCAACACCCACTGCACTGAAGTCTGTGGTGCTCAAACTTTTCCAGTGAAAATCCCAGATTCGTGATTGCCAAAGACTGCTACTGCTGCTGCTGCTGCTAAGTCGCTTCAGTCGTGTCTGACTCTGTGCAACCCCATAGACGGCAGCCCACCAGGCTCCCCCATCCCTGTTGCTAATTTGTATCGTACTTGACAAAGGCCCTCAAAAAAAAATAACATTAAGCTCTTATGGTTCCTGCATTGGTGGGCAGGTTCTTTACCACTAGTGCCACCTGGGAAGCCCAGTGATTATACACACAAAAAAATGAAAACAAAATAGTGACAAGCTTAGAATCAAGCGTAGTAAAATTCAAAGCAAAAACTATGGCATAGGAAAGGAAGACTCATTTTGTATTCATAAAGCTTTAAATTGGTAGAAAAGTTAAATTGATTTGAATCTTTATAGATGAGGTATATGAAATATATAAAGGGAAAATCATTTGTAATATTTGGAAAAATTGACCAAAAAGACGAAGTAAAAAAATGCGATCCAACTCTCTAAGTCTTTGTATAATTAAGTAGTTCCCTTAATTAGTCCTTCCCAAAAGCACAGAAGATATGAATAATAAAGTCTAAATTAAGAGATGGATAAAGTCAGTTTTCAGTTGCTTTAATAAGCACTATTAACCATATTTTAGGTTAAAGAAAATGTAAATAAATTCCTCCAAAACTGAATGGTTCATGCCATAGTCTTTGGCCCCTAATTTGTTAAAACAGGGTGTTAAAAACAAAAAAATTTAATGAAATTTCAAGTGAAAAACTCAACCACCTTGAAATAGTAAACTACTGTGATACATGCATGCATGTGTGCTAAGTAGCTTCAGGCATGCCCAACTGTTTGCAACCCCATGGACTGTATATACTGTAGCCCTCCAGGCTCCTCTGTCCAAGGAATTCTCCAAGCAAAAATACTGAAGTGGGTTGCCATGCCCTCCTCCATATATAACTCCTGTGGTACATAACTCCTACTTTAAAGAGAAAATACAAGCTGAGATCATAGTAATATTAAGCATCAATACTTATTGAATAAAAGAAAATTTGAATTCTCAGAAAACTCAAGCTTTAACTTGTTTTACTGTAAACCAGATATATTGAAAATAAATAATCTAAACATACAAAAAAGAAGTTAATAAAAGGAAAACAAGGGAATTTCCTGGCAGTCCAGCATTTAGGACTCCATGCTTGCACTGTGAGGGCTCAGTTTCAATCCCTGGTCAGAGAACTAAAACCCCACAAGCTGCATGGGACAGCCAAAGCAAGAGAGAGAGAGAGAATTCATACGGTATTTTAATGGTTCACGATCAAGTACACGGACAGAAAGCTAGCACAATCCTGATGCCATAATCTGAAAAACATTGCTTTAAAAAAAAAAAAACTTAGTCAAATTTTTATTTGTTGGTATAGAATAAAGCTGCAAAATATTAGCAAAGCAAATCTAAATCATAGTAAATAAATCACATGTAAAGAAAAAGCACAAGTCTTTCTCCAGAGTTGCAAAAATGAATAGTCCTTAGAAAAACCTATGAACATAATTAACTGTATTAATGGATCAAAGGAGATTTTTCTAAAGCATATAATCACCCTCAGAGTTGCTAAAAAGATTTTTGAAATGGAAGATTTGCTCCTAACCTCTTTGAAAGTATGGTTCTTTGTCAAATAAAAATAGGATATTCAATTAATGTGATATATTATATCTATCTGAAACCAAAACAGCAAATATTACTGTTAACTCTGGAAGTCCAGAAGCATTCTTATTAAAATCAGGTGTGGCATAGATTGCCAGTAACTGCTGTTATTCAAAGTGAATTTGGAAATCCTTGCCAACACAGTCAAAAAGGAATATGTGTGTGTTTGTGTATATGCATATATTTACATGTAAATATGTGTCTATGTATATATACACATAAATATGTTGGAATTATGGAACAGCATTATCATCATTCACAAATTAAATTCATGAATCCATTTTGAAAATCTGAAAAACCTATTGAAAAACCATTGACATTAATAAAAGATCTTGCTTTGGTCACTTGTGACAGAATATGTGAAAATCAATAGCCATTTTACATTTCATTAATGATCACTATATTATTCAGGATTGCTTTGGTTGCAAATGACTGAAATCCTTCTGAAAGAAACTGGGCAAAATAGACTGTTTTGGAAGGACATTTAGGAGCCCACGTGACCTTCAGTCCTTTGGTCCCATGAGCTGTCAGGGAAAGTCAAGGGCAATTAGGAGCCTCTTGACCGCAAGTCTCCTGGAGTCATGTCCTGAACACTGGTGGTCTCGAACCAACTCTTGTTTGCTTTGATCATCAGTGCCTGTCACTATAACTTGGGTTCCTTCGCCTGGTTTGAAGTATGGTATTCCTCAGGTCCCATGTCTCACCTGCTGTATCTTCCACCACCAGAAGGGGTTTTGTTCTCTGTGTCCCAAGTTACAAGATATTGGGAAAATCTACTGGCTAGAATAATTTATTCCCATCAGTTTTGTAAAATCCTTCGGTGGCTCAGTGGTAGAGTCTGCCTGTCAATGCAGGAGATGCAGGTTCAAATCCTGGGTCAGGAAGATCCCCTGGAGAAGGAAATGGCAACCCACTCTAGTATTCTTGCCTGAGAAATCTTCCATGGACAGAGGAGCCTAGTGGCTACAGTTCATGGGGTCAAAAAGAGTCGGACATGACTCAGCGACTAAACTGAAACAGCAACAAAATCCCTAGGAGAGTTGGAAACAAAGGTTGAAGCTGAAAATATCTACGTATCTTATTTCAGAGTGTTTCACTCTAGATCCCACTTAATTCTGGAGCCAAGAGAAAACAGAGAGGTGAGCTGTTCTGATAACAGGGTCTCATCTCACCTCCAGAGCCCAAAGACTGTTGAGTTTCCTTGAGATTTCCCTCGCAAATAATTTAAAAAGAATACATTTCTCAGAACAAACAGTTTAGGAAATATCCGTTGCGGTAATGACTGGCAGGGAGCATTGATCTGAGGTAGGATATTGGCTGTCAAACTGCCACCCAGGCGGGCAGAGAACCTCAGCCCGTCTTTGATTTGGAAATCCAGAGGCGAGGTTCCTGTTGAGTGGGCTTCTGCAGCCTGTGTGCAGACAAAGGACAGACGCAGAGTCAATAAAGTCCTTTTTTTGTTGGTGGCAGCAGCTTGGAATTTGGCTTCCTGTGGGCCAGATCCTTTTGATTCTACTGACATCTATGGGCTGTGACTTAGCTACGCTCTTTTCTTTTCTTTATAGAAAGAAAGAAAAGCAATGCTTCTATTTTCTTTAAGGTTTTTTTTTTTATATGTATGTAGTTTTCTGAAGATGATAGAGTAAAACTACTATTCCTTCAAACATGGAGCTCTTGCCTTTCTGTCCCCCAGAGATAGGCAAGGAGGAAAAAATTCTCGGATCAAAAGCTGTACCCAGGGAGAGACGGGAACCCTCCTATACTATATGTGCATATGTAAGTTGGTACAGCTACGATGAAGAATAGTAGAGAGGTTCCTTAAAAAACTAAAAATAGAGCTACCATATGACCCTGCAATCCCTCTCCTGGGCATATATCCAGAGAAAACCATGATCTGAAAGGACACGTGCGCCCCGATATTCACTGCGGCACTGTTTACAATAGCCAAGACGTGGAAGCAACGTAAGTGTCCGTCGACAGAGGACTGGATAAAGATGTGGTACACACATACGATGGAATATTACTCAGCCATTAAAAAGAATGAGGCTGGCATTTGCAGCAACGCAGATGAACGCAGAGATTGTCATAGTCCGTGACGTATTAATAAGTCAGACAGAGAAGGTATATGGCATCCCTTATATGTGGAATCCAAAAATAAATGATACAGATTCACTCACAAAGTAGAAAGAGACTCACAGACTTAGAAAACGAACCTGTGACTGCCAAAGGGGAGGGATAGTTAGAGAATTTGGGTTGGGCATATACACACTGCCATATTTAAAATGGATAATCAACAAAGACCTGCTGGGTAGCACAGGGGGTTCTGCTCAATGTTATGTGGCAGCCTGGGTGGGAGGGGAGTTTGGAGGAGAATGGATACATGTGTATGTATATGTATGGCTGAGTCCCTCTGCTGTTCACCTGAAATCACAGCATTGTTCATTGGCAATACCCCAATACCAAATAAAAAGTTTAAAATTTTTTAAAAAAGCTGTACTCAAGGAATTCCCTGGCAGTCCAGTGGGTAAGACTCTGAGTTTCCACTACAGCAGACATGGGTTCAAGCCCTGGTCAGAAAATTAAGATCCCACAAGCTGCACAGCAAAAAAAAAAAGAAGAAAAAGAAACAATCAAAGCTGCACCCATGATTACCCCCTTCTCCACCCTGCTTTGGTTCAGTCATGAGGGATCTTAGTTCTCCCAATTCCCCAACCAGGGATCAAACCCAGGCCTCCTGCATTGGGAGCATGGAGTCTTAACTTCTGGACCACCAGTGAAGTCCCACTCCACCACTTTTTAAAGTGGTTGACCACATGTCAACATTTAACTGCAAAAGGAGGGAAGAGATTTTCTTTCTCAGTCAAGCAACCTTGTTTCTTCACTGAGGGTAGTCCCAAATAATCTTTCATTCATGATAAGAAAATTAGCAAATCACAAATAAAAATATGAACAGCAGCATGTTCCAGTGGGCTAGGCTTTAGCCAAGAACTCCAGTGGTCCATGACCTCTGATTTTATGCTCAGTGGTGATCAAGGATGTATTCACCAAGTAGAAAGACACCTTTCCATCCTGGGGTGATCTGAAATCACAGCTACAACAAACATTGGAAGGTTGTAAGAAGACAACACTCGGTTTGATGAACACTTAAACAAGAGGAACCATGGAACGCCTCATTTCCTCCTTACTTGTAGGCAGGATGTAGTAGAAAGACCATGTACTTTGCGGTCTGATAAAGCTGAGGTTGAAACTTACTTCTGTTCCTAAGTGTGTGAACATGTGTTAGTCGCTCAACCATGCTCTAAGTATATGTCATTATTGTTGTTTAGTCACTGAGTCATGTCCAACTCTTTTGCGACCCCCTGGATGGTAGCCCACCAGGCTCCCCTGACCATGGGATTTCCCAGGCAAGAATAGTGGGGTGGGTTGCCATTTCTTTCTCCTGGAGATCTTCCCAACCCAGGGATCAAACCCACCTCTCCGGCATGAGCAGGTGGATTCTGTACCACTGAGTCACCAGGGAGGCCTTCTAAGTATATAGATGAGCCTAATCAATTCACTTACTTTCACTGAGCCTTACAGTCATCAGCTGCGAAATATAAAAGCTAAGGATTTTAACCAGCCAGTTAGTTCCATCCCCATTCTCTCTTCTGGGCAGAGGAGAAGTGACAGCCCCCACAGGGACCTGGGTGAACAAAGGAGCCTTGTGAGAGGTGAGTCTCAGCTTCCCCTCATCCCAGGAGCATCCCAGTCTCTGGCCCCTTAGCCTGGTGTTTCAGGTCAGGGTTATTTTATCCTCAGGAATAACTGCAGCCTTCGGATGATGAACGCTAAGTCTTTAGGGGCCATTTTAAAATCCACTGTTAATATGGAGTGACACTGAATTCCCTGATAATCGGATTAGAGTATATTGCTCAAACTGTCATTCAGAACTCAAGCCCCTTTATCTCTTTGCTGATATGAAGCTAAGCTTCTTGACTCACTTTGCTGCTGTCTCTTCGGAGTCATCAAGAATCTGACTTCTTCGAGCCAACAATTTTATTTGCTTAATCTTGGGTGAAGAGATTAGCGATTTAGAGAAGATTTTTCAACATCCCTGCCATTCCTAGAGAGAAGGTAAATTCCTCCCTCCTGCACCTTTCTCTCTAGTGCTCACACACCAACTAGAGCAATGCAAATACCCAACACACACAACACTACACTCAGAGGTACAATATGCCACACAAAACACAGATGCTGCACACGCACAGTTTAGGAGAAGAAAGAGGAATGCATGCCTGCTGCTTGTTTCATCAAAGAGTGGCATTTCTGTGGCTCCAACAGAGAAGCTCTCAAAGTTTAAGAGGTCACTGAGATCACCTGGCTAAAATGATGCACTTCCGTTGCAAGAACTGTGAACAAAAGGGTGCTTATTCCCATATACTCTGCCAGAGGCCAGCTTTAACCACAGCCTGGCAAATGTGGACACCAAGAGATTAGAATGGGAGAAAACACAAAACTTCATACTATTGAGATCTGTTCAGTAACACTCAGCAAATCCCCTGATGCCCATGGATCCTTCAGTTACCATATTGCATTAGAATGTGTAGTGCTCAACTCAGACTGGGCTCTGTAGCTTCACTCAGCATCCTTCCAGGGACAAACTAAGACAGCCACGTCGTGAAAAACAAAACTCTTTCCCAACCTGAGGACTGACAGTAAAATTTTTTATTCAAAGAGGTATTTTTGTGTAACAAGACCAGGGTGGTGAGGACTCGGCAAAACCTATCTTTAAAAATGGGATGTAGGGGCTTCCTTGGTGATCCAGTGGTTAAGAATCCACTTTGCAATGCAAGAGACATGGTTCACTCCCTGGTCTAGGAAGATCTCACATGCCGTGGAGCAACTAAGCCCCTGTGCCACAGCTACTGAGCCTGCTCTCTAGAGCCCAGGGAACCGCAACTGCTGAAGCTTGCATGCCCAAAGCCTGTGCTCCACGCCAAGAGAAGTCACAATAATGAGAAACCCATGCACCACAACGGAGAGGAGCCCCCATTCGCTACAACTAGAGAAAGCCCATGCACAGCAACAAAGACCTGCAAAGCCAATAAAATAAAATAAATAAATTCTTAAAAAAAAAAAAAAGACAGGGACAAATCACCTACTTAAAAAAAAAAGAGAGAGAGAGAGATGGGAATGTGAGTCAGATGAACTCAGATCCCTGTGTACCTGGCACATGTCTGGGTGTAGATTCACTTTGCTTTCGTACTGATGGGCTGGGCTGCGTCTTCTTCCTTCAGCACTAGTTCGGCTTCTAAACACTCAATAACTCTGAATTTATGGCTCAGAGGTGCAGCATCCCTCCTTCTTGACTCTACTTGTCTCTAGGACCCAGAGTAGACAAGTTAGAAATCAGATATACAAACATAAGTCACCCAATGTCAGACAGTCTTTCTCCACCCCTCCTTCCACAGTGTGCTGGGTTATGTTACCCAGGCACTGCCCTGGATAGTGTCACACACTGTCAACTCATCAGACATCATACATCTCCACATCTCCCAGGGCTCTGCGCCTCAGAGAAGTGAGGAAATGATTCTCAATTCCCAACATGCTTTCCTTCAGCTGTCTTTATCTCTCCTAAGCTTCCTTGCCAAAATTTCTATGTCATTCTGCTATCTACTTTACCTCCTACTCTTGTGTTTGAGGGACCCTAATTTTTATACGCTAGAGTTTCAAATGAGCAGAAATTGAGACTCATAGTCACAATGAAATGTGATAGAAGTGCTTCAGAGGCTGTACTATAGCGTCCACAGCTCTACGAACAGGTGTTCGGGAAGCAGAATGAACAGTAAACATGGTATTGTATCCATAAGAATGTTCTGAACTGCCAGAAACAAAATTCTTGGCTAAAAGTGGCTCTGACAATATTATCTCCCATAATAAGATGTCCAGAAGAAGGTGGCTGCGGAGTTAGTGCAGCGGGCCAACCATGGCTTCAAGGACCAGGCTCCTTTCATCGTTCTCCTCCATCAGCCTATGGATCTGGTCCTTAAGCTTACTAGGCTCATGATCACAAGATGGCTGCTACTGTTCCAGGCATCATATCTTCATCCAGAGGCATTCAAAGACAATAAGAAAGACTGTTCCTTTTTCTTCATCTCTGTTTAATTGACTTCCCAGAGGCTTCCCTGTGTATTTTCCTTTGACCCCATTGATCTACATTAGATCATACACTCAAACCCAAGCTTCAAATAAAGCTGTAGAAACAAATGTCTGGTATGGTCAGCTTTTATGTTAAGGGGAAACCTCTAGCCTAAGCAGGCAAGCCCAGTAGGTTGACCATCTCATCCTGGTTTTAAAGCAGAAATTTTCTGATTTTAAAACTGGAAGCTCCACATCCTGGGAAAGCCCTCTGTCTTGGGAAAACTGGACAACATCACCCATCTGTCATGGTGGATGCCTGTAGGGTGTTGGAAAAGAGGAACAGGTGGTAAGGATATGCCTAAAGCCTCAGGAAGGGGCTTAGGTACGGTAGCTGGCACTTAGGAGGGATTTGAGGGGGGAAGAGGTACTGTTGCATGAGCTACTCTGACTAGAATGGATGGGTCATGATTAACATTTAGCTGTGAGCAGGAAGGGGTCATTCATGACTCAGGGGTGGGGGGAATCCTGTCCCAAGTAGCAAGAATGCCCACTTATTATCTCATAGTTCCACGAGTCAGAAGTCTGGGCACAGAGTATCTCAGCTGAGTCTTCTGTTCAGGATCTCACAAGGCTGCGATCAAAGGGTCTATGCTTTTTCAAGTTGTTGGAAGAATTATCTTCCTTGTGGTTGTGGGACTGAAGTCCCAGTTTCCTTGGCACATAATTTTCTTCATCTTCCAGCCAAAACAGTACATTCTACATTTTCCTGCCTCAAATTCCTTATTTTCCCTTATGTTACCAGTTAGAGTAGGATTTCTACTTTTAAGGGCTCATGTGATTTGATTAAGCCCATTCAACAACCCAGGATAATCTCCCAATCTTAAAGACATTTGATTAGTAACCTCAATCACACCTGCAAAGTCCCTTGGCCATGTCGTGTAGCATATTTACCAGATTAACACGGAGGGGTGAAGGTCACGGGAGACAAAATTCTCCCTACAGATGGTTAGGTAGACGAATTAGGAGATCACTGGTCACATTTTGCCACAATAAAGAAGAAAAAGGTTTCTAACAATAGAAATAAGCCTTAGGTTAGATGGTCTGACTTATGAAGCACTGAGCCCTCCAAATCTAGAGCCACCTGAAATGCTCTTAAAGAAATTCTTACAGTGAGCAAGATGGGACTGGATGATTCCTAAGATTCCATCTAACTCTAAGATCCTACAATTCAGTTTTCAGTTATACGCCTGCCAAGTAGAGAAAAATATAGTATGTTTGATTGATGAAAAGACAAATTTTCAGAAAATGATCAAACCCTTCTAATACAGGTGTTTTTACTTTCTCTGCAATGACTTGCAGTAAAACTTGAAAGTAAAGACTTGCAGAAACCGACCTCTCCTTCCCCGTTTCATGGAGTTATTGGCTCTGAGAAAAAGCTTGGAGACACCTAGAGATCCCCAATATTGCCAGTCTTAGACTAGACCCTGGGTGATTGGGAAATATTATGAAACACTCCCTTGGAAGAAGCTGTTAGGATAGCTCACCGATTTGTAGTTGTAGGGACCTTTCCCCTTTAGGTGATAGGCAGAGTGCTGAAAGTGGAAACAGACTCTTGTGGCCCGCCCTGAGACCAGGCTTTTATTGATGGTAAGGCAGGAAGTGGTTGCAGGCTGGATGGAGCTGTGAGGAGCTGGAGATGATGGATCATGAAAATCTGCTTTGAAAAAGGAGAATTCTCATGGCTCTAAAACCCTGTAAGAGTGGGAATTTAATTAGGATATCTTCTTTAGCTATTAAGGGGACACTAATACAAAAGCACAGGACACTAATTTCTGTCGTATTCTTGCCAAGTGTTCATAACCTCGACAGAACCTGAGAAGGCATTAGACAAACCCAAACTGAAGGACATTCTATAAAATGACTGACCAGTATTACCCAAAAGCATCAAGGTCCTAAAAACTAAGGAAGAGTCCAGGTTGGAGGAGGCCAAGGACACTTGAGAACTGAACACATTGTGAGGCCCTGGATTGGTACACATTAGCCAAAACATTGTAAAAGATGAATAAAGTCTGTTGTTTAACCTAACAGTATGATCCCAGTTTGAATGTCTTAGCTTTGATAACTGTACCATGCACGTACATTCCAATAGAGAAAGCTGAGGAACTCAGTACTAATTTTGTTAACTTTTCTATAAATCTGAAAATGTTTCAAAATAAAAACTTAAAAAATGCAATGACAGGCTCTTAAGAAAATAACAATAATATTTAAAGTTGTACTCTGCAACCAATGCTAAACTCAAACAGAAATCCCTTTTCTTCGATGCCTTTTGTTTTTGCCACACCGAGGCATGTGGGATATTAGTTCCTCCACCAGGGATCGAACTCATGCCACCTTCAGTGGAAGCATAGATTCTTAACCACTGAACCACCAGCGAAATCCCTCAAATGACTTTTATTATTAGAAAGAAGGACTGGAAATAAAATAATTAAACATTTTTCTTTCAGAAAGTTTAAAACTATACACAGATAGCTGTACATGCATAAAAGAAGAAAGGAAACATTACAAGAGCAAGTATCAATAAGCTGCAAAAAAGAAAAACAGACTAAAGCTAAATGAATCAGAAGAGAACACATAAGTACACAGTCTAGAGTCAAAGAAAGGGCTATTACCATTTATATCCATTTATAGCCATGGATAGGGAGACAATTTTTTAAATCCTAAACAAATGTTGTGTATTAACCTTTCATTTTAATAAGTGGAAAATATTCCAGGAAAACATAAATTATGAAAATTGACATAGGAAAGTTAAAAAGCCTAATAACAATGGAAAAATGGTATTTTTAAAATGGTTAAAGACCTACACAAAAAGAACAATAGTCTTTAATTTTATGAATGAGTTTTTTCAAGTGTTCAAAGAATATTGAACTCTCATGTCAATTAAACTATTAAGGGCATGGAAAAATATAGAAAATTTATCAACTCATTTTCTGAAACGAGAATGATTCTGATGATATAAATTTGGTAAAGTATAAAAATGGAAGTGTTCATCTTACATATGCAATATAATTACTATCTCAGAGAGCTTTGCTTCCCACTTATAGAATTTTCTTCAATTTCTTTTAAATTTAGAGATTACAAAATATAGAAAACAGAATAAAAATAAATTTTAAAAATATTTGAGTCATTCTTGTTTTACTATATTCTCTCTTAACCTATTACATCACTTGCCCTGGGGAGAGGCCTTATGTATTCCTGGCAATTCTTGTTCTGGATGCATCTTAGGAAACCCCCATCTTCTTGGTGTTGTTTCCAAGTTTCAGCAGTTTTCCATTTTTACACATTCATACCAGCCCCTCTTTTTCATGTGCCCTTTGCTTTCTGTCTCTCCTTATATCTCTTGTACATGTTCTTTTAAAATGGGAATTAATGAGAAAGTCTAGCCACATTGATTTTTTTATAGATGTCTCCCCCTTTTGTTCTTCGTCAAAAAAATCATCCATAATTATATTATCATAATTTAATTTTTGAGAGCATTTCATCCTTTGTGGATTGAAGGGACCATTGTTGTTGTTATTCAGTCACTACGTTGTGTCCAACTCTTGCACCCCATGGACTGCAGCATACCAGGCTCCCCTGTCCCATCTCCCAGAGTTTGCTCAGGTTCCTGTCCATTGGCTTGGTGCTGGCATCCAAGCATGTTATCCTCTGCTGTCCTCTATACAAGCACAGATATGTGTGTATGAACAATATTAGAATGTTTTGAGAGTTTTTGAAAGCTATATAAAGGTGGTGTAGTTCACATTCCTCTCTCTCCCCCTCTCTCTCTCTCCATACATATACATATATGTATGTGTCTATATGTGTGTGTATATATGTACGTATAAGATAAACCATAGACAAATGGAGGGATGGCTAGATGGAGAGATGGCTAGATGGAGGGATGAATGGGCAGACAGACAAAGATAGATAGGTAGATGAAGATAGATAAAAAATATATATGAGGCTTTCTGGTTTTCAGTTCAGTTCAGTTCAGTTCTGGAGAAGAAAACGGCAACCCACTCCAGTACTCATGCCTGGAAAACCCCATGGACAGAGGAGCCTGGTAGGCTATAGTTCATGGGGTTGCAAAGAGTCAGATACCACTGAGGAAATTCACTTTCACTTTCAGTTCAGTTCAATTGCTCAGTCGTGTCCGACTCTTTGCGACCCCACAAATCGCAGCACGCCAGGCCTCCCTGTCCATCACTGACACCCGGAGTTTACTCAAACTCATGTCCATCAAGTTGGTGATGCCATCCAGCCATCTCATCCTCTATCATCCCTTTCTCCTCCTGCCCCCAATCTCTCCCAGCATCAGAGTCTTTTCCAATGAGTCAACTCTTCACATGAGATGGCCAAAGTATTGGAGTTTCAGCTTTAGCATCAGTCCTTCTAAAGAACACCCAGGACTGATCTCCTTTAGGATGGACTGGTTGGATCTCCTTGCAGTCCAAGGGACTCTCAAGAGTCTTCTCCAACACCACAGTTCAAAAGCATCAATTCTTCGGCGCTCAGCTTTCTTCACAGTCCAACTCTCACATCCATACATGACCACTGGAGAAACTATAGCCTTAACTAGACAGACCTTTGTTGGCAAAGTAATGTCTCTGCTTTTCAATATGCTGTCTAGGTTGGTCATAACTTTCCTTCCAAGGAGTAAGAGCCTTTTAATTTCATGGCTGCAATCACCATCTGCAGTGATTTTAGAGCCCAGAAAAATAAAGTCTGACACTGTTTCCACTGTTTCCCGATCTACTTCCCATGAAGTGATGGGACCAGATACCATGATCTTCATTTTCTGAATGTTGAGCTTTAAGCCAACTTTTTCACTCTCCTCTTTCACTTTCACCAAGAGGCTCTTCAGCTCCTCTTCACTTTCTGCCATAATGGTGGTGTCATCTGCATATCTGAGGTTATTGATATTTCTCCTCTCAATCTTGATTCCAGCTTATGCTTCCTCCAGCCCAGCATTTCTCATGATGTACTCTGCATAGAAGTTAAATATGCAGGGTGACAATATACAGCCTTGACGCACTCCTTTTCTTATTTGGAACCAGTCTGTTGTTCCATGTCCAGGTCTAACTGTTGCTTCCTGACCTGCATACAGATTTCTCAAGAGGCAGGTCAGGTGGTCTGGTATTCCCATCTCTTGAAGAATTTTCCACAATTTCTTGTGATCCACACAGTCAAAGGCTTTGGCATAGTCAAGAAAGCAGAAATAGATGTTTTTCTGGAATTCTCTTGCTTTTTCGATGATCCAGTGGATATTGGCAATTTGAACTCTGGTTCCTCTGCCTTTTCTAAAACCAGCTTGAACATCTGGAATTTCACGGTTCACATATTGTTGAAGCCTGGCTTGGAGAATTTTGAGCATTACATTACTAGCGTGTGAGATGAATGCAATTGTGTGGTAGTTTGAGCATTCTTTGGCATTGCCTTTCTTTGGGATTGGAATGAAAACTGACCTTTTCCAGTCTGGTTTTACTGAAATGTGAATAAATACATGCATTCATTCCCTCCTCCACCTGGTTCACTCACTGCTCTTCCTTTGCGGAATCTGGTACGTGAGTCACCATGGTATATCCATCACCACCCCACCTCCCCCTACTGAGAAACATTTGCTGTTTCCAGGTTTTCTGATTACAAACAATTATCAGCAGGAGCACATCTTCCAGCCCCCATCTGGGGCAGTTAAGCATCCACCCCTAGAAGTGGAATTGCTCATCTAGAGCAGAGGTCAGCACAACACATAGGAAGTATTTTAGTATTCTAGGTCTCGGTCAAAGTTACTCAGCTCAGCTCCTGGAGCACAGATGCAGACAATGCAAAAGGGAGTGAGGGCCCCTGTGCACCAGAGAAACTGCCGCCTCTGCCCCCAGCGGATCATCTTCACATCACTCCCTATGGCCAAACAGCTCCTCAAGGTGGTGCCCACTCAGCCTTCCTTACAGTCTTGCTTCCATCCATTTCTTTTGATCGTTTCTTGTCTTAGAGATATTTGCAGAGCTGAAAATAGAAGCTGCCCAGGTCAACAGTTTCTCCTATATTTTAGGAGCCTGAGTTCATTGAAAAGATTGCATGCTTGAGGTTCAGAGAAAAGAGGTGTATGTATGTGTGTGTGAGAGAGAGGCTTTGTAGGTCACCAGAGGAGTAAAGGAGAGATTTTCCCCAAACTGTGGTTGCTTGCTTGCTCCCTTGAGCAGGGGCACCCTCAGTCCCTGAGGACAGGATGTGGCAGAATCACAGTGGAATGACTCAGAAGTGGCCCAAGAAGGTTCCCAGCCTCCAGGAAGAACAATCCCAGTTGACATGCCAGACTACATCCCAACAATCACCAGGGTGGGAATGAGAAGAGAGAGACTCCCCACCCCCAGCCACTGCAAAGACCTCAACCCTTGACTGTGTAGGATTATTATGTAATCTGGAGGAGGAGAGAAGGCTGAATCCCCATTTATAAATATTTCTTGAGCTTGGAAAATTATTTTCCAGGTAAAGAAAGAAATCTGATATTTACACATTATATTAATGGAAATGTAATCATAGATTATTGCTTGATTCTGCAAAGAAGAGTTGTTACATGATCTAAAAAAGGATAAATGCTGTGGCTGAGTTCTCAAGTTTTAGAACCAACTCTAGCCTTCATGGGTGGAAACCTTGCTTACATAACAAAATGTAAACTTTATAAACCTTAATGATGGAAGCATAAAGTTTTTGTGCATCAAGTTGAGGAGGTAGATGGGAGCACTGGTGAAGTATGGGGGAAGAAAATTGCCGGTACGAAATGGAGATGTCTTGGGGTTTCTAGAAACAGACATGGAGATCAAAGGATAACTTCGAATATGTAGGTTTAACCAGCGAAGGATCTGGGTGATGCTAGCCATACACTACACATAGGGGATAGGATTGGTGGTGATAACAGTGACAAAAATTCTTATCAAAATGAAAAGGCAACAGGTCCCAATTGGAGTGGGCTAAGAGACTTCCCTGGTGGTCCAATGGTTAATAATCCACCTTGCAACGCAGGGGATGCAGGTTCAATCCCTGGTCGGGGAACTAAGATGCCACATGTAGCAGAGCAACTGAGCCTCCATGCCACAACTAGAGAGTCCACACACAGCAACTAGAGAGGCCACAGGCCACTAGATAGTCCACACACAGCAACTAGAGAGGCCACAGACCACAACTAGAGAGTCCACAGACCACAACTAGAGAGGCCGTGGACCAAAACTAGGGAGTCCACACACAGCAACTAGAGAGGCCACAGACCACAACTAGAGAGGCCGTGGACCACAACTAGAGAGACCACAGACCACAACTAGAGAGTCCACACACAGCAACTAGAGAGTCCACAGACCACAACTAGGGAGTCCACACACAGCAACTAGAGACTCCACAGACCACAACTAGAGAGTCCACACACAGCAACTAGAGAGGCCACAGACCACAACTAGAGAGTCCACAGACCACAACTAGAGAGGCCACACACAGCAACTAGAGAGTCCACACACAGCAACTAGAGAGGCCACAGACCACAACTAGAGAGGCCACAGACCACAACTAGAGAGTCCACACACAGCAACTAGAGAGTCCACAGACCACAACTAGGGAGTCCACACACAGCAACTAGAGACTCCACAGACCACAACTAGAGAGTCCACACACAGCAACTAGAGAGTCCACAGACCACAACTAGAGAGGCCAGAGACCACAACTAGAGAGGCCACACACAGCAACTAGAGAGTCCACACACAGCAACTAGAGAGGCCGTGGACCACAACTAGAGAGGCCACAGACCACAACTAGAGAGGCCACACACAGCAACTAGAGAGGCCACACACAGCAACTAGAGAGGCCACAGACCACAACTAGAGAGGCCACAGACCACAACTAGAGAGGCCACAGACCACAACTAGAGAGGCCGTGGACCACAACTAGAGAGGCCACACACAGCAACTAGAGAGGCCACAGACCACAACTAGAGAGGCCACACACAGCAACTAGAGAGTCCACAGACCACAACTAGAGAGGCCACACACAGCAACTAGAGAGTCCACAGACCACAACTAGAGAGGCCGTGGACCACAACTAGAGAGTCTACAAGGCACAACTAGAAAATCAACATGCCACAACTAGAGAGGTCACAGACAGCTAGAGAGGCCACGGACCGCAACTAGAAAGTCCACAGACCACACACAGCAACTAGAGAGGCCGCAGACCACAACTAGAGAGGCCAGAGACCACAACTAGAGAGGCCGTGGACCACAACTAGAGAGTCCACACACAGCAACTAGAGAGGCCACAGACCACAACTAGAGAGGCCACAGACCACAACTAGAGAGGCCGTGGACCACAACTAGAGAGTCCACACACAGCAACTAGAGAGGCCACAGACCACAACTAGAGAGGCCATGGACCACAACTAGAGAGGCCACAGACCACAACTAGAGAGTCCACACACAGCAACTAGAGAGGCCACAGACCACAACTAGAGAGGCCACACACAGCAACTAGAGAGGCCACAGACCACAACTAGAGAGGCCACACACAGCAACTAGAGAGTCCACAGACCACAACTAGAGAGGCCATGGACCACAACTAGAGAGTCTACAAGGCACAACTAGAAAATCAACATGCCACAACTAGAGAGGTCACAGACAGCTAGAGAGGCCACGGACCGCAACTAGAGAGTCCACAGACCACACACAGCAACTAGAGAGTCCACAGACCACAACTAGAGAGTCCACAGACCACAACTAGAGAGTCCACACACAGCAACTAGAGAGGCCACAGGCCACAACTAGAGAGGCCACACACAGCAACTAGAGAGGCCACAGACCACAACTAGAGAGTCCACACACAGCAACTAGAGAGGCCACAGACCACAACTAGAGAGGCCGTGGACCACAACTAGAGAGTCCACAGACCACAACTAGAGAGTCCACAGACCACAACTAGAGAGTCCACAGACCACAACTAGAGAGGCCACAGACCACAACTAGAGAGGCCATGGACCACAACTAGAGAGTCCACACACAGCAACTAGAGAGGCCACAGACCACAACTAGAGAGTCCACACACAGCAACTAGAGAGTCCACAGACCACAACTAGAGAGGCCACACACAGCAACTAGAGAGGCCACAGACCACAACTAGAGAGGCCATGGACCACAACTAGAGAGTCCACAGACCACAACTAGAGAGGCCACAGACCACAACTAGAGAGGCCGTGGACCACAACTAGAGAGTCTACAAGCCACAACTAGAAAATCAACATGCTGCAACTAGAGAGGTCACAGACAGCTAGAGAGGCCACGGACCGCAACTAGAAAGCCTATGCACCGCAACCAAGATCCTACATGCTGCAACTAAGACCCGATATAGGCAAAAAAAAAAATTTTTTTAACTGATTAGAGTAGATTCATCTGGAATTGGTAGCCTAAATGTATACTTTAACTGTGGTGCAGGAGAAGACTCTTGAGAGTCCCTTGGGCAGCAAGGAGATCAAACCAGTCAATTGTAAAGGAAATGAACCCTGAATATTCATTGGAAGGGCTGGAGTTGAAGCTGAAGCTCCAATACTTCGGCCATCTGATGCAAAGAGCCAACTCACTGGAAAAGACCCTGATGCTGGGAAGGATTGAAAGCAAGCGAAGAGGGTGACAGAGGATGACTTGGTTCAATGGTAATCACCAACTTGATGGACATGAGTTTGAGCAAGCTCCAGGAGATGGTGAAGGACAGGGAAGCCTAGCGTGCTGCAGTCCATGGGGTCACAAAGAGTCAGACACAACTGAACAACAAATCTGTATAGAAACAACACCCAAAAGAACAGATACACACACACACACATATCTGTTAATCAAGGAGTAAACTAATGTCAACCACAGAATGCAGCCCTTTTTAAAAAATATGGTAGGAAAAGTACAATATGCTGATGTCATGAGTTTTGCTGGCATCCTTCATACTTGGGTGGAAGCTACTTTCTTCATCAAAATCTGGGGGTAGCGGCGAGGAGTGCAGAGCCAGGATTGAAAATGAGAACAGGGGAGGGAGGCAAACAGACCAACTCAGGGGAAAGCTGCCCCACACAGGTGGAGAGACTCCCAGCCAGATGGACCTTAAGTTGAATCAGGGATAAACTTTGGAATGGACGGTAACCAGGAATGCGACGTCTGGCATTTTGTAATTTCTGAAGAATCCCAGTTAAATTCCCTTTCCCTTCAGTAAACAAGATGAAAACCGCTGTCGGCCATGTGTGTGGTCTCCGTGGCACACAGGAGTCAAGGTCACAGCCAGGACAGTGAAAGGGAAACCCAGCGGCCACTGCGCCCCCGGTGCTGAGAGCAGGCGGTAGCACCCCCTCTACTGGTGTCCTGGGGGGACTGCCACTTGGAGGCTGAACCCTGGCTTGGAGATGGGCACCTGGAAGCCAGGAAAACGTGGACAGCAAGCTTCTCAGCCAGTAGCAAACAAGGTAACGCCTTCCTCTACCAGGAAATTCCACGAGGGAAGAGGAAACAAACTGAAACCATCTTCACAGCCAACTAGAAATTTTGCAAAGAAATTATTTATTTTTAAACGATTGTAAAACTGGGTTAGAATCATCATCATTATCTTTTATTTGCCTGGTGACAGGTACTTTGCAAACACTCTGACTTTTGTCATCTCGTCATACCCCTAGCAATTACTGTTCTCCTTCGCAGAAAACACAGCATCCCTAAAGTAGGACATCGATGCATGACTGAAGTCCCACATCTATTCCAGGCATGCCCTTTAGTTTTGTCTCTGCTGTACCATCCAACCCAGAGGCCCTAAGAACAGCCCAGTATATCGGAAAATGTTTGTGGCCGCCCCTCAGATTCGCAGTGATTCCTACATCTGTATGCACAGAACCCTCGAATGGACTGGAACCCAAGGGCACTTCCTGTTTACTCCACCCTGGTGCAGGAGTCTGCACCAGGAAGAAGAAATGAAGCCCAGGTTTTGGGATTTATGGATTATTCACAGGCACCCACACGCAACCCACACATCCCCTGCTTTCTGGCATTGCAGGAGAGATCATTAAAGACAAAGGCTTTTCTTCTCAGCAGAGTTGCATGTTTTGCAATTATAAGACAGTAAAAGGAAGCTCAGATGAAAGAGTGGGCTGGCTGCACTTTTTCCCTGTACCCACCATTTAAACTTTTGACACCCAAGTCACCCTGCTGTTTCAAATGGGGAAGCTGGGTCAAAGCTGGTGAAACGAGAACCGTCAGTAGCAGATCAAGCAAAGCCCGCTTGTCTTAGCCCAGCGAGGTGGTGAGCCCCTTAGCACCTTGTCAAACACTAAATTTAATCCCAGCTTTATTTTCGAATCGCTTTTTAAAAATACACTAACCATTAAGCAACCTGGGGAAAGGTCCTTTTAAAATGATTTATTACGTGTTAACAGCTAAAGAAAACCTAAACAATGTCTCCATAAAGACCCGCGATCACGTTTTTAATTAAGAGCCACAACTTTTAATGGAAAGCATAATATGCCCATTCATTTCAGGGTGCTGGTGGCAGCCGGGCCAGGCAGCATCGGACTCTGGGGAGCACCGCAGCTTCGATTCACACCTCAGGGTCTTCTGCTAAAGAAAATAACAATAAAGTCATATTCCTTTAAACCTTGAGTTTGGGAATTCCAACCCAGAGAAAGGACACATTTTGTTCCACTACAGAGACGTTTGTTACTTTTGCTAAAGTGCCCACAATAGCTCACTCAGTGTTCTGAGTAACTCAGACGCCCCCTGAGTTTTGGTATGTGACTAGGTTGTTCTAAATGTGACCCCAGGACTTTCCTGCCCAAGCTCAGGGAAGGCTCTGCCCTCTGAGAAACAAATCATCACTCTCTTTCTCAAACTGGCCTCTTAGATGTTTTTTCTTCTCCAGCTCTTTTATTTAAGGTTAAAATTCCATGACGAAGGAGAACAGAGCTGTGTTCCTTGTATGGTCCTGCAGGGAAGCCACGATGGTACCAGCAGCATGGATTGGCTGCTTCCCACGAGCCTGGTTCTGCAGACTCTGATGAGGGTCCCAGAGCATCATCTCACATGACCCTAGTGACAAGGCAGGAAAAAGTGTATCAGCCCCCATTTTCAGATGAAACACTGAAGCTTGGACAGGGTGAGGAATTTCCTCTGGTTGCTGAGCAGCCTCACACACAGTGGGCTGTGGATGGGTAGGGTGGGGCTGGACGCAGTCCTTCCCCCAAAAAAGGTTTAGTTCTTGTTGGGAAGACAGGACTTGAGTACATTGAAACAGAGCCAGCCACACAGGACTGTGGCTGGAAGAATCCAGTGGACAAAGTGGACAGATAGTTGCGTTGTTCCTCGGTACCCTACAGGGAGTTAGTTCCAGGACCCCACAGGCCCCAAAATCCATAAGTGCCAAGTCTCACATAAAATGGTGTGGTACTTGTTTATAGCCTATACACATCCTCCTGTGTACTACATATTTTTTTTAATATTTTACTTTTATACAATTTAAAGGTTACTTTCCATTTACAGTTATTACAAAATATTGGCTATATTCCCAATGCTGGACATATTCAAGCTATCTTTTAAAAATAAGTAATTTTATTTATTTATTTATTTTTGTCTGTGCTGGGTCTTCGTTGCTGTGGGGCTTTTCTTAGTTGTGGCGGGGGTCGGGGGGAGCTTCTCTCTTGTGGTGGTGGGCAGGCTTCTCATTGCTGTGACTTCTCTTGTCGCAAAGCAAGGGCTCTGGGGTATGTGGGTTTCAGTAGTTATGATTCTCAGGCTCTAGAGCACAGGCTGAATAGTTGTACAGCTCCTGTCCTGGGGAAACTGGGAATGTACTTAGGATATACTTTGCCTTTTCTTTCAGTAGCTCGTATACTAAAGAACACCACTTAGAAGAATGTAAGTCAGGGGTGACAGTTAAGTTAGGGATGAAAGAGGACTAGCAGTTGGACAGGCAGGGAAAGGAGTAGGACATTCAGCCTAAGGAAGCATTTTGTGTGCAGGCAGGTCTAAAGAAGTTTCTGTCCTGAGTGGCTTGCAGAGGATGGCTTTCGGTCCCAGGAGGGTACGGCCGCAGAGCTCCCATTTGGCATTCTGCACGGCTCCCTTTGTCCCTCTGCCTGCCCGGCTAGCTCCAGAGGGTGGACTGAGCTGAGGTGGAATTCTAGGCTCAGGACAGGCACCGGGGGAGCATTGCTCGAACAGCTGTGTAGAGCAAAGGTGCTCAGAATTCAGACAAAACCCCACCCACGAATGTCCACAGCCGTGGTCTCCACAGCAGCAAAGGTGGACACAACCCTAACGCCCAACAGTGGATGAGTGGATAAACAAAATATAGTCTGTCCATGCAGCGGAAGACTTCTCCACCTTTAAAAGGAGCGAAGTGCTTGGAAACAGTATGCTCAGTGAAGGCAGCCAGGCACAAAAGCCCTCTTATTATATAATTCCATATGTATGAAGCACCCTGGATAGGCAAATCCATAGAGGCAGAGAGCAGATTAGGGGCTGCCAGGGGATGAAGTGGGGGCCGGCGGGGCAGGGAACAGAGTACCACTCAACAGAGTGGTAAAGAAACTCTACCACTGAGCCACCAGGGAAGCCCCTTCAACAGTTTTTGAAATGCAAAAGATATTTTTTTTAAGTGGATGAAGAAAGAACTAGACCTCGCTGTGAATTTGTGGAAAGCCATCGGGAGCACACAGACAGGAGAGCCACAGTGAAGGTGCCCATGCTCCCTGATCTGGTAACCAGAGCAGCCTGTTTCCTGCAGCAACTCAGAAGGGATGTCTCACGGTGTTGAGGGATGGGTGAGCTTGGAAAGAATCAGAACCTGGGTTTGCATGTTCGCTCTGCCCCTCTCCAGGTGTCTGATCTTTGGCAAGATGTTCACACTTTCTTTGAACCCTAACCAGTTGCACAGGACATCCCGCTTCTAGTCAGCCTGCCCCCAGCCTCTCCCCTCCCCAAGCCAAACAGTTACCATCAGGGCAGCCCTGAGCCTTCTCTTCCACCCACCGTGACTCCACCTCTCCTCTGCCTGCTCTGGAGTCTCTCCAAACTCCAGAGCCAAGGCTACTGCCTTCCCAGGGCACGGTCAGCGTGAGAAAGAGACTTCGCTGCCCCATTTGCTTGGCCTGCATCACAGTTCTCACACGCGATCGGAACCACAGTTATCGACCTGAGGGCCACGGGTGTCCTCCTCAAGGACCCCTACCCACTCCACGTCGGGTTAGATTCTGTGAGTCTGTCTCCCTTAGAGCACCTCTCCTCTCTTCAAAACCCAAGAAGACAAACTTCCAACTCAAGATCTGCACAGCCTTCCCCTGATTCCTCTGAAATAAAAAGCAGAGGAGTTCAGAAAGCACTGAGACTGGAGCATTTAAAGTAACAGGTCTCCCATATGGCAAGCAGATTCTTCGCCGCCTGAGCCCCCAGCGAAGCCCACAAATACTGGAGTGGGTAGCCTATTCCTTCTCCAGTGGGTCTTCCCAACCCAGGAATCAAACCCAGGTCTCCTGCCTGGCAGGTGGATTCCTTACCGTCTGAACTACCAGGGGAGCCAATTAAAGTAACAGGAGGGGAAAGCTATCAGTGCCCACAGGTTTCCAAAGATGTATATAATAGAAGGGATATGAGAGTACTGACAGGTGAAGCAGACCAACAACGTAGCTGAAAGCGGCAGCCTGGAGCCCGAAGTGAGTGGTTCTGAGCAGATGGAGACTCCCGAGTAGGGAAAGGTGGGGTAAACTGTGATGCCCCAGAGGGTCTTGTGAAGGTCTCTGTGTGGAGTGTCTGTTACCATCAGCATCCCTACCCCACAGGCAGAGTTCAGGCAACTGATATTATTCCCCAAGGGGGGAAATAATAAACATCTCTTTTTCTTGGGAAAAAAAAAAAAACTTGTAAAAAAGATTAAATGTAGTAAAAGTGTCTTTAAGAAAATTTATTTTTAAAATTTCTTTAAGACCCCCAAATTTGCCTCACTCCTCTATCAGGGAATGCTAGAATTGCAAATTCTCTCAAAGGGGGACTGATTTTTAAAGTAAATCAATTTAAGGACTTCCCTGATGATCTAGTGGTTAAGAATCCACCTTCCAATGGAGGGGACACAGGTTCAATTCCTGGTCAGGGGACTAAGTTCCCACATACTGCAGAGCAACTACTGAGTCTGTTCGCTACAATTAGAGTCTGTGAGCTGCAATGAAAGATCCTGCATGTGCAACTAAAACCTAACAAAGCCAAATAAATAAAATATTAAAAAAGAAAATTTCCTAAGAACTTCTAGGGCAGTAGCTCCTAAGATTTACTAAATAGACCCCAAGTAGAACTACTAAGTAGATCTAAGTAGATCCCTAGGCCCACCCAGGGATTGAACCCAGGTCTCCTGCACTGCAGATGGATTCTTTACCAGCTGAGCCACAAGGGAAGCCCAAAAATACTGGAGTGGGTAACCTATCCCTTCTCCAGGGGATCTTTCAGACCCAGGAATTGAACCAGGGTCTCCTGCATTGCAGGATAATTCTTTACCAACTGAGTTATCAGCGAACCCCAAATAAAATATTAAAAAGGAAAATTTCCTAAGACCCTCTAGGGCAGTAGATCCTAAGAACATCTTTACTGCATAAGGAAACAAAGACAGGCTTGCAGGGCTGAGGGTTTCCCAGGTGGCTCAGTGGTAAAGAAGCTGCCTGCCAGTGGAGGAACTGCAGGAGACCCACATTCGATCCCCTGAGTTGGGAAGATGCCCTGGAGAAGGGAATGGCACCCATTCCAGTATTCTTGGGCTTCCCTGGTGGCTCAGATGGTAAAGAATCTGCCTGCAATGCAGGAGATCCAGGTTCAACCCCTGAGTTGGGAAGATCCCGGGAGAAGGGAATGGCAACTCACTCCAGTGTTCTTGCCAGAAGAATCCCATGGACAGAGGAACCTGGCAGGCTACAGTCCATGGGGTTTCAACAATCCAGAGTGATGATATGGGGTGGGAGGTGGGAGGGGGATTCAGGATTGGGAGCATGTATACACCCGTGGTGGATTCATGTCAATGTATGGCAAAACCAATACAGTACTGTAAAGTAAAATAAAGTAAAAAAATAAATAAATAAATCAATAAAAATAAAGACAATAAGATACTGTAAAAAAAAAAAAAACACAGAGTCAGAACAACTGAGCGACAAACACTTTCGCTTTCACTTTCCAGTATTCTTGCCTGAGAAGTCCCCTGGACAGAGGAGCCTGGAAGGCTACACAATCGATGGGGTTCCAAAGAGTCAGACACAACGGAGTGCACACACACACAGGAGGGCTGACGTTCATGCTTCTGCCCATTCTGCCAGCAGAGTGGCTCTGACTCGGGTCTGACACCCATGGAGCAGCAGCCGTGCAGCAGGTGGCTAAGGGCAAGGCATGTTCGTGAACCTCATCTCAGCTGTGCACAGCTATGTGTCCTTGGACGAGTTATTCACTCATGTACTTCAGCTTCTTAAGCAGTCAAGTGGGGGATAATAACACTGTCTCATCATGAGATCATCCTGGAGGACTGATTCCTCTAAATGCATAAAGTGTTGACATCAGTGCCTGGCACTCACAAAACCTGGGGGAAATCTAGGCATCTAAGGTCTCAGCCAACTCCTCACCCTCCACCAAAAGCCTGTCTGCACTTGGTCCATGCTGGGGGGAGGACAGAAAGGCTGCAGCGCTGGGAAAACCAGCCGGAACGTCCATCACTCACATCTGTGATTGTGTAGCAGGGGACAAGGTAACTTATTCCTCCCCACACATTTTCCATTAACAAAAAGAAAAAAAGGAAAACCTCTGGCACCATCTGGTGCGGCCATCCCCTGGGTTTTGTTCAGGGAATGGCGAGCAATGACTAACCTAATATCAGAGGAGCTTGACAGCCAAGGACTTAATTTATGAAGTGTTTAGTACATTTCTGACGAAAATCGGCTCCAAAGTATGGACACACGTTCATTCATGCCTTATGGTTCCCAGCTGCAGCGCTGCAGCCATAAACACACATTGTTGGAAGGCTGGGGGAGGCTTGGAGTGGATTTCCAGGAACGACCGTTTCTTCGAGGGAATGGGCCAGAGAGCAAGGCTCCCTCAAGACCAGGGGTCCCCTGGCTGGAGCAGGAGGAAGTGGGTGGAGTCTTGCTCCCTCTTGGTCTCCAACTCTGCAGTTCTGTTGATGATCATAGCAGGCTGGGGTACAGGCCGTTTATTTCCCTCTAATTTTCAGAGCAGAATGCCTAGACCTAGGATTTCCTGGAGTGGATTTGCATAACAGAAGTGACACGCATTTTCGTTGTTGCTGTTGTTCAGTTGCTAAGTCCAGCCCTTTGAGACCCCATGGACTGCAGCACACCAGGCTTCTCTGTCGTTCACTCTGTCTCTGAGTTTGCTCAAATTCACATCCATTGAGTCAGTGATGCCATCCAACCATCTCTTCCTCTGCTGCCCCCTTCTCCTTTTGCCTTCAACCTTTCCCAGAATCAGGGTCTTTTCCAGTGAGTCAGCTCTTCACATCAGGTGGCCAACGTGTTGGAGCTTCAGCATCAGCCTTTCCAGTGAATATTCAGGGTTGATTTCCTATAGGATTGACCGGTTTGATCTCCTTTCTGTCCAAGGGACTCTCAGCCATTTAGCGGATCAGAAAACAAAAACAAACAGGGACTTATCTGGTGATCCAGTGGTTAAGAATCTGCCTTCCAATGCAAAGGACTCAGACTCAATCCCTGGTCTGGGAACTCAGATCCTGTATTCCATAGGGCAACTAAACCCTTGTATCACAATAAGACCCAACACACACAAATAAATTTAAATAAAAATTTTAAAAGAAGAGAAAAAAAGAAAACCAAATGTGTTTTTAAGGCAGTTTGGGATAGAGTCTTCGACAGGCTGAGAAAAGGTGATTTTAGTCGGAAGATAGGAGACTGAGTTGTTGTTATTCAGTTACTAAGTGTCTGACTCTTTGTGACCCCATGGACTGCAGCATGCCAGGCTTCCCCGTCCTTTGCTATCTCCCAGAGTTTGCTTAAAATCACGTCCACTGAGTTGCTGATGCCAACCAACCTTCTTGTCCACTTCTCCTGCCCTCAGTCTTTCCCAGTATCAGGGTCTTTTCCAATGAGTCATCTTTTCACATCAGGTGGCCAAAGTATTGGAGTTTCAGCTTCAGTGTCAGCCCTTCCAAATGTATAATCAGGGTTGATTTCTTTGGGGGTTGATTTCTTTTATCAACATTAATCTTTTGATGTTTGATTACCTTGGGTTTTATGGGGTTTTTTCTTAAGTTTTTTTCTTTTTTTTGATGTTGACCATTTTTAAAGTTTTTATTGAATTTGTTACAATATTGCTTCTATTTTATGTTTTGGTTTTTTGGCCTTGAGGGATATGGGATCCTAGCTCCCTGATCAGGGATTGAACCTGTACTCCCTGCATTGGAAGGCAAAATCTTAACCACTGGGCCACCAGGAAAGTCCCTGTTTGTTTGTTTTTGGTTTTGCAAAAACTCCTTCATACCCTGAATATGCCCTGGCTCTTCCTTCATGTTGCTTTTAAATAACCTGGGGAGGCAGAGGACGGCTTATCACATATGAAACTTCATCTCCTCTGAATCCACCTCTCACCGCATGGGGAGAATTATCTTTACTCATGTGATACTGCTGCTGCCTGAATTTTGATTTAAATCATGGGATGCCATCCAGAAACATCTGTTTGTTTATAACTTCTTTACATAAAAGTCTATGAATTAAGGAAGAATTAAGGAGGAAAAATGGGATCTCAGCGGGGGCACACAGGGTGAATTGTGATGGCAAGTGCTGAGTCCTTGATGATTTATAGCTCATAAGACAAGAAAAGAACAGAGCTGGGGGAGGGGTGGTGAAATGCCTGGGCTGTGAGGCACTTGGGAGCCCAAGACCCCCTTGTACCAGACACAGGTTCTCCCAAGTCCATCTCCCTATTCAAGGGTATTATCCATGGACACACCTATTTTAGAGACAGGAAAATTGAGGCCTGGAAATGATCATGGGAACTGACAGCAGGAGGTCTCCTTGGCTAAAAATCTATGAGCTAAACCCAGAACCTGAAACGATCAGTGACTTAGTAGTCAGTTAATATGTAAAGTTAAAAGGACTACCTAGGGACTCCCCTGGCGGTCCAATGGTTAAAAATCTACCTGCCAGGCATGTAAACTGATACAGCCACTATGGAGAACAGTATGGAGATTCCTTAAAAAAAAAAAAAGCTGGGAATAAATCTACCTTATGACCCTATAATCCCACTACTGAGCATACATCCTGAGAAAACCTTAATTGAAAAAGACACATGTACTCCAGTCTTCATTGCAGCATTATTTACAATAGCTAGGACATGGAAGCAACCTAGATGTCCATCAACCAATAAAAGGATAAATAGGTTCGGTACATATATACAATGTGATATTACTCAGCCATAAAAAGGAACAAATTTCAGTCAGTTCTAATGAGGTAGATGAACCTAGGGCCTATTATACAGAGTGAAGTAAGTTCAGAAAAACAAATATCATATATTAATGCATATATATTAAATCTAAAAAGATGGTACTGAGGGACCTGAGGGCAGCAACAGAGACATAGACATAGAAATTTTAAAAAAAGAAAATTTAAATTTTTAAAAAATTTTAAAAAAAGAATCCACCTCCCAGTGCAGGGACATGAGTTTGATCCCTGGAAGATTCCGCCTGCCACGGAGCAACTGAAGCCATGTGCCACAGCTACTGAGCCTGTGCTCCAGAGACGGTGCTCCAAATCTAGAGAAGCCACTGTGATGAGAAGCCCTCACACACCAACTAGAGAGCAGTCCCTGCTCACGGCAACTAGAGAAAGCCCATGTGCTACAGTGAAGACCCTGTGCAGCCAGAAAACAAACAGAAGCCCATGTGCTCAGCACATAGCAGCCAGCTCTCCTGATAAGTCTAGAAAGTAATTCACACAACTGCCAGCTTAGTCCTTTCTGAAGGCGGCCTAAGCGGCAGGGTCATGGCTGAGCAGCTAAGAAATTAACATCACATGCTGTCCTGTGTGCGTCTCATTAGGACTAGTGTACACACACACATGCACACACTGCACCCTTTGTGGGCTTCTTGGGGACCTTGGCTATCCTTTAATGGGAAGAGTTGGTGCTAAATTGGATCTTGGCTCCACTGGCATTTTATTCTCAGTAAATAGTCCATCATGGCATATAGGTCCTCTGGGTTGAAGAAGAAAGCCCGCTAGCAAGGAGACAGGCTCCTAGTGGAGTCCAGCAGTGCCTCACTGACTCCCTCCAATCTGTCTTTCTTCTGTTTCACAGCTGTCCCCAGAGCCCACACAGCGCCTGGAGAAGTGTCTGAGGATGGACATGGCTTCTAGCCGTGGTCGTCCCGGCCCAGCAGGAGGGCTTGATAAGCTGCTCTCCAAGATCCCTTCCCACTCTGATGTTTTATGAGTCTACGATTACCTAAGATTTGTAAAACTGACACCAGGGTCTTTTACGCACGTAAAAAGAAACAGAGCTTTTAGCTCAACAATTCCACTCCTAGGAATTTATCCTAAAGAGATAATCTAACATGTGTGCAAAGCTGTAGGTATAAGAATGTTCACCACGGTGTTATTTATGGCAGCAAAACTTGGGAAAGCTCAGGATTCAGCAATAAAGGACTGGTTAACTCAGCATTTCCCAAAGTATGTTCTGTGATATAAATAGGTATGACTGGGAGAAAGGAAAAAAAGAAGGAGGAGGAGGTTGTGACGTTCCGTGGTCAGCGATTTTAAAGAAGCATCACCTTAAACAAAAGAAGAATTAAAAAGGTTTCTTTCAATCGGTATTTCATTGGACTTTTATGCCGCAGATATGAAGTACTCGATAAAAACTGTTGAATGATTGAAAATCTGTTGAATGATTGAACAGGAAGTGAATGTTTATAGGCAGCCAAAAAAACTATTGGCTTCCCTGTTTCAAAGCTACAGAACATTATACCTTCCAGTATAGGAGAATGGTCATTTATAGCACCTAACGAGATCGTAGCCTCTAGAATATGTTTATTTCTGTCTTTATTTATTTTCAGCCTTTTTTTTTTCCAGGAAAAGATTTAAAGTGGGTGAGTGGGGGGTTACACCTTATAAAGTTCCTGGAGGGCAAAAGACTTTGCCTCAGGCACTCCTTCAATGCAAAGACCCAGGCCTGGAGAACAGACAAGAAACAAAATATATTGTTCATACACCCCTCCAACAAGCCCCTTCTGTTTCCTATAAAAATGATTAGTTCAAAATGGAAATGTATATTTGTTTGGAATCCCAGATCTCAGAGTCTTCAACTAGCACCTACTGACATTGCCGCTTTTCACGGGCAGTGTGTACGTTCTAAATAAGACGAGGGATATTTATATTATTTATGACCACAAGCCTGCACTCCCAGGCTCTTCTCCAGACTCGTATTCCTGGTGAGTCAGGCTGGACCACATGTGAGGTAGAAAGACTTCTTTGTGCTCCTGACCTAAGACTGAATCTGAAAGTAAACATAATATATGGCAGAATCAAAAGTTTATAAACATCTTAACAGGCTGGAACATAAGACCCAAAGCAAAAAAAAAAGTTATTGGCCACAGTAATACTAGCTAACATTTATTGAGTGCTTTGGGTATGCCAAGCATTGTTCTAGGCAGCTTTATAAGAGTTAACTCAGAATTCTTACAGAAATCCTATGACGTGAGAATCACAGTTATCCCCTTTTACACAACTGAGAAAAACTAAAGAACAGAGAGGTGAAACAACTCACCCACGGTCACCCAGCTAGTGACAGAACTGAGGTTTAGACTAGCAGTCTTTCTACATGTGCTTAGCTAGCCCACAGTGCTCTCAAGTGAACCTAGGTTAATAATTGTTTAAACTGTCCTGTAGAAAATACAGCAAATTCACAGTACAGCTTGAGGAGTGTTATAAAGTGAACACGGCTGAATAGCCACCATTCAAATCACAAAACAGAACATTAGCCGCAGCTCAGAAGCCTGCCTATTACACTACTTCAGGTAACCATTGGTTTGACCTTTATCACCCTAAGTTAGTTTTGCCTGGTTCTGAGCTTTCTTTAAGTGGAGTTGTAAACTCTCTCTGCTTCTTTTTGTTCAATCTTTCTTCACTCGACACTATAGTCTGTGAAGTTCATCTATACTGTTGAGTGTGTAGCAGTGGTTAATTTCTCTTCTTTTTTAAAAAATATTTATCTACTTGGATTATTCAGGTCTTAGCTGTGACATGCGAGATCTTTTTTGACTGCAGCATGTGAACTTCTAGTTATAGCACGTGGGATCTAGTTTCCTGGCCAGGAATCGAACCCAGGCCCCCTGCATTCAGAGAGTAGAGTTTCAGCCACTGGACCACCAGGGAAGTCCCCTAATTTCTCTTCATTTCATTCCCAAGGAGATCAAATGTTTTTGTACAGCCTACGAGCTAAGAAGAGTCTGTATAATTTTTAATGGTTGAAAGCAAATGCTTTTAAAGGGTAGCATTTTGCAATGTGAAGATTATATGAAATTCAAATTTCACTGTCCAAAAATAAAATTCTAGAGGCACAGCCACGCTCATGCATTTGTGGGTTGTTTGTGGCCACTTTCACACTAGGACAGCAGAGATGAGTGCTTGTGTCAGAGGCAGTAAGTCCAGCAAATCCTAAAATATTTACTCTCTGACCTTTACAGACACAAGGTTCAGCGCATAGCTGCCTAGGAAGGTAGTCGTCCCCGAAGACAGAGCCTGCCAGGGCCTTGATTCTGGATGTCCCGGCTTCCAGAGCTGTAAGAAATATATGCTGTGGTTTATAAGCTGTCTGTCTGCGCTATTTCGCTGGAGCAGCCCAAACCTGGTATACAGTGTTCCAGGGTACAAATGAACTATCGTTTTTTTGTTCACTTTTTATTTTGTATTGGAGTATAGCCAGTTAAGTCGGACACAACTTAGCGACAGAACAACAACAAACATAGCCAGTTAGCAACGTTGTGATAGTTTTCCCGTCCACAGCAGAGGGACTCAGCCATACACACACATGTATCCATTCTCCCCCCCAGACTCCCCTCCCATCCAGGCTGCCATGTAACATTCAGCAGAGTTCCCTGTGCCATACAGTAGGTCCTTGTTGGTTAACCACTTTAAATACAGCAGTGTGTGCATGTCCATCCCAAACTCTCTAACTATCCCATCCCCCAGCCTTCCCCCCGACCCTGCAACCCTAAGTTCGTTCTCTGAGTCTGTAAGTCCATTTCTGTTCTGTAACTAAGTATGAATGAGCTATAATTTATTATCCATTCAATTGCTGATAGGCATTTGATTTGTTTCCAGTTGGCAGCAATAATGAATAATAAACAGTGATCTCATGTATATTCTTGCACTTACATACACATTTCTGTTGATATACCTAAATATGGAGCTGTCATTGAGTATTCATGTGTCTAAAGAGATCAAACCAGTCAACCCTAAAGGAAATCAACGTGAAATACTCATCAGAATGATTGACACTGAAGCCGAACCTTCACTACTTTGGCCACCTGATGTGAAAAGCCAACTCATTGGAAAAGACCCTGATGCTGGAAAAGATGGAGGGCGGGAGGAGAAGGGGATGACAGAGGATGAGATGGTTGGATCATTGACTCGATGGACATGAGTTTGAGCAAACTCTCAAAGATAGTGAAGAACAGGGCAGCCTGGTGTGCTGCAGCCCATGGGGTCACAAAGAGTTGGACATGACTGAGGGACTGAACAACAAGTCTTATTAGATATGATCAAACAGTTTTCCCAAGCTGGTGATCCAGTTTACACTGTCCCCAGTGACATAAGTGGTAACCTTGTTTAAGTCATGTGACTGAATATGTATGTCGCATATGTCTTATGTTTATTCCACTTCACCGATTAATGTTCCTATCTGTATATTAGAAAAACAACAGTCTTCATTACTGCAACTTTTTCATAAATCATAAAGTATAATCTTCTTGATTCTTCTTCTACCACAGCTCTTCTTATCCTTTTCTTTTCCCATATGAATTTTAGAACCAGTTTGTCAATTTCCACAAAAATTAAATCTGCTGGGGTTTTCATTGAGATGCCAGTGAATATATAAATTGAAAAGAAGATAATGTAACAAGATTGAATCGTCCAATCCATGAACATGGTATTTCCTTCCATTTACTGACAGTCATTATGTGTAGTTTCTTGTGTACAAGTCCTGAATATCTTTCTTTGGTTATTTCCTAGGTATTTGATTTTTTAAAAAATACTCTTTTGAATCACAACTCCCCATGAGTTCTCCAAACCAAAGAAACAGCCCTATTCATTGATGCCTGAGAATCTCTGAGATGTCCTTTTCAGGTTTTTTTTAAAGAAATATTTATCTATTTGGCTGTGCTGAGTCTTGGTTGTGGCCTGGGGAACCTAGTTCCCTGAATAGGGATTGAACCCAGGCCTCCTGCACGGGGAGCAGTCTCAGCCACTGGCCCACCAGGGAAGCCCCTTTTCCAGGTCTTCTGAGATGACATCCTCTTTGCTTTTCCTGCTGCTGCTAAGTCGCTTCAGTCGTGTTTGACTCAGTGCGATCCCATAGACGGCAGCCCACCAGGCTCGCCGTCCCTGGGATTCTCCAGGCAAGAACACTGGAGTGGGTTGCCATTTCCTTCTCCAATGCATGAAAGTGAAAACTGAAAGTGAAGTCACTGAGTCATGCCCAACTCTCAGCGACCCCATGGACTGCAGCCCACCAGGCTCCTCCATCCATGGGATTTTCCAGGCAAGAGTACTGGAGTGGGGTGCCATTGCCTTCTCCGCTTTGCTTTTCCTACCTTCTAGGATTTCAGTAGGAGATGTAGACTAGATTCCTGGATCAGGAAGATCCCCTGGAGAAGGAAATAGCAACCCACTCCGGTATTCTTGGCCTGTGAAATTCCATGGACAGAGGAGTCTGGCAGGGTGCAGTTCATGGGGTCTCAAAGTGTCAGACACAAAGGAGCACACACACACGCCTGAAGTCCAGGAAAAAAAAAAAAATTTCATCTGTTACTTGAAATCCTCCCAGACCTCTCCAGTCCTATGGGAATGCCCCATTGCCATCATTTGGTGGCACCTATTAACTTATCGCTGATTTACTCATTAATGATCCTCTGTTACTTGGCCTTTTCTTGGGAGTAAATTTTTTTTTTTTTTTTTTTTTTACTGCACCACAAAGCATGTAGGATCTTAGTTTCCCAACCAGGAATCAAACTCCCATTCCTTCACTGAAAGTTCAGAGTTTTAGTCACTTAATCACTGGACCATCAGGGAAATCTTCTTCTGAGCAAATTGCTAGAAAAAAATTTTTTGATGTATTCATTTATTTATTTTTGGTTGCGCTGGGTCCTCATCGCTGAGCAGGCTTTTTCTCTAGCTGCAGTGAGCAGGGACTACACTCTAGTTGAGGTGTGTGGGGCTCCTTATTTCAGTGGCCTCTCTTGCCGCAGGGCACAGTCTCTAGGGTGCCCGGGCCTCAGTAGTTGTGGCTCCTGGGCTCTGGAGTGCTGGCTCAGTAGTTGTGGCACACAGGTTCAGTTGCCCTGCGGCATGCAGGATCTTCTCAGACCAGGGATCAAACCTATGTCCCCTGCATTGGCAGGGGGAATCAACCGCTGGGCTGCCAGGGAAGTCCCGCTAGAAACCTTTTCAGTGTCAACACACAACTTCTGAAGTCTTGTCTCTCTCCAAAAGTACACATTCACTGAAGATAAATATTCATTATCTTTTACTTTTGGTGCCCCTTAAATATTCTTCCATAGTAGTGTGTTCAGAAGGAACTTAATGTTATCTTCTTCTTTGACTGAATCCTAAATTAATTTTCCTGCACATAGTTTAGCTGGAGATTGATATGAAATGGTTAGCTATTTCCTATTTTTTCTATAATTGGCTCATATATCATACACACAGTAATTCATGGATTTAAACTTGTCTTGTGCTTTAAAGCTCAACTCTTCAGTGAATTAAGACAAACATTTTTTTTGTTTTTCTTTTTGATGAAAGAGGTAGGCAGCTTTTTCAAAAAGAGATTTGAGGGGGAAAAGAAACCATTTTATCATTTAGCCTATTTTTTTTAAGTCCCATTGAATGACGCCATGAAATTATGGAAGATGCAAATCTGTTACCCATAATTTGAAGTTGTTGACATGCAGGACGGCCCTGTGTGGGTTCAGAAATCATTTTTCAGAATGCCAGGCAGCAATTTTTGGCTCATAAACAGCAGCGGTGGCCTGTGTGACCCAAATAATTTGTTTCTTCAACTGGGAAATCCTTAGATGTAGCCAGGCAAGTTTAGAAAATAGAAAAGCAGAAATACAGAGAGAAGGGATTGGATTGGGATTGGATTCTGTTTTACTCCCATACTGACTTCCATAAACTGGGATCAGGCCAAATGATGGGGGAATAAAAATTAGAAAGATTGAGTTTTTGACAAAGGGGATTTTTGTGGAGAGTCTATACACAGATCACTTGGGGCTTATGTTTTGTTTAAAAAAAAAATCACATCACAACAACCAGCCCGATCTCTCAAAATGTTCCCAGCAGCTGGCAACTAGAGATAAGGCGGAGGTATTTCACAGTCTAATACTAATCATATTTGAGCACTTCAAGTAAGATTGGACCATCTATTTTTTCCTTCATACTGTTTATTTTTAAGTTCAAAGCAAGGACTTGTTATATATATGAAAGATCCTCTTGAATCTAAAATATGAAACAGAGGGAGAGAGAAGTGGGGATGCAGCATGAAGGGGGGAGGGCAGGAATGAGAGAAAAGACTTGTCTCCTTCCAGCAGAACCGAGTCATTAATGTTGGAACGCTTATAAAACTCCAGGCTGCCCCAGCTGATACCCACATGAGGATGGAGGCTGCTACTGGGGCTGCCAAACCTCTGGGATCAAAGGGTGGAGTTCAAAGAGCAGCAGTGTCCTGGGATGTTCTAGGATGTCACAGAGAGGAGGATCCGAGGGGGAGGAGACCCATTCTGAATCAAGATGAGCAGCTTTATTCCTCTGCCAGCCCTGCAGATCCATGCTCCCCACAATCAACCGTCCTGTAATTCTACACACTCGATGCTTCATTTACTTGGACCATGATTGAGAGGGAAAAAAAAAACTGCTGTCTATGCCAAAAAGTCTCATTATGAACTCCCTTTACACGAAACCATCCCTTCCCCGTCTTGTCCATGCTACAGGTCTCATATGTTTTCCTTCATGTATATTAATCCAGGTGTGAGTCAATGGCTTCAGGCTAAAAAAAATTTTTTTGAAGCCCATCATTAAATTAGGTCAACCTTGGGACTTCACTGGTGGTTCAGTGGCTAAGACTCCATACTCCCAATGCTGGGGGCCCTGATTCAATCATTAGTCAGGGAACTAGATCCCACATGCTGCGACTAAGACCCGGCACAGCCAAAAAACAGGTCAACCTGGAGATAGCCTGCTACTGGCCATCTTTAAAGCTGCTTCATCCCACTATCCTAGCTTTTTGTTCCAAATTATCTCATGACATCCTATAATTCCCCAATCCCGAATCATATGGGATCAAAATGGGAAAACCCTCTTCTGCTAATCCCATTCACTGTCACAGAGATAAGACATCACACCTCTGTAACGGTTGTCAATTGTGTTCCCTTTAAGACCTAAAATGCTTACACTTCTGTCTCTGCTGGTTGACCTCCTGGTGTTAATCAAGAGCAGCACAGACTGTTGCCTTCTCAGGGAAAATTCCTCTAAAATTCCTAGAAAGAAAAATCTTTCTCTGTTATGCTGTCTTAGCCTTCTCCGTACAGCATAATTGTGATACTTGACCAATAATCAAATATTTAAAAATCAATTCAGTGGTCACTCCTACCAGGTAGTGAGCACAATGGAAGGAAAAATTATTTCAGTAATACTACTGTATCCATAATCTCTAGTTGTGGCTGATACACAATGGATATGCAGTAAAATATTGAATGAATAGATGGGTAGATGGAAGGATGGATGGATGGATGAATGGATGGATGGCTGGATGGATGGGTAGACAGATGGGTGGCCAGATATATGGAAGGATGGATGGATAGGTGGATGGAAGGATGGATGGATGGATGGGTGGGTGGAAGGAAGGATGGATGGCCAAATATATGGAAGGATGATGGATGGATGGTTGCTTAGATGGAGCTAGAGGAAGATTGGTGCATCGATCTTCTATTGTTGAGTAATAAAGTCTGATTCCAGTTTTTGATATTGGACTGCTGGCAGGATGTAAGCATCACCCCACATGATTCTCTTTCTGCCCCACATCTGGGAAAGCGGATAAGAATTGGTATTAACGGGACAGGAAATTCACCCTGTCCTCTCTTCCTGCTGCTGCTGCTGCTAAGTCACTTCAGTTGTGTCCGACTCTGTGCGACCCCGTAGACAGCAGCCCACCAGGCTCCCCCGTCCCTGGGATTCTCCAGACAAGAACACTGGAGTCAGTTGCCATTTCCTTTTCCAACACATGAAAGTGAAAAGTGAAAGTGACTGACTCTGCGACGCCATGGACTGCAGCCTACCAGGCTCTTCTGTCCATGGGATTTTCCAGGCAAGAGTACTGGAGTGGGCTGCCATTGCCTTCTCCGTCCCCACTTCCTACCCACCACAAAACCTCCACCCAGCCTGCTTTTCCCACTTTCTCAAACTGTTTTGGGACCTGCGTGGGACCCACCCTGAAAGCACGTCCTTTTGTTGTTTGTGTGGCATCCTCAGTCTCAACGTCTGAACCGAATTTGGGGAGGGGGTCCACCTGTCCCAGAAGGACGGCTATAGCAGGCTATGACAAACTACTGCAGACTTAGTGACGCAGCTCGGAATAGCATCCACAGCCCATGAGGAGGAACTAAAGGCCTTTGACCTTGTTTAATGACTTTATTATTATTGGGTTGGCCAAAGAGTTCATTTGGGTTTTCAGTAAGATCTTATGGAAAACCCAAATGAACATTTTGGCCAACCCAATATTTTGTCCTGCTTGACTGCTTTTCTCTGCCTTTGTATGTTTTTTTCATTTCTCTGATTAGATTTATTCTTTGGCAAGGGCAGGCAGAGGACATGTGGGGTGGGCGGGGAGGGAGATCTGTTTTGGGAAGGCCCACAGGGCTCTGCTCCATGGCAGAAACCTGCTGCTGAGTGAGATTCTGGGAGGACAGGGGTGGGTAGAGAAACGGAAGAACTGAGCAAATTCAAGGTTAATATCTCATTATTTCTACATAGAGGTGGTAGAACCTTTCAGTTCCTCATTTTGTCCCCAGTCTTTTCCCAGAGAAAGCTATATTTATCTTTGTTTTGCCCCAGTAAGTAGCATGAATATGAATATTGAACAGGGCACAATGGTTTTCCTTGTCTATTCTCCTGACCTCATTAAACCATCCAAGATTTTTAAGCTATAAAAAATGATACAAAGATTAAGTCATCACAATTATTACCATTATTATCATTATCATTATTAGAGCAGAACGTAATAGAGTAGAGGAAACTTTGGACCACGCATCAAGAAGCCAAGCGCACCCATAATTAACTGGGCGATTTGGGGCATATCAGCTGGCCTCTCTCTGCCCAGAGTTCTCCATCGCCAAGAGGGGAGTTAGGTCACATGATTTCTTACGGTCTCCCTTAGCTCCAAAATGTTCATTATTTTCGGCATATTTGGTAGCTCATCTAAAATGCTGGTTCTGGATCTTGCGGTCTGAATGCATGTGCTGACCAGTCTATTTTTAGCATGGGTGATCTTTTTGATGTGTTGGCCTCAGCAGAAGCACGTGTTAGCAGCAGTTGCTGTACCCTGGGCCCAGCTGCCTGATTAAAAGAGTACAGCAAGCATGTGGAGATCTCCATAAGCACTGTGGTACTGCACAGAACGCTCATGTTCACAAAGTCAGGCATGGTCATTCCCAAAGAATATTCCTAGAGATACCAGCATCACTTGAAAAGAAGGGAAGCTCAGGGCTCCCCTGGTGGTGCAATGGCAAAGAACCCGCCTGCCAATGCAGGAAACACACAGGTTCGATCCTTGATCCAGGAAGATCCCACATGCCGCAGAGTAGGTAAGCCTGGGCACCACAACTATTGACCCCACATGCCCTAGAGCTGGCAGCCGCAACTAGAGAGTAGCCCCCACTTGCTGCAACTAGAGAACAGCCCATGCAGCAAGAAAGACCCAGCACAGCCAAAAATAAATACAATTTGAAAAAGAAAAAAAGGGGGAGCTCGGGTTTGAGTTCTGCTCCCACTGGCACCACTTAGAATGTATGGAATGATGGTGCCACGTCCATTTTCCTTCATCTCATTCACTCTCTCAATAGCCCTGGGTGTGTTTATAAACTTTTACACGCCACAGAGATGAATGAGAGGAGCGGGTGGTGGAGGAGGGGGAGGAAGGAGAAATCAGCCTGCCAGCTTCCACTGTTCCCTGCCCACAACCATCTGACCCACTGTTTGAGCCCACCCAGTGTTTCTATTATGCTGTGCTAGGTCGCTTCAGTCGTGTCCATCTCTTTGCGACCCTATGGACCATTGTCTGCCAGGCTCCTCTGTCGATGGGGAGTCTCCAGGCAGGAATACTGGAGTGGGTTGCCATGCCCTCCTCCAGGGTGTCTTCCCAACCCAGGGACTGAACCCGCTTCTCTTACATCTCCTGCATTGGCAGGCAGGTTCTCCACCACCTGTGACATCTGATGAGTGAGCTTTCTACTGTGTTATCCACGAGTTTAACAAGCCTAAATTCCCCTGAAAACTTGGCTTAAGTGAAAATGTCCCACGGGGTAGAGCCCTGCATGTCATCATTGGAGACGATTTCCCAGCTTGAGGCTGATCTTCGTTTTTCATCTTTCAGACCCAGATACTCAACAAGGTGCAACTCTTCCTTAATATTTTGTCGTTCAAGTTGCTGTTTTCTGTGTATATGGAGACACTAGGAAAGCACAGTTCTAATACCTTAACTCAAATTCAGTGAACTACTTAAGCAGAAATTGGGAGGTAGGGGGAAGGGTGTGTGTGTGTGTGTGTGTGTGTGTGTGTGTGTGTGCACGCTCACGCACGCTCCGTCCTGACTCTGCAACACCATGGACTGTAGCTTATCAGGCTTCTCTGTCCATAGAATTTTCCAGGCAAGAAGGGTGAAGGTAGTTAAGAGGCATGAATGTTCACTTAGAAGTTCTGGGGATGTCATGTACAACATTATGACTGTAGCTAATAATACTATATTGTATATTTGAAAGGTGCTAAGAGAGTAGATCTTAAAAGTTCTCATCCAAGGAAGAAAATTGGTAGCTATGTGAAGTGATGAGCAGTAACTAAGCTTATTGTGGTAATCATTTTGCAATATATACCTGTATCTAATCATCACATTGTAAATGTTAAACTTATAGAAAGTTATATGTCAATTATATCAGTAAAACTGGAGTTGAGGGAGAGAAGCCAGAACAACAATAACAAAAATGCAAATATACAAAATAAAAGATGCTCTAGGATTGTTGTACTTCCTTGATAGATCCAGTCTAGCAATCCCATCAAAAAATGAAGGGGTCCAGGACTTCCCTCGTGGCCCAGTGGCTAAGATTCTGTGATACCAATGAAAGGGTTTCAGGTTCCATCTCTAGTCAGAGAACTAATTCCCGCATGCAGCTAAAACCTGGCACAGCCAAATAAATAATCAGTTCATTTCAGTCACAGCATGCCAGGCTTCCCTGTCCACTGCCAACTCCCGGAGCTTGCTCAAACTCCTGTCCATCAAGTCAGTGATGCCATCCAACCATCTCATCCTCTGTCGTCCCCTTCTCCTCCTGCCTTCAATCTTTCCCAGCATCAGGGTCTTTCCCATGCAGTTAGTTATTCGCATCAGGTAGCGAAAGTATTAGAGTTTCAGCTTCAGCATCAGTCCTTCCAATGATTATTCAGGGTTGATTTCCTTTAGGATTGACTGGTTGGATCTCTTTGCAGTCCAAGGGACTCTCAAGAATCTTCTCCAACACCACAGTTCAAAAGCATCAATTCTTCAGCGCTCAGCTTTCTGTATTTTTAAAAATCCATGGGGTCGCAAAGAGTCAGACATGACTGAGCGACTGAACAACAACAGCAATTTTAAAAATGAATGGGTCCATTCTGGTACCACATGCATAACAAACAACTTTATCTGTATTTTATTGTATTTTATCTGCATGGTCATTTCTGTCTCTAAGTGCTCCCAATGCCATCAAAAGTCAGGCAGGCAGGTCTGATCAAAAGCCAGACAATGGGTTGGGTTAACAGCCTGGCCTCAGGCATTTTTAGGCACTGACTGTGGTCTGGTTCACAGGAATAGTCTCAGTGGTTCCAGTCGTGTCCGACTTTTCGTGATCCCAAGGACTATAGCTCACCAGGCTCCTCCGTCCATGGAGAATACTGAAGCGGGTTGTCATTTCCTACTCCAGGGGATCTTCCCGACCCAGGGATCGAACCCAGGTCTCCTGTGTCTCTTGCATTGACAGGTGTGATCTTTACCACTAGCACCTCCCCGGAAGCCATAGGAATAGTTAGAGTTGAAAGTCTCTCTTGATAATCTGAGTACCGGTCTCTCTCCAGTTTCCTCCTTTCCACCCAGTTCTCTCAATACCTCAGTGTGCCCTGGTAGCAGTTCTGATCCAATAATGTTTAGGAATTTGCGGAGAATAAGCTACAGTTTCAGAACAGGATCAACCGTAAACCCTTACTAGGCACTGAATCAGGAAATATATATAAAAGAACCGAGGGTTAAGCTATTCAACCTAGAGATGGGGAAGATGGCAGTGGAATTTCTAAGAGATTTATTTGGTATGAAATGCTTTGCACAGATGTAAACATTGATCAAATTCACATGTTAATGATCTGACTGGCCACTTCTGTTTTCATCTTCTCAAGACGCCTCTGGTTCCAGGCCAGGAGGCCAATTGCCTGCAGCTTGGCACGGGAGAAGCCTCGCTCCTAGGACAGCCCTGGGTGTAGCTGGCTTCTTGATGATGTTAACCAGAGCTGGCTTCTGGGATCTTAGAGGATCAAAAGGAATTTTTAAAAATTGCACATGAGCCCAGAAGAAAGTCCATAAAATCACTTCCTTGTGTCTGTGGGTTCCACCCAGTAATAGCCTGCCAAACCCAAATACCTGAGAAGGAAACAGGATGGAGGGAGAGAAAGAGGAGAGGTTGACTGCAGAGGGCAATGAAGCAAACCCCAAATTCGTCAGCAGACAATAGAGGCCAACGGGGACACGTCCTTCCTGTGTGTACCGTTTATGCACGACTTTAGGGAGAAATTTGAATCATCTTCTTCTGCCTCTAGCTAATGCTCCTCATCAGTGTTTTAAGAAATCCAGCCAGCCTAGAAAACTGCTGCTGAATGAGGTCTAGGAGAAGAAAGTGATAAGGACAGAAAGAGGAGTGGAGACACTGAGCTAATCCAAAGACGATGAACATCTCCCCAAAGCAGTAGATTCCTTCTGTTCCTCATTTTGTCCCCAGACCTTTCCCATTATTTTGCTTTGCCCTGGCATATCTCTTGACTCGGAATATTAACAAGGCACAATTTGTTTGCCTTCTGCTGACCTTATTAAACCATATAAGATAAGCTCTAATTTTGCAGTCTTCAAATTGAAGTTAATCACGAAATCCACCTCCTTTCAGTTCAAGTTCACTGCAAAACAGACCGTTCGGCAGGTTGAGCAGTCAGCTACAGTGTGCTTGTGTGCATTTGCACAAGCTGTGCCCGCAGTTTGGCTGCTTTTCTCCCTTACCCACCTAGTCTCATGACTCACCCAGTCCCGACTCCCACCCACCCGCTCTGTAGCTCTGTCTCCTTCCCACCCCACAGCAAGTGGGCAACCCTGGCCTCCCTGCACGAACACTTCTCTACAGTCTCATTAGTAGTTGTCTTTCTGCTGGTGTGACGTCCTTTGCTGTTGTTCAGTCGCTCAGTCGTGTCCAACTCTTTGTGACCCCCATGGACTACAGCATACCAGGCCCTCCTGTCCTCCACTATCTCCTGGAGTTTCTCCAAACTCCTGTCCATTGAGTCGGCGATGCCATCCAACTGTCTCATCCTCTGTTGCCCCCTTCTCCTCCAGCCCTCAAACTTTCCCATCCTCAGGGTCTTTTCCAATGAGTCAGTTCTTCGCATCAGGTGGCCAAAGTATTGGAGCTTCAGCTTCGGCATCAGTCCTTCCAGTGGATATTCCGTGATGTCCTTATCCATCTGGATTCCTCAACTACGAGTGACTCAATGGCAAAATTCTCCTCTTACTCATCCTTTTTATTATTAGCATCAGCAAATGAGTAAGCTTTCATCAGAAGAAAGCCAGTCTGCCCCATGTGTTTTTTAAATTTTCAGACATACCCCATGGCATATGGGGTCTTAGTTCCCCCACCAGGGACCAAACCTGTGCCCTCTGGGTTGGAAGGCAGAGTCTTAACCACTGCACCTCGAGGGAAGTCCCAGCTAGCCCCATTCTTTATCTCATTATGAATCTTGCCCCTCATCTTTTGCTCTCAGTGAGGACAGTCCATACATAATGGATAGGAAAGATCACGGGTAATGGTCACCATACCATCATCTGTGCATGCGTGTGGTTCTATAGGTGGTCTGTACACGGGGCACAGGTGCGCTTACCTTCCATCGTCTGTTTATTTATTTGTTTCTTCCCTCATCATCCGATAAGTCATACTCAGTTCAAAATGACTATAGTAAGTACTGAGGCATGTTAAGTGAGAGTTTTGGTGCATGCTCAACGAATGATTGTTGAATAAATTAACTGAATGATGGAAGGAATGAATAAAAGCAATTGTATTAGGGGCAAGTTTGGAAGATGTTGGAGCCATTTCCTGCCTTTGTCTTTATGGCATGTGTGCTGGATGGGGCACAAATGCCGAATAAATGTTAGTCATCATCACCATCATCATCAACATTGTCATCAGCAGTGCCTGGTGTTTCTATTTAGCAACGAACCTCTTCCCATTAAAGCCTGATGTCCAGCATTACAGTTAGTAGTCAGGGTTCTGGGAGCTCCAGCCAACTGCAATCAGACAAGCAGTAATAGCCTGCATGTGCCAGGTACTATGCTGTGTTGCCTTATGGACAATATTTCATTTAATCCTCAGAAGATCCCTATAAAGTAGGTATCATTATCCCTTTTTACAACTGAGGAAACATTCTCAGAAACTGGGTAAAAGGCAGAAGGTTTGAGTTAGTAGGCAGTGCAATAGGAATTTACCCAGGTCTGTCGGTCTGAAACAGTGATGCTTCTTCTTTTTTAAGTACTATACTATATTGATCTAGAATAAGACAAAAAATTCAAAATTCTAAATATTGACAAATATTTCTTGCAAATATAATGATCATCTCTTTGCCAAGCCCAAGATATCCAATCTAAAAATGATTGCAATATTGCAAAATATAATGGAATTGAAAGACCTCTCTCCCTTCCTCCTCATTCCCTTTGGTAACCATAGCTTATTTTCTATGTGTGTGAATCTATTTCTGTTTTGTAAACAAGTTCATTTGTATTATTTTTTTTAGATTCAACATATAAGTAATAACATATGATATTTGAAAAAAAATAAAGGTCTCATTCAAAACAACCATTTTTGGAAAAATTAAAACATTACATCATGTGCCCCAGTCCAGGAAATTTGCTTTCTAGCATGGCTCCCAGTCCAATCCACCCTTATTTTCCAGCACCACTCCAGAAACTAGGGCCAAGTTTTTGGCAAGGTGGGAGTGAAATTTATAAGCAATGTTCAAGGCTGGGAGAAAGAAAACAACTAATAAACTTCAAAAAGTGACATACAAGAATGAGAATAAATGAAAAGATATACCATATTCCTAGAGGAGAAGACTCAATACTGATAAAAAGTCAAATTTTCACAAATTTAGTTTTATATAAACAATGCCAATAAAAAACTGACAGGACTATTGTCCGACATTTCACAAAATAGCTTCAACATTCATATTGGAGAACATACGGACTAGAAAAGCCAAAAAAGAAAAGCTACAAGAAGGATTTACCACACAAATATTAACATGTAATATATAGCATAATAATTAAATCAATATGTTATTTGTACCAATTTAGAAAGAGGAATAGAACAGAATAGGAAACAGAACAGCAGAGCCAAATACGTATATAAATGTAATATTTTATAAAGGTGAAATTTAAAATCAGTTAAGGAAAATAATAATTCAATAAGTGGTTTGAGTGGCTAGCCATTTAGAAAGTAAATGTAAATATCAAACTCACATTACGCCCTAAATAAATTCCAGATGTACTAAAGTTTTAGGGATTTTTAAAAGGTAAACTATAAAATATAGCAAATATTTATATATAATTTTTAGCAGGGTATATCTAAGTGTCTTATCAAAAGTAGAAATCTAAGAAAAAAACTGAGAGATTTGACTAAATGCAGTTTTATAATATTTGTAAGAGAAAGGAAAAGAACGGACAAACGAACAACAAATCAAAGCAAGCCTTTGGTAAGTAAATGGTACGAGGTAAGTTCTACGGTAAGAGACTTAATCCCTCCACATAAAAAGATCCTGTATGAATCAATTAGAAAGGTAAAAATATTTCAATTAAAAGCTCAGCAAGGAGACCCTGGCAGTCTACTGGTTAAAACTCTGTGCTTCCAACGTAGGGCTCAAGAGTTCAATCCCTTATTGGGGAGCTAAGATCCTGCATGCTGTGTGATGCAGCTAAAAAAAAAGCTCAGCAAAAGCAGGTCACAAAAGAAATGCAGGTGGTTTTAAACCCAAATAAACACTAGAAATCCAAGAACTGCAAAGCAAAGCACCTTTGAGATATTGCGGCTTTGATTTAAAAAAATTATTATCGAAGTGGCAATAATTTTTTAAATTATTGATTAGATTAGAGTAAGAAGTGCTTTTGAATCCTGCTCGGGAGGAGTATAAATTTATGCTGTCTTTACTGGGGCTTCCCTGGTAAAGTGCCTACAATTCATGAAATGCAGGTTCAGTCCCTGGGTTGAAAAGATCCCCTGGAGAAGGGACTGGCTACCCACTCCAATATTCTTGCCTGGAGAATTCCATGAGCTGATAGCTCAGACAGTAAAGAATCTGCCTGCGATACGGGAGACGTGGATTCAGTCCCTGGGTTGGGAAGATCCCCTGGAGAAGGGAATGTCAACCCACTCCAGTATTCTTGCCTGGAGAATTCCTGGCAGGCTACAGTCCATGGGGTCTGAGTGACTAACACCTTCACACAGAAAATGACCTAAAAACCCTGCAGTCTGCTTTGGAAGAAAAAGTAAGAAAGTAACCACACAGAGCAATCAACATTTAGCATTTTGTAAGTTTATTCAATCACAGGGGAAAACCGGAAATGATTTGAATTTTGAACATTAGAGAAATGGTTTAAAAAGTGACTCAGTAGGGACATCTCTGGTGGACCATTGGCTAAGACTCTGCACTCCAAATGTAGGGAGCCCAGGTTACATCCTTGATCAGGGAACTAGATCCCACATGCCATAACTAAGAACCTGGGGAAGCCAAATAAATAAACTTTTGTAAAGAGTGGTTGAATGTGGATACAAAGGAATACTATGCAGTTGTGGAAAAGGCTTAATGTACACTCATATTTTGTGATAAGAAAGACATTCAGTCAGTGAGAAAAGCTCACAGGACTGTATATATGAGCAGTGCCATCCAGCAGAGTTTTCTGTGTGGATGGAAATGTTCTTTATCTGTACTTTTTAATGACTATATGGGGCTTTTGAGTATTTGAAATGCAGCCAGTGTAACTGAGAAACTGAGTTTTTGTTTTTATTTAACTAATTCTAATTTGAGTGGCCACATGCGGCTATTAGCTGCCATAATGGACGGTCAGATCTATAGTGTGATCGATCATATTTTTATCTACATGTACCATTTTGCTGGTAGCTCAGATGGTAAAGAATCTGCCTGTAATACAGGAGATGTGGGTTCAATCCCTGGGTTGGGAAGATTCCCTGGAGAAGACAATGTCAACCCACTCCAGTATTCTTGCCTGGAGAATTCCATGGACAGAGGAGCCTGGTAAACTAAGTAAATGGGATCGAAGACAGTTGGACATGACTGAGCAATTATCACTTTCACTTTTTACATCATTTTGAAGTACTTGTGATTAGTCATGTCCAACTCTTTGCAACACTTTGGACTATAGTCCGCCGGGCTCCTTTGTCCATGGGATTTTTCAGGCAAGAATACTGGAGTGGGTTGCCATTTCCTCCTCCAGGGGAACTTACAGACCCAGAATCAACCTGTCTCCTGATTTTCCTGCCTTGCAGGTGGATTCTTTACCCACTGAGCCATGGGGGTTAGTGCAGTAATAATACCAGAAAGATGTCCACCAAAATATAAGCCAAGGTTATCCCCGAAGACTGGGACTGTGGGTGTTTTATTTGTTTAAATATAATTAACTTTGCTTTAATATGGGGATGAGAAGAGTTATATCCCAAATAGGAGTACAAGGTGCTAGGAAATGCTTTGAAAACACTTTTCTGTGCAAAGAGTGGTGAAAACCCTAGGTCTACCTCATGGGTCCCCCATGGGTTTGCCTGGCCACCCAGGCTAAGTCATATTTCACTGGAGCTCCCAGTTTTTTCCCCAAAGACCATTCTAGATGTCACTGCTCCATATCCTGACACACCAAGGATCACTTCCCCAGCGTCATGGCCCTGGGCTTTGGTCAATGTTACTTGCTTAACAGTTTTCTTAACTGATGGGCAGAGAGAAAGGCAAACTAGTGTGAGTGACGGGGCGGGAGGCCTGGTTTTAATAGAAGTTGTGGGATCAGCCGTGCATGCTTCCACTCAGCACTTCTTATCTCATCCACTGTCAGAGCTTTTCATCACATCACAGGCCTCGATCCTGCGAGATTTGCTTCTCATTATGGTCCCCAGCCCCATTCTCCATCCCAGGAGGCAGGCCCAGGCATGCCTCCAGAATGAAAGATAACCCAAGCTGCTGGTATGGTGGGAGGACTAATTCTCCCACTACAGGCTCTTCGATACACTTAGGAACCCGTCTGGTGCTGAAGGAAGTATCACTGGGTAGTTCTGCCAGATGCCCATGCCGTGGGCTCCTATAGAACTTTAATTTTTTTTAATATTCATTTATTTATTTGGCTGCATCGGGTCTTAGTTGCACCATCCAGGATCTGTCGTTGCAGCACATGGACTCTCTAGTTGGGGCTTAGTTGCTCCTCAGCATGTGGCATCTTAGTTCCCTGGAAGAGATTGAATCCATGTATCCTGCACCACAAGGAGGATTCTTAACCACTAGACCACCAGGGAGGTCCCTTCTCCAGAACTCTTGACAGCCATCACAGGATACTCGTTTTGTCTTCATGTCTCTGCTGCCCCCCAACACTAGCATTGAACAATTAGGCATAACTATAACCTCCCTCCCCTCTCCTAACTGTTTCATTTACAGTCACGGTACCCTCCTCTGCTGAGTCCAACAAGGCCTCAGCATCCTTCTCGACAGAGGAGAGTCTTCAGCCATTACACCAAAACAAAGCCATTCGACCCCCTCCACCAAGTGAAAGTTTGTTGTATGATTGTTCAGCAATAGTAGAGCCCCTGTGGAAGCCAGAGTCTATATTTTTGTGTGTACGCATGCTCAGTTGCTCAGTTGTATCAACTCTTTGTGACCCCATGGACTGCTGCCCACCAGGCTCCTCTGTCCATGGCATTTTCCAGGCAGGAATACTGGAGTCAGTTGCCATGTCCTACTCTAGGGGATCTTCCCATCCAGTGATCAAATCCTCATCTCCTGTGTCTCCCGCATCGACAGGCAGATTCTTTACCACTGTGCCACCTGGAAAACCCATATTTTGGGGTATTTGAGAGAAAAGAGTAATTTGCTATTGCGTTATATTTATAGCATGCCATAGGTTTATAAGGCACCCTCGTGCGCATCTCTTATTGCTGTTGTTCAATTGCTAAGTCATGTCTGACTCTTTGGAACCCCATGGACTGTGGCAAACCAGGCTTACCTGTCCTTCACCATCTCCCAGAGCTTGCTCAAACTCATGTCCGTTAAGTCAGTGATGCCATCCAACCTTCTCATTCTCTTTTGTCCCCTTCTTGTCCTGCTTTCAGTCTTTCCCAGCATCAGGGTCTTTTCAGTGAGTCAGCTCTTCACATCATTTGGCCAAAGTATTGGAGCTTAAGCAAAAGTCCTTCCAATGATTATTCAGGGTTGATTTCCTTTAGGAGTGAATGGTTTGATCTCCTTGCTGTCCAAGACTCTTAAGAATCTTCTCCAGCACTCCAGTCTTTGATGTTTGAAAGCATCAATTATTTGGCACTCACCGTTCTTTCGGATAAGGGAATGGCAACCCACTCCAGTACTCTTGCCTGGCAAATCCCATGAATGGAGGAGCCTGGAAGGCTGCAGTCCATGGGGTCGCTAGGAGTCGGACACAAATGAGTGACTTCACTTTCACTTTTCACTTTCATGCATTGGAGAAGGAAATGGCAACCCACTCCAGTATTCTTGACTGGAGAATCCCAGGGACGGGGGAGCCTGGTGGGCTGCCGTCTATGGGGTCGCACAGAGTCAGACACAACTGAAGTGACTTAGCAGCAGCAGCAGCAGCACCCTTCTTTATGGTCCAACTCTCACGTCCTACATGACTACTGGAAAAGCCATAGCTTTAACTGTATGCAGATTGCTAGGCTGGTACATTTTGTCTAGATCGTGTTACTCTAAACACAGGGTTCTCTCTGCAACATTGTGCTGTAGCTCCACTCAGACGGCAGAAGGAAAGTCCCCAAGATCCCCAGGGCTGTCCACATCCAAGAGTAAACCAGAGGAGTGGTGAGGAGTTGGTTAGCCTCTAGTGCTGGGTTCACAGTTTTCCTTCACCACTTTCTAGTTGTGTGAACCCGGGAAATTCTTTACCTTCTGTAAGCTTCAGTTACCGTAGCTGCAGAAAATGAATAATCACATTATCTCCCTCACAGAGTTGTTGTGGAAGCAAAATCACATTTAGCACACTGCTGGGCATACAGTGGGCTTCCCAGGTGGCACTAGAACCCACCTGCCAGTGCAGGAGGCATGAGATGTGGGTTTGATCGCTGGGTTGGGAAGATCCCCTGGAGAAGGGAATGACAACCCACTCCAGAATTCTTGCCCGGAGAATCCCATGGACAAAGGATCTTGGTGAGCTACAGTCCATGGGGTCACAAAGAGTCACACATGACTGGAGTGACTTAGCATGCATGCATGCACGCAGGAAAGCTCTATCACCAGTCCAATTTGAGAGCAACCCCTGGAACATGACCTGCCTTCCAGCCAAAGAAGATGATCTTTGCATCTGGAATCACCAAGTATATTCCATAGAAGACTGAGAAACCACCCAGAAGAGAAGGACTGGGATTCGATCCTGGATCAAGAAGAAGGTCACTTCTTAGATTGGAGTCATCTTTCAGGTTCATGATGACATGATTGGGTCTGCCTTGTGACCTTGGGGAGATCAAGCCTGGGACCCCAGGGGTAAAAGGAGACGTTTAGAGGTGTGTGTGATATGCAGGCACCACCCGGGGAAAGGGGCTCTTGGGTTATTGTCAGCTCTCACTGGATGAGCACAACGAACCATTGCTTCCTCTCTAGGCTCCTGCATCACAACAGGAAGATGAACCTTCTCCCAGAAAATCTGACATTTGACAGTATGCCACCCCATACCCACCAGTGGTCACTGCGATCGTATGGTTAGCCAAAATATTTTTGCTCCAGAGGGAGTTGGGCTGGCTGGAGAGTGGGAAAAAAAAGTGGGAGCTCTTTAACCTTTTAATATTATAATGATGAAGTTCCTAGTAACACTTTGTGGTACAAAGTAGAGATTATTTATTTATTGACACTAGTTCTTGTCTGACTACATCCTCTCTCTCTCTTTTTTTCCTTACCACGTGGTATACGGGATCTTAGTTCCCCAACCAGGGATGGAACCAGTGCCCCCTGCAGTGGAAGCACGAAGTCTTAACCACTGGACTGCCAGGGAATTCCCATATTCTCCATTCTTTCTACATTGGCTGAGAGTAATTTCTTTCTGGGAGAGGCAATTCACCACTTCCCAGGCTCAGCATTCCTGCATGCTCTAACTCTGTCTACCTAAAAAGCAGCATCCTGACCACTCTCTGCCTGGTAATCCATTTCTCAAGGTTGTGTTTGCAACAGGCAAGCTTGAGCAATGAAGTACCAATCCCTCCTGGCCAGAGAGCGACTGTGCTTACCACTCACACCAAGCTCAGGGTTCCTCTTCTTTTATGCAACCCACTGGGTATGAAGGCATCCTTCTAGGTTCATCAGTGTGACCCTCCCATGGGACTAGGGAGCCAGGGGAATGGACATGACGGGAAGCTCATACTGCTTGCTATACTATGGTTAAGACCTTTGTCTCTGACCCAAGAATCTCGTGTCTCCTGCCAACATCCATGAACTAATAATGGGTTTGCCTAAGAGCCTACAAGTAGGATAGACTCCCAGATTCTTTATAGTTCTTGGCACTTATATATTAACAAAATTTAGCATTTTGTTGTGTTATGTCCTGTATGGTTTGCTAACTGGAGGATATTGTAGTAGACAGGATTACCATGGTGCCTCCAAGACCACAGCCTCTTCTAAGTGGAACTGTGTTATGAAGATGCAGCTTGATACAGGCCAGCTGACTATTCCCGTGTGTGTGTGTGTGTGTGTGTGTGTGTGTGTGTGTGCGAGGGTTGCCATTTGCTCCTCCAGAGGATCTTTCCGACCCAGGGATTGAACCCAATTCTCCTGCACTGGCAGGCAGATTCTTTACCACTGAGCCACCTGGGAAGCCCCATTTCTCTATTATATCCCATTTTTTGGACCATGTCACCTTAAAAAATGGACACAACCCATCCAAAAAGTAGCAGCCTATGACACATTCCTCAAAGCCACAGTCACATTCACTGACTCTTTTTCCACATTCTCATTTTCCTTCTTTCCAAGCTTCTGTCCTACATTTCGCATCAAATATGACAAACCACATCAGCACAACCCAATCCAAACCACACGTCACTCTAGGGCAAATTAATAACAGCCTCAAGTAAAATAATAGTAGCATTGAGCAGGGAGTTACATTTAAAATGAGCTTAAGTCATTCCGATGGAGAAAGTCAGTAAACCATCATGCGAAATCAAACCCAGCAGTCTGAGAGGAATCGGAGCAAATGATTTTAAGGGCATTTTCTCAGAAACGTGGACAAGCCTTCCCAGTCAAGCATAGCCCGCCCTAGTCCATAATGCAGGTAGCATCTGTTGAACATGAAATTCCCTTCCAGTCCCCATGTTAACATTTCAGGGTTGATACCAACCACAGTTTGTAACCAGCGCGGTTCAAGATTTCCATTGTTTCCAGGCGGCTCAGCCCTCACTGGATGAGTCATTTTCAAGGGATGGGATGCATGCTTATCTCAACGTTTCCGAAGCTGTAAACTTCTTCATGATGTCCATTTACTCCTCCAAATGAGCTGTTTGAAGGCTGGACTGATTGTAGAGGCAAATCAACTTTGAATGGGCTGCAGCATAATTACAAAACAAAAACAGTTACACACGTTCGACTCCTCCACATATTGAGGAGGAGTGACTGCAATGATTCTTCCAGACCCATACCAGTCCCTCGGTGTTTTGATGAGGTTGGAACATTCTGGTCTGGTCTTGGCTTTCTCATGGGTGAGGGATCCTATAGGAATGACTCTGTCATTTACCCATTTTTCCTTTCCCCCGAGAAACAGTACTTATTTTATGATGGTGTGGATGATGCATCAGTAATATTTCTTTCAAAAGCAACTGTTGAGGATCAGTGACTGAGAATTTGGGCTTCTGGAAACAAACGAGCTGGAATCAAACCCTGGCTGGATGACTAAATAGCTGTGTGACCTTGAACAAGGGGTTTGATCTTTTTTATGCTTTAAGATTGACAATCATTTAATGGATAACACTTCCACTTAGAAAAATATAATTTACAGGTACAAGGAAGATTGGTTCTGGGAACACAACAGAATATTAGAGACAGTCAAGCAATCAGGAAAAAAGATCAAACCTCGGGGGAAAAAAACGAACTGCATTCCATGCCGGTGTCTACATAAACTTGGACAGAAAGATGACACAGGGCCGCAATCTATGTAGAAAACAAGTGTGCGTCCCTCAGCCTCAATAGCAGGAACGACTAGGATCCAGATCTCACATTCTGGCCTGGCCCATTTCATGAATGATGATCTGAAATACAGCCACTGGTCTCTCCCTCCTCTTTACTTCTAAGACCCTAAAGATAACTCAAGAGATTAACTCAGTTTCCTCAACTCCAAAATAGGGATAATACTGTGTGCCTCATAGGATTTGGGTAAAGATGGAGTCATTCATGGGACTCAGCTTGGTACCTGCACAAGGGGAGCATTTGGTAAATGTCAGCTACATCCTGCACAGCATATTCTTTTTTAAAAGAATATATTTATTTATTTGTGGGGTGGGAGGGAAGTTCAAGAAGGAGGGGACATAAGTATATCTGTGGCTGATTCATGTTGCTATATGGCAGAAACTGACACCACAATATTGTAAAGAAATTATCCTCCAATTAAAAATAAATCATTTAAATTAAAAAAAAAAAAACAGTGCTAAGACAAAAATTAAAATTTATTTGGCTGTACCAGGTCTTAGTTGTGGCATGTGGGATCTAGTTCCCTGACCAGGGATTGAACCCTGGCCCCCTTGCATTGGGAGCACAGAGTCTTAGCCACGGGACCACCAAGGAAGTCCCCCACACAGAATAGTCTTTCCTGGTTTTAACACAGAGGATCACACAGAATATCCTCCACTTAAAGCAAGTGTCTCATTGATTTCCCCCTCTAACCTGTGGAGGCTCAGGGGCCCCAGAATCAGAAGACAACGTCACAGATGGGCTGCAGCCACGGATCCGATGATGCTGAGGTTCCCCAAGGATGGATTCAGGACTCTGCCATGGCCAGTTTCCGGTCCAGCCCACTGTGGGAACATTCTCCATCATGCTGGCCAGATACCAACTCCACGGAACGTGATCTCTCACACACTCTGTATTTTAATTAACCTTGGATCAGCAAAGCACTATCTGTTCTCCAAATACAGTCATATTTTATGCAAGCAGTGACAAGCTAATTAAGTTAATTATTATAACACCTATCTGTATAATGAAACTAAGGTTGGATGATTCCAGCTGCTTCTCCTTAAAGTGCCTCCCAGTGATGATTAAAAAATAATTAATATCGCAGCAAAGACAGGAACAAGAAGTTAATTAAAAGACGGAGGTGCAGTCTTAATGAAACATATCCAATTGTGTTCACTACAACGCTCCATGGCCAAATCCTCCTCTGAATAAAGATGAACAGCCACGAACACCAGTTGTTTCCTGAGAGCATTTAGAAAATATTAACATCTCCCATTGGCTCCATCAGGCAAACATTTTAGAAGTCTCATTTTGGCTTTTAACGAGATAAACAAAACTTGTATTTATTTGGGCAAAGTCAGTTGGTTGAAATGAATTCCAAATATAGACCTGAAATATTACTTTGGGGGGCACCTACATTATCAAAGATTGGGCTTTCCTGGTGGTTCAGATGGTAAAGAATCTGCTTGCAATGCAAAAGACCCGGGTTCAATCACTGGGTCAGGAAGATCCCCTGGAGAAGGGGTTGGCTACCCACTCCAGTATTCTTGCCTGGAGAACTGGAAGGACTGATGCTGAAGCTCTGACACTTTGGCCACCTGATGCAAAGAGCAGATTTACTGGAAAAGACCCTGATGCTGGAAAAGATTGAGGGCAGGAGGAGAAGGGGGCAGCAGAGGATGAGATGGTTTGAGAGCATCATCAACTCAACGGACATGAGTTTGAACAAATTTTGGGAGATGGTAAAGGACAGGGAAGCCTGGCATGCTGCAGTCCATTGTGTTGCAAAAAGTCAGACATGACTTACCAACTGAACAACAACATTACCAAACCTGTCCCTTCACTGGTGGTATCACAGACCCCCAAACATGAAAGCTGCATTTCCATTTTTAGGTAGTTAACTGGGGATAAGATTTCTCAAGATAGCTCTAAAGAGCCAACCCAGCTTGACAGAGATTGTACTCCAAAACAGACAGGAGATAGATCTTCTGATCCTAAACAAGGAGGGACTTGAGCCATCCTGGCGATGTGAATTTAAACTTGGCTAACGCCCCTCCTAGTCCTTGTTATGCTGTATTGATGCTGCCTATGATTATTCCATGTACTGTCAACTGTCTAACCTGTTTTGTCTCTGCCCAGGTCAACCAGCTACAACGTGCAGTGCCAGTTCAACAAAGATGTAAAACTACAGCCGACCATGGAAAATATCACTCACCCTTAAATAGACACCGCTATAAAGACTCTGAGGCTTGAGACTAGCAAGAGGGGGAGGCCCAATACCCCTCACCACCCCAGTTCAGCAGGAAGTAGCCAGAAAGACCTTGACTCCCCTGTTCCCAAAGAATTGGGCCTCCCATCTCTTGAGGGGGGAATGTTCGGTAGGCAGAACAGGGAAAAGGAGTCCAAAATGGCGGTGGCCACAGACAAGGAAGGGAAAAGCCCGCGAAAATGAAACAAAAGAAGGTCTGAGGACCCGAGTGAGGACCTCAGGTGAAACAAACAACACTCCTGGCTGGCCCAGTTTACACAGGACAGGCCCAGGGAGAGATAAACATATAAACAGAGGAGCCAGAGCGAGCTCTCTCTCTCCCGTGCACTGGGGCGCTCTTCTCCTCGTGTCTTCAGATCGATGTGCCCTCACGCCTCAAAGATGGATTTTCCTGCTATCTTCTAAATAAAATAGAGCTGTAACACTGATTTGTCTAAGAGCTATAACACGGTCCATTGGAGACCTGAGAGCTATAACACGGTCTATCCAAGACCTGAGAGCTGTGACACGCCGAGGGGGCTTTAATGTCCGTCACTCCAAATCTTTGTTGTGACGAGACAAAGAACCGAGGAACATACACTAGCGTGACAAAAAGCGTCTGCCTACAATGCGGGAGACCTGGGTTCGATCCCTGGGTCGGGAAGATCTCCTGGAGAAGGAAATGGCAACCCACTCCAGTATTCTTGCCAGGAAAATCCCATGGATGGAGGAGCTTGGTGGGCTACAGTTCATGGGGTCGCAAAGAGTCGGATACGACTGAGTGACTTCACTCAACTTCACTCAGTTGCCCTATTGGGACTTCCCCAGTGGCTCAGTGGTAAAGAATGCCCTTGCCAATATAGGAGACACGGGTTCAATCCCTTAGTCTGGAAGGTCCCTTGGGGAAGGAAATGGCAACCCTCTCCAGTATTCTTGCCTGGAAAATCCCCATGGACAGAGAAACCTGGTGGGCTACAGTTTGTGAGGTTGCAAAAGAGTCGGACACAACTTAGCAACTAAACAACAACAATTGTCCAATCTTCATACACGAAAAATTAAATAAAACGTCATGGTTGAGGACATTCGGAACTCTACTTTGATTTCAGCTAGTTCAGTGGACTTTGATTGCATTCCAGACCAAGGATGCTTTTGCTGGCTGGCCAGGGTCCCCCAGGCCACGTCTGTAGGCAGTAGGATGGCTTGCTGGGTGGCCATGGGGGTGACTAGAACAGGTGTGGTGAGTGCAGAAGTCAGTGGGGAGTCCCAGGGCATCGGCCACACTCAGCCAATCACTCTGCTTCTTAGGCAGAGGACACAGATTTCATCTGGGGAGCGGGGACATCCCTGGAGGTCCAGAGCCCCCACTGCAGAGGCTGCAGGCTCCATTCCTGGTCAGGGAAAACTAAGGTCCCCCATGCTGCTCGGCCAAAACACTTTCTTTTCTTTTCTCTTGTGTATAAACCTAGGAGTGGAATGGCTGGATCAAAACACTTTTAAATAAAATAGTCATTTGCAAAGGGAAGAATTGGGAATGAGCAAAGTTCTATTTTAGCCAAAATAAAGAGTCAACAACCAATCACTCTCAAAGTTGGAAGACCGTGTTTCTGGGTGTCCTTCGACCCCTGAGCAATGTGTGTCCTTGGACAGACAGCTTTGCTCCTCCGAGTTTCCGTCTCCTTGCTAATCAAAGGAGGAATCGGGATGTTACCTCGAATTAGGATTGCCTTTCATGCTCTCGCTCTATGGACTGAGCCATCACCTTGGTGTTTACAAACACCAAGTTAGGTTAAAATGGTTAAAATGAGATGACGGGGGAGGTCAAACCTATTCTACAGGTGAACAACCTGATCTTCATAGGTCCTTCAGAATTTTTGTTCAAGTTACTCAGTCTCCTCTGAACCTCAGATTTCAGACTCAACAACAGACACTGCAGCCGCAGCAGATGCCCCGTCGTGACGTTCAGAACAATGCATCCACGAGCATCTCCAAGCCCTTCCGCTCTAAGGAAACGCCCTGCCTTGGCAGATCACAGGATCTGCGGGTCCACCGGCAGTGTTCCACCACAAAGCGAGGTGGGTGGGGTGTGTTTTATTCATTCTGCTTCCCTCACGTGGGAGGCTCCCTCACAAAGAGGAAGGGGTTCTGCTCAGGGCCACATAAAAAGCGATTTAATGTAGTCCATCATGTGGGACTTGGCTATAGTAACAGATCCTGTGGCTCTCATCATTAACACCTCATTTGCAATGAGGTTCTCACGGTCTTCCTCTCAGGAAGCAATTACACACACGTGCGCCCCCGCCTAGAAATTGTATCCTGGCTTCGGGTGGCCCGGGGCACCAGCAAAACCTGGCGGGAAGGGGTTTCTTTCTCATTTATTTGGAATGGGGGATTTGCGTGCTGGTGTCCCGTGAAAGGTGAAGACATTTTAGAAGGACTTTGATGCCTGGAGAAGGAGGGAGGGGGAACGAGGCTGTTCAGTGGCGGAACCCCGATATGTAAATGGAATTCTAGAAATTCAGACTGAGAAGGTCATAGTTTGCTTTTGTTTCGTTTTTGTTTGGGTTTTGGGGTTGTTTTTTTTTTCGCCTGCACAGCATGCAGGATCTTAGTTCCTCGACCAGGGATCAAACCCACATTCCATGCATTGGGAACTTGGCGTCTCAACTGCCAGATGCCCAGAGAAGTCTTAGAAGACCATTATTTTGAGGGTTGGGATGCAAAATAGCATGGCATCCTTGGGGGACCCTCTGCTCCTCCCCGGTCAGCACCCTTCCTCTTTAGAAAGTTTCTGTTATCAAAGGACCAAGGACTGGTTTCCAGGCTCAGAGGATCAGGCCAGTGGGCTGCACTGACTGGGTGCTGAGAAACCACCCTCCCGTGTTCCCAGGAAGGGAGTGCAGGCAGGGAAGAATCCCATGCAGGTGGGTACCTCCTCCACACCTGTGCTGGTCATGTTGCCAAAATCTTGACTCCCCGTCCACCCATGCCAAATAGAAATACAGAAACTGAGTTGGAGGAAATAGAAAAGGAAACAGGGAAACCCAGCAGAATAGTGCCTCAAGGACTGTGCCCCCCTTTCTCGGGGATAGGGAGAGGTTTTATATCCTCCTGAAGGTCTTGCTTTTTTTTTTCTTTTGCAAAGTTTCAAAACAACCACAGCTGGATCAGGCAGCTCAGTAACTGGGTCTAGTAAACCTGAAGTTATCAGCCCATGATGTTCTTTCTGAAATACAGTATACTACTGTATTTAATACTACAGTATAATATTAGTATTATACTACTGTATTTAATACTACTGTATAATATTAGTATTATACTACTGTATATAATACTACAGTATTATATACTATAGAATAGAAGAATGCCAGGTGCAGAGTGTAATCCATATGGAGTCATAGTAATCAGCTTTGTGGAGGGTGAGTCCAGCTGCAAGTGTTTGTTAGTAGTAACAGTTAAAGAGGGCTTTCCAATGGTGTTAGTGGTAAAGAACCCTCCTGTCAATGCAGGAGACGTAAGAGACACAGGTTCAATTCCCTGAATCGAGAAGATCCCCTGGAGAAGGGCACAGCATTCTGGCCTGGAGAATCCCATGGATAGAGGAGCCTGGCGGGCTACAGTCCATAGGATCACACAGAATCAGACACAACTAAAGCGACTCAGCTCACACACACACACACAACAGCTAAAGAATGACCAAGATCGTTTCATTCTTGGAGGAGTGCTTGAGTGGTATGTGCAAAAGGATGTTCACCCATGTGTTTTTGCTGCAATAGTCACAGCGAAGAACAGGCACCTCTCACAGCCGCCGCCTTCTCCCTACCGCACACAGATCAAACAGCTATTTTCATTATCCCCACTTTACAGATGAAGGGACTGAGGCCCAGAGAGGGAACATGGCTTCTGGCCAACATGTTACGTGGATCCCAAGCAGCATGGTCACGACCTGGACTGGGTGGTTTGAATTCAGGCATCTCTACAGGTGGACCTCCTCTTACTGTGCTTCTCAGATACTTATTTTTAAAAAACAAATTGAAGGTGTGGAGCTACCCTGCCCTGTCAGATGATGGGTTAGCATTTTTTAGCAATAGTGCATTTTTAAATTAAGGTACATACACTGTATTTTTTTAGACATAATGCTATTGTACACATAATAGTCTACAGCTAATATCACTTTTATACGTATTGGGAAACCAAAAAATTCATGCCACTTGCTCTATCATGATATTCTGTTTTTTGCAGTGGCCTGGAACTGACCCCAAAATCTCTCCGAGATCTGCTTGTACCTGAGCCCTAACCCATAGAAATGTCTCTCTCCCCTCTCCCCCCCTCCTCCTGACTCCCCTGAAGCCTGCACCTTCTGATGCAGGAATTCAAGACATGCAGGTATCTTTAGAACCCTTCCCCACCATCCCTGTGTCAGAGGTCAAGATACCTGGATCTGTGAGGAATGAAATGAAGTGGGTTTAGAAATTCAGTTTTACTTCCCTAAGAAAACCATGCCTTCCTTTTTGCCTTCCCTCTCCCTCTAAGCTGCTCTGTCCACAGACTTGTTTACATTTTAGCCTTTTCCCCCAGGTGGTGCCCAGGAGAATCCAGGTGGTTCGAGTCAACTCAGTAAGCAAGTGCTGAGTCGGAAGGCCTGGAAAGGGAGACCTTGGTCAGACCCCAGGGTTCACATCCCAGCTCTCCCAGGAGGTAGCGCAGATTCTGACCAAGTGGCTTCATCTCCCCTCTCCTGCGTCCTCATCTGTAAAAGGCAGGTTAATAATAACAGCACTGCCTCCGAGGCTCCTTCTGAGGGTAGAATGAGATGGATGCCCCTCTGGCATACCGCAAGAGCTCAGTAATGTTTGGTGTTGCCTTTACAGTAAGAGCTCAATAATGTTTGCTTTTATTCTTAGCAAAAGTGAGGTCCGACTGCTTGCCTCTTTGAAACCGATACAGAGACAAGCTTGGTGGAAAGTTTGCTTTATTTTGGAGGCTGGCAAATGGTGGTTGGAAGTCGGGGGGCGGACTCCTGTCCAAAGGTCGGCTCCCCTTCCCGGACAACCAGTGCACAAGAGCTTTTATAGACACAGGGAGGGGCTACAGGCAGAAACTGCACAGTCAGCTCTGATAGTCATCTTGAAATTGTTCACCGGTGGTCTGACCAGCATCATCTTGTTTAAGTACAGTTAGTCTTCAGTTTCATTTTGTTTGTTCCCATTTTTCTCGAGGCCAGCTCTCTGAATTGTGGCAGCTTATGTCATTATGTAGTTAACTTCTATCACTTGGTGGGAGGTTTCAGTATCTACAAGACACCCCATAGTATATGGCTCAGGCTTTCCTGGCTCAGTGGTGAAAGAATCCACCTGCCAGGGCAGGGGACTGGGTTCAATTCCTAATCTGGGAAGATCTCTTGGAGAAGGGCATGGCAACCCACTCCAGTATTCTTGCCTGGGGAACCCCATGGACAGAGGAGCCTGGCGGGCTACAGTCCATGGGGTCGCAAAGAGTGCGCATGACTGAGCGACTAAGCGCAGCTCAGCAGCCTACAACAACGTCATCTTTAGCCCTTGAGGAGGAACTAAAGGTCTTTACTTTGCTTACTGACTAAACTATTCACTCATCTTCTAGGACTGTTCTCTCTTGCTTCTGCATTTTCCCATTTCTCGGATTAAACATTCTTTGACTCAAGTTTTTCCAGACAAAAGGCATGTGGAGGACATGGGATAAAGGGAGGACCATAGGCCAAAGGGTTCCCTTTCACTAGTATTAGATTTCATACAGTGGCCTCTGCTCAGAGATGAAGAAGGCAGAAGTCCTGCCTCAGGGAGTTTACAGTCTAGTGGCTGGAATAACGCACAACACTGAACCCTGTACTTAGCAGAGAAGAGTGATTTTCTAGATTGAGCTGGCACCTGAGTCCTCCGGCGGGGACGTTAAAACATAGGGCCCTCCTGTGTTTTTATTTTTGATGTATATGCTGTGCCCGCCTGGGGAGTGTCTGTTTCAGAAAGTCTGGGGTGAGGCCTGAGAACTTCCATTTCTAACAAGGTCCCAGGTGATGCTGCTGTTCCAGGGGATCCCACTTTGAGAACTATTGCTATTGGCACAAAAGCACCAGGCAAAAGCCTGGTTTGCCCTTGAGAGCTGCCTGATCTTGAACTGAGCTCCTGTGATGGGTGGATTAACAGGGAGGATGAATGTAAGTGAGCCGACGGGTGAGGACCCTTGCTGCTGGTCCATGCTGATCTTTGCCAGGCAGGCGAGATGTGGCAGAAGGAAGAAGAGAGCCTGATCTCATCAGGGGTGGAGGCCGCCAGCAGGAAGTTAATGTGAATGGGATGGAAAGCATCTGGGAGTCAAAGTGATAATCACATAGATGCTTGAGTAGCAAACCCTTGGCTCCTGAGTCCGGGACCAATTGCAGGCATATTGAAGTATATTTTGATTGACTTCCACCCGTCTGAACCTTGAAATATGAGTGATGGCTGGAAGCCAAAAGACCCCCAACTCTTTCCACCGTAATCCGTGTATAAAGTCTTCGGTGTGGTGTGGCTCCGCAAGGCATGAGGGCAACATTTATCATCCCTGCAGCCAAGCACCAGAAAGGGGCACCACAACAAGGAATTTTTTTTTAATTAAAAAACAAGCTGCTTTGTTACCCGAGCCTGTTCGCCGTTGGCACCATGATCCATTCATTCCACTCACTCGTTGTTACAATTCAACACTTCATTCACTCAGAGTTCGAAGATGTTGATGTAAAATGTGGCAGCCATTTCCTGAACACACCAGAAATTTGACAACCAGCTCCCAGAAGAGTCATTTCAAATCGATCAGTGAGTGTGCCCACAACCAAACCCAGGACCCTGTTTTCAAGCTGCGTCTCTGTGGTTACAGTCCTCCCCTTCATGAACATTTGCCGAGATCCTGAAGTCACAGAGAAAGGAGCCATTTGACATTTGGCAGCTCCTGCAAAGATGCAGAGATGTCAGCCGGGAAGAGGGGTGGAGGCTCAGCCCACCTGAGAAGGAGTTGGGGCTAGGGCTACATGCATTCTCGGCTTCCAGCTGTAGCAAGTGAGCTGAGCCTTGGGGAGGCCCTGATGCCGGGCCAGGGGAGCCCTCGGGCTCACACCTGCATCTGGGACCGCAGGGGAGGAGCCTGGGCGAGATTGGAAGAAATTTAGAGTCTGGGCTTCGCTCCAGCCCAGACCCCATCGGGTCACCGCCTGCAGGAATGGGGAACCTGGTTGTGCTCCTTCAGGAGCAAACCAGGGTTTCTCAAACACTATTTCCTGAAGTGCCCATGAGCAAGAGGCCTGTGGAGGGCCTGTCATTTCAAAAAAAAAAAAAAAAGTCAGAATCGCTGTCTGTTTCCTTGAGACCTCAAACCAGATGTCTGCAGGCAGCTACTAGCAAGTTCCTCTGTCTCCAAACTCCTTCCCAGCTTCTTCCTTCCACAGCTGTCACTCATCTCCAGTCGAACTACTCCTTCAAGAAGATGGGCAGTTAGGTGGGTATATCCTGCCTGGTCCTCCTCCTCACCTCCTGCAGGGCCCACTACATAAAAGAGCAAAAGCCGGATCTCTGGACACCGCACCTCCACAACCTGACAGGCTCTGAGTCGCCTGGGGCTCTTGTTGAAATGCACACTCTCATTCAGCGGCTCTGGGATGGCGCCTGAGCTGCTGCTTTTTGGACACGCTCTCAGGCAATGCTGAGGCTGCAGGTCTGCAAACCGTACCTTGAGTGACACAGTTGTAAAGGATGACAGGAAAGTATTGAAACCAGAGCGGCTGTGCATTGTTATTCTGGGTCATCCCTGGGGACACGGAGCACAGAGTTAAATGTATGACTCTCGTCTTAGTGATGGTTTCATGCAAATAGATTTTACTTGTGCAGCGGCTGCCCGTGGTCATGTTAAACTTCTGGGTCATGCATGTCATTTTGGGGGCATTTCTGGGTTATACTGAAAGCAGAAGTGAATTATACAAAATGACACCCAACGCGATGGGGTGGACACTTGGAATCAGAAGTTGATGGCATCAGAGTGTCAACTTTGCCCCATCGCTAGTGGGTACTGAGCGAGTGGTTAACCACTGGCCAAATGGACGGGAACAGTGACTGTCTTACTTACCCTAACAGGGCCGCTTAGGAGATGAAATTAGGGAAAATTTGGAACATTTCCAATGCAGTTTCAAATGGTAACATACTGACAACCCCCTTTGGACTCTGGGAGGATTAGCAAATATGGGATGTAAAATAGCCTTCTTAGTGACTTCCCTGGTGGCCCAGTGGTTAAGACTCTGCACTCCCAAAGCAAGGGGCATGGGTTCAATCCCTGTCGAGGAACTAAGATCCTGCATGCTTCTCAGTATGGCTAAAAGAGTAAAATAAAAGTTTAAAAATAAAATAGCCTTTTTATATAGAAGGTAGCAAACTTTTCCACCGTCACACATGGCGCCACTCTATCTCAAACTGCATCTTAACACACCACCCCCATTTTATCATCCTTCTTACAGGATAATAATGGCTCTTACAGCCAAAGGAAATATTGTATTATCCCAACAGCATTCACATAAAACATAAAGAGATCAAAGTCCAGCTCATTTTCTTAATATCATAACAGCGAGATTTATACAAGTCTGGCTTAATTCAACCTTGGCCATCCTTCTGACTAAAACATCCCCAGAGAGTGAATCTTTTGAAAAAGCGTTCTTTTTGGCCTCATGTGAATTCCTTTCTAATGTCAACCCTTAAGGAAGTAATTATTGGAAGTCCCCCAGCCAACCACACATCCAAGTGTTCCTCTTTGCTTGGGAAGATGTCACATTCTTGGAAACCTTCAGGAGGACCAGAAAGGATAACTTGAAGCTGCTCATTTGCAGAACTGGCCATTAGAAAAATGAGCCCAGCTTTCTAAGACTGAAGTCCGGTCAGAAATGAAAGTCTCTGAAGATCATCCCTGGTAGCATTTACCAAAGGGCCCCAGCTTCTGCGTCTAATTTGTATCACATCTAGACAAGCAATGTTACAGTGCTGGGCCTGTGTATTATACACTTACGGAAATGTGATCTGCATTATGTTTTTAGAGTGCAAGTTGGTACACTGGCCATGCTCTCTGCAGACCATCTGCCTATGCAGCATGGTTATTGCTGCTGCTGCCAGGATCGTGGTGCCACATTCATCCAGCCCCTTAAGTCCTGCCAGGGCAAACCGGAAGTCCTCCTCGGCCCCCTGGGTTGGTTTTGATTGGACTCAACTTCTGGGAGAAACTGGACTCCTGCAAAGCCCGGCCAAGTAAACAGAACTCTCCCTCCCTGGTGTCATTAACCCTTTTCTGGGCAGGCAGCAATCCACACAAATTTAAACCAGATGGATGAAAGAGTCTTTGCAAGAGGGAAGGAAACCCTTTTTTTTTTTTTTTATAAGTTCCACATGGAAAACCAATAGGGGTGTGTTTCATGCATTTGTCGTCTGTTTCAGGAAATCTGTGCCGAGCATCGTGTGATGCTGGAATTGGCTGGAGGTTCAGACCGAGTGAGGAACGCGGTCTTCACGAATCACGAATGGAGATGACCCCGCTGGCTATCCCAACAGGCTTCCAGACCAGGAGGTGGCAGGTCAGACTGGGTCAGCCGCAAATCAAAACTTAGGTTGATAATATCAGTTCAATCATCCAGCAACTATTTATTGTGTATATTCAGTGCGGAAGGGTCATCAGGCTTCAGACAGGGTTCAGAATCAGGATTTCAGGGCAAGGTCAGGAAATGTCACCTTTGTAAGCTGAAGCTAATAAGAAGTAACGTGAAATTGAAGCAATTAGCCATCTGCAGGAGGAAACCGCTCTTTGGCAATGTGCTACATGTGAGCCTGGGGTGTGCCCTGAATCTCCACCTAAGAATGGACACCCCTGAGGTCTTCAGAGGTGTTCAAGAACAATGAACTTTAAGGAACACAGAGCAGTGATTATCCTGACGCTCGCGGAACTGGTGGGAGGTGCCCTGGCAGGTGGTATTCTGAGAGAAACATCTCAACATTGAGGTCAGTCCATCTAGGTGCCCCACCTTGAGAGAAATAAAAAACAACCAACACCCTTTGAGTTATTCTGTACATGACAAGCAAATGACCCCACTGACTGATCCAAATGGTTCCTATGGTGAAATGAAAAGTGAATATTCCAGTAGGTTTTGATTCTGAGGAACAAATTTACAGTAATTAACTCTGATTGTCCCTAGCTAGATTCATAAAACTGAAACTGGAGCCAGACAGGACCATACCCCAAATCAGACAGCTTCATTCATTCATTGTCTCTCTCATATATTCCATGAACTTATAATGGAAGTTTACCTCTGTATTGGAGACTGCATGAGGCATAAGGGACTCCAAGGAACCTTCACTCCCCTGCTCCTTCTACAACATGAAGGGTCCGATTCCCATCATGAGTCCTGTATTCTGTAATTGTTTTTAAAGCTTGAAAAACACTTTACTAGAAAACACATTAGACAGTATTTATAATGATTTGTGTCCACGTCCCTGGTGGCTCAGACGGTAAAGAATCTGCCTGCAGTGCAGGAGACCCGGGTTCGATCCCTGGGTTGGGAAGATCTCCTGGAGAAGGAGGTGGCAACGCACTCCAGTATTCTTGCCTGGGAAATCCCATGGACAGAGGAGCTTCATGGCTACAGTCCACAGGTCACAAAGAGTCAGACACAACTGAGAGACTGACGCTAGCGGTTCTACTAAAATATGTAAAACATTCGAAGAAAGCCCAGACAGGAAGTGACAGTAACACTTCCTGAAGAAGCAGAAAAGGCTTCTTAGAAGAAATAACCTTGAATGAGGTCTTAAATGATGAGCAGCCCCCCAACAGTGTAGAAGAAAAAAGTATTCACGTCACTTGTTTAAAAATGGTGAGGAGGGGTTTATTCAAGGGGAACGACCGTGATAGGCGGACCGATCACGGCAACGAGGTTTAGCAGTGGAGGAGAGAGCCTAGGCTCAGTGGTGAAAACGACAAGGAAAAGTGGGAATTTATAGCCAAGGAGCAGGGTGATGGGGTGGACGTCGGTCAGTGGATGGGAAGTCGGGATAGCTCTGGGCTTGGACCCAGGCTGGTGGCAGGATGGCAAAATGCACCCAGAATGTTGGAATCATGGGGAAATACAGGACCCGTTATGGTGCCCGCCTCGGGAAAATGGTGAAGAAAATTTAAATCGGCCAGCAAGCCAAGTACACCTGCTCCTTCTGTGGCAAGACCAAGATGAAGAGACTAGCTGTGAGCATTTGGCATTGTGGTTCCTGCATGAAAACGGTAGCCGGTGGTGCCTGGACCTACAGCCCGACCTCTGCTGTCACAGAGAAGTCTGCCATCAGAAGAGCCCAGGACTGAAGGACCACTAGACGCACCATCAATTGATAACACTGCCAGCCTATAATAAATGGGTTACTTTGTGTATCAACAGCAACGATAAAAAAGTGCCTGGGTAGCAGGGATTCTAGTAAACTGACCAACAGGATTCTCTGGGAGGGAGGGCGGGTGGTCAGACATGACCTGGGGGATGGTGGAGGATGAGGCTCTTGGTTGTGGAGGGTGACCAAGTGTGGAGGATCGGGATGCTGGCCTCACTGACTTGGCCGGATTCTTGCTAAAATTGGATAATGCGGAAATGAACATGCAAGTCCCAAAGTCAAAGCCTTGGTGGAAAAGGTCTCAGAGAAGCCTGCACAGAGAATCTGGTTGAGGAGAGCGTCTTTGTCACCAGACAAGGACTCTCAGCTGGAACAAAAAATCTGCTGCTTTCTTTATCACCCTATTTTCTCTCTTTTTGAAAACATTTATATATTGATTCAGCTGTGTCCGGTCTTAGTTGTGGCACCTGGGATCTTTTGTGATGGACCACGGACTCTAGTTGTGGAGCATGGGCTTAGCTGCTTTGCGGCATGTGGTCCTTAGTTACCTGACCAGGGATCAAAGCCAAGTCCCCTGCATTGCAAGGTAGATTATTAACTACACTGGGCTGCCAGGAAAGTCCCTCTCACCCTATTTCTTAACATAGGCACCTAACTCCAACCCTGGGGGCTTCCCTGGTGGCTCAGACGGTAAAGAACCTGCCTGCCAGTGCAGGGGACATGGGTTTGATCCCTGACTCGGGAAGATCTCACATGCCTTGGAGCATCTAAGTCTGTGCTCTAGAGCCCAGGAGCTGGGACTACTGAGCCCACATGCCTCAGCTACCGAAGCCTGAGCACTAGAGCCGGGGCTCCGCAACAAGAAGAAGCCACAGCAACGAGAAGCCCACGGACAACTAAAGAGTAGCCTCCACTTGCTACAGCTAGAGAAAAACCCACACGGCAACAAAGACCCAGCACAGCCAATAGATAAATACATAAAATTATTTAGAAAAAAGAGGGGGGTATACATTTCTCTGGGGACAGCATGTCCACGGACCACAAGGAGAGAAAACCAGATGTCTTAGACTGGCTCTCTGGAAATAGATGTTGATATGGGAGTTGTGTACAGAAGGGTTTTCCGGAAGAGCTCTCGGGAGGGTTGCCTGTGAGGACATGGAGGAGGCAGGAATGGGCAGGACGCAGTGTGGATGCAGCTGAGGCCCCGGCTAGTCCAGTGGGGAGCTCTGTGTTTGGGTGGTTAACCTCATTTCATTGACTGTGGGCTGGACCTCAGCAGGGTGTGTATGCTTGGCTGAAGGAGGGCCCTGTAGCACAGATGTGGACAACGCTCAGTGAAGGACACAGCTCTGACCCATCAGTCCCACAAGTAATATTCCCAGGACCTAGGAGATGGATGCCTAGACCTTGCAAAAGGCAGCTGGACACTGCCAGGATCTAACACAGACTTATGTTCAGCTTGACTCCATGTTCCTGCGGACATTCGGCTCCAAACCTGAGTGTGGCTTCCTGGTGAGTTGGCTGGCCTGGAACACTGATGAGCTGCAGGACACGTTTTTCCCAAGGCTGGACCAAATTCAGCCCATGTCACTCCACTGCTGTAAACACACAGAATTCAGAAGAGCATGAAGAAGACAAACACAGCCTCCCACCAGGAAGATACAGCAAAGCCCTCTGGCAGAAGAGATGTATCAAAGCCCAACCCAGAAAGCACAGCAGGTCCCCAGAATGACCAGCCGCAAGGAGAGGGTGTGAAGAGCCATCTGTCATTTTTGGATCCCCAGAGTCCACTGGCTATGGAAGGGCATAGCGTGCATGCTCGGTATTGTCCCACTCTTTGCGACCCCATGGACTGCAGCCCGCCAGGCTCCTCTGTCCATGGATTCTCCAGGCAAGAATACTGGAGCGGGTTGCCATTTCCTTCTCCAGGGAATCTTCCTGACCCAGGAATCGAACCTACATCCCTAGCATCTCCTGCATTGCAGGCAGCCCTGGCTACGGTAACATCATTCCAATTTTCCTTTAGAGGACCATCATTCCTTTGCCACCATCAGTTTCTGAGGTTCAGATGGACTGGCCCTTTCCCTTCATTCTGTATGTGGGCAAGTTGACCAGTCTTGGCAGAGAAGAGTGAAGCGTCGCTAACCCCTGGCAGCCTTTTTCTGCTGGAGTTAATAGACCATCTTTCTGGAACTGTGGATGCCCGTCTGCTCTTTCCTGGGTAGAATCCCTCTGGGGATGAGGCCAATAATGAGAAGCAGGCAGCTCAGAGGCAGAGAGCAGGACTGGTTCCTGGGGATACCTTGAGAGCACCTGGATCCAGCAGAATCTGAAGACATCTTACCAGCTCTACCGCTGGACTTTGCAGTCAGTTGAGCTAGTGATTGTCCTTTTTTGATTAATTCTTTTAAGTTGTTTTTTGTCATCAAAAAATTGGGATGGTATATTCTGATCCCCTTCACAAGCACAGAGGAAACTGTCTGGTCCCAAGCACAGGTCTCTGCAAACCTGGAGATGGACTCTGGAAGCAGTGGAGAATGTGCCGTGTTTGTCAGGAAGCAGGCAGCCTCCTTCCTTCTAGAGTTAATCCCTGCTCGGCCATCCAGCTCTGTGACCTGGGATGGTTCCTTATACTACTTGTGTCTCAGTTTCCTCAACTGCAAAACAGGAGTAAAAACGACATTTGCCTCCTACACTTGCCTCAAGGACTAGGTGAGTTAGGGTATATGAAGGGCTTAGGAAAGGGCCTGCGTGTGTCACTTTAGGCCTGCATACTCAGTCACTTTAGTCGTGTCTGACTCTTTCCAACCCCATGGACTATAGCCCTTCAGGCTCCTCAGTCCATAGGATTTTCCCAGTCAAGAATACTGGAGGACTTTCCCCATGGCCCAGTGGTTAAGCCTCTACGTTTCCACTGCAGAGGGCCCAGGTTCAATCCCTGGCCAGGAAATGAAAGTCCCAAATACTGCTGGATGCAGCCAAAAAGAAAAAAATAGAAAAAAAAAAAAAAAGAATACTGGAGTAGGTTGCCATGTCCCCATCCAGGGGATCTTCCCAACCCGGGGATCGAACCTGCATCTCCTGCATTGCAGGCACTACCGCTGAGCCATCAGGCAAGCCCTGGCACATAGTTAATGAAGAAATAATATTGGCTAGAGTTATACCTCAGAGAAGGCAATGGCACCCCACTCCAGTACTCTTGCCTGGAGAATCCTATGGGCGGAGGAGCCTGGTGGGCTGCAGTCCATGGGGTCGCTAAGAGGTGGGCACGACTGAGCGACTTCACTTTCACTTTTCACTTTCATGCATTGGAGAAGGAAATGGCAACCCACTCCAGTATTCTTGCCTGGAGAATCCCAGGGACGGAGGAGCCTGGTGGGCTATCTGTGGGGTCGCACAGAGTCGGACACGACTGAAGCGACTTAGCAGCAGCAGCAGCAGAGTTATATCTCAATTGACTTGAAAGCAAATGTTTTTCAAAGAGAAATATTCCAGGGATTTCCCTGGTGGTCCAGTGGTTAAGAATCCACCTTCCAGTGCAGGGAACGTGGGTTCAATCCCTGGTGTGGGAACTAGGATCCGACATTCGACAGGGCAACTAAGCCTGCGGACCGCAACTACAGAGCCCATGGGACACAGCGAGAGAGAAGCCACACGTGGCAACAAAACATCCCACATGCCACAACTAAGACCCGATGCAGCCCAAAATAATGTTTTTAAAAAAGGAAAAAAGAAATATTCCTTCAATTTCTCAGTTTCTCTAATTCTTCCTACTAAGGAAGAAAGCAAGACCGATCGCTGCGTTCTGCTCTTTACTGGGGAATCGTGTCCCACGACCACACTGTGCAGGTGTGGACTCGGAGGCTCAGGGGCAGGAAGTGACTTGCCCCGGGGTCACATCTCAGTTCTGCCCCAGCAGACACGGAGCTGGGTGAGGATTTTGCTTCCCACCCAGGGCTCTGCTTCTCTCTGTCCTCTGATGCTGGGACACCCCCGAAGGGCAGGGGGACCCTGACCTCTCAGTGACATACTGCCCTCTTTCTGCAAACCCAGCACCTTCCTGGTCCCCCTGTCCTGTCCCCCAATGCTGAGCCATCCCATTCTCCTATTTCCAAGGCAAATGAGCATCACCTTGCAAAGTTCCCAGAGGCAAAGCAGGGACAAAAGCCTGGGGGGTCACCTCCCTTCCCCCACACCTCAGGGGCCTCAAAGTACCATCTCAACCCCACCCCCACCCCCCCTTCAGTTTAACCCATTTCCAGAAGGAGGATAAGGAGGAGAACAGCCCCTCGGGTGTCACTCTAAACCTTTTCATAGCAATAGACTTTTGGAAATCCTAACCCTAATTTAAGAAGAGAGGGAAGAAGTCCGCGGCCTCTGTGGCTGGAAAAGCAAGGAGTGCAGCAACCCATGCTCACCGCTAGGTGGCGATCGTGGAAGCAAATGCTCAAATAAGGCGACCAGCTTGGTTTGTGCCAATGTTTGGCTTCCATGCCTCTCCTTTTCGGCCCACAGTGTTTACATATGTTCTCAGGAAATTTTGCATAAAAATCTAGTGTTCCAGGCTCACTTGTAAAACAGTCCCAGGATCTGGCATCATCTGGGCCTGCGTCTCTTGGGGAACCAAGGCTTGCTCTGGGCAGAGCATCACTCCCACGTGGAGCACCCGGGCCAGGTTTTGCTGGTTCTCCCCTCGTCCTGTTGATCGCTCACTCATGCCACATGCCTGGCTCTGCAGGCTAAGAGTCTGCCACCCCAGTGGCCCCAAAGCCACCTAAAGGGGTGTCTGGTGAGGCATGTAGGTGTTTTTTAGACCATCGCTTACTCAGAGCAGCACAATGGGGGTTGAGAAGTACTTGTATATATTTTTCTGTTGGTGACTGCAGCCCTGAAATTAAAAGACACTTGCTCCTTGGAAGAAAAGCTATAAAATACCTAGACAGCATGTTAAAACGCAGAGACATCCATCACTTTTCCAACGAAGGTCTGTATAGTCAAAGCTATGGTTTTTCCAGTAGTCATGTACAGATGTGAGAGTTGGACCACAAAGAAGGCTGAGAGCCAAAGAATTGATGTTTTCAAACTGTGGTGCTGGAGAAGACTCTTCAGAGTCCCTTGGACAGCAAGGAGATCAAACCAGTCAATCCTAAAAGAAATCAACCCTGAATATTCATTGGAAGGACTGATGCTGGAGCTGAAGCTCCAATACTTTGGTCACCTGATGCGAAGAGCTGACTCATTGGAAAAGACCCGGGAGAGACTGAAGGCAGGAGGAGAAGGGGATGACAGAGGATGAGATGCTATAGCATAGATTATAGGATAGGATAGCATCATCGATTCAATGGACATGAGTTTGAGCAAACTCTGGGAGATGGCAAAGGACAGGGAAGCCTGGCGTGCTGCAGTCCACTGGGTCGCAAATAATCAGACATGACTGAGCGACTGAACAACAACAATTTTATTCCTGACTCAGGTCTTACTGTCTGCAACCCCATTTCACTGCTGTTCAAAGCTGTGAGGGGCCTCTAGCTTGTGCCCACAGCACACGAGAGGTTCTCTACGGTTATGATCACGGGCCCAGATTTTTACTGTCTCCCCCGTTAATCTGTAAATTCTCTTAGGGCAGGGACCAAGATACTCCTGAACCTGGCTCTTCAAAGGAATTCAACAAAGAAAGAAGATAGGGGAAGAAGATACGAGCGCTAAGTCCCTTCAGTCATGTTGGACCCTGTGCGACCCTATGGACTCTAGCCCACTAGGCTCCTCTGTCCATGGAATTCTCCACGCAAGAATGCTGGAGTGGGTTGCCATGACCTCCTCCAGGGGATGTTCCCGACCCAGGCGTTGAAACCCTGTTTCTTCTGTCTGCTGCCTTGGCAGGCAGGTTCTTTATCACTAGCGCCGCCTGGGAAGCAGGTAAGGTGGGGGAAGGTGTTCTCAAGCCCACGTGGACATCAGAATCCCCTCCCGAGACTTTCCTAGTGGTCCAGCGGCTAAGACTCAGAGCTCCCAATGCAGGGGACCCAGGTTCAATCCCTGGGCAAGGAACTAGAATCCACATGCCCCAACTAAGAGTCTGCAGGCTGCAACTAAAGATCACGTGTGCCACAACTCAAAGAAGACCCCACATGCCGCACCTAAGACCTGATGTAGCCAAATAAATGTTTAAAAATAGTAATAATAAGATGAATTTTATCATCAGCAAGTTACACGCCAAAAAAATAAGAAGCCAAGAATCCCCTCCCTGGAGCAGTGGCTATAGCCCCAGGCCACCGGTGCCCCCCCACCCCCCGCCTCCACCCCGGAGTTTCAGATTCAGTAGGTCTGGGTGGGCCTGAGAGTCTGCATTTGTAGTAAGCTTTCGGGCAGTGTTCATGCTACCGGCCCAGGAGCCACATTTTTGAGAACTTCTGCTCTTGGTGGCTCTTTTTCAAAAGATAAGTTTCCAGAAATAGTTTACAGATTTTTAATAATTCACTCACCCTTGTCTTTCTATTTTAGAATTTAGCAGGCACTCAATAAAGACGGACACACACGTGTGGCTTTTGCTCTCCCAGTGGCATCCCACTGCAATACTCATGCCTGGAGAATTCCGTGGACGGAGGAGCCTGGTGGGCTGCAGTCCATGGGGTCGCGAAGAGTCGGACACGACTGAAGTGACTTAGCAGTAGCAGCAGCCTGCCAGGCTCTGGAGGAAGAGGACTGCAATGGTGATTTCCTCCTGCCTGAAGCAGTGGGTTCCTGTGTGTCCTGAGGAAGGCCCGCCGCCCTTCTGCCTCAGGCAATAATGTTCTGGACACAAAAGGCAAGAATAAAGAACAGGAAGGAGTAGGAGATCAGATCAAGATGCTACTCTGTAGCCAGTGGCTTCCCAGGTGGTGCTAGTGGTAAAGAACCTGCCTGCCAGTGCAGGAGACCTGGGTTCCATCCCTGGGTTGGGAAGATCCCCTGGAGAAGGAAATGCAACCCACTCCAGTATTCTTGCCTGGAGAATCCTGTGGACAGAGGAGCCTGACAGGCTACAGTCCATGGGGTCACAAAGAGTTGAACATAAACTCGGCTAAGCACACACACATTGTGGTACATTCCTTGTGTCCTGTATCAGGATGCTACTCTGTATCCAGCATGTCCTGGTGCGACACCCCCCACCCACTCCCAATCACATGGTGAAGTGAAAATGGGAAATCTCCGTGATCAAGCCTCCATTTCCTGCTCACTGAGCCTGGACTTAAGTGGGGTTTAGAGCAGCCACCCTCAGACAGTCTGAGATTCTGAGATGAGCCTGCTCTCTGCCTAATGTCCTGGAAAGAAGCTTGTTGAGAAGAGATTCCAGAAACCACTGCCCTCCTTAAATCCTGGACCCAAAGCAACATCAGGAGAGATGGAGACATCCGTGATGTTCCGGCGGGTCGGGGAGGGGTTAACGCTAACAGAACACACTGCCACCAAAAGCCTTGGTTAACTTCAGGTTGCTGGTCACACGGAGGCAGTCGGCAAAGGAATTCTGCGGAGAACTGAGTAACAGATGTCAAGCGAAGCCTCCTGAGAACAAAGCCCACACTGGCAGGAACTCTTCTCCCTCCCGGGGAGGCTCAGCTGCCAGCCAGATGGAGGAGGATGGGTCCGGGCATTTTCACCCCTGCCACAACCTCAGCCCGTGGGCCAAAGACGAGGGTTTGCTGCCACCAAGTGGTCACTGCTGGTAACACCCCGCGGCTAAGGAAATAATGAAAACCAATAAAGGCCAGTAGAACGGATGCAAGAGAGGATAAAAGCTATAATTATTTTAGTTTTTCCTAGTGAACACACATGCCCATTTCTTGTATATAAAACACTTGGAGAAAGTGGTATCCAAGGAAGAGAGTCGAACTCTTTTTTTAAAGATCCCAGACCAGATATTACTGACCAAGAAAGAATGGACAGATCGGGGATTCAATTCAAGCCTCTTGGATCCCATCCAGATGTTCACCCAGCTGGTCACACCGAGTCCCCTCCAGTCAATTACTTTTCTTGATGTTTCTAATCAGCAGTATTGTATATGTGATGCTATAAACTTTTATATTTAATATTAGCTCATAACTCAGGATCCGAAACCAGATGTTTTGGGTGAGAAAGAAATTGATGACTTATCAGTAGATTGAACCCAGGCCACTGGCTGCTTTCCAGGCGTTTTACCAGCTGAGCTGCAAAGCAGAGGAGTTGCTACCAGCTCCCTTCAGTTATGGAGAGAGGAAAAAACGAGAGAGAGAAGGAAAATTCTTATGAACAAAAAGCAGCATTCAAGGTCTTTTATGATTTTCTTTTTTCCTCTTATAAACTAAGAGCTTGTGGCGTTGAGTCAGTAACAGGCAGGTGTTTCCAGACTTCAGAACACATCCTCCTCTTCTTTATGACGTCACGAAGTGTGGGTGCTGGGGACGCAGAGAAGAGAGTGAAATACAGGGGGATGCGGCTGATGGTCACGAATCAGGTGGGATAATGTCGTTAAATTGTAACTGACTTTCCCCCTAGGATTCCCCTCTGCCCTGGGATAAAAGGAGCCAGGCCCACTGACGGGACGGATTGGGCCAAGTAGAGAGCAGAGAATGAAGAAACTTTCTGGACGGTGATTTCAGTCTCCTGAAGGAGAGGAGGAATTCCTGCCTCAACGTCCCTCTGGAAAAATACCCCCTAATCTGTGGATCTGGGAGCAGGACTTCAAGTGGGTCTCAGAGAAAGTTTCTGTGGCTGATTTCCTGGGTCAGAGTCCCAAGGAGGCGGCAGAGCCCAGACAGCGTGTGGCTGCATGCAGCATCTGGCCAGTGGGGGCCAGGGAGCTTCCCAAAGAGAACTTATCAGGTCCAGAGGATGACCTCAAAAACCTACAGCTGACACTGCTTTTGTGTGGGCGCTCACATTTCAGATGCCTATAAAATCACCAAAGCCAGTTCCCTGTGGGATGCTTGCTCAGCAAGGGGCAGCTAGCAGAGGTCCCCCCACACCCGCCCCAACAACCCTGGCATCTTTCTTTTCTCCTCCCATCAGACAAGACTACTTTTAATTCAGTTTCCTAAATGAGCCCATCTATACCAATAGGTGATGAATTTTATATTTCAACTTGCATAGGCCATGTGAAAGTCACAGTCATGTCCAGCTCTGCGACCCCATGGACTATACAGTCTATGGAATTCTCCAGGCCAGAATACTGGAGTGGGTAGCCTTTCCCTTCTCCAGAGGATCTTGCCAACCCAGAAATCAAACCCAGGTCTCCCACATTGCAGGCGGATTCTTTACCAGCTGAGCCACAAGGGATTCCCAAGAATACTGGAGTGGGTAGCCTATCCCTTCTCCAGTGGATCTTCCTGACCCAGGAATCGAATTGGGGTTTCCTGCATTTGCAGACAGATTCTTTACCAACTGAGCTATGAGGGAAGCCCATGGATAGGCCATGGTACCTAGAAATTTGGTCAAACATCATTCTAAGATGTTTATGTGTATCTTTTTTTTTTTTAACATAAGATTAACATTTAAATCATTGATTTAGTAGATGACCCCTCCATAATCTGGGTTGGCTTCATCTAATCAGTTGCAGCCACTTAAGACTGACCACCCTGGAGGAAGGAGGAATTTTGCCAGCAGATGGACTTTGGACTCAACTACAACTCTGCTGGGTCTCCAACCTGCTCGGTTGCCCTGCATGTTTTTTTCTTTTTTTTAATTTGGCCACACAGCATGGCTTTCAGGATCTTAGTCCCCTGACTAGGGACCAAAGGATGAACCCACACCCTCTGCAGTGAAAGCGTGGAGCTGCAACCACACGAGCCAATTTCTTAAAATAAAATCTTCTTTCAACACACGTGTGTGTACATCCTATTGGCTCTCTGAAGAACCCTAACTAATACAGTGATTCCACAAAAGCATTACAGAATACACATAAATATATCTTTTCCTCACAGCCCTACCCCTACCCTGGTGAACTGAAAAGCAGGATACAGGGTGTCTGCTGCTGCTGCGGCTAAGTCGCTTCAGTTGTGTCCGACTCTGTGCGACCCCATAGGCAGCAGCCCACCAGGCTCCCCCGTCCCTGGGATTCTCCAGGCAAGAGCACTGGAGTGGGTTGCCATTTCCTTCTCCAATGCATGAAAGTGAAACGTGAAAGTAAAGTCGCTCAGTCGTGTCCAGCTCTTCTCGATCCCATGGACTGCAGCCCACCAGGCTCCTCCGCCCATGGGATTCTCCAGGCAGGAGTACTGGAGTGGGGCGCCATTGCCTTCTTCATACAGGGTGTCTACTGGTGAAAAATTAGAGTAAATCTCTCCATTACCTATGAGGTTTGTAATCTTGGGTGAATTAATCCCTTTCTGCCTTGGTTCTGCCTTGGTTTTCCCATCTGTGAAATGGGATAATAATAGGCTACAGGCAGCAGGACTGTGGTGAGGATTAGATGAAAGTGAAAGTGAAGTCGCTCAGTCGTGTTCCACTCTTTGCGACCCCATGGACTGTAGCCTATCAGGCTCCTCTGTCCGTGGGATTTTCCAGGCAAGAGTGCTGGGGATTAGATGAGGAACACATTTAAATTCACAGAGGCATGCCCATCACAGAGTAGACACTCACTGGATACGTCCCCATCTTTCATGTCTCCTTACTGTTCCCTCTGGCTGGAATAACTTTCCTCATCTTGCCATCCTTGAAATTTCCGGTTAATTTTCCAAAATCCCAAGCATGCCTTATGTTCTGTGAGACTTCCCTGATGTTATCCACCGTGCCCAGAAAATAGCCATCACTAACACACATGCTTATGCTATCAGTGAAAAAAAAAAAAAAGTGTAGAAAGCCATAGCTGGAGTTCTACCTTCACATATTTCTTAATCCTTTTTAAAATATGTATTTGGCTGCACCCAGTCTTCGTTGCAGCACATGAGATCTTTGGTTGTGGCCTACGACCTCTTAGTGGTGTCATGCGGGATCAAACTCCCTGACCAGGGATCAAACCCAGGCCCCTGGCATTGAGAGTGCAGAGTCTTAGCCACTGGACCACCAGGGATTACCCTCACATATTTCTGTTTTAAGCCGCCATGCTGGCTTAGCAGAAAATTCAGACCTCACGGTTTCTGAGTCCCCAGGCTCCCCAGAGGCCATGTCAGCTTCCTGGAAGTGGGGTGTGTCAACTTGCTAGGCTGATTCCTGTACTAAAATACCACAGACGGAGCGGCTTTAACAACAGGAACATGTTTTCTCACAGTTCTGGGGGCTGGGAGGGTGAGATCAAGGTTGGGTTTCGTGAGAAGCCTCTTTCCTTGGGTTGCAGATGGCTGTTGTCCCTCGATGTTCTCACTGGGTTCTCCTCTCTCCTGGAGCATCCCTGGTGTTTCTTTTGAGTCTTAATTTCTTTTTCCTACAGGGACACCAGGAGGATTGGATTAGGACCCTAAGGACTCATTTTGACTTAATTACCCATTTAAAGGCCCTTTCTCTGAAAACAATCAGTGTACTGGGAGTTAGGTTTAAGCACATGAATTTTGAGGGGATGGGGCTTCTCTCATGACTCAGATGGTAAAGAACCTGCCTGCAATACAGGAGACCCCAGGTTGACTCCTGGGTTGGGAAGATTTCCTGAAGGAGGGAATGGTAACCCACCCCAGTATTCTTGCCTGGAGAATCCCATGGACAGAGGAGCCTGGCGGGCTACAGTCCTCGGGGTCACAAAGAGTTGGACACGACTGAGTGACTAACACTTTGCAGGGGGAGGGGGGGGCACAATTTAGTCCATAATGTTACCAAAATCTCAACTTCTCTGAACACTGGTGCCGAATCAAATCCCAGAGACAAGGTTTTGGGTGAAGTAGAAAAGGATAGCCTCATTGCCTTGCCAAGCAAAGGGAGACACACCAGGCCTCTGCCCTGAAAAACCATGCGACTACTCTAGAAGACTTGATGAGGGGTTTCATAACAGTGGGTCAAAGGCGGGGTCTGACAAGCTCAAGGTGTGAGCAGGGCTTGCATGCCCTTGGTCTCAGGTGGTCCATCTCCTAATCTTTATGAAATTCTCCGGTCCCTTTAATCTTGGTTTGGGTGGTTTCTCCTCCCTTGACTAGCAACCTGCCCTTTGGAACTCAGGGAAGGTAATAATGACTGGAAAGAAAAGAAACGGTTAGTCACTCAACCATGTCTGACTCTTTGCGACCCCATGGACTGTATCCCGCCAGGCTCCTCTGTCCATGGGACTCCAGGCCAGCATACTGGAGAGGGCTGCTATTCCCTTCTCCAGGGGATCTTCCCAACCCAGGGATTGAACCCACATCTCTTGTGTCTCCTGCATTGCCAGGCTTTCACTAGCACCATCTGAGTGAAAGTCGCTCGGTCGTGTCAGACTCTGCAGCCCCACGGACTATAGAGCCCATGGAATTCCCCAGGCTAGAATACTGGAGTGGATAGCCTTTCCCTTCTCCAGGGGATCTTGCCAACCCAGGAATCCAACCCAGGTCTCCCACATTGCAGGCAGATTCTTTACCAGCTGAGCCACCTGGCAAGCCCAGCACCACCTGTGGGTGTTCAATTAACACTTGAAATATTTTTCAGTATATACTGAAGGTATATACTGAATGAATGAATGAATATACTGAATGTTAAGGGGGAAAATACCCTCCTCAACATTTGCCAGCCTCCCACCAGTCCGTAAACTCTTCGGTAAAATAGCCTAAGTTTTTCTTACGGGCAGCAGTGTGCTAAGCACTTGGTAGCTCTGGAAATAAAACTCTTAAAGGAGCTAACACTGAAGGGAGGAGCCACCGCGCCCTCTAGTGGTGATGGTGAGCGTTGCACCCCTCTGGACTTTCCCTGAGCCCTGACCTTGGCTCGGGGACCAGTCTGAATGCGACCGGTCCTCCAGGTCTGACCGAGAGGTCCTGGGCAGCCAGGCCACAGGACAGGCACATGGTAGGAGCCACCCAGAACATGCTCCATGGAGGATGTGGGACGACTCTGAGCATGCAGTGAGGATCTAGAAGGTTTTGTGGTTGTTTTAATAGTTGATTTATAATTTTGAATCAGGATCTAGAAGACTTAACTGCTCCAGTCTGGCACCACTTGAGAGCACTTGCTGCCTGAAGGGAAGAGCTCACCACCATCAGGTGGAGAGGTGCAGCCTCACAGAGCCTGTCTCAGGCGAGAGACTGTGAGACCCTCATTTCAGACCAGGTTCAGAGCTACCAGCTGGGCTCATAGGAAAAGAGGAACCAAAACATTCTCCCTTTGAAGGTCGAGGGGCAGGAGACATAGGAACACTAAGGTGTCCTGAATAGACGGGCACAGAGGAGAGGAGAGCTGCAGTCAGCTGTTAGGGGCTGAATTGTGTTCCTTCCCTGAATTCATGTGTTGAGGCCCTAACTCCCAGGACCTCAACATGTGACTGAATCTGAAGAGAGGGCTTTTAAAGATGTGATTAAGTTAAAAGGAGGCCATGGTGGTGGCCCCTAGTCAGGTAAGACAAGTGCCAAGAAATTCAGACACACAGAGGGCGCCGCCAGGGATGCACAGAAGGGAAGCCCAAGGAGGAAGCAGGGAGGAGGAGGTGGCCATCTGCAAGCCAAGGAGAGAGGGTTCAGGAGAAATCTGCCCCGCTGACACCGTGGGCCTGGACTTCCAGCCTCCAGGAGAAATCTGCCCCGCTGACACCGTGGGCCTGGACTTCCAGCCTCCAGAACTGTGAGCAAACTAATTTCTGTTAAGCCCCCTGGTCTGTGCTGTTATGTTATGGCAGCCTGAGCAAACTAATCCTGAGCAGATCCTCCGTGCCCTCAGCAAGCATGTCCTGGGTTCTCTTGGGCAGCAGGGTCTCAGTTGTTGTTCTTCATTCGCTAAGGGACTGTGCTTAATGCTGAGCAGCTGATGATGAATGAAGGGATTTCCCTGGTGGTCCAGTGGTTTGGTTTTGTTTCTGTTTTCCCCCCAGCCTTATTGAGCTTTGATTGACATATAACATTGTGTAAGTTGAAGGTTTACAATGTAATGACTTGATATAAGTACGTATTGCAAAATGATTACCACCATGAGGTTAGTTAATATATCCATCACCATGCAAAGTAACCTTTGTGTGTGTGTGAGCTACTTTCTTAGTAACTTTCAAGTATACAATACAGTATTGCTAACTATAGTTACTGTAGTGTACGTTACATCTCCAGAGCTTATTCATCTTGCAACCAGAAGTTTGTACAGTTTGAACACCTCTACCTGTTTTCCCATGCTCCCAGCTTCTGGTAATCACTAATTTCCTCTCTGTTTCTGTGAATTCCTTTAAGAGTCTCTATATAAGTGAGATCATATAGTATTTGTCTTTCTCTGACTTATTTCACTTAGTATAATGCCCACAAGTTTCAACCATGGTGTTGCAAATCTTTGTTATGGCTGAGTACTATTGCATTGTATATATTTATCATATTTTATCCATTCATCTATTAGGTTGTGTCCTTGTCTTGGTAGTTTCCATGTTTTGGCTATTGTAAATAATGCTGCAATTAACATAGAGTTTTAGATATCTCTGAGATACTGATTTCATTTCCTTAGTGATTTCATTTCCATATATACCCAGAAGTGGAATTTCTGAATCTTATAGCAGTTCCATATTTAATTTTTTTTAGGAAACTCCATACTGTTTTCCATAATGGCTGCACCAATTTACATTCCCACCAACAGTGCACAAATTTCCCTTTTCTCCATATCCTGACCAATACTTGTTATTGCTTGTCTTTTTGTTAATAACCAGTCTGACCAGTGTATGATGATAGCTCACGGAGGTTTTGACTTGCATTTCTCTAATGATTAGTGATGTTGAACAGTTGTTCATATACCTGATGGGCATTTGTATATCTTCTTGCGAAAATGTCTATTCAGGTCTGTCATTCATTTGAAAATTTTACTTGACTTTTTTCCTATTAAGTTGTATGAGCTCCTTATTATGTTGGATATTAACCACTTATCAGATGATTGGCACATACTGATTGATATATTTTTTTCCCATTCCATAGGCTGCCTTTGATTTTCCTGCTCAAATGTTTATTTTGAATACTTTTGGGGATGGTAGTATCATCGTGGTAGTGTTTCAGGATTAAGCCCAGGAAATGTTTAGAATAACAGAAATGAAGTTTTCCTGATCCTTTCAGTAAAGGTTGCTTCAAGTACAAAATGTTTTTACACAGTTGTGTGGTATTCTTCCACAGAACCAGTTTCATATTTGATTAGAATGTCCAGGTAAAGAAAAGGTCATCCCCATTTAAGGAAGTTCCTTGTATTCCACATGGTTTAATTGAGATCTCTCAGAGGCTTTGAAAGGGGAGCTAAGTCCTGCTTAGCTTTTCAAAAGGTTTCTACTGGGCTGTCTACCCCATGATTGTCCCTGGGAAACATTTCTTTAACCACCAACAGCTTTTTAAATTAATTTATGTCGGTTGAAACACTTTATTTCCTTCCCAATTTTTACCACCATTCATTGAGTGCCTGGTCCATGACAGTGCCACTCAAAGCTGTTAATATACCATTCAGTTCAGTTCAGTTCAGTAGCTCAGCCGTGTCCGACTCTTTGCAACCCCATGAATCGCAGCACGCCAGGCCTCGCTGTCCATCACCAACTCCCGGAGTTCACTCAAACTCACGTCCATTGAGTTGGTGATGCCATCCAGCCATCTCATCCTCTGTCATCCCCTTCTCCTCCTGCCCCTAATCCCTCCCAGCATCAGAGTCTTTTCCAATGAGTCAACTCTTCACATGAGGTGGCCAAAGTATTGGAGTATCAGTTTCAGCATCATTCCTTCCAGTGAACACCCAGGACTGATCTCCTTTAGAATGGACTGGTTGGATCTGCTTGCAATCCAAGGGACTCTCAAGAGTCTTCTCCAACACCACACTTCAAAAGCATCAATTCTTTGGCACTCAGCTTTCTTCACAGTCCAACTCTCACATCTATACATGACTACTGGAAAAACCATAGCCTTGACTAGATGGACCTTTGTTGGCAAAGTAATGTCTCTGGTTTTGAATATGCCATCTAGGTTGGCCATAACTTTCCTTCCAAGGAGTAACCGTCTTTTAATTTCATGACTGCAATCACCATCTGCAGTGATTTTGAAGCCCCCTAAAATAAAGTCTGACACTGATTCCCCATCTATTTCCCATGAAGTGATGGGACAAGATTCCATGATCTTCGTTTTCTGAATGTTGAGCTTTAAGCCAACTTTTTCACTCTCCTCTTTCACTTTCATCAAGAGGCTTTTTAGTTCCTCTTCACTTTCTGCCATAAGGGTGGTGTCATCTGCATATCTGAGGTTACTGATATTTCTCCCAGCATCTTCCAGCTTGTATTTCTTCCAGCCCAGCATTTATCATAATGTACACTGCATAGAAGTTAAATAAGCAGGGTGACAATATACAGCCTTGACATACTCCTTTTCCTGTTTGGAACCAGTCTGTTGTTCCATGTCCAGTTCTAACTGTTCCTTCCTGCCCTGCATATAGGTTTCTCAAGAGGCAGGTCAGGTGGTGATTTAATTCTAAAACTTTATGAAGTATTGTACTTCCTCATGGTTCAGTGGCTAAGACTCTATCCTCCCAATGCAGGGGCCAAAGTTTGATTCCCTGGTCATGGAATTACATCACACACGTTGTAGCTAAAGATCCTGCGTGCTAAGCTGAGACTTGGTACAACCAAATAAATACACAAAAATATTTAAAAAAATAAAACCTTACAAAGTAAAAACTGACTACCCACACTTTACAGTTATGGAAACGGGCTCAGAGAGGTCAAGATCACTCGACTAATAAAAGACTCTCTTATTCCAGAGGTTGTTCTCTTAACTCCCATTCTTGCTTTTCTTTCCAAAACCCAGTAAAACACATCTGAAACGTGTATTCATACGAAAATTACAATGTAAAAGTTAGCAAAACTCCTATGGTAAAGGTCTATATAGTTTATCTCCTCACATCTAATCCTAACAACCACCACAAGGGGTTGACTCGTCCAAGGGAACAGCTCAGAATAGGTGGGAACCGGTGCCCAGCGGCTGAGCCTAAGCCCACTCTAAGAACTCGCTCCTCCACCCACATCTCCTTTTCCGGTCCTGTGCCCCAGGAAGTCCCGCCCCGAGTCCCCGGAAGCCCCGCGCAGACGAGGGAAGATTTCCGGAAAGAACAGCCAGGGGAAGCCAGAAAGAAACCAGGGACGAGGCAGTTCAGGGCGCTCTAGCATTCTTCCTCTCTATGACCATCGCCAATTGACAAGGGCAGTGCGAAGAGATCCCTCCCTATTGGACGTGCGGCCTCGCGTAGGCGGGCAGCTCGGCTGGCGGCGCGCTGATTGGCTGGGGCGCCACGCGGGTGGAGGGGCGGTGCTCGCGGGGCATGCGGACCGAGGCCGGCGGCTGCGCTCGGGTTCGGGAAGAGGAGGCTGTGCATGTGGGCGCTCCGCTCGCTGCTGGGGCTGCGGTGCGCGGCCGCGCGCACCATGTCGCAGGGGCCGGCGCGCCGTCCGCGGCCGCCCAAGGACCCGCTGCGGCACCTGCGCACGCGGGAGAAGCGCGGCCCGTCATGGGGGCCCGGGGGCCCGAACACCGTGTACCTGCAGGTGGTGGCAGCCGGTGGCCGGGATGCGGGCGCCGCCCTCTACGTCTTCTCGGAATTCAACCGGTCCGTGCGCCGCGCTGGGGCCCGGTGGGGGGTGGGTGTCCCCTGGCCGAGCCCCGCCTCCCTAGGCTTGGTCACCCGGTTGTCAGTGTGGATGCGAGAGCCCGCACCCCGTACTTCCCGGTCCGTGCGGCTTCGGGAGGCGCCCCTGACCGCTTAGGCAGAGCCCTCTCGCGTGCGCCCCATGGCGGGGGCCTCTTAGTCCGTGTGTGAAGTGGGCAGGTGTGCGGAGGAGGTGATGGAAGAGGACCCCAGCACCGGCCCACCCCAGCCCCCTCGCGTCTGCCGAGGAGGGTTCAAAACCTAGCGTCCTAACAGCAGACACTCGGCCGGTAGCACCACATGGGTTTTCAGGGGTTTTTTTTCTTTCCCCTCTATGGTGTACAGCAAAGCGTCCGATCGGTGGCAGAAGCTTTACAGACTCTGACTCTCTGGTATGATATTCGTCTTCTAGGTATCTCTTCAACTGCGGGGAAGGCGTCCAGCGACTCATGCAGGAGCACAAGTGAGTCAGCCCTCTTCCTGCGGGGCGGGGATGACTGTGCGGCTTTGACACGGGGGTCAGCAGAAGAGAGGGTCCCCGGCCAGTGTGTTGTGTCCTGCTCCAGCGCTTTCTCTTTCTTAGGCTGAAGGTGTCCCGTTTGGACAACATATTCCTGACCCGAATGCACTGGTCTAATGTTGGCGGGTTGTGCGGTGAGTCCATTCTTGTCCAGGTCAGAGGCTGGAGGGAGGTCTCTGGGATTTTAAGCTGCCTTCTCCGCCCCCCTCCCACTCCCCCCCTTTTTTTTTTTGCCCATCGCCTGAAGTCCAGGGAAGCTGGAATTCTTTTTATGCCTGCCCCATGAGCTACAGCAGGAAGCATCAAAAAGTGTGGCTCAGAAGAGTAGGTGTTAATGTGGAGGCTGCCTTTAGGTGTTAACCACCCACCTCATTTATTGAGTTGCTGGACTGGAGGTGCGAGACCGACTGGAGTGTGTGGTCACAGTAAATGGGGATCACAGTAAATACTAGGTGGCCAAGAAGATGGTTTGGGTCTTTGCATAACAGACTTTTTGGCCAACTCATTATGTCTGCCACTGGGACCATCAGCTACACAGAGACCCAGTATCCAGATTTGTTGTTTAGTGGCTAAGAAGTGTCCGACTCTTTTGTGACCCCATAGGCTATTATAGCCTGCCAGGCTCCTCTGTCTGTGGAGTTTTCCAGGCAAGAATACTGGAGTGGATTGCCATTTCCTTCACCAAGGGATCATCCCCACACAGAGATCAAACCCAAGTCTCCAGCATTGGCAGGCGGATTCTTTACCACTGAGCCACCAGGAAAGCCCGGTATCCCGATTAGCCCCTTGTTTCTGCCCATCAATTAGAAAGATCGAGATTGTTTTGCTGCCACATTTTGTAACATTGTGGAGCAGGTAGGAAGGAGTAGAGGCTGGACTCGTCTCATCCCCCAGGACTGAGACTCAGATGAGGCGCCCAGGGTGCAGAATTGGTGCCATCCTTTGACTTGGTGGATTTTTGCCCCCGAGGTGCCTCATTCTAGTATCAAGTCCTGAGTAAGTGTCCCTTGAACCTCTAGCCAGCACCAAGTCTGCCCTGCATGTGTTCCCTGGTAACTCTGGAATGAGAACAAGTAGAAAACGCAGCCAGTTAAGTAAGGAGTGCGCCTCCTGGCGGTGACTGCGAGTCAGGGCTGTGAGAGATCTGAGTTTATTCGTTCTTTTTTTTTTTTTTTTTAAAGGAATGATCCTCACTTTAAAGGAAACCGGAGTTCCAAAGTGTGTGCTTTCTGGACCTCCACAACTGGTGAGTCTCAAAGTTGAGCCTTCCATTTTAACTTCCACAGGAATTTCCAGTTTTGCACATCGGCCCTCTGCCCTCCAGAGAAATCTCATAGCAGTGGAAACACTTTGCGTTTCAAGCTAAAGATAACCTGAGTCCAAGCTTTATTGATTCTCTGACTGGGCTCAGGTCACATTCCCTCCTGGAGCCTCAGTGTCTGTATCTGTGAAAGGGTCACAGGGGTTACGAATTAAACAGGTAACGCAGAGCACTTGGTTACTTTGTTTCACACTATAGGGTCACAGGATAGATGTCAGCTTTTATTCTTTTTTGTTTAAAATTTATTTTTTAATTGAAGGATAATTGCTTTACAGAATTTTGTTGTTTTCTGTCAAACCTCAACATGAACAACTTTTATTCTTATTTATTAAATTTCATACGTCTCTGTTGTACCTTCCAAGCCAGCTTACAGCACTGTCGAGAGGGTATAAACACATTATTGGTGTAAGGGTTCACTTCACTTCCCAGGTCCTAAGGGAAAAGGCAGCCAGACCCCAGCCCTGCCTGTGACATCCGTCTGCAGAACAATGCCTGTGACATCCGTCTGCAGAACAATGCAGCTGTCCCTCTATGTCCTCCTCATTCGCTCTGTCCCACCATGGCCTGCCATCACTTCCCATGTCCCCTCCTCCACCCCCGTGACTGCTCAGCACCGCGGCCACAGAGGTCCCTCTCAAGTGGAACGGAAGGCGGGTCACCTCGTCCTAAAGCCCTTCACAGGTCTCTGTAAACATAGTCCAGATACCATCACGTGGCCCCCAGGTCCCACTGGCGCCGGCCCTCAGCTGCCCTGCATCTATGCCTGGCCACACAGTGAGGCTGCGGGGCCAGCTCTGAGCTCTTCACAAAGCCCCCACCTGTCTCAGGCCAAGATCATTTTCTCCCTCCTGTGTCCTCCCAAACGTCCGGGCTCAGCTCCAGGGCTTTTGCTTGGGATGCCTGCCCACCGCCCCCCCTGCCAGTAACCCTGCAGACTGGTTGGACCCCAGTCTCCTGGGTTGTTTCAGACGTGCAGGACGCTCAGCCCCACAGCTGCTCGTTGTCATTTGTATGATTTCTGTCTCTTCCCCTGGTTTCTGAGTTCCGTGAGCGCAGGTACCCCATCTTCTCAGTGCTGACCCCCAGGCATCTGACCTGTGGTGGACACTCAGTAAGAAAGTTGAAGGTGCTCTCTGAAGTGTGTTGTACGTTGCTGCCTCCAGCGCCTCTCATGTATTGGCGCTTGGACATGTGTTTCGTCCTCCTTGTTTTTCTTTCTTAGGAGAAGTATCTGGAAGCTATCAAAATATTTTCTGGTCCACTGAAAGGAATAGATCTGGGTAAGTCCTTGATAACTACTCATATGCCCCCTTCTCTCAAATCAGAATCCATAAAAGCTGACCAAAGTAAACCTTAAAAATCAAGTGCTTCATCCATGTGAGATGAATTTTGAACCTGTTGCTGATTGCACTTTCTCTACCCTGACCTCATCCCCTTAAACAACGGCGGGAAGGCAGGAGTGAGTCAAAAGCTGCCAGGTATGGGGTGTGTGCGGGATGGGGTCTCCTTGGGGCCCTGAGGCTCCTCCCTGGCCCTGTAGGTGGGTGTCACCATTGAGTGGCCTTGGATCCCTCACAGAGAGAGGGCCTGGGAGCAGTTTTTCTGGGAGCACATGGCCGGTTGATGGGAAGAGGCCTGACCGAGGTACCGGCCGGGTCAGGGGCATCTCCGGTTGGTTCTTCTGTAGAAGAACGCTGGTGTTTTATTTCAGAACGTGTTTTGGCTCTCAGAGTTGAGAGCATAGGTTCCCTGGCCTGACAGTGCTGAGTGTCAACCTGTGTCTCTTACACTTAACCATCGGCTTCATTTTCTTTTGGCGGTTCATCACCAGTGATCCTCGTATGTCTTTTCACGTGGCTGTGCTAAACGTTAATGGCTGAAGATGTATTTTTGCTGCTTCCCTAAATATTTTCATTTCTTAGAAATTCTCGGTTTAATGCAGATTTCTGCAAAATGCCAAAGCACTTCCATTGCTCTGGGAAGGTGATTCCCATGCCCATGTTTGCTGCCCCGGTCACTATCCCGTGGTCTTTTCCCCACAGCCGTGCGGCCCCACTCAGCGCCAGAATACAAGGACGAGACCATGACGGTGTTCCAGATCCCCATCCACTGTGAGTACCAAGCCACATGGTGGGGACCCCTGGCGGTCCATTGGTTAGGGCTCCGCACTTTCACCGCCGGGGCCCAGGTTTGATCCCTGGTCAGGGAACTAAGACCCTGCAAGCTGAGCTGCACAGGCAAACGTTTAGAAAGCCACATTTTCTTGGGGCAGGAGGAGGTGGGTCCTAGGTGAGGAAGGCGGGGGGATGGGAGAAACTGCTGGTGGCCAGTGGAGGACAGGCCAGTGTAGTGGGCACCTGGCTGTGAGCTCGCCCGAGGGCTGTGTCATCTGCTAATTTCCCCTACCGACCAGGCGAGCAGACGAGTGGTCAGCAGCCGCCTGCACAGAGTCCAGAGCGGCTGAGTCCACAGCCGCCTCCACATGCAGAACCAGCTGACGGGGAGCAGCACTCGGACGGTAATGGCGCTCGGTCAGCAGTGCGCTGTCGAGGGGGCTGGGGTGGACGTGGGGTCTGTTTTAGTCCTTGCTTCCGTCTGCTCTCCATTCAAGTTTTTGTCCTAAGGAAGTTCTCTGTTTAGAACAGATGCTTTTTCCTTGTCCCGTTAGGACACCTCCAGGCAGCTGAGAAGGCTGTCGTAAAGGTAGCCACGCAGAGCCTTAAGGGCCAGTTTGTAGCCAGGGGGTAGGGGCCCAAGCTTCGGGTCCAGTTTACACAGAGGAAAACAGGGCCTGGCAAATGATTCATACAGAGGCTTTTGTGTTTCCCATTTTCTGGTACAAAATTATGTTGTTTATTTCATTATACAGTACAGATCATTTAATTAAATCTTTACAATTCGTTGCCGAGTCTTTGGATTTTTTTGAATTCCCATTTCACATGTAGCAAATAAGTATTTGCGTGTGCACCTGTCGAGTTTGCAAAACCACACACACAGGAATGCTGCTCTGACGTTGTTGGTGTCAGCAGATGGAGGAGGCTCGATGAACTGTTTGTGTCTCATTGAGGCAGCAGTAATGCCAGTTAATTTTTGTGAATGCAGGACCTAACAGCCAAGCTGACAAAGCAGTCAGAGAGTGGCTTTGTGCCTCCTCTTCCGAATGACAGCCCCCTGGGAAACGGGATCAAAATTCCAGGATGAGACCTACCAGAGGAATTGGGCTGCTTGAGGACACTGTGGTCCAGGGATGGGCAAGCTTGATTAGTTCCCGCCTCTGCTCTGAGGACCGAGGGGCCCCAGCCCTGTGAACTGTCCTCCTTGGATGGCATGAGTGAGGACTGACATTTTTGCAGGCCTTTCAACTTTTACGTTATTTCTCACAGAGTTATTGATAAAGCACGTTACAGCTTATTTTTCTCTCTCATCTCCACTTCTAGGTAAAACATAAAACATTTAAAAACCCTTCACTTGCTCTTTTCTGGTTTGAGTTTTTGCATTTTTGTTTTCTCAAATCTCAACATGAGTTAGAAAAAAAGAGAAAGTTCTGCTTGAGGGAAAAACAAGTGTGTGTGTGTATCCAAAGTTCCTTCCTTTTAAATTTGTGTGACGCCAGGTTAAGTGTCATTTGGTCACTGACCTGTGATGCCTGGAAGCCTTGCCATTCGCCCGGTCACGGTCAGACTGTCTCTTCTCAGGTGTCGGCCGGAAAGCACGTGGCAGGGACACCTCCTTGGTGGTCGCTTTCGTCTGTAAGGTGAGCGCGTGTCTGGTGACCTGAGGGTAGCAGCTTTCTCTGTGATCAGAGAAAACACCTGGTTCCCAGTAAACCGCCCGTGCTCGTGTACGTGTCCAGATTGTCTTCCAACCAGAGTCAGTCTTCGGAGACATGTTTCCTAGTTGGCTGTGAGCCTCGCTCTTGAACTTCAGAAATAGCGAAAGGTTAAGTTTCTGAAGTCAATGGAAATTGGGTTGATTTACAGTGTTAACTACTGCTGTACAGCAAAGTGATTGTTATACACGTGTGTATGTATACTCTTTTTAAAAATACTTTTCTCCATTATGGTTTATCACAGGATGTTTTCTTGTGCTATACGGTAGGACCTTATATCCATTCTATATGTGATAGTTTGCATTTGCTAATCCCAAGCTCCCACTCCTCCCTCCCCTCCCCGACCCCGGACTTCCCGCTTGGTGACCAGTCCTTCTTTCAGATAGGTTCATTTGCATCCTGTTTTAGATTGGACGTATAAGTGATAGCATATGGAATTTGTCTTTTTCTGACTTCACTTAATATGATGATCTGTAGGTCCATCTATGTTGTCGCAAATGGCATTTAATTTTTTTATGGTTGAGTAAGATTCTGTCATGTATACACATATATATATCTATATACCACATCTTTTTTATCCATTCCTCCATCAACGGATGTTTGGGTTGCTTCTATGTCCTGGCTGTTGTAACCAGTATTGCAGTGCATATTAGGGTGCATATATCTTTTTAAATTATGGTTTTAAATTATGGTTTTCTCCTGATACATAGCCAGGAGTGGGATTGCTGGATTGTATGGTGATTCTGTTTTTACTTTTCTGAGGAACCTTAATACTGTTTTTCACAGTGGCTGCACCAACTTACATTTTCACCAACAGTGTAGGAGGGTTCCCTTCTCTCCACATCCCCTCCAGCATTTATTGTTTTGTAGACTTTTAAATGATGACCATTCTGATTGGTGTGAGGTGGCACTTCATTGGAGTTTTGATTTGCATTTCCCTAATGATTAGCAATGTTGAGCATCTTTTCATGTGCATATATATGCATATATATGGATAGCTGTTGGCTATCCATATATATCTTGTTTGGAGAAATGTCTATTTCGGTCTTCTGTCCATTGTTCCCATTAGGTTGCTTTTTTGGTTGTTGTTGAGTTTATGAGCTATTGGTATGTTTTGGAAATTAAACCCTTTTAGTTGCATCATTTGCAAATATTTCTACCACTGTGTAGGTTGGCTTTTCATTTTGTTTATGGTTTCCTTTGCTTTGCTAAAGCTGTGAGTTTGATTAGGTCCCATTTGCTTATTTTTACTTCTATTACTTTGGGAGACTGACCTAAGAACACATTGGTATGATTTATGTCAGAACGTTTTGCCTGTGTTCTCTTGTAGAAGTTTTATGGTGTCATGTCTTATATTTCAGTCTTTAAGCCACTTTGAGTTTATTTCTGTGTATGGTGTGAGGGAGTGTTCTAGCTTCACTGACTTAAATGGATCTGTCCAACTTTCCCAGCACCACTTGCCGAAGAAAGTCTTTCCCCCCATTGTGTTAATATATTCTTGCCACCTTTGTTGAAGTTCAGTTGACTGTAGGTGGTGGATTTACTTCTGGGCTCAATTAGTAGCTTTTATTATCTGGAGATATGTTCTCTCTATACCCGCTTTGGTAAGAGATTTTCTTTTGTAATCATTACTATGTTTGTTTGTTTATTTCTGGCGGTGCTGGTTCTTCACTGCTGGCATGGGCTTTCTCTAGTTGTGAGCAGGTTGCAAGCGGGGGCTCCTCTAGTTGTGAGCAGAGGCCCTTCTAGTTGTTGAGTAGGGCCCCCTCAAGTTGTGCAAGTCTTTAAGTACAGAATGATGATCATGAGGTTTTGCGATAGAATTTTTTTCCGTTCTAACGTAATAAGAGAATACTGGGAATTTTTTATTGTGACTTCTCTCTGGTATGAAAGCAGCAGCACAGTTTTGCCACGTGTGTGAAAAGTCAGCAAGAAAAACCACCCCCAGTTTCCCTGTCCCTGGAGTGCGTGCCACACGGTGGAGCTGTGACTGTTTCTGTTGGACTCTGTTCTGGTGACGCTCCGTTGGCTATCTCTTGACCAGCGCAGGATAACAAAATGAGCGTCTCTCCTCCAGGTGCTTGGAGGACGCTTCTTACTTGGGATGGGAATAGACGGCATGTTATTAGATGGACAAGGAGTTAACAAGGTTGGGGAAGTAAGCAGACCAGTTTTAAAGCATTCAGTTTTCAGTGCTAAACCGACTGCAAAACTGATGGTGGAAACCATGCTTCTCCGTCAGACCCTGGCCTCACATGCTGTCCTCTTCCTCACAGCTCCACGTGAAGAAGGGAAACTTCTTGGTGCTCAAAGCGAAGGAGCTGGGTCTCCCAGTGTGAGTGGCGGGGCGTCTGGGGGCGGGCTTCACAGGGCACCCCCGGGGCCCCACCCTCACCGAGGCCTCGCCTGTCATTTCAGCGGAACAGCTGCCATCGCCCCCATCATTGCTGCCGTCAAGGACGGGAAGAGTGTCACCTACGAAGGGAGAGAGGTGGGTGCAGTCCTGGCAGCCACAAGCTGGGCCCAGACGCTAGACAGTCGCTGTCTGGTTTGGGCCCCACTTGCAGGGGAGTGAGCAGCTTGGGTTTCATCACTGAGCTGAGCTTGTCTAGGCTTGCCCTGCACATCAGTGCTGGCCAAGTGGTGGCATTTCTGGGGGTTTCCCTTTAGGATTTGGGGGTCTTCCTGATAGGACAGGGGCTGTCCCTGTCCCTGGGTTCAGGGAAGACCCCCTCAGGGTGGACTTCAGGCGTGACCCCAAGGAGTGACATCCTCACCAAGGTGGGAGGATGTAAGGACGAGACTGCACCGAGAGCGGAGTGTGAAATGCGCTGGCCAGCCGGCCCCGGCTAGTGTCAGTGGAGAGAGGGTGGAGGTGTGGGCGCTCCCCGAGGGGGCTGTGCTGTCACTGGGAACTCGAGGGCCTGCCCTGGGAGCACACAGTGACCCCGGGGACTTCACAGATTCTGCCTGAAGAGATCTGCACCCCTCCGGACCCTGGGATCACCTTCATCGTGGTAGAATGTCCAGACGAAGGGTTCATCCAGCCGCTGTGTGAGAATACCACCTTCAGGAGGTGAGGCGGGCCCTCCTGGCGGGAGGTGAGAACCGACATTGCTTGGGAGAGCCAGGCCGGGCTCCCACTGCCCAGTCCGAGGTCTGCACTCTGTGCCTCACTGGACCCAGCAGAGCCTCCGCTTGCTTCCTCCCAGTTACCAAGAGAAGGCCGACGCCCCCGTGGCCCTGGTGGTCCACATGGCCCCGGAGCACGTGCTCCTGGACAGCAGATACCAGCAGTGGATGGAGAGGTAGGAGGGGCCCCGGGTTCCTGCCCTTCCTGGAGGTTGGGGGCCTCCGTGCTGTGAAGACAGTCCCCGCGAGGGGGCGCTGCGAGCACACGTCTGCTTGCCTGGGGCTGGCTTCCTGCCTGCACCGTCCACACCCTCACCTCGGAACAAACCCTGCCTGTGTTGATGATCACGTGTGTTTCCTAACACGTGGAGGATAGAGTAGCAGCCTTGCTTTAGAAGCTTTATCCACGTCGGGCACCTTCCTGCTCTTCCCCACCGCCCGCCTGAGGGCTGGGTGGAGGGACTTGGCTGGGGTTGGACTGGGGCACGTGGTGACTCCTCTCTTGCCGGCGCCCCTGGTCCTCTGCCCCTTGGGGTCTGAGTGTTGGCGTCCATCACCATCTTCCTTTCCTCCCCTCATCCCCGTGCTCCCTCGTGTTCCCGAGTCCCCAGCCCTGGAACTATTCCTGGTTTCCCAAAGGCCTTGAACTGGGCTCTGAGGAGGAGCTGGGCTGTGTCTGGCCACCTCTGGACAGGTCACTCGCCCTCTTGAGTGGTCCAAGTACATGACCACCCTGTGGGCTGGAGTGCCCCCAGAAAGACACCATGACGACCGTGTGTCCACCGTCTTAGGTTCGGGCCCAACACTGAACACCTGGTTCTGAATGAGAACTGTGAGTCGGTCCACAACCTGCGCAGCCACAAGATCCAGACCCAGCTCGGGCTCATCCACCCCGGCATCTTCCCCCCGCTCGCCAGCCCCCGCCCTCAGGTAGCAGCCCCCTGACCTCCAGTCACCGGACCTCACCCTCGGGTAGCCCCCCACCTCCACTCGCCGGCCCCGCCCTCGGGTAGCCCCCCACCTCCACTCGCCGGCCCCCACCCTCGAGTAGTGGCTCTCCTTTGTCCCTGTTGTACCCCGCCCACATGGGTCACAGCTCCGTCTCTTGCAGGAAGGCAGTGCTGCCCAGGGTGTGCCCACGGTCCGAGGCCAGTGTCTCCTTAAATACCAGCTCCGGCCCCGGCGGGAGTGGCAAAGGTCAGTGTGGTCTCGGGGTCGGGAGGAGGTCAGTGTCTCAGGTCTGCAGCCACGTGGCCTCTGCCTCTGAGCAGGAAAGTCAGTCGCTCGCCATCCGGTCGCCCTGAAAGACTGCCTGTTACCAGTCTGTGATTTCTGACCCGGTGTGTGGGGGAGTGTTGAGATGTGTGTTTGTACTGTGGGTTTAGGGCCTAATGCACTGTAGGGCTTTTCCCAGGTCATGATAGAGTCTTCAGAACAAGGTCGTCGCCAGGTTTCCAGGCGGGGGGTGCTTGCTCACTGGAGGCACTGCAGTCCTCGTGCTGCGTTAACGAAACGAGTGCCTTCCATAAAAATCTTTGGGTGAAACAGGGTTTCCTTGGAAGAGTCTTAAGCGGGGGTGGGGGGGGGTACTGGCTCAGAGGCCGGCCCTGCCTGAAGCCCCTGGTGAACCCAGCTTACCCTGCAGCCAGTCACGTGAGAGGTGCTTACTGCCCTCTGTCTTCAGTGTTTAAAAATTTGAAGTGTCCTGCGCACACCAGTGTGGTCCAAGTGGACCACGTTTGGAAAGGTGGCTGGACCCTGGCCACTGTTGTGTTGAATAGTTGGGGCCCTTTAAGAGCCCTCCTCCCCCTCCCCCAGGGGGATGCCTGGCACGACTGGGGTCTAGTGAGTAGAGGTCAGGGAGGCCCCTGCCCACGTATCACTGCTGCCAGAGCCAGCCCGGCCCGCTGTGAGCTGCGAGGTTCTGAGGACTGGACGTGTGAGACCCACTGGGCTCGGGAGGGTCTGCCACGCCGTGACTGAGAGGTGGAAGCACTTGCAGGCAGTCCCCAGGGTCAATGCTGACGTCAGGTCTCTCTCACGGCCACGGCACCCTTCTGTCCTCTTTTCCACCACCTTCTTGCAGGGATGCCGTCCTGACGTGCGACCCCGAGGAGTTCATCGCCGAGGCCCTGGAGCTCCCCAACTTCCAGGAGAGCGTGCAGGAGTACAGGAAGACGGCCCAGGACGGCCCAGAGGGTGAGGCAGACCAGGGACCAGCGCCTCCCGGGCTTGCCCTCCGGAGAGCATTCGTGCAGCACCGACTGCAGGGTCAGCCTGACGCTGTCTAACCCTAGGGCCTTCTGGTCTGCTTACTACCAGTGCCTGCCCCCACCCAGACCAGGCAGGTCGGAGGTTAGGGGATGAGCCCCACGCAAGCCGAGCATGAGGGTCTGGGACCGCGGGTGAGGTTCTGGGCAGAACCGCCGTGTTTGGGTCCCACTCTGGCCCCATCACTCACCGTGTCGGGCTTCCCCTGCCCCAGTGGGAAGACAGTTTGGGGAACTCAGAGGCCTCTCTGCAGTAGTTGGTTTTCCCAGTGGTGGTGTTCTCAGCTCACACCTGAAGTGGAGAAAGGAGGCTGGACCAGAAGGTGGGGTCAGGTCCAAGCCCGTCAGCACCAGGCTGGAGTCTCAGGATTGGGCCTCCCTGGCTGCGCTTGCCAGGGTAGGCTTCAGGTTCACACGTTAAAGCTCCGTTTGTATCTTGCTCGTGGGCGTGCACACGGGGCCTGTCTGGCTGGGCGAGGCCTTGCGAGGCCCCAGGCTTCAGGATCGAGGAGGCTGTGCCTCTTCCTCCCAGAGAACAGACCCCCCCTGAGCCCCTCCCAGCAGGGTGGGACCTGTGCCAGGTGGGCTCAGCCCAGAGGTCTGAGCTGATTCTCAGCACGGAAAGGGGCCCCCTGTTATATCATCTAGTAGGAGACTTGGGGGCTTCCCTGAAAGCTCAGTTGATAAAGAATCTGCCTGCAATGCTGGAGACCCTGGTTTGATTCCTGGGTCGGGAAGACCCGGTGGAGAAGGGATAGGCTACTCACTCCAGTTTTCTTGGGCTTCCCTTGTGGCTCAGCTGGTAAAGAATCCACCTGCAATGCGGGAGACCTGGGCCTGGGTTCAATTATTGGGTTGGGTTCAATTATTCTCCCCTGGAGAAGGGAAAGGCTACCCACTCCTGTATTCTGGCCTGGAGAGTTCTATGGACTGAACGGCTTTCATCACCAAGAGACTTGGGCCTGTGGAATTGCTCTGCTTTCCGCCCCTTCTGATCTGAACATCACCCCCTCCTGGGGATCTGGACTTAACCTCAGGGCTGGCTCACAACGTGTTTTTCCATAGAGACGAGCAGCCAGTACCCAGAAGTGGTCTTCCTGGGAACAGGGTCCGCGATCCCAATGAAGATCCGTAACGTGAGCTCCACGCTTGTCAACATCAGGTATGAACCCTTGAAGGGAGGCGTTGCTGGCAGGGGGACCCTGCCCCACTCCCAGGTGACTCAGAAGGTGCAGCCTTTAATCCCTGGAGGCCAGTCTTGGCTGGAGCGCCCGGGGAGAGGTGGGACAGTAAGGTGATACGTGGTCCAGGTAGCTGACTTGGACATGAGGGATCCATGCAGTTGGACACCCAGTGCGTCTCTGGATGAAGCAGGTGATGTGCTGTGAGCCATCACCTGGTCACCTGGCTGAGAAGCAGTCTCACCGGGCTTTCAGCTCCCACTGTGAACTAGTCACTAACGGCCCCCACCAGCATCGTGGTGCACCTGCCCCCAGGCTCCGCTTCCCACACAGACCCTCTCTTGGGTGCCCAGCATCTGTGCGACTCTGGGGACGCTCGTGTATGTCCCGGGGCGTCAGGATGTCCTCTGGTACAAGGAGGACAGATGTGAGGCTGCGTTCACCTTGAGGGCAGCCCCCCGGGTGGGGCTGAGGTATCGCCGTCCTCCCTGAGTGATCCCCCCTCGGTCCCCCACAGCCCCGACACGTGCCTGCTGCTGGACTGCGGGGAGGGCACCTTCGGGCAGCTGTGCCGCCACTACGGGGACGGTGTGGACCGGGTCCTGGGCTCCCTGGCCGCCGTGTTTGTGTCCCACCTGCATGCCGACCACCACACGGTGAGTGGGCTCCCTCCTCGGGCCCCGTGCCTCCCACCCGGCGCGGTATCTTAGGAAAAACTCGATGGCCTTTGTGTCTTGAGGCCTCAGGGTCTCCTCTGGCCAGGCAGCTGCTTGGAGCCACCTTTAGCCAGAGGCGGGCAGCAGCCGGGTGGTGGGCATCGGAGAGGGGTGGCTGACGGCGACCAAGGACTGCAAGCTGGGGTCCCAGGGTCCCGCCTCGGGAGGGAGGTCGGGTCTGCGCGAGGCTGATTGTGTCCCCTCCTCCCAGGGCTTGTTGAACATCCTGCTACAGAGAGAGCGTGCTCTGGTGAGTCCACTGGACTGTACTGCTCCTTGTGTTTCCTGGGATGACACACACACGCCTCCTCCCACTCCACACCGTTTCCACTGAAACATCTGCTCTCTCTCCGCTGCAGGCATCGCTGGGCAGACCCTGCCACCCTCTGCTCGTGGTCGCCCCCACCCAGCTCCGGACCTGGCTCCAGCAGTACCATAACCAGTGCCAGCCGCTGCTGCACCATGTCAGGTGGGCTCGGGCTGGGCAGCAGAGCCGGGGAGGGCAGAAACCCTCGGGTGGTTCCCACTCATAAAGGCCCTTTACTTTCAGTTTCTCCTGGCCTCCTCCACTTCCATCCACAAGTCTAGATCTCTGCCAGCACTTCTCCATGAAACGGTTTCCAGGCCTAGCACCCTGCTTTCTCAGTGACAGCACTGAATTGTTCCTTTGTAATAGTGGGGCTCTCTAGTCAGCGGCTTAAACATCAAATTAAATGCTCTTTTTCTTAAATGTTTTATCTTCTCACAGTGTTATTCCTGCCAAATGCCTTCAGAAGGGAGCTGAGGTCTCCAGCCCTGAGGTGGAGAGGTTGATAAATTTACTGCTGGAAACCTGTGGCCTGGAGGAGGTAGGGGGAGGCCTGGGCGCGGGCGGGCAGGTGGGGACCACAGAAGCGTGTGGCTGGCCGTGAGCCCACCACCCCTCCTCCAGTTCCAGACCTGCCTGGTCCGGCACTGCAAGCATGCCTTCGGCTGTGCGCTGGTCCACATGTCCGGCTGGAAGGTGGTCTACTCGGGGGACACCATGCCCTGCGAAGCTCTGGTCCAGATGGGTGAGTAGGGGCATGTTCTGTGCGGCCCCCAGACCCCTGTGGCCCCCAGGCAGAGGGCTTATTCTCGCCACCTGTGCTGCTGCTTCAGGGAAGGATGCCACCCTCCTGATCCACGAGGCCACCTTGGAAGACGGTCTGGAAGAGGAAGCCGTGGAGAAGACACACAGGTACAGAGCACCCGGTCCCTCTGGCTCCCCAGGTGATGCTGGGCTGGCCTGCTTCCCACCAAGGGCCGTAGGGGCTTCTGACCCCGAGCGACTGTCTCCCCAGCCTCCACTTTTGTTGCTGTGGCACCTCTAAGGCAAGGCTCTGGAGGAGGTGTGGCTCAGGAAAGAACTGGAAATATGCTGAAGCCAGGGAAGCATGGCTGGGGCAGGGTCATGGGGCCATCTAAGGGAGGAGTGTGTCACCCCAAGCGGGAGGCCTCTGTCCCCGAGGCCCTCACTGGTGGGCAGTCGCACAACGCAGAGCCTGGGTTGCTGGGGGAGGTGGCAGGATGGGCCCTGGGGTGGCTTTGCGTCAGCGGCAGGAAGCCGGTGGCCCCCAGGTGCCTGTCTGGGCCGGGGTCTGCACGGCCTGCTCCTCCAGCCTCCCGTTGACCCGTGTGTGCAGCACCACCTCCCAGGCCATTGGTGTGGGCATGCGGATGAGCGCGGCCTTCATTATGCTGACCCACTTCAGCCAGCGCTATGCGAAGATCCCGCTCTTCAGCCCTGACTTCAACGAGAAAGTGGGCATCGCCTTTGACCACATGAAGGTGAGGGGACCCCTTGGGCGGGGGCGGGGAGAGGCGCCTCCATCTGTGTGGATGGCTGGGCTCGGCCTGCTGCCCACCACAGCCGGCACAGAGCCTTGGGGCACAGGCCCCCAAAAGCCCCGTGGAGGCCCAGCTATGACACGTGAGCCACTCTCCGCCCAGGGAAGGCATTCTCTGAGCAGTAAAGCTGGGCCTCTGGAGCCTGGCTTCCTCTCCCTACAGCCGGGCCAGTCTTCCAGCCGAGTCTGCCTGCGAGGGTGGCCGGTGCCTGTGAGCCATGACGGCCTCGTCTTGCCTCGTAGGTCAGCCTGGGGGACCTCCCGACGGTGCCCAGGCTGACGGCGCCGCTGAAGGCCCTGTTTGCCGGGGACCTGGAGGAGATGGAGGGGCGCCGGGAGCGCCGGGAGCTGCGGCAGGTGCGGGCAGCCCTGCTCGCCGGGGAGGATGTGGAGCCACCGCAGAAACGTGCCCCCACGGAGCGGCCCCCGAGCCCGCAGAGCAAGAAGGCCAGGGCCCAGTAGACATGGGGCCGGGGAGTGTGGAGGGAGGCCACGGCTTCCAGCAGTCTCCCGCACGAGCGCTGGGCTGGGGATGCAGCCTCAGGTACAGCATCTCCAAGGACGGGACATTGTGAAGGTGGCGTCTGCACCGAGTGCTGTGTCCCCGTGCTGCGGCCAAGCAGGGTCTTGGGGTACAGGTCTGCACTGCGGGTGCCTGGAAACAGCTTGATCCTGGCAACGGCCTTCGGAGTCCATCCCCGGGGAGCCAGCACCCCCTGCAGCCTGGTGTCTTAGCCAAAGTCAAGTCGGGTGGACTGTCAGCTGTGGACCGCGATGGGTGGGCGTGCAGTGGTTCCAGGAACGCAGAGATGGGCTGCCGTTCCTGCCGCATAAACAGACTCACCGGAGTGTGAAGCGACACCACGTGGGGCTGGCGGCCGGGCCTCCCCTAGGGCTGGACAGCACTGAGGTCAGTGTCTGAAAAGGGGGTGGCTCTTCACAGACGCCTCTAGTATTCGCGTGTTCTTACCACCGGGGAGGAGGGAGAGGAGCTTTAAAGAAACACAGGTGCTGAGACAGAGAGCAAGGACTGGACTCACCGTGACCTTGGAGTCCCTGGCCTCGCCTCCTGTGTCCCCGCAAGCTTGTTGTTAAGACAGGAAGATAGGCCACGCTCAGGGATAATAAATCTATTTTAATAACGTTACTTTTGACAACTATTTGTACACGTATTGAAAGGTAATTGTCATCCCCCGGGCTCCATTACAAATTGGGTACTGAGCTGCCCTGCCAGGATGCAAGCAAAGCCGGGAACATCAGAAATCAGCAAGTCCCACTATTGGAGGAGGATTACTTTACACTTTGTTGGGAAAAATAACGAAGCATTTAAATCTCTCATTGTACACCTGTACATGGGTTTAGATTGAATGGCTCAAATTAAACAAATATAGATTTTATATATACAAATATTATATCCAGTTTAGGTATTCTATTTTAAAAGGATAAAACTGTAAGGTTGGACTCTGCATGCATGACCGGAATCCACTTCGCTCTCCCTCCGTCCCAGGTGTGACCAGAACCCCCAGGATCTCCTCCCCGGGGCCGGCTGGGGGCTCTGTGGAAGGGTGAGCCAAGCTCTGCACACCGCTCAGCTGGGGGTGCGGGCCTGGGGCCTCCACGGGCAATGCCCCCTTCCCCTCTGGGCTTTGGGTGACAGGATTATTGCTATTCACTTCTGACCCCCAGAAAATGACCCCCTTTCTTAGCTGGGGACCCTGGAGGGCTGCAATTACTGAGACACATCTCAAGTTCTGGGGATTGCCTGGGGAGTTACGCTTGGGTCCCCCAGACACACTCAACATCGTTTTTAAAACTCAGAAAACCTTCAGACAGTAATGGGAGTGTCATTCCACAGCGTGGAGTAAACTGTTGAATTTCGTCTTCAGCCATTTACATCAAAGCCCACGGAAGAAGGTCCGCCCGGCCAGCTCCTTGCTGTGAAGAGGAAGGCCGGCCAGGGCCCCAGGCTTCCAGGCTCCTGAGAGCGAGGCCCCCGGCCCCTCGCCCCGTCCCATCCCCTCCCCGCTCTGCACCATCAGGCGGACCTCGCAGGACTCACGGCTGTCAGCACAGGTGACAGGCAGCCCCGGCTGACCACCACCGAGCCGTGCACACCCACCCTGCTGAGGATGTTTCCGACACCAGCCCTCGGGTGGGGAGGGCAGTCACCTGGCGTGGAGGCCGAAAGTGGATCAAAATAGGCACAAAGTCAAAAGGCAAAGATCAAACAAAAGGCCAGAGTCACCATCCGGAGGGGACGAAAAAAATCTGCACCACAGAAACCTGCCACGTGGCCATCCGCAGGGGTCCCACCTGGCGGCCGCTGCTGCGACGGCATGGGCCGTATGCACGCGCGTGCGCAGTGCTGCTCGCAGGGCCGTGTGCATGCGCGTGCGCGGTGCTGCTCACAGGGCCGTGCTCTCCGACTCCTCCTCCGAGTCTCTCTTCTCAGCCACCGAGTGTCGCCGCACGTGCTCCAGGGGCCCGAGGCGCAGCGCTGACCCCAGCTCCACGTGGATGGAGGGCACGTCGAAGTGGACCACATCTGCAAGGCGGCAGGGGCGGGGCGGGGGGGGGGGCAGGCTGAGAGCCTGGGGGCCTAGGGTGTCACGGAAGGGCCAGCTGGTGCGGGGGTCCCTTGAAGCTGGTCTCGAGGGGCCCGCTCCACCCATGGGCCTGGACATCTACATTCCTACCTGTGGTTCAGGCCCACTGGATCCCTTACCGCCTGGAACCAGACTCTGCATACAAGGGACTCCCCCTGGCTGAGCCAGGTGACACCAGATTGGGGATGTCAGGGCTGATGGACAGGGGGTCCTGACACAGTGGCCCAACTCAAGACCACACATGTATGCCTAAGGGGCTGGCAGAGGTGGGACGAGGGTCTCCCTGAGGACCCCGGGAGTAAGGGAGGCAAGCTCCTCCCTGTGGGCATCGCCACCCCCATTCCCGTCCCGCTTGCCTCCAGTTACGCCTCTGCTCGGTACTGAAAGGTCACTTCCTGGAAAAAGCCCAGGAAGAGGGCTGGTCCCCAAGGCAACACACGCAGTCTGTCCAGGCAGCTCGGGGCTGGGGGCCCGGTGGGTTGGGGCGGGGGCAGCGCCCTGACTCCCGGGGCCGCAGGGCTAAAGGGACCTGTCACTCCCTCTGGGCCTGCTGAGCTCTGGCCTCCGCTCAGCCTCACCGTCCCCAGGTGGGGGACTGAGGACCCACACCACGGGGGAGCAGACGGGGGTGGGGCTTCCCGTTTTTGTCAAACATTCCATCCAAGGAAGACTACAGCAAGTAGACAGACAGACGCATAGACACCGTCTTCAAAGACACACAAACATGGAAGCTCTGGGACGAAGGTCCTCCTCTCTCCTGACCCCCCCACTGCCCAGAACAGCCCCCTGCCTGACCCAGCAGAGACGGGGACGGGGGTGGGGGTCCACAGCTCGGCCGCGCTCCTCCTCCTGCCAGCCTGGCCTGTAAGGTGTGGCACACCCTGCAGCTTGGACTCAAAGCCCCGCCTCTGTCCCCAGGCGGAGTGTGACCTTGGGCGCCTTCTGACCCCGCCTGGGCCTGGCAGTCACTGGGGTGACACAGGTGGGACGGTGCCTGCAGGCGAAGCAGGTGAAGGACGCGCAGCCTGAGGAGAGCCGCCCGGCGGCCACCTTGGCCGCTCCTTAAGCCACACTGAGCAGGAAGGTAACTCAGGCAGATGGGACACAGTGGGAGAGAAGCCCCTGCAGACGGCCAAGAAAGGAGAGGCCCGTCCTTGGGACAGAGGCCCCAGGAGGCCTGTCGGGGCCCGTGTGGGCGGCAGACACCGCAGAGCCACTCCTGTCCAGAATGCGCAGCTTTCCTGGGGGGCAGAGGGGACCCCCTGCATCATTCTGGCTGCCGACACCTGCTTCCTGCCTCTGCTTTCCTTACGAGCTTCTACCCTTTACAGGAGCAGGAGGCCTGGCAGAAACTGCTAGGAGGGCTCCCAGCGTATTTCATTGAATTGACAGAAAGGCCCTGGCTAGCTGCATACCTGGGACAACGTGAGCTCGGGGTGAATTCTAGAACGGACACTAGGGGTTCTTTAGAAACTGCTGATCATCCTGGAGGACCGGGCGGGTCCTCTCCCCAGGGGCCCCTCCCTAAACCCTGCGTGCTTGTGCCTCCCCCAACACTGGGCACACGTCGTCAGCCAGCGGGTCATCCAGTAACACAGACCTGGGATGAGGGAGGGGGCTGTCACCCCTTCCTTCTAAGCCCACCTGGGAAGCAGCTGGGGCTGGGCGACCCTGGAGGGGGACAGTGAGGGAGAAGCTGAGCGCAGCCTCTTTCTCCTCCTGAGAAAAGCCAGGAGGCGGCTGCTGAGCCCCCAGGCCACGGGAGGCTGCCGTGCGGGTCGGGGTGCATGCAGAGCGCGGGGTGCGGCCTGGCTGCGGGCAGGAGAGGTAAGGCCGGGACCGCTTACCCTGCAAATCCCCCTCACGTGTCCACAACCGCGTCCCCCGTGTCACACAGCTGCGAGAACACAGCAACAGGAGTCGGAGAGAGGAAGAGATACGATGAGACGACAACGGAACACAGCACGCCCAACAGCACAGTCAGGGGGCCGCAGCAAACCACGACGACCACACCGCTCAGACCACTGCCCCGCGGGATGAGGGGCTGGGCTGTCGCCCCCCAGATGACTGCCCAAGGGCAGCAGCTCTGCACCAGGGGTGGCCGGGACCCCCGCCATCCATCAGGGACTCTTCCAGAACTACCAGCAGGAGGGAGGTGGTGCTCACTGTGGTTCTCCAGGGAGGGCTCTCCTTAATGTCTTAAGAGCCTCAGGGTGGACAGAGCAGCTGAACCTTCACCATTAATCACATCCAAAGAAAGCCAGATCGCCAGACGGCCACTCCCCATGGTATATACATCTGCTCCCCGCACCCCAGGGACGCGCACTGGACTGGTCTCTTCTAGGCAGCAAAGCACTGAACCCATCTGGTCAAAGGAACCCTCACTCCCGAGGGCGGACGTGGGGATGAATAAAAGCACAAGTCAGGACCCAGGGCCAGACCGCTCCCTCCAGTGTGTGTGTGGCGTGTCTGCGTGGAGGCAGCTGTGTTTGTATATGTATGTGTGTGGCGTGTGTATACAGTAAGTGTATATATGGTGTATCTGTGTGTGATTTATGTGTATCTGTAGTATGAGTGCATGCAAGCATGCTTGCATGCATTTATCTGTGTGGTGTGTGTAGGTTATGGTTACACATTTTCCTAGAGGAAAAATAGCTCTACCTTGGATGTTAAAGTTACAGAACCTTGTCTGAAATTGCATGCTCAGTCACTTCAGTCGTGTCCAACTCTTTGTGACCCCATGGACTGTAGCCCTCCAGGCTCTTCTGTCCATGGGATTCTCTAGGCAAGGATACTGGAGTGGGTTGCCATGCTCTTCTCCAGGGGATCTTCCTGACCCAGGGATCAAACCCATTATCTCTCACATCTGCACTGGCAAGAAGGTTCTTTACTGAGCCCTTTCTAAATATATTTTGCTAGGAAAAAACCTTTTTCTAATAAGGCCTGTTTGAAGTGAGGTGAAAGTCGCTCAGTCGTGTCTCTTTGTGACCCCATGGACTCATGAAATTCTCCAGGCCAGAATACTGGAATGGGTAGCTGTTCCCTTTTCCAGGGACTCTTCCCAATCCAGGGATTGAACCCAGGTCTCCTGCATTGCAGGCAGATTCTTTACCATCTGAGCCACCAGGAAAACCCAAGAATACTGGAGTGGGTAGCCTATCCCTTCTCCAGGGGAATCTTCCCGACCCAGGAATCGAACTGGGGTCTCCTGCACTACAGGTGGATTCTTTACCAACTGAGTTATCAGGAAGCCCATAAGACTTGTTTAGTTATTAGGAAAATATGTCTTTGTCTCTCAACCTCTGTTCTCACGGTGAAAACTGGTACCTGAGCTGCCAGTGCTAAGCTAAGCAAAGCCCCAGACACACCTGTGCTGTGATCCCGCTTTCTGCCATCACAGTCCAGCCCCTCCTGAAGCCGCCTCTTCCCAGGACGCAGGGCACTTGGCCCCCAGATGCAGGATCAGAACCCAGGCTGGCAGGTGTCAATTGGGAGAAATCCCCTAGGGAGCCCCCTCTCTGCAGGACAACTGGGTCCGGGGCTGTCCACGGCCTCAGGGGGGCTTCTAAGGAGACCACCCCATAGACCACAGATGGCTCCAGCAGTCATCCCTGGAAAACAGGGCCCACCTCCTGCAAAGTCCCCAGTGGTCCCACCATGCTAAGGCTCACACAGATGCCACGCGTGCCAAGGTTACCTGTCGACATGCTCTCCCCAGGGGACACGCCGTCCAGCACGGGATGCTCTGAGGACTGCGGGCTGGAGGCGGCGAGGCTGACGGTGGGCGGCTGGGGCGGCGGCAGGGTAGGCCTCTGGCGGGGCTTCGGGGTGGGCCGCGACTTGCTTAGGGCGCCCGTGAAGCCAGAGGGGGAGGCCAGTGGGGGCGCCGGGGCCGCGGGGGAGAGCTGGCCTGATGCCAGGGAGTAGCCCGGGGGATAGCTGAGTCCGTAGGGTGACGGGGTGCTGGGGGGCGTGGGGGACAGGCTGAGTGGGGATGGCTGGCCGGCAGGCTGCTCAGGCAGGGGCCCCGGCTGGCCGAAGGGGACCTTGGGTGGAATGGGTGCCAGCTTCTTGGAGACTGAAAGACAAATCAGCACGCAGGGCTGTTAAGTGGCACTCACCATCCATCCATATGGCTGTGAGCACCTTTCCCCTCACCAGCAGTGCCCCACGCCCGGCTCCTGCCACCCTGAGGGCAGCTGATGCTGTTTTTAAAATTCACCTAGAACTGCAGGTTTTCACATCTGCCCACCTGTTCACTAATGTCTCCTCCTCTTCTCTCGATTCCTGCTGTGACTGGCGCACACACACACACACACACTCACTAATGTCTCCTCCTCTCGATTCCTGCTGTGACTGGCGCGCGCACACACACACACACACACACACACACACTCACTAATGTCTCCTCCTCTCGATTCCTGCTGTGACTGGCACGCACACACGCACACACACACACACACACACACGTCCCACCCCCAGGCAGCGGCTGAGTTCAGAGTCCTTCCATCGCTTCACAGTGGTACAAGCATCAGGGTGTCTCTGGGAGAAGGTGGGAGTTGAGGATGCATTGTCCACGAGGGGATGACTAGAGATGGGCCTGGACACTGGACCCTGGACAAAGCGACCATCCTCAGGGCAGGAAGCTCTTTCGGCTGAACCTCCAATGGCTCTGGGATGCCATAACAGTGACCTCTGACCCAGTCCTCCGGCCACAGAGGCCCAGAGCCTCCATCACTCGGTCTGTCTTTTCCCTGTCCTTGCCCTCAGTCCCATGAACTTGCCCTGGAAGTGTTTACCCTTTAAGAATCCCAGGTGTAGATGTGGACAGATCTGCATTGTTCTAGGTGTACCACTGCCCTGACTCCTCTGCACTGCCCTCTTTTTACTTTTTTTGATTCAGGATCTTAGTTCCCCGATGGCCAAGGATTGAACCTGTCCACCTGCAGTGGAAGCAGAGTTCTAACCACCAGACCCCCGGACAAGTCCCCACACTGCCCTCTCATTTATTTAGTGATGAGGGTGGCCATGACGTACCTTTCCGGAGGGTGTGAGGGCTCTGGTCCGCAGGTGGCTGGCCCAGACTTGTGCCTGGCTGTGCCCCAGGCTGCGAGCCTGCACTGGGTGTCCCCTGGCTAGAACCCGGACTTCCCTTCTGCCCTGATCCTGGAGAAAGTTCTTTGCTTTTAGAAGCACTGTATCACAAGGGAGTTATAAAACAGTTAGTCCCTGAACTCAGGCAGCTTCAGCATCAGAATCATGAACTGCATATATGTTCTCTGGGCAGGTGTGGTCCTCTCAGACCTTCCTAAAGCCTTCAAAGATGCCTGTGGAAGTGACCGGCCCCTCCTGGGGGCTCTGAAGGCCTGAGCTCCACTCCCATCTCCAGGTGGCCCCCTTATGGCCAGATCCCTTTCCTGGCCTCGGCCCTCTCCCCAGCAGACCATCCCAGCAAGTCTCCTCTTTGTCAGTTTCCTCCTCCAGCCAGCAGCCCCTGCTTCCTGCTGACCTCTCTCCCCACTCCTGCATCCTGAAACAGAACCAAAGCCCATGATTCCATGGCCAGAGTTGGCAACCCCTTGTCCTCTCTGGTGGAGCCATCAGCAACCACCCCATCCAGGGTCATCTCCAGCCCCTGCCAACTCTGTCATTTCCCATCTCACAAGGAAAATACTTTCTATACATTAAAGAAAAAAAAAAAAAACCTGCAACCCCTTCACTTAGGGATTGGTATCTGTGTGCCTGTGCACACACACACAAAGTCACCAAAATGTTTCTAATTCCTAACAGAATGCACAGTGGGCCTGGTGAAGTGGCTTTCCTAATTTTCTGAATTGTTTAGAACAGAGACAAACAGCCAAGGGGTCTGTGCAACCCCGCTTGTAGAATCCCCTCTGACTATGCCCCTCTCAAGGGGGGTTGTGGGGGGGCCTCCTCCCCTGCACCCCTGGGGACCAGTGACCCTGTGCCAGCTCAGATCACACTTTCCATTTTTGGAGGGACAAGGGCCTTTCTCCATAAAAGCTCATGGAACCAGCACTGGAACGAGCAGGCTCCCCAACTCTTTTCTTCCTCCACGAGAATGAAACACATGATCTTGTCACCTCTATTCTTTACCTGACTTGCACCCATTTTAGCAGTAAAAATGGCCCCTATGCATCTAAAGGAAGAGGAGTGGAGAGGAGAACCACTGAAATTCTAAATTTCCAAACAGGTAACAAGCTGTAACAGTACAGGAGGTGACAGAGGAGCTGGGATCTCAGCTTCCTCGCCTGCTTTGGCAAGCTGCCACCTTACACGTGCACCTGGGATGCTATTCCTAAAAAGCCTGGGCTCCCTCTGATTACACAGGGGCTGTGAATCCCTACCTGCTGCCAGCATGAAGCAGAAGCCAAACCAGGATGCTTAGAAAGGGGACGGGGGACATGACCAACTGCAAGAGGCTCTGAGCGTGTGCAGCAAACCCGAAACCCCTCATCCACGTGCACTGCAAGCTAGCCTACCCGGGGGTCGGGTGGAGGGCAGCGCCCCGGACTTACCTGGTTCGTTCAGCCGCAGGCTGGAAGCCGAGGCCGGATGGAGAGAGCGCGGGCGCCACGGGGCCCTCCGGGGACTGCTCCGGGAGGGGCGACGGCAGGGGCGGGGCGAGCTCGGCGGGTGGGGCGGGGGGCTGCATGGCAGGCGGGGCGCAGGATGCCTTCCGGCCGGCCGAGGAGCCTCTTCGAGCCACCCACGACGTGTCCATGACCCTCACGCCCATGCTGGCCGGGGACACAGAGACACCCAGGCTTAGCAGCGCGCCCACGGCGCCGGGCTCCTGCCCCCATGAAGCGGCCAGCAGCGCAGCCCCGAGCATCTGTTGGACCAAGGAAGCAAGGCGGCGGCCGTGCTCCGCGGAGCGTCCGGCAGCTCCAGGCTGGGGCGGCCAGGGCACCACTAGCCTTAGGACCGCGGCGTGCCCGACAAGCTCCCCGGAACCCAAGCTTCCCTCAGAGCAGAGAGCGGCTTCGCTGGGGGGGTCACCCACTCCTCCCAAGTGGAGGGTGGAGGCGAGGCGGGGAGGGGGAGGGGGGCGGGCAGCATCAGACTAGAAGAGAGCACCGACCAGCAGGGACACCTGAACATCCATCCTTCTTTTTGTCACCTGGGGGTCCAGGAGCACAGGACCAACTGAGGACTCTGGGGCCAGCTCCAGGACGCTGGCTGGCTTACAACCTCTGCAAGGTCTACAGAGCAGGGCGGGGCTGATCATGCTCTGGTCAGTCCCCACCCCCAATTCCACTTCAAGAACGGGGGACACAGCTCTGAGTACATCGGCCAAAGCAACCAGACACGCACATTCACCCCTGCAGAGCTCGCTAAGGCACCGCTCGCTACTCCCATGGACTGCACGTGGCCTCATGGCTACCCGAGGATACTGTACCTTTGGATTTTCCTAAGGCTGCAGGGACAGAAACACACAGACATTAGTGTGGCAAACACTGCGCCTGCCTCTGGACACACAGCGGCTCTCTGTCAGGGCCAGGGGCTAAGCCTGGGGCTTCCACTGAGCCTTGAAATTGTTTGTTTAGTCCGTCTCTCCAGTTAAAGTGACTTTTCTGTCTGCACAGGTGAAGAGCATCCTACCAAGCTCACAGGTGAATAAAGACAGAAGCTGAAGAGTTGACACTGGAGCTTGTGGTGGGGGTTGGGGGCATGTCACAAGGAAGGGAAAAAAAATCCACAGAAGCAGCCATCCGCTCTTTCCTAAGTTATATGATTTAGAAGGTGGTCAATCTCCTTTCCTCTGGTCTAGGAGATGACTGGTTCCATGATACATAGTCAAAGCCTTCTCTGACTATGGCAAGAGCTAATACTACTGCCAGTATTAAGGGAGACACAGATGTTCATGCAGGGAGAACACCAGCCAGTCCCCATCTCCACTGGGGATAAGCAGAGGGTTGCCCCTACTTACTGTCACCCACACTGGCCAGGAGCACTGAGCTGCCACACCGTGAGTCTGCCCACCTTGCAGAGGTGCAGCAAGATTCAAACCAAAGCTTCAAGGTTGGGGACTGGTTGTAGCAGGTGGGATGTGGTCCTTTACAAAAATGTGTGGGGAGGGAGCCTCCGTGAGGGGCACAGAGGACAATGGTACTACAGCCGTGCACACAGAAAGGGACAGCTTCTGACACACTTTCCTGGGGAGAGCGGAGGGGAGAGCGGAGGGGAGACCCCCACCCCGGCCACCACCACGCCGCCCCTGTGTAGTGTCACTGTTAACACATTATGGACCAGGGCATTTTTGCAGAAGCTAACGCTTGTGGTATTAATACCTCTCTGGTCAATAATGTGTTAATAGTTCTCTTCTCCAAGGCATTTTGGGGGCAGCTGGTCTCTCTCTGGGATCCACTACCCACCAGCTTTCAAGTCGCCTTGGCTCTGAGGACCACCCCCAAATAAACAGGCACCTTCTACAGGGGATCCAGTCACCCCCGGAGGCCACTCAAAACTCTGCAGCAGGGTCCAATGGCATCCCCTGGTATCTAAAGTAAGCTGGGGCAAGCAGCAAACTGTGCTCTTTGGGTTTCTAAATTTATCAGGATGAAAAAGAGCAAAAAGCTTAACATTCCACTTGGGGAAGTGAACTGACGCCACTTTGTCGCAATGGTTGGTGATGCTGTTCCCTGTGGCTCCTAGAAGAGCCCAAAAGGAGGGCGGTTTCACACTCGCGGGTTTTCTTTCTTATCACACTCTCTTTCACTTAGAAAGACCTTCCCCATTTGAGATGGCAGGCGTGGGCTTTGGCATCAGGACTGGTGGGGGGACACTTTCTATTATCAACCGCATCTCCCAGCACCATGGACCCCAGACACCAGGCTATCTGATGATGCCCTGGTTCACCAAGAGGAGGACGCGGAGGGAGGACCAGTGAGACCCACTAAACTGCAGCAGCAAAGCATCAGCAACCAAGCATCAAGAGGTGAACGCACGCTCCTGCTTTCATAGACAGCAAGCCTCCTGTCATCACGACTCTCCCAGCTGAAGTGACTTTTGTGGAGCAGGCAGCATGCCCTGTGCCCAGGAAACAGGCATCAGAAGTTCACAGATGTCTTCCAAAGGCAATAAAAACCTTTATAGACCAATGAATCACAATGGCAACAGTGACAATCTTCGAGGCGTCAAAGCTAATGAAAGAGGCTAATGAAAATCTGCTTGAAACATTGGCAGATTTAAGTGTCTGAATGTCTAGCTAGAACTCCACCCAAAGACAAAATTTATAAAATTGCTTGGCATGTTACCAAGAGCAAGGGAGCTACTCAGAAGCAGAAGAATCCAACCAGAAGGTCACAGGAGCAGATCATAAGTTTCTGCTCACTGTTCTGTCACACAAAGAAGTAATAGTCACAAGATTGAAATAACTTCGTGTTGTTTTAAAAAAACACCAGATTCAATCCATCAAAAACAACCAACTCCCTTAGAAACTTCACAGACACCCACATCACTTATGGATGTCAAAAGATTCCCCAGAGCCACTGCTTCAGGTGGGAATGAGAAGAACTTGGTTTTTGGATCCTTCATAGTTGAATCGAGGCAGAGGCGAGAACCAGAGGCCACAAAGAACACCCGAGAAGCAAAGGGTTTGGAGAGCAATTAGCAGAAAGCAGGGCGACGTGGCAAGAGTCCAGGAGGGGACCCGTTCAGAGTCCTCATCTGCTCCCCCTTGGGATTCACATGGGGCAGGCTGGCTGGCAAGGCAGCTCCACTGACAGCTCCTCTTCCCCGCTTCACTCCTCCTAGCCTACTGGGACCTCGTAGCGCAGAGTAGCTTATCCTAAGCTAGGCTTTTCTGGTGAGTCAGAAGCTCAAGAATGTGCCTGCCAATGCAGGAAACCCAAGTTCGATCCCTGGGTCAGGAAGATCTCCTGGAGAAGGGAATGGCAACCCACTCCAGTATTCTTGCCTGGAGAATCCCAAGGACAGAGGAGCCTGGTGGGCTATAGTCCATAGGGTCACAAAGAGCTGGACATGACTGAGTGACTAACCCTTCACACTATAACCTGGCAGGCCACATAGGGAAAAGATAAGATGCAGGACCTTAAAAATTAGGAGACAAAGGCCTGCCCCAGAAAAAAAAAAATTGGAAAGTTGGAGATTTCAGCATAAGAACAGGTGTCTACAGAAAGAATACATTTATCACTGAGAATAGAAGTTTTCTCTGGACTGTTCCAAGTGATGAGCTGTCAAGAGTTAGCAGCTACATTTCTTTTTGACCTCTGTAGGACAGACATCCGGAGAAGGCAATGGCAACCCACTCCAGTACTCTTGCCTGGAAAATTCCATGGGCGGAGGAGCCTGGTAGGCTGCAGTCCATGGGGTTGCTAAGAGTTGGACACGACTGAGTGACTTCACTTTCAAGCATTGGAGAAGGAAATGGCAACCCACTCCAGTGTTCTTGCCTGGAGAATCCCAGGGACAGGTGAGCCTGGTCGGCTGCCATCTATGGGGTCGCACAGAGTCGGACACGACTGAAGCGACTTAGCAGCAGCAGCAGGATAGACATCTGTCATGCTGTTTTTATTTCTGGCCACATCATGTGGCACGCAGGATCTTAGTTCCCCAACCAGGGATCAAACCCATGACCCCTGCAGTGGAAGTGTGGAGTCTTGACCACTGGATCGCCAGGGAATTCCTCGTCATGCTGTTTTTGAATCCTGGTCAGGAACAGTCTTACCCAGAGATGCTGGCCAGTATATGGATTTGAGGTATTTAAGTATACAGAGGTCGGATAGGCTTTGATTTTTCATCTAGAGATTGGTTACATTTGGAATCACTGGAAAAGACCCTGATGCTGGGAAAGATTGAAGGCAGAAGGACAAAGGGGGACAGAGAATGAGATACTTGGATAGCATCACTGACTCAAGGAACGTGAGTTTGAGCAAACTCCGGGAGATGGTAAAGGATAGGGAGGCCTGGTGTTCTGCAGTCCATGGGGTCGCAAAGAGTCGGACATGACTGAGCAACTGAACAACAAGTCTATACTGATCTGAAAGGTTTTGATTTTTGTTCTGAAGATCAGGTACATTTGGCAAATACTTGCTGAGGGAAATGAAGCAAGAAAGCCTGGTATCTCCCCCCAAATCCACAGGAGATTTGGGAGTTCCTGTACCATTTAAAATGAACTTGGAGGCTGGGCAGCAGTGGCATAGTAGGTGCCAACATGAGAGATGAGTAAGAAGGATCCTAAAGATCCTGGCTCAGCCTTGCCCACACTCCCTCAGGAAGGTCAGGATCAAGTATTTCTAGCTCCTCTAGGGATCATTCCTCTCCTAAATGCATAACAAAGTTTCTTCACCTCCCCAAGACAAATAACAGCCGGAGGCACCAGGCAACATTTCACAGACCTGGTCTCAGCACCACAAATGTGTGAATCCAGGAAATGTGGAAGCAGAGGTGGGGCCTGGGCCAAGAATACACCTCTCGAAGGCCGAGCTGACAATCCAAGTCTCAAATACGAGTCAAAGTTTCCATGGTACCCAGAACCTCTAGCTCTGTCTGAAGAAAAACCCCGGCACCCTCTCACCACTCCACAACCCTGTTCAGAGTAGCTGCATTTGGGGTTCTCCATCTTTCTACTTGGTCTTCAGAGGACCCCAATATCCACAATCACAACAACAAGCTCCTTGGAACACGAGTTCTATCTCATGACAACAGGCTTTTTGATGTAATAAACTTGGGAAAGGATGCCACAGCCCGCTGTGAAGATACGTGACAGATCACAGCATGTAAAAGACCCCACAAACTCATACATTCAGGAAAGTGGCTCCAACATGTTGAATCATGTGTCTCAGGATCTCACGAGACCTGGGTGTCTATCTCCTCCCCCCGCCCCAACATAACCAAGCATCAGTGGAACCTGTGTTCCACAGAGCACCTCAGGTCGCTCCTGAACTTCTCAATTACATGTGCTTATTCCAAATTACAGGCTTCCCTGGTGGCTCAGGGGTAAAGAATCTGCCTGCCAGTGCAGGAGACATGGGTTCCATCCCTGGGTCAGGAAGATCCCTTGGAGTAGGAAATGGCAACCCATTCCAGTATTCTTGTCTGGGAAGTTCCAAGGACAGAGGAGCCTGGAGGGCTATTGACCACAGGGTCGCAAAGAGTTGGACATGACTTAGCAACTAAACAACAGCAACATTCCAAATTACAGTGCCTCCAGGCTAAGGTGTCTGTGTAGACATACTCATGGATTCAGGTGCTGCTGTCTGCTGACCTGGTGAGGCCCTCTGAGGATCAGAACAGAAGTGATATTGCTACAGACACATCAAGTAGTACTGGAAAGAGCGGCTACACAGAGCTGCATGGCGTGCACGACCTCAGCATCCTTTTTCTTTTTTTGGCATACTGCATGGCATGCGGGATCTCAGTTCCCTGACCAGGGACTGAACCTGTACCCCCTGCATGGAAGCTCTGAGTCCTAACCTAAAGTGACAACCTAACTTGACTACCAGGGAAGTGCCCAGGGTCCTTTTTCTTTTTTTTTTTAAAGCTTGTTCTGATTCTCTTTTGTTGCATAACAAACCACCCTCAAAATTTAGTAGCTTATTGATCCAGGCCACAAATCCACAATTCTGACAGAACTTGGCAGGGTCAACTCGACTAATCGACACAGCACTAGCCGAGGTGGCTTGACTTACGTAGTTTTAGCCTCTGTACCCCTAAGCTCCAGCAGCACCTGTAAAACCGCCTGCAGACCCTGGGGTCCCAGAGAGATGGCTCTCTAGCCACAGAAATCCTGACGACCCTGGCTCTTTATATTCAGAAGACCATACTATAGGGGCCAGTGGACACTGAATGCCCCGAGGTGCCACAGTGACAACTTTCTCGTAGAGGTCATCTGGATGGCTTTTCAGAGGGGACTGGGAGTCAGACCAGGTCTGGCCGGGAAGACAGGGAGCCCAGCTCTGATGCAGAGACATCTGGGAGTGAAGGACCACAACTGACCCTCCAGGGTATCCCCCCGAGCTAGAGATGCCTCACACAGGAACCGAACTGCTTAAAAACCATGTTTAAAAGACAAATTCCAAAGCATTTGCTGGCATCAGGAATGAGGTGACAGGGCCACTGAAACTGCTGCTGGTTAAGTGCAGCCTTCCTGTCACTCATCTCAGTCAACCCCTCCCTCCCCCAAAGCTGAGAAAGGGACGCGAGTTCCTACCCATCCTTTTTGTAAAACTCCAGCATCATGTTATCTGTGGCCACACTGAGGGGCCGGCGGGCCTGCTCGGGCTGGCGCCGGTCGGCGGGGTCCATGTCTGGGGAGGGCATTGAGCTGTAGTTGGCGTTGTGGTTCACGTGCACTGGACTCCCGTAATTGCCCGTGATGTTGAACTCTATCTCTGTGGGGAAGACAGAACAGATGCACACGGTCTGTGAGCTGGCCAAGCCAGCCCTGGGCAGGAGGGAAACCAGTAGAGAAATGGCCACTCTTTTATGCGTCACCCCTGAAACTCTCCTCCCATGGTTCAATGTTAGATCATCTGTGATTAACTCATCTTATTATATTTCATGGCGCTCACCTAGCATGTAATAGAATAGGGACTTAATAAAGCACTTTTTCATCTGTGATTCACAAAACAAATTCAGTCAAATAGGAACAGATGGGTATTTTCTTTTTGGAAAAAAAAAAAAAAAGGCAGAATCATCTATCTCAATCCTCACATTTAAGACTGAAATAAAATGCCAGAGCGGTCTAAATCAAATCAGGGAAAAAGGGCGATGCCCACTCTCAACACTGTTATCTGATATTGTTGAAGTGCTAGCCAAAGGAGTTAGTCAAGAAAAGAAAATAACAGGCACTATTACTATCTGTAGAGGATGATGACGATGAGATGTCTTTTCAGAAAACCAAAGAGAAAAAAAAACTACACGATTAGAAACAGAAAGAGATCTCACTTCAGACTGCGGGCTCTCAAACGAGTCTCATCTCATCCCCGCCTGACTACAGCTGATTTAGCTGCAGTGCTCACGAGCTCAGCCACAGAGCCTACAGGGTTTTCCCTTGAACTCCTGCCTCCTGTGTTTCTTTATCCGGATTTCCTGCCACTGGCCAAAGGTGGTATGCACAGGGGGCTTAAAAGCAAAGCAATACACACACACCCCTTTGGCCGGTGGTACTCAATTTCAAAGATTCAGAACTCACAGCAAACTCCCGTTCCCCCTCAGAGGCCGACTCCCACGTCAGCTGCTGCCACATACCCCCGGGGAAGAACCAGTCTGCGTGCTGGATGATCGGCTCGATGATCCCGACGATCTGCAGCGAGACCGTGGTCATCATCTCCGTGATGTTCCTGAGGGCACAGGGCAAAGGAGGACAGGCGGGGTGAGCAGCCGAGGCAGGGAGGAGGCCCTGGACCAGAAGCCTGCACACCTGGGTCTGAGAGCGTGTGTCCTCTTGGGGAGGGCACTTCACCTTTCTGAACCTCTCCCCATGTCTGCAGAATGGAGACACCCACAGAAGTCCTCCCTACAGGAGACGAGTGAGTAACACACACGAAATCGCCATGTCTGAGGACTGATTCTCACAACTGCCAGACTCATCCTTTCCCAGCTCTGTTCTCTCTGTCAAGACAGCACTCTATCCTTCTGTATCCCAATGCTGGGATGTGCTCTCCACAGAGGGCCCAGGGGCCTAGAAGAGCTTGCCAGACTTGATGCTGACCCAGATGAGCTCAGAAGAGACCTTGGCTACAGGCCTGGCTCTGAGGCTATCAACAGGAACTACCTGAAGAATTCTGGGCCTCCTCCTAAGTCTAAAGAAGGACCAGCTCAAGACAGGCATATGACCTGACACATAAATTAGGCTAGTGGCTATCTGGGGCCCTGACCATCCCACCCAGGCTCCCACAGCCCCCCAGTGTGACCCACACACCCCTTCCTCCCTGGACTCACCCTTCTGCTTGTGGCCACAGCAGGTTGGGTCCTAATACAATGGCCATGTTACTGGGTGTCATCTTGTTGACATCTTGGTACTCTGAGAGCTTGGATAAAAACTTGATCAAGTATCTGAAAGGAGGTGAGAAAGGCCAGGTTTTACAAGGGCTCAATACCAGCCATGGTCCCCTAACACCAGCTGGAAACATCTCTTACTGATAAGAAGACTCATACATCCTACAATATAATCAAGATGTGTCATGTGTCAGGATACAAGAATGCTCCAAAAACAGACAGAGCTCTTTCTGGGCTAGTTGTCAATGTCTGCTTCAACAAACTGTGGCCAGAAAAAGATTCTCCATCTTTCCTTTTGACTCAGTGCATAATGACAGAAATTCCCTCCTTCTTTTCAAACCCGTCACCTCCTGTCTTCCCTGTGTGCAGAGGTGAGAAGTGGTGTGTAGGTGTCACTAGTGGGGACATCTTCATGCTAGGAGCAGTGTCTCAGTGGGACAATGAGAGCCAATGGAGAAAACATTAGACCTAGACTTAGCATGTGGCCCAGCAATTCCACTCCCAGAGAAATACGTCCACACAAAAATGTGGACACAAATGTTCCCAGCAGCATTATTCATCATAGCTGAAAAGGAGAGACCACCAAATATCCATTAAGGGACGAACAGATGAATAAAACGTAGTCCCATCCATACAGTGGAGTACTACTCAGCCCTCAAAAGCAATGAAATACTGACACATGCTACTGCACGGATGAACCTTGGAAACTCGATGCCAATGGAGAAAAGCCAGACACAGAGACCCCAGGGTGAATGGCTCCATCTGTATGAAAGGCCTGGCACAGGCCAATCGACAGAGACAGAACATAGATGAGAGTTTGCCAGGGGCTGGGTAAGCAGAAATGGGGAATGACTGCTGATGGGAACAGCATTTCTTTGTGGGGTGATGAAAATGTTTTCCAATTACACAGTGATCATAGCTGCACAACTCTGCAGATTTACAAAAACCCACTTAATTGCACACTTTTAAACTGCACACTTAATTGCATATGAATGGTTATGTCAATAAAGCTATTGTTTTTTTTTTTTTTAAAAATCAGTGACTGAGTAGCTGTGTACAAATGAAGCACAAAAAGAGCTCTCCCAAACCATACCACACCTGCCTGGTCCTGCACAGGCCCCCGACCCCAAAGCCCAGCTCTTCCCGGCTCTTGCTTATACAGACAGTGGGTCCAGCCCCATGCTGCCTGGACCACAGCAAAGCGGCTCCTTCAGCAACTGTTGCCCACAGAGCAGAAAGACGCTAAGCTGCTAAGGGCCACCTCCACCCACATCCTGCCGCACCACACCCTCCAAGAGGCCACACATGCCTTGACCAGGACACGGGGCCTGAGCTGAGCACGGTCAATCCACAGGCTGGCCAGGAGCCTAGCATCACTTGAAGAGTCATTCTTGCTCTTGATCTGATTCTTGCTCGTGGGATGCTTTCTTTCAATTTTGTATATATTTAACACTTCAAGCATTTTACAGTGTGCAGTTCACTAGCATTACTTTCCACTATGATACAACCATCACCACCATCCATCCCCAGAATTTTTCATTACCCCAAACTAAAACTTGACACCCATGAAATGACAGCCCAACTGCTGCTCCTGACCCCTCCCCCCTTACCCCAGCCACCATTCTACATTCTGGCAACCACCGTTCTACTTTTCATCTTTATGAACTGACTACTGTATGCACTGCTTTTTAGCGGAATTGTTCAGAATTTCCCCTTTTGTGTTTGGCTTCTTTCATTTAGCATACAGCCTTCCAGGTTCATCCATACTGTAGCAAGAAAGAGAATGTCTCTTCTATTTGAGGCTGAATACTGCACTGTATGTACTTTTTGTTCACCTATATTTATCCATTGCTGGATATGTGGGCTGTTTCCACCTCTTGGTTATTGTGAATAACGCTGGCTTGAACGTAGGTGTACAAAATCAAGTCCCTCCTTTCAGATCTTTTGAAATACACCCAGAAGTGGAATTGCTGGGTCATACAGGAATCCTATGTTTGTCTGAGGACCCACCATGAGAAGTCACTCCTGGGATTTTTTAACAGGAAAATAGAAATAATCAGGCAGATGGCAGTAGGAGCTGAAGCTGAAAATATGCATCTAAGGAAGCTCCAAGGAGGACAGGGGTAGGGCCAGGAGCGATGCTGGTACAAAGTGATGAGGAAGCAGAAAGTGGAAAAGAGCGTAAGCCCGGGAGGGAAAAGATGCGCAGAGGAGTGGGAAGTGAAACCCGGGTGAGGATGAGAAAAGTAAGAGACAGACACATAGAAAATTGCTGGTGACAAGTGGAAGCCAGAGAACATTCTCCCAGCCTCTTCTTCCTGAAGCCTGGCTCCAGGACACAACTACCAAATCCAGCTCAGGGTCTGGTCAGCGTCGCCCCTGGGATCCACAGGCACCTATCTTTGCAGTAAACCCCAGTATCTGAATGCAGCCTCCATTCATCCTTGCTCCTTGCAAACCAAAGAAGTGCATCAGCCAGCAGCTGGTCAGGTAGCCTGCAATGCCTCACAGCCCCATACAGTCTGTTTCCTCATCTGCAGGATGGTAATTCACAACCTCCCAGGATTGCTTGAAGTTGAAAAGAGACCCTGCATGTTAAATATGCTTTGGACACTGTGTAATGCCAAGCTTCCCAGTGACTAAGCCTTTTGGCCTGGAAACGTGTGTGTGAGGCTTAAATGTGACCCGGCATCTCTATCGTCCACTCACCGGATGTTGTTATGATTGGCTTTGGGCAACTTCTCACACGCATTCCACAGTGCCTGGAGCCTCTTGTCCTGGTCCTGGATGCTGGAAAATTAACCAGAAAAGCCACTGACTAAGTACAGATCAATGAAGTCTTACCAGCACTCAGACTCACCAACCATCGAAATATTTGAGAAAAAGGAACCAGCCGTTGTCAGTGACCATATCAGTAAACGATTATCATTCATATCTTTGGTTCTTACTATTTCCCCCTCGATAATCTTTTGGCCTTGCCTGTGCTGTTTTAACAAAACTTCCCCTGCACACATCACATGGCCCAGGTCAATGTGTACTGAGGCAGCAGGTGAGGGCAGAGGGCAGACACCTGCAGCTGAGTGGGTGGGGCCATGATGTCATTGGGAGGTTAGCTCTGGCACAGGACAGGACACCAGAAACATGTCAGCTCCACCCTCACGCCACCACGGCAGCCGACTGGCCAGTCCCACAGACAGTTTGATGCACATTAAGCTTCTCGGCATGTGGAATATAACAGATGCTCAATAAACATCTTCTGAACAAGTAAACGACATGAACTCTTATTGACATAAGGATATCTGACCCTTAAAGACACAACTCAGAGATGGATAGTTTCCACAACCAAAGGATTCTCCATTCTACAGAGAGACTTCCTCAAAGGGTTTCTTTATTGATAGATCTTCTAAGGATTAAAAGAGATTACTGAAAGGTCTATATATATATTTTATTTTTGTTAGGACTACATTTTTAAACATACATTTTTATGAAAACCTACATCAAAGTTTACAGGGTTGGAAGACCTTACACTCAAAGAACCTTTTAATAAGAAAAACTGAAAAGCAAATACCGCCAGGAGGCTCAGCTCTGACCCCCTGACCCAAGAGGGAATGGCCATCACGGGGCCCCCAGAAGTCCCTGCTTCCATCCTGACCAAGGCGAGAAAAAGTCCCTTTTCTGCTCATCAATCCTCTCAAAGGGCAGAGCGCAGATGCTGCCAAGGTCTTTCCTTCAGTAAAAATTCAACATCCATATGGGACTTCCGTAGTGGTCCAGTGGTTAAGACTACATGCTCTCAATACAGGGGGCACAGGTTTGATCCCTATTCAGGGAACTAAGAGCCCACAAGCTGAGCACAGCCAAAAAAAAAATAAGGCAAAAAAAAAAAAAATCAACATTCACATACTGAGGGTCTCTGGTGTATCAGGCAGTGTCACAGGGGTTAGGGAGTGGGGGGTAGTCAGAAGAGACGGTCATCCCTCCCTGCCCCTCATCAGCTCACAATCCAACCAGCTATAGCAACACAGCCTTGAATTTGATCAGTCCCTGCAGAGAACCTGGGGGATGGGGCAGACCCTGACTGCCAGCTGCTGGGCACCAGTTGTCAGGAAGAAGGCCTCTCTGAGGTGACCTTCAGGGTGGGACCCAAAGAGTCAGAAGGAACCTACGAGGTAGAGGTTTTGGAGAACCAAAACCTGTTGCGTGGCCAAGTGAATGGGAACGGTCAGCGTGAAGGGGGTCTGAGTGGCGATGGGAGCCTGGAGCCTCCCTGAGTCCTCTGGAAGGCCCAGCTGGGGCTCTGGGTCACTCTGGTGGCTCCAGCCTGCAATCCACACCCTGGGACCTGGCGCTCCGGGCATATGTACAAGCCTCTGCCCACGACACACACCAGGACACAGACTTGCTGGATCCTAGGTGGCATGCTTGCACAGTTTCAATCAACGCTCCACATAAACCGCACCCACAGGACACACGGAGACCTGGCGTACTCACTTGGAAGCCTGAATCCACTCATCGTAGAGTTCAAAGGTCATCAGAGGTTCTGGCAGCTCCCGGAGGTAAGACTTGAGAGCTCCTGGACGTGAACACCGTACAGGCCGTGAGCCGCCGGGACGCGGCAGACACCTACTACCAGCCAGCGTCACCACGGGGGCCACGTTTGCGGAAGGTTCCCGGAGCCTCGTGATCAGGTCACATGGTGGCTGCCACATGCCTGGATCCAAGGCTCTGGCGTGGCCGTGAGGGCCTCCCCTCTCGTGTTACCATCATCACCCCCTCTTTCCTTCAAGGGCACAAGCAACCAGGCCTAAAGTGGGGCCCTGAGTGGACATGTGCGGAGCACGGCAGGGACCCAGGGGCTCGAGTGTCCCTGACACGTGGCTGTACATCTTCCACGCCCATCCCTTCCCCCGGAGCCCCTCCAGCTGCGGGGCCCACCTGCGATGGCGTGGGGGTCCGCCGAGCACTCCTGTACATCCACCACACAGCAATCCAGGGCCGCCTTGAGCTTCTTCAGCTTAGAGGCAGACGGGGCTACTCGGAAAAGACCCTGCCAAAAGGACAGGGGTCAGCAGACAGCCTGTACCTTGAGGGCACAACAGCAAGACCAACGGCAGGCAATCTCCCCACCCGCTTCCTCCATGATCTCCCAGGGGCCTCCTTCCCATCACCATGTGTTGACACTGGGACAGCAGGGCCTGGGCCTCATCCCTGGCTGTGGCCTCAGCACCGAGTACAGGGTGGCACAGTGTTCTGGTTGAGTATGTACTTGATTAAATGAACCTTGGGCATTTCGATGTCCTGTCCTTGTGTATTTAAGATATATTTTGGAAAAACAAAAACACTAATTTGAAAAGATACACGTACCCCCATGTCCACAGCAGCATTATTTACAATTACCAGGACAGGGAAGCAACCTAAGTGTCTATCGGCAGATGAATGGATTAAAAAACATATCGTAAGGTCTATAAATGGAATACTGCTCAGCCATAAAAATGAATGAAAATTTTGCCATTTGCAGCAACATGGATGGACCTAGAGGTTATTATCATACTAAGTGAAGTAAGACAGAAGGAGAAATATTGCATGACATCCCTTATAAGTGAAATCTAAAAAAAAATGATACAAATGAGTTTACTTACAAAACAGAAACAGATTCACAGACTTAGACAAGAAACTTACGGAACTGATGGTTGCCAGGGGAAGGATAGGAGAAAGGGATAGTTCGGGAATTGGGATGGACATGTACACATTGCTATATTTAAACTGGGTAATCAACAAGGACCTACTGTGTAGCACATGGAACTCAACTCAGTGTTATGTGGCAGCCTAGATGTGAGGGGTGTTTGGGGGACAATGGATACATTTGTATGTAAGGTTGAGTCTCTTTGCTGTTCATCTGAAACTATCACAGCATTGTTAATTGGCTATCCCCCAAAACAAAATAAAAAGTTTTATAAAAATGAGGAAAGAAAAGGCCCCATTCACCTCCCTCCATAAAACTTTCCCTCAGGGACTAAAAAGACCTCATTTTTCATTGGTATTATACATGAAAATGACTGGCATTTAAAACAGGGTCAAAAAAACCTGTTTTGAATAAATCAGGCTTATTTGACAGACACTACACTTATCTGCTCCATAAGCTCATAAGCCCCCATCTCACTCTTTTATACTTTGCTTAGAAATAAATACCACAGATAAATATTGATTGGTTGATCAGATCACAGGAAAGTGGAGTCATGATTTTTAAACTGCCTGCATAAGAAACTGAAGATGAGGTCTACCTCCCAGAAGACCACTGACACAGCAGTAAAAACAATGGTATCCAATGTCTCATAGGATTATTTTTTTTAACATGTGGCTTGTAAGGCGTGCTTTCTAATGTCTGTATCAGTTTTCAGGATGTCTATTTAAAAAGTTATAATCTAAAGGTTAAAAGGTCTATCTTTTAAATTAGGGAGAGAGGAGGTGGAGAATGGGGTGGAAGAGAAGGAGGAGAAACCCCAATCTCATTACATATGCAGACAGGAGGGCTAGAGCGGGGCTATAAGGTCCTCAGGGCGGGGGTATCATGTCCCACTATCCTCCACTGTCCCTGGAGAGTGAAGGCTCATGGGAGAAGCAGGACCAGTTTGAAGACAGGGGGCTTGTACTGCGTCTTCCCAGGTTTGGGTTTGTGGGGCCGGGTGAGGATGGTAACAGAGGAGGAGAGACCCCGGAGGCTCCATCTCGCGGGCGAGGAGACCTGCTCACGGCCGAGCTCGGCTGCACCCAGACGCACCTCCTCCTGCATCCCGCATTCCAGCAGCATCGTCACGCACGCCTCGATGGGGAAGGCGATCTCCCGGCCGCTGATCGTGAGGTGCTCCTCCAGGGGCTTCCCAAAGGAAGGCTTCTCCACCCAGGCCTCTGGGGGTGGGGGGGTGCAGGTGGAGCAAGAGAGGGGTCAGCACAGGTCACCCCCGCGGGAACCTTCCTTTCCTCTGGTCACACTGCTTCTCCTAAGTGTCCCAGGGACACGGAGCAGTGGACGTGGAAGCATTGTCCAACAATGTCCATGGAAGCACTGTCCAACTGCAGCATCTCCAGTCCTGCAGTTTCGGGGGATGATGGGGAGGAACTGGGGGAGGCGGTGGAGGCCCGCCCGCTGTGAGCAGAGCTGCTGGGCTTCCTGTTACACACGCACCTCCACACACACCCATGCACACCCGCCTCATCCCCGCTGGGGTAGTGTGTGTATATGTGTGTGTGCATGCTCTGCTTTCCTGCCGCTGGTCAATGTGCCCGCAGGCGGAGGTCCAGGGCTCACGTGAAGGCGGCCCTGCCGGGGGTGGAGCAGGCGAGCCAAGCACAGGGCCCTGGACAGCAGGCTCCCCGCCCTCCCCGCCCCAGGCACTCACCCTGTTGTGCTTTTATCTGAGGCAACACAGCCTGCAGGAGTGTCAAGGACTTCCTGTGGTACTCGGCCTGCACTTCGATGAGCTGAGGGAACACAAGCAGAAGCATCAGCCTTTGCCGGAGGATGGAGGGCATGGGGTGCCGTGCCCTCTCCTCCACCCGTCTGCAATGACAGGCATTCGTCCCCTCAGCCTCTGCAGCAGAGGGGTGACCATAAAGGGAAGTTTTGGAGGTGGGAGACTCGGGGAGGAGGTGAAGGGGACTCTCCAGAGGTGAGCCTGCCTTCACTGCCACCCCAGCTGCGGAGCACCCTGCCCCCAGTTCTCACAGCAAAAGGCACTGAAGGGGGGCAACAATGAAAGGGCTATAAACAGAGAACACATTCAGAAATCCAGATGCCCATGAGAGGGCGCTCAATGCCATGAGCCTCAACGTGTCTTGATACCCCCCAAAAAGAGTTCAAGATACAACTGGTAGGAAAACGTGTGCTCGATCCACAATCCTCTTCCACCTTGGGAGGCAAAACTGCTTTATCGTGATGTGATTCAAAGGACAAAGTCCCTCAAGATGCTCTGTTCTGCCCTTCCCACTACTGAAAAAGCTGCTGAAATGGTAAAAACAGCAGTGGAAAAGCGGTGAATAACTGGCACTTATTCTCTGTATCTCTCCCCGCTCCAAAAAAAAGATTGGGTATGTAGGAGGAAAACGGGAGAGAGAGGCACTTTGCTCAAAAGTCTGCTGTAATGAGTAGCTATTATCCCCAAGGAAAACTAAAAGGGAATTTTTTTTCTTTTTTTAAGTCATAGCGTTGAAAAAAGTGGTACCCAAAGACAATTAGGTAGTCCAATAATGCTTGCAATGTCAACAATCATTTGTTTTAGAAATTTTAAAATGACATATGATCTTCACAAATAAAACCAATGGAATAGACTTGAAAAGAATCCTACTATTTCCAAGTAAACATTTCAAGTTGAAAGGAATAGGTATCAGCTCTCTCTCACGGTGGAAGAAACTCTGGACTTCTTGGCCATTGATGCTGAGCATGCAGGGGAGCACTGGCTGCCCCCAATTCCGCCCCACGCTTATCAAAGCATCCAGCTTCTCAGGATTCCTCTTCTCTCCTCCTTTTATCTTCTTTCCCTGTCTTTGCATCACTTCCTTGACCCTAAAGAGAAACTTTGAGTTTTATTCCCAACGTTATTTTTCATTTCAGGGTCCTAATTATCCGGGCCAGATGATTCAAGTATGGATGACTCAGATCCTGTGTCTCTACTCTATAAATCTGCTCCCATAGAGGAGAGGCAGTAAACAGGCATCAACCCTCATTTACCAACTTGTCATCATCTGGGACAAAAAAAATCTCCATTAATAACCAACAGATGCCGGGGTGCAGCTAGCTTCTTCTTCCCAAGTTGCTTCCTGATGACAGACTCAGGTTTTGCAACCCTGGCCCCGCTGACATCTGGGGCTGGATCACCCTCTGTCGTGGGAGCTGCCCTCCTGTGTACTGCGGGATGTTTAGCAACAAACCTGACCTCCACCCTCTGAGTGCCTGTAGCACCTCCCCAATAGTGACGGCCCAAAACATCTCTGCTAAGTGACTTCAGTTCTGTCTAACACTTTGCGACCCTGTGGACTGCAGTCTTCCAGGAATTCTGTTCATGGAATTCTCCAGGCAAGAGTATTGGAGTGGGTTGCTGTGCAGGGGATCTTCCCGACCCAGGGATCGACCCTGCGTCTCTTAAGCCTCCTGCAGTGGCAGGCGGGATCTTTACCGCTAGTGCCACCTGGGAAGCCCCCCTCAAATGTCTCCAGACACAGCCAGTCATCTGCTGGGAGATGACAGAATCAACCCTGGTTGAGAACCACTGCCATAGATCACAGAGGTACAAACATCTTCATTGGTGAGGCTGAATTTTATTCTCGGGGTTTTGGAGAAATCCATATAAAGGCGACTAGAAGGCAGGATTTATTCACAGGTAGGACAGTCAAAGCCCCACCTGTTCTCAGGACATGCTTGACAGATCCTTGATTTGAGGACCACGTTCCTTCCCATCCCCACTGTGACACCTGCTAACAGACTCCAGGCAGCCTCACCTTTCTGGATGCTTACCGTCTGAAAGTAGTTTGCATAGTCGATTTCTTTGGCCACAAAACTGTACATGTCAGCTGACAGCTGGTCCTGTGGGGGCAAAACACAGAAGGATACAGAGTAGGAATCCACACATCAGAGGAAAGAACCGTAACCATGGTTTAACCTCATTTTTCATAATACTAGGCAGATTACAAACTTTGCCTGTGGACATTCCATTTCCCAACCACGGCTCTAAAGGATGACTAAGTGGGGAAAGAACACCTATGCCAGTGTTTTCCTAGGGCTTTTAACATAGGCCACGTGGAGAGTTGGGAAAGCTGATGCAGGGGAATGCCGCACAAATTGCTTCCCTGCATCGCTGTGGCACGCCCTGCTGTCTGCAGCAGCCCCGCCAGGGACACACTGTGTTTCTGCTTGCCTCCCCCTGCGACTTCATCCCCCGATGATACTACTGCCTTGCTCCCTTCATCTCAGTTCTGATTGGTTGATCATCAGGAAAAGAGAGGCAAACACACCAAGTCGAGGGAAGCTGGTTAAGACAGGTGGGCAGGGGATGGACTGCTGATTCCAAACCTAGCAAAAAAAAAAAAACCTGGACTCATCCAATATCATACATGAATCTCAGTGTGAAAAGCCCTTCACCACTCAGCTCCCCGAGGGGCTGAGAACAGTGGCTGAATGCTATGTCTAGATCATGTTCCCTCCGAGGAGGATAGTGGTCAGTTTCACTGAAACACCCCCAGCACAGTGCAGCAGAAGTGCATTCGAGTGGAGGCAGACTCTGTCACACTAACCATATCTTTGAGCATGTCACATTCTCTAAACATGTTTGTACAAGTCATGTGATCTCTGACATCCCTCCCTGCTTGGTAGCCTTTGAGGCAGAGCTTCAGAAGAGGTGCTGAGTTAAGATAAAAAGTGTCTATCACGTTCAGGTTGGAGTAAATAGGAAAACATCACCCCAATGCTTATAGCAGCGCTATTTCCAATTGCCAAGATATGGAAGCAACCCAAGTGTCCACTGTCAGATGAACAGATAAAGAAGTTGTAGTGTACAGACAATGGAATACTACACAATCATAAAAAAATAAATTAAAATCTTGCCATGTGTAACAATGGATGGACCTAGAGGGTATTATGCTAAGTGAAATAAGTCAGAGAAAGACAAATACCTCATGATTTCATATATGCAATCTATAACACAAAACAAAACAAAAACACACTCATAGATTTATAGAACAAACAGTAGTCGTCGTAAGGGGAGGGGATGGGGGGATGGGAAAAATAGATGAGGGGGATTAAGAGGCACAAACCTTCAGTTTACTTAATAATTGAGCAACAGGGGTGTAACATACAGCATAAGGAAGACAGTCAATTATAATGCAATAACCTTGCATGAGGACAGACAGCTACTAGATCCATCATGGTGATCATTTCATAATCTATGCAAATATCAAGTCATCATGTACCACACCAGATACAAACATGGCATTGTACGTCGACTATATCTCAATAAAAAAGGGGAAAAAAGCACAGGAAAGCTGACTCGAATGCTGAAGGATCACAGCAGACAACTGCATAATTCAGGAAGAGTCTGATATACAGGGAATCTCAAGCATTCTGCACAGACCCCGATAACCTCAGCAGCCCCTCCAGCTGTTGATCAAACTGTCCCCAGTGAGCAGGGGAATGGGAGGAGTGATCTGTTTCCTTTTCCAGTATCCTCAATAGGCAAACATCCTTAAAGCGTTCTTGCATACAAGATGATAGAACCAAGACACCAAGTTCACATGACTAGCTACCAAAAGTTCAAGGTATTTTTCCCAGAGAATAAAATGGGCTCTAGGACCACCTGCCTCAGGTCCCTTCCACTTCAGCATCCTTTACAACCAGCCTCCGGGAGGCTGCTGGAGCTGTCAAAGGTGCTAGAGAAAGTGGTTTTATCGGAACTCAACCTCGCCTGCATGGCCTCAGCCTTGGTCTGGAAGCATCTATCACCAGCCTGACAAGTGTGAAGGGAGATAGTTCAAGTCAGGGAAAGACAAAGGGTGGGGTGATAAAAAAAAACAACTCGGTAGACAGAGGTAAGGAAGGGAGCCTTGGGAAGGACTAAATGCCACATCAGTTCAGTTCAGTGCAGTCGCTCAGTTGTGTCCAACTCTTTGCAATCCCATGAACTGTAGCATGCCACTGTCCATCACCAACTCCCAGAGCTTGCTCAAACTCATGTCTATTGATGCCACATCAAATCACCTTCAACCACTCAGCAGACGATCTCCGTAAAGCCAGCCCAACGGAGTATGCCCTCAGGAACATGAAGGGATTTTCTGAAGGTGCAATCACATCACTGTCTTATAAAGTTAACAATAGAGATTCCAAGTAAGCCACACAAGTGAGAAATGAAAGTGGAAACTCTACACCAAATTTTCATTTGTCTAAATAAAACATTTATAATTTAATATTATTAAATATTTTATTCATAAACATTATCAATATAATTTAATATTTAAATGAAGTGTAGGGAGCCCCTACGCTTCTGCTGAGTTTTTCCTCCTGGAATGCTACCAAGTTCTTACAATGAACAGCAGAGAAAAGTCCTCTCTCGTTTTTCCCAAGGGGAAGGGAAAAGATTGCCATTTTGAAATGCACCAGAGCATTCTACTCTTAACAAGACCTAACCTTAGGAGAATTTTTCTTTTATTCCTGGCTGTGCCACGCTGCTTGTAGGACCTTAGTTCACCAACCAGGGATTGAACAACGGCCCACAACAGTGAAAGTATCAAGTCCTAACCACTGGATCTCCAGGAAACTTCAAGAATAAATTATTTTATCCCAGTAGAACCTGCTGGGATGCTTTCGAATTGTGGTGCTGCAGAAGACTCTTGAGAGTCCCTTGGACGGCAAGAGGATCAAACCAGTCAACCTCAAAGGAAATCAACTGTGAACAGTCATTGGAAGGACTGATGCTGAAGCTCCAATACTTTGGCCACCTGATGTGAAGAGCTAACTCACTGGAAAAGGCCCTGATGCTGGGAAAGATTGAAGCCAACAGGGGAAGGGGTTGGCACAGGATGAGATGGTTGGAGACGGCATCATCAACTCAATTGACATGAATCTGAGCAAACTCCAGGAGACAGTGAAGGACAGAGGAGCCTGATGTGCTGCAGTCTATGGGGTTGCGAAGAGTCAGACATGGCTTAGCAACTGAGCAACAACAGCCTGCTGGGGTTATATCAGAGCCTCGCTAAACATTTGCTTTTAGCAGACTCTAGCCTGCCTCACATTGAGAAAGAGAATTAATCAGCTCCAGCATCCTCTAGCCATCCTGTCCTACCAAACACAAGAACTGAGAAGCTGGAAACAGAACGAAAGACAGCAACAGAGAAGCCCTGAAGTTCATGGTGCAGGGTCGCAGGCATACCCACGAGACTCACACCCAGTCCCAGGGCGACAGGGGCTTCCCCCGCTCCCATGCCTGACCCCTACATCACCAAACGCCTGCACACACAGGTCCCTTTACCCAATCCTTCATGTCCACCTTTTGACAAAAATTGCAAGGCATACTAAAAGGCAAAACCATAGTTTGAAGAAACTGAACAAGCATCAGAACCAGAATCAGAGGTGTCAAGAATGTTGAAATTATCGGGCCAGGAATCTTTTTTTAAATATGATGAATACTGAAAGCCCCAGCTCTTAGGGTTCATCCTGGGCTCTTTAGACATGCCAGCTGACAAGCCTGGGGACACAGACTCAACTAGAGGCTATTAGGGTTTTCATAGACCTCCAGCAAACAAAAGGATGCTCCACGAGGGCCTCCCGTTTTTCTCAGTGGAGAGGAGCACAGAAAGGGGATACCCTGCAAATCTCCACTCTGTTGGCAGCCTCCTCCATCTCCTCCCTGAGGGCATCGGCTTTCGCACCCGCAGGCTGTGAGCTGCTGGACAAACCCGAAGACTTGGATGTCTGCTGCCACCTGATGAGAAAACAGGAGAAAGAGAGGAGAGGTGTGAATAGAACTTGGTCCCTGCCTTCGAGGAACTTAGATTCTGGTCGGATTAGGCATAAATATGAGTTGAATTTTGGTACAGTGTGGGCGTTTTTTTCTTTTAGCATTTTCAGACATTCTACATCTAAGTTGATGAGCCTTACAAATTGGAGTTTGTGGACATACAAAGTAGTCAAAAACACACACCCTTAGCTCTTTAGGGCTCCCATCCCTTTGCCACTGATGCACGAGGCTCCAAGCTTTTTCCCTGTGTACCTTCGTAATTTCAGTGTCTGTTAGTGACTTCCCTGGTGGCTCAGACGGTAAACTGTCTGTCTACAATGCGGGAGACCTGGGTTTGATCCCTCGGTGGGGAAGATCTCCTGGAAAAGGAAATGGCAATCCACTCCAGATTCTTGCCCAGAAAATCCCATGGTCGGAGGAGCCTGGTAGGTTACAGTCCATGGGGTCGCAGAGTCTGACATGACTGAGCTTTCTTTTTTTTTTTTTTTTTTTTAGTGACAAGTTAGAATGGCAGTGAAAGCAAACACTCTGGGATTAGAAAGGGAAAATGCACGGTGAATCGGACTCAATGGTAACTTTTGGCAAAGAACATTTTCCATGTAGCATGTGGAATCTGATGCCTTATCAACCCTGACAGGGCTTCCCAAGTGACTCAGTGGTAAAGAATCCACCTGCCAATGCAGGAGACATGGGTTCAATCCCTAGGTTGGGAAGATCACTTGAGAAGGAAATGGCAACCCACTCCAGTATTCCTCCCTGGGAAACCCCATGGACAGAGGAGCCTGGCAGGCTGTAGTTCATGGGGTCACAAAGAGTTGGACACGACTGAGCATGCATGCACACATGCATGTGAGACAGGTAGAGAAAACGCTGGGGACACTGTGGGAGGCAGGGAAAGAGCTGGTTACGGGTATCACCCAGGGAATGACACAGCCTCACTGCCAAGAAGAGATCAGGAAAAGGTACCTGGTACCAGACCAGGAGAAAGGGGGGCCCAGTGTCCACACAGCAGGACTCAGAGAGGCTGAGGACAGTGGCCCCTTCAGACAGGGCAAGTGTTCTCCAATTTGCGACAACTTCCCTACTGTCTCCCGAACCCTAAGGCCGAATGACATCACTGCTGCTTTCCCTGAAGCATGGTCCAGGCCATTCTTTTTAGTTCCCTGCCCACCCTGCCGGCATTGAGTTGGGAAACCTTCATCTACTTGGCTGAAGTCAACCATGGTTGTTAAGTGAGAGGATAAATGGGTAAGATGAAGACAAATGTAAAAGTCAAACTCTCCACTCGGAGGCACTAAGCAGCCTTGGATCAACATTTTGATACCTCATGTACATTTTCTTTAACATTTATCTCCGAGCAGAGAATACAGGCCTTCTAAGGAGGCCCCTTGGGAAACTTTCAAGGGGAAGCACAAACATTTCTGGTTGCTCCTCCAATTAAAAAATAAATTTAAAAAGCTATTTCCGGTTGCAAGTTATTATCAAAGAATTACCAAAAGCAGGCCCTGACAGAAGGTTCTAATTACACTAAGATGCTAGTAGCTACAGCAGGGAATAGCAGTGGGACCTCTCTTACTCAGGCAGTAAACTCAACAGTCTACGGGGCCCAGCAAGTGGGAAAAATAAGTCAAATGGGTCATTATCTTAAAAACTCACCCACTGAATCCTTTATTTCCCCCTTGAAACAGGGACACGAGATAGAAGCTGGTTCTCAGCTCTAAGGAAAATAATCGAGTCATCAGGGTGGAAAAGGCAGCTGATGCCTGGCTACCATCTTGGGAAGTCGGGAGGGAGTCACGGGGGTGTCGGTGCTGATGGGGCCCAAGCACAAGCCTGGGCCTTGGGGAGCTGGATGGACAAGCTGGGAACTGTCAAGTGACCTCATCAGATGAAATGTGGCCTCAGATTAAACAGTGTCTTCTAAATACCATGTGGGCCTGGGGTGGACGGGACAAACCAGAGAGCCTTGCCAGCTCCATCTGGCTCCTGGACCATTCACCCAATGTGGAGGCAAAAAGTATAGCCTTACCCTTATTTTGAAAATCAATAATAGACTAAGTGTTTTCTCTGCACAATTCTTTCTTATTGTGTTATGTGCAAGAAAAAAATTAAGAGAGTGGAGCTGTATCACAATACCAAAAAAGAGGAAATCAGTTCTCTTTGCTATTACCAAAAAGTAGCAAAATGAAGAATCTTCTGTCACTTAAAAAAGTGCACCCATGGGAGAATTACTTTGAAAGGCTTTGGGACATCAAGCTGGCTTGAAGCTACAGCGATGGTCACATGTGTCCTGAGAAAGATTCCTTACTCATAATAAGAATTCAGGAAAAATTAGAAATATTTTTCTAATATTCTATTCCAAAATGTAAAAAAAAAAAAAATCTAAGCTAACAGGTAAGGATTAGTAAAAATGCCTGGGCAATTCTTTCTTATAATGGCTTGCCCTACAGAAATGATGTATTTATTATTTTTGTTTTTAAAACTAATTAACTAATTAAAGTTCTGGCTGTGCTCGGTCTTCATTGCAGTACGTGGGCCTTCTCTAGTTGTGGCAAGTGAGGGCTTCTCTTCGCTGTCGACAGGCTTCTCCTCGGTGGTGGCTTCGCTTGTTGCGGAGCACAGGCGGAGGTGGAGCACATGGGCTCAGAAGCTGCCCAAGGGCTTGGCTGCTCTGTGGCAAGTGGGATCTTCTGGGTCCAAGGATCAAGCCCATGCCCCCTGCACTGGCAGGGGGATTCTTATCCACTGTACCACCAGGGAAGTCCAACAGAAATGATCTATTTAATTAATATCTCCAGTTCCGTTCAGTTGCTCAGTCATGTCCGACTCTGCGACCCCATGAATCACGGCACGCCAGGCCTCCCTGTCCATCACCAACTCCCGGAGTTCACTCAAACTCATGTCCATCGAGTCAGTGATGCCATCAAGCCATCTCTTTCTCTGTCGTCCCCTTCTCCTCCTGCCCCCAATCCCTCCCAGCATCAGGGTCTTTTCCAATGAGTCAGCTCTTCTCATGAGGTGGCCAAAGTATTGGAGTTTCAGCTTCAACATCACTCCTTCCAATGAACACCCAGGACTGATCTCCTTTAGAATGGACTGGTTGGATCTCCTTGCAGTCCAAGGGACTCTCAAGGGTCTTCTCCAACACCACAGTTCAAAAGCATCAATTCTTCCCAAATCTAGGTCGGTCATAACTTTCCTTCCAAGGGGTATGTGTCTTTTAATTTCATGGCTGCAATCACCGTCTGCAGTGATTTTGGAGCCCCCAAAAATAAAGTCAGCCACTGTTTCCCCATCTATTTGCCATGAAGTGATGGGACCAGATGCCATGATCTTAGTTTTCTGAATGTTGAGCTTTAAGCCAACTTTTTCACTCTCCTCTTTCACTTTCATCAAGAGGCTTTTTAGTTCCTCTTCACTTTCTGCCATAGCCACAGCCAAATAAAATATGGAATGTCATGGATGTAATTTGGATCTCAGATAATGAATGTACTTCCATAATAGATTATGGGACAGACCTACAACCACCATCTGACTCATCCTGCCTGAAAAAAAGAAAGTAACCAATAAATAAGCGTAAAAAATACTGTGGCCATAAATATGAAACTGATTTTTAGGGTATTATACATCTGGATTAGGTCTTTTTTTAAACCCCAAATTACATTTAATATATGTATATTAAAATGAAGACATTATTTTTCCCCACAATTCTGTTGTGGTACTTTAAAAGCATATACCTTTCCCCTCCCTTTATAGGGAATTTTAATAGGGAACTTGTAATGGATAAGTTATCTATTCTGACATTATAAATACCCACCAAATGGTCCCTTTGTGGAAACTGAACAGCATAATATCAAGGAAAACTAGGAAACCTTTTGTATAGGCAGCAGTTTGTTAGGAGAAGCGCCACTAATCATGAATCTCGATGAACAATAGATGTTGGAGAGGGTATGAAGAGAATGGAACCCTTCTACACTATGGGTGGGAATGTAAGTTGGTACAGCCACCAAGGGGAACAGCATGGAGGCTTCTTAAAAAATTTAAAACAACCATATGATCCAGCACTGCCACTCCTAAGCACATGTCCAGAGAAAACCATAACCGCAAAGGAGACATGCACCCTACTGTTCACAGCAGCACTATTTCACAAGAGCCGGGACATGGAAGCAACATAAATGTCAATCGACAGAGGAACGGACAGAGAAGATACGGTATATACACATGGAATGTGACTCAGCCATAAAATGCCATGAAATAACGCCATTTGCAGCAACATGGATGGAGCTAGAGACTATCATTCCAAGTGAAGTAAGTCAGACAGAGGCAAATATCATGTGATATCACTCATATGTGGAATCTAATCTTAAAAAACAGGGAGGCTGGGCATGCTGCAGTCCATGGGGTCGCAAAGGGTCAGACACAACTGAGCAACTAAATCGATGGAATTTTAAAGAAAGATGCAAGTGAACTTACGTCCAAGACAGAAACAGACTTAACAGATATTAAAAACAAACTTATGGTTACCAAAGGGGAAACGTGGGGCAGGTCATAAATCAGGAGCTCAGGATGAACAGACACACACTACTGTATATAAGACAGATGACCAACAAGGACCTGCAGGGAACTCCACTCACTACTCTGTGATAACCTACATGAGAAAAGAATCTGAAACAGAATGAATATATGTATATGCATAGCCGAATCACTCTGCTGTGCACCTGAAACTAACACAACACTGGAAACATCTGCACTCCAATAACCTTGAAATATTTTTAAAAAACCATACATTTCAAGGAATGATGATATTCTCAGCCAAAGGCTCTATAAAAAAACTCGACACGTGTCCTGCTCTGTTAAGGGGAGAAATAAGGACTCTTGCCCAAGAAGAGTTTGAGCTTTGAAGCAAGAAGAGGAGAAAGTTCATTTCTTCCCACTAAGAGAGCTGAGGTGACCCACCATTCTCTGGGAAAGATGCTATCACTATGATTGAAAGAAAGCTGAGCGCCTAAGAATTGATGCTTTTGAACTGTGGTGTTGGAGAAGACTCTTCAGAGCCCCTTGGACTGCAAGGAGATCCAACCAGTCCATCCTAAAGGAAATCAGTCTTGAATATTCATTGGAAGGACTGATGCTGAAGCTGAAACTGCAATATTTTGGCCACATGATGCAAAGAACTGACTCATTGGAAAAGACCCTGATGCTGGGAAAGATCAAAGGCAGGAGGAGAAGGGGATGACAAGAGGATGAGATGGTTGGATGGCATCATCGACACAATGGACAAAAGTTTGAGTAAACTCTGGGAGTTGGTGATGGACACGGAGGCCTGTTGTGCTGCAGTCCATGGGGTCACAAAGAGTTGGACATGACTGAGCGACCGAACTAAACTGATGATTTGGGGATGATGAAGATAGAATGCAAGGTTTAAGGAGGGACTTCTCTGGTGGTCAGTGGCCGGGGAGTTTCGATCCCACATGACGCAGGGCAACTTGGCCCGCACACCGCAACTAGAGAGATGTCAGAGTGCTGCAACGAAGACCCAAGGCAAGGAAAGACCCTGCAGGCTGCAGCTAAGACCTGATGCAGCCAGGTAAATAAACCTTTAGAGAAACAAAAGAGCCTTCAGGAAAGGCTCAGGAACGAAAAAGGCTGGAAATAAGGGCAAGACATTGCAGAGACCAGGAGAAGGGTATAAAAGGCAAAGTCAAGATGACTTCAAGGTGACAGGGAGTCCAGAAGAAGTTCTGAAAGGAAAGGGGAAAGCTGCCTTAGGGGGCCATGTGTCGTTTCATCTGCCCCACCTTCTCTGTTCCTCTACCACTGGCATCCTCCATTCTCTGAGGGCCCAGGAGGAGGAAGCTGCGAGGAACAGATCCTAATGAGTACAGACTGACCAAATGCAGAAGTGGGGTGGGGCAGAGGTGGGGGCAGTGAGAACCCACCTGCTCCCCAAGAGCAGCTAGTGATGTCTGCATTTCCATAGCAAAGAACCAGGGCTCACTCTTTGCTCTATCTTGGCAGAGTCCTCATGCTGACTCAGGGTGAAGGGTTACAGTAAAAGGCAAGAAGTTGAGGGAAGCTGGCTTCTGAAAGGCTGTCAAAGGTCTAAGTTCAAGGTGAAAAGCACAGAAATTTGCATGGGGTGGTAGATACTGCCTTCAGTTCAGTTCAGTTCAGTTCAGTTGCTCAGTCGTGTCCAACTCTTTGCGACCCCATGAACTGCAGCACCTCAGGCCTCCCTGTCCATCACCAACTCCCAGAGTCTACCCAAACCCATGTCCATTGAGTCAGTGATGTCATCCAGCCATCTCATCCTCTGTCGTCCCCTTCTCCTCCTGCCCCCAATCCCTCCCAGCATTAGGGTCTTTTCCAATGAGTCAACTCTTCGCATGAGGTGACCAAAGTACTAGAGTTTCAGCTTCAACATCAGTCCTTCCAATGAACACTCAGGACTGATCTCCTTTAGGATGGACTGGTTGGATCTCCTTGCAGTCCAAGGGACTCTCAAGAGTCTTCTCCAACACCACAGTTCAAAAGCATCAATTCTTCGGCACTCAGCTTTCTTCACAGTCCAACTCTTGCATCCATACATGACCACTTGAAAAACCATAGCCTTGACTAGACAGACCTTTGTTGACAAAGTAATGTCTCTGCTTTCAAATATGCTATCTAGGTTAGTCATAATTTTCCTTCCAAGGAGTAAGCGTCTTTTAATTTCATGGCTGCAGTCACCATCTGCAGTGATTTTGGAGCCCAGAAAAATAAAGTCCGACACTGTTTCCACTGTTTCCCTATCTATTTCCCATGAAGTGATGGGACCAGATGCCATGATCTTAGTTTCCTGAATGTTGAGCTTTAAGCCAACTTTTTCACTCTCCTCTTTCACTTTCATCAGGAGGCTTTTTAGTTCCTCTTCACTTTCTGCCATAAGGGTGATGTCATCTGCATATCTGAGGTTATTGATATTTTTCTCAGCAATCTTGAGTCCAGTTTGTACTTCTTCCAGTCCAGCATTTCTCATGATGTACTCTGCATATAAGTTAAATAAGCAGGGTGACAATATACAGCCTTGACATACTCCTTTTCCTATTTGGAACCAGTCTGTTGTTCCATGTCCAGTTCTAACTGTTGCTTCCTGACCTGCATACAGGTTTCTCAAGAGACAGGTCAGATGGTCTGGTATTCCCATCTCTTTCAGAATTTTCCACAGTTTATTGTGATCCACACAGTCAAAGGCTTTGGCATAGTCAATAAAGCAGAAATAGATGTTTCTCTGGAACTCTTGCTTTTTCCATGATCCAATGGATGTTGGCAATTTGATTTCTGGTTCCTCTGCCTTTTGTAAAACCAGCTTGAACATCTGGAAGTTCATGGTTCACGTATTGCTGAAGCCTGGCTTGGAGAATTTTGAGATATTGCCTTACCAATCCCAATATCCAAGAGACCATAAGCTGGAGACATAAAAACACTCATTAAATACTGGAAGAGAAGTCCCTGATGACACTTCTCTATGGTTTCAAACTCTACAAGCCACCTCTGGTGTCACCATTAAAAACATAAGACAGAATTAGATGGACCACGTCTGTTACCCAGAAGAAATTCTCCTTTAGGGAAGCTGAATGAAGAAATGGAAGTGGACAAGGCAAGGACAAGCTTTGATGCTAACATCCAGCTCTGAGCAGAAGCTGAAAATTCCGGTTTTCCTTACAGAAGCAGAGAAAAGACCTCAGAGCTAAAACCCAGGTCCTCAGAGGAGGAAATCACTCTGTAAACCCAGGAGCATAGTGTCTATCATCCTGACAGTGCAGCCAACAGCATGTCTGTAATCATCTCATGGTGGTGTTCAGTTGCTCAGTCATGTCCGACTCTTTGTGACCCCGTGGACCACAGCATGCCAGGCTTCCCTGTCCCTCGCTATCTCCTGGAGGTTGCCCAAGTTCATGTCCATGGAGGTGGTGATGCCATCCAACCATCTCATCCTCTGTTGCCCTCTTCTCCTTCTGCTTTCAATCTTTCCCAGCATCAGGGTCTTTTCCAATTAGCTCTTCACATCAGGTGGCCAAAGTAATGGAGCTTCAGCATCAGTCCTTCCAATCAACGTTCAGAGTTGACTTCCTTTAGGACTGACTGGTTTTATCTCCTTGCAGTCCAAGGAACTCTCAAGAGTCTTCTCCAACACCACAGTTCAAAAGCATCAATTTTTCGGTGCTCAGCTTTCTTCACAGTCCAACTCTCACATCCATACATGACTACTGGAAAAACCATAGCTTTGACAAGATGGACCTTTGTCAGCAAAGTCATGTCTCTGCTTTTTAATATGCTGTATAGGTTTGTCACAGCTTTTCTTCCAAGGAGCAAGCGTCTTCTAATTTCTTATGTGACTCCCCAGTGTGGGACTACAGAAGAGAAATCTGCACCATTGGAAGCAGGAAAAGGTGACCAAGTCCCCAGATTCAGAAATTCTCTTTTCTTTTTTTGGCTGAGCCATGTGGCTTGCAGGAGCTTAGTTTCCCATCTAGGGATGGAGTCCTGGCACTGAAAGCACCAAGTCCTAACCATTGGACAACCGTGGAATTCCCAGAAAATCTCCTCTTATCACAGACACTATACATCACCCAACCTCCTCTGTGATCTCTGCTCCTACCACCCTCCCTTTTTCCCTTCCACCCCCACCATGCCCGCCTTCATTCTGTTTCCTGAATATGTCACCCTTATTTCCACCCACGGGGCCTTTGCTGTTCCCAGTGTCATGGACAGCTTTGCAAAGTATCTCTGCATAGCTGCTTCCTTCTTATCAGATCAAGTGTCATCTTCTCAAAAAAAAAAAGTCTCTGTTTCACTATTTATGCCACGGCCTGCTTCTCCAGAGCCACTTCCAAACTTACACTGTGGTGTCTTCCTGAAAGGACTTGTGGCTCTGAAATGGCCTGTGTGTGTGTGTGTTCTCTTGTCCAGGGTCCAACTCCCAAATCAGGCCACAGCCTGTCTAAGAGCAAGGCCCCTGTACTCCAGCGCCCAGCTCACAGCAGAAGTAAGAAACACTCAGTGGATGAACACACACACACACTACACACACACACACACACGCCACTGCCTTCCAACTAGGACTGCTGCTCTTCAAAGAAGCAGAAATGGAAGCAAAGAAAACCCATCATACCTCGTTCGTGAAGAGTCCATGTCCAGCACCAGCTTGGCTAAGTGTTTCCTCTGTTTCTGGATATTTGGGATTTCTACCTGTGGGTACAGGAAACAAAGAAAGAAAGAAAACACAGTTGATTTGAAGTCCAATGACAGATTTTTTTTAAAATTTAAAGTTTGAAATATAGTTGAATTTCCAATGTTTCAGGTGTACAGCAAAGTGATTCAATTACATATTTTTTTTTTCAAGTTTGTCTCCATTATAGATGAACTTGAAAAAGATAGATATATATGTATAAAGCTGAATCACTTTGCTGTATAATAGGTTTGTCCCATTATAGGTTATTATAAGATACTGAGTATAGTTCTTTGTGCTAGACAGTAGGTCTTTGTTGGTTGTCTATTTTATACATAGTAGAGTGCGTACATCTATCCCAGTCTCCTGATTTATCCTCCCACCGTCCCAGGGAGCGAACCTGAGCCTCCTGTGTCTCCTGCATCGGCAGGCGGGGTTCTTCACCACTAGAGCCACCTGGCTGCACTACACACATTTCAAGAGCTCAGCAGGCACAGGTGGTTAGTGGTCGCCAAGCAGTGTAGGCTGGAAACATCTCCAGCACCGGGGAGGTTTGTAGGCCCAATTAAGGGGGATGCGAAAAGGGCCAAGGTTCACAGCAAAGAACATCCCCCAACCATTTTATCTCTTACTTGATAAAATTTCACTTGGTTGAAGCTGGCAAAATTGTCACCTACACATTAAGGCTTCAAATGGCATTGAAACATGTATAACGTAAGAAACGAATCGCCAGTCTAGGTTCGATGAAGGATACAGGATGCTTGGGGCTGGTGCACTGGGATGACGCAGAGAGATGGTATGGGGAGGGAGGTGGGAGAGGGGTTCAGGATTGGGAACACATGTACACCCATGGCAGATTCATGTTGATGTATGGCAAAACCAATACAGTATTGTAAAGTAAAATAAAGTAAAAAAAATAATAATAATAAAACAAAAAATAAGGCTTCTTCTTAAAAAGACAGTTTGCTTTAGTGTCCTTTAAAGTAGACAGAGAAGGGCCCTGTCTAAACAGAGACAGCAAGGGGGTTGCACAGAGTCTCTAGGACAGGAGCCCTCATGTCCAAGAATAGGGGATTATGAATAGGGGCTGCTGTTCTTTTTTAAAAAATTTTCAGTTGAAGTACAGTTGATTTACAATGTTGTGTTAATTACTGCTCTACAGCAAGGTGATTCACTTACATACATACATACATATATACATATATATATACACTTTTTTTAAAACTATTCTTGTCCATTACAGTTTATCACAGGAGACTGGATTTAGTTCTCTCACTACAGAGAAGGACCTTGTTGTTTATCCATCCTATATATACTAGCTTGTGTGCTAATCCCGAACTCCCAAGCAACCCCTCCCATATCCCCTCCCCCTGGGCAACCACCAGTCTGCTCTCTGTGTCTGGGAGTCTGTTTCTGTTTCACAGATAGGTTCATTTGTGTCCTATTTGAGATTCCACTGTCATTTCACTCAAGGCTGGAGATGGGTGGAGGGCAGGGAGGAGGATGGGGCGGAGACCCTGCGGGGGATGAAGTGATGCCACCAGCCTTGCAGTTTCACCCTCAAGGATGGCATGGGTGGGAGAAGGGGGCAGCATTCAGCTCAAAGGGCTCCCAGGCTGGGGAACCCCTGCAGTTGGGTAGTAATGATCCCAGGTGAGACACTGTGTCACAGACTGGGTGAGGGGCAGAAACAACCCTGAGGCTGGAGCCAAAGGACCCCAGGGACCACCACTCTGCCCACCCCAATCACATGGGTCCAGCCTCGTGCCCACTTCTGACCTCGGCCAGCAAGAACAGCGGCTCGATCACATCCCTCTCAACTTGCAGTTCGAAATGAATCAGCTCCTGAGCCAGCTTGTCCTCTGTCTCGCCGCAGAGTTTCAGCATCTTCCTGCAACAGAAGGGGAGGAAAACCGTCCTGAGTGCTCTGCAGAGAAAGATGCGACCCATGTCCTAATGCTGTCACCTGCCAGCCAGGTAAACACTCTTGAGAAAAACTTGCTCCATGCAGTTTCGTTTCTGAAACTGTCCATTTCCTAAAGGATGCTGAGTACCTACTATGCGTCTTGGCTAAAAGGGGGTCTGTGGGGAATTAAGAGAAATATAGAGGGGCTTCCCTGGGGTGGTCCAGTGGTTAAGACTTCACCTTCCAATGCAGGGGGCCGGGGTTTGATCCCTAGTTGGGGATCTAAGATCCTGTATGCTGCAACGAAAGATCCTGTGTGCTGCAACCAAGACCTGGTGAGGCCAAATAAATATTTAAAAGAAAAAAAAAAAAAAAAGCAGCAGCAGCTCTCTCCTCTTTCCCTGTTTGCCTAAAGTGAAAGTGAAAGTCACTCAGTTGAGTCCAACTCTTTGTGACCCCATGGACTATACAGTCCATGGAATTCTCCAGGCCAGAATACTGGAGTGGGTAGCCTTTCCCTTCTCCAGAGGATCTTCCCAACCCAGCGATCAAAGCCAGGTCTCCTCCATTGCAGACCGATTCTTTACCAGCTGAGCCACAAGGGAAGTCCAAGAATACTAGAGTGGGTAGCCTATCCCTTCTCCAGCGGATCGTCCCGACCCAGGATTCAAACCAGGGTCTCCTGCACTGCAGGCAGATTCTTTACCAACTGAGCTATGAGGGAAGCCCTAACAGCAGGATATGAATCTGTAAAGGGGTCCCCCTCCCATCTCTACCAGATGCTAATCACCAGAGACACTTCCAGACCCTTAGCAGCTCAGAGACGGCCCCAGTGGGCTCCACATTACAAACTTTACTCTTATCTTCTACTAGTTCCCCATATATTTACCTTCCCACAATTTGCTGCCCTAGAGACTAACATTTCTTTTTCTTTGTCTTGTCCCATCTCTAAAAATCACTGCTCTTTTATTAAAAATGCTACATAGGCCCAAGTTCAAGTCACCCCTTTGAGTTACTCATCATTGAGTTCTCCCATGTGTATGACAAACTTGTATGCTTTTTCTCTTATTCATCTGTCCTCTGTCCATTTTATTTGCAGGGCCTGTGAAAGAGCCTAGGGTGAGAAGAGGGAAAAGGACTTCATCCTCTCCAGCACTTTCACGCTGTTGTTGCTGTTGTTCAGTCACTAAGCCACGTCTGACTCTGCAACCCCACGGACTAGAACACTCCAGGCTTCCCCGTCCTTCACTACCTCCAGGAATTTGCTCAAACCCATGTCCATCGAGTCGGTGATGCCATCCAATCATCTTATCCTCTGTCGCCCCCTTCTCCTCCTGCCCTCAATCTTTCCCAGCATACTTTTTTTTTTTTAATGCTTTCTTGCTATTTGCATGTCATTCTTTTCTTCTGGACATAATCTACCTCACACAACCTTAACTAGTTTTTCAGTGAGAACATGCAAATAGTAATTCCTCTAAATCTGTGCCTGAAGATATCCTATTTTCCTCTTATTCCTTAAGATTTTTTAAAAAATATTTGCTTATTTGGCTGTCAGGTCTTAGCTGTGGCGCACGCTGGCTCAGTAGCTGCAACACGTGGGCTTTGCTCGCCCATGCCATGTGGGATCTCAGTTCCCTAGCCAGGGGTGGAACTCACTGTTCCCTGCATTACAAGGAGGATTCTTAACCACTGGACCACCAGGGATGTCCCGCCCCCTTATTCTTGAATGACAGTTTAGTACATCACTGAATCTAGATTTCTCACACATTTCACTCACTACTTGAAGATATTCCTCCCTTATTTCCTGGCATTTATTTTGGCTCATAAACAGTCAGCAGTCTAAGTGCCCTTGTATACATACTTGGTGACTGAACAACAACAAGCTTTCTCTGCTCGACTTTAAATCTCTCTTTTGTGTCAATGGTGTGTAGTTGTTTTACAGTGGCGTGTCCAGTGATGGATTTCTTTTTGTGGCTCTCTGTCAGGACTTTTTGTGCTCCTTAAATCTGAAGACTCATGCTTTTCTTCATATCTAGAAAAGGAAAATTCAACCATAAACTTATCCTTCTATTTTCTTCTTCAGGAGCAACTAGTACACGTTAGCGCTCTGCATTTATAACCTGCCACTTGAGTTTCTCCACTTAACGTTGCCTGTGTCCTTAGTGCTTCTATTGGGTCAGCCAAGACTCTCATTCAGGATTTTCTATAAGCTCTTACAGGAAAACCCAAAGGAACTGCACTTTATTCTGGTCATTCTTGTGGCGACTCCAGATATGTTTTCAAGGTCACCAGTTTCCATATCTGTGTGCAACGTCCAGTTTCTCTCAAGTAAGTTTTTAAAGTATATCGAGTTGACTCTTTGGAAAAGACTCTGATGCTGGGAGGGGTTGGGGGCAGGAAGAGAAGGGGACAACAGAGGATGAGTTGGCTGGATGGCATCACCGACTCGATGGACATGAGTTTGAGTGAACTCCGGGAGTTGGTGATGGACAGGGAGGCCTGGCGTGCTGCAATTCATGGAGTCGCCAAGAGTCGGACACGATTGAGTGACTGAACTGAACTGAAATATAATTTGAATTTTTTTAAGTTCTATTTGGTTTTCTTTGATTCTGCCTCTTCTTTTTTCCCCTTGTATTGATTTTTTTTTGTCAAGAATTTTTTTGTGTTTATTAGATTTTAAAATTTCACTTTAAACGTAATTACTGTCCATTTCCTTTCATGCCGTCCTAGTGTTTTTAGCTCTTAGGGTCCGATTCTCCCCTCAGCTGTGCCTGCTGGCCCTCTCTCATGATGCTTCTATTTCTAGTTTGTTTTTATTGTGAGCTCAAAATCAGCAAGGGTTGTTCTTCTGGGAATCCTATAAGTTCTGACATCTGACACAGAGAGATTTTATATTTGCTTCTGCTGGGACCCGAGGGATTTTGAGTGCCCTTCAACCATTTTTTTATTTTGACCACACCTCATGGCATGTGGGGTCTTGGTTCCCCAACTGGGGATCAAACCTACGCCCCCTGCAGTGGAAGCACGGAGTCCTAACCACTGGACCGCCAGGGAAGTCCCTATAGTTTTATATTTGTTTCTCCCCTTGGGAGCTGCCTCCTGCCCAGATACTATGACTCCAAGGCCGGGGGGCTCAATTTCTCACTGGCCACCGTTCCTTCTTCCCCATCCAGCCCCCAGCCAGGCTTCAGTGTCCTCAGCGCCTTGCTGAGATGTGCTCGTCCCCTCGTTAAGGACGAGGACTTTCCCAGATTTGGCACGAACCCATGCGTGGTATCTCCTTACCCAAGAAGTGTGTCATCTCCCAGGATAGCTGACCCTTCCATCAGACACTGAGCCAGTGTTGTCAAAGGCAATTTTTTCTGAAAAGGAAAAAAGAATGTGGTAATGAAAATGACTTCAACAGTCACCCACTTATATGAAAATAGTGAGAAGTCAAATACTTGCCTAGATACTCTGTTAGCTAAGAAACAAATGGACTTTAAAATATGTATAAAACCTAAAAATTCAGAGGATACAAAGGTGGGTTAGACTCAGAGATGTCAAAATTCAGAAAATTAAAACAAAATTTGCTAATTTGGAAAATAAGGCTAAGGTTTACGTGCTGCATTTTAAAATCTAGTAGGATAGCCACAGGGAAAAAAAGAGAAGATTTCAAAATTATGCTAAAGACTTGAGCCATGCTTTAGTTAGAAATCAAACTCTTTCTTAAGAAGTACATTAGCCCTAATTTATAAACAAGGCAGCTCATGGTCAAGAGAGAAAATGTTCACCTAGAATTACAATGCAAACAAAGCAATCATCAATATATAACAGACTCCAAAGAAGATAAAAAATGGCCAATAAGCACATGAAAAGATGCTCAACATCATCAGTCATTAAGGAGACCAAACGAAATCTGCAATGAGATACCACCTCACCCCCACTAGGATGGCTATCATAATATTAATAATATATATTTTTGGATACATAAAATAAATATTGGTGAGCATGTGGAGAAATTGCAACCTTCATGCTTTGCCAGAAGAGATGTAAGACAGTCCAGCACTGGGGGAAAGTTTGGCAGTATTTCAATAAGTTAAACAAAATTACCATATGGCCCGGCAATTCCACTCTTGGGTATGTACCCAAAATACTCTGAAACAGATGGCTGAATAAAAACACGCATGACGTGAAGAGCGGCCCAATGCACAATAGCCAAAAGGTAGAAACAGCACCAATGTCCATCAACGGGTGAGTAAAGAAACACAGCGCAGTCCATCCACGCAAAGGAACTAATACACAGCCGTAAAAAGAGAAGAAGTCCTGACACAGGCTACAGTGTGGATGAACCCTGAAGGCATCGCCAGACAAAATGGGCACATGGTGTATGATTCTACTTATATAAGATCTCCACAGTAAACAAATCCATGGGGACGGGAGCTAGATTTGTGGTTAAGAGATGAGGGGGAAACTCCAATACTTTGGCCACTTAATGTAAAGAACTGACTCATTTGAAAAGACCCTGATGCTGGAAGAGATTGAAGGGAGGAAGAGAAGGGGACAACAGAGGATGAGATGGTTGGATGGCATCACCGACTCAATGGACATGAGTTTGAGTAAACTCCGGGAGTTGGTGATGGACAGGGAGGCCTGGCGTGCTGCAGTCCATGGGGCTGCAAAGAGTCGGACACGACTGAGCGACTGAACTGAACTGAAGGGCTGCGGGGGAGGGGGATTAATTGATGAGTATGGGGTTTCCTTTCGGGGAGACAGAAATGCTCTGGAAGTAGATTATGGTAGTAGCTGCACAATACTGTCCCTGCACTAAATGGCACTGAATTGTACTCCTTAAAATAGTTAAAATGGCAAGTTTTATGCTATGTGGGAAGTGAGGAGGAGAGAGGAGGAGGGAGGCCAAAGGCAGAACAATCTATGATCATAGAATGATACATCTTCCCTCTTACTAAGTGTGGACAAGCCCTGCTCCTCCTAAGCCTAAACCACCCAGCACATGCTGAGAATAACAAAGTGAGAACAAAGGATCTCCTTAGGTCCTCCGGTCTACACCCCACACAGACCCCTCCCATCCCACAGCCTTTGCCTCAGGACCCAGAGGCCCTCAGCTGTCACTCACTGCCTCCCCACCCGGGTACCACAGCTGTGATGACTGAGACCAGACTCTGCTTTCAGGGAGCTTACATCCCAGGGCACGGAGACAAACACGAAACACAGATGTTATGAAGGAGACTGTTTCGAGAGTTGGAAGGGCTGTGTGGGCAACAGAAAGCAGGACAACAGGCAAAGTGGGCAGCTGTGGCGAGGGAGCAGTGATGAGAAAAGACCCTCCCCACAGAGAGGGTACCTTTAGGAAGCACCCTGAAGGGAGAGAGAGTCAGCCAAGCCTCCAGATGGCCTGGGACAGAACATTCCAGGCAGAGGAATGGCAGGTGCAAAGGTCTGGGGGTAGGATACCAGGCCAGCTCAGCATCCATCCCCGGGAGACCAGCACGACTGGAGCTCAGTGAGTGAACGGGGAGCAGTCAGGGAGGAGGTAGAGGCTAGATTGAGCAGGTCCTCATTAGCCAGAGGTAGGCCCTGGAGCTGGATTCTCGGACTTGGGGACCACTGGGGGCTTGTTTAAGAACAGAATGATCTGTTTAAAATAACTCAATCCTGAAACACCAAACTGGATGACGTGAGAGAGGAACCAAGATGAGGGTGGATTTTTAGGAATCCGGTTTGAACATCCCCAGGAGAGCGGCAGGCTCCAGGTTATCTCCAGGGGAAAATTGCAGGAGACAGATCAACCCCAAGAATGGGATGGAGTTCCTGGGGCTCCAGAAGGAGGAGAGACGAGGACACCTGAGAGATTATTGCTCTCCGGCCCAGGAAAACCCAGGACACCCTGGATGGGTCCAAGTCACAGTCCCCTCACTGCCCTCAGAGAGGACGTCTACCTTCCGTGAATGGGGTGCCTACCTACCTAGGTACCACTTCCCGGGTAGATGCCTTTCACTCGAGGAATAATCCTGCTACCCCACCATTTCACATGAAATGAGACATTCTTCCAGGTAAAAATGAGACCAGGCAACCAAGAAATCATACATCCAAACTGAAACACCACTTTCTAGCTGTCCTACGAAGCTAGTAGGTCCAGGTTCCCAGAGATGTAATTAAAGGCACAGGAACAGTACCTTCAGAGAGAATCTGCTCCTACCCTCACAGTTCAAAAGAAGTTACTTAACGCATGTTTTAGAGAAACATCCAAAATGGTTAAAAAAGAAAAGCAGACCATCCTTAACCCCCAGCCACTTGGTTCCTGCCCCCAGAATCATGGCAGTGGCCAGTTTCCTGTGTCTCCTTCCATAAGTATTCTAGAAGGTCCAATTATATATGTGAGAGTGTGTCTGTGTTTAACAGACACATCTTCCCCCTCACACTGTCAGCACACGATCTACCTAACCCTACACTTCGTTTCCCTTTTCACAGAGATATCATTCATGTCATTTCCTATCAAGACATAGAGAGAACTGCCTCATCCTGGTTGTTTTTTTTTAATGGCTACACAGATCAGTGAATGATGATGACAACATTTAAACAAGTCCTGTACCGATGGTGTAATAGTCACAAGACAGGGTCTGTGCCTGTGGACCGAGTGATGCTCGTAAGAAAGGATTTGCTGTGGAGGAGACACTGAGGGCCTTGTGGGCACGTGGATTTTAAGGGCATTGGTGTTGAAGGGGTAAAACCTCAATTAGTGAGTTTTTGCTTGTGTAGATGTTGTCAGAGTCCAGAAACTAAGAGAAGAAAAGAATCAAGAAATTAAAAGGAAGCTACCGAAAGAAAAAAAGGAAGGAAGAAATGGGTTATACCTTCATGTCAAAAATGAGAGTGATAATCTATAATCAAAGGCAGGTGAATAGAAGAAGTTAATGGACTACAACCCACAACAGATTCCAAATTATTTCCTTATTCCTAAAGAAATTTTCTAAGACAAAAGGAAAAGCTGAGGGCTTGGTAGACACAGGGTACCGTGCTGATTAATTTTACCCTAATGCCAACCTGTTCCTGAGATATTACTTGCTCTCTTACCCATCCTCGGCTCACCCTCACTTCACTTAGAAGGATATTGAGACTTTGAAGGATCCAACTGCCCACATGTCTAGAAAAGCCACCATTCTCTGGTGGACAAAGATCCAGGCTGAAAGAACCACTAAGTATTCCAGGGACTACTGTGTTAGTTGCTCAGCTGTGTCCAACTCTTCGTGACTCCATGGACTATAGCCCACCAGGCTCCTCTGTCCATGGAATTGTCCAGGCAAGGATACTGGAGTGGGCTGTCAATCCTTTCTCCAGGGGAGCTTCCCCACCCAGGGATCAAAACTGCCTCTTCTCTGTCTCCTGCATTGTAGGTGGAATCTTTACCACCTGGTCCCTGAGCCACCAGGGACCATTAGTGCCCAGGTAAAGAGATCCTAGCAAGCTTCATCCTGACCAGTGGCTTTCCAGGTCAAAGGGAAGCTATTAGAATACACCTCCTCCTGATTCTGGAGTGCCGAGAGATGCTTAAGAGTTAAAGAAGGGGACACAGAATGTTCCAGGGTTTGCAAGCAGTCGATCTGACTTGTCTGAAATGACTGTTCTCTCCAAAATTATCTTGGGCAGAAGCAGCACAATTTGTAGGATGACTCAGAGACAAAAAGTCTCATTCTAATATCCACTCTGCTTCCCAAACATACACACACACGCTCACACACAGCCCCATCTCTGAGAACTGCTGTCTACTATCCTCTAATCCAGGCACACTTGTTCCCTGGGGCTCAGCAGTTCTCAGTGGTGATTCTGGACCAACGACGGGGCCATAATAACAGCAGCTTCTGTTTCTTTACTATGTACTTAAGTCAAGCACCATGCTAAGCATTTACGTGAATGATCTCACAGAATTCTCAAGCAACCCTACTAGGTAGGGATTCACTGTTACTACCATCTTCCAAGTGAAGAAACCAAGGCTTATAGAGGTAACTGACTTGCTCTCTGTCAGGCAAAATTTGGAAACAGCAGAGCTGGGCTTCAAGCTCAGAGAGTCATATCCCAGCACTTAAACTCAGAACCATCAACCTAAATTGGTTCTGTAAAGAACAGCAGAGATTTGGGACCTCCCTGGTGGTCCAGTGGTTAAGAATCCGCCTTCCATTGCAGGGCGTGTAGGTTTGATCCTTGATCAGGGAACTGAGATCCCACATGCCTTGGAGCCAAAACACCAAAACATAAAACAGAAGCAATACTGTAACAAATTAAATAAAGATTTTAAAAGAAAAGAATAGGAAAGATTCAAATTGGCTCGATGCGTCGGGCAACTCCTGTGCCTAAAATACTCACGGGCCATCCGGTCGTGACACATCTATTTTCAGCGCTGCCTTCACGTGGCAGGCCCCATTAGAGGCATTAAGGATGCAGCCGTGATGGAAGATGAGGTCCCTGCTCCCACGGAGCTCACATACCAGGACTGGGAAGGGACGCGGGAGAAGAGGAAGGAGCACAGCGATTTCAGAGAACGACACGCGCTAGGAAGAGCGTGGAATCGGGGGCGTGACTGGGGGAAGGAGCAGACACACCAGATGGTGAGAGACGCTGCACCGAGAAGGCGGCATCTGAGCTGAGAATCAGACGGTAAGATGTTGCTGGCCTGGCTAGCCGCAGTAGCCAGGACGTGGAAGCAATCTAAAAGTCCATCAATAGATGATGGATCAGGACGTGGTTCATATATACAAAGGAATACCAATCAGCCATAAAGAGGAAAATAACAACATTTGCAGCACCATGGATGGACCTAGAGTTTATCACTTAAGTGAAGTCAGACAGGGGAAGACAAATACCATATGCTATCACTTACATGTGGAATCTAAAAGAGGACACAAATGAGCCCACAGGAAATAAAAACAGACTTGCGGACACAGAGAACACACCGGTGGTTGACAAGGGGGATGACTGTCAGGCTCCCCTTGCCGAAATCCCCAATACACACTGAGCTACATCCACAGACACTCTGCAAAGCGGTAAACATTTTCTTTGTACCACACATCAGTGGTTCCTGCTGGGAAAGTTAAGAAAGAAGAAAGCAGGGTTGGGAGGAGAAAATGGAATGATCGATGGAGCAAGCAGAGTGGTCTGGTCTTGCAGTGTGAGCTGGGAGGACATGTCAGAACAGCCAAGAGAGGCGAGGCCAACAGAGTTGTGGGGCTCAGGGAGACCACCAGGAAGAGACGTTAACAAGAACTCCTGGTCAGAGAAAATCAGACAGACACCAGACATATTGATCATCAACTCAAGGAGGAAAGAAACCCCCTAGACTGCCCCTCCCCTGGAACAAAGCCAAGTGAACACTTAAGAATATCTTTTCGGGGGGCTTCCCAGGTGGCTCAGTGGTAAAGAATCTGTCTGCTAATGCAGGAGAGGCAGGAGACGCAGGTTAGACTCCTGGGTTGGGAAGATCCCCTGGAGTAGGAAATGGCAACCCAGTATTCTTGCCTGGGAAACCCCAAGGACAGAGGAGCCTGGCGGGTGACAGTCCATGAGGTCTCAAACAGCAACTGAGCACAGTAGACAAACAGAAAATAAACTAGTATTAGTAAGATTTTCTTTTGAAAAAAGGAAGAATATCTGTTCATCTCTGCTGAATCTGAGGGAGGTGGGGGTCAAGAGGGAAGTGAGCCTTCAGGATCATCCACCCCAAGGACTGTCCAGTGGAGCTGCATGATGCAATGCCTTCAGCACTAGTGCAGGTTTTGGACAGAGACCCTGGAGCCCAGTTATGCATCAAGTTATCTTTACTGTATTACTACAGCAAAAATGGTCTTTATAAGAGCCTTTATAGATCCCTTGTGACTCCCAAAACCACAGTGTAATTTTTTTTCCCATGTGATCTTAACATACTATGGAGGCAAATGGAATCTGTAGATGAGCAGCAGGGGAAAGGGAAAGGTGGCAGCCTCCGTAGCAGTGGGATCTAAGCCCATCCTGCTCTCCTCGGGGGCCGCCCCAGTCTGGGGAGAACAAGGATGGGGACCACATCTTAGTGAGGGCGGAGGTGGTTCAGGCAGGGCTACGAGTCTCAAACACTGGCCGGGTGGTCAGCAGGCAAATTCCACCTCCCCTGGGGCCAGGAGGGCACTTACGGAGCGCTTGTCAGCCTCGGCCCCTTGCTGGCCCTGCAGACATGCTGTGAGCTTCTTGTGTGTGCTGTGGGAGACCTGCTTCACCAGCTCCAGCCGCTTCTCTACCTGCAGACAGAGCAGGGGGCGGGACCCATGGGTGAGGCAAGGTCAGAAGTGGGGTCATTGGTCTGGATCATCCAAGGACAAGACTGACCCCTGTTTCTGCAGAGACAGCATCCAATGCGGGAGAGAAAAGGAGGGGATCACAGACTCGGAGACACTTTGCTAACCATGTGGTGAAATGCCTTCCCATGTCCCCTGAAAAGTCCCACTGAGGCTGCTGTGCACCATGCAGGGTGCTACTGTAAAGAGAAAAAGCTGCATCTCAGTGGACTGGGAGAGGAGCAGTGGAGAGTCTGAACAACACCGGGAAGGGCTCGGCTGCAAAAGGGAAGATGTCTTTGACATCTACGAGTTATGGGCCAGTGACAACCTTACCTGAAGAAGGTCTTCACTCAGAACTTCAGTCTTCTCAGCCCTAAAGGGAAAATGGGGACACATATCAGTTAAGAGACAAAAACCAGGAATATGGTCTCATAATTATTCCCACCCTCCCCACTTATCGAGCAGTTGTTATACATCTGTGCACATTCTCTCACATTCTTCTCCATTTGTGGTTTATTACAGGATATTGAACCCAGTTTCCTGTGCTACACAGCAGGACCTTGTTGTCTCTCCATCCTGGATATACTAGCTTGCATCACCAGCAATGATTTCCAACAAGAGAAAATGTAGGCCATACTGGGACTGACAAGGAACGTCAAGTAACCAGCATTTCCAGCAAAAACATAGGCTCTGAGGGGTCTCCCGCTACTGTGTGGAAACCTGGATGAAGCACAACAAACACACCTTTTTCTGCCTCCACATATCCTTTTTTCAATTAATAGAATTAAGTAGGTTCCTCCACCCATTCCCTTTGGTCTCCCCTAAACAAGCAAATGTGGCAGAGATTGATCAAGAGCAAAGACAGAGAAAGCGCTGAGTCCTCATGACAAACGCAAGCGTCACCACTGAGATCTGGCCACTAGTATGATGCACCCCCCCCCCCAGAAAGTGGGGAGCTGAAACCAGAGGTTAACACTTTCAGGGAAAGAACCTAGATGCTGGCTGGAGTGTCCCAACCTGTTAGCAATCCCTGTCTCAGCATCAGAGGAAAATGCAGATCTTCCTGGAGCAAAGCACAAAGAGGCATACTCAAAAAAAAAAAAAAAAATCAAAATATAAACTAACCCACAGAAAAGAAAGAAAAAGAATACAAAGCAATTAAAAAAAAAAAAAGAACAGACATAATACAAAAAAATTAAATGGCAGGCTTAATCCTTAACATATTCATAATTGTATTAAATGCAAATGGCCTAATAGATATGCCAATTAAAAGACAGAGCGGCAAGAGTGGACTGAAACAAATCACGTGGGCCACAAGAATCTCACTTCAAATATGATATGGGTAGGCTGAAAGTAAAAGGACAGGAAAAGATATCATGCAACATTGATCAAAAGAAAGCAAAAGTGGCAGTATTAATAGCAGATAAAGTAGAGTCAGAATAAAGAAAATGACCAGAAATACAGAGGAGAATATAGTGATAAAAGCATCAATCACAAAAAGACATAGCATCTTGAATGTGTACGCACTAAACTACAAAGCTGCAAAATATGAGAAGGAAAGTACACTCGCACGCAAAGATGTCAATATTTCTTCTCTCAACAACTGCCAGACCACCTGGGAAAAAAACATCAGCAAGAGTATATATGAACATAATTCCAGGGCCTTCCCTGGTAGCTCAGTCAGTCAGAATCTGTCTGTAGTGCAGGAGACCCAGGTTCGATCCCTGGGTCAGGAAGATCTCCTGGAGAAGGAAATGGCAAACCACTCCAGTATGGGCTTCCCTGATAGCTCAGTTGGTAAAGAATCTGCCTGGAATGCAGGAGACCCTGGTTCGATTCCTGGGTCTGGAAGATCTGCTGGAGAAGGGATAGGCTATCCACTCCAGTATTCTTGGGCTTCCCTTGTGGCTCCCACCTGCAATGCAGGAGACCTGGGTTCATTCCCTGGGTTGGGAAGGAGGGAAAGGCTACCCACTCCAGTATTCTGGCCTGGAGAATTCCATGGACTGTATAGTCCATGCGGTCACAAAGAGTCAGACACGACTGAGCGACTTTCACTTTTTTTTCACTCCAGTATACTTGCCTGGAAAATCCCATGGACAGAGGAGTCTGGCAGGCTACAGTCCATAGGTCACAAGAGTCGGACACAACTTAAGAGACTAAACCACAACTGCCACAAAAGAATGTGACATTTATAGAAGAACACTCCAACCAACATCATCAGAATATTCTTTCCCAGTACATATACCAAGATACACAACATCTGGGTTCATAACATTACTAGCCTGAAAGAACTGAAATCATATACAGTATATTCTCCTGTCACTAACAGAAGAATCAGAAGCAAATATCCAAACACTCAGACACTAAACAGAATGCTTCTAAATAATTCCTGGAACAGAGGAAGTCTCAAAGGAAAAAAACTAACGAACTGAATAAAAATGAAAATGCAATGTATCAAAATGGCAGACACAGCCAAAGCAGTGCTGGGAGGAAATTTTATAGCACTAAAATCATACATTAGAAAAGAGAAACATTTTCAAATGAGCAACCTCTAGTGCAACAACTTATAAAAGAAGACCAAAAATAAGCCCAGAGCAAGCAGAAGGAATGAAATCATAAAGGGCAGAAATAAAGAAGTCTAAAACAAAATCATAACAGAGAAAACCAAGAAACAAAGAGCTGGTTCTTTGAGAATACAGTTGAAAAAACCTCTAGCACAACTGGAAACAGGAAGAAAGAGAAGACAGAATAGGAATGAAACAGGAAATATCACTACAAAATCCTGTAGATTTCAAAAGGTTGTCTTTGAACAATTAACCACATACATGTAAATTTGACAAGTTACATGAAATGAACTAATGTACTTAAAAACAAATTACAATACACTCAATAGGAAAGAAATAATCTAAATAGCCCTGTAACTATTAAGAAATTGAACTTGTACTATTAAAAATCTTGGGAAAAAAATTCAGATCCAGAGATTACACAAGAGAACTTCACGAAATATTTAAAGAAGAATTAGCACTGATTCTACATAATCTCTTCCAGAATACAGAAGAGGAGGAAACACTTCCCAATTGATTTTATGAAGCTAGTATTCCTTTGATACCAAAACCAGACAAAAAAGTTAAAAAAAAAAAAAAAGCTAACTATAAACCAGTATTCCTCACAATATAGATGCCTTGATCCAAGTTTGTACTCAACACTCATTCAATATGGTGCTAGAAGTTTTACTTAGGGCAATAAAGGAAATTTAAAAAAACATATAGATATGAAAGGAACAAATTAAAATGTCCCTATTTGCAGATGACATGTTTGTTTATGTAGGAAATACCAAGGAATCTACCAAGAAAAAAAAAAAAAAATTCCTACAGCCAATGAATTCAGCAAGGTTACAGGACATAAAGTAAGCAAACAAAAATAAATTTAATTTCTATATACTAGCAGTGAATATATATTAGGATTGAAAATAAAATACTATTAACAACTACTTTGAAAAACAAAATACTTAGGAATAAATTTTTAAATACATAGGCACAGAAAGTACATGTTGAAAACTAAAAAAAATACTTATGAAAGAAATAAAAAATCTACATCAAGGGAGAAATACTGTGTTTGTGGACTGGAACACTCAACATAATAAAGATATCAACATTTACAAAATTAGTTATGATTAAATACAATCCCAATCAAAATTCCAAAAGGATTTGTTATAGATACAATCTAAAATCAATACGAAACTGCAAAGGGGGTAGAAAATACAAAACAATTTTTAGAAAGACTAAATTTGCAGTACTCATTCAATTTTAAGACCTATTATAAAACTAACTAATCAAAAGAATATGGTAGTGAAAGGACAGAAAAACAGATCAATGGGACAGAATAAGGAAAATGGACCTAGATAGATATACGCAACTGATTTCTGACAAAGATGTAAAGAGGAAGAAGAGTCCTTTTAACAAACCATGCTCGTACAATTGGACATTCATATCAAAAAATATGAACTTTGTCCCCTACATCATATCATATATAAAAATTCATAAAGGTTCACAAACCTAAATACAAAACCATAAAACTTTTGAAGAAAACATGAGAAAATATCTTTGACCTTGGGGTTAGGTGATGAGTTCTTAGAAATATCAAAAGCATGATCCATAAAAGAAAAAAAAAGGATACATTAGACTTCATTTAAATTAAAAGCTTCTGCTCTGTGAAAGGCACTTCTAAAAAATGAAAAGGAAATCCACTGAAACAAGAAATATTTAAGTATTTGTAGTTCACATAAAAGAACTGTATCCAGAATATATGCAGAACTCTCAAACTCAACAGTAAAAAAATCCTGTTACAAAATGGGCAAAAATATCCAAACATAAACTTTTTTAAATTTATTTTTTAGTTGAAGGATTTTTACGGAAGTTTTGAACAGAAACTTTATCAAAGAAGATGAATAAATGGCAAATAAGTACAAGAAAAATTGTTCAACATCAGTATCCCCTAGGAAAATGCAAATTAATACCCAAATGAGATTAACACAATTGATATAACAAAACAACAACAAAAAGTGCAAAACCCTGACTATATTAAGTTCTGGAGAAGATGTGGAACAACTGGAATTCTTACACACAGCTGAGGGTGGGGCAATGGAAGATGGAACAGTCACTGGGGAAAACAGCTTGGTAGTTTTATGAACTTGAACATACACTTGTCACATGACCTAGCAATCCCACTCTATAGAAATGAAATTTATGTCCCCCCCCTAAAAAACCCTCATAAATGTTCACAGACACTTTATGTATAACAAGCAAACATCCTAAATGTCCTTCATTGGGTGAGTGGATTAATAACAGAATACACTCAACAATTTGTAAAATGCTCAGTCAATCCTAAAGGAAACCAACCTTGAATATAATTGGAAGGACTGATGATGAAGCTCTAATACTTTGGTCACCTGATGTGAAGAGACTCAATGGAAAAGACCCCAATGCTGGGAAAAGTGAGTGAAAGTCACTCAGTTGTGTCCAACTCTTTGCAACCCCATCGACAATACAGTCCATGGAATTCTCCAGGCCCAGAATACTGGAGTGGGTAGCTTATCGCTTCTCCAGTGGATCTTCCCAGCCCAGAAACTGAACCAGGGTCTCCTAAATTGCAGGCGGATTCTTCACCAACTGAGATATGAGGGAAGCTGAGTGGGAAAGGTTGATGCTGGGAAAGGTTGATGGCAAAAGGAGAAGGTGGCAGCAAAGGATGAGATGGTTAGATAGCATCACCAACTCAATGGACATGAATTTGAGCAAACTCCAGGAGATAGTGAAGGGGAAGGAAGTCTGATGTCCTGCAGTTTACAGTGTTGCAAAGAGTCAGACACAACTTAGCAACTGACCAACAACAAACACTCAACAATAAGTAGGAAGGGTCTATTGACACAAGTAACCATATGGATAGGTGTTTAAAGACATTATGCTCAGTGAGAGAGGCCACATGCCCTGATCTGGTACCCAAACGAAACATCTTTCAACAGAACAGTGCCTATTACAATAATATTTTAGTAATCATTGTTTTGCTAAAATATTTTCTACTGTGTTCACTGTATTAATTTCACTATCACTAATGGATTCAGTTCAGTTCACTTTCTCAGCCGTGTCCGATTCTTTGCAATCCCATGGACTGCAGCATGCCAGGCCTCCCTGTCCATCACCAACTCCCAGAGTTTACTCAAATTCACGTCCATTGAGTCAGTAATGTTATCCAACCATCTCATCCTCTGTTGTCCCCTTCTCCTCCTGCCTTCCATCTTTCCCAGCATCAGGATCTTTTCAAATGAGTCAGTTCTTTGCATCTGGTGGCCAAAGTATTGGAGTTTCAGCTTCAGCATCAGTCCTTCCAATGAACACTCAGGACTGATTTCCTTTAGGATGGACTGGTTGTATCTCCTTGCTGTCCAAGGGACTCTCAAGAGTCTTCTCCAGCACCACACTTCAAAAGCATCAATTTGTCAATGCTCAGCTTTCTTTATAGTCCAACTCTAACATCCATACATGACTACTGGAAAAATCATATCTTTGAGTAGATGGACATTTGTTGGCAAATTAATGTCTCTGCTTTTTAATAAGCTGTCTAGATTGGTTGTAACTTTTCTTCCAAGGAGCAAGCGTCTTTTAATATCATGGCTGCAGTCACCATCTGCAGTGATTTTGAAGCCCCCTAAAATAAAGTCTGTCACTGTTTCCAGGAAGTGATGGGACCAGATGCCATGATCTTAAGTTTCCTGAATGTTGAGTTTTAAGCCAACTTTTTCACTCTCCTCTTTCACCTTCATCAAGAGGCTTTTTAGTTCTTCTTTGCTTTCTGCCATAAGGGTGGTGTCATCCGAATATCTGAGGTTACTGATATTTCTCCCCGCAATCTTGATTCAGCTTGTGCTTCTTCCAGCCCAGCATTTCTCATGATATACTCTGCAATGAAGTTAAATAAGCAGGGGGACAATATACAGCCTTGATATACTCCTTTCCCGATTTGGAACCAGTCTGTTGTTCCATGTCCAGTTCTAACTGCTGTTTCCTGACCTGCATATAGATTTCTCAAGAGGCAGGTTAGGTGGTCTGGTATTCCCATCTCTTCCAGAATTTTCCACAGTTTGTCATCCACACAGTAGAAGGCTTTGGTATAGTCAATAAAGCAGAAGTAGATGATTTTCTGGAACTCTCTTGCTTTTTCGATGATCCAACAGATGTTGGCAATTTCATCTCTGGTTCCTCTGCCTTTTCTAAATCCAGCTGGAACATCTGGAAGTTCATGGTTCATGTACTGTTGAAGCCTGGATTGGAGAATTTTGAGCATTACTTTGCTACCATGTGAGAGCAAAGTAATGTGCAATTGTGCGGTAGTCTGAGCATTCTTTGGCATTGCCTGTCTTAGGGACTGGAATGAAAACTGACCTTTTCCAGTTCTGTGGCCACTGCTGAGTTTTCCAAATTGGCTGGCATACTGAGTACAGCATTTTCACAGCATAATCTTTTAGGATTTGAAATAGCTCAACTGGAATTCCATCACCTCCACTAGCTTTGTTCATAGTGATGCTTCCTAAGGTCCATTTGACTTCACATTCCAGGATGTCTGGCTCTAGGTGAGTGATCACACCACCATGATTATCTGGATCGTGAAGATCTTTTTTGTATAGTTCTTCTGTGTATTCTTGCCACCTCTTCTTAATATCTTCTGCTTCTGTTAGGTCCATACCATTTCTGTCATACCAACTATGGGTTGGGATTCTGCATTTTAAAAATGCTGTCCTAGAGAAACCCCTGAGCATTTATCAGGAGACATTTTCAAAACAATCAGCAGATTTTTCTTTTCTCTTTTTGGTTAAACAAAAAATTAGGGGGAAAAAGGTCATCAAGAAGAGAATTTTTTAAATGGCATATATTTACATAATGTTATACCATATGTTAATACATTAATAAAAATAGTTAAATAAAATTTACCCAAAACAACATTGATGAATCTAATAAGTACTGTGATTGGGGAAAAACAAAAGACTACTTTGATATGATTTTCATAAGGCTCAAACCTAAAAACTACAAAATGACATATTGTTACAGGATGAATACACATGTAATCAAATGAAAAACAATGCATTTTAGATGGTGGTTATCTCTAGAAAAGGAAGAGGGGTGGGATTTGAAAAGGATAAACAGGTAGCTCCAACACAATTGTTAGTGTTCTGGTTCTGAATTTATACAGTACATTCATAGCTTTAACACGGTTCAGAATATGTATATGAAAATACAGGTAATCTATGTATCAAACAAAAGATAATATAAAAAATAAGCACCAAGTATTAAGCATAAACTTGTATAAATGGTTCCTTGCATAAATGATTTACATACATATACATATATAGCTATACACACACACATATATTTAAGGCAGAATATAGGGAATCTAATGAGTATTTTTTGTTTTATAGTCTTCTGGGATTATAGGACTCATTTATGCAAGTTTATATACATACATTGGAGAAGGGAATGGCAACCCACTCCAGCATTCTTGCCTGGAGAATCCCACGGACAGAGGAGCCTGGCGGGCTACAGTCCATGGGGTCACAAAGAGTCGGACATGACAAAGTGACTTTCACTTCACTTCATATATACATATGTTTTATATATAATAAATATATCATACATTCAATATACATAAACTGTGACATTATAAACATTTTCTTTAAAGATATTACTACTTTTTCTTTAAGAGTAAGAGTTGAGTTTTAGGGCATCTTGATTGCTAGCTAATTATTCACAGTTCAACTGCACATAAAATAAAATTATCAATCAAAACAATGTAACTATATAATTGATAAGGCAGCAACAAACTCCTTTAAAAGAAAAGGATCTTGTGCTGGAGACAAATTTTGCTCTTAAAGTGTGGGGTCATACACTTATTTGGAAATCAAAAGGGTTTAAGAAACTCCTAGAATGTTTTGCTGACCTGGGAAGATTGATCAATACTGAATTGATTGGAGGTCGCTTAGCCCGACTGTCCACTCGCCGGAGACTTCCTCCATTACACACAAAGCACTTCAACAGAGCACTCAAGACTGACCCAAGCAAGGTGGTGGGCTCAAAGGTGATGCTAATTTTAGGAAGCCTGGTAATTTTGGTTTCATCTTTGTAAATGAAAGAGCATTGTTCACTACTAAGACAATGAACACTACTGTTTTCAGAGGGTGCGTCATTCTACAGAGTGATAGGCACTGTGTAGGTGACACCTGAGTACAAGTCATGTATTTTTATTTTTTACACCAAGAGACTAATGGAAATCAGAGCCTTGGGCAAATGGATCTAAAAATGGTGTACTGTTCTCCTTAGGGGCTTAGGAGAATAATCACCACCACCCACAAAAATCCTGACTGTCGCCAGTGTCATACTGGAGCTTGTCAGGTCACAGAATCTGTTCCATGAAAAAATAGCTATTAGACACTGCAAAGAAAAGCGCTCTGTGCAAAAAATGTTAGGAAACACTGAAGGTTATATTATCCATTAACAGAGTCTTATTAAAGTATTAAAGGCTCTGAGACATCCTGTAGGAAATTAAATGGCTTAGCCAACTCGTCATTTCCCAAATCTATAAAAATATAGTTCACATAACACCAGTTTGCAACCACATCCTGAGTGCGGAGTATGACAGTGAAGGAAACATTCACTACGGACATGCTGGAGATCTTACCTGACATGCTGCCTTAGAGTTCCAGCCTCATCACAGAAAGACATTTAGTGGCAAGAGAGCCAAGCAACGATTCTCAGCTGTCATTACAGAAGTCTCAGAGATAAGCTGCCTTTAAAGCAGAGATAGTCTCATTACAGGAATTCCTTGGTGGCTCAGTGGAAAAGATTCCCTGGAGGAGGAAATGGCAACCCATTCTTCCTGCAAAATCCCATGAGCAGAGGAGCCCGGCGGGCTGCAGTCCATGGGGTCTCAAGGAGTCGGTCACCACCGAGCACACAAGCACTGGGCTATGGGGGTCCCTACCAGTCCAGTACCTGAACCTGCAGTGACTCAGAAGAGGAAGAATAGTGTCCAGACAACAGGAGCTTGCAAACAGATGAGTGGAGGTATGGATTCATGATTGGTTGTTTGCCTATCAAAGATGTGCTTGCAGGCAAACTGTCTGCTCTCTCCAGGAATCAGCCAGGCCTGGGAGGGGCAGTCTCTCCTGAGACAGTTCAGTTCAGTCGCTCAGTCATGTCCGACTCTTTGCGACCCCATGAATCGCAGCACGCCAGGCCTCCCTGTCCATCACCAACTCCCGGAGTTCACTCAAACTTACATCCATCGAGTCGGTGATGCCATCCAGGCATCTCATCCTCTGTCGTCCCCTTCTCCTCCTGCCCCCAATCCCTCCCAGCATCAGAGTCTTTTCCAATGAGTCAACTCTTCTCATGAGGTGGCCAAAGTACTGGAGCTTCAGCTTTCGCATCATTCCTTCCAAAGAAATCCCAGGGCTGATCTCCTTCAGAATGGACTGGTTGGATCTCCTTGCAGTCCACTGGACTCTCAAGAGTCTTCTCCAACACCACAGTTCAAATGCATCAATTCTTTGGCACTCAGCTTTCTTCACAGTCCAACTCTCACATCCATACATGATCACTGGAAAAACCACAGCCTTGACTAGATGGACCTTTGTTGACAAAGTCATGTCTCTGCTTTTCAATATGCTATCTAGGTTAGTCATAACTTTTCTTCCAAGGAGTAAGCGTCTTTTAATTTCATGGCTGCAGTCACCATCTGCAGTGATTTTGGAGCCCCCAAAAATAAAGTCTGACACTGTTTCCACTGTTTCCCCATCTATTTGCCATGAAGTGATGGGACCAGATGCCATGATCTTAGTTTCCTGAATGTTGAGCTTTAAGCCAACTTTTTCACTCTCCTTTCACCTTCATCAAGAGGCTTTTTAGTTCCTCTTCACTTTCCGCCATAAGGGTTGTCTCATCTGCATATCTGAGGTTATTGATATTTCTCCCGGCAATCTTGATTCCAGCTTGTGCTTCTTCCAGCCCAGCGTTTCTCATGATGTACTCTGCATAGAAGTTAAATAAGCAGGGTGACAATATACAGCCTTGACATACTCCTTTTCCTATTTGGAACCAGTCTGTTGTTCCATGTCCAGTTCTAACTGTTGCTTCCTGACCTGCATATAGGTTTCTCAAGAGGCTCCTGAGACAATGAGACTTCAAATGCCCAATCATGAAGTATACAGAAAATATAGTGAAGACAGTCACTCTTTTTTTTAAAGGCAGATGTTATTATCTTCAATTTTTTTAAATTAAGTCAACTCTAAATTAAGTCATCATCTTAGTATAATATGAAGCCCCTGGTGGCTCAGATGGTAAAGAATCCGCCTACAATGCAGGAGACCTGGGTCCAGTCCCTGGGTCAGGAAGATCCCCTGGAAAAGGGAATGGCTATCCACTCCAGTATTCTTGCCTGGAAAACCCAATGGTCAGAGGAGCCTGGTGGGCTGCAGTCCATAGGGTCGCAAAGAGTCAGATACGACTTAGTGACTAACAGTACTAATGTACCAAAGCATAGTCCTGGACCCACAGTATCAGCATTGCTCCTGCTAGCATTCAGCTGGTGTTCTTTGAAAACTGTTACATCTGTAGATGTATTCTTGATGAATCTGCAGAGAGAGATGTATTCCACGTCCACTTTCTCCTGCACCATCCTGACTCCCTCCTCCTGGAGTGCTTCTTAAAGCAGATTGCCGGAGCTCATTCCCAGAAGTTCTGACTCAGAAGGTCTGGTTGGGACTGGAGAATTGGCATTTCTAACAAGTTTGAAAGTAATGCTGATACTGTGGGTCCAGGACTATGCTTTGGTGTATTATACTGTTAGTCGCTAAGTTGTATCTGACTCTCTTTGACCCTATGAACTGCAGCACGCCAGGCTTCCCTGTCCTACACTATCTCCCAGAGTTTACTCAAACTCATGTCCATTGAGTCAGTGATGCCATCCGACCATCTTATCCTCTATTGCCCCCGTTCTCCTCTAGAACATCCTGCTGAGTCAACAAATTTATCTTCTCAAGGTCCCCAAACTGCCCCCATCTTCCACACCCAGGCATCTCCCGCTCTTCATACCGATCCCCGCCGACCCTGCCTGCCTGACACACTCCATGCTGCAGGCACATCTAACTTTCCCTTGTTCACCAAACAAGCGCCCCTGGGACATCTATCACGCTCAGCGACGGAAAGCACTTAGACACAGCACGTGCTCTATAAACACTCATTAAAATGCAGTGCCATCTTTGATACAATCGGGCACAGTGGCTTTCCCTACTCAAACCTGCTCATTTTGTCAGACTCTGCTACCTGGCTCTCTCCTAAAGGCCATCCCCACCTCTGCTGCTTTGCCATCTCTCACCAAAGAAGGTGGGAGGCCAAAACCGTCCCAGTTTCTCCTGAAATTAGGAATACCCATGTGTCCTGGTTCTAGGCTCTAAGACAGAAGCAGAAGTATGCTTCGGAGTCATCTGGAAAAGCTCTACTTTCCTGATAAGAATGAAGAGGACACAGCTGTCAGGCTCTTTGTCCTCTTCCTGCTTTGAATGAAGATATGATGGCAGGAGTGGCAGCAGCTGTTTTGTAATCGTGGAGAACTGTCAGAACTGCAGAGATGCTGGCTTGACATGACCGAATCACTGATACAACTCCACCCACCATTTACACTTGGACTTACTTTTGAGAGAAATCAACCCTTTTCAAAGCCATTCTAAGTGGATTTTTCTATTACTAAACTCAGTACAATCTCAGCTCAACATACTGGCTGCAGAGGGTCTCATCCTATAGCGTATCTTATTCTGATTAAAAGTGCAATAATTTGATATTCCTGAAATTGTCCATAGTCCCCTCCATCTTAAAATCAGTATAGCAATTATTAATTTTTCACTGAGAATCTTCATTAACTACCAGTCTGAACATGAATACATGTGGGGGGTGGCGGTGTGAGAATTACTGAGAAAGGCTTCCAAAGGCGGTAGCATCAGCAGGTACTGAGGGCTGGGTAGGATTTGCCAGACAGAAACAAGGGAGACAGTCCAAAGTGGCAGAGCAACCACGAAAGGCATTCCCTTTGCACCAAGAAAAGGCAACTAAATAAAGAGAAGCAGGTTAACAAGAAGAAAATCGCCTCTTGGGAATAAGAAGAGACACACATGGCCAAGTTATTCTAATGCCAGGACAAAGCTGTATTTTCAAAACAAGGCACAAACAACACTTAAATTGAGAAAGAAAACACCTTATTTAACTAGTTTCTTCTGAGACCTTCAAGAAGAAAAAGACACCTATTAAAAACATAGAAAGCTATGAAAATAACAACAATTAGAACCCCAGAGAGATTTCTGGAAGCAAACCCTACAGAAGTTCCCGGGGGGAAAGGCTGGAAAAAAACAGAATGGGAAATTAGTATGAAAGAGAAAGAGAGAGAAGAAAATTCTTAGAATGAAAGAGACACCCAAGCCCTCAAATTGTGAGTGCCTGGACTGTGAAGGACACAATAAAACAAAGAGATCCTAAAGGCTGTCAGAGAGGATGAAGCTATTGAGTTGCAACAATCAGACCATCAGCAGAATTTATTAGAAATAACTGACGATAGACTACCACAGACCAATTCCAAAATTCTGAGTGTAAATCCATTTCAATCTAAAAACAATTTTTATTATGGTAACTTATCAGTCAAGAACAGAGGCAAAATGAAATCGTTTTTATAAATAGAAAAGGAGGTTACCTCTCTTTCTGAGAAAACTCCTTAAGGATGCACTCCAGGGAAAAACAAGGATAAAACTTCAATCCAGCAAGAAATGATAGAAATAAACCTGAGACCAGAAGAGGAAATCCCAGGATGTCGGCCCCTCAGGAAACTTTGTGAACAGTAAATCCAAGTCATAACTCAGTGGCCTCGAAGATGAAGACAGCAAACAAGATAATAGATGGAATGAATAAGCCGGAAGGTATGAAGGCATATGATTCTCCCAAGAGGAAGAGACAAGATAACCCCAAAGAAATTGTAGGAAAAGTGCCCAAGAAAGACAGGATTCAAATATGAATTTAAAAAAACATGAACTGAAGTAAAGTGATGCATGATCAACTCATTTGTAGAACATGACAGAAGAGTATTCATTTAACCCTGGCACTAGGCAGAGTCTCCATGATCTGAGTAGATATCTTTATATTGGAACCACACAGCATGAAATAGTATTGACATGTTACTGGGCTCTGCAATGAACAATATTTAAGTAGCTACAAAAGAAGTATTTAATTGACTTGACTTTTAGAATCAACCCATGATCAAAGCATAGAGCATGTAATTATGGGGATTACAGGAGAGAACGAATGTAAATTTTATCAGTCTTTGAGATGTGAAAAGAAGAAAAAGAGAAAGGAAAGAAGGGAAAGAAAGGAAAAAGAGGGAGAAGAAAAGAGCTGAGAAAGAGAGGTGAATCAGGTTCACTAAAGCCATACAAGAGAAACTGTACCACTTGGGGCATGCGCAGAGAGATTTAAACGTATGTAAAATGTGGTTTGTTACAACAATTTCAAAAATGGTAATGCAGGAGGAGGCAGGTGGTTTCATAGAATCCAAACCTCATCTCCCCAGTAGGAAGGAAACTGTGTGTGTGCACGCGTGTGTGTGTGTATATATGAGAAAGAACCAACAGTACAAGCGTATTATTTACAGATGTGGGAACAAGTTCCCCAGGAATTAAATACAGAAGCCATAGCTGTCTCCATGGCCTTCCCTGATGCCTCAGTGGTTAAGAATCCTCCTACCAACGCAGGATTCAATGTCTGGTCTGGGAAGATCCCACAGGCTGCGGGGGTGACTTCGCCCTTGTGCCACAACTATGGAAGTCTGTGCCTAGAGTCTGTGCTGCTCAACAAGAGAAGCCACCACGATGAGAAGCCCACTCGCCACAATTAGAGAAGGCTTGCAGGCACCAACCAAGACCCAGCACAGCCAAAAATAAAAGTTATTTAAAAAACGAACAAACAAACTGTCTTCAGAGAGCAGGCCTGGGCATGGGATCAGGGTAACAGGGCTGGTACCTTTTTGTGATAAGTCCTTCTCTACAACTTGATTTTCTGAAGCCACATCCACCTATTATTTTAGTTTTTAAGGGACAAGGTTACCTGAGTCAGGCACCCACAGCTGTTGGAAGCACGAAATGGTTCATCTTCATTAAATGCAATCTGGGGTCACAGAGTCAGACACAACTGAGCAACTAACACACAAACACAGCTGATTAACAATGATATGCTAGCTTCAGGCACACAGCAAAACGTCTCAGTCATAAGCAATCTTTTAAAAGCCTGAACATAGAGAAAGTGTTTCTCCAGGTAACTTAAAAGGAGGAACTCTTCGCCAAGAAATAACTGAGGATGTAGACAAAGACCGAACTGTAAGAAAGTTATCCAAGCATTGCTGAATGGAGGTCTACGTTTATACTCAATCTTTTGTCTCTGGCCCTTTGGAACATGGATATACTGGAAAAAACCCAAAGAATTACACCCCCCCCCCAAATGAAAAGGAATTGTTTAAATGGATGGACTTTCAGGTAAGTATTAAAAATGATGACATATTTGACATGCAAAGGCATTGATATATTAAGCAAGGAGAAGCTATAAACCAGTACATGCAGTAAAACACACACACACACAGACACAGAGACACACACACAGACACACACACACACACACGGATGCTGTTGTTTAGTCACTGAGTCGTGTCTGACTCCTTGCCCCGACTGTAGCCCGCCAGGCTCCTCTGTCCATAGGATTTCCCAGGCAAGAATACTGGTGGTGTGGGTTGCCATTTCCTTCTCCAGGGGATCTTCCTGACCCAGAGATCAGACATGTATCTCCTGCACTGGCAGGTGGATTCTTTACCACTGAGCCACCAAGGAAGCCCCAACTCAGAGGCAAGCGGAATATGCTAAGGTATATGTTAAGGTGTTGTGAGCCCTGTGTTCTTCCCTTGTGTTAAATATTCTAATTCTTCTACAGTGAACAGTGTGAGTATTGTAAAATGTATTGCAAAGGTGGTTACCAGGGGTTACGGGGGAGTTACTGTTCCAGGGATACAGAATTTCAGTTTTGCTAGACGAGGACTTACATGGATGGTGGTGACGGCAGTACAAAACTGTGAGTGTCATTAACGCCGCTGATCTGCACACGGAATGACTGTATGAGGACGCGTGGAGGAGACGGCTGTCTGCAAGCCAGGGAGAGGGGCCTCAGAAGGAGCCAACCCCATGGATACCATGATTTGGGGGCTGCTAGCCTCTGAAATTAGCAGAAAATAAACTTCCATTGTTAAGTGCCCTGGCGATGCCACTTGGTTTAGCCGCCCTGGCAGACCCCACAGAAGCCCATTTTGTATCTTCTACCTCCACCTTCTCGCGGTCACTGAACTGAGTGCCGTGAACCTTCATGGTTTTAAGGCTGGATTACAACATGATCTCAGGGCTGCAGAAGAGAGTCACAAACACTGCATGACTCTCACGCTCTCCTCTGCTCACGGTTTGGGGTCTATGTTTGTCAGAGACCACGGTCTGGTGACGTTCAGAACAAGACCTGATGTGCTTCCTGAACATGAAGGGATTGATCGGCTCAGGATGAACAGATTCCAAGCCGTCCGTGGGGGCAATTTCCAGGATATCTGTCATTGCAGACAGGTTCTCTGGGGTGGACTTTAAGTGTGATTCTCTCTGAAGTTAAAGCCTGGACTCAATGACTTGCCAAGGTCTTTTTCTGGTCTATGGTTTGGGCATGGTTTTAAAAATAGACCTGTGATCCAGTCCGGCGGAAAGTGGCTTGGAAGTACAGCTCTCCGAGGGGCCAGTCTCTGACACTGAAAATGACAGAATACCCTGGTGCCCGGCTCCGGTGTGACTGGCAGACTTTATACAGGGAGGCTGGCCCCAGGGTCCAGCGGGCAGGATTCTGGACACAATTCACTACAGCAAGAGGACCAGGGCCACAAACGTGGGTTTACACTCCTCTGGCCTCCTGCTCTTGGCAGTGCGGGTCAGGCAGGGCTTAGAGGGACCAATAAGAGGTTATTTTGCCATGATCAGTGGTATTCCAAAAGTGTGCCCATCCAGACAAAATACTGATAGTGGGGCCTGTGGCCTCTCTTCTGGGGTCCTTCCCAAGCCACACTGTGAAGGGGCCCAGGTAGAGGTGCAGCCACAAGTGAAGCCAGGCAGACCGTGGTCCAGGCTGATGCTGTGAGCTGCGGAGACAAGGGCTCCAGTGATGCTCTCAAGGTTAGGGGTTGGTGTGTATGTGTTGGCAGGGGTGGGGGGGTGGACTTTTCCAAGCTCACCGGATAGGTGAGCAGGCCTCAGCATCTGAACCACCACAGCTGACATCGAGTGCAACAGAAATGAGCCTTGCCCAAGAGCAGATTCATGAAGAAAACGTCATTGTTCCTTTGTTCAGTCCCTAAGTAATGTTCAGCTCTGTGACCCCATGGACTGCAGCATGCCAGGCTCCTCTGTCCTTCACTATCTCCTGGAGTTTGCTCAAATTCACTAGGTCAGTGATGCTATCTAACCATCTCATCCTCTGCTGCCCCCTTCTCCTTTCGCCCTCAATCTTCCAAGCATTAGGGTCTTTTCCAATGAGTCGGCTCTTCACATAAGGTGGTCAGAGAATTGGAGCTTCAGCAATAGTCCTTCCAATGAAGGACTCATGGCTCACAGCTTCATATGAGTTGAGCCATGCCATGCCATTGTTACTATAAACCACTGGAGTGGGGCTGGTTTGTTATACCACATTCCTAGATAACCAGAAGGGTTACCATGGTTCACCATGCTAGTCCACATAAAAAATAAGGGACCTGGCCTCAGATAGGATTCTCTCTAGAATCCTCCAGGATTTTTTTTTTTAATTTCAAACTTTAAACTTTTTATTTTGTATTGGGGTATAGCCAGTTAACAATGTTGTGATAGTTTCAGGTGAACAGCAATGGGACTCAGCCATACATACACATGTAACCATTTTCCCCCCAAAGTCCCCTCCCATCCATGTTGCCACATAACATTGAGTCGAGTTTCCTGTGCTATACTATATGTCCTTGCTGGTTATCCAAGGATGTATATTTTAATGCAAAATGTCCATCGTTTTCAAGGATTCATGTTATCTCCAGCTTTCTTGGTCTTTATTGGTCTTAGAGATAGCTTTGAGAAGATTCTAGAACCATCTACCTCTTTGGTACTAAAATGACTGTCATTGAGAGGTAAAATGGGAAGAAACAGGAATAATATAATAATTCTATTTTATGCAAATACACTTAGTAGAAGAAGACATGTAAATGTTATGTCAGTTCTCGGGTTGAGATGCAAATATTTTGAGTTAGCTCAGTGAATGACATTATATCTTACAAATTTTGGGGAAAAATACCTGTGCATGACAAGAGTGAATTCACTTAACTAGGTCAAGGAGTTTCAGAAACAAGGTGTAATGGGATCCGAAAGCAGGGGTCCTGGCTTCTGGCTAAGCCGTTGGTTCTCCAGGGAAGAGTCTCAGCTTCTTCGAGTTCCCTCATCTGTTAAGTGAGGAAATTGGACTCAGTGACCTTTAAAATAATTCTGCAAGCATGACCATTCTGCAGACCTTTAATAAGTGTTCATGTGTCAAGAGCAAGAACATGCTGTCCACCCAACCCCATCATTTCCCGGATGGAAGGACTGAAGAGAGCCTAAGAGGTCAGCAGGCAAGTGAGAGATCAGGAGATGTAGGAGAGGAAGAAACAAGAATTCCCATCATCGAAGGAATACACAACTCTGAAACTGCTTGTGGGGATCAACCCAGACATTCTCAGTGATCTTTCCTGTTTCATTCCTATTCTTGGTAATGTAATCTCTTCTCTTTTTCCTTCTTTGCACTAGATGACCAGTTTGCCATAAAAGGACAGAACTCTGGAGCAGCCAGATGGAAGGAGTGCACAGGAGAGGTGAGGAAAGGATGCTGAGCTTCCACACTCTGAGTCACTGCCCCACCCAGAGCCTCCACCTGTTCACCAGCCTGGGAGCCCTCTCAACTCCAGCCTTTTGGGTTCTTATGGAGACTTCATTACATGACTGATTAGTTGACTGGCCAGTGATGTTCAATACTACCTCCAGACTCTTGTCTTCCCCAGAGATCAGGGGTGGGGCTTAAAGTTCCCACCCTCTAATCACAGGGTTGGTTTCCCCAGCAACCAGCCCCATCCTCAGGTGCCATCCCAAAGTTACCTCATTCATACAACAAGCTAAAAAGTAAGAAGATACCTTTACAGCTCTCATTATTTCAGAAATTCCAAGGGTTTTAAAAGTTCTGTGCCAGAAAGAAAACCAAGACTAAATTTCTTCTTATAAATATTATATTCCTTATTACAAATATTTTTATTACAAGTCACAATATCACAGGCTGAGAGCTTCAACTGTGGAAAAGGGGCCTGGAGGGCTGCTTTATTTGACCTGACACTAGAGCTGTGAAAGGAATCCTTGCACACCTGCAGGATCCCCGCTGAGACAGTTACACCCCGGGCAGTGCCACACGGACTCTCCTAGTCCAGAAGGACTCTCCTGCCTTCTGGGCACCAAAGTGGTGGTGAGGGAGGCGACTCTGCTTGGGGGATTCCACAGCCCCATCACGACTAGCAGAGGGCAAGGCAGGAAGAGAAAGGGGGTAAGACACAGCTGCTGTATACACGGTTCCTCTATCTGGCTGACCCCAGTGTTTTTACGATAGCAGACGTGCTCAGAACCTTCCGTTTATGAGATTCCTGTGCCCACAGGCTGTAGGCTAATACAGCCAAAGGCTTACCAGACTTGGTGGAAGACTTACTCCTGTTCCTCCTTCCAAGCTCAAGCCGATGCTGGCTTCTCAAAAGGATAAACTTTCCTTTTCTGATGGGGTCTGGATTCACATTTCATTAAGCTCCTGAGTTTCATCTGAGGTGATGCTTGATATGTCAAGGCAGTTCATTCCTTACACCTTCAAAATGCTGAGGGAGTGATGCCTAAAATACCTTCGGTGGCTTAAGTCACTATCCTCTACTAGAGATCCTTAGTCACTGCAGGGCTCCCTCAGGGAGGACTTAACCAGGTGCCTGCATAAGAACAAGCTTCCAGGAAAAGAAGCAGGAGATGGGGACAGAGGTCTCCATAGGATTCTGGAGAAATGGCTTTGCCACTAATTAGCAGTAGGGCAACGAGGTTCAGAGAAGTGAGGCAACCTTTTTTTAAGTCTGACAAGAAGTGGGGGAAGATTTGCTTGAAAAGAGTATTGTTATTATACTTCTAATGATAGGTTATTTTCAGAATATAAATTACAGAAAGTAAATCTCAAAGTCTGCAGAAGGCAGAGAGATGTAGAAAATGCAGAGAATGCATAATCACATGTATAGTCTTAATTCATTAAAAAAGCCCACCACCACCACCACCAAAACAAACAGGCATTTATTAAGTCTCCACTAAGTGCTTCCCTGGTGGCTGAGATGGTAAAGAATCCACCTGCAATGCAGGAGACCCAGGTTTGGTCCCTGGGTTGGGAAGATCCCCTGGAAGAGGAAATGGCAACCCACTCCAGTATTCTTGCCTGGAGAATCCTATGGACAGAGGAGCCTCGCGGGCTACAGTCCATGGGGGCAGCAAAGAGTTGGAGCTGACTGAGCAGTATGTTAAAACTTGTCATTCGTTTAACTTTCCTAACAAGCCCTGAGGTGGGAACTATTAATAACATCATTTTATTGATGGGGAAATGGGAGGGTTAGTGAGTGCAGAGAACCAGCTCAAGGTCACAAAGCTTGGAGAGGCAGATAATGAACCCAGCCTGAGCTCAGAACCCACTTCCGTGACCTCCATATCATCATGGCTTTTTAAAAAGTTTAGAGATCCCAGTGATCCCTAAAATACCTTCCACATAAGAACTGACTGTGGAAGACAGTGAGGAGGGGATGGGATGGCACAACAAAACTGTGCCTACTTCACCGCTCAGGGCCCACTTCCGGCAGAGTTCTATATATAGTCTGGCTGCTTTTCAAAAAGCAGCAGAAAATCATTGCTCTCAGGCTACCTACAGGGAAGCATAGAGGAAGGACATTTCCCTGCCAGGTCTAACAGACTGCGGGTTTCATCTGCCCTAACAACTCCAGAGGCAGCCACCCCACAGACAGTGTGACAACTCCCACTCCTTCAGCCAGAAAATAAATAAATGAGTCCAGCAGAATGAGACCAACAGTACAGAGAAAAACACACATATAATATGAATGTATTATATACAGATGTATATGTAAACATATACAAATGTATTACTTATAAGTATATATGTATATATTTATTATATGCACAAACATACGTACAAATATAAAGGCATTTATAAATAATACATATTATATATAATTTATATGCTTCCCTCATGGAGCTAGTGGTAAAGAATTCACCTGCCAATACAGGAGACACTAGAGACAGAGGTTTGATCCCTGGGTCAGGAAGATCCCCTGGAGCAGGAACTGGCAACTCACTCCAGTATTCTTGCCTGGAAAATCCCATGGACAGAGGAGTCTGGCGGGCTACAGTCCATGGGGTTGCAGAGAGTTGGACACGACTGAGTACTACCTATGTATATTATACATATATATATTTAATAATTATAAATTAATGTAATTATATTACATATATTTATAAATAATACATTCATAGGTTTATATATATATATAAATGGGCTTCCCAGGTGGCGCAGTGGTAAAGAATCTGCCTGCCAATGCAGAAGATGCCAGAGACACGGGTTTGATCCCTGGGTTGGGAAGATCCCCTAGAGAAGGAAATGGCAACCCACACCAGTATTCTTGCCTGGAAAACCCCATGGACAGAGAAGCCTGGCGGGCTACAGTCATGGCGTTGCAGAGTCAGACACGACTGACTGACTGAGCACACGGGCAAAATATTTAGCTGTCAGCTTGTAGTTGTGCCTTCATGGTCACGAAGACCATGATGTATATAAACATAAAGGGGAAAAGATAATATAAGCAACAGAGGGAATTAACCAAACCTAATGTGCATTCTTTGAAGAGACAAGAAACAGACAAGCCCCTGGGAAAACTAATCAAGAAAAAACAAGAAAGATGCAAATAACAAACATTGTGAATGAAAATGGAGAGTTTTAAAAAATTGCCAGAAACATAAAAATTACTCAAATGGACAAAAAGTCTCTACAAGCAAAGACTTGCTGGGGAAATCTATTTAACCAGAAGGTAAAATCTATCTTCCACATGATCATCACACCCGAAGATAAAGCAAACAGTTCACACACTTCAGATGATCTTGCAGGCAAGCTGAGCACAGGACACGTCCATCCTATCTCCTCAAACTCCCGCAAAGAACAGCGGAAGTAGGGCCCAATGCCTTCTACGTCCTCGAAGCCAGAATCAAACAAAGGCAGCACAAAGAGACTGATGAGACAAGCTCATCTTTATAACCACAGATTTTCTGCAGGGTATACTCCACTCCACTCCACCTAAAAGATTAACTACCCAACAGCCCTCTGTCCCTTCATGGATCACAGCCTTGTCATGGCAAAGGGGCTCGTGTAACTCAACAGAGCCATGAGCCATGCTGTGCAGGACCACCCAAGATGGACAGGTCATACGGGAGAGTTCTAGCAAAACGTGGTCTACTGGACTGCAAGGAGATCAAACCAGTCAATCCTAAAGAAACTCAACCCTGAGTATTTATTGCAAGGACTGATGCTGAAGCTCCAATAATTTGGCCACCTGATGCAAAGAGCCAGTTCATTGGAAAAGACCCTGATGCTGGGAAAGACTGAAGGCAAAAGGACTGAGCAACAACAACCGCCCTCTGACTTAGATGGTGCCTATTTGAGGCCAAGGAGATGCAGACAAAAAGGATGCACACTCTTGATTTCTGGAAAGTTATCTCCCATAGACTTCATCTATTTAGAAAGGAATTCCCTCCTTCTGTTTAGAAGGTAAGAACAATCACCTGCATGAGGGAGCCCTGAGAAAGAGTTCTGGGGTGAGAGTTTATGTCCTCCCTACCTTCTACCCTTCTCAGTAGGAGATAAATAAGCTTCTGCCTTTTTCGAGGCTACCATTTTGTTTAAAGCTCTACCATTTAAGACTTCTCTCTTATATGCAACCCAAGCTGATTCCAATAGCCAGTTGAGCAGGACAGACCTTGAGAGAGGAGACAGGGCAGCTACCACCCTGCCCACATAGCTGAGAAAACCCTCAAGGGAGGGACCTGAGGACTTGAGGGCTATGCTTCCTGCAATGCTGGAGATGCTGTTCGGGCTCACCCTGCATGGATGCCTGAGCACAAAAATAAGACAGCTGGGAGGGATCCTACAGAGGGACACACCCAACCCTCTCATTTTACCCGTGAGCAGAGTGGAAATGACTCACAAAAGCTGAGGCACTGGCAGAATGCTGATTCCAGTTCCCATGTGCGTGCGTGGGTTCCTTGCACTCCACCAAGCAATCGTCGGCAGCACCAGCCGGGCTTCCTACAACTCAACTCTGACACCTGGAGATGACATCAGATCCCACAGGCGCAGGGCTCAGTCCCACGAGACTGCACTACCTACGCCCCCCTTCAGATGCCAACCCCAAGTCCAGGTTGTCCCTGTGCTTCGGACCAACCTGCTACAGATCCAAGGATCCCACGCTCCCCTCCTTAGAGTCGATCAGTTGGCTAGGGGGCTCACAGAATTCAAGAGAATATTTTATGGTTGACCCTTGAAAGACGCAGGGGGTTGGTTCCAGGACCTGCCCTGAGACCCAAATCTGAGGATGCTCAAGTCCCAGAGCTGACCATCTTACCTGCAACTCTGCCCCCGAGGATTCAACCAATTGCGGGTGTAGATTGTACAGTACTAGATTATTTATTGAAGGAGTCCACATATAAGTGGACCCACAGTTTGAACTCATTGTTCAGGGGTCACCTGTACTTACTAGATGCTGGTTCAGAGTATGTAACTCAGGAACAGCAGAGTGGAAGCCATGCACAGGGCAAGGCATGAAGAGCGAGCCCAGAGCTTCTTCCATGACCTCTCCAAGGGCGCCATCCTCCAACACTCTCATGTGTTCACCACCCCAGAAGCTGTCCAAACGCAGTTCTTCTGAGGCAACGTGGAGGCTTCATTACATTGTCATGACTGAGTAAACCACTGGCCAGAGGCAACCTCTCCAGCCCCTCTCCTCTCCCTGGAGGTTAAGGTGGTGGGATGAAAACTTCTAACCCTCCAATCACAGGACTGGTTTTGCTCTGCCAACCAGCCCCCAGGCTCCAGATGCTTTCCAAAGATCTTCTCACTTACATAAGCACAGGTGTGGTTCAAAGGGGCTTGTTCTGAATATCAAGACACCTTTACCACTATTATCACCTGGAAAAGTCCAAGGGTTTTAGGAGTTCTAAGCTGGAATCAAGATTGCTGGGAGAAATATCAATAACCTCAGATATGCAGATGACACCACCATTATGGCAGAAAGTGAAGAGAACTAAAAAGCCTCTTGATGAGAGTGAAAGAGGAGAGTGAAAAAGTTGGCTTAAAGCTCAACATTCAGAAAATAAAGATCATGGCATCTGGTCCCATCACTTCATGGCAAATAGATGGGGAAACAGTGGAAACAGTGTCAGACTTTATTTTTCTGGGCTCCAAAATCACTGCAGATGGTGACTGCAGCCATGAAATTAAAAGATGCTTACTCCTTGGAAGGAAAGTTATGACCAACCCGGAGAGCATATTGAAAAGCAGAGACATTACTTTGCCAACAAAGGTCCATCTAGTCAAGGCTACGGTTTTTCCAGTGGTCATGTATGGATGTGAGAGTTGGACTGTGAAGAAGGCTGAGCACCGAAGAATTGATGCATTTGAACTGTGGTGTTGGAGAAGACTCTTGAGAGTCCCATGGACTGCAAGGAGATCCAACCAGTCCATTCTGAAGGAGATCAGCCCTGGGATTTCTTTGGAAGGAATGATGCTAAAGCTGAAACTCCAGTACTTTGGCCACCTCATGCGAAGAGTTGACTCATTGGAAAAGACTCTGATGCTGGGAGGGATTGGGGGCAAGAGGAAAAGGGGACGACAGAGGATGAGATGGCTGGATGGCATCACCAACTCGATGGATGTAAGTTTGAGTGAACTCCAGCAGTTGGTGATGGACAGGGAGGCCTGGCATGCTGCGATTCACGGGGTCACAAAGAGTCGGACATGACTGAGCGACTGAACTGAACTGAAATATATATTTAGGAGCTCTAGGGACAAAGACAAAATGCATGTTTCCTATTAAAAATCACAGCATCACAAGTGTTCAAAAGCCAAAGTGGGAAATAAAATCCAGCTCCTCTGATTTCTACCCCGGTCCCAAGCTGTCTGTGATATTCATGAGTCTCAACGACTAGAAGTAGATTCTTAGAGATGGTCATGCTGAGTGAAGTCAGTCAGACCAAGAAGGAAAAATACCATAACTATCATATGACATGCCTTATATGATGAATCTAAAAAGAAATTATACAAGTGAACTTATTTATGAAACAGAAAAAGACTCATCGATTTAGAGAACAAACTTACGGTTGCCGGGAGGTGAGGGGCAGAATCTGGGGGGAAGGGATGGTTAGGGAGTCTTGGATGGCCATGTACACACTTTTATATTTAAAGTGGATAACCAACAAGGACCTACCATATAGCACAGGAACTCTTGCTCAGTGTTATGTGGCAGCCTGGATGGGAGGGGAGTTTGGGAAAGAATGGGTATATGTATATGTATGGCTGAGTTGCTTTGCTGTCCACCTGAAATTATCACAATATTGTTAATTGACTATACTTCAATAAGAGAAGGCAAAAGATCCCAAATGGGTCAGTGAAACTAAGACAATTGTAATTTTCTAAAAAAAATAGGGCTCTACTCCTGCCTCTGGCTTATTTAAAGTTAGATTCCATCAACATATAAGACAGCAGTGAAAAGCAATTGGCTCTGTATAACTGTCATTATGAAAGCCCAGCTCAGGCCAGGCTCCTTGCCTGTCAGCTCTGGGGTGGGTCTTGGGCAACTCTTTTTGACCATCTAAGCCTTCATGCCCTTGACTTTAAGAGCTGGCTGGAAAATCTTCTCTTGAGCTTCCTTGACTCCACAATTGGATCATTTTATATTTATATTTGACTTATCCCATGACAAGTCATGATATGTCCATGACATTTCACTTTGGCAATGCTTACCAACATCCTTCCTAGCAAGCAGAAGTGAATCTGGTCCCTTGATGAAGCATAAGGACAATCTGAATGCTCTTTTATGGGCAATTTTGTTCCATCGTGGATAAAATGAACATTTCAGTAACAGACAAACTGAATCATCCCAGAGTCATACGCTCACACCAACACATTGTGGACAAGCTTGTCATCCTTGATCAAGCAGCATCAAATGCTGCCTGGAAAAAAGGAAGTAAAGGAATACATGAGAAAATGTTGCACATCATTTATTAAGTGCCATCATATTTTTGGACATGGCAGGAATTAATATTTTCAAAAGCCAATAATTGGCAAATACAGTTAAATGTTATCATCAGACCCTTTGAGAGCCTGGGTTTGGGCAATTCTTTTTTTTTTTTCCCTTGGCTGTGCTTGGCATGTGGGATCTAGTTCCCCACCAGGTTTCAAATCCATGCCCCCTGCAGTGGAAGCACAGAGTCTTAACCACTGGATGGGCAGGGAAATCCCCCTCTTCTTTAATTGTAGCTGATTCCCAATGTTGTATTAATTTCTGCTGTGCAAAGTGATTCAGATACACAGACACACACACATATATAGAGACATTCTTTTTTTATATTCTTCTCCATTAGGGTTTATTACAGGATATTGAATATAGTTGCCTGGGCAATATAGTATGACCCTGTTATTTATTCATTCTATATATATATTATAAAACATTGCATTGGAGAACCCCAAACTTCCAATCCATCCCTTCACCCACCCCCACCTTCCCACCAACCACAAATCTGTTCTCTATATCTGTGAGTTTGTTTCTTAATGATCATTTAACTCAGGGTTCATTGGGGCCAGACAAGGTGAAAACAAGGGCTTAAAAACAAAAATAACAAAAATTGGAAGGAAAGACTAAGTTACTGAACTAACATCGGAAGCCAGAGAGATCCATTTCCAAGAAGCAACCAGGATTCAAACCAGAAAATCAGATTCAGGTGAACGAGCCAAGCAGGGTTAGAAGCAGTGCAGAGTGTCAAGCAGTGTGACCACCAAGCACAGACATGGGGTCAGGCTGCTAAGGTGGGTGATGGACAGAACAAGGAAGAAGACACAGGGGCAGGGGAAGCGCCGGGTCACACAGCTCTGTTCTCCCAAATGCTTTCGAATGGACTCTGTAAAGCACATGAGACAGACTATGAAAAGTCCATGCACAGAAACCTCAGGGAAAGTTCCCTGACCTGCAAACCCTAGAAAGAGCTCATTCTCATGACAATATACAAGCTGTATTTTTAATGCTCTCTGCACCTAGATTCTCAATGTCCTTTTGCAGGCTAGAATCTGAATGCAGCCAACATTTATTTTGTTAAACAAACATGTATTTTGTGTTCCTTCTAGAAACATAGGATACTGCCCAATAAGAACCATCTCTGGGGACTTTCCTGGTGGTCCAATGGCTAAGATTCTCTGCTCCCAATGCAGTGGGGCCCGGGTTCAATTCCTGGTCAAACATGCCACAACTAAAGACTCGCATGCCACAACTAAGACCTGGCACAGCCAAGTAAACAAATAAATAAATGTTTATTTTTTAAAAAATGAGAGGAAGAACTGTCTCTGCCCTCATGGATCTCAGAATCTAGTAGAGATGCTGAAGCACACCAGGGCTTCAGAGACATCCAAGTGTGCTGATACAGGCTTGACTAACTTTCCCAGAGAACTTGGTAATTAATTTCCAGAAGTAGCTTCTGACTTAAAAAAAAAAAAAGGCAAGCTTTGGCAGGAACTGCAGGAAAAATGTATTAGCGAGAATACTTGACGGATATTCATGTTTCATACCCAATCAACAAATTTAATAAGAAGTGAGAAATGAGTGGGTTGGTGCTGCTGACAAGGTGACTGAAGAAGCACAGAGAGTTTCCACGCAGAGATAACAAATCATTTCAAAGGCTGGAAATCAACACCCAAAAAAAGGCAGAACAGGAAGTGCCCGGGAAGATGGCTACTTGAAAAATGGCACTTCTACCCTTTGATTCAAAGTTACCATTAATATAACATCAAACAGAAAGATTTCTAGGCTGTACCTCAAAGAACATGAATATGAGTTTCCCCATTTTTCCGTTCTATTCTTACTGCACACAGCATGGAACAAGAAGCAGGCTGATACCTGACTTCATCCAAGATCACCTTCTGCCATAAAAAAGAATGAGATAATGCCATTAGAAGCAACCTGGATGGACCAAGAGATGGTCATATTAAGTGAAGTAAATCAGACAGAGAAAGACAAACATCATATGAAGTCACTTATATGTGGAATCTTAAAAAAAAAATGATATAAATGAACTTATTTAAAGATGAGAAACAAACTCACAGACATAGAAAACAAACTTATGGATACCAAAGGGGATAGCAGAGGGGAGATACATGAGGAGTTTGGGGTGAATTTATACACACTACTGTATATAAGAACTATATAAAACACAGATAAACAACTATAAGGACTTACTTATAGCACAGGGAACTATTTTGTAATAACCTGTAAGGGAAAAGAATCTGAAAAAGAATACACACACCCATATATATATTTATATATATAAATACATATAAATATAATTCAATTATACACACACATATATAAAACTCAATTGCTGTGCTGTATCCCTGAAACCAACACTATATTGTAAATAACTCTAAAATAAAAAAAATAAGCTAAAAAAATAAAGATAACAGCTACAAAAAATCATTAACATGCTGGGAAAACTGCCTTGGCAACAGCATAACAACCACACTCTACAGGCATCACCCTTCACTCACCACTTGTGATCTAATTCACTTTTTTTCCCCTGGTTTGTCCAAGCATACCTTGTAGCAAACCAGTCTGTACTGTTTCCCTCGTATTATTTTAAAGAACTTCCTATATCCAGTGGGATAAATCAAATTGTGCTGCAGTACACTGTGCTAAAGCCGGGTAACAAAGATGTAGTTCAGAACGGGATAAAGCCCAGGTAACACAGCGGGCCACTTCAATGATGACTGTCAGCTCAGCATTACTTCATGGGTTAACCTGAAACAACCTGAAGAGACCATGACAGAGAATTCTCAGCTCCATTCTAGCAGGGTACAAGTTCTCCCTTGAATGAAAGAAGATTACGTGAAACTACTTGGCCGCGTAAGCAACACTATGAGGAATTACACCCGCCTAGTTAAAGGCACTATAGATAGGTAACACCATGGAAACGTTTCCCTGTTGAAATTATTTTAAGCAGACCCCAATCTAGCCTTCTCACTCATTCTATTTCTGTCATTTCTACTCGAGCATGGCGTTAGGAGAGATGGCATGGCATTTGAAGGTGTCTCCGGTTGTCAAGGTAACAAGAAACACTGCAAAAAAGTAACTTACATTACTACTTCTTTGACAGACATCTTTCCTATTTCAAATAAATTCTATTTTCAGCCTAAAATATTTTTCCATAGGAGACTGAATAAATGCATTATTACATAATTTGTGTAATAAGATACTTGCATGCATGCTAAGTCGCTCCAATCATGTCTGACTCTTTGCGGCCCTATGGACTGTAGCCCACCAGGCTCCTCTGTCCATGGGGTTCTCCAGGCAAGAATACTGGAGTGGGCTGCCAAGCCCTCCTCCAGGGATCTTCCCTACCCAAAGATCGAACTCCCATCTCCTGCATTGACAGGCGGGTTCTTTACCTCTAGAGCCACCTGGGAAGCCTGTAACAAGACACTACACAGTCATAAAAAATCACAACACACTGATATGGGCTAAGACATGTAAGGATGTATAGACATATGTGTTCAGCATGGATGCATATGTTTTTCAAAAAGGTTTATGGCAAACTGGGGACTGTTAAGGGCTACTGCTTCTGGAAAGGGGAACCTGGAAGCCAAAGAGTTGGGAAAATGCTTACATTTTTCTTTTTGCATTTTTTTTAAAGTTACCAAGTTTATGTATTTGCTTCTCAATTTAAAATTAGTAAGTGAAAAACAGTAAAGATTTTCATGTCTACCTAGACAGATCTAAGTCTGAAATCTTTTAGGAAAACCTCCACAGGTCCTAAAATTCAGCTGAAGGTTTTCCCTAGAAATAACTTGCACCATCTCCCTGCACCACGACTCTGAAAAAAAGGGTGAAAAAGCAAGTTTTCACTAACCTATTTTAGATATGCTTTTTTGTTAATAGATTTTTAAATCCAGAGACTCTGTCTTCTATTTATTTCCAACCATCCTCTGAACCTCGGGTCTTGCACACTACCCAGGGGCTAGTTTCACACCTTACACAGAGGAAATACACCACTGACATTTTCTGCACTGAAAGGAGTACTTGTACAGCTTTAGAAATAAAGATGTCACAAACCAACTGCAGCCTTCCCAGGTCAGTTCAGTCACTCAGTCGTGTCCGACTCTTTGCAACCCCATGGACTGCAGCATGCCAGGCTTCCCTGTCCATCACCAATTCCCAGGGATGGATAAATATCTGGTGACTCAACAGGAGAGTTCTATGTCACATTAATCAACTTAATAAATACTTAATAAGTCAATTATAACTCGATAAACTGAAAAAGAATACTTTGAGAGCCTATTATATACAAAGATTAAGAAGCAGAGAGCACAAAGTGATGGACAAGATAAACAATGTCATCGTCCTCACGAGTTTATGTTTTAGCAAGGAGTTGTTATTCAGTCACCCAGTCGTGTCCGACTCTTTGCAGCCCCATGGACAGCAGCACACCAGGCCTCCCTGTCCCTCACCATTTCCCGAAGTTTGCCCAAGTTCATGCCCATTGCATCAATGATGCCTTCCAGCTATCTCATCCTCTGATGCCCTCTTCTCCTTCTGCCCTCAATTTTTCCCAGCATCAGTGACTTTTCCAATGAATCCACTATTTGTAAGAGGTGACCAAAATACTGGAGCTTCAGCTTCAGCATCAGTCCTTCCAGTGAGTATTCAGGGTTGATTACACTTAAGATTGATTGGTTTGATCTCCTTGCTGTCCAAGTGACTCTCAGGAGTCTTCTCAGCACACACACACAGCTTTCTTTTCTTGTTCTTAAGGGTTTTGGTAAGCCTCTACTCAATTTTTTTTCCTTCCAGTTTTATTGATATAATTGGCATACAGCACTGCATAAGTTTAAGGTGTATAGCATAATGATTTCACTTGCATACACAGTGAAGTGATTACAATAAGTTTACTGAACATCTATATCTCATAGATACAAAATAAAACGAAAGAAAAATTTCCCTTTTGATGAGAACTCTTAGGATTTACTCTCAACAATGTTCATATAAAACACAGCAGTGTTAATTATCTTTATCATGTTGTACATTACACCCCTAGTATTTATTTATCTTATAACTGGAAGTTTATACCTTTTGATCATTTTCATTTAATTCCCCTCACCCTTTCCTCTGGGAACCACAAATCCGATCTCTCTTTCTATCAGTTTGTTTTTGAAGTTAAATGACCTACAATGCTTTGTTAGGTCCTGGTGTAACATATAGGGATTCAATACTTCTATATATTACAAAATGATCATGACTTGTGTGGGTTTTTCCACTTTTTTCATACTGATTGCCACCACTGGGTCATTTACAGGTTAGCTGAAAATCTCCTCTTCTTTGGTAAGTTCTTTCTAAATTAAACTTGCAAGAGACTACAGCCAGAAGCCAGAAGGGTTTCTGTGGAATGTTCTCTCTTCTCCAGATCACAATGAATTAATAATAAATCTCTCTCTCTCTCTCTCTCACACACACACACACCATAATCTGGAATGAAGAAATATGCATCTCAATTTTCAGACCTTTCCAACCCTCTAAGCAAGCCTGCCTTTCAGTCTCCTTAGTAACCAAAAACCTGTAATAATTAGAAGCAATTAAACCTTCAATGATTAGAATAAACCGCACTTATAAGACCTAATACACCAAATATTATGATAGGAAAAACCAAAATTATATATTACGTATTTACGTGATTATTAAAAAAGGGACACCACAGCATTATAAAAGAAACTTAAAAAAAGTGTATTTGATGTTTCCCCAAGTTGTCTATATCTCACTGATTTCAGCTGGTCTCAAACACTCAAATGTTACACCTCTTCTGAGAAGACCACTTCTACTAGAAAATAAATTCCATGAGGGAAGAGACTATACTGTATTCTCAAGGTCAACCCAGCTCCAGAGACAGCAGACACTCGACTAGCTGGACGAATAAATGAAATTCACAACCTGGTGCAGGGTTTCAGTTTCACACGACTAGTGTCCAATGCTGCGGCACTTCACAGCAGCTCTATTCTTCACGCAGAGAATGTGAACCTGACCTCTATGTTTGGTTAGTTTGCAGGATGGTACTGTCAGTTAGATACTTGGAAGAACAGAGGAGGAAAAGATTAAGGTAAGGAAGTGAGTGCCTGAGAGTTGGTGGGTAGGGGATGACCAGCCCCTGGCATTTAGTAAGCGCTTCTACCTTCTCCAAAGGAGGTGGGGAGGATGATAATCCAAAGAAGATGATGAACAGGACCAGGTGATGAGGCCCAGGAGGTCACTGAGAAACGAAAACTTACACACATCTTAGCCCAGATGGAATCTGAACTGTGACCACTTTTTTTTTTTAGACATCCAGAACACCTGTCCAAATATGTATCAGATTCATCACTTTGCTGACAAAGGTCCCTAGAGTCAAAGCTATGGTTTTTCCAGTAGTCATGTACAGATGTGAGAGTTGGGCCATAAAGAAGGCTAAGTACTGAAGAACTGATGCTTTCAAACTGCGGTGCTGGACAAGACTCTTGTCCCCTGGACAGCAAGGAGATCAAACCCTTGCTGATCTAAAGAAATCAATCCTAAAGGAAATCAACCCTGAATATTCATTGGAAGGACTGATACTGAAGCTGAAGCTCTAAATACTTCAGCCACCCGATGCAAAGAGCCAACTTATTAGAAAGGACCATGACGCTGGGAAAGACTGAGAGCAAGAGAAAAAGCAGTAGACAGAGGATAAGATAGTTAGATAGCATTACCAACTTGCTCAGACATGAATCTGAGCAAACTCTGGCAGACAGTGTAGGACAGGGAAGCCTGGCGTGCTGTGGTCCATGGGTCGCAAAGAGTTGGACACAACTTAGTGATTAAACAACAACAACTCTAAAATAACTCTTGACAGCCTACCCCTTAAGGACAAATATTCCCCTTTTCCATCATCATCAATTACAGTTCTTTTTAAAATATTTATTTATTTGACTGACTGCACTGGGCCTTAGCTGCAGCACATGTGTCCTTTAGCTATGGCACGTGGGATCTAGTTCCCTGACTAGGGATCGAACCCTGGCCCACTGCAGTGGGAGCACGGAGTCTTAGCCTCTGGACCACCAGGGAAGTCCCTCAATCACAGTTCTTGAACAACCTCATAGTTTCTGTCTTTAGAAATCCCTGATCCTTCCTCTTCCTCAGAACACTTTTTTATCCAAATCTATGTACCCCCCAATTGCAATTCTTAAGACCCCAGATAAAGCTCTCTGTTCTCTGCAGCCTTGATACTGATTGTCGTTCGTCTTTATGGATTAAAATCTGTCCTTACCGCTTCCCTTTGGTGAAATTAAGGAATAAAAGATGCAAGAGGTGAACAGGCAGTCAGCCAGGCTCTGCCCACTGGGCTTGGTCACTGACTGTGACCTCAAGATGCTTTCCTGAATGTGTAGAAGGAGACGCCAGCCCTGCCTCACAAGAGCTGCTAAAGAATGAAGTAAAGTACGGCATGAATTTAGGGCCATGTCTGGAATATCAGAACTGCTAAACAAATAATTAAGAAAGCAAATGGAAATAAATCTCTGGAAGGATTCACTAAAACTGGACAAGCTGGGCGGGGGCGGGAGGGGGCCCAGAAAACCAAAGCCAGGGGCATATAACACATTGAAAGAAAAGTCACTGTTAAGTTAAAAGACGTGTCCTTAAATAAATCAACTTTGCCCTCCATTCTCTGCTCTAAAACATGGGACAATGTCCCTTTAAACAACCTGACCAAACATCTTTCCTGGTTGCTAAGTGTTGCCAAGGGATACAGGCTAAGCTTGTGTGTAAATTAATCATTGTCTGCAAATTAAGCAAAACACCAGATGAGAGCAGTCTGGAATAGCTCACTATCCAAGGGGAAAATATAACAAATTTCATAGGTTTTTTTTTTTTTTTTCCCCTGGTTAGCTGCTGGAAAAAAAAGAATTTACAGGGCACTCAGCCTGATTCCTGCATTGTATAGGAGGGCAGTTTGAAGCCTCCAGAGGTAAAGTGCCTTGCCCAAGGTCCCAAGGCGATTAGCAATGAGATGAGACCTAGAAGATAATTAGCCATGCCATGTCGATTTCTCATGGTAACAGTATAAAGAAAGATGTAACACAGACCCAGGAAATATCACCAATACGGACAAGAAATTTGAGTTACAAGACATTAGGTTCAAAACAGTGTGAAAAGTAAAGATTTAAGAATCTTGCTGATCCCTAAATAAACTGAAGAGGGACAGAGCTGAGAGTCTGAGCTCAGAGCAGAGAATCAGGGAAAGGAAGCATCTACTCCTGTTACCAGCACCAGACAGCATGTAAGCTGAACATCTTGGCAAAGCATCTCAAGGCATAAGATCAGTTCCTTGGCCTACGAGAAATTAGCAATCAGAGTAAAAAGGCCCATTGCTCTTTGAGGTCAAGAAGAAAAGCATTCAAATAAATACTTATGAAAAGACTTCAATCTCTCCAAAATCCCAAACCCCCAGAGCCCAAACAACCAACACTTCTTTGCTGCCACACAGGAGGTCTACATTGCAGGACAAGTTCTTCATTTGAAGACTGGCACCATTGTAGCTCAGTAGGTAAAGAATCTGCCTGCAATGCAGGAGACCTGGGTTCAATTCCTGGGTTGGGAAGATCCCCTGGAGGAGAAAATGGCAACCCACTCCAGTATTCTTGCCTGGATAATCCCATGGACAGAGGAGCCTGGCAGGTTATAGTCTGTGGGGGTGCAAGAGTTGGACACAACTGAGCGACTAAGCACGCACAAACATTTGATTTTGTTTACTCTAGTATTTATTGAGTGCCAACTATGTTACAGGCACACTTTTAGACAACAGGATAATCAGTGAATGAATACACCAAAATCTCTGCGTCTGAGGGCCTTATATGACAGCGGGGAGTGGGGCTGGGGAGAGAAAGAAAATAGGCATGATCCACAAGTAGAGTAAGGAGGTGTGAGTGCTAGGCATGAATGCTGCAGCACCGGGACTGCAATTCCAGGACAGGGCCCAGAGAGGCTCTATCCAGAAGGTGGCATTTGGGCAAAGATGTACTAAATGTAGGGAAATACTTGCAGGGGAGGCAGAAGAACATTCCAGGGAGAGGAAAAATGGAGTGCAAAAGCCTCCATTAAAGAGAGGAGACTTTGGTGTGATTATAACATCCAATAAAGAAAAGGAATAAAGTTTATATGTTCTATAAACAGTCTGTAGGAAGGACTAATAAACAGGTTTCAAGGTAGTGACTGGGTATTGAAGCTGGGGAGAAGAGAATATATTCAAGATAATATGAATGCATCAGAAGGCTCACCCGACACTGGGGGTTACAATGGAAAGCTGGAGAAGAACAGTGCGGGGAGCACCAGTGCTAAATCTGTTACATGGCCCGGGCCCATGAATCCTCGCAGGAAGACGTGGAAGAATAAAAGGACCACTTTGAGGGACCACATGAAGAAAGAATCCAAAGAATCTTGGAAGTGAGCGGGGAGAGTGGGGGTGGAAAAGACAAGGATGACTCCCAGCTTTCTCGTCTTGGTGTCTGGCACCCCTGACGGAGACAGAAAACTCTGGAGACAGGGCCAGCATGACAAGTTTGATTTTAGAAACAGAAAAAATCAGCATGATGTGCTGCTGTAGCCAACATTGCCAATAAAATGTAAGCGCCTTGGGAAACTTAAATGCAACCACATCCTTAAGTCAAGTCACGGTCAAATGACACTGGGAATGAAGTTAGTGCACTGGTTACTGCACTCAAGAAAATAGGAAAAAGGCACAAAAGAGGAAGACCAGAGAAGAGGAAATCAAACAATTAAGCCAAATGGCTGACACGACTTCTTTATCAGACTCTTTAAAAAAGAACTGGTCAAGAAACAGTCTCAGAGGGGATTATAAATGAATTATAAAGAGGAAAATTTGTTAAAGGGATCTGTTGAATCAGGAAAGGGTTTATCAATAATATACTTTAGAATGAACACAAAGAATTACTCTAAAGAGCAGTGCACGCAGCCACAAGACATCACTCCCACTGGCATTCGCCATAGGTAGAAAATCTAGAAATCTAACACTCCTAAAGCTACATACTTGATGTTTATCGAATGCCTTCCACATATCATGCACAATGACAGGCAATGAGGATGCAAGGATGGGGTCAAACAGACATGGTCCCTGTGATGGTTAATTTTATGTGTCACCTTGGTTTGGCTATGGTATTGAGTTCTCGGTTAAACAACAGTCTAGGTATTGTAGTGAAGGTACTTTTAAGATGTGAATAAAATTTAAATCGGTAAACTTGAAGCCAAGCAGATTACCCCCTGAATCCATCTGGGCAGCTATAACAGAACAGCCTAAACTAAGTGGCTTAAAAACAACAGAAATGTATCTCTCAAAGTTCTAGAGGCTGGGAAGCCCAAGATCAGGGTCTTGGCGTAGCCCATGTCTGCTGAAAGCCCACTTCCTGCTTCTGCTGTCTCTTCCCTGGGTCTTCACACAACAGAAGGGAAGAAGGATCTCTTTGGGATCTTTTTATAAGGGCACTCACCCCATTCATGAAGGCTCCACCCTCATGACCTAATCACCTCCCAAAGGTGCCAATTTCAAAGATCACCATCTTGGGTAATAGGTTTAAACAAAAGAATTTGGGGAAGACCCAAACATTCAGTCTACAGCACTCTCCAATGTGAGTAGGCCATCTCCTTCGCAGAACCGAGGACCTTTACAGAAAAGCCTGAGTTCCTCTGAGGAAGGATGAATTCTGCTCCCAGACTGTCTTCAGAACCAAGACGGCAACATCAACCTTTCCCTGGGTCTCCAGTTTATTTATCCTGCCCCATAGATTTCAGACTTACCAGATCTAACAATCACATGAGCGAATTCCCTAAAATAAACCTCTCTCTTTTCTATACATATACATCCAATTGGTTCTGTTTCTCTGGAGAACTCTGATGAACATAGTCACCCATGTCATTAAAAAAAACAGCACTCAAATGACTCTAATAAGTGAAGTGAGAGTCACTCAGTTGTGTCCAACTCTTTGCAACCCCATGGACTATACAGTCCACGGAATTCTCCAGGCCAGAACACTGGAGTGGGTAGCCATTCCCTTCTCCAGAGGATCTTCCCAACACAGGGATCAAACACAGGTGTCTCACGTTGCAGGCAGATTCTTTACCAGCTGAGCCACCAGGGAAGCCCAAGAATACTGGAATGGGTAGCCTATCCCTTCTCCAGTGGATCTTCCCGACCCAGGAATCAAACTAGGGTCTCCTGCATTACAGGCGGATTCTTTACCAGCTGAGATCCCAGGGAAGCCCCAAATGACTCTATAAATAACATATATTTACAAACTAAGATTAGGATACTAAAAGAGGAACTCCCCAGGTCAGTAGGTGCCCAATATACTACTGGAGATCAGTGGAGAAATAACTCCAGAAAGAATGAAGGGATGGAGCCAAAGCAAAAACAATACCCAGTTGTGGATGTGACTGGGGATAGAAGCAAGGTCCGATGCTGTAAAAGCAATATTTCATAGGAACCTGGAATGTCAGGTCCATGAATCAAGGCAAATTGGAAGTAGTCAAATAGGAGATGGCACGAGTGAACGTTGACGTTCTAGGAATCAGCAAACTAAAATGGACTGGAATGGGTGAATTTAACTCAGATGACCATTATATCTACTACTGCAGGCAGGAATCCCTCAGAAGAAATGGAGTAGCCATCATGGTCAACAAAAGAGTCCAAAATGCAGTGCTTGGATGCAGTCTCAAAAACAACAAAATGATCTCTGTTTGTTTCCAAGGCAAACCATTCAATGTCACAGTAATCCAAGTCTATGCCCCAACCAGTAACGCTGAAGAAGCTGAAGTTGAACGGTTCTATGAAGACCTACAAGACCTTTTAGAACTAACACCCAAAAAAGATGTCCTTTTCATTACAGGGGACTGGAATGCTAAAGTAGGAAGTCAAGAAACACCTGGAGTAACAGGCAAATTTGGCCTTGGAATGCAGAATGAAGCAGGACAAAGACTAATAGAGTTTTACCAAGAGAACACACTGGTCATAGCAAACACCCTCTTCCAACAACATAAGAGAATACTCTACACATGGAGATCACCAGATGGTCAACACCGAAATCAGACTGATTATATTCTTTGCAGCCACAGATGGAGAAGCCCTATACAGTCAACAAAAATAAGACCGGGAGCTGACTGTGGCTCAGACCATGAACTCCTTATTACCAAATTCAGACTTAAATTGAAGAAAGTAGGGAAAACCACTAGACCATTCAGGTATGACCTAAATCAAATCCCTTATGATTATACAGTGGAAGTGAGAAATAGATTTAAGGGCTAGATCTGATAGATAGAGTGCCTGATGAACTATGGACTGAGGTTCGTGACATTGTACAGGAGACAGGGATCAAGACCATCCCCATGGAAAAGAAAGGCAAAAAAGCAAAATGGCTGTCTGGGGAGGCCTTACAAATAGCTGTGAAAAGAAGAGAAGTGAAAAACAAAGAAGAAAAGGAAAGATATAAGCATCTGAATGCAGAATTCCAAAGAATAGCAAGAAGAGATAAGAAAGCCTTCCTCAGAGACCAGTGCAAAGAAATAGAGGAAAACAACAGAATGGGAAAGACTAGAGATCTCTTCAAGAAAATTAGAGATACCAAGGGAACATTTCATGCAAAGATGGGCTTGATAAAGGACTGAAATGGTCTGGACCTAACAGAAGCATAAGATATTAAGAAGAGGTGGCAAGAATACACAGAAGAACTGTACAAAAAAGATCTTCACAACCAAGATAATCACGATGGTGTGATCACTCACCTAGAGCCAGACATCCTGAAATGTGAAGTCAAGTGGGCCTTAGAAAGCATCACTACGAACAAAGCTAGTGGAGGTGATGGAATTCCAGTTGAGCTATTTCAAATCCTGAAAGATGATGCTGTGAAAGTGCTGCAATTAATATGTCAGCAAATTTGGAAAACTCAGCAGTGACCACAGGACTGGAAAAGGTCAGTGTTCATTCCAATCCCAAAGAAAGGCAATGCCAAAGAATGCTCCAACTACCGCACAATTGCACTCATCTCATACACTAGTAAAGTAATGCTCAAAATTCTCCAAGCCAGGCTTCAGCAATATGTGAACTGTGAAATTCCAGATGTTCAAGCTGGATTTAGAAAAGGCAGAGGAACCAGAGATCAAATTGCCAACATCCACTGGATCATGGGAAAAGCAAGAGCGTTCCAGAAAAACATCTATTTCTGCTTTATTGACTATGCCAAAGCCTTTGACTGTGTGGATCACAATAAACTGTGGAAAATTCTGAAAGAGATGGGAATACCAGACCACCCGACCTGTCTCTGGAGAAACCTGTATGCAGGTCAGGAAGCAACAGTTAGAACTGGACATGGAACAACAGACTGGTTCCAAATAGGAAAAGGAGTATGTCAAGGCTGTATATTGTCACCCTGCTTATTTAACTTCTATGCAGAGTACATCATGAGAAACGCTGGGCTGGAAGAAGCACAAGCTGGAATCAAGATTGCCAGGAGAAATATCAATAACCTCAGATATGCAGATGACACCACCCTTATGGCAGAAAGTAAAGAGGAACTAAAAAGCCTCTTGATGAGAGTGAAAGAGGAGAGTGAAAAAGTTGTCTTAAAGCTCAACATTCAGAAAACGAAGATCATGGCATCCAGTCCCATCACGTCATAGGAAAAAGATGGGGAAACAGTGAAAACAGTGTCAGACTTTATTTTTTCAGGCTCCAAAATCACTGCAGATGGTGACTGCAGCCATGAAATTAAAACATGCTTACTCCTTGGAAGGAAAGTTATGACCAACCTCGACAGCATATTAAAAAGCAGACACAACTTTGTCAACAAAGGGCTGTCTAGTCAAAGCTATGGCTTTTCCAGTGGTCATGTATGGATGTGAGAGTTGGACTATAAAGAAAGCTGAGCACCGAAGAATTGATGCTTTTGAACTGTGGTGTTGGAGAAGACTCTTGAGAGTCCCTTGGACTGCAAGGAGATTCAACCAGTCCATCCTAAAAGAGATCAGTCCTGGGTGTTCATTGGAAGGACTGATGTTGAAGCTGAAACTCCAATATTTGGCCACCTGATCCAAAGAGCTGACTCATTTGAAAAGACTCTGATGCTGGGAATGATTGGGGACAGGAGGAGAAGGGGACAACAGAGGATGAGATGGTTGGATGGCATCATCAACTCAATGGACATGGGTTTGGGTGAACTCCAGGAGTTGGTGATGGACAGGGAGGCCTGGTGTGCCGCGGTTTATGGGGTCGCAAAGAGTCAGACACGACTGAGCGACTGAACTGAACTGAACTGAATGGTCTAGTGGTTTTCCCTACTTTCTTCAATTTAAGTCTGAATTTTGCAGTCATGAGTTCATGATCTGAGCCACAGTCAGATTCTGGTCTTGTTTTTGCTGACTGTATAAAGCTTCTGCATCTTTGGCTGCAAATAATATAATCAATTTGATTTCAGTATTGACCATCTGGTGATGTCCATGTTTAGAGTCTTCTCTTGTGTTATTGGAAGAGGGCTTAAACTCAACATTCAGAAACTTTTGGCTTAAAACTCAACATTCAGAAAACTAAGATCATGGCATCTGGTCCCATCACTTCATGGCAAACAGATGGGGAAACAATGGAAACAGTGAGAGACTTTATTTTGGGAGGCTCCAAAATCACTGCAGATGCTGACTGCAGCCATGAAATTAAAAGATGCTTCCTCCTTGGAAGAAATGCCATGACCAACCTAGACAGCATATTAAAAAGCAGAGGAAAAAAAAATAAAAAAATAAAAAGCAGAGACATTACTTTGCCAACAAAGGTCCATCTAGTCAAAGCTACGGTTTTTCCAGTAGTCATGTATGGATGTGAGAGTTGGACTATAAAGAAAGCTGAGTGCCAAAGAACTAATGCTTTGAACTGTGGTGTTGGAGAAGACTCTTGAGAGTCCCTTGGACAGCAAGGAGATTCAATCAGTCCATCCTAAAAGAAATCAGTCCTGAATATTCATTGGAAGGACTGATGCTGAAGATAAAACTCCAATACTTTGGCCACCTGATGGGAAGAACTGACTCATTGGAAAAGACCCTGATGCTGAGAAAGACTGAAGGCAGGAGGAGAAGGGGACAACAGAAGATGAGATGGTTGGATGGCATCACCAACTCAATGGATATGAGTTTGAGCAAGCTCTGGGAGTTGGTGATGGACAGGGAGGCCTGGTGTGCTGCAGTCCATGGGGTCACAAAGAGTCAGACATGACTGAGTGACTGAACTGAACTGTCCCCTAAAATTCAATGTTTAAATCCTCACTCTCAGAGATGATGATAGTATCAGGGGATGAAATCTTTGGAAACTGATTTGGTCATGAGAGTAGTGCCTCCACGCCCGACATAAATGTTCTTATAAATGAAGCTCCAGAGAGACCCCTGAGCTCCTTCCACAATGTGAGGGCACAGCAAGAAGGTGCCAGCCAGGAAAAGGGAAAGGGGTTTCACCAGAGCCAGACCATGCTGCTACCTTGATCTTGGACTTCCATCCTCCACAACTATGAGAAGCAAATGTCTATCGTTGATTAGAGTTCCAGTCTATGGTATCTTGTTTTAGTAGCTGGAATAGACCAAAACAGGTGTGGTCAATGTCTCTAACCCATCCAGCTGGGTGGCTGTGATGGCAGACACGACAATAGGGAAGCCTGGGAAGAAGACCGTGAAATAGGCCTTAGAAATGTTGTGTTTACGGCACATCTGAACACATGAGGCCCCCACGACCTCTTTTCTGGATATTAGCTTCCTAAAAGGTTTCCCTGCTTCCACTTGTGTCTCTCTACTAAGTATTCTGCACACATCAGGAAGACTAATCTTTTTAAAATGTCAATAAAACTGTATTATTCCTTCACCAAAATGTCAAACTTTTCTACAGTACATTAAGGACCTGGGGCTTCACCACTGGCAGCTCCAAGACAGCTTATGAGAACTCAGTCTTCTGCAGAGAGTGGTCACAGAAGCCAAGGGTATGAAGGAAATTGCATAGGGAAAGACCATAGAATCCACGAGGAAATCCATTATTTCCTGCAATGGAGACAGATAAGGAATGGCCAGAAAAACAGGAAGAATCGCAGCACAATATCGTATCACTGAAGCCAAGGGAGGGAGAAAAAGCACTTCAGGGAAAAGTGAGCAACCAAGACTGCTGAAAGGTTAGAGTAAAGACTCAGAGATGTCAGTGGATTTAGCCATATGGAGTCTGGTGCCTTTTTGGTACCTCATTGAGTTCAGGCAGAGGGATGCGGGGAAGGAACAGGACCAGAGGCCAGGCAGAGGGATGCACAGTGAAGAGAGAGCAAAGACATTTGCAGCATCATGGATGGACCTAGAAACAATCATACTGAGTGAAGTAAGTCAGAGAAAGACAAATACCATATGATATTACTTATATGTGGAATTTAAAATATGCCACAAATGAACTTATCTATGAAACAGCAACAGAATCACAGACATACAGAGAGAACAGGCTTGTGGTTGCCGAGGGGGAAGGGGGTGTAAGAAGGTGAACTGGGAGTTTTCAGTTAGCAGATACGAACTATTATATATAGGATGGATAAACAAGGTCCTACTGTATAGCATAGGGAACTATATTCAATTTCTTGTGATAAACCATGATGGAAAAGAACGTAAAAAAATGTATATGTGTGTATAACAGTCACTTAGCTGTACATCAGAGACTGGCGCAACACTGTAAATCAACTATACTTCAGTAAAAAATTTATGCTTAGCAAAAAAGAGGAGGCAAAGAACAAAGACTGTGAATACAGGCATCTTTCCCAAAAGTCTGGCTTTAAAAGATGAGAGGTAAGTCCGTGTTGGAGGGAATGTCAGGGGAAATTTTATTGTTGAGATGGAAGGGATTGAACACCTTCATTGTTGATGGAACAAACTATTTGAAAGAGTAATTAAATATACAGGGGAAAGAAGGGAGACTTGATAACACAGTAAGGTTCTAGAGATGAGACCCAAAGCACAGATGGAAGGACAGAAAGAAGAGGAGAAGAATTCCTCCTCTGCTGGAGCAGGTGAGAAGGTTGAGAAGCTACAGAGGAAGTCTTGACTTTCACAGTGGAAAGTCACGGCCATCTCATCCATCGGATAGAGCACCAGCTTTCTACAGGAAGGGGAAGGGGAGGTTAGTAAAAGTGCTAGGGAGAGGCAGTTTGAGGAAAATAGAAACAGGAAGTACTCTTGTTTTGGAGAAGGACAGAAGAAGCTGATCTGACAACAGCAGGATTTAGAGGGAGCCATGGGGGGCGGGCCCATTTAAGTTGGACAGTAAAGAATTCACAAGGTACTAACCAGCCTTGTTGAGTCACCCACGACAGCAGAATGTACTGCCTCAGTTACAGGCACAAAGCTCCTCGGGAAAGACTTTAAGAGAGTTCAATAGTCTGCAAGTTGATTGGAAGTATTAAAAAAGCCTGGAGTTCTGAAGATTCCTATTATCATAAAGACAGTCATGCCATCCTAAGGAACCAATGCTGCTGCTGATCTCCAGGGTCAAGAGTGCCAGACAAAACATTACTTTATAACTAGAGAGTCTACACGAAGCTGGTATTGAACCACAGCAGATTTCTGAGTTATGAGACTATGCAGATGAAAGAAGTTAGAAAGCAGAATCTACCCATGCCGCACAGCAGATCAGGAAAAAGGTCTACCCAGTAACCCGCCTTCCTGATACTTTAAGAAAATCGATTGATCCGGCACCTCTAGCTGGCTTTGCCATTACCTTGTGCAGAACAACTGTTTCTTTCATAGATGTAACATTTCCTAAGTCCAGCCTCTGAGTCACAGACGTGCCTTGGGAAGAGAAAGATGGAGTCACCAGGCAAGAAGGGTGGCCAGGGAAACCAGTATTTTAATGTCTAAGATATCTCGTTTTCTGGCTCTAATGCTGTACACAATTGTCTTTGTTCAGCTCTCATCACTTCTGCTCAAGACATAAAGTGATGAGACAATTCTATCCTGATTTGCAAATGGCCTGCATTCTAGGCTTTGGTTTCTTTCCGTGAATAATTAACAGTAATGGGTTATTAAATAGAGTATGGTTTTACTGGAGCTCCACACACCTACTGGCGTTGGACTCCCTGAGGCTCAGAAGTGTGAACCCAGGTGCCCAAAGTGGTGCCACCACTCTCCCTCCCAAGCTAGGAAGTCCATGACAACTTACTGCAGGGTCAGCAAACTATGGCCAGCAGGTAAATCCAGACCCACATGTACTATCAACTGATTTATGAAAGAACACTGCAATATAACAGGAAAGGATAGGTTTTTTTTTTTTTTAAATAAATGGTGCTGGAGAAATTCACTATTCATCTAGACGTATCATCTTTGTTAGGCTCACTGCCCCCACCACTAAGCTTGGCACAAAAATATAGTTAAACCTTTTTATCCTTGTTGAAGGATACATATGTGTTTCATTGGTTTTGTTGACTGAACTGTGTCACAAACAACCCCACCCCTACCCCCGCAGAAGTTACAGTCAGAACGTGACCTTAGCTGGGAATAGCGTTCTTGCAGGTGTAATTCACTTAAGAGGAGGATATGTTGGGGGTATGGGCTTCCCAGGTGGCACTAGTGGTAAAGAATCCATCTGCCAATGCAGGAGACACGAGGGATGTGGGTTTGATCCTTGGGTCAGGAAGATCCTCTGACGTAGGAAATGGCAACACACTCCAGTATTCTTGCCTGGGAAATTTCATGGACAGAGGAGCCTGGTGGGTTACAGACCGTGGTGAAAGTGAAAGTTGCTCAGTCATGTCTGACTCTTTGTGACCCTGTGGGCTATATAGTCCATGGAATTCTCCAGGCCAAAATACTGGAGCAGGTAGCCATTCCCTTCTCCAGGTGATCTTCCCAACCCAGAGATTGAACATTGCAGGTAGATTCTTTTTACCAGCTGAGCCACAAGGGAAGCCCAAGAATACTCGAGTGGGAAGCTTATCCCTTCCCAAGCAGATCTTCCAGACCCAGAAATTGAACCAAGGCCTCCTGCATTGCAGGCGGATTCTTTATCAGCTGAGCTACTAGGGAAGCCCATACAGTAACACAGAGTTACAAGAAAAGAGTCAAAAATGACTGAACACATACTGTCAACGTGTGCTGGGGCAGGTGGAACCTTAACCCAATATGACTGGTGTACTTGTAAGAAGATGAGAAGAGACAGAGTCAGTGATAATGCCATGCAATGACAGCAGCAGAGATTAGATTAATCTCTATTAATACTGTGTCTACAACCCAAGTATTAATAACACCAAGGATTGCCAGCAAAACCAGAAGTTAAGAGAAAGTTCTGACACTGCTCCCTGGTACCAACCAGATGTCCTACAGTTCTATTCCATTCTGACACTAACTACCCAAAGTCAAAGCAGACCCCAGAAGTTAAGGACAGAGGGCTACACAAGATTTCCCCTACTTCTGGTGCCAGCCCTAGTTTTGGGTGTCCCCAAGCTGCCCATGATCTGCCCAGCTGGCTGCAAATTCAGGGCTTCCCCCATCTCCCTTAGGTGGGATCATTTCTTAGAATGACTCACAGAACTCCCTGAAAGCGTTCCTCTTAGGATTACAGCTTTGTGTATATGTATGATGGCAACAACTCAATTGGGATTAGCAGATGCAATCTATTACATACAGGATGAATAAGTAACAAGATCCTACTGTAGAGTACAGGGAACCATATTCAATATCCTGGGATAAACCATAATGGAAAAGAACATGAGAAAGATTATACATGTGTATAACTGAGCCACTTTGCTGCACAGCAGAAATTAAACACACAACATTGTAAATCCACTATAGCCCAATAAAGAAGGATACAACTTGGGAACAACCAGATGAAAGGCGTACCCAGAGCAAGGTGTGGGATGGGGGGAGATGCTGGGTTTCCATGGCCTCTTCTCATGGAAATAGGTGCCCCACCCCCCAGCACCTCAATATGTTCCCATCTAGGAAGCTCTACTAAGCTCCACTGTCCAGAGATTATATATGAGTTTCATCACACAGACAAGATGGATTGAGTCACTGGCCACAGCACTGGACACCCAGCTCCTCTCTCCACCTCAGATGTTGTGCTGGCCCAATGTTCCAACCCTTCAATCACAAGGTTCGTCTTTCTGGAGACCAGCCCCCATCCTGAAGCCATCTAGGGGCCCACCAAGGTCACCTCATTAACATAAGAAAGCACAACTATTAACTCAAGAAATTCCAGGGACTTTTGAAGCTTCCTGTCAGAAGCTGATGAAAAGGAGATGGTGGTAGTGGTCTCGTCGCTAAGTCATGTTCAATTCTTTTGTGACCCCAATAACTGTAGCCCTCTAGGCTCCTCTGTCCACGGGATTTCCCAGACAAGAACACTGCAGTAGGTTGCCACTTCCTTCTCCAGGGGATCTCTCCAAACCAGGGATGGAACCCACGTCTCCTGCACTGGCAGGCAGGTTCTTTACCTGTGGGCCACCAGGGAAGCCCTGAAAAGGAGATCCTCTTCATTACATCCCAGCAAGGGATCTATCCTCCCCGGAGCCTTCAGAGAGAGCACGGCCCTGCCTACACCCTGGATTTTGACTCAGTAGCCTTTAGAACTGTCAGAAAACAACAATCTGTTATTTTAAACCACCCCCCCCCCACCTGGGTGTGTTGTAATTGATTACAGGAGCCCTAAGAGCTGACAGAGTAGGTGGAGCAAGGCTTTCTCTGTTGTAACTCTGAGCTAAAACGGGGGCTCCTGTGTAATCCCCTCACCCCCACACCATCTATTATTTCCTGAGGTTCCTCGGGACACTCCTCTGCAGCCCTCTCTTCTTAGCAACACTCCTCCCCACCCCCACTTTAACGCTTCAATTCCACCCACCTGCTGAGGACTCCTAACTCCATCACCACTAGACCTCCTCCTGTGCTCCAGACCCAGAAGCCCAGTGGAGCACCTTCCCCTTGTGTTTCTCAGTGACTGGCAGGACTGCCCACCCTTTGCCCTAATCCCAAACCTCAGGGCAGCTTTATCTCCTGCTGCTCCCTCAAGTTCTACCAAGGTCCCCAAGCCAACAACTTAACTACCTCTAATCTCTCCGCATCTCCCATCTTCATGACCACAGATCTGATCCAGGTGGCCATCACCTGGCTTGAATGACTTACCTAGTCTCTGAGTTCAATAGCGTCATCTCCTCACCGGTCCCTCTGCCCTAGGCTTGCTCGCCTCTCCATTTGGTTTCCCATCCTGCATCCAGAGCAATTAGCCTAAAACCCAATCTCCTCCCCTGTTTAAAATAATGGCAGCATCTTACGCTTACTGCTGGCTTATACTGTCGCAGGAACTATTTCAAGTACTGTGTGTGTACTAATTCATTTAAAATATCATACTTTATCATATCATCAAATACATTTTATCATTTAAAAATCATAAAATATCATGGCAATTATTAATATTCCAATTTTGCAAATAAGATAATTGAGGCTGACCGCGTCTAAGTGACGCATTCAAGATTTTGCAAATAGTTAAGGGACGGAGGCAAGATCTAAACCTGTGGGAATCCAACACCAGAACCCTTGTCATGACCCCAGAAGTGTGGAAAGAGGCCCAGTGATTTGGTAATTTACTGAGCAATTTACCTCTGGTCCTTGTGTAAAACCCAAATTCGCTGAGTCATGACAAAAGTAGGCTATCCATACAATGTGTGCCCAGGCTTTGCCCTACTGTCCCTGGCACTGAATTATGCAACCAGTCTCAGAAGTGTCCCACTTTGGACAGTAAATTAGACAGTCTAAGCCTTACTCCGACTGCCAATGACGTTCCAAACACAGAGAATTTATTTGACTTACTTGCAGTGCCACGCTCTACACCCCTTGGCATTTCCACTCCCTTATCCTGCTAGAAATGCCTCGTCCTTAATGTCTCAGCTTCCATGACATCCTCCCAAACCTCACTCCATCCGAACACCATTATGTTCTCAGGATGCCACGAACAGCAGACCTGTCACCCGAGACGCCACTGCCCTGGTTTAAGTGCTTTCCTCCTCACGCACACGTTTCTAGCAAAGGACCTGCCACCTGGTAGGTACAGTGGACACCAGCCTCCCCTTCAGGAATGAAAGCTACGCGCCCCATCTCAGGAATGAAAGGAACGTCGCCAGATGACCACCTTCAGCGGTCGACCCTCTGGCACTGCTCAGGCTGAAAGTCACCGTCTTCCAGTGAAAGGTGCGAATCCAACGACTGATCAATACAGAGATTAAAAAATGGCTTAATGCCTTCCTCCCAACCAAGGACGACTCTGAAGAGACATCTGAGCTCCAGACGCCAACCCAACAGGGAACCAGCTGAGACCTTTCCTGGGACTGCATCACAGTCTCATTTCTCCTTCTGCCAAGTCCTATTTCCATTCACTTCTGCCACACCTGCTGATGTTAAGAACACTTCCTAATAACCACTCTGCGTGTTACTCTCAGTATCTGCTTCCTGTGACCCCACCTGTCACCTACCACGACAGTAGGTGGTCAACAGTTATCTGTTAACGAATGACTTCTTTACGCAATACATTTCCATGACTACACCTTCCTCTTTGCAAATATGACAATGCAATGGCCTGGGTCTGGCTTATGGAAAAATCATACTTTCAAATTAAAGACATTATACTTACTAGGGACCAGTTCTAAAGCCATGTCCTATTTTTTTGCTTGCAGAGTAAAATCCTGGCGATTAGGAAGGCACGACTACAAGCCCCAAGCTAAATATTTAGCATGGAAAATCTCAATTTAGAGGACTCAAAAAACCCATTCTGACGCCTGTTAGAAAAGCACACACTGCCTCATGCTACCTCGTTGAGAAGCGCCTGCTTCCGCTGTTGGCACAGCACCTGGGACAGCTCCGGACACAGGTATCAGCCTGGATCCCTGCAAAGTCACAGCCCCCAGTCCAGTGAGGTAAACAGAACTGGCAGCAGCTGGAGATCAGAGCAGGATGAGAGAACTGGTGCAGAAGCAGCAGAGCGTGTGGAAGCACAAAGCAAGACACGGCCGTGCGGAGAGACAGGTGGGGCGGCATCCGAACTGAGCTCTGAGAATGAGCCTCCCAGCTTCCGAGCCCCTTCTGTATTCCAGACATGGCGCTGGGGTCCACCGACAACAAGCTGAACTATCATGATGGTACAGTACACCATGTTTCAGATGTCGATACAAACCAGAGCTCTGGAATACAGAAGGGCCCTGACAAATACAAAGCAGAAGCAACAACATTCTGACTCAAGGTGAAAACATCACTAAGGTTAAGACTTGAACTTCTCTGAACCACACTTCCAATGACAGTCTAAAAACTCTAGTTTGAAGCATGGGTGGCCCCTGAAAAATTGGTTTTCACACTCAAAATGCTGGGTTCAACCTAGCTGCAGTCTGACTGTCTACCCAGATGCCCTTTTCCTCCTCCCTTCTGGATCTGTACTCCCAGGGGTCTCCGTGCCACTAGTGAGCACAATCCTGCCTCCCCTGCTAGGGACCCAGTCAAAGATGCAGGCTTGCGCCCGGCAGCCCACGGCACACGGTAAGTCAGTGGAAAAGATGTGAATACGCTTCACAGGCTCCTCAGGGAAAAGAGTCTGCCTGTCAGTGCAGGAGATACAGGAGATGCAGGTTTACTCCCTGGAAGAGGAAATGGCAACCCACTCCAGGATTCCTGGGCTTCCTTAGTGGCTCAGACAGTGAAGGATCCACCTGCAATGCAGAAGACCTGGGTTCCATCTCTGGGTTGGGAAGCTCCCCTGGAGAAGGAAATGGCAACCCACTCCAGTATTCTTGCCTGGGAAATCCCATGAACAGAGGAGCCTGATGGCTTACAGTCCATGGGGTCACAGAGTCAGATTCGACTGAGCACATGCGTATCAACTGCCTTAGGTGAGAGGAAAGGACTCTTATCCCCTGACTGGGACCCTAGGGACTGCTCCACTTGTCTGAGTCATTTTGGGGCTGCTGTAACAGAATGCTGTAGGGATTCAAGCGGCTTCACATCAGTAGAAATGTCTCCCAGTTCTAGAAACTGGCAAGTCCATGGTCAAGGCGACAGCTGATCTGCTTTATGGCAATGTCTTCTCCTTGAGTCCTCATGTAGTGGAGGGGCCAAGGGAGCTTTCAGGGGATTCCTTTTTGGCTGCACCACACTGCAAGTAGGATCTCAGCTCCCGGATCAGGGATCAAATCCGCGTCCTTTGCACTGGAAACTCAGTCTTAACTACTGGACCATCAGGGAAGACCCTCCAGGGATGCCTTTATAAGGCCACTAATCCTATTCACGGTGGCTCTGTCTTCATGATCTCATTAACTCCTAAGGGCCCTACTTCCCAAACCACCACCTTGAGGGTCAGGATTTCAATATAAATTTGGGGAGAACACAAACATTCAGACCCAAGCATCTCTCTCCTGTGTCCTCTTGTGGGTTCATGAGCATGAAGACAAACTACCTCAGTTGCTGCTCCCAGCTGTATTTTGACCATGAAAAAAAGCCAAGATGCAGGTGAAGGCAAAGCAAAGAGCAATGGTGAGAAAGACACAGGGACCCTGTGCTCTGGGCACCTGGTCTCTCTCTACCTGCGCACACACCTTCACCTGAAACAAAGTCTCCTTACTAAGTGTCTCTGAAGCCTCATCTGCTACTGTAATGAAAAGCATTCTAGGTGATACAAGTGATCCAGTTTTCTTTACTGCAGAACTTGAGATCCTTAAATAGAAATATTGATTGTAAGTCTCTAAGAAGAATCGACAGCGTGCCACATTCCTCGCAGTCCGGGGATTTTTTTCCCACAGAACAAAACTTGATAAAGAAGGAAAAGGACATTCTTCTGTCCATGTACTCAAAAATATCATCTTTCCTGTGTTGCAGGAAGTCAGAGAGGAGAGATCCCAGGCGAGAATACACAGAAAGAGGATGCTGCAGCAGCCGACGGTAGGGACACAGACAACAAGGAACAATCAGGAATGTTGGGATGGACCTGTACACACTACTGTACATGTTTAGAATGGATGACCAACAAGGACCTGCTGTATATAGCAAGGGGAATTCTGCTCCACGTCATGTGGCAGCCTGGATGGGAGGGAGGCAAGTTTGGGGGGAGAATGGATACATGTATGCATACAGCTGAGTCCCTCTGCTGTCCACCTGAAAATATCACAACACTGTTAATTGGCTACACTCCAATACAAAATAAAAAGTTTCTGAAAAGATACAGGAATGAAATAACATATATAAATTATGATTCAGAGAGAAATTTGGAGGAACTGACTGGACATGGAGGAGTGAGGAATGACCTCAGAATACCAGGAAACAAGCTCTCCAGGTCACTGCTAAGGTCACAGCTCCCTGGCGAAGATTCCTAGGTTGGGCCTTTGATGTCACTGATTAGAGCCTAGTGAACCATCTGAGTGGACTAAACGGCCACCATCCTTTCTTGATCCTTTGGGTAGAAGCCTCTGGTTTTCCTTTTGGGAATTGCTTCTCCCCATTTGGTCAGTGTGGACATGCGATGTAGTCAACTCCTTACCCTTCCTCGGTCTGCAAAGGGTTGGCCAGGTCACATGACCCACTCCAAGCCTATCAGACTCTCTTCTGCGGTGGAATCCTGAGTGGTCCAATGACAGAAAACTGGGAACTAACCCCTTTTAAAAAAATTGGTTTCAAATTGAAGTACAGTTGACTTACAATGTTAGTTTCAGGTGTACAGCAAAGTGATTCAGTTATGCATTTATATAGTTTAGAGTGTGTGTGTGTGTGTGTGTGTCCAGCTTTTTGGAACTCCATGGTCTGTAGCCCTCCAGGCTCCTCTTTCCACAGGATTCTCCAGGCAAGAATAGTGGAGTGGGTTGCCATGTCCTCCTCCAGGGGAACTCCCCAACCCAGGGATCAAACCCTGGGTCAATCCTGCATTGGCAGGCGGGTTCTTTACCACTAGTGCCACCTGGGAAGCCCTATATGTGTGTGTATATATATACTTTCCAGATTCTTTCCCCATATAGGTTATTACAAAATGCTGAGTAGAGTTCTCTGCGCTATAAAGCAGATCTTTGCTGGTTACCTATTTTAAACATAGTAGTATATATACGTTATTCCCAAAGCCCTAATTTATCCACCCTTCCTTCTTCCCTTTCGGTAACCTTAAGTTTGTTTGCTAAGTCTGTGGGTCTGTTTCTGTTTTGTAAATAAGCCCATTTACAGGGAAGTAACCTTTCCGAACAGAGAAGGTCATGGCACCCCACTCCAGTACTCTTGCCTGGAAACTCCCATGGATGGAGGAGCCTGGAAGGCTGCAGTCCATGGGGTCGCTAAGAGTCGGACATGACTGAGCGACTTCACTTTCACTTTTCACTTTCATGCATCGGAAAAGGAAAAGGCAACCCACTCCAGAGTTCTTGCCTGGAGAATCCCAGGGACGGGGGAGCCTGGTGGGCTGCCGTCTATGGGGTCACACAGAGTCGGACACGACTGAAGCGATGCAGCAGCAGCAGCAGCAGCAGCCCTTCCAAAGGTGGCCTCTGCAGGGCTGTCCTGTGGCCCCTTGTACCTGGTCACTCTGTTGATTTTCTGTGCTGCCCTTCTTTCCAAAGCTTCATTTTGGCTTAAATTAGCTCTTTGTACTGCCGCAACCAGAGAACCCCAACTGGTCCCAGGGATCCACTAGACCTCAGCTCCAAGTCATGCAAACCAAGTTTCAAAATGTGATGTGGCTTTCAAAAGTAGCCACACACAAAGGCCATTAGCTGATCACTTCTTAAGAGATGACTATTCTGTTCTGTAAAATGAGATCTGACATCAGGTCCCTTCTAGAGCATGAAGATAAGATGTTTCCCATGTTTGAAAATCAAGGCTGAGAAGAACTTCAAACATTTCTATTCAGACCTTCCAGGGCCCCAAACTTAACAGTATCACATGAGAACTTCCAGCTACATTTTACATTTGCCCACATTGAAAGGGTTTGATTTTTTTTTTTTAGTGTTTATTTTTAAAGAATTTGGAAATTTTTAGAAAGTGCAAACAGCAAGAAACCAAACCACTCCTAATCCTACCCAGAGATAAACACGGCATGCTGAATTGTCCAGGCTTTCCTGATTTCCTTCCAGTCTGTTCTATGTACTCTTTACAAAAAAAAAAAACTGTACAGTCTCAACTTTGTATGCCTTCTGTATCCTGTTTCCTTATCTTAAACATTTCTCACAAGTCATTACATTTTTTTGAATGCTAGGGAAACACTAAGATTGTTACAACTGCATAGATGGGCCAGAATTTAGTCATCCCACTAACATCAGACATTTCAACATTTTCCAAATTTTTCCCTCCTGCAGACTCAAAGTGAAAAGTTAAAGTGTTAGTCCCTCAGTTGTGTCCAAATCTTTGTGACCCCATGGACTGTAGCCAACCAGGCTCCTCTGTCCATGGAATTCTGCAAGCAAGAATATTGGAGTGGGTAGCCATTTCTTCTCCAGGGGATCTTCCCGATGCAGGGATTGAACCCGGGTCTCCTGCATTGCAGGCAGATTCTTTATCGTCTGAGCCACCAGGGAAGCCCAGACTCAAAGTAGAGCAATAAAGAACATCAGTGTCAAAACCAGCAAATTCAGGAGCAAATCTCAACTGCTGTCCTTTCCTTATCAACTCTGCACCCAGAAGCAGCACACGCTCACCTGCTTGGAGACTTGTGCAAACACTGGGGGTGTCTCCTGAGGATGGACCTCTGCAGCCTCAGGGCCCCTCCTGCTACTTTAGTAACTATTCTGAAGAGTCATGAAGATGAAACAGGAACGTCTGTAAAGTGCATTCAAGTGTCTGCTGTAAGACGCAGGACACACACCACCAAGAGCAGCTGTGCAAACGAAGCTTATATCTGCAACCCCAGCAGTATTCATGCCACGCCAAGTCGCTTCAGTCGTGTCCAACTCTTTGCAGCCCACCAGGCTCCTCTGTCCGTGGAATTCTCCAGGCAAGAATACTGGAGTGGGTTGCCATTTCCTCCTGCAGGGGTTTTTCCCATGCCAGGGATTGAACCTGTGTCTCCTGCATTGCAGGCAGATTCTTTACCATTTGAGCCACCAGGGAAGCTCCATAACAGTATCCATAAGCAAATGACAAAATAATAAAAGTTCAGTCCGCTTTTCATTTCCCTGATATGACAAACGAGATATGAGTATATACTCATAGATTCTACCAAGTTTCAAAATCATAAAAAAAAAGAATGCTTTTCTATAGCATTCGTTGTGTAAAGGTCCCTGCTCAGTTTATTTGTCATGCAGAAGTTGGTAGAGGCTTTTGCAGATACAAAAACTGCTTTTCTTCCAATACAGAGCTTTAAAAAAAAAAAAGTACTTTCAAAGGGCACTCACTCTCCTTATGCTTTCTGGTGAAACTACAGTCAGGAAACAAAATGAAGAATTTTCTATTGGCAGATATTCATAGTATGCTCTTTGTGGATGGCTACCAACAAGACACTCGATTACCTTGAATGAATGTGACAGTGTTATTTTTATTCATGTCAAGAGCAGTTCATTAGCATTTTCAGAACCACCTAAACTGAAGTAACAGGAGGGACCCAGAGGCTACAGAGATCCACCTTCAGGAGAGAGCAGCTGAGAGGGAGGATTTGCCCGTGCGTGGCCTACTTAGGCCACAGCTCTGGTGGTCTGCGCCTGTCCTACTCTGCCACTTCCACAAAATGGAGCTACGCAGAGCACCCAACTTCTAGCCATGCTTCCACATTGTTGTTCAATCACTAAGTCATGTCCCAGTCTTTGCCACCCCATGGACTGCAGCACGCCAGGCTTCCCTGTCCTTCACCATCCCCCGGGGCTTGCTCAAACTTTTGTCCATTGGGTCAGTGATGCCATCCAACCATCTCAGGGTCTGTTGCCCTCTTCTCCTCCTGCCCTCAATCTTTCCCAGCATCAGGGTCTTTTCCAATGAGTCAGCTCTTCACATCAGATGGCCAAAGTATTGCTGCCATGAGTCAAAAAACAATAAAGCCTATAAAAGACACTGCCCAGTCCCGGGTGGCAAGAGACAGAGCTGTGGCCTTTGTGGCTCTCCTTTTCCGGGTCCACGAGGGACTGCCTTTCCCTGCCCCAGCTCCGGGTGGGGTGGGGCAGGTGATTTGCTCTAACCACTGGATGTGAGCAGAAGTGACGTGTGTCACTTCCATAAAGAACCAACATGATTCATCACATCCTCCACCATCAGAGAGGTGCACGTGGGGTATGGGAAGAAGGGAAACCCCTGGCAAAGTTAGTCCAGATGAAAAGAGGGAAATGCAAATTTGGCTGACAAAGGAGGTACGACTATATACTCGAGGTTCTATTAAGTTTTAAAGGCTAAAAAAGGAATACTTTTCTATAACATAGGTTACTAAAATGACTCAGGAAAAGATAGAAAACATAAATAGCCCAGTGATCGCTGAAGAAACTGGGAAAGCTGCCAAAGAACCACCTCCAAAAACTGTCCTGGAAAGGTTGTTTTGAACCTTCAAAGAACAAGTAATTCCTTACCTCACCATTGCACAGGAAAAGACGTGAACAGTCTGTTTAACAATGTTATGGCTCAGTGGTAAAGAATCCACCAGCCAATGCGGGCGACATGGGTTTGATTCCTAGGTTGGGAAGATGTCCTAGAGGAGGAAACGGCCACCTACTCCAGTATTCTTGCCTGGGAAATCCAGGGACAGAGGAGCCTGGAGTCCTGCATTACCTGGGGTCACAAAGAGTCAGATAAGACTTAGCAACAAAAGAACACATAGGAATACTGAATGCCCAAATCCTAAAGCACTAAATCTAGCATTGTATAAAAATAACTAGCAAGCACAGTCAAATAAGATCAACTGCAGGAAGGCAGGGAGAGCTCAATATCAGAAAGTCTACTGAGGCTCAAGAATGTACAACACAAGGCCTTCATGTGTAGGAGGAACTATCATTGCTGTATCACCAGCACAGAAAATAATGCCTGGAACATAGTAAGTGCTCAATAAATATCTATGGCATAAATTACTGAGTGAAAAATACATGACTACCTCTAAAGACCACGACAATGTAGTCAAATTTAACTTTGGTGCAAAAGAAAAACTCAAAATAAAATAATAAATTTATGCAACACGTAATATGATTAAAAAACAAAGTCTCTCAAACCAATCATGCATTCCCAGAGCTAATAAGACAGGGAAGTTCACATTTCACCATATATTCATCAATAGTTTAACACTGTTCTATAAGTCCTAGACAATGCAATTAGACATGAAAATATGATAAGTATAATACTGGAGAGGAAGAAACAAAATTACTATTTGTAGAAAATATGATTACTACTTGGAAAACTCAATACACTCAATTTCTGTTAAAGTACTTATAAGCTATGAGAAAGTCTGGATGAAGGTGATCAAGATAATTATACAAGAATCAACAACTTTCCTACATTCCAACAATAAAGAGTAAGAAAATATCACTTAACAAAAGACTCCAACCATTAAGGCTACAGTAATGACAATAACAAATTACCTAAACATAAATGCAAGACTATTCAGGACCTTTGTAGACAAAAACTAGATTATAGGATCATAAACAAACTGGAATAAATATGTCATTACCAGACAGAAAGAATTCTCATCATACTAAATACTGCAAAATTGTCAATTTCTCCCAACTTAATGCATACATTTTAAAACATACTAAAAATAAACCAGTGAGCAAAGCCAAAAGAATATAATCAACATTTTTTTAAAATATGGAAGCTATTTATAATTAGCTGTGACTAAGGCACACGATCTTTAGGCAAAGCTGTTGAGTCCTAATTGTCAAGCCAAGGAGTTGCCCCAGATGAAGCTAGGATGAGGGGCCCAGACCAACTCCATTGCACTCCTGCCCAAAGGATGGGATGTACCAATCCACCCCTGCTCACCTGGGCAGCAAAGCCCACCTCAAATCCCTGCTCAGTGCCAAAGAATTGATGCTTTTGAACTGTGGTGCTGTGGAAGACTCTTGAGAGTCCCTTGGACTGCAAGGAGATCAAACCAGCCCATCCTAAAGGAAATCAACCCTGAATACTCATTCAAGGACTGCTGCTGAAGCTCTACTACTGTGGCCACCTGATGCGAAGAGCTGACTCACTGGAAAAGACCCTGATGCTGGAAAACATTGAGGGCAGGAGGAAAAGAGGATGAAAGGTTAGAGAGCACCACCGATTCAATGGACATGAACTCTGGGAGAGAGTGAAGGACAGAGGAGCCTGGCATACTGCAGTCCATGGCATCACCAAGAGTCAGAAACAGCTCAGCAACTGAACAACAACTGTTTAGAAACAAAAACTAAACGTGACACCTGTGTGATGCCACACACCAAAATCACAGAATTTGACAAATAAAAGATCTGGTGGCAAAAAAATTATATAAATGGTAATGAAAATTTATCAGTATTTATGTAATCTTAGGCTGGGAAAAGTGTTCAAAAGCATAACATTTAAAGCACAAACCATAAATTGATAGACTTGAGGTCATGAAATATTAAAAATGACATAAAATATCAAAGGCAGAGAAAACTATAGGCAGAGTGCATGGCATAAGACAAAGTGTATATACTTAATATATTAGCAATGACCTTAAAATCAATCAGAAATAGTCATGAACATGACTGTAAAGAAATGGGACAAAGACCTATGCAGGCAACTCAGAAAAGGCCACAAACATCCAACAGACATAAAAAATGCTCAACCTCACTATAGAAATTTGAGAGGACAAAAGGTTTTAGTTTTATTCAGGTAATTAACAAAGTCATAAAATTAGTTACTGATGGAGTTGGGGAGAAGAAATTAACAATTCTTCTGAGGATGAAAACAGAAAGTGTGTGTGTGATTCATATATATGAAATATACACTCTCACAGTCTTAAAAACTCATTTACTCTTTGGCCTAGAAACTCCGTTTCTAAGACCTCATCCTAGGAAAGTAAACCCATAGGAAATACTTGCTACATGATTACCAAAGGAACTCAGTGGACTCTAATGTAGTATTACATAGCTTTGAAAAGTCATGCTGTAAACACAGCTACCGACATAGGAAGATATTCAAAATATAACACAAAGAAGGAAAAGACGGGTTGCAAAAAGTACAGAGCCACTGGTCTCTATGTCTTTAAGAATAGAAATATACCTATTAAAAACTTGGAAGACTATATCCATAATATTACTGTGGTCTCCAGGTAGTCAGATTACTGGTTTGGGGGGTTTCTGTTTTGTTTTCTGGCCATACCTTGTGGCAGGCAGGATCTAAGCTCCCGACTAGGGATTAAACCCAAGCCCCCTGCAGTGGAAGTAGGGAGTCTTAACCACCGCACCACCCATGAAGTCGCTCCAGGTAGTAAAATTGATGATTTTTTTTTTTTTTGCCCACCCTCGAGTCTATAACTTTTCTACAATAAACAAGTATCATCTACACAACCAAAAAGAAAGTTTTAAAAAAAGTAAATTGAATTCTGTGGGAAAATAAACATTTATCCTAAAAATAAACTCTGAAGTTGGAAAATGAAAGCAAAAACATCTGCTTCCTGGACAGAAAGGAGAGTTTAAAATTGCTAGACAGCCACACACTTCCCAAAGGCAGAGGTGCGTCAGCACCCAACGGGAGAGCCCAACTCTTTCCCACTCCCGGTCTCCCCACACCTCTCTCCAAACTACCACTAACTCCTTGCAGAGTTGAGGCTTAATTGTATTATTTCCCATTGTCATCAATATAGCATTTGAAATACATGTTGTCATTATCAATATGGCATTTGAATCTCATATTATTAAAAGAGATCAAGAGATCCTTACTAATCCCCTCTAAAAGAAACAACCTTCAACTGAATGACTGTTCTGCTCAGCTACTGATTCACTTTGTCTAGAGGGGAAACAGTCGTCATCACCCATCGTGATACATTTCTTCGCTGGATGGACAATGGGAGGGGGGAGTCATTATCTGCTGCTGAGAATGGCTCCCTGGTGATGACTTGCAGGTCTGGGAGAACAGAGTCCTGCAGGAAGTCCTGACAACCAGGAGCAGCCCAGCCCGAGGCTGCAAGCTGGCAGGTCTGCATAGTGAGGAGCCTGGAAGACTCAAGCAGAGAATACATTCCAGATCTGCTAGCCTGCTCATCCGTCGGTGAGTACATTCTGTTTCTCTGTCACACACACACTCCGCAGCAGGTGGCCTGACACAGGCTTCCATAAAACTAATGAAAAACATCACTCTGAGACCTTACAAACATCCACAGTGCTCCTGGGGGGACAGGTTTGGGTGTGCCCAGCCCTATTGCATAACAGAAAGACACAGGGAAATACAGGCAGGAGCACAAGAGTCCGATGACTAATCTGGAGTTGGTTCTGACTTTTCTGTGACGCCCTATCAACTGGACCATGGCTCTTAGGAGGCCTGCTGATGGGCCAAGTAGTGTCTCAGAGACACCTTCAGGAAAAGATCCTCACTAGTCTCGGCTGGTTTGGCTTGAGCCAAGGTGTCTGCAGCACCAGTGCTCCTGGAGACGGCTGCATCCTCGGCATCTATCTGGGTACCCCTGGTGGCAGCAGTGGCATCCTGAGAGCTGCACAGCAGCAGTGATGCTCAGCCCGCCCGGCTCTGCACCAGAAACCAAGCCTGCCCAAGGTGGCAGGCTGAGCAGTCTAGAAGTGGAAGACGGGGCTGCACAGTCCAAACTTGACCTTCCACTCCCCCAACTCAGAGCTTTAAGAACCAAAGAATCCAACCCAACCGGACTTGGTCCCTCCCACACTTCCAGAGCTCCTTGTCTACTCGAGTCCCTTGAACATCACCCTGTTTTGCACATGAGCACTGAGGGCTTCCCAGGTGGCACCTGCCAATTTGGGAGACATAAGAGACAGGGGTTTGATTCCTGGGTCAGGAGGATCCCCTGGAGAAACAAATGGCAGCCCACTCCAGTATTCTTGCCTGGAGAATCCCATGGACAGAGGAGCCTGGTGGGCTATGGTTCATGGGGTCACAAAGAGTTGGACATGACTAATGCAACTTAGCACAGAGCCCATTGATAGCCATCACTGGTCAGTGGCTGTGGGCATCCGAGAAGTCCTTTACACTCGGAAGCCAGTGTTTTCAGAGGACTGAATGGGCACAAGAAGCCTCACCAACCATTTCCTGGGTACTGGATATAAGCCAGGCTCCCTTTAACTCTTAATAGACATCTACGGCAGGGGCTGCTATGCCGTCCACCACCCCTCACTGGAGCCTGAGGGAACCTCCTCCTCACCAAGTCAAGGTGCTAGTTTTACTTCCATTTTCTCAGTCACCTAGTGTGTTAGTCACTCAGTTGTGTCTGACACTTTTGTGACCCCATGGATTGTAGCCTGCCAGGCTCCTCTGTCCATGGAATTCTCCAGGCAAGAATACTGGAGTGGGTAGCCATTCTCTTCTCCATGGGCACTTTCTTGACCCAGGGATCAAACCCACGTTGCCTGCACTGCAGGCAGCTTCTTTACCGTCTGAGCCACCAGGAAGGCCAGTTTTAGTTCTATTTTCTGGGTCACCTAGCAGGTCTCTAAATCTCAGCTCAGGGCTCTATTTCCACCCAACACAAACTACATGCCATTTGCAGAAAAAATACTCTGTGTCTTTCAGAGTGCCTCTCACCCCAGCAACCAATAGCCTCTCCTGAAGGTAAAAAACTCGGTATCCTAAGTCAGCGTGAACTGATTCCTCCCTTAACTCCTGCTCTATCCTTCCAAAGCCCAGGAGTACAGCTGCGGTCATGCACCAGTGCATCCATTACCATCCCAAAAGGAGAAAGGGGCCGTGTCTGGAGCCTCTCGCATCCTTGTCTATGACACCAGGACCTCTCGTTCACTTATATATTCCATTGCCAAAGAATTTCAGAGAACCGACTATATGCCAGGCATTAGAGGACAGCTGTTCCTGCCTGCAAGGAGCTTAAAGTCTACTGGGAAAGGTAAATGAGACAAGATAAAAATTACAGTACACAAGAGAAACGGGTTTTGCTTACTCTGCACAGCAACAGTTCGTGAACAAGTACAGAGCCTGGCAAACAGCAGGCATCCAATAAGCATTTACTGAATGAAAGAATAAGCATACAAGCCAGGAACAGCATCTGCCCAAAGGTACTTGTGGCTACTATTTATGAAGCATGCGTTGGCTGAGCATGGTTTTGGGTGCTTTCTGGGGGTAATCCATGACCTCATTGCCACAATCACAACATCACTGGTACTGAGTCCAAGCTTGTACTGCTCGCCACACAAGAGGCCAATAAATTGAGAGAGGAGCTGTTGGACCAAGGAATAGTGACTTTATTTGGAAAGCCAGCAAACCAAGAAGATGGTGGACTCATGTCCCAAAGATCCATCTCGCCTGAGTTCGAATTCAGGCTTCTTTTACATTAATACTAAAAAAAAAAAAAAAAGCCGGGGGGAGGGACAGTAAAGTCAAACATTTCTTGGTTTGGGTTAGCCTCCAGAAGGGATGTGTTAGTTTCTTTCTCCCTGCAGTCATTCACAGGTGAGCTTGATCAGGAAGTTTCCTGGAAGCTAAACTAAGGTATTTTGGCTTAATGCTCATGACCTGGGGGGCAGGACTCCCAGAGATGGGCCATTATGTGTAATTTAAGCTTACTGGCAACATCCCTTTAGTGATGAACTTGTCATAGAATACAAAAGGTCCTTTCCTATTACATCACCTCAGCACAACCCTTATTATGCCCATTTTGCAGATGAGGAAACTAAGGAGCAGAGCCCAGCTCAAGATCCTGTAGTCAGTAACCATCCAGCCAGATCCATCCCACTCGAAAGCCAGTGCTACCTGGAACCACGAGGCACTTGGTGGTACAGTCTGAAAAGTCGAGAGATGCTTCCCAAAAGATGGGCTGAAGTGAACGGAGAGGAGAAGGAATGTGTGCACAGATGGGAGAAGCAAACCAAGGAGGAGACGACACTTTTCCTAGTTAACTGCAGTGGGCTTGAAACTTTTCCCAGTTGCTGGCACCCTCTCTACAGAGAAGTACTCACTTCAAGAGAAAATACTGCTAACTCCATAAGGTATGTGTAAGTACAGCATTTCCTCATTAAAGAGACTGGATCTGATCCCTGGCAGTTTTATATTCAGAAGACGTCCAGAACCTACCACTTATAGAAGGCAAGCCGAGTGAGATGCCAAGAGGTAGGACCACCCTCGCATCTCTTTGCCCTCCCTCAAAGACAAGAATCCTTTCAAAGACACACAGGGCAAGCATCCAGTGGCTTGTTAAAGCATCACCAATAGGTGGTCCACCAACCCCACACCTGAATTCCAAGCATCCAATCCCACTGCTTCTACCGAGTCAAGAAATTAAGCAGCAGCGTTAGGATCATGCCTTGGTACGTTCTCCGTAAGAGAAAGTGACCACCCCCTTTTACTTACCTGCATGGACCCCATAGTCAACTGGATTAATCAACAACCATGAACTGAGGACCAACTGCCTAGAAGGCACTGCACTATACACACTGAGCATACAATGGCAGTAGGTACATTCTATGGTTTTGTGCTTGTAAGAAATCAAAAAAAAATGAAAAAGAGCATTTCAAAGAGTGATGAGTGCTGTGACAAAAATGAACAAGATGATGGGGGGAGTGGGAAGAGGGGAAGGGGCCCTCTCAAAAGTCTTTGAGCAAAGACCTGGATGAAGAGGAAGAGGCATGCAGGAAGAGCAGACCCTTAGCCAAGCAGGGAAAGTGGGAAACACCTGGAGCAAGATCCCCAGACAGAAGTGAGCTTGGTGCGTTTGGGGCAAGGAAGGCCGCCGTCGATGGAGCACAGAGGAGGAGGGGAGGGGTCAGCGGAACAGAAGGAGAATGAAAAGACCAGAAGGGAGCCAAGTCTGGCCAGGTCTTGTAGGCCCCTGGAAAGATTTGGGGCGCTCAGTGCAATGAAAAGCCACTGAAGCCTTTTCAGCAGCAAAATAATACAAACTAGTTTTTGCCCTAAAAGGTTCACTCAACTCAGAACGTCATCAAAATGGATAGAGACTAGTGATTAACACAACAGTGAGCTGGACCCAACGCTACCTGATAAAGAGTCAAAATTCATCCACACGTCAGCAATCACCAGTGTCTCCATAAACAAGTGGAAAGTACCTCTTAGTGACCAGCTGCTTGGAGCCCCAAGAATACGCTTTCAAATTAGTAAGAACACCTGGTACCTATGCTGAAACCCAACCTCCATTCTCCCTTGGTCATTCCATCCATGCATGAGGCTGGAAATCAGGTATTATGCCCAAGGTTCTACTTTGAAACAAGTCCTGAAAAGAAACAGCTGTGTTTTAGGGGTACTGGGAAGAAAGCATGACACCTTGCTAACATTTTGCTTCGATGACCGAAGTGGAATCTCAAGACCAAGTGAGAAGGGAGATCCAGGTCTAAGGTTATAGGTCCCTGGTCACTTGGTTGGTCTGGTGTGAAGACCTGAAGACCCATGCCAGCCCCTGGGGTGATGCAGAAGTCAATCACTAAAGACAGGTCAACTGGACCATCATCTGCTAAATGACCCAGACAGGAAAACACGGTTTCCGCATCCAACATACGGAAAGACAGCCCACGTGAGGCTCTATCTGTGGCAATACCATGCCAGAAATCTGGGCTAATCTGACTCTGCTATTCATAAATTCTCCCCCCTGTGAAAGCACATGTGTTTGGGAAAAAGGAAAATGCATCCAAGTCCATTTTAGATATGGTTGCTTGGGAGCCATCTGGAAGCCTAACAAGCCGCCCGCATCCCCCCTGCCCCCAAATGCCCACCGTAATTAGGGCAGTGTGCTTACAAGGGTGTTCAGTGTCCCCCCAGGAGGGCCACACTCCCGACTGGCCAGATGCCAGTTGGGGTGCCATTTCCCACCCAATAAAGGTATTTGGTTTCTTGGTAAACCTAGTGGAGGGCCCTCGAGGTGTTGAGCTTGTACTTGAATTGCACCCAAGATTGGGTTCTCTTCTTTTCGCCGGCCTTAAGACAGCACACCCAAATTCCTTGGCCACAGAAGCAACGGAAATCTCTCTCCAGGGACAGAAGTTTCACGAAAAACCCTCTCTACCCAACCAGTCTGTGTGCAGAGCTTGGGAAGAGACCCACCGGAACCCTTATGTAACAGGAACAGACACCGGCACCCCACACAGCGGCCCCAGGAGAGACTAGCCCAGATGTAGCCCATTTTGGTGATGACAGTCGGCGGCGGGGTCTTGCGCTAGGATCCGGTTCTTTCCAACTCTGGGGCCGGGGTTCCCCCCGCCCCTGGCCTCCCCTACCTGGCTGTGATCTTCCTTCTGCTTATCTCATCTTCCAGAGGAGCTGGGCCTCCTCTGCAGCCTTCACCGCCACCCCCCGCCGCCCCTCCCCCCCTCCCCCCCACCCCCACCCTCAGCAAGCCGTCACTGAAATCAGTGTCAGGACCGAGCGACTGCCGCGCCATTCCACCAGCACCTTCCCTGCCGCGGCCCCCACCCCTACCGATCTCTCCCCGCCACCTAACACCTCGACAAACCCGGCCAGGAAAAGAGATTCAGCATCTCGCACAGCCAGAGCCCCGGGAGGGGCAGGCTCAGCTGTCAAGCCGACCCACCAGGCCCAACATTCCCCCCTTCCCCGCGCCGCCGGACCCCCCAAGGAGCCCCGAACTCGGAGCTGGAGGGGCATGCATCTTCGAAGAGCGACCGCGGGTCGGCGGCCTCCAGCACGATCAGAGCGAACACCTGTTTCCAGGACGCTCTGGTGCCAGAGGGTGAAGGGAGTCCCGGGGGGCGGGGGGGGGGGTGCAGGGAGGACAAGGTGAAGGGGCAGCTGGGGACGCAGGTAAAGGATGCGTCATTCTTCGCGCTTGGCAACCGGAGCCCCGGAGCGGCGGGCAGAGGTCCAGAATGGCTCGGGGGTCCGAGAGAAGTTCGGGGAGGAGGGGTGGCGCCCCGAGCTAGGGGAGAGGACCGGCGGGGGCCGGCGAGCCCGCTCCATCACCTACCTGCGCGCGCAGGGGGATACAGCCCCGCCGCGCGCCCAGCCCGCGGGTGACCTACCTGCCCACCGTCTGGTTGGCCAGCTGGCGCATGCGGTTGAACTGCTTCTTCATCGTGTCCCCGCTGGCGCGTTAGCCCGGAGCTGGGGAGGACGAAGCAGCCCGGAGCCCGCCGCAGGGTTACATGGCTCCCGCGCCGAGCCTCCCGGGCGGCGGCACTGCGGAGCCTCTCGAGCCGTCTGGCCCGCTCGCGGCTCCCTCCCGGGGGCTCCACCGCCTACTCCTCGTGCAGCCGCGGAGCCCTCATGGCCACGCCCGGGCCGCCCTGGGCGCCGCCGCCGGGTCCGCCCCGGCCGCTGCCCCTAGCCCAGCTACGGCGCGGGACCCGGGTCTCCGCAGGCTGGCCGCTGACCCGCTGGCCCGGGAGGGGGGGTCCCCGCTGCGCCTGTGCAGAGGGCGCCGTGCATTCTGGGGCTTGTAGTTCCGCGCTCGGCGCCCACCTCGCCACGGTCCCGCGTGTCCACGTGGGGCCAGCGGCTCTGCACTTGTTTTCCGGCTTTAGAAATAGCAAAGTGGAACCGAGAATACAATAGCAAATAAGGAGCATCCATTGCCTTTTTTTTTCTTTTTAATGAAATACAGGGCATGTACAATATCATGTCAGTTTCAGGTGTACTGGGTTTCCCTGGAGGCTCAGAGGGTAAAGAATCTGCCTGCAATGCAGGAGACCTGGGTTCAGCCCCTGGGTTGGGAAGACTCCTTGGAGAAGGGAATGGCTACCCACTCCAGTATTCTTGCCTGGAGAACATGGAGAGAGGTGCCTCGCAGTCTGCAATCGCAGGGAGTCGGACAGGACTGAGGGACTAATACTTCAGGTGTTTCACATGATGATTTGACATTTGCAAACGATCACCACCATAAATCTAGTAACCAACTGTCCCCACACAAAGCTATTACAATGTTACTGACCATATCCCTTATGTTGCAAAGGTCCAACAGAACAGAGCAACTGAACAACTGACATATAACTGGAGATTTGTGCCTCTTAATCCCCTTCACCTCTTTCGCCCACTGCCTCCCACCCTCCTTTCTGGAAACCACCTGTTTGTATTTTAAGAGAATGTAAGGTATTGCTGCTTTGAATTCCCAGAAGGAAGACATGCCTGCAAGAACATGGCTCATAAAGCTGCAGATGATTAACACTGAGGGCCTGGGTTAAGCTTGGGGCAAGAGTGTTGGGCAGATTTTGCACCAGGTGTAGCATACATCCCAGAAATGTGATGCTTGCTTCTCAACAAACCTAGTAGGTAACCAGAAGCCAATAAAATGATAGTGACATCATGATCACGGGTTCCAGTTTGACCGGGATCACTTTCTTGTGTGGCTTAAGACTCCAGCCTCATGTCCCTTCTACCGCTGAAGACCAAGTGCCATCAGCTGTGACTGGCCAGCAGCATCCTACATGGTGGTGGCGCATTAGCATCAGTTGGCTTTTGAAAAGGGGTCATGACCTTCTGCAGCCTTTATCCTTTGGAAAACACTGGTGACTTCAGTTAGGTTTTATCATCATCTACCAAGTAAGAGCAGTGTGTTGGGTGGGAGGGTCTTTGGATCAAAGAGATATGAGTATTACAACTCCAAATACCAGTTATATAACCTTAGGGAGAAAGAAACCTTAGGGGCTTCCCTGGTGGCTCAGACGGTAAAGCGTCTGCCTGCAATGCGGGAGACCCGAGCTCAAATCCTGGGTCGGGAAGATCCCCTGGAGAAGGAAATGACAATCCACTCCAGCACTCTTGCCTGGAAAATCCCATGGACGGAGGAGCCTGGTAGGCTACAGTCCATGGGGTCGCAAAGAGTCAGACGAGACTGAGTGACTTCACTTCACCTCACTTCAGGGAGAAAGTACATACCCTCTCTAAGTCAGTTTTCTCATCTCCAATAGAGAAATAATACCGCTTGAGAGACAGCAAAGTTAGAGATCTGTTTGCTAAACTATCAACAATCAAGTAACATCTAAATTTCTATATAGTACATTATGTCCTCTTCATTTCCTACAAATAAGATTAGCATGATTGCAATAGAGAGAAATGCTCTTCCTACAGCAGAATTACTAGTCTGACAAATGAAAGAACTTTTTTTTGCAATGGGCTATTTTGCATAGGTTGATTATAGTCTCAAGATGTCCTACATATGGTTCTAAGTATCTTGCTGACCAGCTGAACAAAAGATGGTTTGAGGCATGTCTTGGCTGAATGAACATGAAATCTTTAATTAAGTTGTGAATTTAGCCACAGCTTATTAGGTCAGCAGCTCTTGCCAATTAATAAGTTAAGGCATTATTTGCTTTTAACTGAGTTATGCCTATAATGTCAATATAATTTTTCTACAAACTAAAGTTATTTCCATTTTGAGATTTTTTTTTAAAAACCAAGTCACAGCATTTTACATGTATAAATAATAGTGAGGCAGTAAGGACACTGGGTGACTTTTATTAATAGTAGCACTGTCTCCCGTAATGTCTAGAGTGTCCAGTGTATCAGTCACAGCAGCACATGGCTATTGAAATTAAAATTTAAAATGTAATTCCTCAGGACTTCCCTGGTGGTCCAGTGGTTAAGATTCTGTACTTCCACTGCAGGGGGCACGAGTTCGATAGCTGGTCAAGGAACTAAGATCCCTGGACACCACCTGGTGCAGCCTAAAAATTAAAAAATAATTTTAAAACATTGGGGCTTCCCTGGTGGCTCAGTGGTAAAGAATCTACCTGCCAATGCAGGAATCACAGGTTCGATCCCTGATCTGGAAGATCCCTCATCCTGCAGAGCAACTAAGCCCTCTTGCCACAATTATTGAGCCTGTGCTCTAGAGCCCAGGAGCTGGAACTACCGAGCCCATGTGTCACGAGTCCGAGCTCTGCCACCACAGTGAGAAGTCCGCAGAGCGCACAGCGCAACAAAGGGCAGCACCCGCTTCCCAGCAATGGAGAAGAGACCGTGCAGCAACAACGACCCCAAACAGCCACAAATAAAAAAATCTTTTAAAAATAAAAATAAAAATATTATCCTCCAATTAAAACTTTTAAAAGTTAAAAGTAATAAAATTTAGTTTCTCCATCACCTTAGCCACATTTTAAGGGCTTCATAGCCCCATGAGACTAGGAGGTTGCTGTGTTGAACAGCACAGAATTAGGAGATTCGTACCATCTCAGAAAGTTCTAGTGGACGGCACTTGTCCTCCAGAACTCCGGCAGACAACTCCGATATCATGTCAGCCTCTGCCTTCAATGATGAGATATTTCAGTTCTGTTCTGCTTCTCCTCAAAAGGCAGCCTACCCTGCTAGACTGTGGTCTAATAATATGTTATTAACTGATGGTTTCTTCACAGGTTTCTGTTCGCCTATGAGTTTTTCCTCCATTCAAGAAGCAGCCAGGGCTTTTTCTGCTTCCTACCCCAGGGAGGGGATGACAGTGCAGAAAAAAAAGAGAAAGGAGTGTCAAATCTTTTCATCTCTCAAAGCAGACTTCAGAAACACATGTGAGAGAATAGAGGTTTTTTTTAAAAAAGGGGGTTTTGAGTTTGAAGATTACGGGCTTTGGAACGTTGATGTCTATGCCATGAATAGCAGCGTTTGAAGAGTAGCCTACCCCGTATATTCTAGATAAAGAACCCCCAAGCTGTGGGATACTGACGATGATGATCGGGGAGTGGGAAAGGAGACAGGAAGAGGAAAAGCTGATGACGAATGTGCTGATTTTATTATTGTTCAAAAATTTCACTGCCTCTCTCCATAGGAAGGGATTATACTTCCTCTTCTGAGGTCAAGATCAATCATGTGATTTTTTCCTTGGACATAGAATATGCACAGAGGTGATTTATGCCACTTCAAAGTAGAAGCTTTAAGAGTCAGTTTGTGATCCACCCCCTTCTTTCTTTACACCAGCAATGAGCAGTTGGGGGCTGCTGTGGATCAGAGTCACAGTTATCCATTCGGAGTGAAAAAAACAATATCTTTGTTGTTGTAAGTCAGAGGTTAGAGGACTGTTCATTACTGCAGCATCACTGAGTCTAAGCTTACTACAGAAGGAATCTCTAAGAAAGTGACTTGCCCCATCCCCTTCCCAAGGTCACAGTTTAAGTAGTGTCCAGGCAGGCAGGAGACAGGTAGATTATATAGCTATGGGTCATATAGAAAAGGTGACAGAGGCCCTCCACATGGAGGACCTGGAGTGCCTGAAACCTAGAGTGCCATGTGCAGTGAGCGTGTGTGCTAGGAGGGCCTACAAAGGCACCGAAAGAGCTGGGCATGATGCTGTCGGCAACAAAGCTAAGGAGAAGGCAGCAATGGCTGAGGTGTGCAATGAAGAAGCCCCAGATTACCTGAAATTTGATTTCTACCTCCAGAAGAATGGACTGAACGTTTCAATTAAGCGCATTTGAAGAAGAAGCTCAAAAGAGGGAGGAGGGGAGAGGAAGGAGAGAGGGAGGCAGGGGAGGGGGAAGGGGAGGAAGGTGAGGGAGGAGGGAAGAAAGGGAGAGACGGTGGACAAGAAGAAGGAAGGGGAAGAGAAAGAACATTCTGCTTCTCATATCCCTGACTTTGATCTATGGCAGGGTTACACTTCCTGCTCCTGTGGACCTTAAATGTGACCACATGACTTGCTTTGACCAACAAAAATAGGGGCTTCTTACTTGCTTCAGTAATGTTGTAGTACTAGTTATCTGAGATCCCTTTCCTCTGAAATCTGATATTCCACTTGGAAGCCCCTGAATCAGTTTTAGCATCTTCATTCTGCACCCCAGCATTGGCTGGAGCTGCCCTGTCCAACTCAGAAGTCACAAAAGACATGTGCTTATTTAAATTTCAATTAAATTCAATAAAACTAGAGATTTAGTTCCTCAGTGACACTAGCCATATTTCAAATACCGCCAAACCACACGTAGCTAGTGCCTGCCATATTAGATAGTGTCGAACAGAGCATCGACATCACCACTGACAGTTCCACTAGACAGTACTGGTCTGGAGAACAGAATTCAAAATACAGGGCAAAAATACCATACGATATCACTTATATGTGGAATCTAAAGTATTGGACAAATGAACTTATCTACAAAACAGAAACAGACTCACAAAAACAGAGAACAAACTAGTGGTTATCAAAGAGGAAGGGGGTAGGGGAGGGATAAATTAGGAGTTTGGGATTAGCAGATACATGCAACTATCTATAAAATAGAGAATCAACTCCTATATGGCACAGGGAACTATATTCAACCGTCTGTAATGACCTATAATGGAAAAGAAACTGAAAAAGTGTGTGTGTGTGTGTGTCTGTGTGTGTGTATGTGTCTGTGTGTGTGTGTCTGTCTGTCTGTGGGCTTCCCAGGTGGCACAGTGGTAAAGAATCTGCCTGCTAATTCAGGAGATTCAAGAGACATAGGTTCCATCCCTGGGTTGGGAAGATCCCCTGGAGGCAACCTTCTCCAAGAATTTCTTGCCTGGAAAATTCCATGAACAGAGGAGCCTGGCAGGCTACAGTCCATGGGGTCGCAAAGAGTCAGACACAGCTGAGTACACACACACGTACATATATGCATACGTATATGTATATAACTGAATCACACGTACATATATGTATATAACTGAACCGTATATGTGTAATATACATATACGTATATCACCGAACCACCTTGCTGTGCACCTGAAACTAACACAACTCTGTTAATCAGTTATGGGTCAATTAAAAAAAAGAATTTCTGCACCATAGTGTGTCTGTCACATTTTCAAATTATTCTTGTGTTGCCAAATTATCCTCTAGATTAAAACATGGAAATATTTTGCAGGCCCATCTACCATGCATAAATGTCCTATTCTGCCCACACCCTGACCTACATGGGATATTACCACTTTTAATAATCCTGCCTGATGAATAGTTGAGAAATAGCATTATAGTGCTCTTTTAATTTGCAGGGTTTTTCTTCTTTATAACGGTAAACACGCATCTCACGTTTCAAGGCTATGAGCATTCCTTCTTCAGTTAACCGCTCACTTCATGTCCTCAGCCTTGTTTTCTCTTATGGGGCTCCATATTATCTTATTGATTTTAAAAAGCTCTTTAGTTATCGCAACTACACTAATGCTATTGTTATCTTATGTCAGATATTTCCTTTCGTTTGACCTTCCCCCTTTAAAATCTCTAATGTTGATTTTTGTCTTCCAGGAATTTTACATTTTTAACATGGTCAAAGCCATCCATCTTTTCCTTTGTTTTATGCCTCTAGTTTAATGCTTAGAAAGCCTACCCTATCCCCAAAGCGTAGAAATATTCAACTGTATTTTCATCTAAGCTCCTTCATTTGTTAATTCTCTTTGTTTAGAGTAAATTTTAAATTCGGTTTTGGGGACCAAAAAGTTAACTAGAGCCAGTAGCTTTGACTCATTTCTTCCTCCAATATCATTTTCAAATAACTCAAATATATTTACACACACAGACACACACACACCAGAGAAATTCTATTTCACTCATGGAAATTAGGGAAAGATCCCACTGCTATATTGGCAGAAAATGGAAGCAGTCATTAGATAGGAAACCTCAATCCTAAGAGTAGAGACTTCATCTCGGACCTCTTTTTGCCCAAAGTAAGACCTGGGTATATAGAAGACATTCAACAAGTGTTGATTATGATAAGGAATATATACAATGGAAATGGAAAACTGAGATGGAAAGAACTGAGGACTTTATGCAGTAAGTTCCGATGGCAACTGTGTCAAATTTTAATGAAGCAACACGACATGATAAACAAGCCCAGGATCAGTCTTGGCTTGGTCACTTACTGAGGGATCCAAGACAAATTACTCAACTTCTCTAGTAACTCAGTTTCTTCCTCTGGAAAATGAAGGCAAGAACCTTGTCTCCGCTGGTCACCATTACACCTGCAGTTCCTACTTCACAAGATTGTTACGAAGATCAAACACATTAATGCATGCATGTGAAATGTTTGGTACACTGAAACTAAGGGAGCGGTCGTTATTACTTCGTATATTAATGATAATATATTTTGGTCTTACAGGAAAAAAAAAATGGTACCAGTGATTTCTGAATCAGGGAAGAACTGGCCAGGAAAAAGTTACTATGTGTGCTAACCTCTTGAGGGAAATTAAATGGAGACTAATATCATCTCTGATAGATCACCTCCCCCACCATCTCAGCCACCAAATCCTGACTAATCAGACCTCTCTGAGAATGAATAAACAGAAAAATATCAGTAATTAAATATAATAGTGAAGATGATGATAAAGATGATGACTACAATGATGATGGCAAGATATGATGAAAATAATAATAAATCATATAGTATTAGTTGTTTACTCATGTCCAGCTCTTTGTGACCCCATGGACTGTAGCCTGCCAGGTTCCCCTGTCCATGGAGTTCTCCAGGCAAGAATACTGGGATAGATAGCCATTCCCTACCCAGGGGATCTTCCTGACCCAGGAATCAAACCCAGGTCTCCTGCATTGCAGGCAGATTCTTTGTCATATGAGCCACCAGGAAAGCACAATAAGCCATATAGCTAAAAGTGAAAGTGAAAGTCATTCAGTCGTGTCTGACTCTTAGCAACCCCATGGACAATACAGTCCATGGAATTCTCCAGGCCAGAATACTAAAGTGGGTAGCCGTTCTCTTCTCCAGGGGATCTTCCCAACCCAGGGATCAAACTCAAGTCTCCTGTGTTGCAGGTGGATTCCTTACCAGCTGAGCCACCAGGGAAGCCCAAGAATACTGGAGTAGGTAGCCTATCCCTTCTGCAGGGGATCTTCCCAGACCGGGAATAGAACCGGGATCGCCTGCATTGCAGGCAGATTCTTTCAACATACATCATCTCATTTAATCCTTAAAAGAACTTTAGGATGAGGGTTTTATTACACCCATCGAATAAATTAAAGCTCAGAGGGTTTCTATGAAGAGTCATTCATGCATCACCATTGAGATGCCAGGTTTTTCTAGTTCAAATGCTTGTGCTATTATTACAGGTTATTACCTCCATAAAACAGGGAAGCTAATCTGATAATTCAGAGAACTGTCCTCCAGTGAAAAAGTTAAGCAGGAAGTAAGGGAAATATATTTTTAAAGTCTAATTTGTATTCCTGGTGAGAACAGAGAGAACACTGCTTTAATATGACAGGAGCAGGCTGCCATGAAAAAGAGCCATCTTAAACAAGGAAGAGCTCTTGGATAAGAAACACATGACTTCTAAACTAATGAAACTCAATAGAGGCAGGAAATAACAGATTTGCCACTGCCCGAAGCCAGACTGGTCCATTCCAGGATGGGCTGGAAGAAATCTCCCAAAATTCAGAGGAAAGAAGGAGGTAAGGTTCCATGAAAAGAAGGGAAAAGGCAGAGACGTGGAATCTTCCTCAGAACATTGAAAAATATATATGTAATAGCATTTCCAGAGCAGATGATGAAGAAGAAAATAGCATGGAAATTCTTGAAAAGATATTTTGCACAGCTGCAGAAAAGCCCAAATCAAACTTGAAATCATTCATCAAGTGCCAGAAACTACTACTGCAGCGGGTAGAGGTGGGGGCCCCAGAAGCAACTGGGTAAAATTTCTAAATTTCAAAGCTAGATACATGCTGTATGGTATATTTGAAAGTTGCTAAGAGAGTAGATCTTAAAAGTTCTAATCATAGGAAATAAATGTAATTTGTGTGGCATGGATGTTAACTAGACTTACTGTGGTGATCATTTTGCAGTATGTGCAAACATCACATCATTCCACTGTACTCCGGAAACTAATATAATATGTTAATTACACCTCAATGGAAACAACCACCAAGGCCAAGGGGTGGGGGTGGGGGTGGGATTGGGTGAGGGATGGAGTGGGAGTTTGCGGTTAGCAGATATAAGATTTTATATATGGAACGGATAAGCAACAAGGTCCTACTGTATTTCACAAGGAATTATAGTCAGTATCCTATGATAAACCATAATGGAAAATAATGTAAAAAGGAATGTGTATATAGTCTATGTGTAAGTGAATCACTTTGCTGTACACAGCAGGAACATACACATTGTAAACCCAGTATACATCAATAAGCAAATTAAAATAAAACCACCACAACAATATAAATACAAAGATATATATAAATGTATATAAGTACTGTTCAGAGAAAAGAAGTTTCTCTCTGAAGAAAAGCTGATTCCCTCAAGCTTCCTTTTTGCAACAGTGTAATAAAATTTTAAGCAATATTTACAGAGCTCAATGGAAACAGGTTGTAACTCAAGTGGGACTCAAAAACTCTGCATCTGGTCTAACATTCACAAACAAGGGTGAAAAATAAGGCGTTTTTAAACATGCAATGAACTGAAAAGGTTTATCAACCACCATTCTCTAAAAACAATTATTCTTCCCAAGAGAAATAAAAATCAAAATAAAGAACAAGTGAGAAGATTTTCTATAGGATCTTGGGGGTAAGGAAGGATTCCTTAAACATGATACCAAAAATTCTCACCTTAAAGGAAATCATTATAAATCATAGTGAGTGAAGTTGCTCAGTTGTGTCCAACTCTTTGCGACCCCATGGATTGTAGCCTACCAGCCTCCTGCCTCCATGGGATTCTCCAGGCAAGAGTACTAGACTGGGTTGCCATTTCCTTCTCATACTACTTAACAATAAAAGACTTTGCTTTATGAAATAATATCATTAAGAGAATAAAAAAGCAATCTATAGAGGGGGAGAAGTTACTTGCAAAAATCATATAATAGTCAAAGACTCGACTCCAGAATACATAAAGAGTTCTGCAATACAACAGGAAAAGGGCAAGAAACTTAAAGGAAAAACGGGCAGGTGGCCCGAACCTTACCACAGATAGGAATCCAAATGGCCAAGGAAATATGAAAAGTTGCTGAACCTATTAGTCATCCAATCGATGCCAGGCGATTTTAGAGGGAATACCAAAACACATCCACAACATGGCTAAAACTAAAAAGACAGGCAAAACCAAGTGTTGGTCGGGACATAGCTCAGCCGAAGCTCATGTATTCTGATGGGAGGCGGATGCGGACAAGCCCTTAGAAAGCTGTTTTTACATCACTGGCTATGACTCAACGGTAGGCAAACACCATGACCCAACAATTTCACATGTTCAACAAAACGTAAGGAGACTTCCCTGGTGGTTCAGTGATTAAGACTCTGTGCTTCTACTGCAAGGGGCATGGGTTCAGTCCCTGGTTGGGGAATTAAGATTCCACATGATGCAAAACTCAGCCAAAAAATAAATTAAAAAAAAAAGCTGGTAATGTCTGTACCAAAATGGATTGTATCAGCAACATTTCCAATCGTCAAAACCTGGAATCCACTGAAGTGTCCATCAGCAGTAGAGGGGATAAATTACAGGTGACACGGATGTGCTACCACCTTCTCTTGTGTGTACTAGCTAATTCTCATTCTTTTTTTAATTACATCAATCTCTCTCCTCGTGAAAAATCAGTCCTTTAAATTTCTGTCTGGTCTGGTCTTGGGCATCTTCTTCCTCACGTGGCCTGGATTCAGTCTCCATTTTCTCATTCCCCCTCTTTTTCTGGCCACGCTGCACATGACCTGTGGGGTCACGTTCCCCGACCACCGCAGTGAAAGCCCGGAATCATAACCACTAGGTCACCAGGGAACAGCCTCTTCACTGCCTTCCAATTCGTCGGTCCACATCCACTTGGCTTTACCACTGTACCCATGATGCTCTCACCTTGGTTACCGACCAACCACCTCCTTACTATTAAACCAAACAGTACTCTTCCTTACCTTACAGAAACAGCAGCACTAGACAGGGTTGAAGATTCCCTCTGTCTCACAGCTTGGAGCCTGGGCTACTTCCTTCTTCCGGTCTTCTTCCTGGTTTCCTAGTCCCGCCCCTTCCTCCCCTCTGCCAATAGCGAACCGTGTTTGTGGTCCTCGGCATCCCTTTCCTTATCCCTCCACAGGTTGTGTAGGTCACCGCCATCCTCATGATTTCAGTGATCTTCCGAATGCTGGTATCTGCCACCTCTAAATCTCTGTGCACACGACTCTGAGTTCCAGATCTCTCTAGTGAATGCTTTTGACTTGAGTGTCTTACAGGCGACAGGCACTCAGATACACAATTTTTCGTATTAAGGTTACTCACTCTGGCCTTTTGCCTCTGTGAATGGAATTAACATACACTGGACATTCACCTGGGCGTCCCAGGTGGTGCTAGTGATATATAACCCACCTGCCAATGCAGGAGACAGATGCAGATTCCATCCTGGGTGGGGAAGATCCCCTGGAAGAGGGCCTGGCAATCCATGCCAGTATTCTTGCCTGGAGAACTCCAGAACAGAGGAGCCTGGTGGGTTACAGTCCATGGAGCCACAAAGAGTCAGACATGACTGAAGCAACTTAGCATGCACGCACAGACATCCACCTCTCTCTCCTTTGCCATTCCCATCCCATGATCAAGTCCCCTACTTTCCATTCTATTAACATGTTTCAAAACCACCTTAGTCTCTTCCTACAGCTGTTTTTCTTAGTTGAGTCACCATCTACTTGGCTTTATTAAAGAATCTTAAGTTACTACTTTCACTCCAACACCTACTGTTACCCCATCATTTCTTCTGTACTGAATTCAGTATGTTGAATTCTCCTTGAAGTTCTTACATCTGTAGAATAAGGAGGGCACCAGTGATTTATCAAACTAATTCACAATTTACTGCATGTATTTTAATAGGATATATGTAACTGTAGGCTCACTAATGTCCTCATTTGATTAGTGTGGGTGAGACGTACAGTGTATGAGATCAGAAGCACTGCAGATAAGTAAAGTATGATTGCTGGTTCTGCCAGGTTTCAGATGTGTAACCTTAAGTGATTAACTCAGCTTTTCCGGACTCAGTTTCTTCATCTGTAAACTGGGGGTGATCGTAATACTGTTTCATGGTACCATTGTGGGGATTTTACAAAATAACAGCACAATGCCTGGTACATTGCATAGTCAAGAAAAAAGCTTTCATCTCTCTCTAAAATAAACATTTTATTTAAAAATATACATATATTTTTTAAAAAAGAACACATGCCAACTTTGGTATTTAGCCATTGCTTCTTTTCTCTTCCTGGTCACCCACATTTCTTCCTAGTTATATATAGTTGAGTGAAGGAGCCGACGTGAAAGCTCCACCACACGGGGTCCCTGCAGAGAACGTATGCTGGCTCTTTGGATTTCTTTGCAAAGTGCCTCTTTGTGTTTCCAGGAGGCAGGATTTCAAGCACCCAGCTGTGCACTGCCCTCTTTCCTCACTGCAGGCACATTGGAGAGAACTCTGGGGAGCAGCGTGGGTTCCCCTCCTTTGGAAAACATTACAGCAGCCTCCAGGATTGCCATCATTCTATGACCTTATCCCCAAACCCCTCTGAAGCTGTTAAAGCACACACAGGGAGCTCACAAGGCCAAAGGTGACTGAAGGAAGTGCAAGAGACCACCATGAGTTTGTCTTAATCCATAGAATTCTACAAACTTAGATTGCACCAACTCCTACCATCAGAAGGGAACTTCTTCATGTTACCAAACCCAATGAGTCTACAGCGATTTCCCTGAGAGGTAATAGAGAAAAATTTTTCGGATCTCTTCTGGTCTTAAAGTCATTTCATAATGCATACTCTCACCCTAGCCAGGGCTCCCCTTAAAATGTGGATTCCAGAATCAAACCCAGCTCCTCACCACGCTGAGCAGCTCTCTGGCTTATAGGACTGTCTTGTTGTATGTCTAGTAATATCATCTAATGCTAGTTGAGTTTCCGCATCTCAACTGCCCTGCTGGTTTCTACTGGATTTATAACAAAACTTAAGACTCCAGGCTCTTTCCCTCTGAGTTCTCTTACAGCTGACAGCAAACGTGGTGCATCTATGGACCATAGCCAAGCCCTGAAGGGGGGCCAAGCTGCCCTCACAATCCTGCAGCTTTTGTTTCCTAAAAGATAGAGGCTCTCCATGGACACCCTACCCTGTAAGTGCCCCTTTTGTCCAGAGAGCTTGTTCTGAAGATCAAGATGAAGGCATGGGACAAAATAAGTTCCCTTTGTCCTTCTCTGATTTTCCAAATGTTTCTGTATCTGGCAATGAAGATAAACCCTAAAAGCTCAAACAGATGTTTTAAGTGGTAGAAAGACATCTAAGTCATATGTTGCTGCTGTTCGATCACAGAAGAAAAAAAATGTCAGCATGAGTGTAGGTTTTAGCTAAAAAGCCCCTCTGCTTTGGGAAAACGAAGACCCCCCCCTTTGTCATCATAGGTAAAGGGATTCTGGTTGGAAGACTTGGAAATTACCAGGCTTCTTGCAACCTCCCAGCCCCTCAAGATCAGAACCATCTGTGCAGAGTCTACGTGGTACTGGACATCTGGGACAGGGGATGTGCTCTGCACAGGTGAGACATCAAGTTATTATCTCCCGGATGAATAAATCTGATGCAGGAGTTTTCAGCCAAACCAGCATTGGTTTCTAGAAGAGGTGATAGAAACCTCTTCAACAGGTCTTTAGAAAAGACTATCTTGAATGCTTGGGGTAGGTTTTTTACCCCCCTCCTCCTTTTTTTCAGATTGGAAATAAATGTTTCTGGATGGCAAAGGCCACCAGTTCACAGACTGTTGGTTGTTCAACTGGAGGCCCTCCTGCTTTTCTTATCTGATGGGGCGATCACTTCATGGAGAGAATGGTTTCTCATCCCAAGCTTTTCAATTTCCTTTTCGTAATGTAATGTCTCAGCTGAACCGAGAGGCTGTGACCTGACCTTCCTTCCTTCCCTCCCTCTTTCCTTCCTTCCTTCTTTCCTTTCCCCTTCCTCTCCTTTTCCTAATAGTAGAATGTGTGTCATCTCAGTAACACTGTTAGAAGCACGGCTGCTACTGAGCACAGGCTTAATGGAAGTATTTGCGCAAAGGAACTTCCTGAATCCGTTGAATAAGGGTGAACCCACAGGACTGCACCAGAGTTGGGAGCAGCTGCAAATGTCTGCAGGTCAGCTTTATCACAGCTTTATCCTGGGGTTCTTGAGAGGACCACATGTGGGTAGTTTCAGGCTCTAAAAGCCTGAGGAAACTTGAATGTGGCCATCTTCTTAAGTCTCTGTACATCTTTTAGTCATGCCCAATTTGTCACCAGAACAGAAGACACAATTAAGAGTTTAAAAGAACTTAAAAAAAATCCCCCTTATAGGAAACATAAATTAACACAGATGATCAGGGAGCAACCAGCTTCATCAGCCTTTTCCCATTTATCCTCAGTTTTATCTTTCAAATCTCACATCTGATCTACAGAAAGAGAGCGTGAATATGGTGGGTGGGGGTTGTGGGTGGAGGTTGAAAGCAATGATCCAGGAGTCTGCTCTGGGTTGTGTGCTGGTTTGTAGCAGCAAATATCTTTCGTTAACTGTGAGGCGTATATGTCAGTGCCAGATAATAGCCTAAAAATATCCCAATGAAAATGCATAGCCTTACAAAGACAGAGGCCTCCTAGCCAAGTCTAGCCCTTCAGACAGAAATACCTAAAGGAAAAAAAAATAATTGACACTCAGACCAGAGTCTCAGAGATTGCTGTGAGGTTGTTTTCCAAAGGAAGGGGGATAAAAATAACATTAAAAAATTCACACAACTTGGCACATGAGAAACGGACTGACCAGCGAGCTTTGTCAAGATCCCCCCAAAGTGTCAACGTCTGAGGACACACAAAGGCAAGGAATGTGTCAGGAAGGCTTCCCTCCCCATAGCATCAGCATCAAAGACGAGATGGCAATGTTCCCCTCGGGATCTCTGGTTCTGATGACAGACATCAAAGCAAAGTGGGAAATGTACCGTGTGGCTCTTCTAAAGCACAAGGCAGATGAAGGAATGTAAAACGACTGTCGTCTTCCACCGCTGCTCTCTGCGAGAGGAGGCAGTACCTTTCCAGTGACCAAAGGTGAATGCTCCCTGTCTCTCCACATCACAGTCACTGTCGAGACGGGCTTGTTCATCGTAAGCAGGTGGCTGTGCGTTACTGGGTTGGAGCCATGAGTCATACACAGAAGCAACTTGTAGTCTGGGTGATGAATCGGGAACTCGCAGTGAGAAAGGGCAAGATCTTTTCACAGCAGATGGAGGCTTAAAGGCTTTTGGTATAGGACTCTGTTGCACTGCCTTGAAGATACACACACATACACACATGTGTGTGTATATGTACATATGGATGTGTATATATGGATACACATATCCACACATACCTATAGACACACATACATATACATATGTATATATCTATACACACATGCATGTGTGTGTGTGTGTATATATATATATATACACACATATATAATATATATATTCCCCTCCTGCCCTCCCCACCCCCTCATTAAGATGCGGCAGCTTTCAGAGTAGCAATCACCAAAAACACTCTGTGTTCACACATGTTAACAGGTTAACAATGGAATGACTTCTAATTTTTTTTTTTTTCCGAAAAGAGAACTTCTAAAATCACAACATGTTTGGTTATTTTCTCCGTAAGTGCACAGTGAACTTTTTTTCTTTTTTTTTTTTACAAAAGAAGAAAACAGTGCCTTAGTGATTTAAATAAAAAATAAAAACAGCGAGAGCTACCTTCTACAGCATGCAACACTATGAATCCGTGCGTTAGAACCACAGTGAGCCTTAGAGACGATCCTGCAATTTAAGTTTTCAACTCCCAGCAAAAGCAGGGGAAGTGGTGAGGAATGCACAGGAGACCATCGTCTGTTTTTCCTTCCATCCTTTTCAACGGGCGATTGTGTTTTCTTTCAGAAACCCAGACCTAAAATACTCTTTCCTTGGAACTATACTTTGTATTTACCTTTACAATGTAACAGTTTCCGGTTTTCCCCAGAGCAACCCAAATCAGTGATTGCCAACCAAATGAGGGTAGGGAGAGCTTCATGACTGATGGACGGAATGAATCATTGGTTTCTTTCCTTCAATTTCTTTCTTTTGACTTCCTTTTACAGCAAGTTATTATGCAGATGGAGAATGAGTTACCCAGGAGAACCTTGACTTTCAGCTTTTTAACATATGGTTTTATTAGCAGTAGGACAGCTGATAAATGGATGAAATCCTCTTCTCCCAACGTTGGGGCAGAGAAAGGGAGATCTTCAAAAGAGGGGAGAGAACGGATGGAGAATTTGAAAGAAAAGTAGAGTGGGAGAAAGATGATGGAGCTGAACCCCTCCTTCCAATAAGAAAATAAAAAGAGAAGCCGAACGTCCATAAATAATCACCCTGTTATATGAATAGTAACCCACTGTGTTTATTCCCATCGTACATGAAATGATGTTCTTTAGTGCTGTCTGCATTATTCCTGATAACAGTTTCTTGAGACCAGAGAGATACTTCTGATTTGCTTACATGGTCGTTTCTAGTCTTTTGACACTAAAGGAGGTTGTGCTGGAGAATGGCAGGAGGTTTTGTCTCTCTTCTTGCCTTAGGATTCTCTCCTGTTTCACAATGCTTAACACCATGGTGGGGATTCCCAGGTGGCTCAGTGGTAAAGAGTCCACCTGCCAATGCAGGAGACTGGAATTCGATCCCTGGATTGGGAAGATCCCCCGGAGGAGGACATGGCAACCCACTCCAGTATTCTTGCCTGGGAAATCCCACCGACAGAGGAGTCTGGCGGGCTATAGCCCAGGGGGTCGCAAAGAGTCTGACACAACCAACCAAGCAACCGAGCACACACATCACCACGGAGACAGTGACAGTGATCCGGCCACTGGTTAAGAAAGGGAAATTCCAGGCGGGGTTCTTTGGGCCAAAGGTAGGTTGGTTGTTATCAGTGACCACATGGAGTCCTGGGTACAGGGTTGGGGTCACTGTAGCGGGGGCGGCTTTGTAGCCAAGGGGTACTGAGTTCACTTCACTTCCCTGCGAATGGATTGGTCCTGTCCCTCTGTTCTGCCTTAAGAACCTGACACTGGCCCGGACCTCTGTTTTGAAAAGCAGGTGACGGAGACAGGAGAAGCAGCCTTCTGGGGTATGACTTCCATCACCTTTGAAGGACTGGCTTCTGTGTGTTCCCCAGAGAGCTTACAACTTCTTTCCATGGTAGGAGTAACAGATTCATGAGAAAAGCTTACAAAGTGAGATTATGCCCCAACAGTGCCTGAAAAAAATACAAGCTAGAAAAAAAGATTAGTGTTTGAAAGGCATTGGAAGAAAAAAAACTTTTTTTGCATTCTTGATCTGAAAAAACATAATTTTGAAAGCATTGCTGAAATCAATAACAGTCACTGAATGTTGGCAAATATTACACTATCTATCTATTTAAAAAAAGACTCCTGTTTGTTCTTGCTGGTTGTCACAGAAGTCTCCATGCTTGTTTTTCATTCTCTCCACCTCCTCCTCCCCTTCTTCCTCCTCCCTCTTCTTCCTCTCCTCCTCCTCTTCCAGCTCCTCCTTCTCTGGAAGAATGTAAATATTTGTGGTCATGTGCTTTCCCCGATGGGATTCCTCTTGGCTTTCCTTAGCACTTCCGCAGGTGTTTACCACTGCTGTAAGTGGAGGTCCATGGGGGAATTCAGATTGAGATCCGTGACATCCAGGAAATCAATGTTGAAGATGCTGGGGCCCCCAGTAGATAGGGAGCTGAAGCTTGGGGTGGAGCTGGGCGGCGTGAGGTCCAGCCACTCCATGCTTTCCCAAGGAGATTCTGTGAAGCTTAAGGGCAGCCCACTGCTGTCCACAGAGGAGGGTGAAAACTGAGTCTGCATGGGGGACAGGGGGCCTGGCAGGATCTCGTGTGCGTTGAAGAGGTCTTCTGCAGCCTTCCCTGAGAATCCATCCATCATCCCGTCAAAAGGAGGCTCCTCACTCCCGATTTTCAGAAGGGCGGTGTCGCTCACCTTCCCCAAGGGGCTCTGGGAATTTAATAAGACTTCCAGGTGCTCGTCGCTGTCAGCACCGAAGTGATCAAAGGAGAGCTGGCCTCCTGTGGATGCTGGTTCAAAGGCTGCCGAGGACTTGGGGAGGGCACCAGTGGGGCTTCGAGAAGACCCGGGGATCTTTGGGACTCTGTGAAGACATGAATGATCCTCTCTGGCGTCAGCGGGCATTTCTGTTGGTAAAACACAACGGGAATTGTTCAATCGCTTTCAATCGATCGTGATCATTCAAAGATTGATTCATTCACTTGAATGAATCTTTGGAATGAATGAATGACTTACAGAAGGAGATGGCCATGCTTCTTGGGTCCCGGCTCTTCACCCGGTCTCACCCCTAAACCACTCTGTACATTGCAAGTTCTTCCCCTGGGTCTCTCCCCAAACCCTCTCTTGCTGGAAATTCCACTCTGCGATTATCAGACGCTCAGAGCAGGTGCTTTTACCTGCTCCTTCACTGACACCTGGCTGCCCCTGAAGACACTGCAACCTCACTGTACCCTCACTGGGGGCTCTTTGCCGCCCAGCCAGAAGATGAGTCATCAGGTCCTTTCCTGCCACCACTGCCCGATCGTTACTCCTACTCCTTATTATAACTCCTCAGTGGTTTTGACGGTCATCCTGCTCTCAAAGTCCACCCCGGCCCCCAGCCCTGTCTCCTGGTCCCTCCTCATCATCCTCAAAAAACTACCCCCCGTTCACCGCCTTTCTTCCACTTCAACTCTTGTCATTCTCCGTGACGTCAGCATCCCGGAAGTGACTTGTTGTCCTGGGGGCTTCTCGGTTCCCTGACACCCCATCCCCCTCAATGCAAGTAATGCTGCCATTGCCACTCTGCTGGACACACCCTGGATCTTGTGGCTCCAAACACTGCATCCTCTGAAAGTTCAGTTTCAATCACCATTTCCAACTCGCTGTCCATTGCCTCCCACTCCTGAAGTTCACTTCGTAAGGACCCTCTGACGACAAATTCTCAGCCATTTTGAGTCACCCCAGTCTACTGACCCCACGATTTTATCACCATCCATCAGCTCCTCCTGGTTTTTATTTATTTTGGCCACTACATGTGGCATGCAGGATCTTAGTTCCCTGAAGCAGAGATGGAACCCACCTTCCCTGCAGAGGAAGCGTGGCATCACAAGCGCTGGACCACCAGGCAATTTCCTGGCTTTTGCCTCTTCCCTTGTGCAGTCTGTACTCTTGATCCACCACTCTAATTACTCTCACATATATCCTCAATCCCCCTGCCCTTTCCTTCCATCACCGTACTCCCTTGGCAAAACCCCACACCTGGATGAATCTGACCGTCTGTTTTCTCCGAGTCTTTCCAGGATTGTCTGGACTTTTAAGAAAAAAATTGCACAATGAAGTTGCCCAGTTTATTTTTAAATTCACGATGTTAAGTCAGCACTTAATACTGCCTAGCAGCAGGCTTCCCAGGTGGCACTAGTGGTAAAGAGCCAGCCATCTCCATTGTAAGATGTGAAAGACGCAGGAGATGTACCAGACGCAGGTTGAATCCCTAGGTTGGGAAGGTCCGCTGGAGGAGCCTGGCGGGCTACAATCCATAGGGTTGCAGTCAGACATGACTGAAGCGACTTAGCACGCATGCACTCAGGCACAGAGAGAGGGTGATCCTACTGTTGTTTCTTGTGATCAACTCATCACTGTTCTTCGGAATTTCCCAGGCTCCACTCCCACACCGTTTGCAGACCTTGCCACATACCTCATTAAAAACATAAGGGTGTCTTCACTGCTATATTTAAACTGGATAATCAACAAGGACCTACTGTGTAGCACAGGGAACTCTGATCAGTGTTATCATGTGGCAGCCAGGATGGGAGGGGAATTTGGGGGAGAATGGATACATGTATATCCATGGCTGAGTCCCTTTGCTGTTCACCTGAAACTTTCACAGTGTTGTTAATCGGCTATACCCCAATACAAAATGAAAAGTTTAAATACAAAATAGAATGGTGTCTGATAGGAACCTGCTCATCTTTCCATCATGAAACTTAACAACGATACAGACACCTGTGCCCATGTTTTTCTTCTTCCCTCTTGTTACAAGGGAGGAACTGCCTGTTTCCTTGCATGATGCCCATCTCTCTTGCCAGACAGCAAACCCCCTAAAGGTGGAGGCTTTGCCTGGTTCAGCGATGGACCTAGTTCTCTGAAACTTTCAATGCTGTCACTTAAGCGCTCAGCACTGAAGAACTGAAGATGCTTTCGAACTATGGTGTTGGAGAAGACTCTTGAGAGCCCCCTGGACAGCAAGCAGAGCAAACCAATTCTAAAGGAAATCAACTCTGAATACTCATTGGAAGGACTGATGCCGAAGCTCTAGTACTTCAGCCACCTGATGCAAAGAGCTGACTCACTGGAAAAGACCTTGATGTTGTGAAAGATTGAAGGTAGGAAGAGAAGGGAATGACAGAGGATGAGATGACTGGATGGCATCACTGACTCTGTGGTCATGAGTTTGCGCAAACTCAGGGAGATAGTGAAGGACAAGGAAGCCTGGTGTGCTGTAGTCCATGGGGTGGCAAAGGGTTGGACTTAAGGACTGGAAAACAGCAACAACTTAGGGCTCCAATATGGAGTCTTTTCTTTTTATCCACACATTCTCCTTACATGAACATAGTCACTTGCGTGCTTTAAAATTTTAGGCACAACTATGTAACTGTTTAAGAAGAAGTAAATGAATGACTTAAAAGGAGGCAAAAAAGATCACACTGATCACTGTCACTGCTTGAATGACGTGTGAACATGAAGGGCCCATTGGTGGGAGATTCATTTTGAGTAGACTTGCTTTACCTGCTTCCTTCTTCTCATAATAAGAAGAGAGGGAGATTGGGATTAGAACAGTAGGGGGAAATGGTTTAGCAGGAAAAACATTTAGGAAAACAAGGACCAAGCTGAGAGACGAAAATTGTTGAAACGATTGCTGAAAAGTTTTCTGAGGACAATGGGACAAAGGTAATGAGGGGTCACTCTCTAGGACTTCTTTTATCTGCTCCAAACCTGGACAGGAGGCTCAGAGGCAGGGACGCTCCACCCCGACATGGCTCTTTAGTCCAACTCACAATGAGCATCTGACCTTGGCCCTGAGCACCCACACCCTAGAGTGCACACAGGGGCAGAGCATCCTGATATCTTACCTCCACTTTCAATGAGGACATCCAGGAGTTCGTCCATCTGCTGGCTCCGGGTCATTTGCTGTTGCCAATTAACCAAAGGAGAACAGAGAAATTAAAATGTAGCGACTGCTTCTGTAGGAAATCATCGGAAGCAGTATGACAGGTTTTTTAATTAGGTTTGGTTAGCAGTGTTGTTGTTGTTTTTTTAATTGTGGTAAACTACAAACAAAATAAAAATTTACCATCTTAACCATTTCAGAGGACAGAGTGCAAATCCATTAAGTTCATTCACATGATTGTGCCGCTGGCACCACCGTTCAGCTCTGGAACTTTTTCATCTTGCAAAACTGCAACCCTGACCCCACTGAATACTACTCCCCACCCCCTCCTCCCTACAGCTCCTGGACACCGCTGTTCTGTTCTCTGTTGCTGTGGATTTGATGATTCTAGGTATCTCACATAAGTGGACTGATACAGTATCTTTGGGGCTTTCCTAGAAGCTCAGTTGGTAAAGAATCCGCCTGCAATGCAGGACACCCCGGGTTGATTCCTGGGTTGGGAAGATCCGCTGGAGAAGGGATAGGCTACCCACTCCAGTATTCTGGCCTGGAAAATTCCATGGACTGTATAGACCATGACGGGGTCGCAAAGAGTCAGACACGACTGAGACACTTTCACTTTCACAGTGTCTTTCCCTTTATGGCTGGCTTATTTAGCTTAGTACAATGTCTTCAAGGTTTTGCAGCAGGGGTCAGAATCTCCTTCCTTATTAATTCTGAGTAATACTCATTGTGGGGCTTCCCAGGTGGCCCTAGTGATAAAGAACCCACCTGGCAATGCAGGAGACTATATGAGACTTGAATTCAATCCCTGGATGGGGAAGGTCCCCTGGAGGAGGGCATGGCAACCCACTCTAGTATTCACGCCTGGAGAATCCCATGGACAGAGGAGGCTGACGGGGTATAGTCTATGAGGTCGCACAGAGTCAGACACGACTGGAGCAACTTAGCATGCAGGCACAATATTCATTGTATGTATAGAATACGTATTTCATTTATCCATTCATCCTTCAGTGAACACTTGGGTTGGTTCCACCGTTTGGCCTTCATGAATACGGACGTTAACTGGCTAAAGGTTTTGGTAGCATGCAGTTTTGGACAGGAAAACTACTAAATAAAACAATCTGACACAACAAGAGAAGGGGGGAAAGGAGGCAGAATGATCCCTAGCCCGGAGTCGTTCAGAGTAGATTCAGTTGTTTGAGAAGTTTCCATTCCAGGAGATGGGCACCTTAATATATAAATAGTATGGCCATTTTTATCACTTTGAAGTGACTTGGCTAGGACACAAAATAAGCCTCAACAATCAAGCATCTTTTCTGATCACAACATCATGAAACTAGAAATTAATCAGAGAAAAAGCAATGGAAAAAAAATGCTTAAGTGGAGGCTAAACAACATGCTACTAAAACATGAATTGGTCAGTGATGAAATCAAAGAGGAAATTAAAAGATACCTAGAGACAAAGAAAAGTTGGACTTGGTCAAAAAGTTGGACTATAAAGAAAGCTGAGCACTGAAGAATTGATGCTTTTGAACTGTGGTGCTGGAGAAGACTCTTGTGAGTCCCTTGGACAGCAAGGAGATCCAACCAGTTCATCCTAAAGGAAATCGGTCCTGAATATTCATTGAAAGGACTGATGCTGCAGCTAAAATTCTAATACTTTGGCCACCTGATGAAAAGAACTAACTCATTGGAAAAGACCTTGATGCTGGGAAGGATTGAAGGCGGAAGGAAAAGAGGGCAACACAGGATGACATGGTTGGATGGCATCACCAACTTGATGGACATGAATTTGAGCAGGCTCCGGGAGTTGGTGATGGACAGGGAAGCCTGGCGTGTTGCAGTCTGTAGGGTTGAAAAGAGTCAGACACGACTGAGAGACTGAACTGAACAGACAGACAAATGTCAATAAAAACACAAGCATGCAAAATCTATGGGATGGAGTGAAAACAGTTCTTAAGAGGTAGTTCATAGGGATACCGAAATTCCTCAATAAAATAAGAAGAATCTCAAATGAACAACCTAACCTATCATCTAGAACTGTTAGAGGGACTTCCCTGGTGGTCCAGTGGTTAAGACTCTGCACTCCCAATACAGAGGTCCTATCCCTGGTTGGGGAATTAGATCTCTCATGCCATGCAGTGTGGCCAAAAAAAAAAAAAGCAACTAAAGAAGGGGGTGGGGGAAAAAAAAACAATTAGAAAAAGAGCAAACAAAACCTAAACTCAGCATAAGGAAGGACATTAAAAAGCAGAAAGGAATTACATAAGATAGAGATGAAATAACAATAGAAAAAAAAAATCAATAAATCCAAGAGCTGGTTCTTTCAAACAGCGAACAAAATCAACAAACCTCTGGCTCACCAAGAAGAAAGGACCCAAGTAAAGAAAATAAGAAATGAAGTGACTTGGATCTGCCTCCGGTTGGGCTGCTGAGGACGTGGCTCCCGTCCCTCTGGCTCATCTGAGTTAAGTGAGCTCTGTCCGTGGAAGTCCACTTCGCCTGGCCCTCTTCTTTTCTTTTGAAACCACAAAGGATCCATTTGGTGTTTACAGATACCAGGGGATGGGAATAAGGAGGACAAAGGCATACACGGGTCTCAGTCCCTGGGATCACTGAGTTTTGAAGCTAGGAAGAACCTTAGAAACGGTTGCCCCAGCGATTACTCTCACGGGTTAATATTTGAGTACGTATCTTGTGTCAAGACACTGTGATCAATGCTATGTCATCTAGAACCCTTATCCAGTAGGTATCGTCTTCATTTCACAGAAGAGAAGTCGAATTCTTGACCAGCGTTTGTGGCAGTGGCAGCTGGCACCGAGGCTGGACATTTGGGTGCTAAGTCAACCTCCTCTCTCTGCCTCACACGGCGTCTCTACACACACCACGCTTCTTCACAGTGAGCATCTGGACAGTCTGCTTGTTCCGGCGGGGGAGGCCACAGAACCTACACGCATGAAGCCGCATCATATAACACAACATGCAGTGAGTCAGCCTGCTCTTCCAGGAAGATCAAATCGTGTGCTTACCTGCTTCACCGCATCTTCGTAGGATGGTGGCTGGGTTATTTCTGAAACTGCGGAAGTGGACTTGGAAAAAGTTGGGGATGGAATTGGAAACTTTGGCCCTGCCTTATCAGAAGAGTGCAGACCCGCCATCTGCGTGAGTAAAATTCAGAGAAAGACGATCAATCCATGCGTCAGACATTGTATATAGCTCCTGTTCTAGAAACTATAGACTCAACTGTAGGAAAAATGGATTAAAGGGAAAAAAGATCTGGGGCTTAAATATATATCACAGATATGTTACAGATGTATATCAATGACAGGACACATCACTGCGGACGCGATGCTGGAGGCATCTCAGGATGGGAGCCTCAGAAATTCATTCCCCTCCGCTAAGGTGCGCCCTGACTGTTGGGAGAAAGTGAGATGAGAAAAGAAAATGAAGAAGTGTCTGTCCAGTCCAACACAAAGAGCTCCATCATCCCAGGCATTTCCAGAGTAATTTATCTCTCAGCCTGTGTTGTTCCTAAGTGAAAGTATTAGTTGCTCAATCATATCCAACTCTTTGCACCCCATGGACTGTTGCCCTCCAGGCTCTTCCGTCCATGAGATTTCCCAGACAAGAATACTGGAGTGGGTAGCCATTCCCTTCTCCAGGGGATCTTGCTAAACTAGGGATCGAACCCAGGTCTCTTGCATTGACAGCAGATTCTTTACCATCTGAGCCACCAGGGAAGCCCGTTTCATTCCCAAGTGAGTGTATATGCAGATATTGCTGGTGTGTCTCTCCATAAGCCTGCGCTGTGTGCCGTGTGCTCTGCAGGGGTACCCGGGACATCACAGAGTCTCCATCCCCAAGTGATGCCCTGCCTGTCGCATGCAGCACCCTCGTGTCATGGTCAATTCATGTCTGCCACCTTCTTTTTTAAGACTAATTTTATTATTTTTTTGAACTTTTAATTTTGTATTGGGGTATATATAGCTCATTAACAGACAATGCTGTGATAGTTTCAGGTGAAGAGTGAAGGAACTCAGCCATACATATACATGCATCCATTCTCTCCCAAGCCCCCTTCCCATCCAGGCTGCTACATAAAAGGCTGCCTCCTTTTTGACTACCTTCCCACTGCTCCTTGCATTCCCCATATCCTGCATCTTTTACCTCTCTGATTCTCCCGCCTGCTGACGTGTCATCTCCTCCCTTCTACACGGCGACTCCAACTTTCTGCACCTTTCCATTCACATCCAAGGATCCGCTATTTCTCTCATTCTCCACATTTCCACCGCCTTTCCCCCACCCCATGATCCCTGACTCCTATCTTCAACTTCACTGAACTTGGTCTGTTCGCCACGCTCTTTTGCAAACCTGCCAAGGCCATTTTACTTGTCATAATTTCTGGGATGAACCCAGGAAATGATGCCTTGGAATACTCCCACTTATATCCGTATATCCATTTCTGTCCTTTTCAAGTAGACTTGTTTCTATCCAAAATGTCATTTCTTTCTGTTTGAACCTCAGCACGGGGAGGAGAGGGGCCACAGAGAGAGACGAGGCCAAGCTGGCTCCCAGCTTACACATGTCTCCAGGTGCCTACCTTTTGCTGCACACCTGGGCTTTTGGGAGAAGGTTTGCCCCCAGCACCATGATTGCTGTCTGCCGCAGCTCCAGAGAAGGGGGGGTGAAGGTTGGGAGGCTGGGGAGAGAAGCTGGGAGGGTGGCCCTCGTGTGCCCCTGAGTTCTGTGGAGAGGAAGAAGGACAAATGAAATGGCTGATCCCTGCCCTGGTGTCTTGTCTTTCCAACCCCCCTAAATTCCATCAGCGAGGTCTCAGATCCAGCTTTGGACATTTCACCTCCTGCTCACAAACTCCCCATGGTTTCCACACATCTACAATGGAGGGTCTCCACATCCAGCCAGGGTGAGTCTTCAAAATGCTCCACAGTCAGGCATTATTCTTTTCCCTCTGAGAGCTTCCGTGTGTGCATGTTCAGTCGCTTCAGTCAGGTCTGATTCTTTGTGACCCCATGGACCGTGGCCCACCAGACTCCTCTGTGCATGGGATTCTCCAGACAAGAATACTAGAGTGGGTTCCCATGGCCTTCTCCAGGAGATCTTTCCAACCCAGGGATCAAACCCATGTCTCCTGTATTATAGGTGGATTCTTCACCACTGGGCCACCAGGGAAGCCCTCTGAGAGCTTGAATTCTGCTAATCCAGCCACAACTTGTACATTTTGCTTAGCTTTTTTCACATGGGATGACCTTTTCCTGATTCTCCTCTTCTCGGGTCCAATCCCTTCTCAAGTCCTCCCACCCTTGCAGCCCTTCATGGTTGACACCCACTCCCCTAGGGCTCTGTGTGGCACCTAACATCGTGTGCTCAGCGATGTTATCCTATATTGCTCTTTGTCTTTTTATGTATTCATTTTTTATCATGGAATCATTCAAGTCTTCAAAGACTGCTTTGTAAGCCATCAATTACAGTACAAGTGGTGGTTCTTCTTGATAGCATCCATTTCCTTCACTTGAGCATCTTCTGGTCCCGAGGTATTTCAAGGGCTACTTTTACCGTTGATGCCAAGCACACCACATTGACACCTGTTGTCAATGAGGATGAGAATCCATGTTACATTTCAGCTCCTCCTAGAGTGCTGACTCAGGAGTGAGCATCCTTCATGTGAATGTGTTGCTCCAGTGGGTTCATTACCCTGCCTCATACTCCCAGGGGAGAGAATATTCAACGTGAAAGAGGCATACGTTTTATTAATAGTATCCAATAATCCTTGGTTCCGTGGCCCTGGGCAACTGGCTCCACCTCCCTGGGCCTTATTTTCCTCAATAATGAAGAATAACAAATTGTAATTCGTAAGGCTGTTTTGAAATTCGTAAGGACTTCCCTGGCGGCTCAGATGGTAAAGCATCTGCCTACAATGTGGGAGACCTGGGTTTGATCCCTGGGTCAGGAAGATCCTCTGGAGAAGGAAATGGCAACCCACTCCAGTATTCTTGCCTGGAGAATCCCATGAATGGAGGAGCATGGTAGGCTACAGTCCATAGGGTCACAAGGAGTCAGACACGACTGAGCGACTTCAATCACTCACTCACTCAAGGCTGTTTTGACAATTAATGAGCTGCTCACATACATACCTCTTTTGAAAAAAATACACTGTGATTTGTTTTAAAGATCATCTTATTGTTATTTTTTGACTGATTGATAGATTGATTTTGTTGCCCTGGGTCTTAGTTTCAGCACATGAGATCTTCAACGTTCACTGTGGCATAGGGGATTTAGTTGTGGGACCCCACTTGTGGGATCTAGTTCACTGACCAGGGATCAAACCCAGGCCCCCTGCATTGGCAGTAAGGAGTCTTAGCCCCTGGACCACAAGGGGAGTCCCATACACGCCCCTTAATACCTGGCGCATGGCAGGGATCCAATTAACTTTTCTTCCTATTCCCTTCCTAATAACAGATTTCAGAACCTTCAGAATTTTCTTCCTCAAAGAGACTTAGACTTCTCTAATAATTCTTCGGTTTCACGGACAGAGGAAGTCTTGGATGCTCCCCTTGGGCTAGTCTTTGAACCGGATATTCTTCTGAGCCATCCCTATGACACCCTTCATTCTGCTCCAGCCATACCAACTTCTTTCTGGCCCTGGACTGTCCCACACATGCTCCTAGAGCAGGGCCCTTGCGCTTGCTGTTCCTCCTTTGCTTTTAATGCCTTCACCCCAAACATTTACAGGGTTTTCTCCTTTACCCCCTTCAAATGTCCCTGGCCCTTCCATTTAAACTTCCAAACTTCTCATCTCCCTTGTCTGCTTTTCCTCTGTGAGATGTTTCATCTTCTAATATATTAAATACTTTACTTAGATCTTTTGCTTACTGTCTGTCTCCCCATGAGAATAGGAATTTTTGCCTGGCTAGCTCAACACTAATCCCCAGATACTAGAACACAGCGTGGCACACAGTAGGTAAATATTTGCACTTTACAGACCATTACTCAGAGAGAACAGTAAGGTCTGATAACTTTCCCTTTGGCCCTCTTGATGAGATAGTTTGGCCTACAATGAAGTTTGACACCAAGGGGTCCTGGGAACAGCCCCATGAGCCAAATCTGGACCCCAGCTTGTTTTTGTAAATAAAGCTTTATTGGAACGGCCGTGTGCACTCATTTACCCTGTTGTCTGTGGCTGCTTCGGGGTTGCAGAGGTACAGCTGAGTGGCTGTGACAAAGACTAGATTCCACAGAGAAAAAGCTTTTATCATCTAGCTCTTTGCAGAGCAAGTTTGCCATCCTTGTCTCGTAAGTGAGTTTGGCCAGCCGTAAAGGTCTGTGGATCGTGGTGCCCGGGAGTTACTATCAGACTTTTAGCAAACCCTCCCCATCCAAAGTTCCAAGGTCAGCTCCTTAGCAGTTGCAAATTCACATCGCACTTTCAGGAAGAGCACGGGGCCAGTTCTTACCTGTGCAGTGCACACCTGGCTGCTGACAGGTGAGGAGCCCCTGTGTTCTTCTCCTTGGGCGCCTGATGATGGGGGAAGGAAGTAATGGTTGTTCGGCGATGGGGGCAAACTGATGTGCTGCGGGCTTTTCACAGCCCCGAGGGGAGAATGCTGCGGTGAGCACTGCGGGCTGAGGAATGTGGAAGACAGTACGTTGGTCTGACCCGAGGGCTCTGCACAGTGAGTGCTCCCCAGGGGCAGGAGCTGAGCGTCTTCGCGAGGCAGTGGCGGCTGGCCCTCCGAGCCGGTGCTCTGTCTTTTCACGGCTGTTTGCCGGGATGAGAAAGGACAGCTGGACACGGCATCTTCCTGCTTGATGGGGGCGGCCGGGAAGGGCGGCGGCTTCTTGTCGGGACAGCCGCTCCTCTTGTGCTTCTGCAGCTGCAGCCTCAGCTCCTCCACCTGCCTCTGTTCTTGCTGCAGCTTCCAGGTGAGCTCGTTGATCACCTTCTGCTTCTCCACCAGCATCTTGTCCTTCTCCGAGTCCAGCCCGTCCAGCTCCGGAAGCATGGAGCTGCCATTCAGACTGCCCATGAGGGTTTCCTCGGCACACGCGGGGACCGGGGAGGGATGCAGGCCAAAGGACGGGGAGGCGTCGTTGAAGGTGTCCGGCAGGGACCCCGCCACTGACAGGTCAGATGAGGCGGGTGAGATCGGGGGGCTGGAGCTAGTGCTGCCGAAGTGGTAGAAGCCGTTGGACAGGGCGCCGGTGGAGGGGGAGGACTGGTAACTGGGCAGCGCGTTGCTGGGCGTCACCGGAAAGGTGACAGTCGTGATGTCACCGAAGTTGGGCACAGGGTTCCCAGAGCAGTCCTGGAAGGGCCGGAGTCGGTCCATGAGGGCCGTCTTGGTACCGGACACGGGCAAACCTCGTATTCGAAGCTGTTGTCTTAACTCAGAGACCTGAAGGAACCAGGCTGACGTTAATGCTGCTTAGTGACAATCTTTTTTTTTTTTTTAAGTATTGTCATGCAGCTTTAAGATGTCACAAATGGAATCTAACATGTCCCCTTATTTGTTTCTGATTTTGATATCATCTTGCACATTTTTAATGATTTGAAAAAAAAAATCATACACCATGTTTTCATGGTTTCAGATTATAGAAATGTCCAGCTCAGATGAACCACAGGGCTTATCTGGTCTATTGCCTTGCAACCCCCATCCTGGTCCTTGCCCTCACTTAACAGGTGAGAAAGCTGGTACCTGCCTGGGTTTAGATGTCAACCCTCAACCAGCAACACAGGGCAGCCTGACATGCTAGGACCTCTGTGCCCTTGGTGAACATCCTGCTCAGCCCATTTTCCCCACACCTGGCAAGAGCATTAGAGCAGAGCTATGCCCCCCATGGGGTTCCTGACTCAGCAGGTCTGGGTTGGGCACTGAGAATCCGAGTCTCAAACAAGTTCCTGGAGGACCAAGTTTTGAGCATCACGGTTCTGCATTACCATGAATGTCCTAATTTTAGTGACTGGCTGGATAGCAGTCATATACCGAGAGAAGTGTGTGCGGAGATGAGACCATCAGTTCAAATCCTGGCCCTGCCTCCTCCCAACTCAGTGATTGCTCTGTGAAATGGGGTGACAGTACCTCTCTTACACATTTTTGTGGGGATGAAAACGGCTTAGGATTTGTAAAGGGCTTGGAGTATCGCCTCACAATTGTTGGTGCAAGGTTCTTGCTTTATTATTATGTGGATTCACAAGTAATTATTTTAACCCCACATTTATATATATAAATGTTTGTCGCTGTTGTGTTAGCCACCTCAGTCGTGTCCAATTCTTTTCGACCCCATGGACTGTAGCCCACCAGGCTCCTCTGTCCATGGAATTTCCCAGGCAAGAACACTGGAGCGGGTTGCCATTTCCTTCTCCAGGGGATCTTCCTGTCCCAAGGATCAAACCCATGTTTCACGCATTGGCAGGTGGATTCTTTATCACGGGAAGCCTATAAATACATGTACGTGTATATATATCTAAACCTCTGTTTGCAGATGAGAACATCTGGATAAAAACAGGCTAAAATTCTAACAACAGTTCTCTTTATCTGCATTTCTAAAATAGCCCTCATCAGTATTACTTTTGTAATCAAAATGGAAAATGTATCAAATACCTAAGTGTCAATAATTCGATACAACAGCCAGAAATCAATAGGGAGATATTCTTGTGATGTTTTGCACAAAAAGGTCTTGTTGAACCTCAAAGCTGAGAGACTAATCATAAAAGTACTGACCACAAAACTGAAAACTATAGGTCAAAAACACTGGGAGAAAATCCAAATAGCCATTTCATTAAAAAAAAAAAAAAAGCAGGGAAAATAATAGTAAGCTCAGTGTATCCAAAGGAAAATATTGACACCCAAACTAAAACTGGGTAATGGACATGATCCAACCCTTCACAAACGAAAGATAAAATTAAAAGAAAAATGGGGACTTCCCTAGCAATACATTGGTTAAAACTTCACCTTCCAATGCAAGTTCGATCCCTGGTTGGGGAGCTAAGATTCCATATGCCTCATGGCAAAAACACCGAAAGATAAAACAGAAGCAATATTGTAACAAATTCAATAAAGACCTGAAAAATGGTCCACATAAAAAAATTTTTTTTAAGAAAATTAAAAGAAAAATGACCTATAACATCTGAGTACCAGCTAATATTCCAAGAAATAAATATGTACATAGCTTTGCATTTACCAGATGGACAAAGAAATGAATAATAACACTTTGTGTCAGTGAAGTAGCAGCAAAAATAACTGTATAAAAATATTAAGAAAAAAAAAAGCTTTTTAAACCTTGCTATTGTGAGTGTGGCCGTGGGCCCAGCAGCATCAGATAGCATCTGGGAGCTTCTGATAGGAATGCCGACTTTCAGGGCCCTCGCCACACCTATCGAATCAGAATCTGCATTTGACCGCGAGCCCCAGGTGGGCCATAGGGCGCGTGCCGGCTTGAGGAGTGTTGCCCTAATGCTCTCCTTCTGGGAACAGACTGGCACAGACATTCACGACAGGAATGTGACAACACGGACGAAGAGCGTTCAAAAATAGTCATGCGTTTAGGCTCAGGAGTTCCACTGCTGTGTATTCAGCCTGGGGAGATAACTAGAGAAATTAAATGTGTACATGAATTATACCTTTCATAGCAAAAATTTGGAAGCAAAAGTCCAATAGGCAGAGGTCAATGAGGTGGAGAAATGATATGCCAGGACTAAAAAGAAAAGCCTTACTGAAATATTAAAAGTTATGAAAAAGTCCATGATAAATAAGTAGAAAAGCATGCCAGAAGTATATACTCAATAATTATTTTAAAACCAAACATGTTCACAAATATTTTAAGTCTAGACAGAAATACTATAGAATCTGTGAGTCAACTGTCTTTTAAAATACTTTTTTTATACACTATCATATTTCAGTAGTGAATATATATTACCTTAAGAGTTATTGAAAAAAATTATCTTCAAAAGGATTGCAATTACTGACTATATCACAAGCAATAAGATATGCTCTCAGCCCCCTAGCCTGGCTAGCATTGTCTTACCATTTTCTTCTATATTCACTGGTTTGAAAAAGTGAAAAATGGCAACTCATTATTGTTTTAATTTAGAATTACTTAAAATTAATGAGTTCTACATCCATTTTTAGAATCTGCTCTGGCACTGAATAATTTAAACTACATTATTAAATAATGCAGCTCATATTCTAAAATAAAATGAATACTTGTTCAGTCCAGTTTACTTTAAATTTCAGACTATTATGCTGTGTAGGCTTGCTTGGCACAAAGATTTCTATTCACCTCTTTTATACATTCGCTGATGTTTTAGTCGTTGATGAATTTTTAAGTCAAACCAGCCAATCCTAAAAGAAATCAACTCTGAATATTCACTGGAAGGACTGACGCTGAAGATGAAACTCTAACGCTTTTGGCCACCTGATGTGAAGAGCCAACTTATTGGAAAAGACCCTGTGCCGGGAAAGGTTGAGGGCAGGAGAAGGGGGCAGCAGAGGACGAGATGGTTGGATGGCATCACTGACTCGACAGACATGAGTTTGAGCAAACTCTGGGAGCTGGTGAAGGACAGGGAACCCTGGAGTGCTATAGTTCATGGGGTCACAAAGGGTCGCACACGACTGAGCGACTCAACACCAGGGCCTTCTCTGGTGGCCCAGTGGCTAAGAGTCTGCGCTCCCAATGCAGGGGACCTGGGCTCCACCCCTGCTCAGGGAACTAGATCCCACTCTCTGCAACTAAAGATTCTGCATGCTGCAACCAAGACCCAAATAAATACATAAATATTTTTTAAATATTTGTTTTAAAAAACCAAAGTAATGCTAAACCCTATACCTTCAGATCATCCAGGTTGGATGGGAGTGGGCCTGGCTTGAGAGAAGAGACACCAGTTTGTCCAGAAAAGCTGTTTTTGGCAGGAGACAAAGGGGTATTGCTCAATGGTGCTGAAGAAGCGTTTGGATTTCTGGCCATCTGCTCATTTGGTTCCCTGAAAAACAAACAGAAGAGGTACTGAAAATACAGTCAAATTTATGTATGGGGATATGACATTGTGATTTATAATAGGAAATGTATATATTTGGTCTTCATCCTGGTTTCTGGCACAGCTCCTAAAACCCTGGGGGTTTCCTAAGTCATGAGAACAAAAGCTGTCTTTTGTTATCCTAATGAGGTGACTGTTGGGAGCCACTTAAGCTTGGAGGCTGGTGGCCTGGAGACTGAATCATGTGATTTTTCAGTCCCACCCCTGACCTCCAGGGAAGAGAAAAAGCTGGAGGTTGAATTGATTCACAACGGTCAAAGATCCACTCAATAATGTAATGAAGCCTCTATAAAAACCCCAAAGAATGGGGTTTGGAGAGCTTCTGGGTTGTGTAGCAGGTGGAGATTTGGGGAGAGGGGTGTATCTGGAGGGACATGGATGCTCTGCCTGACCCCCATGTACCTTGCCCTGCGCCTCTCTTCCATCTGGCTGTTCCCATGAGGACCTACGTGCTTTTACAACAGACCGGTAGTCTAATAAGTAAAATGTTTCTCTGAGTTCTATGAGCAACTCTAGCAAATTAATTGGAACCCAAGGAAGAAGTTATTGGGACGTCCAGTCAATAGCTGGTCTGTCAGACGGACAGGTGACAACTTGGACTTGTGACTGGTGTCTGGAGGGTAAGGGGCCAGTCTTGGGGGACTAAGCTCTCAATCTGTGAGACTTAGATCCAACACCATCTTTGGGTAGAGGGCATCAGAACTGAGTTGAACTGCGGGACCCCCCACCCCCACCCCAGCTGGTGTCAGAGAGGTGTCTGGTGGTGCGAGGAAGACTGGGCGACTCGACCACCAGGATGTGGTATGGTGTGGGACTCGCTGGGTCCTCTGATGGAGAAGCCGCAGCCAGCCTCCATCCCCAGGTGCCCCCCTCCGAACCCCCCTGGGCTTGCCTGACTTACTTGAGCGGAGCTGTGTGCAGCCCGGGGTAGCTGAAGCGGTGCTGCTGCTGCTGGCTAAGGATCTGCAGCTGCAGGAAGAGCTGCTGCTGCTGGAGCAGCCGGGCGTAGGCAGAGTCCATGGGCGGAGGGGACTTCTCCGCCTTCTGGTCCGGGGGGATGTACTGGTGGTATTTGAGCTTCTTCACCTTTGGCTTGGGGTCCTTGGGCTTTTTGTGGCGGTTCTTGTTGTCGCTCAAGGACTTGGACTGCAAAGTGGATGGAGAGACGGCATGTGCTTTTAGGTGATGGATGAGAACGGCTTGGCATCAGGAATATTACCTCTAGATTTTATCTGATGGATGTCCTTGAACCCCCGACACACAATATAGTAAAGACAGGAGGCACAATGAGATCCTGGAAGTTAAGGTACCTAACAAACAGATCCATGCAAATACATCGCAAAGGATGGACACTTCTTAGGCAGGAAGTCTTGAGTCTTAGAAGTGGCTTCGGGGAACTTCCTTCCCAGAACAGAGAGGCAAGTCTATGTTTCAGTGAGCCCAGCTTCCTAACCTAAAACCTCAACCTGATGACTAATGAAGACGACATTCTGTTCTTGGGTTAGATTCATAAGGAGGTTCTTTTTTAAAAAAATAGATAAATAAAACAAAACGTTTGCTGTGGACCATTTTTAAAGTCTTTATTGAATCTGTCGCACTGCTGTTTCTGTTTTGGTGTTTTGGTCATGAGGCATGTGGGATCTTTGCTGCCCAACCAGGGATTGAAGCCACACTCCCCACATTGAAAGGGCAAGTCCTAGCCACTGAACCGCGAGGGAGGTCCCAAGAAGGTTCTTTCGTCTGTATACGTGTCATCATCTTTAGTGAAGCTCCTCGTGAGTTGACTTATTAACAATATAAAAGAAGATGAAATTAAGGCTATCTCTAAAAACCCAAAAGGTGGATTCTTGTTGCTTCTAAATCAATTCCCCTTCCCACCAAATACTGATATAAGATCAGGAAGTGACACCCTCTGAACTGAAGATTCTTCACTGACTACAGGAAGGACAAGTCACCCACTGAGACCTTTCCAGAAGTTACCAATCATGGTGTACGGTTTGGATCCTTGAAAAAAGTTAAGGACAGAGGCCTGGAAGTGAAGGCACATTTTTGAACGTGTTATAGTTTTCCAACTTTACCATATCTCAATGACCCCGACCTGCAAGTTGGGTAAAATATTCTCTACTTTTGATTTCAGTAACCAATGGGAGGATGGTAAAATATATTGTTGAAACAATAAGATTTCAAAGGGCAGCGTGATTATATTTATAACCTGTTCCTGAAATCCAAAGACCTCCAGAGATTGAGAAGCAATAGGTCTGTACTTAAGTCAGTTAAAAAAAAATACATTTCTAATCCCTGACTGTATTACAGAAGATTGAAATGAACAGGGATGTGATGATGGAAGGGTCTTAATCTGAGAACAAGCTGGCAGGGGAAGGTGTGGTACCCGCAGTGTCCAGAAGAGGGAGCTCCTGAATAGCCAAAAGGCAGGTTGTCCCCGGGCAGCTTTCCCATTTTAATCACAAAATATACATCTGAAGGTGACCTATTGGATTTACTTTTCTCTGACTCAGCGTGCCCGTCCACCAAAGCCTTTTTTGTGTGTATTTTCTCAGGAAGGCTTCTTCTTGTACACTTAGCTCAAGGATTCCTGTGGGCCAGGGGATGCTCATTCATCGATGGGTTAAGCGCTCCAGGTAATGAGTCAGCTTTCTGTTCTTGGGAGAGTTTCCCCCAGCTCCTGCAGTCAGCTCTGCCCTGCTCCCACTCCTCCTAGGACCTGCTTGTCTTGGGGAGCTGCAGCCTTGCGTCTAAAGCAACTAAATCAGGGGCTCAGTCATCTTCTCTATTTGTTGCCTTATTATCACAGAGACTCTGAGCATTCAAAAGGTATTGTAAATCGGACCATCTTCTCCAGATAGTGAGAAGCATAGACCATGGAGCCCACGGAACTCTGAATCACTGGAACTTTGATTTGTGCTGCGCTCATTTGCTCAGTCATGTCTGACTCTATACAACCCCGTGGGCTGCAGCCTGCCAGGCTTCTCTGTCCATGGGACTCTCCAGGCAAGAATATTGGAGTGGGTTGCCATGCCCTCTTCCAGGGGATCTTCCCAACCCAGGAATCTCCTTCATTGGCAGGCGATTTTTTTTTTTTTTTTTTTTTTTACCACTAGCGCCACATGGAAAGCACACCTGGAACTGTATAGTTGCATATTTTTGATATGACTCTTCATTGAAATTGATTGTCCTTTCTCAGGACAATTACTACACTTTCTTAGTTTGAAGAGGCTGAAGGCTCTGTTCATTTGCTTTCAGTTCAGTTCAGTTGCTCAATTGCATCTGATTCTTACTCATGTCTATGGAGTCGGTGATGCCATCCAACTATCTCATCCTCTGTCGTTCCCTTCTCCTCCTACCTTCAATCTTTCCCAGCTTCAGGGTCTTTTCCAACTCTTTTGCATTATGCAAAACTTAAACACTTCAATAGAAATATTAGTACAATTTCTCTTTGCTCCCAATGGTGGAAATCACTGAATCACATTAATATTAAAATATAAATATTCACCCAAGTCAATATGTCTCCTCCCTCCACCTGTAATGAACAAAATTCACCAATAGCCACATAAGTTCAAAGCAGTTAAGCTGAATGGATTGCGTAGTGAAAGTCACTCTTTGCGACTCCATGGACAAGCCCATGAAATTCTCCAGGTCAGAATACTGGAGTGGGTTCCCTTCTCCAGGGGATCTTCCCAACTCAGGGATTGAACCTAGAACTCCTGTGTCTCCTGCATTGGCAGGTGGATTCTTTACCAGCTGAGCCACCAGGGAAGAGTGGATTGTAGGCTGGGTTTAAGCCACTGCAGTCTGGGGAGCTTTCCTGGGAATCAGAAATGCCTGTCATCCATTCAGAACAAGAAAACTAGTTTTGTGGGCTTCCCTGGTGGCTCCGTGGTAAATAATCTGCCTGCCAGTGCAGGAAACACGGGTTCGATCCCTGATCCAGGAAGATCCCACAGCAACTAAGCCCAAGGGCTACAACTACTGAGCTCGGGAGCTGCAACTGCTGAAGCCTGAGCACCCTAGAGGCCGTGCTCTGCAACAGGAGAAGCCACCGCAAGGGGAAGCCGAGCACCGCATCTAGAGAGTAGCTCCCACTCTCCGCAACCAGAGAAGAGCCCCTGCAGCGTGATGACCAGCACAGCCATAAATAAACAAACACAATTAAAAAAGAAAACCGCTTTTGTGCATATGCAGTGGAGGGGGTGGCAGGGCCATCACATTAACACTGATTCTTACTCAACTTACAAGCTTTTAAAAGTATTTCTTAAGCATCATCTCAGCATTAAGTGCCAACTTTAGAGCTGAGAAAATATTAATATGCCCCCAAGTCAATGAGAAGTTATCTGGGATAAAATATTATGAAAAAAGTCAAATGACTACCAGTTAACTGAGGAGCTTCTCTTCTGTGGGTAAGACCCCTGAGGGGCAAGAGTGTCTTGGTCCACGTACACTGATAGCCCACTTCTCAACCCCTGTCTAGCGATGCTCCCAGTGGACTGAATCCATCCATCCGTCCACATGACTCTCCCTGTTGCCAGACCTAACTCAGCACGCCCCGCCCCGCAATGGCCCCGTGAACTGTGTGCTCAGGTGGGCGTGGAGGCTGGCCCATCCTACCTTTACGGCTGTGTGCACAGGGATGGGGGTGCCCAGGGAGCCAAGCCCCTGCTTGCCCAGGTCTGGCTGGTTGCTGGGGTGTTGGGCTGAATCACTCCTCTCATTTTCTGCATCCTGAAAATCCAAATTTGAGCCTGATTAGGATGCAGGAGCAGAACCTGTGTGACACGGGGGTGCTGCATTGGAGACGCCCACCCTCGCCCCTCAGCTCTGCTGTGTCAACCCCAGCTTCCTATCTGAGGAGAGCCTCAGACTCTGTCCCCAGGGGTAGAGAGTCAAGCACATGATCTGTCAACCAGCTGAGGACCCTTTTTAAGAGAGAAAGCAGGCGTGATAATCATTCCATCCAACAGGTGCAGAACTGGCTTGGGCTAGGCGAACTGGGACATCTGGTCACCCTGTGGGCAGGATCCACTTACTTGCAGTGAGGTCTACATGTTGGAATTGACAGTGGGATTGAAAAAGAGAGGAAGCGGGAGGAATGAGTGGAGGGACTTTGGGGGAAAGTTAGGAATGAAAAAGTCAGATGAGAAGGGGGTTGGCAGATGGAAGGAACGTGTGTAGGTATGTGTGTGTATGTGTGTCTCTGAGTCTGTGTATACGTCTCTGTGTATGCCTCTGTAATGTATGTGTGCATATGTGTATGGATATACATTCCTTTGCATGTGTGTGTGTGTGTGCATACCTGTGCGTCTGTGTGTCTGTGTGTATAAATATGTGTGTGTACCTGTGCAGCATCAGGAAAACCTTAATGAGAGGCACGTTCCCACAGACAGAGGATGCAGAAATGAACGCAGCATCCTCTTCCTCTCCCACAGTCCTATGCCTCGACTTTGAGAAAAGGCCCCTGAGCTGCCCAGTTTTTGCCTGAGCATGTGTCAAAGGTCTGTAGCATCCTTTTCTCTCAGAGCCCATACCTTCGTCTCTCACCTGAGGCTGCTGGATTAACTGATATAAAATGATCTTTGCATTTTGCCTCATATTGCTCAGTGCTCATTCCCTTCTTCCCCACTTCAAGGGTGAAAAAGAAAAGCGTGTGTCTTTTCCTCAAACCATCTTTAAATCAGAAGCTGAGGAATTTACTATCAAAGCAATAAGAATACAAATGGCCTGATGTACTGTTTGATGTTATCAAAGACGCTGGGCTGCAAAGAAGCTCGGGATGCAGGGAAGAAAGAATGCTTTGATTATAAACTCTTGCACAACAAACATGCAGCTCTTTTGGCTCTGCTTTTTCTGTCTTCTGTCATCCTCTCGTTCCACATTTCCTCCTGGCAGCCTTGAATTTGCTCTGATGGAGTGAAGAAAGCCTGACAATGACCGGTAACAGTGCAGCTTCAGGAAAGAGGGCCATGGTAAATAACTCCTGAAACTATCTCTGATCCCTGCATGCTTTACAGTATAAAAATGTTTTCAACTAATATGGGTTTAAAAAGTACAAACATCCAGCTATACAATAAATTGGGCTTCCCTGGTGGCTCAGCAGTAAAGAATCTGTCTGCAGTGTAGGAGACCCAGGTTCAATCTCTGGGTAGGGAAGACCCTCTGGAGAAGGAAATGGTAACCCACTCCAGTACTCTTGTCTGGAGCATTCCATGGACTGAGGAGCCTGGCAGGCTATAGTCCATGGGGTTGCAAAGAGTTGGACAGATTGAGCTACTAACACACACGCACATCCAGTAAATAAATCCTGGGGGTGTTATGTTCAGCATGGTGACCATAGTTAACAAGACTGCATGGTCTCTTTAAAGTTCCTAAGAGAGTAGATCTTAAAGACTCTCATCACTAGAAAGAAAATTTGTGACTATATATGAAGATGGATGCTAACCTAGAATTATCCTGGTGATCATTTCACAATATACACAATGATATATTGTATCTATCACAAAGACTGTGAAATACACACACAATTCACACATGTATCACATGTACATGTTACATCACATGTAACATATACACACATACATCACATGTATATGTTATATTTCACAATATATACAGTAGATATAATATCCAACAATTGTATCCTACAGCTGATATTGTATACACTGTATACATTATGTATTTCACGACATATATGGTGTCAAACAGTTGTGGTGAACACTTGAAATTAATACAATGTTATATGTCAGTTATACCTCAATTTAAAAATTAAAAGTACACACAAATATAAAATACCTATATATATAATAAAAATAAGATATAAGATATCTATGCTGCTACTGCTAAATCGCTTCAGCCGTGTCCGACTCTGTGCGACCCCATAGACGGCAGCCTACCAGGCTCCTCCGTCCTTGGGATTCTCCAGGCAAGAACACTGGAGTGGGTTGCCATTTCCTTCTCCAATGCATGAAAGTGAAAAGTGAAAGTGAAGTCGTTCAGTCGTGTCCGACTCTTAGTGACCCCATGGACTACAGCAAACCAGGCTCCTCCATCCATGGGATTTTCCAGGCAAGAGTACTGGAGTGGGTTGCCATTGCCTTCTCTGATATATACTTAAAATACGTAAAATAATGTGTGCTCAGTTGTTAAGCTGTGTCTGACTCTTTTTCGACCTCATGGACTATAGCCCACCAGGCTTCTCTGTCCATGATATTTCCCAGGCAAGAATACTGGAATGGGTTACCATTTCCTTCTCCAGGGGATCTTCCTGACCCAGGATTTGGCAGGCAGGTTCTTTACTGCTGAGCTACCAGGGAAGCCCCATATAAAATAATATAAAAAATAATAAAAATAGGCAATATGTGTGTATGTATGTGTGTATATATATATATATAGTAAATATATACTATTATATATATAGTATTTGATTTCAAATCATTTCAAGTCATTGAACAATTCCTGTGAGGCCAAGAGGAGTGAGGTCTTCAGGTCTTCCTGAAAGGAAGCGGCTGAGGGTGAAGGGTTCTCTCCAGAGTTGTATCTATGAGATATAGATGTTCAGTAAACTTATTGTTATCACTTCACTGTGTATGCAAGTGAAATCATTATGCTATACACTTTAAACTTATGCAGTGCTGTATGCCAATTATATCAATAAAACTGGAAGGAAAAAAAATTGAGTAGAGGCTTACCGAAACCCTTAAGAACAAGAAAAGAAAGCTGTGTGTGTGTGCTGAGAAGACTCCTGAGAGTCACTTGGACAGCAAGGAGGTCAAACCAGTCAATCCTAAAGGAAATCAACCCTGAATATTCACTGGAAGGACTGATGCTAAAGGTGAAGCTCTAATACTTGGTCACCTGATGTGAAGAGCCAACTCATTGGAAAAGATTCTGATGTTGGGAAAGATTGAGGGCAGGAGGACAAGAGGGCAGCAGAGGATGAGATGAATTAAATAGCATCACTGACTCAATGGACATGAATTTGAGCAAACTCCTGGAGACAGTGAAGGACAGAGGAGTCTGGTGTGCTACAGTCCTTGGGGTCACAAAGAGTTGGACACGACTGAACAGCAACCCCCAGCACCTCCAGCTCCTGCTCCCCAGACCCTAGAGTGGCAGCTCGATCGCAGGAAGGACCGTGAGCTTTGAAACGAGCCCTGCAGTGGCCCTTTCTCTCCAGGAGACTGTCGACTGACTGTCAAGTCTTCAGGAGCCTCCTTTCTACCTTGTCTGCAAAAACAGAGATAAAAGAGATCTACTTGGCCGAGTAGATACTGAAAATTTAAGTCAAAGGACGTATTTCTGAGGACTCTCTCTCTTGGTGTTTTCTGGAAGCTCCTGCCCTCACACACAGAACCCTAAACTGAACACGATAAGAGTTAGCAACGGGACAATGTGTCGTGAAGAGACACCTCTCAGGTCTCTATGCTAAACCTGCTGCAGCAGCCATGATTTCAGGACTGAAGAGATGAGCAGGCTGGAAGAGGGTTTGTTTACCTGGACTGTCCCGCGAGGACCCGCCAAAGGGGTCTCCGTAGCTTTCGTGTCTGGGGGGGATCCCGCTGAGCCCTGGAGGTCTTCCCCTCGAGTCTGATCCGGAGAAAGCCCATCACTGCTGCTGTCCTCCTCAAAGGCAAACGCATCCGCCGACTTGGAGAAAGTCACCTGGTTCCCTGAGGGAGGGGAAGCCAAGAACTGGGTCAGCAGACACGCTTCCAGGTGTCAACCCCATTCGTAGCACTACTCGCTGCCTTCAGAGTTCCCAGTTCAAGGAACCCGGGTCTCCTGCACTGCAGGAAGATTCTTTACTGTCCAACCCACCAGGGAAGCCCAAGGTAAGAGTGAAGGTATATTTAAAATGATTTGGTTTCTCCTCTATTTACTCCATAGAGGGGGATCTGCATTTATAAAAGTGGCATGTTTGGCAGGGAGGAATGAGTGACATACTAAAGGTCTATCATCACCTGTCAACCTTTACTTAGTGTCGATCCGTTCCTGCACATTTTGTTATGTGAACCCCTATCTTTCTGGAGCTAAATCAGGGAAGATGAAGGAAAGAATGTGGGCCACTGGAGGAGAAGGCCCCGTCTCCCTCGGGCTTTACGACCAGAGGTGAAGTTGATGTGACGGCGTGCCATTTGCATCGTGTTCAAATACGAAGCAGGCACCCGGCACGAACTGTTTTGCAAACTTTGCTATTAAGGATAAGCCAGGGGAGCTCCTAAATTTAAATTTCTAAATGTCAGAAGAGGGCTAATGTCACCAGAGTGTACTGAAGCCCCATTCAACAAACGCATATCTGTTTATAACAAGCCATAAATGTGTCTCAGAAACTGAAGCATGATCTTTATTATTTTTTTTTAATTCTTTGGATTTTGTTGTTATTCCTCTTATCTTTGTGTCTATTTTGGAAATCCCCAGCGACCCACACATGTTCCGATTCTTCCCCAGCAGCCTGCGTGGTGTCGGGAGGGGAACCCAGGCCTGGGCTTGGGAAGTGGGGTTACCAGACCAGGTGGGACTCTGGTGACATCCTTGAATGTCCCTCCCATTTCTTGGTTACCAGATCTCCTCTCTTATTATCCAACTGCAGAGTACAAAATGTGCCGAGGCCACAGAGCCCTCCTGACCCACTTGCAGGCACAGCTCTTGGAAAGGAATTTATGTATTATCAGCAAGTTTTCCAGCCCGGTGTTCCGCAATCACACTGACAAGAACTTTTGACTCAAGCTCTGGGCAGATAAGAGAGAGGAGCTCTCACTGGGGAGATTGGAAAGGAGCTGGAAGTAATGGAACAAACGCGGTTTGGGGCTTGTCACCGCCACCGCTGCTGGCATGTGTCCCGGACCCCCACTCAGACACGCAAGCGTCAAGTCAGGAGGGAGGCCGGACAAGCACAGAGCCGCTGAGAGCTGCAGTCAGTCACTGGGCAGCCTGCTAATCTGGAAAGGCTAGGGGACTGGCCCTGCTGCTTCTCAGCTTCCAGGATCACTTGTGAAACTCACTGTCACTTTTCTGTGATTATAAAAGTAATTTTTACATATAAAAATTCATTCGCACCATATGAAATGAACATAACAAGGTATATAATAATCCCACTTGCGTTAATGATTTATTTCTTCTTCCGGATTTAATTCTATCCATATAGCAAGACACAGATGGATTTAAAAAGCATTTCATTCAGTTAGGACTGGGTGATATAGACCATTCTGAAACTTGCTTTAAAAAAAAATTTTTTTTTTAATTCCACAGTGCTTCTTGGAGATCTTTGCATGTGAACACATAGAGATCGGCCTCAATTTTTTGGTAACAGCTACACAGTATTCGACTGTGTTAATAGGAACTTTTAGTTTTCAACTTTTATTTCCCGAAGGGCCCTTATTTGTATCTATAAAAATTTGAAATAATAGAAAAGTACAGAGAAAACTATAAAACATCTGTTCATGTATCATCTGAAATAAATACATGCCAGTATTTTTTATATGTGTATCAGAAACCGATTCATTCTCTAACAGAGGGTTATTTGACAAATGTCTGCTTTTTCCCTGCAATCATGGGTCACTTTCTCTCCCATCTGGTCTCAGACCACCGCACCCCTGCCCCCACCCTCTATTTTAAGGGTCCAGAGTTAGCTCACTCCCTCCCTTCTTTTCTCATGGCAAACCTTGGACTCTGCAAAGAAGCTCAAGTTGTTGTTTCCACACAATGTGAAGGAATTTTTATACTGTTTTCCCTTTCTCCAGGGGATTGTGTGATCTTCCCAGGCAGGTCCTTCTGGAAGCCTCTATGAATATGGTTCCATTGTAACTCAACCTGTTAATTTCTTTACTTTAGAAACCACGTTTTTTTTCACTGGCATTTCAACTCCTACTTCTGTTTGTGGAATTAAAATAAAGGGTTTGTCCCGGGACTTCCCTGGTGGTCCAGTGGCTAAGACTCTGCACTCCCGATGCAGGGGCACTGGGTTCGATCCCTGGTCAAGGAACTATATCCCACATGCCACAACTAAAAAACCTGCAACAAAGATGGAAGATCTCATGTGCCACAACCAAGACCCGACACAGCCAAGGAAGTAAATAGATACATATATCATTCTTAAAGAAGGCTTTTTCCCTGGTTAAAAGATGACATGTGTTATTCAGGGCCAGCTGGGCATGGGAGTTGGGGTTGAGTGGGTATTAAGTCTTCCTCACTGGCTTAAAACTCAACATTCAAAAAATGAAGATCATGGTATCCAGTCCCATCACTTCATGGCAAATAGATGAGGAAACAAAGGAAACAGGGACAGACTTTATTTTGGGGGGCTCCAAAATCACTGCAGATGGTGACTCCAGCCATAAAATCAAAAGACGCTTGCTCCTTGGAAGAAAAGCTATAGCCAACCTAGATAGTGAATTAAAAAGCAGAGACATTACTTTGCAACAAAGGTCCATCTAGTCAAAATTATGGTCTTTCCAGTAGTCATGTACAGATGTGAGCTGGGCCATAAAGAAGTCTGAGTACCGAAGAACTGATACTTTGAACAGTTGGAGAAGACTCTTGAGAGTCCCTTGGACAGCAAGGAGATCAAACCAGTCAATCCTAAAGGAAATCAGTCCTGAATATTCACTGGAAGAGCTGATGCTGAAGTTGAAGCTCCAATACTTTGGCCACTTGATGCGAAGAACTGACTCATTAGAAAAGACCCTGATGCTGGTAAAGATTGAAGGCAGAAGGAGAAGGGGATGACACAGGATGAGATGGTTGGATGGCATCACCAACGTGATGGACATGAGTTTGAGCAAGCTCTGGGAGTTGGTGATAGATCGGGGAGCCTGGTGTGCTGCAGTCCATGGGGTCACAAAGAGTCGGACATGACTGAGCAACTGAACTGAACTGATCCCCAGAAATTGCAGCATTTTGTTAGGGTTTACTTGGCACAGGGCCTGAGCACACACCGACTCAGAGAGCCCAACGCTGACTGTGCCAGCCCCTGGGGGCAGTCAGCCTCCTCTGCCCAGTAGGACCCTTGATGGCCGAGCTTTAGCATCTTATATTCCTTCCCCACTTGCTTCAGGCTGAACAGGTACGGATCTTCTCTGTGTGATCTGACCCTTTATGTGACAAAGAACTCACCCCCTGCCTCCCTGCCCCCCAACCCCCACTCCCCACTCCACACAACAGTATCACATCTGAAACTCATACAAATGAGAGTGAATTAATTAAACCACAAAGTTGTCCAAGGGTTCTAACTCATGTAGAAATATCATAAGAAGGGTGGGGATGGAAAAAGAGAGAAAATTTCCCTTGTTCCCTGACTACTCCCCTTCAGTGATTTTAAGTGGAAAGGTAACAAATGATGAAAATAGTGGTTTGTGCGACTTCCCCGGGTGGTCCAGTGGCTAAGACTCCATGCTCCCAATGCAGGGGGCCTGGGCTTGGTCCCTGGTCAGGGAACTAGATCTCACACATCACAACAAAAAAGATCCCTCGTGCTGCAATGAAGATCGAAGATCCTGTGTGCAACTAAGGCCCAGCGCAGCCAAATAAATAAACAAACACTAAAAAACAAACAACTGCCCCCCACCCCACCACACACAAAAGATAGAAGTTCATATCAGCAGTCCATTTAGCAGTGAGCAGCAACACAAACGGTCAACTTGTGTTTGGCTTCAGAATGGCCCAGGAAGTCAGAGTAAGGACTGCAATCTCTCATCCCTGTTTTGTAGAGGAGGTCATCACAGGGTCCAGGCTGGCCCCAGTTCCCTAGAGATTGAGCTAAGACTGCAGGTCCAGCCTTCGAATGCTCAGGGTCCCAGCAGAGGGGGTGGCAAAATCGATTTTCCTCCAGGGAGGTTGTCAGATGTGTGCTGTTTCGGGAATATGTTAAGACCTGCTGGGCTGGTGGGTGAGGTGGCACTGATGACACAGAAATCAGCCGTGTCCCTGTTCCTGCATATGTGTGCTAAGGACAGCTCCATCCTTCATGACATCTTTTACTTGAGTTTTTGAGATCTGAGGGAACGAGCGTGACACCCTGACTGTGAGAAGAAAGCAGGCAGGGTATCGCGACAGTCTGTTGCCGTTGTCTCAGAGAAGGCGTGGGAGGACTGTGGAGCCCTGCTGTCACGGTCATAAATCAGCATGTCCTTTCCACTCTGACACTGCGAGTGCACGCTCAGTCACTCAGTCATGTCTGATTCTTCGCGACCCCATAGACTGTAGCTCACCAGGCTCTGCTGTCCATGGGATTGTCCAGGCAAGAATACTGGACTGGGTTGCCAAGCCCTCCTCCAGGGGACCTTCCCGACCCAGGGATCGAACACAGGTCTGTTATGTCTTCTGCACTGCAGGCAAATTCTTTACCACTAGTGCCACCTGGGAAGCCCAGCACGCAACAACTAATATCCAGGGCGGCCAAACTAATAAATAGGTATTTTTTTAAAAAATCAATGAGATAGCTTTCTTAAAATAAAAAAGCATTGAGGTTGACATATGTTATATGTTATTCACAAGGTTCCTGACACACAAGCGTCCAATCATTTCTAGCTGTTGTTGTTACTATTGGTTTTGGTAGGAGTGTCTGCTTGTCTCAAGTTCACCATGATCAAAAATTTTAAAGAAGACCACCCAAGAGGCAGTTGATCCTGTGGTTAGCTGTGCAAAAGTCAGCACAACTCTGGAGCCAGAAACACTGAGAGGTTCCTTCTGGGAAAGTGAAGCAGACCTTCCCCAGAGCACAAGGGACATTGCAGGAAAGGCTGTGCGCTCCCCCCTCTCTTGTCTGGTTCAGACCAGGCTCGGTGAAGAGGGACAGAGGTCACCTTATCTGGCTGCCGCAGGAACAAGCAGTGTCTATCGGCTCCGTGTTGTGACCCAGGGCCCCTGCTCCAATCTCCTGGGGCTCGCTGGGAGCTGCTGGAGAGTAGGGCGCTGGCTATTGTCCCTGGAGACACGTCGGCCCATGTGATGACAAGGACCCGCTTCGGGAAGTCCTGACATCACCCTGCAGCTATGCCCACAGGGCTGACTCCGGGCCTGGCCTCTTGGGGATCTCAGTCTGGCCCCTTGGCGCACCCCTACTCCTCTTTCTCTCTCTCTCTCTCGGAAGTGATTAGATGAATGAGTCAGTTGGACTTTCCTCTGTATAAACATTTAAAATTCCGAGATTACAGTAAGATAGTCAGGGTCCTGGTTACCTTGCCTCTGGATCTGCACCAAGGGCTGGAATGCAGGGGGTGGAACATGAGAACGAACTTCACTGGCTTATCTGTATGCAAGCCTGAGCAGTGCGCATATGACGGCTATTTTAATTCTCAGTCAGACCTTCTCCTAACATCCTCCTGGAAGAAGCGGAAGCCAAATCCACTTCCTGAGGGAGGAGGTGGTCCGGTGCCAGGAGCTAGTTTAAATGCAGCTCCCGCCTAAAGAGGTTCCTATACACTGAGGATACTACAGTCTGGAGGAGACTGGTTGAACTGTCCAACAAAGACCGTGGAGCCCACGGCTCTTGAAGGGGATCAGATGGCTTCAGGAAGAGAATAGGTGGACATGGGACTTTGGAGAAACAAGCATTCCTTTACCTCAAATTCCTGGCACTTTAGAAATTGACTTTATTAGGGGAGAATATATATACATGAAAATAAAAGTGTTAGTTGCTCAGTTGTGTCTGACTCTTCGTGACCCCATGGACTGTAGTCCATCAGGCTCCTCTATCCATGGGATTCTTCAGGCAAGAATACTGGAGTGAGTTGCCATGCCCTTCTCCAGGGAATCTTCCTGACCCAGGGACTTCCCTGGTGACCCAGATGGTAAAGAATCTGCCTGCAATGTGGGAGACTCAGGTTCCATCCCTGAGTCAGTAAGATTCTTGCCTAGGAAAACCCATGGAGAGAGGAACCTGGCAGGCGACAGTGCATGGGTTTGCAAAGGGCAGGACACAGCTGAGTGACTAACGCCTTGCTTTCTATGTGCTGTGCTCTGTGCTTACTCACTCAGTTGTGTCTGACTGTTTACATACATACATATTACAGTACACATATTCATTATATGTATGTGTATTGCTGAATCCCTTTGCTGTCTACCTGAAACTATTATAACATTGTTAATTGGCTATATTCCAATACAAAATAAAAAGTTTAAAAAGAAAAAAAAAGAAACTGACTTTAAGTCTCTAGACAGACCCTGATGCTAAGGACTACAGGAGTTGGGAAAAAACAGTTAAGCTGCATCAGCACTTGTCCTGTATCAACTATTGAAACCAATTCTCCAGGAACAAAGAAGATTGTTAGGTGGGTAAAGATACATTAACATCATCTTAGAGAACCTTAACTTTCCTCCCTGACATCCCCGACCCCCAAAGCTACTGGCTTCCTGGTTCTCTTTTCCCACCACCTTTTCTAGAATCTTCCTCAGAGAAGTATTTATCACATGTTTCTTTCCCCTAAGGATCATTTGCACTTTGGAAATCCTTTCTCATTATGGAATGATAGATTCTGGTCATGAGAAAGTTATGCCAAAGCAAATGACCCCACCATCTGGTTTAGGGGCCATGGTTAGTGTCTATTTGCCTTCAAAATGGACGATTAGAGAGTGTTGAGACTTCCAGAGAGTCTGAAGGATGACTAGATTCCTAGTAAACAAGAATTTTTGTTTTGTTTTATTATAAAGTCTTAGCCTTGGGGTTATAAGTGAGCTAAGACTATCGTAGGATCTTTTAGAAAAATGTACATGACACTTAAACGGATGGTTTCTGGGCCATCCCCCAGGGACAGAAATGTTGCTTCCGTGTTGAAAGGTTACAGTGATAGAAAGAATTACTTTATCTTTGAAAATGGGGCTGTATATTCTGAATCAGGCGTCACTGGTGGCTCAGATCATGAAAGAATCCACCTGCAATACAGGAGACCCACGTTCAATCCCTGGGTCAGGAAGATCACCTGGAGAAAAGAATGGCTACCCACTCCAGTATTCATGCCTGGAGAATCCCATGGACAGAGGAGCCTGGTGGGCTATGGTTCATACATGGGGTTGCAAAGAATCAGGCACAGCTGAGTGACTTTCACTTTCTTTTCATTCTGAATTGCAGGTTCAGTTTTTTTTAAAAGGAGCTGAAAAAACAAATTCAGGCATTCAGATGGGAAGCCTGGCTCAACCTGAGGAAAAGACGAGGACGCTTTAGGGTGGAGGAGCTTGCCCACTGGGGCAGGGCACCAGGACCCCAGCAACCCTCCAGCTTGCCCACTGGAGCAGGACACCAGGACCCCAGCTGAGAAAGCCAGCCAGGGTTCTCCCTTCCTCAAGCAGAAGCCAGGCCTCTGGACAATAACAGCTTCCTTGGTAGCTAAGGGATGCTCCTGGCAGTGAAGGAGATACTCGGATGACCAAAGAGAGGATTAACCAGCTTGGAGGAGAGCTCTCCAAGCTGAGAGTGTGAAGTGACAATGGCTATACACAAGGAGAGCAAAGCCAGGCTCAACTCCAGTGCACAACTTCTGGTCTCGCAAGGTATCACTCCCTCACCATACCTGTTACAGTCAGTGTTCTGGCCTGAGAGAGGGGGAGAGGCTGTTGGGGGTTTTCTAAGTAGGAGTAACAGAAAAACAGGTGTCGGCTGTGAGATGTAGCCACGAGGCACCCCCGAGTCTCCTTTGGTGTCAGTAAAATCAGAAAACCTGGTATTTACCATAGCTAGGACATGGAAGCAACCTAGGGTCCATCAACAGATGAATGGATAAAGAAGCTGTAGTGCATATATACAATGGAATATTACTCAGCCATACAAAAGGAACACATTTGAGTCACTTCTAAAGAGGTAGGTAAACCTAGAACCAATTATATAGAGTGAAGTAAGTCAGAAAGAGAAAACCAAATATTGTATACTAATGCATATATGTGGATCTAGAAGGATGGTACTGATGAACGTCTCTGCAGGGCAGCAAGGGAGACGTAGACATGGAAAACAGACTTGTGGGCACAGTGGGGGAAGGAGAGGGAGGGACGAACTGAGAGAGCAGCACGGAAACACACATATTACCATATGTAAAACAGATTGCCATTGGGAATTCGCTGTGTGATGCAGGGAGCCCAAAGCTGGGGCTCTGTGACAACCTAGAGGGGTGGGATGGGGAAGGAGGTGGGAGGAGGGCTCAAGGAGTGGGGGACATAGGTATACCTTTGGCTGATTCATGTTGATGCATGGCAGACCAGTTTTGTAAAGCAAGTTTTGTAAAGCAGACACAGTATTGTAAAGCAATTATCCTCCAACTAAAAATACATAAAAACCAAAACAAACAAAAAAGAACCTAAAAAACAAGCCCCCTTTTCTTTCACATCATATCACTGTAGCCCACACAAGCTTAAATTTCCTCCAGCTGGAATCTGTAAACTTCTACCTGACTCAGAAAACAAGCCTGCAGGCTGGAAGAGTGATGGTTGGCTGGCACCCCAAAGGAGAGGAAGGCGTAGCGGGAAAGATTTGCTAGAGTCACTCAGCTGAGGGCAAGGGTGGGGACATCTGCCAAGGAGAAGAAAAACCCCACAGTGGGGGCTGGTTCTCTGTCAACAGCCTCCTTGTGAGATGTTCTAGTTTATTTCATCTTTGTGTTGAAGAAAAACTGGTCTTGAATAAAACCTGGGCGGGGGCGTCGGGGGAAGAAGACAGTGGGAGTTTCGCTCTGGGATTGGCAGAAACACAGACGCACAGCTGCGGAGGGAGCTGGAAAATGTAAACACATCTGGAAAGGCGCGTGGACCAAGGAAGGAAAATACACAGAGGCCAGGAGAACAATACACAGAAAACCACCACCCCGAGTCGCTGCTTTGCTGAGGGTGGAGGATGAGATCCAGAGAAGTGACAGCCAGGAGAAGGGTGGGGACCATCAGTGCCAGTGGAAGGGTTACTCAGAGGGCTATTTCTACAGCTGGTCTCTGAGAAGCTTCCTCTGTCCCTATGACATGTCATAAGATAGATGCCATGTCATAAGATGTCGTAAGAATTTTATGACATGTCGTAAGATGCCACTCAAGACCCTGATGCTGGGAAGGATTGAAGGCGGGAGGAGGAGGGGATGACAGAGGATGAGATGGTTGGATGGCATCACCAACTCAATGGACATGAGTTTGAGTAAGCTCCGGGAGTTGGTGATAGACAGGAAGCCTGGCGTGCTGCAGTCCATGGGGTTGCAAAGAGTTGGATATGACTGAGAGACGGAACTGAAGATGCCACTGCCTTGCTGGTAGAAATTCACGCATGTTGAAAGATTGCCGCTAACAGGCTGATGCATGGGGGTTCCCTGGATGAGGTCAGCCTCCGCCAACCTTTTCTCTAGCTTTTCCTTCTCTTTATTCTTCACAGATCCCTACCTCTGTTTATACATTATTCTCTTTGCTTTTTTTTTTTTAATTTTTTTTATTTTTTATTATTTTTTTAAATTTTAAAATCTTTAATTCATACTTCCTTCCATCCCCCCAACCACCCTCTACTGGGCACTCTGTACCCTGCACAACTTCTATTTTCACACCATTTATCACTTTTTATTAGGATATATAATTATTCACGGGTTTTGCTGATCATCTGTGTCTCCTGTACTAGAATATAAGCTCTGCTAGAGCAGACATTTTTGTAGGTGTTGTTCATTAATATATCGCAAACACTTGGAATAGTGCTTGACACACAGAAGATGCTCCATAAACATTAAATGAAGAAATGAATACATGAAAGGGATCTCTTAGCAAGTCCACCAGTTTAACTTTCCATAGTCTTCTAAGTCTGCAGCTCTAGGCCAAGACTTTCTTCTGCAGTCTAGTTCGGTAGAAACCCCTGCTTACTGAACCCCTGCCCCTGGAGTTCCTGTGGATCCCTCACTGCAACATGAAACAGGAATTCATCATCTCTCCCCTGATCTGCTCCTCTGCTCACAGTCCCCATCGTGATACATGGCTGCCGTTTAACTAGCTGACCAACAGGGAAACCAAGGATGGTCATCTGTGACTCTTCCTTTTATCCACACTGACACATTCTCCCAGTATCTAACAATGCATATCAGTTACTTCTCAGGTGCTCTTTTTCTCTGTGCCCACAGCATGACTCTTGTTCAGGCTCTTGATCAAAAGCTACTTGTTAAAATTTACACCTCTTCCCCCTTCCATGGTATAGAGATATTTCTGTGAAATTGCTGTTCCTCTCTTTCCTCTTCCCTGGCTAGATTTGGAGGATGATAAGGCTGCAGGGCACACGTTGGCAAATTTATAGCTGGTGAGCCTGCTGTCTGTTTTTGTAAATAAAGTTTTATTGGAACACAGCCATCCCCATTTGTTTATGTATTGCCCGTGGCTCCTCTTCCACTATGATGGCTGAGCTGAGTCGTTGTGACAGCTCGGAGAGCTTGCTTACTATCTAGCTCTTTAAGTTTGCCACCTTCGTGCTAGGGGATGATGGAGTAGCAAGATCAAAGGAGTCTGTGTGCCTGAAACGTTTGCCATAGAAGAAAACCCTCTCTGGACCGTTTATAAATAAGAAATAAATGTCTGTTAAGCAGCTGAAATTTTGTGGTTTGGTTAGCAGCTTCTGTTATCCCAACTAATAACAAAAGAGATGTAAAATTCGCAAATAAAATATTAGCAATTTCTAGGGGGGAAATATCCATGTAGGATTTATTTCCAGAAATACAAGGATGATTAAGAAAGACAGTAGTACCACGTTCCTAGAAGGGAGAAACTCAAATGGTCATCTTTTCATGAACGTGGAAAGCATTTTAAAAACTAAGCATACATCTTACAAGCTACTGTTAATAATGGAATAGAACAAACACTTCCTTAGAATATCTGCTTATAGCAAAAGTCAGTATCATATTTAGAGGTGAATGACTGGAGAAATTCCCAAGGAAGACTGAATCAAACAAAAGTGTTATCATCAACATCACAAATAAAACTGGACTAACTTTTTGGCCAATCCAATATATAACATTATAATACTGTTTCTGAAGCACTGGCAATATAGCAATAATAATAATTTTCTTCTATGTAATATATCAATAATTATTAAATTACATATAAAGCTGCATAATGTAAAGATATAAATTATATGTGCTTCATAGAATTCATACACATAATTTTATAGGTTAGATACACACTTGTATATTTCATGTATAATAAAATATATATATTATTAGACTTCTATGATATACTCTATGGCTATCATTTATATATTATTTATAAAACAAATAGGTAATTTATAAATAAAATACACAAAATTATATATAATTTGTGCTATGAAACATACTGCATGTAACTTCAAATGATATTTTGCAATTTACTAATAATTCCTTGATGTTTCTTTTCAACAACCAGCCAGTGTTTCCAGACAGAAAGGAGAAACAAAGCAGAAGGCACATCTTCATTATTTGTAGATGATGTGATTATATATCCAAGCAATTTAAGATAAAACAAGAAACTACTGGAACTATTAAGAAAATCTTCGAAGTGCCCCAGTTACAAAATAAATGTGCAAAATTAATAGGTTTCCCACACGCAAGCAATAACTGATATGAATTTATTTTTGAAAACCTTACCATGGGAAATTTTAAAAAAAGGCTTGTGTAGGTGAAGAGAGATTCTATCTTTTTGCCACAGAAGAATTCGTATAATTTAAACATATGAATTCACCATAACTTAACCTATAAAGTCACTGCAATCCCGAACAACATTCTAACAGGATTGAAGCTGGCATATAACAAACTGATCCTAAATATCACCAACCAGAAACTTGTCAGAATAGCCAAGAAACATGAGAAAAATCAGGCCAATGTAAAACATCCTTGTGAAGACAGAGATCAAGACACATTATAAAATAAACCACTAACATTGTGGAAAAAAGAAAACTAAACCTTGTCTCCTAAACCATGCACTCTCATATATAAAAGTATAAATACTTTTATATTTCAGCTTAAAGACTGAAATATAAAAATGAAGTATAAACATGTTAGAAAACAGAATAGGTGAATAACTCCATTCTTGAGCTAAGAAGTGTTTTCAGTAAGCAATAACATTCGGAAACTCAAAGAAAAAGATTAAGAGATTGAACTATACAGAAATGAAAAACTGCTACAGGTAAAATGCACTACACAGAAAATCAAAAGACAAAGGACAGAAACAAAACAAACAAAAACGGTAAAGGACATGTTGATAAAAGGATACGTAATATTTGTGACAGATAGAGGATCAGCTTTTTAAAGATACATTTTGTGTGTGTATATATATATATATATATATATATATTTTTTTTTTTTTTTTGGAGGGGGGCTTCCCTGGTAGCTCAGACAGTAAAGAATCTGTTTGCAATGTAGGAGTCCTGGGTTCGATCCATGGGTTGGGAAGATCCCCTGGAGAAGGAAATGGTTATCCACTCCAGTATTCTTGTCTGGACAATTCCCTGGACAGAGGAGCCTGGCGGGCTACAGTCCATGGGGTCGCAAAGAGTCAGACACAATTGAGTAACTAACAGTTTTCAACCCACAGAGCAAAAACTGGGCTTAGCGCCCAGTTCTTCCCACTTGGGTCCAGAGCTCTTTCTGTTCTGCCAGTCTCCACCCTTTTAAAAGAGGGAACCAAGGGGCATCACGACTCCAGAGTGATGGATTCCCATGGGGGAGACGTTCTGACCTGCTTGACCAGAACCACCCTGGTCTATGTCAACCCGACGTTGGAGGGGGGTGGCTGGGAATTTCTTCCTTGTTCCTGGGATTTCTGGGAACATTTTGGGACAGTAACCCCTGGATAGACTCTTGTTTAGTGAGACGCCTTCACCCCCAGGACCCCAGCACTTCAGAGCCATGGCTGCCTCCAGACCCCAGCACGGAGGAAGCCTGCCATTGGTGCTAACTACCTTTAATGGCCTCCTTCACAGCGGAGTCCACAGGGAGTATGTTCTTCTCCACCAGCTCCAGCGGCCCCGGCCGGAGAGCAATCTTTTCGTTGAGGTCATCTGCGAGACGGGCTCTTTTCAGCTTCATCTGGGCAGTCGGAACCGATCTTTCTGCAGTGGAAGCTGAGGGGTTAAAATCAAGAGGACTGGCTCTAGAATTTGATGTCATTTTTGTGGTTTTATTTTTATTCTGTTTCTTGCTTCTGTAACCCACACACTCTGACACATTGTATGCCACCATCCTAATAAATTTTCGATGCAATCATCCTCATTTCACATGGATTAGCAGCAAAGACCAGACAGTTCCAAATAAAGGCAAATTGAAGAGCATAGAAATGTTAGAGAAACTGGCTTTGTGAGGATTTTGGGAGAAAAATGTGCAATCTGTCAATTCTGGAAGTAAACAGTCCACAGGGCCTGCCTCGTTTACTGACTTTAAATGACACTATTTGCATGCCCATCCAGTCTGTATGTGCGTCCCTCATGGCTCAGCTGGTAAAGAATCTGCCCGAAATGCAGGAGACCTGGGTACTACCTGGCCCATGATGAGCTGGCAGTAACTATTATCTATTGTTATAATTGGGGCTTCCCTAGTGGCTCAGCGGTAAAAAATTTGCCTGCAATATAGGAGCTGCAGGAGACGAAGGTTTGATCCCTGGGTCGGGAGGCCCCTGGGGAAGGAAATGGCAACCCACTCCAGTATTCTTGCCTGGGAAATCCCATGGATGGAAAGCCTGGCGGGCTATAGTCCACGGGGTTGCGAAAGAGTCAGACATGACTGAAGGGACTAAACAATCCAACTCAGTTCTAACAACTGCGGTAGCATGACTTCTCAAGGGTTTCAGACCTGTTGAGGTTGTGATACTAACTGATTCAAATGTCCTGATCTGGTTGTAAAAGAGAAACAGTTTTGGAGAGAAATGGTTATTTAATTAAACAGGGATTTAAGAAACTGAATATATCCAACAAAATGGTTATTTAATAAAACAGGGATTTAAAAAAGAACATATTAGCTTCTCATCACTGGGAGGGTGAGAAAGATCACTGACAAGCTGTAAATCACTCTTTATTCCTCTCTGGGCGAGGCCCTGACTTATTTCTGTGCAAGAACATGGAAGAGAGTCTTGAAAGCCAGTTGTTGCAATAAGGCAGAACTGGAAGTTAGGGTTCCATGAGAGTCTGCCGCTTTCTGCTCAACTCTGAAAATTTAGAAGGCGAGATCTTTCCAGACCTCATAGTACCACTGTTCCATGAATGCGTGTGTGTGCTAAGTTGCTCAGTTGTGTCCAATTCTTGGGGTTCATAGCCTGATATTTTAATTCAAGATGGTAAAGATGAAACAGATAACGTTCCTTTTTTGATTACGTATTCTTATACATTGCTGTAAGTGTAGAAAATGTTAAAAAAATTATGCAAAAGAAATGAAAGCATTGGGAAATCTCTTCCACTTAGAATCTACTGTTTTTAATTATTGGGTGTATTTCTAAATTATTTACACAGTATTTATTGTTAGGTCTTTATCTTTTCATCATAGAATCTGACTATAAATACAATTTATGCATATACTTTGCTTTCCTGAATTTGACTGTGAATATAGTTTTGTTTTCTGGTCTCCTCAGTAGACATCATTTTGTAAGCCTTGCAGGCTCAGTGGCTTCAGTCGTGTCCAACTCTTTTGTGACCCGATGGACTGTACCCCGCCAGCCTCCTCTGTCCATGGGATTCTCCAGGCATGAATACTGGAGTGGGTTGCCATGCCCTCCTCCAGGGGATCTTCCCAACCCAGGGATCGAACCTGAGACTGCTGCTTTGCAGGCAGATTCTTTACTGCTGAGCCACCAGGGAAACCTTTTCGAAACTAAACATTTATTACTGGTGTGAAGGATGGACATTTTAAAGGAAGTTGATATATGTTGGACATGCCCTGTGTGCTCAGAGAAAGCTGAGCAGTGGTGCAGCTCAGATTGGACCCCAAGTGTGGTACCTTCTGGGCCACCATATGGCTTCTCGATTTGGCCATCAACACGGCCTTGAATGACTAGATGACAGCTCAAAAACCACTTTGGGATGGAAGTAGCTCCTTTCTAAGAGGACTCAGCCACTGAGCAGAGACAAAGAACCTTGAAGAATGGTCCCTGTTCCCTTCTCACTGAGTGGTACTGGTTTAATGATTTTGGGCAGCCCTACCTTGGAGTATGTGCATTTTCACCACGGCTGCACGGTCGGATCTGCTTCTTGCCTTGCGCTTCAGGGTGTCTTCAGGCTGTTGGACACAAACATGGAATAAATTCCACTCAGTATCATACAGTTGAATCATCTAATTTTAACTTTAAAAGAGACCCCTTTTCTCTCAAAAGGAAAAAGCATTCCTTTCTTACAAATGAAACATGCAAATATCCCTGTTCTACATTTTGATGAAGCAGGACTCATCTAGCAAAACCTCTCTAGTAATTTCAGGATGGAGAAATAAGATAAAGAGGTCAAAAGCTTTGGTCCATCTCAGCGCTCCAAACTTAAAGGGCAGACAGGTACCTATTCATAAAATACTAATAAAACTGATATCATCATGCTGCTTATATTATAGCCAATCTTATTTTGTAAAGGAGTCACAAACTAACTAGAGTCAGGGATTAAAGGTAACCTCATCCCATCCAGTATAACATGACAACACATGTCCTCCTCCTGTTTTTCCCTTGAGTTTTCTCTCAGGATATGAAAATGAGAATCCTGCAGATTGAGACCCACATTGACGCTGCAAGGACACTTACAGAAGTAGTATTTATTGAGTCTTAAAGTTTTCTTGATGATGGAGTTGTCTGCAGAGATGGCGTGGGCTGTGGCAGAGCAATAACTGGACTTCAGGGCCCTCATTTCTGGGTTCTGATCTCACTGTATTGGCCCCCTGAAGAGGGGTCTGGGGCTCACTCCAGTTCGGATGAAAGGCAGTTATTCTCCAGGCAGCAGGAAGCACAGCCTCCCATGAGCAGCCCTAGGGAGTCCTGGAGCTCCACCGCCCTTCCCTGCTCCCCTACCCTCTTGCTAGCCGCCAGGCTAGGATTCTCTAGCAGTGGCCTCCCAGGAGAAGGGCCTGCTGGCCTTCCTTCTAGGTGCACTGCTGATGCTCCCTAACTAGCACTTACAGTCTCGATAAATTCAAGTTGCAGAGACTTGCTCTGAAGGTATAGAATACATGCTAATCCCCCCCACCTCAAATGCTCAAAGAGAGATAAACAGACTTCCTTCAGCCTTCCATTGTTGTTTAGTCACTCAGTCGTGTCCGACTTATTGGACCCCACGGACTGTAGCCCGCCAGGCTCCTCTGACCATGGGATTCTCCAGGCAAGAATACTGGAGTGGGTTGCCATTTCCTTCTCCAGGGGATCTTCCCAACTGAGGGAAGGACTGAGGACAGCATCTCCTGCACTGGCAGGCGGATTCTTTATCACTGAGTCACCAGGGAAACCTTCTCGCCTTTAAATAGCCTCGAATAAGCCCCGTATCCGGAGGCCTTACTCTACCACTGAGTTGGATTTAAAATCATCTGCTCATCACTGAGAAATGCCTGTCATGAAAGAGAGGCCAGCTTGCCAACCCACCTCACCTACCTCATTTCATGTCTCTCTGAAAACCCCTTGCAGGGATGCCCCTACCGACATCAGAAAGACTGGGGACATTTTTTTTAAAAAAAGCTCACCAATAGCAGTTTCGAAGCCAACATCACTGATCCTATTTCCACAGTTTTCTGAGCCTAGGAGGAAGATTCCACACAGTGTGGGGGGAGGGGACCAGCCAATTGTAGGAGAAATTTACCCAAACTTAGCACCTGGAGATCCATAGCCTGGAGTCTGAGATAAAAAAGATGGGAGGTTTGCAGAAAGTTACCTTGGCACTATCCAAACGTTTTCTTTGTTCATGGAATTCAGGTGGGCTTTTCAGGGCTGAAACAGAAAGATACAGACGTGAGCAGGGGCCTTGGGGCCCGGAGCAGCCTGGCGGTGTTTGCCGGTGTGCTTGCTGAGCTGTGCACGGGGGCGGGGAGGTGATCGCCTTCTTCAGGCCACAAGCAGTTGAAGAAGAAAGGCCTGGAGGTCACCAGCTTCCCCGAGGCCGGAGGGCACAGAGAAAGGTGGATGTCAGCCTCAAACAAGAGGAGCAGCAGGGGCAGAATACGCGATAGGAAAAGGAGTGGCAGAGACGGGGCATTCCAAGATTCCGAAGAGGGGCAGGCCCAGGGCGTGGACAGGCGATGCTCTAGTTTTAGGAAGATGGGGAGGCTGGGGTGACCACCACTCTCTTTGACTTTGCCCTGCCCTTGAGCGCAGAAGTCTGGGTGGAGGTCAAGGTCAGTGGAAGGGCTGTGATCCATGTTGTGGGAGGCAACTTATCCTTTTGGGTCAGGGAGGTGGCTGGTCGGGCAAGAACATGCAACCAAAGGGTGTTGAGAGAGAAGCATGGAATGAGACTTTGAGGGCTGGAAGGGACCTTGGAGATGGTAAAATAATGGGGAAACTTAAGGCCCCTGGAATGGGATTGACTTGCCCAGGGTCACACAGGTAGGGCTAGGAGCCTAGCTCCTCTGACCATCTAACTTCTCTTCAGCTGTGATGCTCAAAACACTGGCGACTGATAGACATGGGCACTGGTCCATCACAGCGCACAGCAGCCAGAACCAACCTGGACAGGACGCCAGCCGCCTTCTCTCCACGACCCCACTGCTTTTCCTCCTACCAGCTCCCAGCAATGCCTCACGGGGATGAACTTTTGACTTTGCTTTTGCAAAAATCTGCCTTTTCCTTGCCTTTCCTGATCCCCTGGAACAATCACAATGCAGAGCCATAAACAGTAACTTCTCATCAGAAATGATGAGGTTGATCAGTGGTTGCAGAATTGCATTGAATATTCTCCTGGACTGGAGGTCTGGACAAGTGGGTGGATTATGTGATCCAGAATTCTAATATTACTTCAACAGATGTCAACTCACAAGCTGCAGGCAAAGAAACAGTCTTCCAAACTTTGGCTGGCATAAAAAAAAAAAATTGGGTATCTAACCAGATGGGCACTTGGGGCTATGTGTGCGAATGTGTGAGCATGTGCATGCGTGTGAGCGTGTGTGTCTCATTCAGCCTCAAAACCATGCCTCATGTGAGCCCAGCTGTTGGACGGGCTTGTTGGAGAGAAGGGAGATTCCACTCTGGGCAGCTGGTCAAGCCCATTACGCTTGGATATTGCTTGGGGAGCTACTGAGGCATCTCTCTCGAGACTTCCCTGTCTCACCCAAATGACCGCAGAGTTGACCAAAGGAACAGGCAGATTGGCCCCAGCAGGCTGCCTTGTGCCAAGGAGACTGGACAAGTCCTTTCCTCCTCAATTTGACCAGAGACTAAGGGGCTTCCTTTTTATAGGAGAAAAAAATAATTGTCGCTTGACCACCACATCTCCCATCGATCTAACACCTCCAGTTTCTCTTTGCTGCTTTTCACTCTTAAGAGGAACCTCCCTGCCAACTCTGCCCTTTTCAGTGGCCTCTTTGCCCTCCCTGTCCCCTGACTCAATGGCTCTGGGAAAACGTGCGGGTCTGCTGCATTGCTCAGACATTTTCTCTGACTTGGGTCTGACCCCCATCCTGAGTCAGGAGGCTTGTCTTTATTTGCCTTTGATCACAGCTGCAATTTACACTGATGGAGTTCTGAAACCATTTCCCATTTCCCCAGGCAACCAGATCCTACAAATCTGCTTGAGGGCCGCTGGGTCCTGGTGAGTCTGTGCCATCTGAACCCATAAGTCTTCACCTCTGTCCAACAGTCTCATGGTCACCTAGGTATTACATACTGATGTGGTTTAATCCCTTCCACAATCCAGAAAAGGAGTTGATTTTAGCGTGGCCTTCCTTACTAAGTCATTAAAAGGAGTGACATAACTTTTTCCCTAAGAAGCAACCCTAAGGGGACAGCATGAATCTATCTTGAGATGGCTCTTACATTCCAAACTCAATTGGTTTTAATCGGGTTCAGGGTTTAGGGGGAATGTATCTGCTTCTCTTATCCCTGAGGCTTTTCAGTTCTTATTAGTGGAGCTTATTAACTCTTCCACGAAATGCTGCATTTCCTGTATCTTAGCCTGTAGAGTTACAATTCATCACTCTTTGGTGGTAACAGTTCCCCTGTGAAATGGCTGAACAGTCCAGTTCTCTGATGCCAGGTGCACAATGGTCTTCTGGAACCTTCTGCCACAGGGTGGGAGAGGCTATGACCATTCACCAAGGACTTGGGAAGGAAGCTAAAAAGATTCACACACTGGGTTGTACCCCACGCTTTTCTTTCTAGGACTTAAAGGATGTTACATGGGGCACTGGGTTGGCCTGCCATGGCCTCTGTGATTGACATGTATCTTTTCTGGGATTCCAGAAAAAAGAGAGTTTCAGCCCCTCCGTCCAAGGGCCAAGGAAAGTGAAACTGCATCCCAGAGCACCACATTGACTTTTTGGAAAATCCTCCTCTGCTGACAGCCCTGGGAGTATCAAATGGCAACATTTTGTATTTAAGGGACATTGACATTTAGGATTGAAACAGGAATTTGGATTGCTAAATTAAAAAAAAAAAAAAAGTCAGTGTGATTCCAAATTAAAATACAGTTGTAAATTCAGTCAGCCACACGTCTCACTCATCCCCTGGGAGGAAGATGAATCGCTTCTCACAGGGGAATTCTTGTTCTCGATGAGGAGTTTAGTCACGGGCTATTCCTATTTCTGTCCGCGCAGCTCCAGCTAATTTGGGTCAGCAGTGTGTATAAACATTTGCTTACTTAGAGCTCAGGAAAAGATCCCAAGATAAGAACAGACCTCCTGCGGTGGCCCCCTGCTTCTAACCTCCTGCCTCCAACAGGGACCCGGAAAAAAGAGAAAACAGGCTGGAGGGCCTTTGACAATCTGTTAGGGAGAGAAGCCTGGGGCTGGGGGCAGTTCTGGTGGCACAGGCGGGGCCTGCCTTCTCCCCTCCGGCTTGGAGGGGAGAACCCACCTCCTCCTCTGGTGTTCGGGTCAGGACCAAGAGGCTGCATCGAAGGGCTGGTATTCTGGGGCAGCAGCTGGGGCAGTGGTTCCCAAAGTGTGGCCCTGGACCAGCATCTTTGGCATCATCTGGAAACCTGCCAACAGTACCAGTTTTCAGGCCCCACCCAGACCTACAGAATCCAAAGCCTGGGTGAGAGGCAGAGGGACAGAGGGTCTGTGTTCGGACAAGCCCCCCAGGGGGATTCTGGTTCTCTGGCATTTCCATGGCAAGTGGGTCCTGATCTGTAGATGGGAATCTACAGATGTACTTGGGAATCAGAGACTTCAAAAAGGGGTGCCTGATGTCTATGAGTGATTTCTCAGTATTTCAAAGAGCTGAAGAAAAAGGGTGTGTTTGCTCAGAGAAAGGCTGCTTAGCTTCATAAGCTGCCACTTTTCATAGTTGCTGCCTAGAAGCAGAACAACTTGGTTTAGAACTGCTTGTTCTCATCAGAAAGCACTGGCTGGCAAGTTTATACGCCATTAATTAGTCAAAGACAGATATATGGATAATCATTCATATATATAGGGGTTTGGGGGGAGGAAGACAAAACTGATTTAAACACAAGCTCTACAGTGAGGTGAAGTGAAGTGAAGTTGCTCAGTCGTGTCCGACAGGGGAATCTTCCTGACCCAGGGATCGAACCCAGGTCTCCTGCATTGCAGGCAGACGCTTTAACCTCTGAGCCACCAGGGAAGCTCTACAGTAGTCATGGGTACAATTGAAGTCTTGGATGACTAAAGTTTTGGGAGCCATCCCTCTGGGTTCTGTCCTTGCTTTGCCATCTATTTCTGGTGCAGCCTTGAACAAGTCTAAGAGCCTTCCCATGTTCTCAGTTTCCCACTTACAAACAGGTTTAGCAATGCTTGTCCTCTTGACTTTGCTTTTTTTTTTTTTTTTGGTCATGCTGTATGGCATGGGGGATCTTAGCTCACCAACCAGGGATCGAATCCGCACCCTCCTGCAATGGAAGTGCAAAGTCTTAACCACTGGACCACCAGGGAAGTCCATTGGCTTTGCTTTTAAAGACAAATTGGACCAGGAGTATTTTTCTTCCAAACAAATAGGATCCATGCTATGCACATGTGGTTAATACTTTGGAAACTGTCTCATCTCTTTAGGGTGGCAACAGATGGCCCATTCAGGACCCAAAGGATAGTCGCAGGGGGCCTGAAAATTGCCTTTTCCCAATGGAGCTTTGTAATATTACAGCCTGGTTTGCATGCTTAGGGAATTCAATGCCTTCTACACGAATACTCTGGAATTTCTCAGAAGGGTCCACAGATACATTCACGTGATGCCTGCATCACTAGCGCACTAATTTTTAAGGAGCAAGGAACTAGAGATGAAGGAACGAGTTGGGGGAAATAGAGAAGTTAGGATTTTGGATCCAAATGGGCTTGGTATGAAAACCGAGGAGGCTTTTTTCCCACTCCACATTTGAGATGTTAGGAGGGAGGCAAGGAGGACAGATGAAACCCTTGTGCCGTGTTCTGCTCAAACAGCCAACAGTGGGGGTGGGGGCGGTGCTGTGGGGAGAAGCCAAGTCAGATGAAGGCATTGAGGAAAGGAAGGAAGACTCTGCCCCGCCAGCTTCTCAAAACTATCAAGACGCTGCGTGTGCTGTGGGTGCAGGGACCAGCCCGTGACGCCTCTCGCTATTCAGGAGGAGGAGCACAGAATCCAGGGATTTACCAAGGCTTTGCCGTAAGTATGTGGCTGCGGAGGCCTGGATTAGTCTGCAAAACAAATAAAGGCAGCACCATTCACACACAGCTCATCGTATCTTTCCATTCATCGACATCCATCAGACCACGGAACCAAGCTGCCCAGATGCTTCCTTCTGGCCAGCGGGCTTTCTTTGAGTCTCGGAGGAGAAGTCGCAGCCTTTTGGGTGCCCCCTGGGCTTCTGTAATCGACTTCAGTTTTCTAATGCCATTTTCTGGATTCCAGGACAATCAACTCAATGTTCCTGCTTCTCTCCCCTGGATTCATAGAGATCAGCCCCAGTGTACTAGCAGAAGGAGAGAGAAAGTCATTTCTTTCCTTCAGGTCTCCCAGAAACCTACTCCATGTAGTGTAAGACGTTGTCCGATATTATTAACAGGCATAATTAAGCAGGAGAATTGAGAGAACATTCTAGACGGTAAGCTCTTTGAAACAGAATTCACGTCTAACTCTTCGGTGTTCCATGGGGCTTTTCTCCCAACAGATGGTCAAAATATCTACTGAACTGCTCTATGACTTTTTTTTTTTTCCATTGAAAACTCAGAGCTGATTCTCTTTCTACACTAAGAATTCTGAAGGGGTTGGAATAAAACAGTATTTAAGATTGAACTCAGGAGGAATGTGTTAGTCACTCAGGCATGTCCAACTCTTTTGTGACCCCATGGACTGTAGCCCGCCACACTCCTCTGTCCATGGGATTCTCCAGGCAAGAATACTGGAGTGGGTTGCCATTTCCTTCTCCAGGGGATCTTTCCTGCCCAGGGATTGAACCACGACTCCTGCTTTGCAGGCAGATTCTTTACCATCTGAGCCACAGCATTTACCCTCCAACCCAGGAGATTGGTGCCCAAAGAGAAGAATGTAGTGGAGAAAACCTGCATGAGAAATGATGACCACACCTGAGCCTGCCCACAGGTGTCCAGGAAGGACAGGAGGTTGGGCTGTGTCCCAAAACAAGAAAAAATGAGAACCCTGATGTCCTCTTGCAACCTTGAGCCTGATGGGGATGGTGGCAGAGCCATGCTTCTGAATTCCAGTAGAGAGTGACAAGTAGGCAATTTGAAACTTTCCTCTTGAGATTCAGAGGTGGGATTCTGGAAGGGAGTCTGAACCATAAATTCTTAAAGTAATATTTCTACACTAACGTCGAGAGGCTAGTTCACTCAGGTTTACCAACTCTTTTGAAAATGTGAATTCCACCACTGATATTATAACTGTGAAAGCAATCTTAGAAGCCAGCCTGGGGGTGTACTTATGGCTGAGAGCACTTTTGTACTGTTTAAAGGGGCTCTGTGCCGGCTGCTACTCCAGGATCAAGAGATGCAGGTTTTGGCCTCAGCTGCTGCAACAGGAGGGGACTTCAATTTCTTCTTTTTGCAATAGGCAACGGCCTTGAGTCAATCTAATGTACAACTTAAGACTAATTCTGTCCAAGGAGAGCAGGTGTTTCTGTGAACAAACTAAACCAGCAGGGCTACCTGGTAGTAACAGAAGGACAATGAACAATTCACCTGGCCAGCAGCTCTCCACTAGAGCAATTTATAACAAGTTTGAAAATTCAGGGGGAGTACTGCAGTTATTTCCGGTGTTATGGACAATGTGAGGCTGTGTTATCATTTTACTGTGCATGCGTTTAAAGTCTCATGGTTCAAGTGTGTAAATAGGATCTCTTTGGGCTTTGGCTTTGGGATGTTTGACGCATCTCTGAGGTCTCTCCAATCTCAGTTTCATGAAGGTTAGAGACAGTGAGACATGGACTAGGGCAGGGTTTTCAAACTCTGTTTGAAGAGGACCCTGGGGAAGAGAAACAGGGTTATCTAAGGGGGTGAGGGGGGGGGGGGCGAGTGAGTGGGGCAGAGGCCCCTGACCCTGTTCCAGCCAGTATGTGTGTGTGTGTGTACACACATAGCACACAATATATTTAACTATCAAAAAACACCAAAAATCATCAAATTAGGTGATCTCCAATGACTGTCGGCTTTCCTTCCCTCTGGTCTTCTCACTTTCTTCCTCCTTTCCTCTTTTCTTCTGCTTCAGAAAATTCAAAGGATAGAAGGAAGACATAAAAAGCCCTCTTGGGAACTATAACCGGTTCCACCTTCTGTGTTTCTTGTCACCTTTCCCCCTAAAATCTTGAGCCTCTACAAAGTACAGTTGTGCTCACGGTGGTCCCCACAGCGCCCAGCATACCAGCCTGCACAGAGTCTGGGTCATCATGAAATATGTTGAATCTGATTGAGTAGAAAAGACCCAGAGACTGTGAGTTCCTGCTTCCTTCTCTAGAGCAACTGCCTTTACACACGCGTGCCTGGTGGTGGTGGGTGGCTGAGTAAGGGGACTAGTGTTTAAGCTCTGGGTCAGTGGGGTTAGCATCTGGGCTCCCCATCTCAGCAGGTGCAGAGGCGTGTCTGGATCTGGCTTCCCCAGAAGTGCTGAGTCCCTGAGATCTAGGGGCGGGGCCTGCACGGGGCTGGGTGCACCTGCTGTAGCTCTGACAACTTGCTACAGCAGAAGTGACACCTTCGGAGAGGAGGTGGCTGAAGACTATGGGAAACTGATGCTGCTTCATCTACCTTTCTCACTTTGCTGAATTAAAAAGGAAACGTCACTGCATGACTCATAGGACTCTCCCCCGGCAACTGTCTTCAAGACACAATGGGCTATGGGTGCAAAATTTCTGTTAAGCAGTATTTCATTAATATATACACTGTCTGATTCTGGAAATCCTGGACAAAATGAATAAAAAGGGAAACTGTTAGTCACTTAGTCGTGTCCAACTCTACAATCCCATGGACTGTAGCCCACAAGGCTCCTCTGTCCGTGGGGATTCTCCAGGCAAGAATACTGGAGTGAGTTGCCATTCCCTTCTCCAGGGGATCTTCCTGACCCAGGGATTGAACCTGTGTCCCCTGATCTGCATGTAGATTCTCTACCATTTGAACCACTGGGGAAGCCCCACACTATCTGATTCTGGAAATCCTGGATAACAACATATTCTATTTTTTTTGGACCCTGTTGTGCAAATGGACATTAAATTTGTATACCTTACAGAGGGGTGTTATGTAAAAATGTACCATTGGATTCATTCCTGTTTTTATTAGGTGTCTTATTTCTGAAATTTAACTCCAGAAACTTCAAAAAAAAATTTTACTCTCCTCCAAGTGGCAGCTGCAAGACCCAGGTTTGGATTATTTAAACATGTAGGTTAAACTTTAAATCAGTTGTGAACAGCTTGAGCAGATGTAAAGGTATTGGGTCTCTCTACTTCAACTTCCTTTCCAGAATTAAGGAAAGCAATGCCCATGAAGGATTGTTGTTGTTATTGTTTAGTTGCCAAGTTGTGTCCAACTCTGTGGGATCCCATGGACTGTAGCCAGCCAGGCTTCTCTGTCCTTGGGGTCTCCTAGGCAAGAACACTGGAGAGGCTTGCCATTTCCTTTCCAGAGGATCTTCCTGACCCGGGGATCAAACCCAAGTCTCCTTCATTGGTAGGTGGGTTCTTTACCTCTACGCCACCAGGGAAGCCCCCATGAAAGAACTGATTATTTTAATCCCACTGAAACTGATGTATTCATCTTATATTTGAGGGCATGTGGTAGAGACTGTGGTCTGCTGAGAGGATCCTGGTGGATCTACACTTGTCTACATTTCACTGTTAGTGAATCGTTCTTCTAGATGGTGGTTAAACAAATTCAATTCTACACATTTGCAACAGGATTCAGAAATAAGACTGGCCTGGTCGGCTTTGAGTGCCAATGTATTTATCTGACTTGAAGCCTGTAGACTCTGGGTCTCTCCTGTGTTTGAACACCTGCCTTGCTGGGCTGGCTAAGATGAAGCAGGCCACACAGCCTTGTGCCTTTGGTTTCTCATTCTAACTGTACATTTGATCGAAGCAGCCTTCCAGTTGCAGGGTGAGATCTTTCTTTTGTGCTTAGCAAATCGCTAAAAAAAGTTGTTCTGCCATAGGTCACCTGCTGTTTATTCTTTGCAGGGCTGAGCCACGAACAAAGAACTTCATCTGAACTCCCAAAGGAAAGAGTTTGAAATATTCTTAGTTCTTTTCTGGTTCTGAAGCACTGACTATACTTAAAATGTTTAGACTTTGGATCACAGGGCACAAAGGTTACTAATTGTAGGGCATTCAATCAAGGGCAAATGCTTGCTTGTTGCATGCTTAACTATGAAGTCACAGTCTGGATTTCTGCAGGAGTCATTATGGATTTTGACTTTTAAAATTTTAATTAAAAAATTAAAAAATTTAACTTCTGCGGGAAGAAGTTAGAAAGTGTGACCTAAAGAAGCTTACATGGTGATTCCATTTATTTGGTACTTTTCCTGTTTTTATAGCTAACCAGAAGGTAGCTTCAACTGCTGAACTTGAAGTTTTCAAGTTTCAAGGTAGGAAATTTCAAATATACCTTCCAAAAGATAGGCTAATTCTTCTTTTTTGACCCAAATGATGGCCAGTAATTCAATGTTATACCATTTATACTAGAATGGTATTGCTGCTCATTATTCCAGAAAGGAAGCAATTGACAATATTCAATTAACTGGGGACTCAAGTACTCAAATAGTTTGAAACCAAGGAGGTGAGAGAAAGATGATACAGTTGATGCTTCCAGGAAGAATAGTGATTATGTCCAATTCTAAAAATAGAGGGGGATGGAGGCCCATAGAATTGTGTTTGTCTTGTAATCAAACCCACTACATTAGAATTTTAGGTATAACCTCTATGAGTAAAGGGAAGCCCTGGCAGGTGAGTAGCATTTGGGACAAAGCCTCTAAGGTCTGGGATTCCTGCTGACCCAGAATCCGTGAGGATCTGGGGAGACTGATCCATGAAATTAGATTATGACCTCTGAGGTGCTTTCCAGCTCCCAAATTGCACGCCCCCCTGCCACCCCCATACAGACCAGTCCATAAGAAGCAGAGCTACTCACATGGTACGATGCCTTGGTTAGCCAGCTGTTCTTGGGTCCTTCTCTGCTGGAGTCGTAACTGTAAAACTTAGAAAAAGAAGTGTTAGTATGTGAGCTAGGCTAAGACTGATTGCGGCCACTTCTATTTGCCTCGTATCTTTTTTTGCCTGATCACTCATCTCATATTATTTCTAGAACAGTTCTGAAAATCTGAAGTGTGTGAAGGACACTTGCATTTTGTTGTAGACATGGACGAGAAAGGACGAGAGAAGCTGAGGGGTTGCAGGGTTTTCCGGCAAGTGAGTGGCCACCAGAGACTGGAAGTCCAGTCTCCTCCTCTCAGTGTGACACTGTCTCCCCCGCTACGCTACCTGGGAGATGAATGCCATCAAATGCTGCCATGAGTTCAAAACTGGAAACAGAGTAAAGAAAGTTTGGTCTCGGAAGTGTCACCTGGGTTCCAATCCCACCTGGGACTGCCCTTTCCTGGGTGGATAACTCTGGGCAAGTTGTTCAACCTCTTTGGCCCTCAGCTTTTTCATTTGTAAATGGGAACAATGCCCTGTGGGATTGCTATACTTTGATTAAAACACGTATGCAGGTTGCTTAGCAGAGTGCCTGGTACCATAAGTCATCAATAAATGGTAGTATTGGGGCTTCCCTGGAAGCCCAGTGGCTAAGACTCCATGCTTCCAATGCTGGCGGCCCAGGTTTGATCCCTGCTCAGGGAACTAGATCCCTCAGGCTGCAACTAAGAGTTCGTATGCCACAACGAAGCTGCAAGATCCAGTGTGCTACAACTAAGACCTGGCACAGCCAAATAAATGAATGAAATAAACATTAAAATAATAAATGGTACTATCATGAGAGTCTGGAATTCACCTGGGAATTCAGAGAAGGGCCAATGGAGTCATGCTTCGGTTAGAAAATGTAAAACACTATAAACTGTACAAACTATAAATTATGGAGCTTTCTGTTACTATCTGTAGCACAAGCAGATTACATATATATCACATATATTTATGTATGTAAGTAAGTAACATGTATGATATATAGTATGAGTGTAATATTTTTATGATTTCCTTCTTCTCTTCTCACTTAACCCCCTAAAAGAATCTATCTTTGGACACATACATTTTCTCAGGGAGATTCAGAGTTTGCTGTCTTGATTCCTGGGTTTAAGATGCTCAGGATGAGAATAGAAAGAGCAGAAATTTTCAAAAAGAGGGACTGGTTTGATCACCTTATAATGAAAAGAGAGAACAAGCATTGCTTTTATGAAGAGAAAATTAGAGTGGAGAGAAGAAAAATGAAAAGGCTATACAGCTGTCTTTCAAGTTCATTTACTATTCCACAGTGAGGCTTCAGAGCAAATGCAGTCATAAGATATACTGAGACAAGCTTCTCTGGCGGCTCAGTGGTAAAGAACCCACCTGCCAATGCAGGAGACACGGGTTCGATCTCTGATCTGGGAAGATCCCATATGCTGTGGAGCAACTAACCCTGTGCCACGTGCCGCAGAGCCGGGGAGTTGCAGCTACTGAGCCCTAGAGCCCGTGTTCCTCAACAAGAGAAGCCACTGCAATGAGGAGCCTGCACACCACAAGGAATGGTAGTTTCCGCTTGCCACAGCTGGAGAAAAAATCCGTGTAATACGGAAGACCCAGCACAAAAATATGTAAGTAAATAAACATAAAAAAACCAAGATATTCTGAAAGGGTAATTAAGACAGGTAATTTTTAAAGGTGTTGCTATGGGCTCTGAACTGGCTTCTCGCCAACCTTCATGGGAGAGACCAATGTTGCTCAATTGCTATCAATTCCTTTTGGAGGCTAGACTGTGCTTCGCTGAACAGTCTCATGTGACTCCATCTTAGGACTGAACACACAAAACAGAATCAAATGAAAATACAAGATTTACAGTAGAATATCTGAAGTAAAAAAAAAAAAAAAATTCACCAAAAGGCCTAACAAAAGAATGAGTATCAAGTCAGGACACTTGAACACAGAGCAACCTGAAGAAGAGAGAGAAAATGATGAAAAAAGTGGTCAGACCCTCAGGTTCCTGCACCCCAGTATCAAAAAGTCTGTTAATAACATCATCTCATTCAGTTTAGTTCAGTTCAGTTCAGTCGCTCAGTTGTGTCCGACTCTTTGCAACCAAATGGACTGCAGCATGCCAGGGTTCCCTGTCCATCACCAACTGCCAGAGCTTGCTCAAACTTATGTCTGTCGAGTCAGTGATGCCATCCAACCATCTCATCTTCTGTCATCTCCTTCTCCTCCTGCCTTCAGTCTTTCCCAGCATCAGGGTCTTTTCCAATGAGTCAGCTCTTTATATCAGGTGGCCAAAGTACTGGAGCTTCAGCTTCAGCATCAGTCCTTCCGATGAATATTCAGGACTGATTTCCTTTAGGATTGACTGATTTGATCTCCTTGCAGTCCAAGGGACTCTCAAGAGTCTTCTCCGACACCACAGTTCAAAGGCATCAATTACATCATTAGATCTACTTGATGTATATATAATAATTGGCTCACTAGAGCCCCAGAAAGAGAGCAGAAAAATAAATAATTGCCACAGCTCCCCAAATTTGGTGACAAACAGAAATTTACAGATTCAGAAAGTTCAACAAATCCCAAACCAGATATAGTCACAGAAAAACCACTCTTAGATTCATCATAATCCAATGGCTGAAAACCAAAGAGAAGGAGAAAATCTTGAAAGTAGCCAGGAAAAACAAAACATTACATAAAGGAAAACATTGATTTAAATAACCACAGACTTCTCAGCAGAAATCAAAGTTCAGAAAATAAAACAAAATGAAAACCAAACAAAAACTATCAACCCAGAACACAGAATATCCTCTAGGAATGAAGGTGAAATAAAGGGAGTTCAGGTAGAGGAGAAAATCAGATAATTTGTTTGCTAGCAGACTTGACTACAGTAAATACTTAGGGAGATTCTTCAGGCTGAACTGAAATGATATCAGAAGGAAATCAGGGTATTCAAGAATGACTAGAGTATATCAGAAATGGTAACTAGCTGGGTAAACTGTCAAGATTCTGTTCTTCTCACTAGCTAAGTGAAGCATGGCTGGTCACCCAGCGCCCTTGGCGTTGCCCCTCTTGTCACCTGGGAGCTTCTGTAGTCCTTCCCTCCAGTGAAGGACTGGTGGGCAGGCTATCAGTTCAGCGCTCCAAGCCTAGAGGGAAAGGCCAGACGGCCAAGGGCAGGATGATCCTGGCAGTGGCATCTGTCCCTGGGAAGCTTCTCCGGGTCTGGCAAAGCTCCAAGGCTAGAGGTGGAGATTGAATGACCACATCCCTTTCTGCGCCTGCTTCCTGCTGCACCTGGGAGAGTCCTGACACTGGGCCAAAACCGTACCACCAGTGGCCTGCACCTTTGGACGCAGCTGTCCTCAGCTACTGCCTGGCCTCCATTCCTGATGGTCTCTTCGCGCTTCACTTCCCTCCCTGCTTTCAGCTTGCTGTGGTCATCTGTGTCCCCAGAGCCCTTGGCAAACCTCCACCGCTCCACTGTAGCTAAAAATACTCTGAGCAGAGGGTTGCTTTCCAGTCCAAGCCTAACCCCTGCTCCCAGGTCCAACCAGCTACACACTACAGGTATCCATGAAGCTCTCTCTTCACTTCATTTGAGGCCATATGGTTTTCTTTGGGAGGTGAAAGGGAGGGAGTTCCTGATATCTTTTCCACATCATCCCAACGTGTTCTCATATGGTTCTGGCATTCAAGTGTCAATCTGTTTTAGCTTTCAGAAACAAAGCAATTTTCCCCCCTCTAGTTTTGCATTCTTCTAGTCATCGTTATCAGAATTGAGAGTCCTGTGTTTATACTCAGGTTGCTTCTTTTTTTTAAGTAAGTTTCTTTATTAAAAAAATAAAAATCTCTACAATGTTATATTTAAGGACAAAACGAGATAATAAAAAACAATGTGATATGTCCCCTGAATGTTAAAATAAAGCATGGTGATTACTGTGACCAATTTGAGTTAGGCAACATTTATGTCATTCTAGAAATTTCCATAAATTGCCTAGGAACCAGTAAGTAGATCTGAGAAGATATTAAGTTTAGAACAAGAAGGAATCCTCAGTACATGCTGTTCTTTTCTACACAATACTGAGATTAGTGATTTTATCTAATCATAAAAATATCAGCTCTACTATATTAAATTCTCTTCAAGACAGATATTAGTCCAACTTAGTTTTCTTGGTGGAGAAGGAAATGGCAACCCACTCTGGTATTCTTGCCTAGAGAATCCTGTGGACAGGGGAGCCTGGTGGGCTGCTGTTCATGGGGTCGCACAGAGTCGGACACGACTGAAGCAACTTAGCAGCAGCAGCAGCAGCGGTGTTCTTGGTACAAACACAGATGTTTATACTAATCAAGTTGCTTCTTTATTCAGAAGTTCCGGGCTCTCAATTCTGATTTTCTCATTTTTTCTAGCTTTTCCTGTCCCAGTTTTACACTATTTGAATTATTCTAGACTTAAGCATAGATGTTCATGCCTGGTAGTGAGGATCTTCTGTCAACCTTCTTTATTATAAACGTGTCTTGACTACTCTAGCCTGCTTTCCCACCCGCCCCCTCAAATGAATTTTAGGATGTGAGTAGCAAGTTCTGCCATCACCTCAAGAACCTACCTCTCTGGAAGCAGAGGGGATACATTCCTTTCATATTCTATAATTATAAGTGTGAACCCTAGCCAGCCAGGGAAGCATGATCCTGTTTAAGATTATTAAAGAATATATAGAAACTTCAGGGTCTAGGATAGTGCAAGACCAGGAATAGGTTCTCTGAATGTAGCTGGGACTGAGACTGGATACCCAACTCACGAATGGGAGCTAGAAGTACTATTCACAGTAGCCGAGATATGGAGATAACCTAAACGACCATCTACAGATAAATGGATAAATAAATCTGTGGTATACACACACACAATGGAATATTACTGAGCCATGAAAAAGAATGAAAGACTGCTATTTGCAGCAACATGGGTGGACCTCGAGATTATCACACTAAGAGAAGTAAGTCAGAAAGAGGCAAATAGCACATGATCTCACTTCTATGTGGAATCCAAAATACAACACAAATGAGCACATCTGTGTGTTGGGGAAACACGTAGGAAACAGACTCCCACACATGGAGGACAGTTGCCAAAGGGTGTTGAGGAAAGGGATGGATTGGGAGTTTAGGCTTGTAAGATGCAAACTAGTATAGAAAGAATGGATAAACAGCAAGGCCCTACTGTACAGCACAGGGGACTATATTCAACATCCTGTGACAAACCATTGTGGGAAACAGCATGAAAAAGAAGATTATATATATATGTATACCTGAATCAACTTCGCTGGAGAGCAGAAACCAACACATTGTAAATCAACTCTACCTCAATAAAATACATTTTTTAAAGATGGTAGCTAGAATATGTGGAGAAGGCGATGGCACCCCGCTCTAGTACTCTTGCCTGGAAAATCCCATGGACAGAGGAGCCTGGTAGGCTGCAGTCCATGGGGTCACTAAGAGTCGGACACGACTAAGTGACTTCGCTTTCACTTTTCACTTTCACGCATTGGAGAAGGAAACAGCAACCCACTCCAGTGTTCTTGCCTGGAGAATCTCAGGGACAGGGGAGCCTGGTGGGCTGCCGCCTATGGGGTCTCACAGAGTCGGACACGACTGAAGCGACTTAGCAGCAGCAGCAGCAGCAGCTAGAATATGTCTACACACCACTGGCTTGCAACCAGCACATGACAGTGGCCTGTGCCCAGCAGAGCAGAGCCAGCCAGGATGGGAAGGACCAGGTCTAGCTGGGCATGTCTCTCAAGAGTTTCAGGTAGAAGAGGAAGGAAATATAGGGATTGATGGATATAGTAACATTCCTCTTGCCACATAGACTTTGGACTCTAAAGTTTAGCCTCATGGGTGCAAATTTCAAATGAAACAATTTGGATGATAAAATGGTAACTTCTGCCACACTAAACCCTATGTTTTAATGTATTTCTTCCATTGGAAGGTATCCTTTCAAATGAAGAATCAGAAGCCACTAAAACATGAAGCATGTTTCATTTTCACTGCTTCCTTGGTAACTAAGCACAAGGGACCTTCAGCTCAGTATCACTGTCCATAGTGTCTCCATAGCAACAGTCATGTAGGGTACCATTCTCACCAACACAGGTGAATGGCTCAGCCGTGTCTCTGGTTAGGATGAGGCTCCTGAATGATCCCAGGCTCTGACAGCATCACACAGAGTTGTTGCCATGGTTTTGGTGAGAAGTATTGCTTTTCTGAGGATTACAAAACACTTTATGTTCCAACCCCATGCTGGCTCATTCCTGACAGAGTGGAAAATGTGTCTCCTTGGCTGAAATGTTCCTCTTGAGTCCAGCCCAAAGATGACATTTTTAGGAAAGTTTGAGAAGAATCCTGAGGCTGTTACTGAGTCACGATAGAGTAGAAATGGATCTTTTCTATTTAAAGAGTTTTGTGCTACTGTTTGAAAATGTCACATTGCTAGGGAACAGTGGAAATGGAAAACTTTCCATTTGCCATCAACAAAGGAAGCTCGTTACTGAATGTGAAGCAGAGGAGCTGAAGAGCAGTTCTGTTACCTGTCTGACCAAAATAGAAGGAGGCTGATGGGAATTTGATTTAATAATATTGGTCTGAACAAGCTTGAAGCTCTAAGACGGGATCACTCATCTGGAATGTAGCACACATAATTTTAACTCCCACCCCCATCCCCCACTCCTACGAAGCTGTAGTTTAGACTGGTTCCAGAATCTCTCTGGATCGCAGTTTAATACAAAGCAAAAGAAGAGATTAGCTTAGTTTAGATCAGGATTTCCCCAATTTATCTTATATCAAGAGTCACCTGGGACCTGGGGGGGAAAAAAAACAAAACAGTATCTCTTTGGTACCTTTCCTGGAGACTATGGTCCAATAGTCCTGTGCTATATTGGAAATACATTTTAACAAACATTCTAGGAAATTCTGAGGAAAAAAAGTAGGTTTGAGATATAGATATAAGCAAATATACTATGTGAAAAAATGAGACCCCATTTTTATACTGTTTTGTGATTTTCTTTTTCATTGGTAATATACCGTCATTTTGGGGATCAGGGGTATATATGTACATCATCTTTTTTAGTGACTACAGAGTATCTGGTCATGCACCAATAACTGTTTAACAAATCTCCTTTTATTTTACATTCAATTTTTCTTCCTGCATAAGTGATGTATTTGTACTCCTACTGGGACTATTGGAGGGTTTCCCTTTCACTACATCCTATTATCAATGCTATTAAAGAAGAAAAAAGCCTTACTAATTTGCTTGGTATCCATTATACTTTCTAATAAGTTAGACACATTTTCATAGATTTGTTGATTATTAGTATCTTTTCTTTTGTGAATGACTTGATAACAGTCTTTGCAAAGTTTTCCACTGGCATTACATTTTCTTATAGGTTTTGGGAGAGCTATTTTTATCTGAAGCACATTAAACATAGTCATATGTTGTAAATTCCCCCTGGGTTTTAGTTTCCACTCAGTTTTGAGTGCAATGGTTTTTGGCATTTAACATTACTACATGCAATCTTTTTAAAAGCTCTTTTATGATTTCTATCTTTGGTATATACTTTGGAAAATCCTTTTCATCTCCAGATTATATACTCATTTAAATGTTCTTATATCTTTAAGATCTGGGGTTTTGTATCTGACTTTGTAATGCATCTGGAGTTAAATTTGGTATATAGTATTAAAAAAGGTTTTCATCATTTTTACAAATTGTTAACTAATTATTCTAACATAATTTCTAATCAAATGGATTTTAGATATCAATTTTGTTATACACTACATATATAACCCTTGAATCTGTTTCTACTCTTTCTTTATATTCTGACCTCAATATTTTGTTTTGTTTGCTTACAGGCTGGATTTATTCCTGACTTAAATATACATTTTGTATGGCATGGGAGTCTGATTTGGGAAAGCCTCAGCTCCCCAGTTGCATAATACTTGTATAGATGACCCAATCCAAGCCTTCAGAATGATTCCCAAGTAATTACAAGGGTCCAGAGTTTCAAACAATAAAATTATCTTCCAAAAGTATACATTTTCTAGACTTTCAGCAATAATACTAGATGCCAAAATACATGGAACTGTATCAAAGTTTTGCATGAACACAAATTAGAAATCTAGCATTCTGATCATACGAAGTCAAACAAGTGGAATCTAGCTAGTGGAATTTAGCTAGACAAAAATTCATAAAATTTCTATATATTAATACTATATAGTATTAATATATACAAAAGCTTCTCTTCACAGGGCTTTTCAGGTCTATTATATTCTTCTGGGCTTCCCATGTGGTGTCAGTGGTAAAGAATCCACCTGCCAATGCAGGAGACGTCAGAAATGTGGGTTCAATCCCTGGGTTGGGAAGATTCCCCTGGAAGAGGGCATGGCAACCCACTCCAGTATTCTTGCCTGGACAATCCCGTGGACAGAGGAGCCTGGTGGGCTATAGTCCATGGTGTCACAAAGAGTTGAACACTACTATGCAAGCATTTGCACACATATCCTTCTACTTCTCTGTATATTCATTTATTAATTTTTGAGAGTTTGATATTGAAATTCCACCTAAAAATCTCATTTTATCCACTTATAAATAATTGTAATATATAGTGAAACTATATATAACCTTGTTCTGTATTTTCTAAGTCTCCTGTAAATGTGTCTTCATGATTTCATAATTTAAAAAAATAAAAATTGAAAAATAAAGCAGTAGCTTCTATCAGCAGCAGAGGTGACATATCAAGTCAAGACAGTGCCATGTATTCATGGGCATGTTGATGTATGGCAGGCAGGGAAAGCTTGATCCAGTGAAATCTGAGTCTGAATCAGTCCTGAACTACTCATTTTATCAGAAAAGGGAGAAGACAAAAGAAGAGAAAGCAAGGATGGGCTAACGGTACAAAGAGGAAGTAAAGAAGAAAGAGAGTAGGACAGAGGTTTTATTTTTTATCCTAAGAAGAGTGTTTGTGTTTGTATGAGTACTCCAGTGATGGCTCTCAGTTCGTATGTATTTAACAGAATGTAAAAGATGGGTCAGATTAGGGGCATTGAGGTCCTGCTCCAGGAAGGAAGCAAGAGATGGGCCCAGTGTCTTAGTGTTTCCCAACTCTTTGGCAATTGTGAATTCTTGTTTATTACTTTCTGTCTAGAATGTGACATGGGCCCATGCAGTTGTATCACACAAAGAATCCCAAAGAAATTGCTGGGATCTGTGCATTACATTTTTATTTGGTCCATCTAAAAAAACTATTACAAAGAGCATCATCTTTATCCTAACCCACCACTCCCCCCACGCTGCCATGGAAACAATGGCTTCCTAAGAACATCATATTATTGGTATTTGATTGATTTTCTGTTCCACCCTTCTGCCACTCAGCTTTTTTTTCTTTCCCTACCAAATTCTCCATTTTTCTTAAGTGAATCTCTCTTAGCCTCACCTCACCCATGGTCTCTGTGCAGATAACTTGCCATCACCTCTACAGCCTCTAAGAATGGTCATATTTTCTAAAAGAACCCCAGAATGCATGGACTAGCAAGATTTTTTTACCCAAATTTTAAATTAATTTGTATTGAAACATAACAAACATCATAACCTGACTTGTATTTATTTTACATTTAGTAAGTCATTTTTGGGTGGGAGGAGAAATAAATTAAAAAAAAAAACCTCAAAGAAGGTGAATGATAAACAGAAGACATGTACTCACTAAACCAATCATATATTCATCATCCATATGACTATATATATATTCATATAGAGATATATATATGAATATATATATATATATATGGTGAATCATATATTCATCATCATCTTTCTTCTAATGTTCCACAAAATCCAGCTCAACAATGCCATTGCCATGACTACCAGGGAAGGTGAAAGCAATTCCCTAATTTTGCTGAGTGAACCCAAGAGTCTTCTTCCAATAACATTTCAAAATAATAACACAAGGAAGGCCTCTCTGGGCCCCAGTCTTCCTTCCCATGAAGGACAGGACAGACAAAGTCAGCAATAAGTCCTCTTAAACTTAAAAAAAAAAATCACTGAAAACTTTTTTTTTTTCCAAGCTGAAATCCTACATGGAAGGAAAAGCACCAACAAAACGAAACCCAGGACCAGGGTGCACAATAAGAGCAGAACCTCTTGTGAAATGTCAGAGTTCTATGAATCAGAGTTTGAAAAATCATTGGATTGGATCGTCTCTAAATCTCTTCTAACTTAAATATGTTACTTTTGTGATTTTGATCTAAAAAAGTCTCAACCCTCCAAGGAGACATTGCTTAGGAACAGATGGGTTGACTTTATCCACAGAGTGAGGGCTGAGGGGTGGATTACGATGCCACCTTTCCTCGGCAGAACCCTGCTTCTCCAGCCCTTCTCAGTCCTTTGAATGTCCTTGTGTGCTCAGTAGCTTCAGTCGTGTCTGGTTCTTTGCAACCCCATGGACTGTAGCCCACCAGACTCCTCTGTCCATGGGATTCTCCAGGCAAGAATACTGGAGTGGGTTGCCATTTCCTTCTCCACTGAACCTCCTTGCAGGGATATAAAGCCTCACGAGGTGCAGGAAAGCTTCGGATTCAGAGGACCACACCCAGGTTCCTTAGCAACAACAGCAGAGGGAAGCCTTTCTCACCAGCAGATGGTGGTGGGCTGTTGCTCTGTTTCTGCATCACCTTCTTACAATGGGCTCTTGGCTCCCAGTAGAATCCTCTGAAGCCTACTTAGCAACCAGCATCCCTTGGTAACCCTGAGAGCCATCTTTCCATCAGACCTATAGCGCTGCTTTTTACTCTCATTGCTCTATACTTTTTTCAAGTCCTGTGTATGCAACATGCCCTCTGTCTAAATACGAATTCTTTTAATCATCTGAATATTGGATAATGGGGGTCAAAGTCCAGAATCCCAGAGAAAACCAAAGTGAACTGCATTCAAAAATTGACCTGCATCTATACAGAATTCCTACTTTGTACACAGGCAAAATACTTATGAGTTGCAGTTAGAAGATTACCAGAACTCTGTCGCTGAAATTTATCAGTGGATGTCCCCTGCAAGTCACACGAGAGTTCAGGGGACCAGGCCCTGCTCTTCCCATGAAATAGCTGTGTGACCTTGGTCAAAGATACGTCACCTCTCCACAACTCGGCTCCTTCCTACTAAAACAAGAAGGATGAGCTGGTGATCCCAGAGGTCCCTTGGAGTGTGAATATTTCATGACCCTTGGCTTCATCTTTGACCAGGGTCTTTCTTTGTATGTCTCCAAATTCAAGCCGCTGAGATGTTTCTTAATCTCAAGAGTTTTCCCCATGAGATGATGCGACATGGCTTGGAATAGTTCTAAGCGTTATGTTCAAACTGTAGGAAAAAGGCTGCAAGATAGAAAGCCTTCCCTCACCGATGGTTCTAAGAAGTCAGATGTGAAATGCTGGGTCTTGAAATGAACCTCCAAAAGGAAACGTGACCCCAAATACTATCACTTGTACAAAGACTCCAGAAATCTTTAGGGGTCAAATGGACCCCAGGCCAATTTGATGATCACGCAATCTTGCATGAATCTACCAACTCAGTCTCTCAAAAAGGATTCAGTCGTTCCTTGCTATTGGCTGAGGCATCTCCAGACACTGACCACAACACACAGTAATTTAAGGTGTGAATAATCTAGTGAGGAAGAAAAGACACCCACACATGAGTCAGAGAAATAAAGTGTTAGGCAACACATGATTAAAGCATCCATATTCATAGGAGGCTACCAAGGATAAAAGAACAGAACCTTTACTTTTTCAAGGGAGAATCTTATTAGAAAGAGAGCTGATAAAGGGAATTGCTGACCAAGGGAAGAAGCACGCATTACAGACTAGAATATGGAATCAACATGGTACCTCCTGTCCAGGGCCAGCTTTGTGAGCATATCACCTGCCACCAGCATCCCACGAAGGGCCCTGTGCTTAGTCTAATGCTGTGTTGCCACCACCTGAAATTGTAACCATTTACAGGGCCTCACATTATAATTCTGCATCGGGCCCCACCCACTATGGAGTGTACCCCAGAATATCACCTTGTTCCAGGAGAGGGCTCCTACTGTGGGGTGGTAAGAGATGGGACTAGAAAAGGAAGTGGGGTTCATGGACAGAGGGCCTTGAATTCTATGCTGCACTGCTCAGACTTTATCCTGTAGAAAGAAGGTTATTTTTTCAAATTTTAAACTCTTTTAAAAGTTTAAATTTTAAATATTTTTGTATTGGGGTACAGCTGATTAACAATGGTGTGGTAGTTTCAGGTGAACAGCTAGGGGTCTCAGCCATATCTGTACATGTATCCATTCTCCCCCAAACCGTCCTCCCATCCAGGCTAACATGACACTGAGTAAAGTTCCATGTGCTACACAGTAGCACTTTGTTGATTATTCATTTTAAATGGAGCAGTGTATACATGACCTTCCCAAACTCCCTAACTATTCCTTCTCCTCCCCACTAGGCAGCCATAAGTCTGTGAGTCTCTTTCTGTTTTGTAAGTTAAGTTCATTTTGTATCATTTCTTTTTAGATTCTACATATGAGGGATGTCATACCACAGTTCTAGAAGGTATTTTTTGAGCAGCAGAGTTATATGGTAACATTGAGATTTTAGGACATCTTGTGATGTCCTCATGTTATCTTGTGATAACATGAATGGGGAGACAGCGCTGGTGTGAAGACCCTTATCGATCCATCAGCAAAGTAAGAAAGTTCACTTAGATGCGGTGAGAGCAGAGAGAAGAGCTCAAATTTGAGAAACAAATGGAAAAGAGGAATCTCTGTGTCTTGGTAACAAATTGAAGATGGAGGGACAGAGACAGTTGAATCAAATTTACATGACAATTTCTTTCCCCAGGCTTTTGCAAAAAAAAAGATAAAAATGAAATGACAAGAACTAAAGCACTGTGACTATAATTATCGGTGGAAAAATTGGTAGGGCTGTCAGGGGCCTCTGAGGCAAGGCTTTCATTCGAGAACTTGGCAGTAAGATGAGTGGGTTAACATTGTTCAGTCCTTCATTTTATCCACTCAGTATTTACTGATCTCTTCCTAAAGGTCTAGATACCACTTTAGATATTAAAGACCTGGCTGCAAATAAAGCAGTCACAGGCTCTGCCTATGAAAACTTTACAGCCTCGGAGGGAAAAGATGTTAAACAATTACAATTGTGGGTATATGGTGAAAGGGAAGCGGCACACCATTTTGAATCAGACAGTCTTTTCTGGTCTTTTCTCCCAGGAAGCTTAAACAAATAAATAAATGGAGTTGTTAAGCCCATGACACTTAATTTTCTACCTTTCAATTTCACTAAACTACAGCCTACTTTGTGTGTGTGTGTGTGTGTGTGTGTGTGTGTGTGTGTGTGTATGTCTGCATGTGAGCAAGGGTAATTTCCATTTCCAAAAGACTTGGCTTCCCTGATGAGAAGGGGAGATTTTGACAGAGTGAAAGATAAAAAAGAGAACGTGAGAAGCAAGTGATACTTGCCTTTTGTTCCCTTCTGAATGGTTTTCCACTGAATTACAAGGCAATGCTCTTTTGACCTGCTACAGAGGTGGGTTTCGTGTAGCCTAGATGTTCCCACTGGATGGCCTCTCACCCAGCCAGGCTGGCCTTTTCCCTAAAAATTTTGGAAATAGGACTGGGAGACAGATGTCTATTTTGGAGCTGTGAGGAGTGGCCATTTTCAACCACATGAACTGGACAGATGGTGAACCTGGCTGACAGGGATGCAGAGAGCCAGTGAGAGTGCGGCTGGAGGGTGTTCCAGTCTCCAATTCCAGCCCATCCTCCTCTATGGATCAATCACGTTCCTGTTGCTGAGTTCCATGAGACATCCCAGTATGCTTATAAGCTTTTCTGTTTAAGCTTGTTCAAGAATTCTATTTAATTCTCTACTGTTTGCAAACCAAGATGCTCCCTAATGATTAGCATTGAAGAGGGACGGCCGGTAGCAGTGGAAAGTTACCAGGACAAGCAAGCAAAGCTCTGAGACCTATTTTTAAATCCTGGTTCACTAATCAAAATCCCTAAGGTATGGACCCAGGGTTTGTAAAGGTGGCCAACACACATACTGCAAAGCGTGACATTGGCAGAGCCTGGAAGCCAGGCTAGGCATGTTGCAGGCAACATCTCTGAGTGGTTGTTAATGTTGCATCTTTTCTCTGTGGGGCCAGGTAAGGACCATAAGCCCTAGACAGAGCAGAGGATCAGCCAGCCCCAGGTTCTTCCCTCAGAAGGGGCAGTCGTATCTGTCCATAACGTAGGCCTTGAGCTTCTTTTGTTGACCTCCACCCTGGGTTTTGGGCTTCCTGGGTGGCTCAGCAGTAAAGAACCCACCCACAATGCAGGGGACATGAGTTCGATCCCTGGGTCGGGAAGATCTGCTGGAGGGGAAATGGCTTCCCCCTCCAGTATTCTTGCCTGGGAAATCCCATGGACAGAGGAGCCTCGGGGGCTACAGTCCGTGGGGTTTAAATGAGTCAGACATGACTGAGCAACTAAAACACAACCACACCCTGGGTTTAGCTGAACCGACCTTCGGGTACAACCCCTGACTTTGACATCACTGTCTTCAAGGACACAGGCCAGTGGAGGGTTTTGTGAAAAGTAACAAGCAAGGGACTTCTCTAGTGGTCCAGTGGCTAAGATTCCAGGCTCCCAATGCAGGGAGCCTAGGTTCGATCTCTGGGCAGGGAACTAGATAGCACCTGCCTCAGTTAAGAATGAGCATACTGCAACTAAAGATTCCCACATGCTGCAACTAAGACCTGGCTCAGTCAAATAAATACATATTTAATTAAAAAAAAAAAAGATGTTTGAAAAAAGGAAAGAAAGTAACAAGCAAGACCACCCCGGGAAGTTTCAGTAATGTTCAGGGCTGGAAGCTGATACTGTTGGACACAGACTGTTGAAATAACTGCTCTCTTCTTGTCCAACGGGAGGCCTGCCACAGAATCCTTTCCTATACCTGCCACTTCATGGCAAATAGATGGGAAAACAATGAAAACAGTGGCAGAATTTACTTATTTATTTTTTGAGCGGCAAAATCACTGCAGATGGTGACTGCAGCCATAAAATTAAGAGACGCTTGCTACTTGGAAGAAAAGTTATGACCAACCTAGATAGCATATTAAAAAGCAGAGACATTATTTTGCCAACAAAGGTCCATCTAGTCAAAGCTACGGTTTTCCAGTAATCATGTATGGATTGACAGTTGGACTGTAAAGAAAGCTGAGCACCGAAGAATAGATGCTTTGAACTGTCATGTTGGAGAAGACTCTTGAGAGTCCCTTGGACAGCAAGGAGATCCAACCAGTCCATCCTAAAGGAAATCAGTCCTGAATATTTATTGGAAGGACTAATGCTGAAGTTGAAGCTCTAATACTTTGGCCACCTGATGCGAAGAACTGACTCATTGGAAAAGACTCTGATGCTAGGAAAGATTGAAGGCAGGAAGAGAAGGGGACAACAGAGGACGAGATGGTTGGATGACATCACTGAGTCAACAGACATGAGTTTGAGTAAGCTCTGGCAGTTGGTGACGGACAGGAAAGCCTGGGGTGCTGCAGTCCATAGGGTTGCAAAAAGTTGGACACCAGTGAGCGACTGAACTGACTGACCTGGTATTTTCCAACTCTGGGACAAACAGCCCTCCCAGGAGCAGCCTGCATCACTCATGGGTCTGATATTGTCTCGGTTGGGGTATACAGGCATCAGCCCACCTGGTACAGAGGAGACAAGCCGATGAGAGCTGAGAGAAGGTGGCCTTTTAGGCCAGGCTGTCTACATTATTCCTGCCCCAATCCTGGCCGTGTTTCTCAAACAAGGCTGAAAGCCAGGGATTATTTTCGTGTGTCCTGTTGACATCTGAGCACATCCTGCTCCTTACCTTCAGAGTCCAGGTACCAATAATAACTGTTCCCTTGGCCACTGTTACCCTGTGCACTGACATGCAGCCAAGGGGTCACAGTGACCAAGAAGGACAGAAGTGGACCGTCCACCCATCCATGTCTGGGGACATCCAGAAAGAGGAGGAGAAAATGACCATCGGGTGACGGAAGTAACCTTTTGTGGTCAGACAGAGAAGGGGAGCCTGGGGGCTGCTGGACTGGCCTGAGCGGTCCTCACGGATGAGCACAGGAAAGAGGCTGGGACCAGGCACCACAGTTCTTTCTTTACCTCACAGGACGTCCTGACTCTGCTTCCTTCGAGACACACGAAGGAGACACACGAATTCAGGCCAGCTTCCAGCGCTGGACACATGTCGGGTAGAAAACCATGGGCATGTTCACATGCCAAGAGCCCCAGCTCGGGCTGACCACGCGGTTGTTTCGGTGATTAAGCCTCACGCACAGAGTCGAGCTGTTTGAGAACGACGTCTGCTCATACAAACACTGCAAAGCGACCCTTTCCCTAAGCACCATGCTCTCAGTTTGTCAAAACATTTGAAGAAGACTAATTCAGGCCTCAAAAGGAATTCTCTCTCATGCAGCCAGCTGCCAGGTCTGTGAGCCGAAAGCTTTATGTTACAATATTTCAAGACACTAGAGACAGGAGGAACGCGGGCCTCGAGTGGACGTCCCGTGGGGCTGACAACGTCAATAAGGGGACAGAAGGCGCTCTTCACCTGCTCTCTGGCAGAGGGGATGGGATGAGGAGGCCAGCTCTGGCCAGTCTAGATGCCTGTGAAGAGCAGTACAGGGCAGGAGCCACAGACACGGGCTCTGAAGCCGGGGGTGGGTGCGTGCAAGCCCCAGCTTTTCCATTTACTACTCGTGGTGTTTTATGAGATGTCCTCTGGGGCTACGTGCTCCAATTTCTCCATCTGTGAATGTGGGGGGACAGACAGGGGGCCAAGGTACCACCCCCTAGGACTGTTGTGAGGAGTCAGTTAGTGTAACATACATGTGATGTACTAATAGCCATACCCAGTAAGCAGTGAGCACACGATCATTCTTGGGGTGCCCTACAGGACTGTGGTGCGTGTCCCCAAAGTCCTCCCTGTGTGGGGAGGACCAGCCAGCCTCAGGCCACGCTGTCATAGACCTGCCCGCTGAGCCCTGCCTGCTCAGCTGTGGGGAAATTTTTTCCTCCATCGCAAACAGGTCCCTGGAGCGCAGAACAGCAACTCAGCAACTGACATAAACAATTTCAAACAATCATTTCAGAAGACAAATGGCTCCATTTGGGCATCAAGATTCCTCCCAGAGGCTTTCCCTGCCTGTTTATGTGTTCCGCGGCCTCCAGCCACAAGTGAATTAGGCGGATAGCGCGCTCACGCCCGGGGAGGCCGGAGGAGCCTGTGAGGACCAGCACCTGCTGTTTGACCTGCTTTCCTTGAAAGCTGATGCTGGGGGTGGGAGTGGGGGTTCTGGAGGAAAGAAACTCCCATTTCCACCTGCCAGTGCCCACCCGTCACGGGAAACATTGTGAGATACAGGGAAAATAGAATATGTAGGTATATTACATTTTTTTAACACATTAGGAAATAATCTTGGCCCTGCTCTTTTTTTTTTTTTTTTAAAGGTTTTGAAACTATCAAACATAATGTTTCAGGACTTCCCTGGTGGCACAAGTGGGTAAAGAAGATGCCTGCCAATGCAGGAGATGTTAGAGAGGAAGGTTCCATCCCTGGGTTGGGAGGATCCCCTGGGGGAGGAAATGGCAACCCACGCCAGTATTCTAGCTGGAACATTTCCTGTCTCTGGGACGTTCCATGGTGCTGGGTTCTAGTCTATGTGCTAAGACCAGAAACTTCTGCAGAGGGTGGTGCTTTACTGAAGCCAAGGCTCCTTTGTTTCTATGCCTATTCAGTTCTCCTCTCAGTAGAACTTGCTGAATTCCACCTCTCCTAATTCAGTCCTTTCTATCTTGAAGCCAGAGGAGATGGCTGCTTCGTGCTAAAACTGCTCTAAGCAGAAGGACCATTTATTTTGTTGAGAGTGACTGGCTTACCCATCTCGGCACCATCAGTGCTTCCCCGTGGCTGTGTGTTCCTCAGAGGATCACGTGGCCAACTTGGTTCTGGGAGCCCAGAGCCCAGGCTCTGGTTCTAAATCTACTGAGTGACCTTGGGCAAATTTCTTAACATCCCTGACCCTCAGGTCTCCTCTTCTGCACGACCAGTTTTGCAATCTCACAGAGCTGTTATGAAAATATAAGCACAATGACTTGAGAGTTTAATTCGCCATAAAAATAAAAGGTGTTATAATTTAGCAGACTGCTGTCTGAACCCCAGGCACTGCTCCCTGTAGTCAGAGCTCCCCACCTCGGTTTCAGCTTTAGACGGAATGACATTTTCAGTTGTCAAGGTGGAGGATCTGGGATATCAGGGGAGCTGGAAGAACAGCCATGAGCCATGCTCATCCTTAGAGCTGACTGGTAACCTTGCAAGATCCGGCTCTCACCGGAAACACATTAAGACTGAGCTGAACAACCACCACCTCTGTCTGGAGAATGAAAATGATAACAATGTCTTCCTTTTATTTTTTTGAAAGAGAGGGAATAAGTAATAGTATGTATATAAAACATTTATAGAATATATTGTAAATGCTACAGTGATAATGATTATCTGTATTACTTGCAAACACCACCTGGGGTTGAAAAGAAATGAGGGACTTCCTTGGCCGTCCAGTGGTTAAGACTTCGTTTTCCAATGCAGAGGGTGCAGGTTCGATTCCCAGCTGGGGGGCAGGGCTTAGATTCCACATGACTCACAGCCAAAAAACCAAAACATAAGACAGAAACAATATTGTAACAAATTCAGTAAAGATATTAAAATGGTCCAAGGACTCCCTTGTTGATCCAGTGGCTAAAACTCCACATTCCCAATATGGGGGCCTGGGTTCAATCCCTGGTCAGGGAACTAGATCCCTCATGCTGTAATTAAGATGTGGCACAGACAAATAAATAAACAAATAAAAATGAATATTTTAAAAATGGTCCATGTTAAAAGATATCTTAAAAAAAGAAAGCAATGAGGAGAGTTAGCAGCAAATCTTATGACATAATCATCAGAGGCTAGTGGTTGGTAATTTACAAACAAAATGATATTTTATAATAATATTAAAGGTATTTAAAAATACTGTACAACAGCCTATAGCATATGGATGTAGGTAAGGATAAAATCATGATATTCATCTGTGAATAAAATTGCTAGCTTTGTTGAAGTCTATAGACACATGAAGGCAAACACAGAAGGGGCAGCAGAAGAAGAGATGGTTGAATGGCATCACCGATTCAATGGACATGAGTCTGACAAACTCTGGGAGAGAGTGAAGGGTAGGAGAGCCTGCAGTGCTGCAGTCCATGGGGTCGCAGAGTCAGACACAACTTAGCAACTGAACAATAACAACAACAAGGACATCCCTGTGCTAGATCAAATACTTTTTATTTGCCTTTTCACTAAAGCCCCACAAAATTTCCATGGAGCAGGCACTTTTTGGTCCCATGTTCTCGGATGGATAAGAGGAGAGCTTGAAGAATACGCTCAAGTTCATAGGGATGGAGGAGCCAGACTCTGAACCCAGGTCAGCGAGACAGCAGGGTCTGTATCACAACATACATATTGGAATTTTCCAGCATAAATTAACCGGAGGGGTTGTCAGTGTTCAGTCTCAGCTGGGGACCAGGTTTTCTCTGTTGTACTTTGAATGTGAACATGCTCTTGGATTGGTAGGAATTTATAATAACTTCAACCTCCCAGGTATTCAGCCAACTTGGCTCAGCAGCTCCTCCCATCAGGAACCTTTATCTCCTGTGACTCCGTGGCTTAAACATAAACATGCAAGCAAAGCCCACTGCTAATTTATGAATCACCCAAGTTATCCTCGATGACTACAGAAGATGCAGGAGACACTGAATAGACCATCGAAATAAGGAATATAGGAATATAAGAGAGAGTAGAAGAAAGATTAAAGATTATTTATTGTCTAGATACCCGGAGATCATCACGGAGAATGGGTCTTTTTAGACTTTGTTCTATGCTTGAACGCTTCTGGGAGTTTCTGGTATGTTTTGATCCCTAGTTTGCTAAGTTTAAAAATTCAACTTTCAAAATAGTTTCTGTTTAAAGGGAACCCTCATGCACTATTGCTGAGAATATAAATTGGTGCCTCCACTGCGGAAAACAGTATGGAAGTTCTTCAAAACACTAGAAATATAACAACCAGGCAATTCAGCAATTCCATTCCTGGGTTTATCTTTAAAAAACACCAAAATGTTAATTTGAAAAGATACACACACCCCAACATTCACAATGCTGCTGCTGCTGCTAAGTCACTTCAGTTGTGTCTGACTCTGTGCAACTCCAGAGACAGCAGCCCACTAGGCTCCCCCGTCCCTGGGATTCTCCAAGAACACTGGGGTGGGCTGCCATTTCCTTCTCCAATGCATGAAAGTGAAAAGTGAAAGGGAAGTCGCTCAGTCGTGTCTGACTCTTTGCGACCCCATGGACTGCAGCCTGCCAGGCTCCTCCATCCATGGGATTTTCCAGGCAAGAGTACTGGACAATATTACCATCTATAAATGCCAAGATATAGAAATAACCAGAGTGTCCATCAACACCTGGATAAAGATAAATAGATGAAGAAGACATGGTATTTACACACAGTGGAATATTACTCAACCATAAAGAAGAATGAAAATTTGTCACTTGCAGCAACGTGGATGGACTCGGAGGGCATTATGCTAAGTGAAATAAGTCGTATGAAAAAAGATAAATACTGTATGATACCACTGATATGCGGGATCTAAAAAATACAACAAGCTATAACACATACATATAACAAAAAAAGAAGCAGACTCACATATATAGAGAACAAATTAGTGGCTGCCAGTGGAGAAGATGGGGAGGACCAATACAGGTGTAGGGGATTAAGAGGTACAAACTTCTGGGTATAAAATAGGCTCAAGGATGTGTTATACAACATGAGGAATATAGTCAACAGTTTGTAATAACTATAAATGGAAAGTAACTTAAACATCATATAAAAATTTTAAAAATACAAAAAAGAGAATGCTTTTTAATTGCCATTTGATCAAGATATGAGATAATATGTAACATTTACTGACATTTCTCTGTGTCTTTGGGGAGGGCACTAAATTTAAAACTATCTTCTAGGGAGGTGGGAAGAAGGTTGAAAAGAGAGGGGACATAATATACCTATGATTCATGTTGATATTTGGCAGAAACCAACACAATTCTATAAAGCAGTTATCCTTTAATTAAAAAATAAATAAATTTAAAGAAAATAATCCTCTAACATTTTATGCCTCATCAGTTACTCACTGTAAAACTGAGAATTGAAAAGTTCCATGTGGAACTTTACCTTGGATACGAAGCCAGACTAACCAGTCATGAGGACAACAAAATTGAACGACTTCCTGAAAGGAGAGTTCCCGGAAATAGGAAAGTGAAACACTGCTTACGGGGTATTTTCCAGTCCTTATCTGTGGAACAGGGACATTCCCGGGGGCTCCTGGACTATATTTAATAAGAAAGAACTGATGCCTTTGTAGCATTGAACAGTCTAAGGGGACAGAGACCCAGATTGAGGGCTGGATAACTTATTTGAGAGGTAGTTCAGATGGAGATGTTAGGCAAGACATACTGAGAATTTGAGAGGCTGTAATCACTGGCCATTGCTGCACACACCCAGTGATGACGGAGGTTCTAGCTGGGGGACCCAATAAACACATTTTACAATATTACAGTGGCTAAAGCCACTGCTTCTACTGCTCGAATCCTACCGCTTTCTCTAATGGTCTAAGGTATTTGAATACAGCAAACATCAACTGCAGTGGCTGAAATGTAAGAGAAGTATTCTAGTAGCATCTATAGGGGAATAGGAGAATTTATCTTCCTTCAACTAACAGGAGAAAAAAAGAAATGATTCTCTCCTCAGTGGTTCCAGGGAGCACTTTGCTACACTCTGTAAAAATTGAAGTCGGGAATCACCCTTATTTATTCTAAATTTGTGGGAATAAATGATATATCTTATCGTAACAAATTTGGAGACCCTTGTTTTTTACCTAAAAATATTAATTCAGAGAATTCCCTGGTGGTCAAGCAGTCAGGATTCTGCACTCTCACTGAAGGAAGTGTGGGTTCAATTCCTGGTCAAGGAAGGAAGATCCCACAAGCCATGTAGTGTGACAGGAAAAAAAAAAAAAAATTTTTTTTTAAGCAATTCAAATCTAGTTAAGTAAAGCTTGACTTACCAGCTATTCTGGATGATGTCAGGATGGAAATGACTGCAAATCGCTGATTTAAACAAATGCTGTCTGCTCAATAAAGCTGAAAATCTGAGTACTAAAATCATAAGACTGAAAAAATCTGTTATTTGGCTAATGGTTGTTGCTGATGTCTTAAAAATCATATTTAGGACTTCCCTGGTGGTCCAGTGGTTAAGAATCCACCTGCTAATGCTGGGAACATGGGTTCAATCCTTGGTCCAGGAAGATTCCACATGCCATGGCGTAGCTAAGACCATGCACGGCAACTGCTGAGCCTCGCTCTAGAGCCTGTTCTCCACAACAAGAGAAGCCCCCACAAAGAGAAGCCCATCCCCACAACTTGAGAGCAGCCTCCATTCACTGCAACGAGAGAAAGCCTGTGCATAGCAATAAAGACCCAGTGCAGCCCAACATTACCTAATGAAAAAAAATCTTATTTAGGTCTATCGAACTCACCATTCCATGCCTCTCTCTAGTGCAACTCACAAGCCACCAGACCAAGTAATCCCTTTGCACGTGGGGAATGTAGAGAAAGCCTCAGTAATTCTACAAAGGTCTTTCCCTCACAAACCGCAGGAACCATTTTGCCAGCATGGAAACAGGTACCCAGCGAGCTGAGCTGACTTTCCCAGGATTGTGAGTCAGAGAGGGTGTGTGGGCTCCTGCATAATTCTAAGTTCTACCCACTGGAGAGCAGGCATGAGACTTCAAAGGCTGGTACCTGGGAAATACACTTGCTGACTTCACCTTCCTGATCCAGGTAGAGATGCAAGACCATCCGATAGAAGACCAGTGAGCTTGTGCTAGGCACATGAGAATGAAGAAGATGAAAGACCACATTATGCGCCAACATCTCCTATTTATGTTCGGCTTTTCTGAGGTACGTAAAACCCTATGCCTCCAGTTGAGCACTTGGACATCTGCCGTGCAATCCTGTTAATTCTCCAGTTCAACTCAATTCGATCAGAAACCATTAAATTTGGTTCAATCCAATTTGACAAAATCTTACTGTGTCTATCATGCATTGTAGCAGATAAAAGAGGAAGGCTACTCTTTATGGTCTTAAAAAACTTACATTTTCATTTTTCCAAAGATGCCAGGTACATTAAATTGGATTCATTATTATCCTTAGGACAGGTCACATTGTCATCACTGACCCATGAATGCTGTTGTTCAGCTACTAAGTTGTGTTTGATTCTTTTCGACTCCATGGACTGCAGCATGCCAGGCTCCTCTGTCCTTCACTATCTCCCGGAGTTTGCTCGGATTTATGTCCACTGAGTCAGTGATGCTATCTTCCCATCGCATCCTCTGCAGTCCTCTTCTCCTTTTGCCTCCAGTCCTTCCCAGCATCAGGGTCTTTTCCAGTGGGCTCTTCGCATCAGGTGGCCAAAGTATGGAGCTTCAGCTTTAGCATCAGTCCTTCCAGTGAATATTCAAGGTTGATGTCCTTTACTATTGACTGGTTTGATCTCCTTGCAGTCCAAGGGACTCTCAAGAGTCTTTTCCAGCACCACAATTTGAAAGCACCAATTCCTCAGCACTCAGCCTTCTTTATGGACTAACTCTCACATTTGTACATGACTACTGGAAAAACCATAGCTTTGAGTATATGGACATGTGTTGGCAAAGTGATGTCTCTGCTTTTTAATACACTGTCTAGGTTTATCATAGCTTTTCTTCCAAGAAGCAAGCATCTTTCAATTTAATTCATTTGCTTAATAATCAGCGTGCATGTCACCACCAATCAAGCTAAAACCAGCATCACGATAACTTTCTCTCGCCTTGGACCACATCCGTATCTAGTCTCCCTGCGTCTCCCACTCCAGAGGAAACTACTTTTCAGAATTCTGTATTTATATCCACTCATTCTTTGTTGTTGTTGTTGTTATAGTTTTAAGCCCCTACCCTTGACACCAATATGCCTAAAAATATATAGAAACATACCCTGTTTACTTTTATTGTTTCTAAATAGTCTTTGGTGGGAAAATAAAATGTACTCATTCAAGGCATTTTTAACAGTGCCTAATCTATGCCCATCACTGTTTTAGGTGCCAGGGAAGAAAGCAGTGAAAATGAAGGAACAAACAAAAATTCCTGCCCTCGTGGACAAATGAACAAATAACCAAGTAAAACTAGGTTTAGTGTCTGCTGTAGTGGTTAGAGCTATGGATAATAATAAGGATGGTTAGGTGTGGAGGTGAATTTGGGGGTGTTGCCATGGTAATGAAGATGCTAGGGAAGCCAACGCCCCCCCGCCCCTCCCAGTATATGAGGTGAAAGTAATGGTCTCAGGCAGGTGGCCTGACTGAACATTCCTCTAGCTTAAAAAAAAATCTATTTTTAAATTTGTTTTTGGCTGCATCGCACCAGCTTCAGTCTGGTTGTGGTGCCTGTAGCATGTGGGATCTTAGTTCCCTGACTTGGGATTGAACCTACATTCCCCTGCATTGGAAGGCAAATTCTTAACCGCTGGATTATCAGGGAAGTCCTCCTCCTCTAGTTTTTATAAAAGACTTTAAATTCCTACTTAGGCCTTGAAATACACTCATCTTCTAGGATCCAGCTAACTGTGTCGTCACATGGGCTTTTAGACAGCACAGCTTAAAGGGATTGCACACAGAGAATTAGAGGGTTGGCTCTAACATCCTATGTGAGGACATGGGCTAGGTCTTTTTTGCTCCCCAAACAGACCCCCAGCTCCTAACACAGCCTCCCTTACAAGGGCAACAGGAAAGAGATATTCACGCATGTCTGTTGAATGAATGCATAAATATGTAACTCTCATATAGCATTTTTCAGCACTTTCCAGGTGGCCTGTGAGCTCCTTGGGGACAGGGATTATATATAAGCCTCTGATGGATATTCCTGGGATGGGGCACTGCTGACAATAAATAACAGAGGTTTGAGGAGTGAGGTGGGGGAAGGAAAAGCATCAGAGTTTACACCTGGCTGGTGCGGAGGGCCTGTCAGCGACCTACGTGTAGAGATTAACCCCATTAGAGAAATCACGCTCGGAAACTGTGAGGCTCTGTGTCCAGAAAAAATTTTCCATGATGTGTCTATCCAGCTAAACTTGCCCTCTGAGGTGCTGCATGAATAAAGGTGAATCATGGCTGGGAATCACTGCCTTTTAGAAGCTCATAACTGACATTAGAAATAGTAAAGTCTTCAGAAATTCTGCAATTAAAAATACAATTTAATTTTTCACTATACTCTCTTCCCTCTTTTCATTTTTTTGTTTTGATGTGAGCTATTTTTTTTAAAGGACTTTATTGAGTTTGTTACCATATTGCTTCTATCTTGTTTTTTTTTTTTTCCCTAAGAGGCATGTGGGATCATAGTTCCCCAACCAGGGATCGAACCCGAATCCCCTGCATTAGAAGGTGAAGTCTTAATGCCTGGACCACTAAGGAAGTCCTTGCATCCCTCAAATTTCCTGCTGAACAACTTTAACATACTATGAAATGAGTCTTCTGGGGACCACCCTGCGGACAACAATGGGATTAAGGCTGGATAATCCATATGCAGGGAAGAGGGCTGAAGAACACAGTCTGTAGGACAGAAGCATGTGGAGGGGTTACAGTGAGGAATGGCATAGTGGCCGCTACTCTCATAGGCAGAATAATGTCTCTTTCCCCAAAGATGTCCACACCATAACCCATGGCACCTGAGTATGTGATCTTAGCTGTTCTTATGGACTGAACTGTGCCCCCCACCCACCCACCACATACTAAATTCACATGCTGAAGCACTAACCTCTGTATGTGATAGTATTTTTTTTTTTTTTACAGACTTGGTTTATTTATTTTACTTATTTGGCTGGCTGGGTCTCAGTTGCAGCATGCAGGATCTAGTTTCCTGACAAGGGATCAAACCAGAATCCTCTGCACTGGGAGATTGGAGTCTTAACCACTGGACCATCAGGGATGTCCTTGGAGATGAAGGACTTTGGGAATAACTAGGTTTGAAGCCTTTGGGAATAATTAGGTTTAGACGAGGACTCCATAGTGAGGCCCTCGTGATGAGATCAGGGTCCTTGTGAGAAGAGATCAGAGACCTCAACTGTCTATCTGCCTGTCTTTCTCTCTGCCATGTGAGGACACAGTGAAAAAGCGACCGTCTGCAAGTCAGGGAGAGAACTCTGACCAGAAAATTACCATGATGGTAATGCTGGACTTCCACCCCCAGAGAAAATAAATGTCTGTTGTTTTGCTACCCAGGCTATGGTGTTTTGTTCTCGCAAAATACCAAATTATGAAAAGTACACTGAACATATGAAGCAACTGAAAAGACTGCCTTCAGAATAATCTTAGAATAATAATGGGCTAATCATAAAGTCAGGGCTTCCCTGGTGGCTCAGTGGTAAAGAACCCGCCTGCCAAAGCAGGAGACGTGGGTTCTATTCCTGAGTTGGGAAGATCCCCTGGAGAAGGAAATAGCAACCTACTCCAGTATTCTTGCCTGAGAAATCCCATAGACAGAGAAGCCTGGCGGGCTACAGCCCGTGGGCTCACAAAAGAGTCAGACACGATTTAGTAACTGAATGAAACTAACAAATTATAAAGATGGCAGGTATGAATTATTCATCAATCCACGTAAGAAAAAGTTACTGAACATCTACTCTATGTCCAGTTCCCCAAGGATATGACAGTTAAAAAATGACATAGTGATGCTTTGATGAAGCTTATAGTCACCAAAACTTTACAGAAGTACTCGGGCTATTCATTCGGGAAAATTTAAAAACTAACTGCAAAGATGAACCACTCAGATCCTCTATTTTGTAGATGAAAAAAAAAAAAAAAGAGAGATCTGAAGAGACCAATTAAATTGGTGAATATACATAGTTTTATAGCCCCGCTACCACAGAAAATGCAGAACGTCCAGTGTAGGTGAAAGTATGCTCCTAATATTGCAACAGGCTAAAAACTAATCATTGCTTATCTCAAGTTCAACTAGGCATCTTGCATTTTGATTTGCTAAAGCTTGACAACCCTAAATCTCTGGGAGATAGAGTCAAGGTCATGGCAGAAACCAGAGTCCACCTTTGTACGAGCTGTTTGAATGGGAAGAAGAGAAAAAGAGAACAAAGCAAAAGAAACACAACAGTTCTTTAAAAGGGAAACCCACTAATAGACCTATCTCTCTCCTTTTTGATTCTTTGTGCATGGCGTGTGTGTCTGTGTGTGTGTGTGCGTGTGTGCACACATACGGGTCCTTGTGTCTTACTGGCACAGGATTATGGTAACGAAGAAAATTATCAACAGTGATACTGACTACAGATATTGACAGAACTAGAAGACAAAATACAATAAAATGTGGTTAATTCAAAAACAACACTAAAATGACTGCACTTAAGTAGACTGTCTATGATGTATGCCCAACTGACACACAGCCCGATCACAATTTTACTTATTCCCAATCTTTGCATTTTCACAGAACCATAAAATGTTTCCCAAGGGTGGGAGAAATCACCGAGCCCAACCTAGACATTTACAGATGAAGCAACCAAGAGTCACAGGGAAGAAATGACAAGCCTAGGACCACCCTGTGAATGAATATGAATAATAGAACAGTATTTTTTTTGATGGGTTACTAAGTGCCAGGCATTTTTAAAAAATGCTCTACTTGTATTTCCACATTTGTCACAACAACCCTATGATTCTTGTCATTATTCAAACTAAACAAATTGGGGCAGAGAAAATGATGTAATTTATCGAAGGTTTCAGGTTATACAGCTGATAAGAACAGGTACCTGCTAAAAACCCAGGGAGTCTGGCATTCTAGTAGGATGAATTTAGATCACTAAACATGTCTGTCCATGTAAACTTTCATATTTATCGCTCTGGTAGCAGACTTTGTAGTTCAATAACAAGGCCACTCAAATACAGTTTATAGAAAGTCAGTTGGAAACGGTTACCATAATGTTAGTTTCAGAGTGGAAACAGTTATCTGCTCCCTTATAAAGCAGTCCTACCATCTTACTATGATCAGAGAACAACTCTGTTTCCTGCTTTTTGAAACATTTTAAATGAAGTACACCAGAATCCACTAGCAAAGCAAACATTAGCAGTGAGGTACAGTTTTATGAGTTTACATTTTGAGCAGTTTGTGAAAGAAAAGGAGAAGAAAAAAAAAAAAGAAGAAAGAAAACAAGAGAGAAAGAGAGAGAGAGAAATCAAAACAGAGAAGAGGCTTCTTGATCCATTGTTAGCCATAAAGTAAACCGAGGACTCTTGAAGAGGCCCTTGGGCTCTCCTGCTGCCAGCCAGATTTCTGTGTTCTTGCAGCTACAGCAGCAATGATCTCCAGGAAGAATGATCACATAAGAAAAATGATGTCTACTTAGTTTTACATTCAGTGTGTCTTCTTCTCTATCTTTCAAGACATCATCAACTCCTAACATCTCAGATGACCAAACCACTTTGTCCATTTTTAGACCCTCTGTTTCTCTGTTTATCGAAGGTAGAAGATTAAGCACGCCTTTGTCTGCTTTGACAGCACGTTTTCCCAAAGCAACACTTTCTGTGACACAAAAGCATGTCCAAGTTAAAACAAACAAACAAACCAAGAACAGCAAAAGTGAGGCTGCCATTGGAATTCTCAGAAGCTCCAGGGTGCAGGTCTGCAAGGCCTGCCTGGGACACACAGGACTCCACCAAGCCACCAAGGCAGGAATTAGGAGAACCGTCCGACTCTCCTCTGCACTGCAGCTGAGGGAAGCATCGCTTGACAAGCCTGTTCCGAAATTCCACTATCAAGTATATCCCCAGATCCGTCCAGAGACAAACCAGGCCCTCCCCCGGCCCTACAGGGAACTGGTGAGGGTGTATCTGAAATGTGTGGAGCTTCTCACAAAACAAACTCACATCCTCTGCTCTTCAGAAAGGTGGCAGTGTTGCCCTGCGGTCCCGACCAAATTGCGAAGCGGTGGCCGTGTCTCTGCGTCTCTAGTGGATTAACGGACCAAGCACCTCACCTCAGCACGGGAAGGATGGATTGATTAATCCACTGCAGAACCTAGTGCCTCGCAGACTCGCCCCGCATCTTCAGGGCGCTGAGTCTTGTTTCAGGGCGCTTTGTCTTGAGCCTAAGTTCTCAAGTTTTTATCTCGCTTTGACAGTACAGAGCCATAGAAAATCTCCATGGGATCCCACAGACATCTAAAAGCCAGGCGCACCTAAGGAGGTCCCAGAGGGCCCTACTTTACAGCATCCACTCTTCTCATTTTTTGTAACCTCCTTCCAAGTGACATGCTGAGTGGTCCCATGTAGAAAGGCTATGGAAAACTTAGCAAACTATGCCAGCATCCTTATAACACCTGTTATGGGAAATGTCCACATCACAGTTTAAAGTAACTCACAGCAACTTCTGGGCTTCCCAGGTGGCAGCTGTGGTAAAGAACCCGGGCCTCCCAATGTAGGAGGTGCGGGTTCCATCCCTGGGTCAGGAAGATTCAACCCTCTCCAGTATTCTTCCCTGGAGAATCCCATGGACAGAGGAGCCTGGCGCGATACAGTCCACAGGGTTGCAAAGAGTCAGTCATGACTGAAGCGACTGAGCATGCAGACATGGCATCTTCTAGGTAGAAGCTGTACCACTTATTGAGTTTGTCATCACTTTCCTAAAACCAATATTCTACACAGAGCTGCTGAGAAAGAACTGAAGAACTGACCCTGTCTCAGTGTGCAGACCCGCACACCAATATCTTCCAGGGGTGAGTACACACACTAGCCTGTTTGCGGGGCAGTTAAAGGCCCTGTCTCCTCCCCCACTCACCTTCCCTCAGTGTCCGCGGAGAAGTTTCTCTATCGAAACAGAAATTTGGGGGGAAAGTCTCCATTTATAAATATCAGATGGTTTGGGAAAAAATATTTGTGGCACTAGACTTTTTTTTTTTCCTACAGTGATGTCATTTTGAATACTTGGTGAGCTCCAAATTTGCTATTTTTACTTTCCCCAAGTGACTTTTTTTGGGAAATACATTTGTTTGGATTAGCTACATTTGAAGTGGCTCCTGTATGTAATGTCCAGCGCCAGGTTCATCTTCTCACAGTTCTCAGCTCTCCAACCTGAAATCCCCATGAGCTCATTTTCAAGGTTATTCCTTTTATGATGCACACCCCTCCCCCCCCCCCCAATTTTTATTTTTTCTAGTCACAGATTCAGAGACAAAAATAAAAGGATTGGCCTTCTCACAAACCAAACCATCTCTGCGGCTCAAAGCATTGACAACAGAAGACATGAAAGCCACCCCCCACCCCTCCCAGGCTCATACAATTCTTGACTTCCCAAATGTGCTTCTGGGGGACAGAGGTGCAGGAGCCAAGGTGGGCTCTGAAACGTGCACTGGAAAGCAGTGTGCAGCTGAGACGTGGAAGAGCAGGAAGAGCTGAAGAAGGAACGCTCAGTGTCTTCGCCCTACCTGATCTGAACTTGGTCCTAATCAGCAAAGAGTGCTCAGACCCCAGGAGTGTCATGTTGAGTTGAGTCTCAGAGAGCCGCTGGTCCCTTAGCCAGACGCCCCCTGATGTCCACCAGGAACGGGCTCCCGGGAGCTCAGCTGACCGAAGTGAACAACCCAGAATTCATCCAACTCTCCGCGAGCTCCCCTGGGTAGGAAGGAGTACAGCGGCAGCCAGGACCGAAACCCGTGTCCCCTGGAAAGCGGCGGCCTCCCCGCTCGCCGCAGCGGGGCTACTGCGCTCTCGGCCGGCGGGACCCTGCGCCTCCTCGGGGTCTGGCCGGGCGCCGCGGGCATCCCAGGCGTGCGCGGCTGATGTCATAGGCTGCCCGCTCCTCGAGCATCCCCACCACGCCTTTATGAAGGTCCCCAGTTTGCTATCTGATCCTTTTTTACTACTGACAGGAGCTCAACCAATCAGGAGGAGCGAGCGGCGCCCGGGACTCGCAGCCGCCGGAGTCCCGGGAGCCGGTCTGGACTCGGGCTGCGCTGGGGTGGGAGGCAGGGATGCGGGGGCGCGGGCGGGGGGCGGAGCCGGGGAGGAGGGGAGCGGAGGGGCGCGGCGCTGGGCGCGTAGGTGGGCGGGCCAGGTGGGAGGGTGGGGAACCCCGGGGAGGGGGCTTTCCTTCCCCGCAGCCTGGCAGACGGCGGGAGGGGCTGTAGGCGGTGTGTGTGTCCCACCCCAGGAGGACACTTGCGCTCCCGCGCTGCCGGGGCGCACGGAGCTCTGACAAATAACCTAGGATCCCAGCGTTCCCAGGGTCCGCACGTTCTCTCCCCGTCTGCAAAGGCAGAGACCGAACAAACATCCCGCAGTTCCCTTATCAAACCTGGACACACGTCCAAGGAGAAAACAAAACGCCTTTGATTTTTCTGGGAGTCAGAATGGCTGCAGATCCAGCCGGGGCTCAATGCTCTCCCTCCAGGGGGAGGGGCAAGAGTTGGAAGCCCTTTGAAGAGCGTCCTTCCCTTGGGCGGGGCTCAAGGAGGGAGAGTCTCAGGAGCAGAGGGATGTCGGAGCTGGGCTTGGGTTCAGGTTGGAAAGAGTGACTTTTCCTAGGAGGGAGTCCCTCCTTCCTTAGGGGCGAATCCATCTCGAATCCGACCCCAAGGGACTGCACACCCAGAATGTGCCAGGTGTGCTAGGCGCCTCTGTAAATGAAACCTGCTCTCAAGACCTGAAGAAGTTTGCTTAATTGCTAGCAGCACATAAAAACTAAGCTATATACGCATACAGCGTTGGGCTGAATTTATCTGCCATGTTCTATGCATGGGGGCCTCGAAGTAGCATCTGTTACTTACATACATGCCTGCTTATTGTCTTAGAGCACAAAACCCTTCCAAGATAGGTGGGTGACAGATGCAGACCTGATCTGACCATACCTCCTGGGACAACCTGTAATGCTCTGAGTTTGGGCCTTGCCCAAATGCTTGGGTCCTTGGGATCTGGCCAGCAGTTGGCATAACTGAGGTCTTCTGGAATAGACCATCTGACTCCTGACACATCAGAGGGGCAGAGCAGTCGGGTCCTTGTTCCTCTTGGAGATAGGATCCTGTCCCTGGAGGAGCAGCTCATGAGCAGCTCAGGTTCTGTGCCACACGCTCCTGCAGAAGACCTCAGTCTCCTAGTCTTGCTGCAATAAATTACACCTTGAGTAATTTCATATAACACAGATTTATTATCTTGCAGTTCTGGTGGTGACAAGTCCACAGTGGGTCTCACCCAGCTAACCTTCCGGTCTTATCAGGACCACCTTCCGTTGTGGAAGATTTAGGGGAGAACTGTTTCCTTGCCCTTTCCAGCTTCTAGAGGGCGCCCATGTTTTATGTCTCATGGCTTCTTCAGGTTCAAAGTCGTCTTGATGGGCCCAGTTATTCTCACAGGAGATGGCTCTGCCCTCTCCCGTTTGCCCCCTCGTCCATGTTTAAGGACCTTGTGATTATATTAGGCCCACCTTGGATAAACCCTGTGATCAGCTGATTATCAATCTTAATTCCACCTGCATCTTTTTTTATATAATATTAAAAAAATTTAGGTTACTGTAGTGCACTAGATTTGAGCTTTCTGCATCATACAGTGCATTTCCACTGGCTATCTAATTTTACCTAGAGGGTTGGGATGGGGTAGGAGGTGGCAGGCAGGTTTAGGAGGGAGGGGACATATGTATACCTATGGCTGATTCACGTTGATGTATGTTGGAAGCCAACATAATATTGTAAAGCAATCATCCTTCAATTAAAAATATTTTTTTGAGAAAAGAAAAAATAGGCAAAGAGCATGCAAATATAATTCATTTTAAAAGGAAATAAATATGGAAGCAAACAAAACATTTATTTTTCATTTTTCGGCCATGCCATGTGGCATGTGGGAACTTAGTTCTCCAAGCAGGGACCAAACCCATACCCCCTGCATTGGAAGCACACAGTCTTAACCGCTGGCCTGCAAGGGAGGTCCCCACATGCATTCTTTAACTCTTCTTTGCCAAGTGATGGAAAATACAGATTCCTGGGGTTAGGATGTGAACATAGAGGGTAGTGGCATTATGTTATTTGTGACACAAAGTGACCACTTTTCCTACCAGCATGTTCTTGTCCTTGGTTGAACCCCAGGCTCCTAATCTTCAGTGAAAAGAGGTCAAGGGGAGGGAGATTTGGGAGTAGAGATGTCCTGGGGCCTGGAAGAACCCTGGCCAGCTTTGAGATGCCTGTGATAGGGAGGTACTCGACAGGGGAGTGATTGGTGGAAGAAGGAATGTTGCTAAATGATCTGAGTAGAGAAAAAAACTATTCTGAGCCACATTAAAAAAAAAAGAAAGCCAAACAGATTTTTATCCTGAGGGTTGTGGAGCTGAAGAGAGATACATGGCAACTTGGCAGAGAACTCTTCTTGCAGTGAAAGTTGGGATAAGGGTCTGCCTGACCCAGATGAGTTGGACAGGAGTAGATTGTTTTTGCTCTGCAGGCCTGACCGAGGGAGAGAGAGACGGAGAGAAAGAGAGAGGAAAAAAAGAGAGAGAGAGTGTGTGTGTGTGAGTGAGTGAGTGTGTGTGTGTGTGTGTGTGTGTGTGTGTGTGTGTGTGTGTGTCTGGGAGCGTAGTTTCTTTTTTGAGCACGTTTAAGAAATACTAGTAACTGTAGCCTTCCTTAAGTTTCCCATCTGAGCATGGAGCTGCTGACATCCGCTCTCTGGGATTTATACTGCCTATGGCATGGAATATTTATGGATATAAATATGCTCATATAGAAGCTCATCCATCCCCCTCTCTATGCAAGCAATTTTTCTGAAAAAAAAAGAGAGAGGATATCCCGAGGGAAGCTGATCTTCCAGACTGCTGTGTTTTGAGAGCAGCGGGCTAACACAGCACCACAGGCCCCCAAGGCTCTTTCTTGCAATTTGATCACAGCCGCTGCACTTCTCAGGGGACTTGCTCTCCCCCTGAGGCCTGGAGTGAGCCTGGGATGGGATGGGATGTAAGGGAGAGACAGGAGCTGCCAGGGAGATCTCCATTTGAATCTAAGCTACCCTTGTGACCTGGAGTGATTCAAGTCTTCTGAGATGCGTGGTCAACTGACCAGAAATGGAAACACAGAAATATTTCCCAGTTACAACCTGGCTTCCCTTTCCCACCTGGAACTCTGGAGAATTCCCAGCTCCTCCAGGTACCCATACTGCCAGTGCAAGTTGGGGGACCCCCACTGTCTTCCCAGTAAATCCACCTCTGGGGCTGGTGAAACATGTGTGAGCTCAGGGAGACTTATGGTTCTGCTTGGTGACCCCTGTGATGACATCTGTGCTCTGATTTCCAAGGGTCTCTATCTAGATTCCAGAACGGAGGGGTGAGTCTGGACTGCCAATGACCCATTGAAGGAATTCAGCCTCTGCCTATCAATTTCTCAATTTCCTATCAGTTTCAATTCCAGAAATGTGTATAAAGCACAGAGTGTGTTCTAGAACTCTAGGGGTTATAAAGATGAAGCAGACATGATCCTGGATCTCTAAGGACTAGAATAGAGTGGCAGGACCCCCCAAAACTCCCAATAAACCAGAAATCCCATGTCATTATTAGACCAGTAATGAAATCTCAGATGGAACTCATATGAACCACCCTATTAACGTAGCCTGTTTTCTCTCATGAATGTGAATACAAAAGGACTTTGGCCTGATTTAAACAAAGACTTTAAGTTAAACAATTGGAGAAGGACATGGCAACCCACTCCAGTATTCTTGCCTGGAAAATCCCATGGATGGAGGAACCTGGCAGCCTACCGTCCATGGGGTCGCAAAGAGTCGGACACAACTGAACGACTTCACTCTTAAGTTAAACAAATATGAAGAAAGTAGTTTCAGTTGAGAGTTTCGGTCAAAGCTCCTTCTTCTTCCTCTGCCTGCCAGCAATGCCTCCCACCTTTCCTTCTCTGTCTCACCCCTGCCCAAGACAAGGGGATCTAATTTGATAACTCAGAGTTAGAGCCACTGGGTTGGGCACTTTTGCAGAATAGGGTCACTGTGTTGAAAAGTCACACATATGCATTTTGCCTACTTTTCTGCTTCTTCCTTGATGCTCTCACTTTAAGAGGTGGGGAGGAGTGTAGATCTGAAATAAAGAAAGTGCACCTGGCCCCTATGGGCTTCCCTGGTGGCTCAGACAGTGAAGAATCAGCCTGCAATACAGGAAACGCAGGTTTGACCCCTGAGTTGGGAAGATCCCCTGGAGAAGGGAATGACAACCCACTCCAGTATTCTTGCTTGGGAACTGCCATGGGCAGAGGGGCCTGGTGGGCTACGTGCATGGGGTCGCAAAGAGGTGGACACAAGTGAGTGACTAACATCCTCTCATCATCATCATCTTCCCCTGTGTTCATAGCAGCAGGAGTTCCAAGACTGAGGACATGGAGACAACATAAATGTCCATTGACAGATGAGTGGATTAAGAAGATGTGCTGCACATACACAGTGGAACATTACACAGCCACAGAAAGAACATAGTAACGCCATTCGCAACAGCATGGATGCAACTAGAGGTGATCACACCAGTGAAGTAAGTCAGACACAGAAAGACTAATCCCATATGATATCATTTATACGTGGAATCTAAAAAGGGACATATATGGATGCATCTATATGTGAACCGTGAACTTCCTGATGTTCAAGCTGGTTTTAGAAAAGGCAGAGGAACCAGAGATCCAATTGCCAACATCCGCTGGATCATGGAAAAAGCAAGAGAGTTCCAGAAAAACATCTATTTCTGCTTTATTGACTAGGCCAAAGCCTTTGACTGTGTGGATCACAAGAAACTGTGGAAAGTTCTTAAAGAGATGGGAATACCAGACCACCTGACCTGCCTCTGGAGAAATCTATATGCAGGTCAGGAAGCAACAGTTAGAACTGGACATGGAACAACAGACTGGTTCCAAATAGGAAAAGGAGTACGTCAAGGCTGTATATTGTCACCTGCTTATTTAACTTATATGCAGAGTACATCATGAGAAACGCTGGACTGGAAGAAGCACAAGCTGGAATAAAGATTGCTGGGAGAAATATCAATCACCTCAGATATGCAGATAACACCACCTTTATGGCAGAAAGTGAAGAGGAACTAAAAAGCCTCTTGATGAAAGTGAAAGAGGAGAGGGAAAAAGTTGGCTTAAAGCTCAACATTCAGAAAACGAAGATCATGGCATCTGGTCCCATCACTTCATGGGAAATAGATGGGGAAACAGTGGAAACAGTGTCATACTTTAGTTTTTTCGGCTCCAAAATCACTGCAGATGGTGACTGCAGCCATGAAATTAAGAGACACTTACTCCTTGGAAGAAAAGTTATGACCAACCTAGATAGCATATTCAAAAGCAGAGACATTACTTTGCCAACTAAGGTCCATCTAGTCAAGGCTATGATTTTTCCTGTAGTCATGTATGGATGTGAGAGTTGGACTGTGAAGAAAGCTGAGTGTCGAAGAATTGATGCTTTTGAACTGTGGTGTTGGAGAAGACTCTTGAGAGTCCCGTGGACTGCAAGGAGATCCAACCAGTCCATTCTGAAGGAGATCAGCCCTGGGATTTCTTTGGAAGGAATGATGTGAAAGCTGAAACTCCAGTACTTTGGCCACCTCATGAGAAGAGTTGACTCACTGGAAAAGACTCTGATGCTGGGAGGGATTGGGGGCAGGAGGAGAAGGGGACGACAGAGGATGAGATGGCTGGATAGTATCACCGACTCGATGGACGTGAGTTTGAGTGAACTCCGGGAGTTGGTGATGGACAGGGAGGCCTGGCGTGCTGCAATTCATGGGGTCGCAAAGAGTTGGACATGACTGAGCGACTGAACTGAACTGAACTGAACTGATGAAGTAGAAACAGACTCACAGAGAATAGACTTGTGGGTGCCAAGGGGGAGGGGGTTGTGCTTAGCAGATGTTAAGTTATTATATACGGAATGGATAAACAACAAGGTTCTATTGTATAGCATGGGGAGCTATATTCAATATCCTATGATAAACCATAATGAAAAAAAATAAAAAGAATGTATATATATCTGTATATATATATATATATCTGAGTATATATATGTATATGCTGCTGCTGCTGCTGCTAAGTCGCTTCAGTCGTGTCCGACTCTGTTTGACCCCATAGACGGCAGCCCACCAGGCTCCCCCCGTCCCTGGGATTCTCCAGGCAAGAACACTGGAGTGGGTTGCCATTTCCTTCTCCAATGAATAAAAGTGAAAAGTGAAAGTGAAGTCGCTTAGTCGCGTCCGACTCTTCACGACCCCATGGACTGCAGCCCACCAGGCTCCTCCATCCATGGGATTTTCCAGGCAAGAGTACTGGAGTGGGGTGCCATCACCTTTTCCATATATGTATATGTATATGTATATGTATATATCTGAATCACTTTGTTGTACAGTAGAAATTAACACAACTCTGTACATCAACTGTGCTGTGCTTAGTTGTTCAGTTGTGTCCAACTCTTTGCCATGCTATGGACTGTAGAGCCTGCCAGGCTCCTCTGTCCATGGGGATTCTCCAGGCAAGAATACTGGAGAGGGTTGTCATTTCCTCCTCCAGGGGATCTTCCCAACCCAGAGATCAAACCCATGTCTCCTGCATTGCAGGCGGACTCTTTACCATCTGAGTCACCAGGGAAGCCCAGGAATACTTGAGTGGGTAGCCTATCCCTTCTCCAGGGGAATCTTCCTGACCCAGGAATTGAATCGGGACCTCTAGCATTGCAGGTGGATTCTTTACCAGCTGACCTAACAGGGAAGCCAACAACTGCACCTCAATTCTAAAAAAAAACCAAAACTGTACACCTAACAGTGTTTGACTCAAACTGCTCCAGTCAATCTCAGCTCCATTAGGCTGGCTGGTGCTGAATTTAAGCCATGATGGTGTCCCTGGCCCAGGGTATATGCAAGAGCCTGTCGCACTGCTGTGACTTGCTTGCCATGGAGGGTATGGAAGATGGAAGCACACTGCCCACAGCTGGACTCAGGGCTGTCATTCAGTCTTGGGTGGGTGCCATTGATATGGTCCAAACTCCTCAATTCCCCTTTGCATGGTCTGTTCTGCAGGGGCACCAAGATGACAGGTAATGACCTACTTGTTCAATAGATACTTGTCAGTTTTTGTCTCTCTAGATTCTCTTCGGGATCAAGCATTGTTGGTCCTTTCTCATATACTCAAATGCCTTCTCCACTGGGGTTTCTTTGAAAATAAGAGGTACAAAACCTATCTTGCACTCCCTCTTGCCAAGTTTCCCTATGAAACTATTCCTTTCCCAGCAGTTCCTGTCAAGTGAAGGGGAGATCCACCCCTGAATTTCTGGCTTGGGTGATGGCTCACCATCCACACCTCTGTGTTTTCCCCATCCCCAATCTTTCACCATGCTTTTTCCATTCTCTTCCTAAATACCTCCTAACCTACCCCTTAATTTACTCCTAATGTCTCTTCCTTACTTCAAGCCCCCACTCCTTGTTTTTTTTTTTTTTCTGGTATATTTCAAGTGTCTTTTGAGTGGCCCCCCTCCTTTCCCTGCTCCAATTCATCTCCATGTTGTCATCAAGGTGATATTTCTAAGTCATAAGCAGGATCAGTCTGCTTCCTGCCTACAACCTTCTTTGGCTCCCTAGTGCCAAAGGATAATGTCCACACCCTTAAGTATGACATGGAAAACCCCACATAATCTGTCCCCATTAACTCTTACTTTATTTCCTGCCTTTCTTCCTACTTCGTTCTCTGTATACTCACAGTAACAAAGGATTTTAAAAACACTGAGTCTTTTCTCTCTTTCTTCCTTTCCTGTTTCTATTACCTAGAATGCCTAGAATCCTTTGTCTAGAGACATCCTACATACTACTCAGCCATAAAAAGGAATGAAATTGGGTCATTTGTAGTGATGTGGATTGACTTAGAGTCTGTCATACAGAGTGAAAGGGAAAAACAAATATCGTATATTAACGCATATATGAGGACTCTAGAACAATAGTACTGACGAGTCTATCCGAAGGGCAAGAATAGGGACGCAGATGTAGAGAATGGGCCAGGCAGGGGGAAGGAGCGGGATGGACGAATCGGGAGAGTGGCATTGACTACCACTACCACGTGTGAGAGAGAGCTGGAGGGAAGCTGCTGTCTGCCACAGAACGCTCATCCGTGTGCTCTGTGATGCCCTAGCGGGCTGGGCTGGGGTCGGGTGGGAGGGAGACTTAAGAGGGAGGAAATATATGTATACATTCAGCTGATTCACCTTGTTGCATAGCAGAAACTAATACAGTATGGTAAGGCAATTATACTCCAATGAAATAAAAAGAAATTCAAATGTTACCTTATTCAGCAGACCTCTGACAGTCCCAGGCAGAATTAACCACACCCTCTTTGCTTTGCTCTTTTCGTAGCTTGCTTATACCTCTGTTTTGCTTTTGTCAAGGAGTATTGTCCATTATTTTTTTACATGAAAATCTCTTCACTGGTTTCTCAGCTATTGGGAGTCAGAAATGTCATTTTCATTTATCTGTAACTCATTGTCTAATATTTTTCCTTTTGTTCTATTTTACTATTTTCTTGTATTACTCCTGTCGTCATAAACTGCCCTTTGACATACTCTGTGCTCGAATTATTGTCTATAGAGTAGTGTTTCTGGTTTTTGATCGTCTCTTCTGTAACTATATTATGAATTTCTTGAGGGCTCTGGGTACATCTGAGAGGCTTCATCTCTGCCAAGGCATCTTAAATGATGGTTTTCAAATAGTCATTGTAACAGCGGTTGGTGTAGGGACTGTTTGGTTCTGATTCACTCCATTCAGAGCCTGATACAACCTTACACACTTTCCAGAGATGATGAAACCGCTTCTGGTTCATAAAGTGTGATCTGATGTGGGAGTCTGCTTTCTCTTCCAAATCTTTTTTTTTTTTTTTTTTTTGCAACTGGTCACATTCTGTTTCCCAACTCCTCCCGTGGCCTGCCATCTCCCCCACTCCCCAGAAAACAGAATGGAGGTCCATAAATCCCTGACCTGCTTCAGATGACCTTACGAATCATGCATGTCTACTCTCATTAACCCTGGATGCTATTATGGCCAAGGAATGGAGACGTACCACCTGGGCAGGGCAGGGTGGGCAGGCCAGCATGGACTTCTCCTGGACCCCAGTCAGTCAAGAGCTTTCCAAACCTCATCTCTGTCTCACCCCGGTTTCCAGGGCTGTGAATCAGGGAGGGGGAGCTTTTTGTTTTCGGGGATGTAGTCTAGGGAGGACATTTCTCTTGCTTTGGAAATATTACTCGGGGAGTTGGAAGAGGTGAACTGACATCTGACTGTTATAATCACAGGCTCCAAGTGAGAGTGTCTGAAAAGGGGGAAACCCAAGTGCTGTTGGAGAAGGCAATGGCAACCCACTCCAGTACTCTTGCCTGGCAAATCCCAAGGATGGAGGAACCTGGTAGTCTGCAGTCCATGGGGTCGCTAGGAGTCAGACATGACTGAGTGACTTCACTTTTCACTTTCATGCATTGGAGAAGGAAATGGCAACCCACTCCAGTGTTCTTGCCTGGAGAATCCCAGGGACAGGGGAGCCTGGTGGGTTGCCGTTTCTGGGGTCGCACAGAGTCGGGCATGACTGAGGCGACTTAGCAGTAGCAGCAAGTGCTGTTGCAATCAGCGATGACAACAGGCAAGACCATTCATGGTGGGAGGTCCATTAACCGATAATATCTTCATCTCCTCTCAGTAAAAGGAAATTTAAAAAAGAAATTGAATCATTTCAGCAAATAGCCAAGGGATTTTCAAATCCACTAAATGTTTCTACCACAAAATTCCTCTTTATGAAGATGATTTTTCAAATGTTTATTTCTGGCTGTGCTGGCTCTTCAGGGCTGTGCGGGCTTCTCTCTGGCTGTGGTCTGGGGCTTCTCCTTGCAGTGGCTTCTCTTGTTGCAGAGAGCGGGCTCTAGGGCATGGGGCTTCAGTAGTTGAGGCTCCTGGGCTCTAGGGCAAAGGCTCAGTAGAGGAGGTGCACAGGCTTAGTTGCTCCGAGGCATGTGGTATCTTTCTGAACCAGGGATTGAACCTGTGTCTTCTGCTTGGCAGATGGATTCTTATCCACTGAGCCACCAGGGAAGGCCTATGAATATGATTGGAATAGGCATACTAGCTTGATAGAAATGGATTCCTGAAACTCTCAGACGAAAACTTACACAATGTTCAGGCAGGGGCTGCGATCATCAGTGGTCTTCTTTTTGCAAGATTTGTTTTTATTAAGACTTTTTGGAGCAGTTTGAGTTTCACAGTAAAATCGAGAGGATGGCACCGAGATTTCCTGTAAGCAACTTGCTCCTACATGTGCATGGCACTCCCCGCCCCCCCCCACCCCCCCGCCCTACCGAACATTCCACTACAGTGATGCATTTGTTACAGTTTGTTACTGATGACCTTCCATTGAATCACCGTTATAACCCAGAGTCTACAGGTCACATTAAGGCTCAGCCTTGGTGTTGTACATTCTCGGGGTTTGGATAAGCCCCAGATGACACAGTTCTAAAGGAAATGACACATCCTAGAGGAAAGCAACCCTAAATATGCATTGGAAGGACTGATGCTGAAGCTGAAGCTCCAATACTTTGGCCACCTGATGCAAAGAGTCGACTCATTGGAAAAGACCTTGATGCTGAGAAAGACTGAAGGTGGGAGGAGAGGGAGTGACAGAGGATGAGACAGTTGGATAACATCACCGACTCAATGGACATGAATTTGAGCAAACTTCAGGTGGTAGTGAAGGGCAGGGAAGCCTGTTGTGATGCAGTTCATGGGGTCGCAAAGAGTCAGACACAACTTAGCAACTGAACAACCACATAATGGCACAGACCCATCATTATAGCATCATACAGAGTAGTTTCATTGCCATAAAAAATCCTCTGTGTTCCACTTCTTCATCCCTCTCCTGCCATAAGATTTTCCTGTCTTATAATTACACAATTTTCATGCTTCTTTCCCTCTAAGGACACATATACTTTTCACTTTTTAAGGCCCTTGAGTTTAGACAGTCTGGGAGTCATTTGAGACACGTTGTGACAGCTGAAATAATTGATGCAGAAGAGAGGGTCTCTGGTCCATGAGAAGTTGTCCTTCTAGGTAGAGGCAAGACAAGGGCTTAGGGCTCAAGGCTTCTTCATGTCTGTTCTCAATGGCTGATGCAGCCTTTAATTAAAAAAAATCTTTTATTTTGCAATGGGGTATAGCCCCTTATGGCTGGATGGCATCACTGACTCGATGGACGTGAGTCTCAGTGAACTCCGGGAGTTGGTGATGGACAGGGAGGCCTGGTGTGCTGTGATTCATAGGGTGCAAAGAGTCAGACATGACTGAGCAACTGAACTGAACTGAACTGAACTGATCGCCCCTTAACAATGTTGTGATAGTTTCACAGTGAACAGTGAAGGGACTCAGCCATACATATACATGTATCCATTCTCCCCTAAACTCCCCGCCCATCCAGGCTGTCACATAATAACATTGATCAGAGTTCCCTGTGCTCTACAGTAGGTCCTTGTTGGTTGGTTGTCCATTTAAATACAGCGGCAGTGTGTACACAGCCATCCCAAACTCCCTAACTACCTCTTCCCCTGATCCCACTCCACACCTCCCTCAGCAACTGTAAGGTCATTCTCTAAGTCGTGTGTCTCTTTCCTCTTTCACATAGCCTCTGGTTTGACAGGTGACTCAGAAGCCTGCTCCAGTTTCAGTCTCTGGGTATACACGTGCCCGGGGCTTCAACAGGTGTTTTCTTTATTCCCCTGGGTGGTCAGTATTCATGTCAGGGAAAATTTAAACATCTCTTCATTGCTTCCTGGCTCATGCAGTATTTTCTTACAGTACGTTGCCAATTTCTGCTTTTCTTCTGGAAAATTCTTTATTACGAACTGACCTTGGTACTGACCCATTTCAAAAAAAAAAATCCATAAAACCCAGGATTTTGTTACGTTAGCTTTTAAAGCTAAAGGAGGGTAACTGTGTGTTGAAGCCTTTCGTGACATGAGGCTGGTGTATCTTCCAGTGTGTTTGAAATGAAATTTATTAAAAATGACCAAAGGTGAATCCCAGAAGAGTCAGTAAAAGTTACACGTCTGCCGAGGTTTAGGTTTGGAAAGGTTATGGAAACATGGAGCTGTTGGTGGTGTTTCCTTGTGTTCAGGGGTGGTAGTGGTTTGAGAGCTAGTTATGGAGAAGGCAATGGCACCCCACTCCAGTACTCTTGCCTGGAAAATCCCAGGTGGGCTGCAGTCCATGGGGTTGCCTCAGTCAGACACGACTGAGCGACTTCACTTTCACTTTTCACTTTCATGCATTGGAGAAGGAAATGGCAACCCATTCCAGTGTTCTTGCCTGGAGAATCCCAGGGATGGGGGAGCCTGGTGGGCTGCCGTCTATGGGGTCGCACAGAGTTGGACATGACTGAAGTGACTTAGCAGCATGGCAAAAGATGTGGGTTCTGAAGTAGGATACCTAAGTGTCATTCCTTGGCCCCACATTTTGCGAGCTGTGTGATTTCGAGCAAGTTACTTAACCTCTCTGTTCTCTGTGCCTCAGTGTCCACATCTGTAAGACAGGAAGATTCAGTTTAAAAAGTTATGGAGAGGATCTGATCAGTAAATAGATACATATAAAGCACTCAGGTAGCTTCCCTGGTGGTTCAGATAATAAAGAATCCACCTGCAATGCAGGAGACCTGGGCTCCATCCCTGGGTTGGGAAGACCCCCTGGAGGAGGGAATGGCTACTCACTCCAGTATTCTTGCCTGGAGAATCCCATGGACAGAGGAGCCTGGTGGCTATGATCACAGGGTCGAAAAGAGTTGGATATGACTGAGCAACTAACACACACACAGAAAACACTTAGTACAGAAAAAAGAGAGTCCCCCCATCCCACAGATGGCTGTGAAGGTGGTGGTGATGGCTGCACTGACGATCATGTATTCCTCATTGACCAACCCATTCACAGGCAAAACTAAGGTACAGAGAAGCGCCTCACACCCGTCACCGTGGTCTACAAAGGCTGCCTGTTAGAGTCTGTGAACCGTGGTCACTCTGGAATAACCGTTTTCTGTGGAAAAACTAGCCAGAGCTATTCCCAACTAGTGAAAAAGTCAGCATCCTTTAAACCCGGTTTCATTAGACCAAGCTGTCCACAGCTGATTGTGGTCCTGCAGGTGGGGACCCGTTGCCAGGGATGCTGCTGTCAGACCCCTGAGTTGCAGGTTTGTCTTGGCCGGCATCTGAGTTTTTTTTTTTTTTTTCCTAAAGATTCCACTGGAAATACAAATGTGGAATGACCAATGCTTAAGTGAACTCTAATAATTGGAACTATTCAGTTTTGAGGCATTCAGACTTTGGAAGTTTTCTTCTTACCCTATTTGAGAAGGAAAAAAAAAAACAACCCTGCAAATTAATATCTGCTTGGGTGGAAACTTGTGAAGCTAGAACTAACAACTCTAAGAGTTTTGAGTCCCCCTTATTGTTGCTGTTGCTCTGTGGGGTTTGTTGACTGGTGGTCTGAAGCTGAACACACACTGCACCTGCCAGAGAACAGAGCCAAGTGCTAATGATCAACTGTCATCAGAAAGTTTTCTGAATCTAGAGTACAACATACATACTTCCGTGTACAAAGTCATGTGTATGTACGTGTGTGTGTGAGAGAGAGAGAGAGAGAAAGAGTCACTCAGTTGTGTCCAACTCTGTGACCCCATGGACTGTAGCCTGCCAGGCTCCTCTGTCCAGGAAATTCTCCAGGCAAGAATAATGGAGTGGGTTATCATTCCCTTCTCTAAAGGATCTTCTTGACCCAGGAATCAAACCCAGGTACCAGCAGTCCTGCTCAGAGGTGAAGTGATTTGACTAAGACCATCCAGTTACTTAGAGGCAGGCTGTGATTTGACCTCAGTTGTGTCTTGAAGTGCTTCACACACTCTTTATTCTTAAAGCTACTAGAATATATACATTTTGCAAAAAACTCAAAAAAGATCAGTTCCCTCGACTGTCCTAAGTCATTTGTTCTAAGTTATTTGCAGAATGAGCCAAAAACTTTTCCACAGTTTTATTTGATCTGTGAGCACCTACATGCTAGGCCTGTCTTCCATAAGAATATAAATTTAATAGTCTACCTAGGACTATTTATGGAACATCAGAACTTCCTGAGGAGTGAATAATGGTTTGGGATTGGTATTAGGTTGGCCACAAACTTTGTTCGGGTTTTTGTAACATCTTTTGGGAAAAACCCAAACAAACATTTTGGCCAATACAGTATTATTACATCAGCCTTTAAGCTGCTCATCACTGATACAGCCTGTGATTGAAGCAATGTTGATGGGTTTTTAGAGACATTGATGGATTTTAGTTCTTTAGCTGGAAATGATACCCCATCTGGGAACACAGTGAAAGCATTTCTGATATCTGACAAAGCTATCAAAGAGAGAGAGAAAGAGGGGAAAAAAATTCTACAAACATTCATGACTGTGGAATTTAAAAATTACTGACGTTATTTGTTTAGTAAAGATTATAACTCACTTCAACATCACAAAGAATGAAATCCCTTTGACCAGATAATAAGCACAGCATGTTCTTTACGACAATGCCAACAATAAACCAGAAGACTTTACAATTTGTTATTTATCAGGTCCACCAGACACATCATTTTTCTACATGCCAGGCTTGGGAAATTCTTTATTTTCTCTCTCCTTCTTATAAATAAAGACAGCACAGAGCTGGCACATTTCTCTCCATGCACTTTGCACTATAAAAGCCATATGGCTTGGCACTAGTGCTAAGGTCCTAGAGTTTGCAGCTCTGAGGGTGTACGTATGTTCTTATTTCCCATCAGGGTTGGAGAAGGGTCTCCTTTATCTCATGGCAATGGCAGAACTTGCCTTTAAAATGTTTTTTTTTTTTCAACATATTTCCTGAACCTATTTATTTTTCTTTATCTTCAGCCACCACGCTAGACCACCCCAACATAAATTTTTATTTTGATGGTGTAATAACCTCATAAATATCCTCCCAACTTCTAGTCTTGCCCATGGAAAGTTGATTCCCCTCACAGAAGCTGGATTAATCTTTTTAATATAAATCAGTTCAAAGCATCCCCTTACTGAGACTTCCCTGGCGGTCCAGTGGTCAAAACTTCACTTCCAATACAAGGGGTGTGGGTTCGATCCCTAGTCAGGGAGCTAAGATTCCACATGACTCAAGGCCGCAGAACCAAAACATAAAACAGAAGCAATATTGTAACACATTCAGTAAGGATTTTAAAAATGGTCCACACCAAAAAAAAAAAAATCTTACAAAAAAATTAGCATGCCCTTACTTAAAACTCCCCAGTGGCTTTCTAATGTCCATAGAATTAAACCACACACCTTATCATGGCCATTCTGGGTATATCTTCTACCATCTTGTTTTTCATCTCTGATCTTCCTCCTGCCTTCTCTGTCCAACCTCCCACTCTGGGGTGGGGTACAGCGGGGAGGCAGTGTCCAGGAGGTGGACCAATAGGGTTGGCATTAATAGATTTCCTTTGCCCTCTGACCTCTGGGTGTGTCCGGCCAATGTGGAGCTCTAGCATGGATTCCAGGGAGGTGGGAGAGAGGGGTTATTGTGTTTGTTTCCCAGGGTCTCGTGACCTCAGCAGCATCCCTGTGAAGACTGCAGCTCTCAACAGGCAGTCTCGTCTACTATTAAGATCCCTTCCTGTGGGCCCTGCTGACCATTCCATCCTTCTGCTTCAGCGCGAGGAGTGCCTGAGGTATCTTTCTGGCTGGAACATCCTTCCCCAGGTCTCCAAGTGCCTGGACTCCACTCACACAGGAATCAGCTTCACACAAAGTCCTTCTCTGACCTTCTTCCCCTAGGTAGCCTGCTCGTCTCAGCGCCTTTCTATCAGTTTCTCTGCTTTGCTTTTCTCCAGTCCCTCACCATTAACTGAAATGGTCATATTTAGTTACCTGGTTGTCCGTTAGTGCGTTTGTCTCTGCTACCAACGCCCAAGAAGGAATCGTGTCTTTCTGGTGCCGCTTTGCCACCCCGGTGCCTAGAACTGCACCTTGCACACAGTTGGTGCTCAGTATGACTGACTAGCTAAGACTGATGCTTGCTCAGTCGTGTCTGATGCTTTGCGACTCCATGGATTGTAGCCCACCAGGCTCCTCTGCCTATGGGATTCTCCAGGCAAGAATACTAGAGTGGGTTGCCATGCCCTCCTCCAGGGGATCTTCCTAACCTAGGGATCAAACCTGCATCTCCTGTCTCCTGCATTGGCAGGCGGATTCTTTATCACTGAGCCACTTGGGAAGCCCCCAAGCTAAACGTCTGTTGAATGAATGCAATGGAACCATCACATTTTACAGTCAAGGAAGCTGAGATCTGTGGAAACAGACCCTGTCCAGTGCCTCACGTGGGAATGGAACCAAGATTTCTGTGACCCAGGCTGCCTTTCCTGTTCTCAAGTTCCCGAGTCTTTTTTTTTTTTTTAATTTTTGATGTAAAACATTTTTAAGCCTTTATTGAATTTGTTACAACATTGTTTCTGTTTTATGTTTTGGTTTTTTAGGCTGCAAGTGGGATCTTACCTCCCTGTTCAGTTCAGTTCCGTTCAGTCACTCAGTTGTGTCCGACTCTTTACGACCCCATGAACCACAGCACGCCAGGCCTCCCTGTCCATCACCAACTCCCGGAGTTCACTCAAACTCACGTCCATCGAGGCAGTGATGCCATCCAGCCATCTCATCCTCGGTCGTCCCCTTCTCCTCCTGCCCCCAATCCCTCCCAGCATCAGAGTCTTTTCCAATGAGTCAACTCTTCGCATGAGGTGGCCAAAGTACTGGAGTTTCAGCTTTCCCATCATTCCTTCCAAAGAAATCCCAGGGTTGATCTCCTTCAGAATGGACTGGTTGGATCTCCTTGCAGTCCAAGGGACTCTTCAAGAGTCTTCTCCAATACCACAGTTCAAAAGTATCAGTTCTTAGGCACTCAGCTTTCTTCACAATCCAACTCTCATATCCATACATGACCACTGGAAAAACCATAGCCTTGACTAGATGGACCTTTGTTGGCAAAGTAAAGTCTCTGCTTTACAATATACTATCTAGGTTGGTCCAAGGAGTAAGCATCTTTTAATTTCATGGCTGCAATCACCATCTGCAGTGATTTTGGAGCCCCCCAAAATAAAGTCTGACACTGTTTCTACTGTTTCCCCATCTACTTCCCATGAAGTGATGGGACCAAATGATTACTTAAGGCTGATTCATGTTGAGACATAGCAGACACCAACATAGTATTGCAAAACAATTATCCTCCAGTTAAAAATAAAGTGAAAGTGAAAGTGTTAATCGCTCAGTCTTGTCTGACTCTTTGCAACCTCATGAAGTGTAGCTGACCAGGCTCCTCTGTCCATGGAAATCTCCAGGCAAGAATACTGGAGTGGGTAGCCATTCCCTTCTCCAGGGGATCCTATTGACCCAGCGATTGAACCCTGGTCTCCTGCATTGCAGGCAGATTCTTTACTGTCTGAGCCACCAGGGATGCCCAATTAAAAGTACATTTAAATTTAAAAAGATACTTTATTTTTTTAAAAAAGAAAGGGGCCTCTCTTTGCCATCTCTTTACTGACTATGATTTTTTAAATAAAATGAGTAATTTCCCCTACAGGATGGATGCTCTAACCTGCATCTCCTCCCATCTTTCTTTATTCTCTTCTTTCTTTCCTATGTCCCATCTCTATTCCTTACTGTAGCTAGGAGCCACCGATTAAGAGTTGATGTTTAGAACCTTAGAAAAAAGCCATGCGAGGACTGGGGAGCAACTAGGGGAATCAAGACCTGGGAGATTTTGGAGGCAGTCAGAGCTTCTGTCCCTCACACAGTGATAGTAATATAGTTACCGATACTTAATTGATGAGCGCCCAGTCTGGACCAAACATAGCATGAGGGACTTTACGTATAATCCATGTAAGTTCTTACATATTTCTAATGGCAATGCACCTTCTTTTAGAGACAGAAGTCAAAATTCAAGGTTAGGAGATGGGTGAAGACATGGGTCTGCCTCACTTAACCCTGTTTTCTACTTTCTCCAAGTCTAATGAGGTTCCTGGTAAGTCAGGATGGGGAGCTGCAGGTAACCCTTCAAAGAGAGGGATGAGACAGAAGTAAGATGCTGATTGGGAGGTTAGCCAGAGCTTGGAAAAGTCAGATATTAGAGGAGGAATGAAGCCCATGGAATAGAGAGCATACGCAGCCAGTTTCAAGCAAAAAGTTCAACATTAGATCTTAAAAAAATTTTTTTTTTTAAAATTTGGCTGTACGAGTCTTTGTTGCAGCATGCGGGATTACTAATTGCAGCATGGGGGATCTAGTTCCCTGACCAGGGATCAAACCCAGACGCCCTGCATTGGAAGCAAGGAGTCTTAGCCACTGGGCCACCAGGGAAGTCCCTTGAAATTAGATCTTAAGCCTAAAGTGAGACATGGGGATCCGAGTCTCATCCCAGAGACCATGTTTCCTGGCCCTTTGATTCTCTGGTGCCTTCTTTGCATCTGTTAGACTATTTTTTTTGGAAAGGACACTGATATTCAAGGAGGGCCTTTCTCTCTAACCCAGTAATGAGGAAATACTGGCTAGACTCTCTCTAGGACAGAGAGAAGTTGCCCCTGAAACAAGGTGACCAGCTTTCAGGCCTAATAAAGCATCACCAAGGACAGAGTTAGGGAGAAGAACTCAGAAGTTAGGAGTATCTGCAAAAAAAGAGGACCAAGCTGAGGGCTGTGTGTCCTTCAGCTGCCAAACAAGGTTTCGGATTATTGAGTGTCAGCTCTTACTTGCAGCCCCAGGTTCCATATCTAGTGTATTTCGTTGATTGAAGTCACCAGCAAATGGCCTCTCCCTGACCCAGAATACTTTCTCTGCATTTTACAAAAGGAGCGAGTGGACAGAAAGGATGGTGAGGCTGCTCCATCATGGAGGCAGGGTCTGGCCATGAAACATTAATCTCCATTCTTCAAGCATCCCAAAGAAATGTCTTAATTTATTGCCATGCAGAGGCTGTTGTGCAATTGACACTGACACAAAATACTTCTGCACTTTCCTAAGTCTACTTTTGAGCCGCCCCATGTTTTCATCATAATATTTACTTCTGGGTAAATAGGCTAAATTCTCCGATTCTGATACAAAACAGAAAGATCAGAGAATGAAAATAAATAGATGACATGGCTGTTTAAAGATCATGGAAAATGTTTTTGAGCAGCATAAATATTTGATTGTAAAACTTTCAATATGTTGTGTCTATTAACTAGCAATGTACAATATTTAAATAATTCAGCCAGTCGAAATGGGCCAGGGTCATTGCGGGAGGACAGAGCGAAGGCCCAACGTGGCAAGAGGCCAACCTGCAGTCTTAACATAACCCTGAGACTGGCCCCAGACACTGTCCATGCCATCTGGAGCTCTTTGGTCAGGCCGAGCCACAGATGAGAGCAGAGAGTTTGAATGAAACACTCAGGGACATCGACTATTTCCCAGTCACTTTCCATCGCTAACGTGGTTTGCACAGAGCCTTCCGTGTGTCATTGCCACTTGGACCTCCAGATGCTCAGTTCAGTTGGCATTCTTTGGTTTGACCCTCTGATGTTGTGTTTGGAGGTTGTGGGGTGGGGGTGATGCTTCTAGAATGCCATCCAGGACTTCTGTGGGATTACTCTGAAATTCCATCCATTTTCTCTGATATCCCTGGCATGATAATCTGGCAGAAAGCATTTGATTTACAGTCAAGAGGCTTGAGTTTGGGAAGCCTCTGTAGCCATCTGGGTTCAGGCAGTTCTCTGAATGTCTCTGGGCCTCACCTTCCTCATCTGTGAAATGGGACTGAGATGTTCCCTAGCTGTTACACTGGGTGGTTATGAGGGTTCCTCCAAGCGAGGAACTTCCTTGGTGGTCCAGCGGTTAAAAATGCACCTATCAATAGAGGGGACATGGGTTCAGTCCCTAGCCCAGGAAGGTCCCACATGCTGTGGGGCAAGAAAGTCGCTGCACTGAAACTACTGAGCCCGTGCACCTGAGCCTGTGCAACAAGAGGAGCCACTGCAATGAGCAGCCCTCTTGCCAGAGCTAGAGACAGCCCTGTGCCCGCCGCAGCTAGAGAGAGCCCTGTGCCCGCCGCAGCTAGAGAGAGCCCTGTGCCCGCCGCAGCTAGAGAGAGCCCTGTGCCCACCAGAGCTAGAGACAGCCCTGTGCCCGCCACAGCTAGAGAGAGCCCTGTGCCCGCCACAGCTAGAGAGAGCCCTGTGCCCGCCGCAGCTAGAGAGAGCCCTGTGCCCGCCGCAGCTAGAGAGAGCCCTGTGCCCGCCAGAGCTAGAGACAGCCCTGTGCCCGCCACAGCTAGAGAGAGCCCTGTGCCCGCCGCAGCTAGAGAGAGCCCTGTGCCCGCCGCAGCTAGAGAGAGCCCTGTGCCTGCCGCAGCTAGAGAGAGCCCTGTGCCCGCCAGAGCTAGAGAGAGCCCTGTGCCCGCCGCAGCTAGAGAGAGCCCTGTGCCCACCAGAGCTAGAGAGAGCCCTGTGCCCGCCGCAGCTAGAGAGAGCCCTGTGCCCGCCGCAGCTAGAGAGAGCCCTGTGCCCGCCGCAGCTAGAGAGAGCCCTGTGCCCGCCGCAGCTAGAGAGAGCCCTGTGCCCGCCACAGCTAGAGAGAGCCCTGTGCCCGCCACAGCTAGAGAGAGCCCTGTGCCCGCCACAGCTAGAGAGAGCCCTGTGCCCGCCGCAGCTAGAGAGAGCCCGCACCGAGCAGTGAAGACCCAGCACAGCGAAAAAGAACACGTGAAAGTGAAAGCCGCTCAGTCGTGTCTGACTCTTTGCGACCCCAAGGACTATACAGTCCGTGGAATTCTCCAGGCCTAGAATACTGGAGTGGGTAGCCTTTCCCTTCTCCAGGGGATCTTCCCAACCCAGGGATCAGACCCAGGTCTCCCGCATGGAAGGCAGATTCTTCACCAGCTAAACAACATAAACCAATTAAAAAAATGAAAAGTACGACGGTTCTCTGAAGGGCGGTCATCCTTTAAGGAAGCATTTGCAGTCACGTGAGAGTGTCTTCATCACTGTATGGGCTCTGCTACCTAAGAACAAGGCACACTGCAAACCTCTTTACAAGTTTGTTGATCCAATAAATGAGCATTGCTGGCAGCCTACGCCGTCCTCTCCTTGCTCAGTGCTGCAAGAAGTGTGCTCAGAACTCCCGAGAATGAGGATCCCCAGCTAATCAAGATTGCAGTGGGCCCTTGTTGTTCTCAAGGGGTGTATCTTGCAAACCCGAGAACCCTCAGGTTCCTAAAGAAACTTGAAGAGGAGAAGGACAGAGCTGTAATGAGAGGCTGAGATGCTGGGGGACAGTCTGCACCCACCCCTGACTTGGTGACTTCCCAGGTGACTGAATCCCCAGGACAAAGGCAAATTCCTAGACATAGTGGACCCTGCTGCTGCTGCTAAGTTGCTTCAGTCGTGTCCGACTCTGTGTGACCCCATAGACGGCAGCCCACCAGGCTCCGCCACCCCTGGGATTCTCCAGGCAAGAACACTGGAGTGGGTTGCCATTTCCTTCTCCAATGCATGAAAGTGAAACGTTAAAGTGAAGTCGCTCAGTCATGTCCGACTCTTCGCAACCCCATGGACTGCAGCCTACCAGGCTCCTCCGTCCATGGGATTTGCCAGGCAAGAGTACTGGAGTGGGGTGCCATTGACCCTAGGGTGGCTCATAAACAATGAAAACCAGAAATCTGAAATTAACAAATGACAATAGCTGACGTGTTATTGTAAATAACTGGGGAGAAAGTAATTTCATAAAGCAGTGTGAATGATGCATTGATTCTAATTTTCTGGTGTTCCTCTGCCCCCTCTCCCCTGACCCCTGTGAATCCTTGAGACAGCTCCTGGGCACATCAACACAACAAAATTGCTTCACCCAGTTTTTGAATCTTTCCCTCCTGACTGATGAAGTCCTGTAAAGATGCACATTGAGAGACCTATAAGCTAATTAGCTTTAACAGACTGTGTATTCTCTTGTGTCTGAATTTAGAACAGACTTTATTACATTATGTACATCTATATTTACTCCTTGTTGTTGTTCAGTCACTAAGTTGTGTCCATCTCTTTGTGACCCCATGGACTGCAGCACGCCAGACTTCCTTGTCCTCCACTGCGACCCCGTGAATCCCAGCACACCAGGCCTCCCTGTCCATCACCAACTCCTGGAATTCACTCAGACTCACGTCCATCAAGTCAGTGATGCCATCCAGCCATCTCATCCTTGGTCATCCCCTTCTCCTCCTGCCTCCAATCCCTCCCAGCATCAGAGTCTTTTCCAATGAGTCAACTCTTCGCATGAGGTGGCCAAAGTACTGGAGTTTCAGCTTTCCCATCATTCCTTCCAAAGAAATCCCAGGGCTGATCTCCTTCAGAATGGACTGATTGGATCTCCTTGTAGTCCAAGTGACTCTCAAGAGTCCTCTCCAACACCACAGTTCAAACGCATCAATTCTTCGGTGCTCAGCGTTCTTCACAGTCCAACTCTCATATCCATACATGACCACTGGAAAAACCATAGCCTTGACTAGATGGACCTTTGTTGGCAAAGTAAAGTCTCTGCTTTTCAATATGCTATCTAGGTTGGTCATAACTTTTCTTCTAAGGAGTAAGCGTCTTTTAATTTCATGGCTGCAATCACCATCTGCAGTGATTTTGGAGCCCAAAAGAATAGTCTGACAGTGTTTCCACTGTTTCCCCATCTATTTCCCAGGAAGTGATGGGACCGGATGCCATGATCTTAGTTTTCTGAATGTTGAGCTTTAAGCCGACTTTTTCACTCTCCTCTTTCACTTTTTACTCATTACCTCACTTTAAATATTTAGAGTGCCTACTATGTGCAAAATTATGTGATATACTAGCTACCAGGGGACATAAGTTGCAATCCATTACTTTCTGCCTTTAGAACCTTACCGTCCTTCCTGGGGGTAAAGGCCGTAAAAAGCATCGGTACAGCAGAGTATGAGCTTGAACGTGGGTGCCTTGTCTGTATTGGCCGTGGACGTCCTTGGTACAGTGCTGAGCACATGGTAGGTTACATTTCCTGAGTAAACTTGCTCAGGAAATATGTACTGAGTGAATGAACGTGTGTATGAATCTCCCACTACATTTCACTGCATCCAAGATGCACATTTTTCTATCTTTTGTTGTTGTTGTTCAGTCGCGTCCAACTCTTTTCGACCCTATAGGCTACAGCACGCCAGGCTCCCCTGTCCTTCACTATCTCCCTGAGTTTGCTGGTTCATGTCTATTGAATCAGTGATGCTATCTAACCATCTCATCCTCTGCTGCCTCCTCCTCCTTTTGCCTTCCATCGTTCCCAGCATCGGGGTCTTTTCCAATGAGTCGGCTCTTTGCATGAGGTGGCCAAAGTGTTGGAGCTTCAGCTTCACATCACCCCAAAAATAACACCTCTTCAAGAATCAGTGACATGCAGGGACTTCCCCGGTGGTCCAGCGGTTAAGAATCTGCCTTCCAGTGCAGGGGATGCGGGTTCGATCTCTGGTTGGGAAACTAAGATCCCACATGCCTCACGGCAACCACTGAGCCCACACACCATCACTAGAGAGAAGCTAGTGCCACAACAAAGGCCTGACACAGCCATAAATAAATAAATAAACAAATATTAGAAAAATCAATGGCATGCAAAGCGGAAGGGGGGAGGTGTAAGTGAAGAGCTTGCGATTAACATATACACACTCTGCTACCATACCTAAAACAAACAACCAACAAGGACGTGCTGTACAGCGCAGGGAAAGGAAAAGCGCAAGTCGCTCAGTCGTGTCGGACTCTTTGTGACCCCATGTACTGTACAGCCCAGGGAATTCTCCAGGCCCAGAATACTGGAGTGGGTAGCCTTTCCCTTCTCCAGGGGATCTTCCCAACCCAGGGATGGAACCCAGGTCTCCTGCATTGCAGGCAGATTCTTAACCAGCTGAGTGATCAGGGATGCCCTGATAGCACAGGGAACTGTGCTCAGGATTTTGTAATAACCTTGAAGGGAAAAGAATTTTTGAAAAGGAATATCTGTATCTCTATCTGAATCACTCTGCTGAACATCTGAAACCAACACAACCATACTTCAACCAAGAAAAGAAAAAAAAAACTAATGAAATGTCACACTGTACTTGGAAGGTTTTTCTCTTTCTTAGTGATTCATACAATATTTTCTCTTACAGTCAATACTTTTGAATTTGATGATGTACGGTAATGACACAAGGTAGGATCTACTTAAGTATTAGAATACAGCACTTAATTCCTTGGACATTTAAGAGGAATGTTTCTTTGTAGAAGGAGCTAGACTGCATTCGAGGAGGAGAAAGGAAGATCCAGCTGGGATGGAGGGGTGGAAGCAGGGACAGCTGACATGGAAATAGGTTACTCATGTGGACAAAGAAAGTCACACAGCGAGAAGTGATTCAAGTACATTTCAGGGCTATAGAAAACACAGACACTCCTGGGGTGGAGAGTTCATATAGGGAAGCAGTACAGCATAAGCCTGTAAATAAAGGTGGGATCACAGAAGATTTTAAAGGGCTTTGAATAACAAGCTGGAAAGTTTGGAGTTCATCTTGTATATAAATTTTGAGCCAAAATGTGGCATACTAAAAATAGTGTTCTAAGAGGATTAATCTGTGCAGGGTGGATTGAAGTTTGTAAAACTGGAGACAAGGAGAGCAGATAGTGGATTATTTTTATAATCCATCAGAAATTTAAGGAGAGATTATGCTAGGGTCATAGAAATGGGACTGGAGAACAAAGGAGAGATATGAGAAATCTTGAACTAATTGGTCAATGATGTCTCTTGTTTTACATAATCATCATTCATTTAACTCTTTTTATGAACCAGGTAGCATTATACTGCTGCTGCTGCTAAGTCACTTCAGTCGTGTCCGACTCTGTGCGACCCCATAGACGGCAGCCCACCAGGCTCCCCCATCCCTGGGATTCTCCAGGCAAGAACACTGGAGTGGGTTGCCATTTCCTTCTCCAATGCATGAAAGTGAAAAGTGAAAGTGAAGTCGCTCAGTCGTGTCTGACTCTTAGCGACCCCATGGACTGCAGCCTACCAGGCTCCTCTGTCCATAAGATTTTCCAGGCAAGAGTACTGGAGTGGGGTGCCATTTACTAACTGAGATCAAACCAGTCAGTCCTAAAGGAAATCAGTCCTGAATATTCATTGGAAGGACTGATGCTGAAGCTGAAGCTCCAATACTTTGGCCACCTGATGCAAAGAACTGACTCACTGGAAAAGACCCTGATGCTGGGAAAGACCGAAGGAAGGAGGAGAAGGGGATGACAGACAGTGAGATACTTGGATGGCAACACCGATTTGATGGGCATGAGTTTGAGCAAGCTGTGGGAGTTGATGGTGGACAGGGAAGCCTGGCGTGCTGTAGTCCATGGGGTCGCAGAGTTGGACACGACTGAACGACTGAACCGAGCATTGCACTAAATACTTTCAAGCATCATCTCAGTATTCCAATAGAACTTATTATTTTCTCCATTATTTTCTAAGTATCACTTATTATTTCCTCTGTTTTATAGCTGAGGGAACAGTAAACGGTACATAATCTGTGTCACTAAAAACTTCTTACCTTGGATTTGTCTTTATTTGTTGGTAGTATCACTACCTCTGTTTGTTTTCATCTGCAACTGATATCTTTCTATATATTTTAATTTTAACCCTTTAATGTCATTTGAGCTTAGGTGTTTCTTGGTGTTCATATCCCAAATCATAGGGAAACTTCTTGATTTTGTACTATAATTAAATTATGCAGTTTTTATACAGGTTCCATTTGACATGTGCTGCCTTTATTAATTTTAAGTATCTGTCATTTTTCAATTGCTAATAAGTATTTTCTGATGTCAGTCTGCTTCCTTTTCAGGACCAGCTTCAGAAATATAAAATCTTCCCAAAGAATGTTGAAAATGCATATTAGAGATTAGGTGATCTATAATTACTTCAATGACTGTTATTGAAGGGGGGTGCATTTTTTCTGACTTAACAAATCAGTTCCTTTTTGGAGACTGCGGAATAATTTTATACATCTGCTTTTCCTCCCTGATGATTTAGGCAATTTGTCCAGCACAGAGAACTGAAATCAGTTCTATCAAGGATTTCGTATATTGGTATTAAAATATCTGGGGTCCAGGTGAAAGGGAAAGGAAAACGTTTGATTCATAGATCTTCAGTTTGCCAGATTAGAGAACCAAGAGGTGGTAGGGAGTGAGGAGGGACTTCAAACCCGAGGTAACTGTGGAAGAGGGAATCTGGCCCCATTGAGGCACCACCCCAGTCTCTGCAGGTGTGCTGGAGGCAGCTCGGCATGTTCCTGATGTTTGCATGCACGCATCTCTTCCCAGCTCCAGCTTCAGTGACATCACGGTGTTAACTGAAATAGATGGTAGTAGGAGTATTTACACCACAGACATTGTTAAATACTACCAATCATGTCACCACAATGACAGATGGCAGTTAAACATTTACCAGCATATGGCTGCTTTTTAGAAAACATATTTAGCTTTCCATTTTCCTGGGTCCAATGTCTAATTCTGCCTTGAGAAAATTTGTGATGAAAATGAAGCTTGATCTTGGCGTTTTCACATATTCTTCTGTTATGAGCCGAATGGTAGCCTCTTAAAATTCGTATGTTGAAGCCTTTAACAATCCACACACCAGAATGTGATTGTCTCCAGAGACGGGGTCTTTAAAGAGGTGATTAAGTTAAAATGAGGCTGTTGTTTGTTGTTGTTGATCAGTTGCTAAGTTGTGTCCAACTTTTTGTGACCCCGTGGACTGCAGCATGCCAATCTCCTCTGTCCTTCACCATCTTCTGGAGTTTGCTCATACTCATATCCATTGAGTCGGTGACACTATCTAACCATCTCATCTTCAGCTGCCCCCTTCTCCTTCAATCTTACCCAGTATCAGGGTCTTTTCCACTGAGTTGTCTCTTTGGATCACACGGCCAAGGTATTAGAACTTCAGCTTCAGCATCAGTCCTTCCAATGAATATTCAGGGTTGATTTCCTTTAGGACTGACCAGCTTCAGCATCAGGCCTTCCAATGAATACTCAGGGTTGATTTCCTTTAGGATTGACCAGCTTCAGCATCAGGCCTTCCAATGAATACTCAGGGTTGATTTCCTTTAGGATTGACCAGCTTCAGCATCAGGCCTTCCAATGAATACTCAGGGTTGATTTCCTTTAGGATTGACTGGTTTGATCTCCTTGTAGGTCAAGGGACTGTCAAGAGTTTTCTCTAGCACCACAATTCCAAAGGATAAATTCTTTGGTCCTCAGTCTTCTTTATAGCCCAACTCTCACATTTGTACATGACTACTGGAGAAACCATAGTTTTGACTAGACAGACTTTTGTTGGCAAAGTGATGTCTCTGGTTTGAGGTTGTTGTAGGGAGCCCTAATCTAATCTGAGTCCTTATAAGAGTGGGCAAATAGAACGCAGAGAGATACCAGGCAGGTGCTTGCACAGGAGAAAGACTAAGTGAAGACACAGCAAAAAGACAGCCATCTCCAAGCCAAGAGGAGAGGCCTCAAAAGAAATCAACCTCACTGACACCTTGATCTTCAGAACTGTGAGGACATGAAATTCTGTTGAGCCAGCCCATCTGCGGACTCTGTCATGGCAGCCTGAGATCACTCATACATTCCCTCTCATGAGCCCAAACCATCTCATATTCCCTCCCCACCTTTACCCCATGAGAATGTCAGTCAGGCCCTTCTGGGTTTTTTGCAAACAGCAGAGAATCATGGAATGAAACTGCTTCCTACTTGTCAGCTTACTTGTTTAATAAAGCATGTTAAAGATTCCTGCCCAAGGATCAGCTTAGCTCTCTATTATGTGAAGGTGCTGACCTTTCCCTTCCCCTTATCACCTCGCACTTGCCCCTAGAGTTTCTGTCTACATAGAATCAGACAGGGGAGTGAAGGGGACAGAGAGAAGCTGGCACATGGGTGAGAGCACAACCAAAGCTCAAGGTGACAAGCTCACAGATGACTGGCAGTTATCTTGATGTGAGAAACACAACTTCTTTCATGGCTGAAAAGAACTTCCTTCTTCTAAAATACACTACCTTAGAGGACTATGAAGAGGTGAACTATTCACAGATGAAATTCTGAAACTGGCATCTTCAGTTCCAAAGATGTGCCCAGCTGACCCACTTCTCATCTTTCAGTTCAGTTCAGTTGCTCAGTCGTGTCCGACTCTTTGTGACCCCATGAATCGCAGCATGCCAGGCCTTCCTGTCCATCACCAACTCCCGGAGTTCACTCAGACTCACATCCATGGAGTCTGTGATGCCATCCAGCCATCTCCTCCTCGGTCGTCCCCTTCTCCTCCTGCCCCCAATCCCTCCCAGCATCAGAGTCTTTTCCAATGAGTCAACTCTTTGCATGAGGTGGCCAAAATACTGGAGTTTCAGCTTTCCCATCATTCCTTCCAAAGAAATCCCAGGGTTGATCTCCTTCAGAATGGACTGATTGGATCTCCTTGCAGTCCAAGGGACTCTTCAAGAGTCTTCTCCAACACCACAGTTCAAAAGCATCAATTCTTCAGCGCTCAGCCTTCTTCACAGTCCAACTCTCACATCCATACATGACCACAGGAAAAACCATAGCCTAGACTAGACGGACCTTAGTCAGCAAAGTAATGTCTCTGCTTTTGAATATACTATCTAGGTTGGTCATAACTTTTCTTCCAAGGAGTAAGCATCTTTTAATTTCATGGCTGCAATCACCATCTGCAGTGATTTTGGAGCCTGAAAAAATAAAGTCTGACACTGTTTCCACTGTTTCCCCATCTATTTCCCATGAAGTGATGGGACCGGATGCCATGATCTTCGTTTTCTGAATGTTGAGCTTAATCCAACTTTTTCACTCTCTTCTTTCACTTTCATCAAGAGGTTTTTTAAGCTCCTCTTCACTTTCTGCCATAAGGGTAGTGTCATCTGCATATCTGAGGTTATTGATATTTCTCCCAGCAATCTTGATTCCAGCTTGTGTTTCTTCCAGTCCAGCATTTCTCATGATGTACTCTGCATATAAGTTAAATAAGCAGGTGACAATATACAGCCTTGACGTACTCCTTTTCCTATTTGGAACCAGTCTGTTGTTCCATGTCCAGTTCTAACTGTTGCTTCCTGACCTGCATACAGATTTCTCAAGAGGCAGGTTAGGTGGTGTGGTATTCCCATCTCTTTCAGAATTTTCCACAGTTTATTGTGATCCACACAGTCAAAGGCTTTGGCATAGTCAATAAAGCAGAAATAGATGTTTTTCTGGAACTCTCTTGCTTTTTCCATGATCCAGTGGATGTTTGCAATTTGATCTCTGGTTCCTCTGCCTTTTCTAAAACCAGCTTGAACATCAGGGAGTTCACGGTTCACGTATTGCTGAAGCCTGGCTTGGACAATTTTGAGCATTACTTTACTAGCATGTGAGATGAGTGCAATTGTGTGGTAGTTTAAGCATTCTTTGGCATTGCCTTTCTTTGGAATTGGAATGAAAACTGACCTTTTCCAGTCCTGTGGCCACTGCTGAGCTCTCCAAATTTGCTGGCATATTGAGTGCAGCACTTTCACACCATCATCTTTCAGGATTTGAAATACCTCAACTGGAATTCCATTACCTCCACTAGCTTTGTTCATAGTGATGCTTTCTAAGGCCCACTTGACTTCACTTTCCAAGATGTCTGGCTCTAGATTAGTGATCACATCATCATGATTATCTGGGTCATTAAGATGTTTTTTGTACAGTTCTTTCATGTATTCTTGCCATCTCTTCTTAATATCTTCTGCTTCTGTTAGGTCCATACCATTTCTGTCCTTTATTGAGCCCATCTTTGCATGAAATGTTCCCTTGGTATCTCTAATTTTCTTAAAGAGATCTCTAGTCTTTCCCATTCTGTTTTGTTCCTCTATTTCTTTGCATTGATCGCTGAGGAAGGCTGTCTTATCTCTTCTTGCTATTCTTTGGAACTCTGCATTCATATGCTTATATCTTTCCTTTTCTCCTTTGCTTTTCGCCTCTCTTCTTTTCACAGCTATTTGTAAGGCCTCCCCAGACAGCCATTTTGCTTTTTTGCATTTCTTTTCCATGGGGATGGTCTTGATCCCTGTCTCCTGTACAATGTCACGAACCTCATTCCATAGTTCATCAGGCACTCTACCTATCAGATCTAGGCCCTTAAATTTATTTCTCACTTCCACTGTATAATCATAAGGGATTTGATTTAGGTCATACCTGAATGGTCTAGCAGTTTTCCCTATTTTCTTCAATTTGAGTCTGAATTTGGTAATAAGGAGTTCATGATCTGAGCCAGTCAGCTCCTGGTCTTGTTTTTATGACTGTATAGAGCTTCTCCATCTTTGGCTGCAAAGAATATAATCAATCTGACTTCGGTGTTGACCATCTGGTGATGTCCATGTGTAAAGTCTTCTCTTGTGTTGTTGGAAGAGGGTGTTTGCTATGACCAGTGCATTTTCTTGGCAAAACTCTATTAGTCTTTGCCCTGCTTCATTCTGCATTCCAAGGCCAAATTTGCCTGTTACTCCAGGTGTTTCTTGACTTCCTACTTTTGCATTCCAGTCCCCTATAATGAAAAGGACATCTCTTTGGGGTGTTAGTTCTAAAAGGTCTTGTAGGTCTTCATAAAACCATTCAACTTCAGTTTCTTCAGTGTTACTGGTTGGGGCATAGACTTGGATAACTGTGATATTGAATGGTTTGTCTTGGAGACGAACAGAGATCATTCTGTCATTTTTGAGATTGCATCCATTGTCCTTAAGCCAAAAAAGATCCCTGGGGGTGGTGTTAATTCAATATCTCACAATGAATTATGGACCTCGATATTGTCAAGCTGAGGGAAGTAAGTCAGATAGAGAAAAAAAAAAAAAAGATATTGCCCTTGTGTGAAATCTTACAGTATGGTACAGATGAACCTGTTAACAAAACAGAAACAGAATCACAGATGTAGACAACAAACTATGGCTACCAAGGGGGAAGGAAGGGAGGGATAAATTGGGGGATTGGGATTGACATACACATACTACTCTATATAAAATAAATAACTAGGAAGAATTACTGTATAGCACAGGGAACTCAACTCATTACTCTGTAATGGCCTATATGGCAAAAGAATCTAAGAAGCTATGGCTATATGTATGTGTGTAACTGATTCACTATGCTGCACAGCAGAAACTAATGCTAACGCAACAGTGTAAATCAACTATACTCCAATACAAATTAATTAAAATAAAAAGAATTATAATTCAGTCTTCTTAATTATTTTAGAAAGTAAATGATTTTGAAATGATTGATGAACTATGATTGTGTAGAAACATTTGTACTAAGAGATTCTTTAATACAGCTAAATAAATATTTGTCTTACTAATGATGAGAAGGCATGGTGATTCAGGACAATGGAGTTCTTCAAATACACGCATAGTAGGCTACAGTCCATGGGGCTACAGAGTCAGACATGACTGAGAGAGAGAGACAGTCCATGGGGGCATGCGCACACACACACACACACACACACACAGAGGATAATATATTGGAAAGCCATCCCTTCAACAAATCCTTACTAAAGCTGTATCATCTGCTTGACACAATGATGAATAAGATACACAGCCTCTGTCCTCACGCAAGTACAAGGCATATGAATACACCCTTTCAATACAATAGATTCTCAGAGAGGCGCTATCATTACATGCTGTGTGTGCTTGGAAAAGTCATTTGATTCCCCTGAATCTCAAATTTTCTTATCTGTGAAATGGGATCACTGAGTCCTGTTGGACCATTGCTGAGTTATTCCTGAGCGTCAGTTAGGATCAAGTAAGAGAGAAGGGAATGGCAACCCACTCCAGTATTCTTGCCTGAAGAATTCCATGGACAGGGGAGCCTGGAGGGCGATGGTCCATGGGATTGCAGAGTCCGACAATCGAGCGACCAACACTACTACTACCTCGTGAGAATTAGGGCTTCCTAAGGCTGTACATCTTCCCCTAAGGCTATATTAGGGACTTCCCTGGTGGTCCACTGGCTAAGACTCCATGCTCCCAGTGGGGGCCCAGGTTTCACCCCTGCTCAGGTAAATGCCAGGCCTTCTCAGATCTCATCGTAAAGATGGAAACACGGTGCTCATTGGTTTGGCTCCTACAGGTAGAATGGCTCTCTTGTGTGCACTGGACAATTTCAGTTACCTCGGGCTGTGGAGCCTGCGCTCACAGAAGCAGACGGTCTGGGGCCGCCTCACTTCTGGCCTCTGTGCCTCCCTGTGTTCTCTGCCCGGCTGGTCATCACTTTTGCCTCGACATCTCACAATGGGACAGAAGAGCATGGGTTTTGAGTTTGAAAGGCACGGAAGATAGATCTTGCTTTTCTTTGCATGGCAATTTATTAATTTCTCTTTCAGCTATCGCAGATACTTGGAAGAAAGAAAAGAGACCCACCAGTCCATCACTAAATCAGTAACTTAAACAATGAATCTTAAAGCCAGATTCATCCACAAGGACTATAGTAGGAGGGTCCCTCCACCTTCAAGGAGACCACTTGTTTAATCAATTCTTCCGTACGTGCTGGCTGCTTTTGTGAGTTCCCACTGTAAATGAATTTTGCATTCGAGGAAAAGCCAATGGAGGTTAAACGAGGTGCCCTAAATTACAGAGGTCTGCCTGATTCCAAACTTCAGCTCTGTTCCCTCAACTCAAATTGCCTCACTATTGTCTCCAAGATCCTCGTTAATTTTCAGAAGTAGCATATTCATGGAAACTCAGAATAGAACACTGCCCACCACTGCTTTCTGTCCCTCCTGTTTTGGGTACACACCTTGACCCATAGGCAAATATCTCATTATCTCAATTCCTGACTCTGGAATTCTGATCAGGAAGAGGGTTAATATTTAAACTAAAGGGCTCTGGATGACTAAATCCTTTTCTCTCCTGACTTGCCTTGCTGCTGCTGCTAAGTCGCTTCAGTTGTATCCAACTCTGTGCGACCCCATAGACGGCAGCCCACCCGGCTCTCCCGTCCCTGGGATTCTCCAGGCAAGAACACTGGAGTGGGTTGCCATTTCCTTCTCCGATGCATGAAAGTGAAAAGTGAAAGTGAAGTCGCTCAGTCATGTCAGACTCTTAGCGACCCCATGGACTGCAGCCTACCAGGCTCCTCCGGCCATGGGATTTTCCAGGCAAGAGTACTGGAGTGGGGTACCATTGCCTTCTCTGGGCTTGCCTTGGGGCTGCGGCTAAGACACTTGCTAATCAGATCAAAATAAGAAATGTGTTGAAGAAACGAGAAGGGTTGAGTTGGGTTTTAAGTTCAAGAGCGGCACAGACTCAGCCCAAGCCCAGGTGGCCCATGTCCACCCAGTGTCCCTCCACTGACAGTTCTGTGTCCTGGACACAGTCCTCCTGCTGGTAGGCAGGAAGAGAAAGGTCGGGCTGGCACGCGCTCCACGGTCCCGTTTTGCCTGTTAGTTGGCAGATCCTCATAGAATAAAAGCGCCTTTTCGTGTAATTCTAATCAAAACACACTTTGAAAGGGGTGTCTCCTGCCAAAACGTTATATTTATCCCAAGAAAAATGAGAACCTATTTTTGGATTATCTGCCCATGGCTCACCCGCCTTACTGCAGATAAACTGGAATTACTTGCATGCAGACCCTGTGTTGCTCAGGACATGTGTCGTGCTCCCTCCCAGGACTCTGCCTGTGAAGGAGGCTCTATGCTGCTGCTCTTCCTGGTTACCTCCAAGCTGGGGTTAGACGATGGATGTGGGGACCCACAGAGCAAGGTCTGAGTTCTGGCTTGGCTACTTCCCAGCTCTGTAGCTTCAAGCAAGTTTTTTTTAAACATCTATAAAATGGGGACATTGTTGTTGTTCAGTCACTCAGACGTGTCCAACTCTTTGTGATCCCATGGACTGCAGCATGCCAGGCTCCCCTGTCCTTCACTATCTCCCGGAGTTTGCTCGGATTTATGTCCATTGAGTCAGTGATGCCTTCCAACCATCTCATCCTCTGTATCCCCCTTCTCCTCCTGCTTTCAGTCTTTCCCAGTATCAGTGTCTTTTCCAATGAGTCAGCTCTTTGCATCAGGTGGCCAAAGTATTGGAGTTCCAGTTTTAGCATCAGTCCTCCCAATGACTATTCAGGGTTTATTTCCTTTAATACTGACTGGTCTGATCTCCTTGCAGTCAAACGGACTCTCAAGAGTCTTCTCCAGCACCACAGTTTGAAAGCATCAATTCTTCAGTGCTCAGCTTTCTTTATGGTCCAACGCTCTCATCTGTATATGACTACTAGAAAAACCATAGCTTTGACTGTACTGACCTTTGTTGTCAAGGTGATGTCTCTGAAGAACACCCGATTTGAAGATGGCTGTGGGAATTAAATGCAATAAAGCCTTGTTATATTGGAGGTGGGGCCCAGGGGACTCAGCAACTGCTTTGCCTCTTCTCTTTCCAGATCTGTATTTGGCCCTGGAAAAAGAAATCTTAACCTACCTTGAAGAAAATGGCAGAGAAACTAGGGGAACCACACACTTGCCTTTATCTTCCACGTGTTTTGGCCAGGAAGACCTAGCTCCCAAGAGGGAAGCAGTCTTGAACAGGCTGCTGTAGAGCAGGAGATAAACTCGAATGGCCTTAGGAGCCGGGCAGATACCAGAGATGCAGAGAGAAGACCGGAAGAGACGGGAACTGCAGCTCAGGGGGGATACATGTAGTAACCACAGGCCTTCAGATTTGAAGATTTCACAGGACCAAGCATGCCGCTCAGCAAACACATGGATGGGTTGAATGGGCCCTTGGGGCTCCAATTTGTAACTCTTACTCTGGAGGGGCATATTGTCTCATTCCTTCAATAACTGTCTCACAAAGCCCACCTCCCCTGGAAATCTGTTCTTCCTTCCTTTGTTTGTGGCCCTTGGTCTTTTCTAGCCCAGCCACTCATTTGCAAATATTGCTGCTGCTGCTGCTAAGTCGCTTCAGTCTTGTCCGACTCTGTGTGACCCCATAGACGGCAGCCCACCAGGCTCTCCTGTCCCTGGGATTCTCCAGGCAAGAACACGGGAGTGGGTTGCCATTTCCTTCTCCAATGCATGAAGGTGAAAAGAGAAAGTGAAGTTGCTCAGTTGTGTCTGGCTCTTAGCGACCCCATGGACTACAGCCCACCAGGCTCCTCCATCCATGGGATTTTCCAGGCAAGAGTACTGGAATGGGGTGCCATTGCCTTCTGAGCACCCATTTTGCACAAGACCCTGTGGAACAGACCAAAAAAAGAAAAAAAATGCCAAAGTGGATGCAGCCATCCAAACTTAAAGCAAAGCATCTAGAAAAGAGAGGAGTGTTTCAGTGAGCTGTTACATACATGTTGTTGTGATAATGTTGCAATTTGCTAGGGAAATAGTAAAGAAATTGCTTCTGTCTAGGCAGGAGGCAGCAGGCACAGGAGAGAGGGATGTCTAATTGTGGAGGTGTCACTTGAGTCCTGATGGGTTCTGACAACGAGGGTGGCTGGCAGGGAGGTGAGTGCAGGCCACCACAGGCCCATGGTTTGGGAGTTTGCTTGTCTCTCACATGTATGTTTATTCCCTCTTTCCTGTTGGAATTTTGGAAGCTCCTTGAAGGAGGCGACTGCGTCCCCTATGTGGTTTTCCCAATTTCCTTGACATTCTGTAACACCTATCTTAGTTTTTCTTGCTCTTGAAGAATCTTTTTCTGGTTGTTGAGAAAAGGAGATGCCAGATTTTGTATCAGTGGGAAGCAGACAGTCAGAGGCATTTTCGGAACACAGATAAAGGTTGCAAGATTGGTGCTGGGTCTGAACGAGCCGAGGATTCCTGAGACTGCAGCTGACAGATGATGTCTTGGCCCTGATAATAGTCCATCAGGACTTCCTCCTCAGCTGAAAGGAGAGGACAGGCAGGTACATTGGTCCCTAATTGTCCCTAATCACAGATGTTCAGAGACAACCCAGAGAGAAGACCTCCCGCATTATGGATCCTACCAGGAAGCAGTGGATGAGGTTATCAGCAGCCTGAGGATAAGGGGTGTTGATTTAGCTGTAGGAGCTTGGGCCCAGGCTGATTTCACAAAATCAATGACACAAGGGCTCATCCCTTTAACTGAGGCTCCTAGTCTTGTCTGTTTCAGGAAAGGTGGAGATGAAATGGGGAAAAGATAAGAACGTTTCCCGAACATCTGCCCTTTGTTGGACTAAATTCTTTACCTACATGAGCTCATCCACTCTTCACAGTGACCCACGATCAAATCAAAAACATAGTTTTAAATTTTACTTTGGAGGAAAACTAAGCTACCAGGATGCATTGCCCACCCAGCATCAAGCTTTGAGAAAGTTGCAGGGCTGAGCTTCAGTCCCAAGCTTGCTCATTATAGAAGCTGCTATACCTTGCTGTCTCCGTGTCCTGGGGCAGCATCCTCAGGAAACAGACTCTGACAGTGTTAGGTTTGGGCATAGAGGGCATGTGTGTGTGTGTGCGTGTTTGCTCATTTGTGTCTGACTCTTTGAGGCCCCATGGACTGTAGCCCGCCAGACTCCTCTGTGTGTGGGACTTCCCAGGCAAGAATATTGGGATGGGTTGCCATTTCCTTCTCCAGGAGTGTGTGTGTTAGTTGCTCAGATGTGTCTGACTCTTTGTGACCCCATGGACTGTAGCCTGACAGGTTCTTCTGTCCATGGGATTCTCCAGGCAAGAATACTGGAGTGGGTTGCCATTTCCTTCTCCAGGGAATCTTCCCCAGCCAGGGACTGAACCCATGTCAGCTGCATTGGCAGGAGGGGTTCTTTACAACTGAGCCACTTGGGATGCCCATGAAGAGGATGTGACCTCAAGTTATTCTCTTTGGCTGAGACCAAATCTCTGAGTGGGGTTCAGGTAAAGGGCATTAGCCCCCACCACTCTAAGTATCTGGGAGCTTTGGGATCACACTACTATGTCCACTACCCTACCCCCAAACCCCCACCCCAGAGCAACTTACCTGGAATCCAGGGCTTTCCCTGCTGTGCCTCTGAATTAGAAGGAAAGCCTATTATTAGACTAGAAATCTTAGGAGAGGAAAGTTAGTTAGGATTATCTACAAAATAACAATTTTCAATATAGTATGGTCTTGTCCAGGAAGATGTTCAGGGCTGGGAATATTCCCAGTCTATTCAAGGAGGTATCGTGTGCTGCCATGTCCAACTGCAATGATCAATACTGCTAAGACTAGGACATTCACTCTGCAGAGTTTACTGGTGTAGCCAAAACCTTGAGCTTTCGACAGCCACAAGATCGGAAGTGTCCATGCCATTCAGCATCCACGTCCAACCCCACCATTGACATCTACACTGATAACTAACTCAATTGCATTAGATTTTCCTCAGGTTCCTGCAAAGGTTAGGTTTCTATTGGACCCCGGGGTCCTCAGCTCAGAGTTCAGACACACTCATCTTGCTACATTCTTTCTGGGATTCCATTAGGTACTACACTTGATCTTAGCCAAAAGGCTGAGAAGCAACGGGACGCCATCAGTTGACAAAAATGGGGAGCTGAGCTGCTCACGCCAGGCTTGCTCTGAGTAGGAGGCATGGGCCGTGGGATGGAGAATTCTGTGGCCTCAGCAGGGGGACGAGGCCACGTGGGGACAGGATACAAGGCCACATAGGTCAGGAGACTTAGGCGGGGCTCATAGTTGGTGAGGGGTGATCAGCTGACGTGGACAGTCAGAAAAGGGTTATCAAGAGACCTCAGTGTGAGAAGAGGGTGGAGAGTGCACAGTAGGGATGCGGGCGGCTGGACTCTGAATGGATTTGGGATGGATTCCATGCTGTCTCAGTCGGTTTCTGCTGCTGTAACAGGTCACCACAGACCAGGTGGTTCACAAACAACAGAAATTTATTTCTCCCAGTTCCGGAGGCTGGGAAGTCCAGGATGAATGTGTCAGAAGATTGCATATTTGGTGAGAGGCCACTTTCTGGTTCAGAAACCACTGTTCTCATGTGCGGAGTGGGGTCTCTTTTTACCAGGGCGCTAATCCCATTTGCGAAGGCTCCACCCTCATGACCTCATCACCCCCAAGGCCCCTCCTCCAAAGACCATCACACCGGGTGTGAGGTTTTAGTACATGAATGTTGTGGGGATGTAAACAGTCAGCCTGGGGCCAGCAGAGCTCAGCTTTCCCAGTTCCTCAGCCACACAGGCAGTCACATCTTCATGAAGGCACAGACTGTGGAGTCTGACTGCTCAAGTTCAAATCTCAGCTCCTCTTCCTGCTAGCGACGTTGAGTGGGTGAGTTACTCAACCTCCCTGTGCATCACTTCTTCACAGAGAATAATAACACGGGCCTTGAGGATTTAGGATTAAAACAACCAATATGAGCGAAGCACCTAGAACATGGAACAAAGGAAGCGCTGGTTCTTCGGTCCAGAAATTCCTTCTCTCTCCTTTATCTTCTCTTCTCTGTTTGGGGGCTTCCCTTGTAGCTCAGATGGTTGAGAATCCACCTACAGGGCAGGAGACCCTGGTTCCATCCCCAGATTGGGAAGATGCCCTGGAGAAGGGCATGGCAACCCACTCCAGTATTCTTGCCTGGAGAATTCCATGAACAGAGGAGCCTGCCCGGCCACAGTCCATGGGGTCGTGAAGAGTTGGACACAACTGAGTGACTTTCACTTTTCTCTTCTGCTTTCCACCCTTCTTTCTGTTTATCCTTCCTTTTCTTTCTCTTTTCCTTAGCTGACTCTCATGTGGAGCTGACATAATATGCTTTGATTTATGACTCAAAATGTGGTCTCCTTTGTGGTTCATTTAAAATCAGGTAAGGGAAAGGTCCCATATTGGAACAGCCCTTTCAGTTGTTTCTGGTTTTTGTCATTGTTAATTTTATTTTTTAATTAATTTTTATTGGAGTATGACTGCTTTACAATATATTTGTTTCTACTGAACAGCTAACTGAATCAGCTATACATATTCATATATTCCCTATTTCTTTTGCATTTAGGTCACCATGGAGCACTGAGAAGTTTCCTAAGCTATACAGTAGGTTCTCATCAGTTATCTATTTTATACATAGAAGTGTGTCTATGTTAATCCCAACCTCCAAGTTCATCCCCCTCCTTGGTATCTATACATTAGCTTCCTACCTCTGTGTGTCTATTCTGCTTTGCAAATAAGATCATCTAAGCAATTTTTATCTATACCACATAGGTGAATTAATATACAGTATTTTTTTTCTCTTTCTGACTCACTTCACTCCTTTGTTTCTTTTTGGTAGTTTATGGTCTCAAGTGAGATTTCCCCATGATCATGTAGTTCCAAATAGAAGACCTGCTTCCCCACACCCCCATCCCGCCCCTGACCTCCATTTTCATTACCTCATCATTAAGCTTCTATTAGCCTTTTCTGGACCCTGATGTTGCTGAGATCAGGCTTTAATGTGGCATGGCCAAGTATGCAAGGACCCACTCTGGATGTGATAAAGGATTTTCTGTTTCATAAGAAATCTTGAATTCATTCTGAGATGACTTCAGGAGGGTACAGAGATGTTCTTTTTTTAAAAAGCTATTTTTGTCCATGGAACACACCATTTCCACAAGTAAGGAGCCTCATCCAAACACCACGCTAGACAGGCAAGCTCCCAGCTTGGGAGATGGTAACTCTTTCCTTTCCTAATTCTTCACTCTTTCATGGCTTATCAACATGGAAGGGAAAGTCCATCAACTCTTGGGAGAAAGCTTAGACATAAGCAAATCTGCCACCTGCAAGCCAGCACTGCAAAGCTTAAAAATGAACAAAACCTCAGGATGAAGACAGACAGTTTTTAAAATCCAGTTATGATGGGGCGTCAACAGTTGATGGAGAGCCATGTAAAGTAGCCGAGACAAAAACATTTTGTGAAAAATGGTGCTAGATTCAAGTAAGCCTGAGACCGGAAGTTGTTTTCTTTCTCCAAAAAGGCAGAAGGATGAAACAGCCCCAATCAAAGAGAATGACAGCACCCTTCCATTTGTTATTCAGGAACCAAATGAGGCTCATTTATAATACATAGTTACAGCTCTAGAATTTGTCCAGAGGAAACAGAAATCCAAATTTGATTAATCAGGTTTGTTTATTTTAAAGCCTGAACATTCAGCAATATTAAGCACTGCAATTAATGTTAGCCCTGAGTTAATGAAATGGCAGATCTGTTAGGGTTAGGAAATGTGAATAATGCAAATTTAGCAATAAAAGGAGAGACTCACTCCATCCATCCATCTATCCACTCATCCATTCATCCAGCCAGCTGCCCATCCCTCCTTCCCTCCATCCACCAATTTATCCATTCCTCCATCCATTCATTTGCCCATATGCCCACCCACCCATTCACCATTCATCCAACCACCCACCTGCCCACCCACTGGGACCTTACTGGAATGTGCTGATTGTCATACTAGCTGATACATACATGAAGAGTCAATCTGAGCCTCAGAGAATTTACAGACAAATAGGAAGAAGGAACACACAAGTAATTACAATACGACATGATGAAATAAGGTGCAGGAAGCACAGCATAACCACCCCCCCCCCCCACCAAAAAATCTGCTTAGAGGCGTCAGAAAGTTCTGCAGAGAAGACAATTTTTGTTCTGAAATATTAAGGCTGAGCAGGAGTCCAGGTAGATAGCGCTGCTTTCTCTATCTGGAATAGCTCCTCTTTCTGTCCCTGGCAGACTTGGAGACAGGAGACAGTCCTGCATGGTTAGCCTTGGAGGAAGTCTGCCCTGTTTACCAGGGACCTCTCTGAGAGTCTGATGTGTACCCTGCTCCCAATGCAAACACACAAATACACACAACTGGACACAATTTCACCGGGTCCCTGAACCTATTCATGGGCACCAGATCTCTAGGCAGAGGAGTGAGAAGCAGGCAGAAAAGAACAAGATGGAGAGCCTTTCCTGTCAATTACATCAAAAATCTATCTGCCAGCGGGTCAATATAAGGATCCTGAAAACATAAAACAAAAAACTTGAACCCAGAAACAAAGCAGAAAAGTGGTTGCCAGGGGCTGGCGGGCGGGGGAAATAGGGGGAAGATGGTAAAAGGTACAAACATTTAGTTACAAGATGAATAGAGTCTGAGGACCTGATGTATAACATGGTGACTGCAGTTGATAGCACTGGACTGAGTAACTGAAATTTGCTAAGAGTAGAACGAAGGAACGTCCCTGGTGGTCCAGTGGTTAAGAATCCACCTGCCAACGCAGGGGACACAGGTTCGATCCCTGGTCCAGGAAAGATCCCACATTCCGTGGGCAGCCAAGCCCATGCACACAGCTATGATTCTGTGTTCTAAAGCCTGTGCTCTGGAACAAAAGGCCACCAGGACGAGGAGCTGGAGCACTGCAATGGAGAGTAGCCTCTGCTCTCCGCAACTAGAGAACGCCCGAACAGCAACAGAGACCCAGTGCACCCAAAAATCAAACAAACAATAAACAAAATCTTTTACAAAAGAGAACTTAAATGTAATCCCCCCACTACCACCAAAACAAGATAAATATGTAAACCTGATGAATGGGTTAATTTACTCAATGAAGGGGATCCTTTCACAATGCATACATTGTGAATGGTAAATGATCACATTTACACTTTGAATGTCTTACAATCTTGTCAGTCATATCTCAATAGAAATGGGAAAATACATTTTAAAAACCCCAATCAGAGTCAAGTTACTGGAGTTTATTGTAGATAATGTTATCAGTCAATAGTTTCAAGACCAACATGAAATGTTTTCCTTCTATAGTGTATAAATAATGGATACAGTTATTCTCAGATAAGTCCTTGATGTTTATTATTACATATTTTGGTGTGAAAGAACCCTTGTATGTATCACATGTTAAAATGGAAAGAATTATTAAAGCCAAAAAACCCACTGAGTATTTTCAATCAAGAGTCAGAACCTAGAGCAGATATCCAGGGAAGAAGTTACTCTTGCAAAGGTGTCTGAATACAGCCTGCCTCTGGTGGTGGTGGCACCTGCCATGTAGACATTTGTTATGTAGGAACTCTGAAAAAGCTTCCAAGGCAAGACTGCCTCCAAAATGCCTTGCCATTGGAGTGGGGAAGATGCAGCTTAAAATCAATAGCCTTTGCGCAAATTAGGGGCATCGTGCTTGCTAATGAAAATCACCCTCAGGACAGGCTTTACTATCTCTGTTTCCCCTTTCACTTCCACCCAGACTGGCACCCCTTCAGCCATCCTGGGTAGAATCGCGCAGACCTGGGTATCCGGGGATGAATGCTGCAAGCACAAAGGCTGCTTCTCTACAAGCCAGTGGTTTTCTCATTTTCCTTCAAAAGTGAATTTTGGACACCCCATCTCTGTTAGACTACAGTGCAGGCTATCTTTTCATATTCATTTCTGGAGGAAGCCCAGGAGATACTTCTTGCCTACTATTTTAAGGATTAAATATTTACCATGTATTATAGGTCATGGAAAACGGCTTTCTTTTCAAATTTCTGGATTATTTTTTCACGTCCAAGGGTGAGTCAACATTCATAAAGGCCTTCTGTAATCTACAATACGGAGTTTAGGCCAGTTGGTGCCCCTGGAAGATATAAGCGCACTCACCCCAGTTTCTATTTATGGAAGGGACTACAAGGTAGAAACTCCTTTGTGGCTCTTAAAGGCCATGTAACCAAACCGGCCAAGGATACACAATGGAAGCATTGCATGGGACTCCTGGAACATCTCCTAAACGAGAAGGGATCACACTTCCCCCCAACCCTTCCCTCTCTCCTATGTGGAATGCAGTCATGATGGATAGTGACCTGGCACTGGGACCTCTGGGACCATGAGGTAAACTGGAGAATGGAAGCCATGTGTTCAACATGGCAGAGGAAACAGTTAAGAGCATGGGACCCTGATGACACCAATATGTATGTATGTATGTGTTAGTCGCTCAGTCGTGTCTGACTCTTTGCGACCCCATGGAGTGTAGCCTGCCAGGCTTCTCTGCCCATGGACTTCTCCAGGCAAGAATACTGGAGTGAGTTGCCATTCACTTCTCCAGGGGATCTTCCCAGCCCAGGGACGGAACCTAGGTCTCCTGCACTGCAGGCAGATTCTTTACCATCTGAGAAGGGAAGATGACACTGGGGTCCCACCATATTAGCCCTAAACCTCCTCTTTGAGACTTTTTATTAGATCACAATTATAAAGGTTCTTTGTTTGTTTGTTTGTTTGTAGCAGCAAAATCCAATTTTTACTGAGATGCCATTCATCTTGCTTTGCTAGCAGAGGTCTGTCTTCATGCCTAGGAGAACAATCATCTCAGCTCTCAGTTTTGCTGAATTATCCATGGCTGATCTTCCTGACTGGCAGCTGTCCAAGTGTATCAGCCATTCCATAGGGCGATGGCATCAGAAGATTGTGGGTCATCAGCCTAATGGAAAGTTACAGCTGGCATGGTTGAGCAATGGTTCTGACGCTGGTCATCAAACATCTAAGAGATTCTCCAAAGCCCTGCCTTTGATCCACTGTTTGTCAAAATCTTCTCTTTCTACCTGGTCTACTGAATAATGGGTCCCGACAGGCTTGACTCCTCCCTCTGTTGTAAATAACCTAGATATGAGAGGCACAACCCATTTTTCTTTCAATTATTATCTGACTCTTAGGGCTATTTGACGTTCCTGCGTCAAAAAACAAACATCGAACATGAGGATGAAGCCAGGACTGCCCAAACGCGAGAAAAAAAAATCTTTCTTTCTCTTCCCCTGAATGTTTTTCTAGTGACTCCTTTTGGAATGTTATTTTGAACTTACAAAGGTTCTTTTTTTTTTTTTTTCTTAAAAAAAAAAAAAACCTTGTGTATTTCTTTTAAGCATCCCTTGAGAAAGTCAGATTTAAACTTAGCCAACGCGTTGGCTTTTTAAAAGCACTTGCTTAAAATAGACAATGTAAATCTTGGTGGGAAATCTTTAGGTGCCCCGAACGGACAGAAATAGAAATGTTAATGGAAATGCCATTTGTAAAGACACTGGTGGCGGCTCCATTCAGATGTACCCAATCAGAAAAGACTGGAGTTTTGCAGACTATTCCAGTCTGAGTCTGAGTCTGACTTTTGGAGCTCAGGGAGGGCGTGTGGGGGTGGATACGAAGCCAGAGGAAGAAAGTAAAAGCACAGGCCATAACAACATTGTCGGGACCAGAGGGACTCCTGACTTGGTTCTTTTCTAACTCCTTTAAGGAGCAACCCTTCTTTCAAAGACCGCATCTTTCAAAGATTACAAACGGTAAATGAGTCACCCTGGTAGGTCTGCAGGGCTTGGCGTGATATCAGCTGGGTTGCTGCAGGTCAATACAGAGTGAAGTCACAGAGGTCTGCGCTATATGGGAACCCAGGGGCAAAGGCCTCTGGGCTGGGCTTCACGGGTGTGGACTTGACCTCCAGCTGTTCAGAAATATGCTTAGTCCTATGGTTACTCCTTAGCAGACCCAGGCAGTGCCAGCTCGGGGGTGTGGCTTGAGGATGGCACTGTGTGATGACAATATGGGGGAGAGCTTTATCTCCCCCAGTTCTATTCCAGACATCCCCCAAAGCTCTCCAGATGAAAGAAAATGGTACAATCTGAAACTTTCTTAGTCCTATTTTACGAATGTTTCAAGGTCTCTTTGGAAATGCAGTTTTGAAACAAGCCTCCCTCCAGCCTTGTTTCCTCTTAATCATCTCTGTTCCTCAAACCTGAGGACTCCCCTTAAACCATAAGCCCTGCAAAGTGTTCTGTATCCAGTAATTTCCCAGCCATGGGGCTATATACATTGTTATATTTATTGTTATGTTCACTAAGATCCTCAGGCTTTAATATAACCAGGCGGACTTTTAACCCATTCATTAATTGGTGGCTCAGACGGTAAAGAATCCGCCTGCAATGCAGGAGACCTGGGTTCAATCTCTGGGTCAGGATGATGCCCTGGGGAAGGGAATGGCAACCGCGCCAGTATTCTTGCCTGGAGAATTCCGTGGACAGAGGAGCCTGGTGGGCTACAGTCCATGCAGTTGCAAAGAGTCAGACACGACTGAGGGACTGACACTTTCACTTTTCAGTTTCACTATATAGGTCAAAGCTCCTCTCCCAATTACTCCATCCTCTCCTTCCCCCACTCTGTCCATTCCCTATATCTGCATCTCTACTCCTGCCCAGCAAATGGGTTCATCGTACAACTTTTCTAGATCCCGTATATATATGTGTTAATATACAATATTTATCTTTCTCATTCTGCCTTTACTCTGTATGAGAGACTCTAGGTCCATCCACAGGACTATAAATGACCCAATTTTGTTCCTTTTTCTGGCTGAGTCATATTCCATTGTATGTATGCACCACAACATTTACCTGTTGATGGACACTTGGGTTGTGTCCACATGTTGGTTATTGTGAATAGTGCTGCTACGAACACTGGAGTGTAGCTCTCTCTTTGAGAGGATGATTTTATTTCCTTTGGACATACGCCCAGAGGTGGGATTGTTGGGTCATATGGTAGTTCTAGTTTTCATTGTTTGAGAAACCTCCATTCTGGTCTCCATAGAGGCTGCACCAGTTTCTATTCCCACTGGCAGTGTCCCCAGGCTCCCCTTTTCTCCACATCCACACCAACACTTGTTATCGCTGGTCTTCTTAATGAGAGCCACTCTAACAAGCGTGAGGCCACACCTCATTTAGTTTCAATTTTCCTTTCCCTGACGATTAGTGATATTGAGCTTCTTTTCTCTGTTTTTCAACTTTTAATTAATAATAATTACTAAATGGGGGCAATTTTGATAAAAGAAAAAAAAAACCTTTCAACCAATCACCCCCAGAAAATGCAGTTTTGCTATCTTAAACCCTTCCATCTTTCTAATGCATTTCAGCAATACTGTGCAGACACTCAGGCATCTTGCTTTGTGCACAGGGATAAGGAAGTGCGGATAGAGTCTGTTCCCTGACTTAGCCCCTAAACCCTGTGTGCGCCCTGCCCTGGAGCATGGGCCCCACTTGAGAGGCCTTTCAGCTCTTGGTGTTTTGGTTCCTCTAGACTTCTTGTCCCTGGTTGAGATTATTCAGCAGCTTGTGCACCTCTGTCTAACTTGCCTAAGAAAAAGCAGAGATAAGAAGGGCTTTCATCCGTTGGCTCAGATGCTCTGAGTGGATGGACCATGAATAGCGCTGTTTGGAAACCTACTTCTGATTATCACTGTCGAAGGTGTCAGCTGTCCAGAAAACTGCTGAGAGCAAAGAACACTGAGATTAGCTAAATGCAGAGGGCCACTGGGAACTCTTCTCAAGGACAGTGGCGGGCTGAGAGCAAGCAGCACCTCGCTGCCAGGTGTGACCAGAAAGTTCATTCTTTGGATTCCTCTTTAGTGGCACATGCTGCAAAGCCAGAGGGAGATGACTGACTCCATCCTGAGACCAGACACAGGGCCTTGGACTCCATTCACTTCCTTCTCATCACGCAGATGAATCTCATGTTTTGTTCTAATGAAATGCAGAAAGGGAAAACAATGCCTATTTCAGGAACGCTGTGCCCCAAGCACCAAAGAGGTATTGCACCATGATGGCATTCTTAGAACAAGTAGACGCCCAAGGTCGTGCCCTTGGAGGTTATACCTGTGTTAGGATTTACGGTTCGATTTTCAGGACCTTTGCGATTTTTATTTCTCTTTTCCTGGAACGCTGTTCTCTCTCATCTCGGCAGACTCACTTTCCCATTCTTTTCATGTCTCTGCCTGAGTGTCATCGCCGCACAAGATCTTCCTGCCTTCTCTATCTGAAACAGCCTCCCTGCCCCACCAGCCACCTGGTAACTTCCTCTGCTTTGCTGTCCCAGGTGGTGATCAGGAGACACATGGCTACTGGGCACTGGATATGCGACTTTGTGTTTAGCCACTAAGTCATGTCCTACTTTTTGTGACCCCATGGACTGCAGCACACCAGGCTCCCCCCTCTTTCACCATCTCCTGGAGCTTGCTCAAACCCAAGTCCACTGAGTCGGTGGTACCATCCAACCATCTCATCCTCTGTCGTCCCCTTCTCTTCCTGCCTTCAGTCTTTCCTGGCATCAGGGTCTTTTCCAGTGAGTTGGCTCTTTTCAGCAGGTGGCCAAAGTATTGCAGCTTCAGCTTCTAGTGCCACTGAATTTTAAATTGTCTTTAACTTAAATTTTAAAACTGATGGTGTATAAATTATTTTCCTGTTAAACAACTTTATTATTTGGTAGAACTATCAATTTCACTTTAACCGTTGAACATTTAGCACCTGCACTGAATTATGCTGAAAGTGTCAAATATACTTGCGTTTCAAAGAACTTTTTTAATGGCTTTATGATTTCATACGAGAAAACAATCATGTAAAATATCTTGACATGTTGGCCATATTTTGGATATATTTGGTCTTCTAAAATGAATTATCAAAACTAACTCCACAACTTTTCTCTTACTTTTTAAATATGGCTAGTAGAAATAAAAAAAACTTTTATTGGAGAGCATTGCTTTCAGTTTTTACTGTTTTACTACCTGACTTCATATGTTTTAATGCACTTAATAAAATTAATGAATAATGAATTATATATTCTATAGTATAAATATTAGGGCTTCCCTGGTGGCTCAGATGGTAAAGAATCTGTCTGCAATGCAGGAGACCTGGGTTCAATCCCCGGGTCAGGAAGACCCCCTGGAAAGGGGAATGGCTACTCACTCCAGCATTCGTGGGGCTCCTAAATTCTATATATAACATAAATTAGGTATTATTTAACTGTCTGTTTCCTTTTCTGGAAGCCTTCCTAGAGTCTTATATTTTCAGAAGTACTGATATTGAAGTACTGGTGTCACCGACTCAATGGACATGAGTTTGAGCAAACTCCAGGAGATAGTGAAGGACAGGGAGGCCTAGTGTGCTGTAGTCTATGGGGTCACAGTGAATCAGACACTACGTAGAGACTGAACAACAACAATAAATTAGTGCAAGGATGAACAAACAAAAGGCTCTCAAGAAGCAGAAATGAAGATGGTGAATCAAAACCCTCTCAGATTCTCCAAATATTTCTCAGCCTGGAACACACAGCTCTGGGCCAAAAACTCACCGAGATAAGCATCTCAAAGGTCCTGATGCCAACCTGGACTGCAAAAGAGCCTGGTTTCTCTAAGAAAACAGAATGAAACATTCCAAGGAAGTGTGTCTTTCACCTGAACTGAGCCAGCTTCAAGCCCTCAGGTGCCCTTAGTACACAATGGGACTCAGAAGCTTGGTGTTTTGTTTTGTTTTTTTTTTTTCCTAAGAAGCAGAATATTATTTTTTCCCCTTGCAAAATCTTGTGCAAAATCCAAATTATAAAGCAGATGAAAGTGCTGCAGCTCTCCCCTACACTGTTGGTGGTAATGTAAGTTTGTACAGCCACTGCGGGGAACAGTATAGAGGTTCTTCAGAACACTGAAGATAGAACTACCATGTGATCCAGGAATCCTGCTCCTGGGCATAAATCTGGACAAAACCGTGTTAAAAAACATACATGCACCCCTATGTTCATAGCAGCACCATTCAAAATAGCCGAGACAGGGAAGCAACCTAAATGTCCATCAAAGATGGATGGATACAGAAAATGTGGTCCATATACACAATGGAATGTTACTCAGCCATAGAAAAGAATGAAACAATTCCATTAGCAGCAACACGGATGCCACTAGGGATCATCATACTGGGACTTTCCTGACGGTCCAGTGGTTAAGACTACATGCTTCCAATGTATGCGGTGTGGGTTCTATCCCTGATGGGGGAACTACGATCCCACATGCCATGTGGTGTAGCAAAGCAAAACAAAACAAAAACCAAGGATTAGAGATCACCATGCTTGGGGAAGTGAGTCAGAAAAAGAAAGACACATATCATATGACATCATTTACACGTGGAATCTAAAGTAGGATGCAGACGAACTTAACTGTGAAACAGAAAGAGAATCAGGACTTAGAGAACAGGCTGGTGGTTGTCAAGGGAGCAGGGGTTGGGAGAGGGGAGAAGAGAAATTTTGAGGTTTGAGGTTAGCAGATGGAAACTAGAATTTAGAGAAAAGATAAACAACAAGGCCCTGCTCTACAGCACGGGGAACCATATTCAATATCCTCTGATAAACCATTAATGGAAAAGAATATTCCGTTTAACTGAATCACTTTGCTGTATAGCAGAAATTAACACAACAAGGTAAATCAACTATACTTCCATTTAAAAAAAAAAAGTGGTGTGGTTCTACTCTGTGGGGTCCCTTAGTTTCCCCTGCCCTTCCCCATCCTGGGAAATGTCCCTGGAGCTCGAAGACCATCAGGATGCATTTGGAGAACACACTTAGGAGGTGAGGGAGGAGGGAATGATACAGAGGCTTTAGCTTGGCACAAGTGATTTGAATTAGCGTCGGGGGGCTAGAGCGCAAGTGGAGGCATCGTGGTGGACACTGGTGGAGACACAGTGGGGTGTCAGTCCCTGCCCTTGACCTGCTCTGAACTTTCAGAGACTAAGCTGGGGCAGGGGGCCAAAGCCCTCCCAGGAGCCTGAAGTAGGTTTATTAACAGGATAAACAAGAGTGCAGGTTAGGAACTGAGTTTTCATACAATGAAATGGCAGAAGGTGGTCTTTTATTTAGATGTCGCCTGCCTTTCTCTTTTCACTTTCTAAAACCTCATGGAAGTTTCTATATTAACTTACGATTTATAAAGCCCACACTCGTTCACTGTCTTTTGCTTTTGCAGATTTGTATATATTAACTTTACGTGGCCCTGGATCATTTATACTGAATGTGAAATTTAATTCATCCTACTTCTAAATAATTATATTTCTTTATAGAATACACGAAATGATTTTTTTAATGCCTGAAGAAAAAGCCACCCCTGGGTTTCTGCTATTCTCTCTCTCTCTCTTTTTTAAAGGATAAAACCTTTTGGTTATGGGCAACTTCAAATCTATACAAAAGCTGAGAGAATAGTGTAATGAACCCTCTTACACCCATCAGACATCTTCAGTGAGTTCCTCAGAGATAACCTGTTTCATTTATATTACTACTTCTGGTCTTTGGGATGATCTTGAGGCAAATTTCAGACACATATCAGTTAATCTGTGTTGACAGCTGATTCTTGTCATTCGTGGTACTGATGTTTTTTAAAGTCTAATGAATGCCAAAATAGCAAATACTGAACCATGGCTCTTGGAAATAAATGTACAGGGTTAGGTTCCCGAAAGCCTGTGGCTGCTAACTTTTTGTCAAACAATTATTATATTCCCTTGTTTTACGTGTGTGTCTGTTTAAAGACACATTATCGAATATATATCACGGGTTCATTAACATTGAACTTGTGGCCAACAGAGTCTAACTCATGCCTGAAGGAAACTTATCTTACTTCTTCCTGCAATGCACATCACAGCTTTCCTGTGCTTAGGGACACCAGACAGCACTTCAGCATATGCTTGGGGACCATTTTAAGCAATGAAGTCACAAGCAAAAGGCACACAAATGCCAAACATGTGGCACTGTTGACAGAACGAGCTGACAGAGGAGGACAGGGTGGACATTGCCCTGCTGACCTCATGCGAACATGCCTGTCAGGTGACATCTCCTCACATCTGCTCACATCCTCCAATGAGTATAAGAGAACCTGAGTCTTGATTTGGGGAGGGGGGTGCAAATAAACTTTAGCTCCAAGGCAAATTCGTAAAGATGGGATCGCCAATAATGAGGGTCAACGCCACCTCAGTATGTCGGCACTACATTTAATAGAAAGCCCTCAGAGATGGTTTTTTTTCCCTTCATGCAGTTAGTGTTCTTCTGTATATGCTTGTTTTTTTGCTAATTTTTCTTTATGGGAGAATGGCGGTTCTATGATATTTGGACGGGGAGAGGGACATATACACAATGGAATACTACTCAGCCATAGAATGAACAAAATAATGCCATCTGCGGCAATGTGGATGGACCTAGAAATCATCAAACTCAGTGAAGTAAGCCAGACAAAGACAAGTATCATATGATATTGCTTATATGTGAAATCTAAAAAAAATGATATCGATCAACTTATTTACAAAACAGAAATAAACTCACAGACATAGGAAACAAACATGGTTACCAAAGGAGAAGAGGGGGATGGATAAATTAGGAGTTTGGGATTACAATGTACATACTATTATATATCGGAGAAGGCAATGGCACCCCACCCCAGTACTCTTGCCTGGAAAATCCCAGGGACGGAGGAGCCTGGTAGGCTGCAGTCCATGGGGTCACGAAGAGTCGGACACGACTGGGCGACTTCACTTTCACTTTCCACTTTCATGCATTGGAGAAGGAAATGGCAACCCACTCCAGTGTTCTTGCCTAATAAGGACCTACTGTAGAGCACAGGGGACTATACTCAATATCTTCTAATAAGCGATAATGGAAAAGAATGTAAGAAAAGAATGCGTGTGTGTGTGTGTGTGTGTGTGTGTGTGTGTGTGTGAGTATTCCCTAGTGGCTCAGATGATAAAGAATTTGCTTTTTCCAGTTCAGGAAGATCCCCTGGAGAAGAGAATGGCTACCTTTCTTGTCTGGAGAATCCCATGGACAGAGGAGCCTGGCAGGCTACAGTCCTTGGGGTCACAAAGCGTTGGTCACCACTGAGGCGACTGAGAACACAACATAATATATATTCGTGTGTTTGTGTGTATAACTGAATCACTGTGCTATACAGCTGAAACTAACTCAACACTGTGAATCAACTATATTTCAATAAAAGTATATATATAATTTAATTAAATTTTAAAAAGCAACCTAGAAAAAAGACAGAACAAAACATGTGCTTAACCAATCATTCTAAAGTAGAAAGATTTAGTTTTAAAAGACCACAATGCTCTTCATTTCACAACCAGTAAATAAGCTTATACATTTAAAACAGACAGAAGACGGATACGCCACATAGAGGAACGCTCAGTCCTCTCATCTCTAGATGCCATTGAAAATTCACTCATTAAAAACGTTTTTTTTCCCAAAGATTTCTTAAGCATATATGCCAAGCTCTACTTCAGATGCCAGAGTTAGAAAGAGAAATAAGCATAGTCCCTGTTCTCATTCTCAACACTGTCTATGCAACAAGACAGTCACACCCATGACTTCTGAGGACCTGTGAGATCTCTGCTGGGCCAACGATGGGAGCAGAGGATTCTGGGAGTAGATGAAGGTGATTCATTCTGCCTAGGGCTCTCATGTCTGGAAAGCATCACCAATGAGATGGTATTGAGGGTAAATGAATGGACAGTAGGAAGAAAGCAAATGAGGCACTTGGCCACCAGTGGGTAAGCTGGTGGTTTTAGATCGTAAAGACATGAGACTAAAAAAGTAAGCTGGTGTGTGATAGGGAGTCTTTAATGTGAAGGCTTTGAGTTTTCCCTCTAAGGCAGTAGAAACTCCTGGGTATTCTTAAAAACAGTATCATGGCACGATTAGAAGTCTGATGAAATAAGAAACAGCAAGTAACTGAATCATTCCTATATGATCATGAAAACACTAGATTTCAATGAACTTCAAATCTAACCAAAATTAGAAGTATTTCACATACGAAACTGATAGTATATAAGATGTAAGAAATCGGATTTTTTGAAGATAGAAAAAAAGAGTGCACAAATGATTTTCATTCAAGTTCAGTCTTAAGTCTAACTTCTTATTTGGTGATTTAACAGAGAAAAAGAAACTGGTCTCCCAGGTTTATATTTTGGTTCCCAAGGGTATATCTGACTTTGCAAGTTACCAGGGCACAAAGTTTTGAAATTTCAGGTCTGAAATTCAATGCTGAACATGACAATTTGCTAGCAGTTGTGGACATCTGAGTAAATTCAGCTGCTCACAACAGGTTTTACAATCATGTTACAACCATTTACAACCATGTTACCTGTTATGGTAGTAAAAAGCCATGTAAAACAGGGGTGACAAACAGTTGATACCAATCTCGTTTTATTTTAAATTGGCAATAACTGGTAAGGTTCATCCATCTTGTGAAGGCAGCCTAGAATTAAATCCATGCTTAATACAAGGGAAATGGTTGCCCTGTAGCTGTTGATTTTCACCTTACAGTTCTAAGTGGAAAGGGTAATGAGATTTAGCTCTGTCTATGAGAGGTTATAGGAAAAGTCAACTAGCTAGTGTGTGACATGAACCAACAGCATCATCTGGAAATGTAAAATTTCAGGTCCCACTTCAGACCTCCTGAATCAGAATCTGCATTTTAACCATACCCCCCAGACGATTTGTAGGCACATTATAGTTGAGAAGCACAAACATTCTGGCTTGATGATTTGCAGAAGAAGAATTTGTCCGCTAAGAATGAGCCTTTCATGGTCAGCTTTGTCCTTCTCATAACTGATTTGTAGGAACTAGATGCAGAAGCTCCATGCAGTCAATAAAACCATCTGGCTGTTTTTCAGGCAGCTTATCTCTGTTATAGCATGAGAAAACAAAGCAGTTGTACACTGGGAGTTAGCACACCCATCTATAGAGATATGCTTCCTAGAATTAATTTCAGTTTGTGAGTTTTTTTTCTCCCTCTTGACTTGGTATACATTTGTTAGATCTTTTATAGCTCTATAACCAAAGACTTCCTGCTGTTCAACTGCTAAACTGTGTACGACTTAGATATCAGCACTGACTCAATGGATATGAATTTGAGCAAATTAGGGGAGGTAGTGGAGAACAGTGGATGCCTGGCGTGCTATGCTGGAGATGGCAATGGCAACCCACTCCAGTGTTCTTGCCTGGAGAATCCCAGGGACGGGGGAGCCTGGTGGGCTGCCGTCTCTGGGGTTGCACAGAGTTGGACACGACTGACGTGACTTAGCAGCAGCAGCAGCGGAGAACAGTGGATGCCTGGCGTGCTATAGTCCATAGATTTCCTCATGCTTTCGGACTGGATTTTACAACTTGCTTAGGGATTGTTGACTTCTCAGCCATGGCTGACTGGTTCCCATTCTTTCTGCCAAAAGACTAAATCTTCCTGCTTTCCTATAATCTCCTGCATATGAATTTTTTGCTCTTGATGGAGTTACTAAGCTGATCAAATTGTCATCTTAAGTCAAATATCAACATCAAGGATTATTTCATGTTACAAGTATTCTTTTCCCAAAAGCAAGATGATCTTATCCCAGGTTCCCAGAAGGATTTGAATATGTGTTTACTTATCTCATGTTGTCCAAATGTTTCTGGGCCTCACCAGCCCGGGGTTGGTTATAGGGGTTTTGAAGCTGGACAAGATTGAGGGCAGAAGGAGAAGAGGGCGTCAGAGAATGAGATGGCTAGATGGCATCACTGATGCAATGGACAACTTTGGGAGCTGGTGAGAGAGAGGGAGTCCTGCCGTGCTGCAGCCCATGGGGTCTCAAAGAGTCGGACATGACTAGGCAACTGAACAACAACAACCTGTGCTCAAATTCCAATCCTTGGAGCTCAAGCAAGAACAACGCCTCCTCTGCTTTGTTCATCAGTTACTTTCAAGTGGTCCCCAAGAGGTTCCTCAAAACCTCATTCCTTGGTGTGTCAAAACCAAGCAGCCTGCTGTGGTTGCTGTGCAACCTCTTCTTCTTTGCCTGTCCTGTTGCAAAGCCTAACTATTAACTCCATCTTCCCTAACAAGTAAGGCTTCCCAGGTGGCTCAGTGGTAAAGACGCTGCCTGCCAATGCAGGGGATACAGCAGACTCAGGTTCAACCCCTGAGTTGGGAAGATCCCCTGGAGGAGGAAATGGCAACCCACTCCAGTACTCTTGCCTGGGAAATCCCAAGGACAGAGGAGTTTGGTGAGCTACAACCCACGTGGTCACAAAAGAGTTGGACGTGACTTAGCACCTGAGCATGTATGCCTTCCTAGTAAGTAGGCAAATGCATTGAGGCTTATTAGTGAATAAGATATCTGAGAAGTGTGTGACAACGGGCACTATTGGAGCTTCAGCTCAGATGGGGCCAAATGCAGAGTACCACCCTCGGAGAGTTTATGGTTGGGCCTTGATTATGTGCAACAATAAAGGGGAAGGGACAGCGAGTGGCCTTGTTTCCATCTTTTCCAGATCTACATGTGTTCCTGAAGCAAACTCAGCCACGCTCTCAACAAAGACAGTCTTGTTCTTCCATGCTGTCAGGAGAATTACACTTCTAGGGGTCCCTGCAACAGACCAAGCGTCTTGACTGCTCTGAGAAGGGGGAACCATATGATGGTTTCTATGGACCAACAGAAGCTTAGCACGACATAGGACAGACACTGTAGGTACCTAGCAATTGCCGGTGAGTAGGGAAATCCTGAATATTCATCGGAAGGACTGATGCTGAAGCTGAAACTCCAATACTTTGGCCACCTTATGCGAAGAACTGACTCATTGGAAAAGACCCTGATGCTGGGAAAGATTGAAGGCGAGAGGAGAAGGGGATGACAGAGGATGAGATGATTGGATGGCATCACCAACTTGATGGACATGAGTTTGAGAAAGCTCCGGGAGTTGGTGATGGACAGGGAAGCCTGGCGTGCTGCAGTCCATGGGGTCACAAAGAGCCAGACTCAACTGAGTGACTGAACTGAAGGGAAGTCCAGGTCCTCCAGTAGACTCAGCATCCCAAGCCTCCAGGAGACGGGTGTGAGACACTGACTGGCTTGGAACCAGGGGGTGGTCAGCAGAGGGGAAGGAAACCGTGACACCACTTACCTTGTTTTGCCCCCTCATTCCTGTAATGAGCTTAGGAGTCTGGATGATAAAAATTATGCTTATTTTTCTATTAGGCTGCTCTCCCTTTTTTAAAAAAAGACTTTTATTTTATATTGGATTATAGCCGATTATCAGTGTTGTGAGTTTTCAGGTGAACAGTGAAGTGCCTCAGCTGTACATAAACATGTATCCATTCTCAGCCCTCGCCCTCCATCTAGGCTGCCACACAACATTGAGCAGCGTTCCCTGTCCTATACAGTAGGACCTCGTCGGTTATCCCTTTTAAAGACATCTCTTATGCTCTTTCCTTATTTTACACAAGATGCCTTCTCTTCCTACCAACCCTTGTTGTTTAAAATAGTGATTTTTCAATCATGACATGTGTGAAAGTTCTACATCTTCACACAACCAATTCCTTACTGAAAAGTTCCACGTGGACAACCTTTCTTTGGTTTGTCAGACTTGAAGCCAAAGCAGACTCCATCATCCTCTCCAATTCAGTTCTTCCTTCTTGGTTTCATATGTGGTTGGCAGGTGTACCCACCCACTCACCCAATTGCCCAATACCGAAAACATCTTTACCCTTTATCCTTTCTCTCACTGGTAGCATCCAAGCAATTTTCAAAAACCACTGAGTCTAGGACTTCCCTGGTGGTCCAGTGGTGAAGACTGTGCTTCTAAAGCAGGGGGCCCAGGTTTGATCCCTGGTTGGGGAAGTTCCACACGCCATGTGGTCAAAAAAATCACTGAGTCTAGTCTCTAAATGTGTCTCAAATCTATTCATTTCTTTCCATTTCTCGACCTGTCTGCTGGCACCAGGGCTGCCTCGTATAGGGGTGGCTTGTCTGTAACCCCAGGCATACATGAGCCACTGTGTTCCTGAGGAAGGCCCTTGAAAACCGTAAAGTCTCAGAGATGCACAGAAATTAATTTTGAAGCACAGCCCAGGCGAGTGGGAGGCCCATGGGGGCAGGAGGCGGGCAGATGGGTCTCTGGGCTTCTGAACACACTTTCATCTGCTGTTGCCTGATTTCCACGAACTTGAAAGCTACTGGGAACTCAGTTGTCATGGGATATTTACATTCTTTTAAGTCCAAATGACAGCTTGGAAACCCTCCAGCTAATTCATTTCTGGGTAAGGCAAGCATCTAAAAAGATTGCAGGATATGGATCCGTGTCCAAAATATTATAATAAATTATCAGTCACATTTGCATTCAAATGTTAGGCTATTTATTCCAAATATGGCAGGGCTGTGATTTTGTGATCAACATGAAGTAGGCTAAATGGTTATTTATGTTTTTTTGTCTTCAGTTTTCCAATAACAGTGTTTGAGCATAGTGATCTTGTTTTTTTCTCTCTCATTCAGCTGGTTGTCATCTTCTCTGAAAAATCATATAAATAACCAACCCAGAAGGAAATAATGTTTCCTGCTTTTTCTTTTTCTTTTTCCTTACATCACGACTCACAGTTTACCCTTCCATCTTGTTTTTGTTTTGGCCGCATGACTTGGGGGTATCTTAGCTCCATGACCATGGATGGAACCCAGGCCCCTGGTTGTGGAAGCACAGAGTCCCAACCACTAGACTGCCAGGGAGGTCCCTACCCTTCTGTCTTGAATGGACTGCCTTAAGCAAAGGTAAGATATGTTAGGTCATAGTTAGAATAATGGAATATTTACTTAAATATATCACCAGAGGAGACAACCTTTCTGTGGCCCGAAAGCTACAAGGAGCAGGTGCATGGCCAGAAAACCCTGGATCCCAACTCATGAGACCAGAGGCTTGAGAACTGCACCTGCCCCACGATCACCTTCAGGAATGTTTTAAACTTTATTGTGTATCCTATACATAGTGCATATTTTTGTAATTAGAAAATAAGAGTTAAGCAAAAACAAACTGCCAATGTAAACACCATTTCAATAGAATTACGCTGTATTATTTGTTATTTTTTCACATTATTCCATGTTCACAAATAAATTTCTATAATATCACTTTATTTATAAATGTGATCATTCTTTATTACACAATATTGATGTGTGTTAAGTCTCTCATTCGTGTCCATGGACTGTAAACACCAGGCTCCTCTGTCCATGGGATTTCCCAGGCAAGAATACTGGAGTGGGTTGCCATTCCCTTCTCCAGGGGATCTTCCCGATCCAGCATTGAACCCTGGTCTCCTGTATTGCAGGCAGATTTAAAAAATATTTTTTTAATGTTTGGGCAGATTCTTTACCATCTGAGCCAGCAGGGATCCCATGACTGCAGTAAGTTTGTCAAAATCAAGAACCTGATGTTGATATATTACGCTTAACTAAACTCCAAGCTCTGGGTTTCATCCGTTTTCCACTGAGGTCCTCTTCCAGTTCCAGGAACCAGCCCAGCGTGTAGTGTAGTAGCTGTGTAGTTGTCGTGTCTCCCAGGCACCCCTGGTCTGTGACACCTTGTTTTTCATGATTATGACCATCCTGAGGAGAATGAGTCTTGCGGGGAGAGGGTTTTTTTTTTTTCACTTTAAACTTTTTATTTTATATTGGGGTATAGCTGATTAACAAACAATATTGTAATAGATTCAGTGAACCATGAAGGGACTCAGCCATACATAAACATGTATGCATTCTTCCCCAAACTCCACTCCCGTCCAAGCTGCCACATAATGAGCAGCGTTCCCTGTGCTCTACAGTAGGTCTCTGTTGGTTGTCCACTTAAAATATAGCAGCAGTGTGTACATGTCCACCCCAAACTATCCCTTCCCGACATCGTTCCCCCACGGCAATCATAACTTTGTTCTCTTAAGTCTGTGAGTCTCTTTCTGTTTTGTAAGTAAGTTCATTTGTATCATTACTTCTTAGATTCCATACCCTCATGGAATTCATCAATTTGATCATTCATCAATATCCTTCCACTATGTGTGTTAATGTGCTAAAAATAGCAAGATAAAGAATTTTGACATATATATATATATATATATGACATACTATACTTCTGTTTCATAATTTTTAAACTGGGGTATCATCCTTTATCATCACTAAAACAAACAAAAAAACCAGTTTCAGAATATTCCATTGTGAAAACTAAATCTTAATTTTTAGCCAACCTTAGATGACAGATAGCTCCTTAACTTTTTACACTACAATTCACAACTCTGCTGCAATGCACATCCTTGATCTAAATTTCCAGGTGTGTCCGTGATCATTTTCTAAGGATAAATATTAAAAGTTGCCAAAGACTTTTCTCTAAAAAAAAAAAAAAGATCTAATTGGCCCACCAGGCCTCCAAACAGTTTTTATTTACCCTGCCAGCATCCATGCGTACACTTGCATGTCATCAAGTGATGCTTTCATCAGCAACACAGAGTGCTGTTGCCCTGAAGCTTAGACAACTTGACAGTAGAAAAGCAGCTGATTACATGTGCGGCTGAGTTATCTTCATGTCTATTAGCCATAAGGCTTTCTTCTTTTTAGAGCTGTTGGGCTTCCCTGGTGGCTCAGATGGCAAATAATCAGCCTGCAATGCAGGAGACCCAGGTTTGATCTCTGGGTCAGGAAGATCCCCTGGAGAAGTGCATGACAACCCACTCCAGTATTCTTGCCCAGAGAATCCCAAGGACAGAGGAGCCTAGTGAGCTGCAGTCCTCTGGGTCCCAGAGTCGGACACGACTGAAGAGACTGAGTGCTCATTTTCAGGTAGGAGGAGAAGGAGACAGGTCATCTCTTCCTAATTCATTTATAAAAGATTTATTCTGTACTGAGAGATTCTATATTGATGATATCTTGAAGTTATTTCTTCCTCAGTTACAGTTGTCCTTATTTTGCCTATATTTTTTTTAGAAAGGGATATTACAAATATATTATGCACTCAACAATCATGTTTCCCATGACAATTTCTGCTAAGTATTATAGTCATAAGGCCTTTTCCCATAATATTGTTCTGTTGCTATTCACCTGTATTTTCTTCTGATATTTTCATGTCTCTTTATTTCTAAATATTTAACCCACTTGGGGTTTATTTTGGTTTGAGATCGGGTTCTAACTTTGTTTTTCCAAATGGTTTGCCAGCTGTCTCAATACTGTTTAATGAACAACCCCGCCTTTCCCCCACTGATTTGAAGGTCTATTTTAACACCTCATATTTGGGGTCTGGCAGTAGACCACCTGTTAAGCACCCAGGAGAGGATTCCAACAAGGAAAACAGGAATAGATGAGAGCTGGAAACTCTTCCAATTTTGTTTCTATGGCCATTTCCAGTTAAATTGTCAGCGTCTGCCAAAAGATAGCGTCTAAGCCAAATCCAAAAGGACATTTCTATTTCTGCTCTTTCCAGAGCAAATCTCTCTCTTGTTCTCTGCCTTCTCCCCAGAGGTAGAGATATCTGCTTTTGGGAGCAGCTCAGAATTTTAAGGCTTTCCCAGTGCTTCAGATGGTAAAAAGTCTGCCTGCAATGCAGGAGTCCCAGGTTCAGTCCCTTGGTCAGGAAGATCCCTTGGAGAAGGGCATGGCAACCCACTCCAATATTTTTGCCTGGAGAATCCCATGGACAGAGGAGTCTGGCAGGCTACAGTCCATGGGGTCGCAAAGAGTCAGACATGATTGAACGACTGACACTCTTAGGACTTTAGGTACCTACTGTTTACAAAACTGCACGTGTGCTCTGGAATGAATTTTATTAAAAGCTTCCTCAAACTTTATGGTAAACTACTTTATGGCCTACTTCTGCCATTTCCATACCTTTCTGCAGAGAAGAAACTTTATTTCCCCTAATTGAGTAGCCCATCACAAGTAGTTACTAACTACATAACCGTTTATAAGCTTAGTTGCAAATTCATTGCTTTGAAGAATTAAAATCTACCTGATAATAACTATCTAGAGATAGTTATTTCAATTTTCCCCAGTGGGTGGGGGTGCCATTATTGTTCCCCACTGTACAGGTGAGAACCAGAGGCACAGAGAGGTTAAGTAACATTCTGAATGTCACGCAGTTCTAAGCAGTGGAGGAAGAATTCCAACTCTATCATAGCCTATACTGATGGCCACCACATTTATTCAAAACTGAAGGTTGATATGTTCCCATAGGGACAATGTTGGGTTCCTTGTATGGCCTCTGATTTCAAGAATGAGAGATTTTAGTAACTACCAGTAATAACTTCCTGATAATCACTTGTTTCACTTTTGGAGTGGTTTTTTTGTTTGTTTTTTGTTTTTTCTGGTTTGTGAAATGAAATCTGCAGGGACTCCAAGTCTTGAGTTAGAGTGTGGTTTCCACAGATTGCACTACTAAGCCATTTCTTCAATGGCACAAAAATAACATTGGTAGAGTTTTATTGAGTTCTGAGGCTTTATACCTGCTCTGTTTCCCCTGTGGATTGTACAATGTAGCAGAGCCAATGACTCCTCATATTTCTTTCTCCAGACCTCTCTGTGTTTCCTCCTGTCTGCTCACAATGAGCAGCTTTATGTGATTCAGTACCTTTGTAGCTATTCATTTTCAGAGGATATCAATTAGAATAGGATCTAGTCATTTCCTATCTTGTACAGTTCTGTGTATTCTTGCCACCCCTTCTTAATCTTTTCTGTTTAAATTAGGTCTTTACTGTTTCTGTCATGTACAGATGTGAGAGTTGGACCATAAAGAAGGCTGAGAGCTGAAGAATTGATGCTTTTGAACTGTGGTGCTGGAGAAGACTCTTGAGAGTCCCTAGGACTGCAAAGAGATCAAATCAGTCGATCCTAAGGGAAATCAACCCTGAATACTTAATGGAAGGACTGATGCTGAAGCTGAAACTCCAATACTTTGGCCACCTGATACAAAGAGCTAATGCATTGGAAAAGACCCCGATGCTGGGAAAGATTGATGGCAAAAGCAGAAGAGGGCAGCAGAATATGAGGTGGCAGAATATGATATCATCACCAACTCAATGGACATAAATTTGAGCAAATTCCAGGAGATAGTGGCGAAGAGAAGAGCCTGGTATACTACAGTCCATGGGATCACAAAGAGTTGGACATGACTTAGCGACTAAAAACCAACAGTCATTTCGTGCTCAAAGTGCTTAAGGAGTCTTTTCCATCCACCCTCTGATCTTACAGATTCAGAGGCTGAAGCTGGTCAGAGTAAATGATGTGTCCAAGGGACCTCAGCTGTGCAGCAACAGAGGGTGATGGATCCCTCAGATCTCCTGACCTCCAGACTTTCCTCTTTGTCTGACAGCTGGCTGCCTTCAGCCGTATGACCAATCCTGCTTTTCGATGACTTTTTTTTTTTTTTTTGCAGTTGCTGGATGGCTGACTCAGGTTTCATGTAACCAAACACAGCTTGAAAGCTCTCTTCCCTGCCGCTTACAACAAAGTGGCCGTGGAAGAGTTTATGGTGCAGACGTATGTGCTTGACATCAACCTTCTCATCTTTTCTTAGTAAAAAGACGCACAGTATACAGTGCCGCACCAACCCCCCAAACCCCACTCCACAGAGGGATCAGAATCTGGATAATTTGTAAGTATATCTCCTCACTCCCTTTAATGGTCCGACATCACAAATGCTCTTTCCAAGGCCTGCAAAACACAGTTCTTACATTTGGTTGTCACTGCATTCGATCAGTGCACTCTGCAAAACATGCTTTCAATTTTCTACACAAAATACTGTGTAGAATAACTGCAGTTGGCTCACTTGGCATCCATTACCAGCCTCTTCGTTCTTGCCATCATCCACTCTGCAGTCTGGAAAATTGAACACTTTCTCCTCGGCATCCTTTGTTGGCATGTGGGATGGAAACAAGTCTGTTGAGGGGGTTACTGGGAAACAGTCCTGATGAGGAGGAAGTCGAGAGGCAGAAGGTGGGCTCTCTTCCTCTTTCTCCCTACCAGGAGTGTTAGTGTGATGCCCGGAGGTACGACAGCCATCTTGTAGTGATGAAGAAACATACATAAAAATCAAAATTAAAAAGCTATGGAAAGCAGTATCAAAAGTTAAGAAAGGCTGGTGTCTCAGATGACATCACTAAGCATCTCAAAGAACTAGAGATCGCTAACATATATTGATTGTTTTAAGTACAAAAGGATGGTATTAAAAATATATTTTGAAAATAGGGAAATATATAAAGAGCTGGTGAATTAAAATCATAGTTGCAGTACCTAATTTCAAAATGCTGATTTTTATATATTTTCTCAATATGGCATTTCTCTGAACATTTTTAACCTATTAAAATAGCATTAGTGTCTAAACTACTTTGTAACTGACTTTTTGTTTTTTATTTCATGATGAATTATGAACGTTTTCCCATGGCATTAAGTATTCTTATATAACATGGCTTTTAATAGCCCCAATGTACTCTATTCTGTGAATATACCAGTATTTCTTTAACCAAAATTTCATCATTGGATTCTCTAGATTTTCACTACATCCTACCATTATTAATATTCACATTATAAGCACTCTTATTCACTCATCTTTATGTTAATCTTCTTTTCTTTGGGTCCCCATAGTGGAATCATTCGGTCAAAAGGAATGACCCTTGTTACTTTTGATACTTACTGTCAATGTTTCTGCAAAAAAGTGTATTAAGCTGGATCCTACCATGCCTGTATTTGGAAGTTAGTACCTAGCATAGAGCACTCATCTAAAGGTTTGCCACTTTCATCTTATTTAAAGGACTAATTATGAGGGCTCCCTTTGTTCCACATCCTTGCTAACATTTGTTATTTGTAGACTTCTTGATGATCACCATTCTGAGTAGTGTGAGGTGATATCTCACTGTTGTTTTGATTTGCATTTTTCTAATAATTAGTGAAATAATTAGACTTAACAGAAGCAGAAGATATTAAGAAGAGGTGGCAAGAATACACAGAACTATACAAAAAAGATCTTCATGACCCAGATAACCATGATGGTGTGATCATTCACCTAGAGCCAGACATCCTGGAATGCAAAGTCAAGTGGGCCTTAACTAAGCTAGTGGAAGTGATGGAATTCCAGTTGAGCTATCGAATCCTAAAAGATGATGCTGTGAAAGTGCTGCACTCAATATGCCAGCAAAATTGGAAAACTCAGCAGTGGCCACAGGACTGAAAAGGCCAGTTTTCATTCCAACCCCAAAGAAAGGCAATGCCAAAGAATGTTCAAACACAATTGCATTCATCTCACATGCTAGCAAAGTAATGCTCAAAATTCTCCAACCCAGGCTTCAATAGTATGTGAACCGTGAATTTCCAGATGTTCAAGCTGGATTTAGAAAAGGCAGAAGGAACATAGATTAAATTGCCAACATCTGTTGGATCATTGAGAAAGCAAGAGAGTTCCAGAAAAATATGTACTTTTGCTTTATTGACTACACCAAAGCCTTTAACTGCGTGGATCACAACAAACTGTGGAAAATTCTTAAAGATATGGGAGTACCAGACCACCTGACCTGCCTCCTGAGAAACCTGTATGCAGGTCAGGAAGCAACAGTTAGAACTGGACATGGAACAACAGATTGGTTCCAAATCAGGAAAGGAGTACATCAAGGCTGTATATTGTCACCCTGTTTATTTAACTTATATGCAGAGTACATCATGAGAAATGCTGGACTGGAAGAAGCACAAGCTGGAATCAAGATCACTGGGAGAAATATCAATAACCTCAGATATGCAGATGACACCACCCTTATGGGAGAAAGCAAAGAACTAAAGAGCCACTTGATGAAAGTGAAAGACGAGAGTGAAAAAGTTGGCTTAAAACTCAACATTCAGAAAACTAAGATCATGGCATCTGGTCCCATAATTTCATGTCAAATAGATGGGGAAAGAAAGGAAACAGTGAGAGACTTTATTTTCTTGGGCTCCAAAATCACTGCAGATGGTGACTGCAGCCATGAAATTAAAAGATGCTTGCTCCTTGGAAGAAAAGCTGTGACCGACCTAGACAGTATATTAAAAAGCAGAGACATTATTTTGCAGACAAAGGTTTGCCTAGTCAAAGCTATAGTTTTTCCAGTAGTCATGTATGGATGAGACAGCTGGACTGTAAAGAAAGCTGAGTGCTGAAGAATTGATGCTTTTGAATTGTGGTTGGAGAAGACTCTTGAGAGTCCCTTGGACAGCAAGGAGATCCAACCAGTCAATCCTCAAGGAAATCAGTCCTGAATATTCATTGGAAGGACTGATGCTGAAGCTGAAACTCCGATACTTTGGCCACCTGATGTGAAGATCTGACTCACTTGAAAAGACCCTGATGCTGGGCAAGATTGAAGGCAGGAGGAGAAGGGGATGACAGAGGATGAGATGGTTGGATGACATCACCAACTCAATGGACATGAGTTTGAGTAAGCTCCAGGAGTTGGTGATAGACAGGGAAGCCTGGCATGCTGCAGTCCATGGGGTCGCAAAGAGTGGGACATGACTGAGCAACTGAACTGAACTGAATAATTAGCAAGGTCGAGTATCTTTTAATCTGTGTGTCTTCTTTGTTATTGATGTTTAGTTGCTAAGTCATGCCCAACTCTTTTGTGATACCATGGACTGTAGCTCACCAGGCTCCTCTGTCATTGGGATTTCCTAGACAAGAATATTGGAGTGGGTTGTCATTCCCTTCACCAAGGGATCTTTCCGACCCAGGGATTGAACTCACTTCTCCTGCAGTGGCAGGTAGATTCTTTACTACTGAGTCAACAGGGAAGTCCTATGTCTTCTTTGGAAAAGTGTCTATTCAAGTCTTCTGCCCATTTTTTTTATTGGATTGCTTATTTTCCTGACATAGAGCTGTACAAGCTGTTTGTATATTCTGAATATTACCCCCTTCTTGGTTTGAGAAGAGTATTTTTTCATATTTGGTAGCTACTTGTATCCTTTACACAAATCATCTCTTTGGGACTTTAATTATTTTTTATTTACAGTATTTGTGTTTTTCTTAGTGATTTATAAGAATCACTTATATTTTAAAGACAGCCATCATTTGTGTATAAATGTTACACATTTATTCATATCCTGATTATAATGTGCTTTTATTCTCTCTTATATATGACTTTGGTTTATAATTAATTAGTTAACTATATAATTAATCTATCTGGATTTCATTTGGGAATATTATATCTGAAGACACCTAATTCTGCTTTTACCAGTTAGTTAAGTAATTATTCAACATTTGTTTAAGAAGTCTTATTGATTTCTGAAAATGGTTTTTCTCTACTTGACTATTCTGCGATGTCAAACACTTACATTTTACACTTGTAAACTATTAAAGCCTGGACATCTACTTTGAGGAAGATGGAATAGATGTACATTTTCCTATTCCCCCTGCCAAATACAATGATAAGACCTGGAGATTTTATACAAAAAAATCAGAAGAAGGGCTCTCAAAGATGAGAGAAAGTAAACTGGCTGGGACCTGAAGATCCAAGGAAAAACACAGTGCTAAATCCTCTGGGTTTTTCTTTTTTCCTTATATATACCATACTTAGAATTAAAACAAAAACAAAAACAAATAGTAACTAAGAAACACCAACAGGTGCATACAAGAAAACCCAAACAGAAACACAAATCAAAGCCACAACAAGATGTCATCTCATACCTGCCATCATCAAAAAGAACACATACTGGTAAGGATGTGGAGAGAAGGGAACCCTCATACACTATTGATGGGAATGTACATTGGTGTAGCCACTGTGGAATACAGTATGGAGGTGTCTCAAAAAACTAAAAATATAGCAACCATATGACCCAGGAATTCCATTCCCAGGTATAAATCTAAAAAAACAAAGGCACTAATTTGAAAAGATACAAGTACCCCCACGTTCATAGCAGCACTACTTACAATTGCCAAGATGCAAAAGCAAAGTAGGTCCATATAATGGATAAAGAAGCTGTGGTATACATACACAACGGAGTATTACTCAACCATACAAAGAATGAAATTTTACCACTTGCAACGACAGGGATGGACTTGGAAGGTATTGTGCTTAGTGAAATAAGTCAGACAGAGAAAGACAAATACTATATGACACTGCTTATATATGGAATCTAAAATACACAACAAACTAGGGACTATAACGAAAAGGCAGCAGACTCACAGACTTAGAGAACAAACTAGTGGTTGCCAAGGAGGACGTAATATAGCGGTGCGGAGTAAGAGGTACAAACTACTGGGTGTAAGCGAGGCTCAAATGCATCATGCAACACAAAGAACAGCCCTTTCTTATATCTGAGAAGTTGTAGAAATACGTTGCTGTAGAGATTTTGAACCCTGGTATTTTTTTTTTTTTCCACACCAATAGGTAGCTTCTTAAAAATGTGTGTTTTATTTGCTTATTTATTTTCAGAGTGGGTTGGAGAGCTGTGTGGATGAGGATCTGGATGTTATAGGAAACTGTAACGAAAAAGGCACAGCAAATTTAATAGGCGTGTTTCGGTTGATTATCCTACACCAATTCTTCTTGAACACAGGGCACCCTTTCCATCATAAGACATGTAATGACCTTTGTTTTATAGAATGTTCCTCTCTTGCATATTTGAATATTTGAAATCTATTTCATTTGTTTAGTTTCCTTTTGGGGATTCACCCATCATGTGCTTGTTTATCCCCCATGTCTCATTTTCTCCGTCACTCTTCACATATTTTGTTCATTTCCTTTTCCTAAGCCTGTCTTTCATGTCTCTCTTACTCAGCAATATTTATTTTTATTTCTGAAGATTCTGGGTTTTTGAACTGATTTTTCAAAAAGGTTTTTGGAGTGATTTTTTTTTCTCATCCACATTTTCCCTGGCACTCTTTCAGCTCACATTATTTCTTTCTGTTGCCTCATCACATCTCCTTTGATGCTGTATCTCTTCTTTGAGTTCTGAGTTTCACAGATGCCATCAAAAATTCTTTGACTCTGAAGATAAATGTTTGTTTGTACTGTTGTTTGCAAAGTAATTCTTCTGATGTATACTCTCCATCTGGCTTTTGTTTGGCATGTGTCTTTCTTCCTTCTCTCTAGTTATATCCACGCCATGGCTCTTTTCTGATTCTGACTTATCTCTATACGGGGCTTCCCAAGTGGCACCATGGTAAAGAATTCGCCTGCCAATGCAGGAAATGCAAGAGAGGCGAGTTCAGTCCCTGGGTTGGGAAGATCCCCTGGAGAAGGAAAGGGTAACCCACTCCAGTAATCTTGCCTGGAGAATTCCATGGACAGAGGAGCCTGGTGGGCTATAGTCTATGGGGTCACAAAGAGCCGGACACGACTTAGCATGCACACATGGAGAGGTGAAAAAACAGGGAGCTGGGGAAACGTGTTTTGCTTTTTACCCCTTGGGTGCAGGCTATCTTTGTGTAGGAAACAGAAATAAATTCAGCAGAGAATACTTTCTGCTAATTCCATTCAATTTTTGGAAGTGTCTCGACAATACAGACATTTGTCAAATTTGAGGATAGTTTTTGGGTTCAGGCACCAATGCTCAGTTTTAATTAAACCTGTCCTTTCTAGATAAGCAGTGACATAATTGCCATAAATAACATCATATCTCTTTTCAAATGCAATTGCTGGGTTTTTTTTGTTGTTGTTTGAAGGGAGCCTGCCCATTTAAAAAAATAAAACAAATGAGTGTTGGCCTCTGTCGCACCATTGCTGTAAAGCACAGCTGATAACGCTAATGTGGTTTAGATAATAGTTGCCATTTATTGTTTCAGTATGTACTATTTGAACATAACTATATTCAAAAGATTGGAAAGAAGCGTGGAAACCACGGAATATTCAGCAGGAGCCTGAAATCACATTGAGAAGACAAGATAAAGTAGTGATTAATTAACTGGTTAATTAATCAATTCTTGTATTTAGTCACTGAGTGTTTGCTGCCAGATATCATGGTAAATAATGCAAAAATAGACCCCATCTTTGAAGCCTTCGGTCTGATGCTGGAGACAGGAATCAAGTGACCGTAGATACGGACATAAAATTAAACTGTGAAGCAGCCAAACATTAAAAATAAATAAATAAAATAAAATTACGAAAAAGTAGTAAACTGTGAGAAGTGGCTTGCCATGTGTGATGAGAATACAAATTTTCAACGACTGCCTCATATTTGCATGCAGTGCTAAGTCACTGCAGTCACGTCCGATTCTTTGGGACCCCATGATCTGTAGCCTGCCAGGCTCTTCTGTCACAGGATTCTCCAGACAAGAATACTGGCGTGGGTTGCCATGCCCTCCTCCAGGGGATCTTCCTGACCCAGGGATTGATCCTGTGTCTCTTTCATCACCTGCACTTGCAGGCGGGTTCTTTACCATGAGTGCTACCTGTGAAGATAATACTATTTGCGTGAGGGTTTGTCAGGCGTTATGAGAGTAGTGTTTTAGCAGTTTCAGAGGTGTCCAGATTAAGACGTGGTGAGTTGATTCCTTCAATAAACAAACACTACTTAAAAAATACATATGAAATGAGAAGTCTGAGAAGTCATTAGAAAAGCGGGGGTTGGCATTTAGGATAAAGATTTGGAAGTGAGGGGTCAGCATGCCGTTGAGAATCAGTCACAAAACAAGAGGACAAAAGCTGCAAAGTGTTTCACAGAAGAGGAGAAAGAATTTATGCTGGAGGAGTCAGACTACCTGGAACTTTGAGTGCCAAGCTCAAAGCTTTTTGCACAAACTCTAAAGGTTAAGTTTCCCCAAACTTGTTGCTCTCATATCACCTAGATAATTTTCTTTAAAAAAAAAAAAAAAGATACAGCTGTTCAGGTGTCAAGTCAACCCAATCATTCTCACCTTGGAGCAATTTTGCACCAGAAGACATTTGGGAAGTGCTTTAAATTTAGTGCATTCATAGCAGATTTGAGGTACAAGATGGCCAAGAGATCAGAAAACAATGTCTGTAAAAGATAGTTTATTACACACAGTTCCCAAGAGGAGGGGGCACACCATTGTGGGAGTCAACTGGGAAAGCACCAGGGTCAATCAGGGGACAAAGGGAGAAGGGGAATCATGGAGTCGAGCCTTTACTGGGGTTTCCATGGGAAGGAACGAGAGGCAAGGTAAGCAGGTTTAGAACTGGATTTAGCGTGAATCATTTCACCAGGCTCTGGGGGCATAGGGGTGTCCCTAATTGTCTGATACCTGGTCCTGTAATGAGCAGAGCAGGTGGATAGTGGTCTGAAGTGTGGGAATTCCATACAAAAGGTAGCTGGAGTGTGGGCTCAGGTTTGGTGGATTTGTAATTGGAAAGTATGCCTGTGGGTGACCTGTTTATTATTTCCAAGAATTAGCTAACCAGTATTTGGAGGAACATTTCCAGAGTTAGCAAGACCCCGGATGTCAAGCATCAGAATGACAGAAAATAGAAGATATGGTGAATACAGCAAGGTCTGGAAGTGGTTGTGGTTGTGATGGGGTGCATGCTACTGGCATCTAGTGAGAGGAGGCCGGCATTGTCACTAGACATTCCACAGTGTCTAGTAGGAGGACTGTCCTCCTACAAACAGCTGTGCAGCCTCAAGGCTCAATGTTTCCCAGGCCAAGGCACCTTGGAAAATTGAAAAGTCCTCAAGGGCAATCCTGGAATTTTTTCATGTAATTCTGAAACTCCCAAGGGGATTCAGGGAATTGTGAAATCCATCAGAAGTCGATGTTTCTCTATATCCTAATATGAGAGATGGCAGTGAGCTGTCTGTGACATTTTACACATAGGTGTTTATCATGAAGGAATTAACCCTCCATCCTTTCATCACACCCCACTGAGAGAGACCTCTTTACCAGCATCACTCTTCTCATGAGATGTAATGTACGAAAAGTGCCTCGTCAATGTTTACACGAGTTCAAGGTGGCACTTCTGGTTTTACTTTCACGATGCACATAGCAGTTCTAACTGTGGCTGGAATTTCATGCAGTTTGAAGGATGACTTCATCCGTGTTTGCCTGCTGGAGTATAAGCTGCCTGAGGTCAGGACAAGAACATTTTGCTCACAGTAGCGTTCAGAGTACTTATCACAGTACCTGAACACGTGAGAGAAAGTAAAGTGAGCAAACAAGGAGAGACCAAGGGGAGTATAAAAAATAGAAAGATGTCAAGAATCGTGCCTAAAGAGGGCTTCCCTGGTGGATCAGTGGTAAAGAGCCCTTCTGCTAATGCAAGAGACACAGTCCCAGTCCCTGGGTTGGGAAGATCCCACGTGCCGCAGAGCAACTAAGCCTGTGCGCCACAGCTTCTGAGCCTGAGCCCTGGAGCCCAGGAGCTGCAACTACTGAGCCCAAGTGCTGCAACTACTGAAGCCCACGCACCCTTAAAGCCTGTGCTTTGCAGCAAGAGAAGCCACGAAGGTGAGAAGCCCTCGTACCGAGAGAGCAGCCCCCGCTCTCTGCAACTAGAGAAAAGCCCGCCCAGTAACAAAGACCTAGCACAGCCAAAAAAACAAATAAATACAATTATAAGAAAGCTACAGACTTACTCTTTTGAAAAGTGCCTAAATAAACCACGTGACCATAAAATCAAATAGGCCATCCTCTTTGATTACAATTTTTAAATTAGCATTTTGTTTGAAAAATTCAGTGTATGCTGTTTAGTGCTAGCGTTAGTTGGTATTTCATGAGCATTTCCTATGTGCCAAATACTACACTAGTTTTAATTGTATTATCTCACTGAACCCTTAAAACTGCTATAAGAAGTAGGTATTATTAGTCCGTTTCCTTAAAGACATCATATTTTAAGTGAAATTACTCAGAACAGCTAAAAGTAAAGCTGAGAAAGATTCACCCACACTGATAAAGACAGATAATTACAAATATTTATACTGAAGTAAAATGAAAGATGCAATACTTTACACAGAAGAAAAGGAATAGTGTTATGTCCCATTATATTTCAAGAAGAACACTTCGCCATGAAAATATAACCCATACACACAACTGAAAACATCAAATTACAGCATATAAAGAACATCAATTAAAAATACAAGGATAAAGGAATAGAAACACAATAATATACTATTTTTGGTCATTTACAGATGAAGGAAGTCACAAATAATTAAGATTATAATGAATTTAAGTACTAAAACTAATGATACTATAAGCATATCAAATCTCAATGCTAAAGATGGGAATCCTCTCTATTTTAACATGCTCATGACATATTAATACAAACTGATGATACACTTATTTAGTCAACCTTAGTATATTTCTTCCCCAAAGTGGAAATTTTAGGATAACATCACCTAAACATACAATCGGAGAAGGCAATGGCAACCCACCCCAGCACTCTTGCCTGGAAAATCCCATGGATGGAGGAGCCTGGTGGGCTGCAGTCCATGGGGTCGCTACGAGTCAGACACGACTGAGCGACTTCACTTTCACTTTTCACTTTCATGCATTGGAGAAGGAAATGGCAACCCACTCCAGTGTTCTTGCCTGGAGAATCCCAGGGACAGGGGAGCCTGGTGGGCTGCTGTCTATGGGGTTGCACAGAGTCGGACACAACTGACGCGACTTAGCAGCAGCAGCAGCAGCAAGCATACTATGGGACTTTCCTGGTGGTCCTCAGTCTTAATGCAGGGGGGCCAGTCCAATCTCTGGTCAGGGAACTAGATCCCATATCCCACAGCTAAAGATCCTCCAGGCCACACCTAAGACTGGCACAGCCAAATAAATAAATATTTTAAAAAGCCATACTATGCTTTAAAAAAAAACCAACCAACTCTGTAAATTAGTAATGCCAGTTAAAATAACACAAACTCAATCTCATAAAATTAAGATAAGATATTGGATAAATAGCTGTTGTACTTTTGAGGGGAAAAACTGTAATTTTGAACAACAGCCATCCCTTGGTACTGGATTCAGGTCCTTCTGTGGAGACCAAAATCCACAGATGCTCAAATCTCCTCATCAGTATCTGTACCCAGGGTTCTAATATTTGGACCATATTAGTATTGTAACTGGACCAATAACATGAACAAACTCAACACAGCTAATTGAAACAAGAGAGAAAAAATAAATGTACAAAATCAGTCACGAGGGAATGATGCTGTGGACCAAAGTTTAAAAGCATTGTAAGAGAACATTAGGTTACTGCTCTATGCTAATCAATTTGAAAATCTCAATGAAATCGATGATTTTCTAGGAAAACAGAAATGACCAAAAGGGACTCAGGATAAAAGCAGATGACCTGAATAGAAAAAAAAAAAAAATAAAGGGAAGAAATTGAAAGTGTCAAAGGCTCACCTCCAAAAAAGGCTCCTGACTCACATGTTTTTATGAACAATTTTTTCCAACTTTTAAGAACAGATAATTCTCGGACTCTGTAAACTGTTTGAAAGGGGAGAAGATCTGAAGCTTCCTAGTTAGTAAAGCTATCTTAACCCTGGTTCTAAAACTTGACAACCACAGCATGAGAGAAGAAAAACACAAACTCTGTTCCCATTATACAGAGAGAAAACATTAGGAATGTGAGTCTGATATGACACCGAAAAATAATATTCGAGGCCAAGAATGAAAGGGTGGGTTAAAGCTACTATTAAAATATATTACATAAACAGGCCAGGGGGCAGAAATCTTCCAAGTATCATAAGAAAAAAAGTATTAGATAGAATCAAATACCAGTATTAGCAAATAAAAAAAATTTTGATGTAAGGAAAAAGGATATGTTTGAACCCAGTGGAGATTACATGTGATGGTGAAGCACCTGAGGAGTTTTCACTAGAATCAGGTACATCTGCCATCACCACAATTACACACTAATTTTTGGAAGTTCTACCCAGTCCATTCTGAAGGCAATCAGCCCTGGGATTTCTTTGGAGAGAATGATGCTGAAGCTGAAACTCCAGTACTTTGGCCACCTCAAAGAGTTGACTCATTGGAAAAGACTCTGATGCTGGGAGGGATTGGGGGCAGGAGGAGAAGGGGACAACAGAGGATGAGATGGCTGGATGGCATCACTGACTCGATGGACGTGAGTCTGGGTGAACTCCGGGAGCTGATGATGGACAAGGAAGCCTGGTGTGCTGCAATTCATGGGGTCGCAAGGAGTCGGACATGACTGAGCAACTGAACTGACTGACTGACTGACCCAGAGCAATAAAGCCAATGACTGAAAAGAGAGTGAGCTTTAGTGGCAACAGGACCAACTTGTCGTTTCCAGGTGATGAAGGATTTTTCTCCTTGGAAAATCAAAAGAATCTACTAAAAATCTACTTGGACTAAAAAGTTACATAGAACGTTGGGTGAAAAAAAATAAGCACAAAGTGAAAGTTGCTCAGTCATGTCCAACTCTTTGCGACTCCATGGACTACACAGTCCGTGGAATTCTCCAGGCCAAAATACTGGAGTGGGTAACCTTTCCCTTCTCCAGGGGATCTTCACAACCCAGAGATCAAACCCAGGTCTCCCACAATGCAGGCAGACTCTTACCAGCTGAGCCACAAGGGAAGCCCAAACTAAGTCTCCACAAAACTTTTAAAATTTCAAAGTCAAGTAGCATTTTTTAAAAGACATTTATTCAAAGGAATAAAAAATACTCAGACCAGCTAGGAATGAACTGTAAGAGAAACACTAAGGGACTCTGTTAGAAAATACATTTACAATGGAGTAAAGAAAGTAGTAAAGTAGAATAGTAGAAAGTGAAGTAAATTTTATCCCTAGAAGGAAAGATATTATTTTATAAATGTGATTCTTCCCTCTAATATTAGGTAACTTGAAGGCTTTTCTAATAGATTTCAGAATGACATTATTTTCTAACTTGGAAATGTGATTCTGAAGACTATCCGGAAACACAAAAGAAAAATGCAGGCAATTTTACCTAAAAGAGGAGCAATGCAGAGACATGGCTAAACTGTTTACAAGTTTACACTCATCAGAAAAAACCTGGTACTATCACAGGATAAAGAGCACCACAGGAGAGAACAGAAAGCCACAAAAAAGCATATGATGGAAGAAAAGTTTCAAGAAACTAGAGAAATGATGCATTAATTAGTAAATGTTACTGGAAAACTTGGTTATTACATACTCAAAGAATATTTAAAGACATGAACAATGCCTACAATAAAATATTTTGCAGAAAGGTAGATAAAAATTATATATGAAGTATGAGTTTTATTTTCTAAATATGGACACATGTCCTTATATGTGTATATACTTACCAGAAATACTATAAGCATAGAATTAAATATTAATTATGGTTATCTCTAGGTTGTGAGGCTATGAATGAATTCAATCGCTATTTTTCTGTAGCATTTTGTTTCAGTTTTCCAATACACAAAAATGATTTTTATAATCTGGGGAGGGGAGCTACACTGCCACTTAATCACTAATCCTCTATCATGAACGTCCCCCACACCTCTGCTCTGATAATGTTCAGATTCCATGTTGCTTCCATGTCTGGTTCCAACCCTGGACTCCTCCCTGAGAACAGCCAGGAGCAGACCCTTCAGGGAGCTGCATAATCTTTGCAATCTTGTTTTTAGCCACCTTTCCCATCAGCTGCTCTGCTCAAAAGGCCACCTAAACATCATTTAATCATTATACGCAATTCAACACACAGTTCACCTACTCATAGCCCGGGCATTAGGGACTGTGGGTTACAATTCCAGAGGACATAGCTCCTGTCTCCAGGAGTGACACACACATAGGGAAAGACCTGCCCAAAGTTCTATTCAATGTCACATCAACGCTGACAAAGGTCACCCCATTATCTACCTCGCAACCGATAACCTCAACTTCTGGAGTGCCAGGGCGGCCAAATTTAGCAAACATTGCGTGGGGCACCCTTAAACGATTATTCAAATTTATTCGAAATTCAAGTTTAACAGGGCCTCCTGTATTTTATCTGGCAACTTGCTCCATTCTCATATCTAATCAGCAAAGTCTAAATTCGAACCTAATCTCTTGCTTTTAGTCTAATTGCCCTCGGAACTGCTGCATTTGGGGTCTTGTTTGGTTTTGCAATTGTGTGTGTGTGTGAACATTTCAAGGGGCTTGGCGCAGCAAAATTCTTGTTTTGCTTCTGCAGTGGCGTCAGGCGTCACCTCTGGTTAATGGCCCTCCGTGAATTAGCTGAGTAACCTCAGGGGCCCTCAGAGCACTCAGATGGGAACTCAGGTCAGGGAGAGCTCTGTGCTGTTCTGGGCCCTGTAGGTGGGCAGCACGCCTTCCTGAGTCTCCTGGAGAGCTCTTCACCCCCACCGCCGGGCTGTGACTCCCACTGAGAGCAGTGCTTTACCTGCAGACACCCTGTGGTCCCTGTCCAGCTCTGTGGGGTCCAGTCTGACAAGATGCTCAATGCTGCCAAGAGCAGCAGCCCCCATGTGCTACCTGCACCCTCTGCCTAAAGTCCAGGAGTGGAATGAATAAAGAAACGCTTCCTATGGCATCCATGTGGCTGCAAACGGCATTATTTCATCCCCTCACCTTTTTTAAATAGCTGAGTAGTATTCCACTGGGCTTCCCTGGTGCCTGGGTGGTAAAGAATCTGCCTGCAACGCAGGAGACCCTGGGTTCAATCCCTGGGTGGGGAAGGTCTCCTCAAGAAGGAAATGGCAACCCACCCCAGTATTCTTGTCTGGAGAATTCCATGGACAGAGAAGCCTGATGGGCTACAGTCCATGGGGTCGCAAAAGAGTCTAACAGTGACTAAACAAAAAGTATTCCATGGCATATCCGTACGACATGTGTTTTTTTTTTAATGGAGTATAAAGCAGTGCTTTATGCTGCTGTGTCAGTTTGTGCTGTACAGCAAAGTGAATCAGCCACACGTACACGTATATCCCCTCTCGTTTGGATTTGCTTCCTATTTAATCATACAAAGTGAAGTACGTCAGAAAGAGAAAGACAGACACCTTTTGATATCATGCATATGTAGAATCTAAATGAACGTATCTACAAAACAGAAACAGACTCACAGAGAACAGCCTCATGGCTGCCAAGGGAGTCAGGGGAAGGGAGAGGGCTGGACTGGGAGTCTTGGATTACCAGATGCAAACTATTACATATAGGATGGATAAACAGCAAGGTCCTAGTGTATAGCAAAAGGAACTATATTCAATATCCTGTGATAAAACATCATAGAAAAAAAAATTTTTTTAAAAAAGAATGTATTAAAAAAAAATAAGAAATGCTTCCTATTGAGCAGGGATCTTGTTCCTGTGCTGGGCTTTGCCTCCCAGCATTCTCCTTTGTCCTCTGAGAGGCGGACCCTTATCCCAGTGATCTAAGATGAACTGCTTCAGGATGGGGGCCCTGAAGAGGCAGTTGGGGGGTCACCGTCTGGGAAGCCACCACTTGAGTGGTGGACTCGATTCAGAGGAATGGCATTTTAGGTGTCTGTTGAATCTACAGCGCCGGTGGATCCCGTTCCAGGCAGCAGGATAGAAACCGGGGAGTCCATGCAGCTCCTGGCCCCACCCGGCCCATGGCCAGCAGGAGCGTCACTGTAAACCCCCAGATTTAACTGCTCCTGGGAGTGTGGCTTGCATACTGGCAGAAATCATTCACTCCCTTCCTAACGCTCAGGAAGCATGAGATCCCTTATGTATCAGGTGACCTCAATATTCAGAGAGGTCCGGAGGGCATGAAGGAAAAGCCACACCTCTTAAATTGTGCTGACTTTGTGCCCAGAGGAGGGACACACAGGGCACCGAGGTGGCAGAGGCTGTTTCATCATTCTCATCCATTTCTCATCATCCGTCTCATGAACTGGAACCTGCCAGAAAGGGGCCAGCCCTCCCCTGTCTGTTGTTCTCTATAATGTCTGGTGTAGGGCACAGGTAGTGTAGGACGGATACAGGTATCTCTGAGCCTAGCAGGTGGGAGTCCAAAGGTGTTCTTTGTGCTTTTTCAAGTCCTTTGCCAGGGACAGCCTTGGCATCAGTTTGCTGGCTGCCTGGCTGGCATGCCGAGATTCTTGGCTGGGAAAGTAGCATTTCAGGGTCAACCAAGAGGACAGAGTGTAGAGATGGTGGCCTGGTGCCAACCTGGCATGCAGGTTGAGTGCCTGGTCACCTGGAGCGATGCTCAGCCACCTGCCCATCAGTCTCTCTGTCCCCACCCCCTTCTTCCGGCAGTAGAGGGGTGCTTAAGCGTCTGTTACACCTCAGTAGACAGGGGGTGGGCGGGCCTCAGACCCTGCTCTGTCTCAAAGCTGTTATCACTTCAGCATTCAAGTTCTATCAGGTAGGCACTGAGCCTGAGACGTGTGTGCTGTTTCCAGGACATGGGCGCCAGGGGACAAAGCAAGTGTGAGAGGCAGTGACGCTTCTGGTCAGCCCGGCTCCTCTGTCTGTCTGTCTGTCTGTCTGAAGTCAGGGCTGGTGAGCGGCAAGCTGAAGGGGTGTCCAGGCTGGGGAGGGTGGTGGGCAGGGTCTTGCTAGAATTTCATAAGCTGAGCTTTGAGAGAGATTCAGAAAACAGCTGAATAAAACCCCTGAACCTGTGGCAAGCCTTGTGTTCATTAAAAGAGGGTTGATTCTGCTCCTACAAAAACAAACAACTCCTCCAGGCTCGGGCTCTTTCGTGTTATTGTTAAATGCCAGGATACTGTGACTTTTTGAGAAAAGAATTATTTTAAGGCCAGCCCCAGGAGGTGTGGCTGACTTTAGCTGCAAACATAAATTTAAAATGACAGAGTCCTTAGATTTATGTTTTGGCTTTTTGCAGTTCTTTAAGATGTTGCATTTAATAAAAGTACTGGGGTCAGATTGGAGTTGTATGTACCTTGAAGCTGAGTTCAACTCCTCTGACTTGATCTTACACTGAACAAACAGTAACACCCCTCTATTGTGTGGCTCAAAAAAACGCTCGCTATTTGAGGTTGACAACTCTTATCTTTCTCTATCTCTCTCATTCTCCGATTTAATGAGCATCTTCCTGTGTTGAAATCAGCCTTGCTGTCAGTCAGTCCTAGAGAAGCTTGTGAAGGGAGACAGACTCAAACTATGAGAAATGAAGTATTAAAAATGCAAGGCTGGAACCATGAGTGGGGAACAATGGCAATTCTGGTCATTTACTGGTTTAAACAGGTTTTTTACTCTCTTCTTTAAAATTATCAAGAAGAAGAATTATTTTCTAAGTGATTACTGCCTCCCACTCAGCTAGCATATGTCTGGGTAGCTGGTAATGAATTATAGATAAGGGCTCCATGAAAGTCTCTGTTGGTAAAGTCTAAGCAAATTGTCTTCTGATGATGATGGTGGTGATGAGGATGCTGCTGCTGCTGATACGGTTTATTGAAATCTCAGCATGTACCAGGGGTTTGTTCCAAGTGATTTATGACAATCAAACCATGAGAGAGAGAGAGAGTGTGTGTGTGTGTGTGTGTGTGTGTGTGTGTGTATGCACCTGGCTGTGTCCAACTCTTTGCGACCCCATGGACAGGCACCCACCAGGCTCCTCTGTCTATGGGATTTCCCAGGCAAGAATACTGGAGTGAGTAGCCATTTCCTGCTCCATGGGATCTTCCCAACCCAAGGAATGAACCCACATCTCCTTCATGGGCAGGTGGATTCTTTACCAGTAGTGCCACCTGGGGTAACATAAACCATGAGTAACTACTATTATTTCCATTTTGCAGTTAAGGCAACTAATCAGAGGTCACATAACTAGCCCAAGGTCACATAACTGGGAAGTGATAGATTTGCTGTTTCATTCAAGACTATTTGACTCCAGAGGATTCACTGTTGCCTACCACACTGTTAAAGAGGATGTTGACGGAAGAGGAGAATAAAAGAGGTAAATCATTTTCTCAGAGTTTCAAAAGTGGAATATGGCAGGTTTCTACTCGATAAAGAAAGTCTAAAGGTCACTGGGATTAAAAAGTCTCATTGAAGAGAACATGAGTAAACACTACTTGTTTTCAATTAGTATCAAGTAGTGTAGAAAGGAAGGGTTAAGGCTTCTTGTCATGGAAAAGGTGCTTACTTGTATCTAGGAACTTGTATTTTTATATCTCGCTCTAAATCTTCTAAAATGGAATGCCATGGTAACAGGAGTATTATGTTTTGCTGTTCAAATAAACTGCAAAGTTCTCTTTTTGACAGAGAAAACAATTATTGAGAGCAAAATCGGGCTTATCTCTCTTTCTCACTGAAACACTCTTAGGGGATGTTCAGCCTTAGGCACCCAAAGCTGTTGACTGTCGTGGTTAAGACTTGCTCTCATTTACGTTGAGATTCTGGCTCCAGTCGTGGTGGTGCGACCTTGGCTAAGCTACTGAACCTCCTTGTGTTTTCGTTTCAAAGGCTGTGAAATATGGAAAAGAATAATGAGACCTGCTGCTCAGGTTGTTAGAAGACCTAATAGGTGAGGTGCCTAGAATGGGGCTTGGCAAGGAGGAAGGAGAGATGTTAAGTATCATTAACTTTCACTATTATTTACCGCCTGGCAATAAATAATCTGACTTGACGATACTTTCTGTCAGGGAAAAGCAATCACAATATTAAAAAATCACACTTTGAAAACCCGTCCTTCTTAATGTGATGGTAAATACGCCTCGGGTCACGTTTTTTCGCCCAGGAACTTATGCCTGAGTGCTGCAGAGGAGGCAGATTTAGGAACAGGGAGAAATGAGAATGAGAATACACATTTGGAGAGAAGCCAGACATGGTCTGCAAGCTGAAGACAGAACTTTTTCTGCCTAAAAACCACAACCTCCCAGTTCTGTTGCTTTTCTTCTAGGGTGGGAAACAGCTAATAATGCAGATTCCAGGGCACCGATGGGCCACCTTCACTGGGAACCAGCAGTTCAGGACCTTCATGAATTAGTTTTCTTTGTCCTCGTCCACATATTGCTCTATGCTTTCCCTTTGTGAACCCCCTCTTTTCTCTGCTGCCTAGAGAGACTGGACCACTAGGTTTGGGGGACAAGTACTTGCTCTCTGTAACAGACTGGCTAGGTGTGTTCACCTTTTCTCTTTCCTTCTGGGCACACAGAGAGGTGACTCATTTATAATTCTGGCTTGCCCTGCGGCTGGGTTCTGAAGGTGGGTTTCTTGCGACCTGTATTCTTCTCAAACTAGAAACTGCTCAGTGATCTTTCTTTTCCTCCAGGGTTTCCAGCAGCACTCCCCCTCATATGAGTGCACTGTAGATGGCCTAAGTGGCTTATACTGTGCAAGACATCTTTATGCTGTGCTAAGTCACTTCAGTCGTGTCCGACTCCATGCAACCCCATAGACGGCAGCCTACCAGGCTCCCCCATCCCTGGGATTCTCCAGGCAAGAACACTGGAGTGGGGTGCCATTTCCTTCTCCAATGCATCAAAGTGAAAAGTGAAACTGAAGTCACCCAATCGTGTCCGACTCTCAGGATCCCATGGACTGCAGCCTTCCAGGCTCCTCCGTCCATGGGATTTTCCAGGCAAGAGTACTGGAGTGTGGTGCCATTGCCTTCTTCGGCAAGACATCTTTACCGTCTCCAAAAGATACACTTGAGAAAAGCAAGAAATCTTAATGCTAGAGGTCAGTTATAATTCTGTTATTTAAGATAGTCTTTAAAAAAAAAACAAAAAACCAAACATTGCACAGAGCTCCATGGAAGTAAGTAGCTTAAGGGCTAGTAGGGGAGTTTGGTGGGAAGAAAGATACACATCAAACTGAGAACCAAAACAGTTCTGCTTTCATCTGTTTAAATAATGAGGGGAAGGGTTTAGATAATTGCTTGAAAATTCTTAAAATCTTTTTAAAAAATTTTTTGACCTTGTCAATAGGCCTCTAGCATTCTAGTTCCCCGACCAGGGATTGAATCCATGCTCCCTGCATTTGAAGCTAAAAGTCTTAACTACTGGATCACCAGGGAAGTCCCTAGATAACTGTTTTAAAAGTTTTTTTTTTTTCTTTTAAGAATTTGAGCCATTGCTTAAAAGAAAGAAAATCTTTCACAGGGGAGGGACCTACTGTGTGTCAGCTACTTTATATCCATTATTTTCAATAACTATTACCACACCCTTACCAGCAACAAGGGCTTCCCTGGTGGCTCAGGAGTAAAGAATCTGCCTGCCAACACAAGAGACACAGGTTCGATCCCTGGGTGATCCCCCTGGAGAAGGAAATGTCAACCCACTGCAGTGTTCTTGCCTGAGAAATCCCATAGACAGAGGAGCCTTGTGAGCTCCAGTCCACAGGGTCACAAAGAGTCAGATGCCACTGAGTGACTAAACAACAGCAACCAGTGATAACCATCTAGTTTACAGATGAAGATATTGAGGTGTAGCGATTAAACATTTTTAAGGTCAGAACACCTTATCAGCTAGAGGCAGAATCAGAATCCCTGGTTTATGTATTCTTGAATCCAAAACTTAAGGACCAGGTCTATTAATTCTTTCTTGTATGTATAATAAGCTTGTTTGTTTAAATGAATCACCCTGTGATGATGGTAACAATGATGAAAATGGTACCGTAAAAATAACTACTCTTTACTGACTTTCTGGTATTGTAACAGCATCATTTCCCCAATTTCCTTGGATATAAGAATTTCTGTGCTTGGCAAATACACAGATTCTCAGGTTCCAACCCACGTCTGCACTATCAAAATTCTCAGGCGGGGGAATCTGGGAAGTTTGGGAGTCACTGCACTAGGCTGGCTACATGCTATGTGCTCTCCATCCATTATCATATTTGATCTTGTAACAATTGCACAAGGCTTATTATTTAGCCATTTAGCCCATCAAACAGACGAGAAACCTAAGGCAGAGAGAAGTTAAATGCATCGCTCCCGCTGGTAGCTGTGAAAATGAGTGAAAGTCGCTTGGTCGTGTCTGATTCTTTGCAACCCCATGGACTGTAGCCTGCCTGGCTCAGGCTCTGGCTATGAAATTCCCCAGGCAAGAATACTGGAGTGGGTAGTCATTCCCACTCTGCAGGGGATCTTCTCAACCCAGGGATCAAACCTGGGTCTCCTGCATTGCAGGCTGGTTCCTTACCATCTGAGCTACCAGGGAAGCTGAAGCTGTAGCAAGAGCCATCTGGGGGTGTATTCTAGGTCTGAGGTTGCACCCCAATAAAAGGGGTTAACTGGCTTCCAGGGAAACTGACATGAGATTCCCCACTGCTTGGAGCCTGTACAGGACAGAGAACATTCCAGCTTGGCCCTCTGCCCCATCCTTCCTGGTTCCTGAAGGATCCATTCCTAAGCTGCTGCTTCTTCTCCAGCATCTCAAGTTTCGCTCTCTCCACTGGCTTCTTCCTCTTGAGTCATAAGACCAAGATTTAAAGAGCTTGCCCTTTAGGAGGAGAGAAGTGACTTGTAAATACAAGATTGTCTTAAGTGCCACTGAAGGTGAACAAATAGGCTTGGCAGCACTAGTGCTAAAGAACCGGCTGCCAGTGAAGGAGACGTAAGAGATGCAGATTCAATCCCTGGGTCAGGAAGATCTCCTGGAGTAGGAAATGGCAACCCACTCCAGTATGCTTGCCTGGAGAATCCCATGGACAGAGGAGCCTGGAGGGCTACAGTCCACAGGGTCTCAAAGAGCCAGACACGACTGAAGCAACATAGCACGCATGCACGAAGGTGAGCAAAGACAAAAGGGACCATGAGACTCTGGAAGAGAGACATAAGTCCTACTTTGGAATATTCGAGATGGTGTGGTATGGACCCATTCCCATGGGCCAGTTCTAGGATATGGGTAGGTTTTCTACCACTGGCAGCAGTGGGCTGAGGTCACCAAGAAAATATTCTGCCCTCTTCTTTGCAAGCTGGGTCTCTGGAACTTAGACCGAGGAAGGGAAATAAATCTCAACCCTAGAGATGGGCTAGTTGTCTCTGTCATCTGTTTCAAAATAGGACAGAATTACAATCAGCTGGTCGTGACCTTCCATCCTGACCTCTGCAGGAGGGAGTGCGAATCCACTAGAAGGTCCAGTGCTTGTTCAGGGCACCAGCCTGCATCTCCCTCTTGGGGTGACGTGGTCGTTGTGGGGCTTTCTGCTTTTATTTTTAATTTTGTTAGTAACCGCAAGCCTCACTGTTCCGGTATTTTGAATACAACGTTTTGTAAGTTGAAAATAGAAGGAGAGGACAGAATGTGCAACATTTTCTAGTTCATTGTTCCATGTCCATTAAAAAAAAAACAAACTCCAAAAAGGAAAATTCTACACTCTCCAAGGTGGCAGCTTTAGTGGCACTGTTCTCTCTGTAATTTACAATGAAGGGTAAAAAATGAAGCTCCCTTAGGCCTCTCATATCGACACACACCAGGGTAGCCTTGCCCATCCTCACCACTGCTGACATTCTAACAGTTCACAGCTCTTAGATACGATGGACCACCACCGTGTGCTGGCCACCACTTGCTGTGGGCCGAGTGGTTTGCCACATCCCCACACTTCAAAAAAGACACGTTGAGCTGCTAACCCCCAGTAGCTGGGGACATGATTTTATTCAGAAATAGGGTCTTTGCAGATTTCATCAAGTCCAGAAGAGGCTGTCCAGAGTGGGTCCTGATCTAACAGGAAGATGGCCTTTTGATACCACAGAGACACAAGGAAAAGCCACGTGGAGATGGAGGCAGAGACTGGAGTCAAGCATTTACAAGGACACCAAGAACCACTGGGGTCACTGGGGTCTAGAAGAAAGGCCTGGACCAGACTCTCCCCCAGGCCCCCAGAGGGAATCAATGCTGCCGATGCTCTGATTTTGGACTCCTGGCCTCCAGAACCCTGAGAATAATTTTATTTTATTTTAAGTCACTCAGTTTGTGGTCCTTTGTAACAGCCACACTCCAGGACATAATACGCCATCTCAACTGAGAACTGTCCACAAAACAATTCTGTGTAATGTTACATATAAAAACAAAAACGCTGAACCTGACAACTGTTCTAAGTATGAAAATGATGATCATGTGAGTGTGTGACCTTATAGAGCGGTTGCTATGCCACCTGGATGGAGAAAAATAAGGTTTATCAGAGAGAAGTTTTTTCATCTTCAGAAGGAAACTCAGAGATAGATGGTCAAATCCATGAGAGGGGGAACTACGTCCTTCAGGGCAGAATCAGTTCAAGGTCCATCACTGCACAGAATGGTTTGTATATTTTTAAATCACTCTTAATGTGGGTCCATCTCTCTTTCCTTTCCATCCAGCAGAGGCCGGCTGATGGATGGGGAACCACCAGATGGAAGGAGTTTTGGTCCCCAAAAGACTTTGTGGTGTATGCCCCCTGATCCTCAACTCACATTTTACTGGGACATCGCAGTGCTAAGTCACTTTCAGTTGTGTCCGAGTCTTTGTGACCCCGTGGACTGTATCCCACCGGGCTCCTCTGTTCATAGGATTGTCCAGGCAAGAATACTAGATTGCCATTTCCTTCTCCAGGGGATCTTCCCAACCCAGAGAGTGAAGCTGTGTCTCTTACAACTCCTGCATTCAGGCAGTTTCTTCACTGCTAGCAACCCTGAGAAATACCTCCTAACTGTGTTCAGCCACTGAGATGCTCTGTGTTGTGACTGTTGCCCAATCCCAACAAATACTTTTATTCTCCATGTGAGTCTGACCCTACTTTTACTCTAACCCTAATAAAAGCATTAACTTTTATTCTTTTATTAACTGTAATAAAATAAAATGCAATGGAGACCACATGTGGCCCAGGAAGCTTAAGCTACTTCCTATCCTGCTCTTTACAGCAAGCTTGCCAATCCTTGATCTAGTCCAGTGATTTATAGTATCATCACTGTTTTTTAGTGCGGAGCATTTATGTTTATTAAAACATAGACACAAAGAGGCTATGAATGAAGCAGGCACACCAACTTGAGCTCTCCCACCACTGAGCTGATGGGGCCTAAGTGTGAAAGTGAAAGTGTTAGTTGCTCAGTTGTGTCCGACTCTTTGAGACTCCATAGAGTAGCCTGTCAGTCTCCTCTGTCCTTGGAATTCTCCGGGTAACAATACAGATTGGGTTGCCATTCCCTTCTCCAGGGGATCTTCCCAAGACAGGGATCAAACCTGGGTCTCCTGAGTTGCAGATGGATTCTTTACTGGCTTAGCCACCAGGGAAGCCCAGGGAAGCCCTGAAGGAACCCATGGTTCCTCTAAATGATCACTACACTGATACAGGCAACGAACGATCAAGCCCTCAGTGTCTCAGCAGTCTTGAACCCAACACTTCACACACATTCTTGAATTTAATTTTCCAAATAATCACAGAAGTGCATTATCAATATCCCCATTGTTATGAATGAGGCAACTGAAGCTTTGAAAAACTAAATACATTAACTGTCCTATATTTAGAGTTACAAGAATACTGGAGTGGGTAGTCACTCCCTTCTTTGGGGGATCTTCCCTACACAGGATCAAACCCATCTGGATCTCCTGCATTACAGGCAGAGTCTTTACTATCTGAGCCACCAGGGAAGCCCATATTTACATCTAGTGAAGAAGGCTGAGTCCCGAAGAACTGATGCTTTTGAACTGTGGTGTTGGAGAAGACTCTTGAGAGTCCCTTGGACTGCAAGGAGATCAAACCAGTCAATCCTAAAGGAAATCAACCCTGAATATTCATTGGAAGGCCTGATGCTGAAGCTAAAGCTCCGATACTTTGGCCACCTGATGCGAAGAGTAGACTCATTGGAAAAGACCATGATGCTGGGAAAGACTGAAAGCAGGAAGAGAAGGGGATAACAGAGGATGAGAAGACTGGATGGCATCACTGATTCGATGGACGTGAGTCTGAGTGAACTCTGGGAGATGGTGATGGACAGGGAGGCCTGGTGTCCTCGATTCATGGGGTCGCAAAGAGTCGGACACGACTGAGCGACTGAACTGAACTGAACTGAATGACAAAGGCAGGATTCACATTAACACCCTTCTGGCTCCAAACCTCCCTACTTTTAACAGTGTCGCATTGCTCTCCCCAAGTGCAGCTGCTGTCTAGTGCTCTCCCACCTTCTGGGGGTTGGGGGGTCGGCGGCTGTACCCAGATCTAGAGAGGTGAAGGGTGTGTCCATGGCCAGAGGCTCACTGGCCACGTGACTGGATCTCCAGTCCAGGTCTCCTGACTTCTGACTTGCAGTCCTGTCGTCCTGACCTGACTGGCCCAGGGATGCAGGGATGGGCAGGTGGGAGGGTCGAGGTCCCCACCTTCTCGTTCTCATCAGTTTGGTGGGCTGCAGAACAAGATCATGTAGAAGGTGCTTGCCAGACCGTTGTCTCTTCCTCGGTTTCCTGTCTGGTTCTGGCTCACACAAGTAGCACCTCCCTCAGCAAAGCCCTCGCACAACTCACATCTCCGGGGGTGGGGGCGAGGTTGGGGGATGGGGCACAGGGCAAGTTCTGATCACCAGCCGCTGCCAGTAAGGTCAGCAGAGCAGCACCACCACCGCCCTCCCCGGCACGGACTTGGCCAGCCTTCCTCCAACTCCGTGCCTCCCCCTCCCCTCTGTCTCTTTCATGTCCCCTGCCCTGAAAGCACAGATCTGCCTTCTGATACCAACTCTTGCTCCCTGAGAATCGGCCTCTCCACGCCAGCACCTCAGCACAGGCTTGACTGACATCAGCAGAGTCCTTCTGAACGCAGCCTGGAGGACTGCCCAGGTTTTACCCCAAGGCTATGTTTCTCAGACTCTCGCCACCCCCACCCACCTCGGGGGAGCAGCAGCCCCTTCCTCCCCTGTGAACGGGGACTTGTATTGATGGCATTGACTCCAATGGCTTTGAGAGACAAGGAGTCAGTAACAGTGTAGCAATAACAGAATTAGTTCATGAGTGAGGCATACACAGAGTCCCGTGTGAGGCAGGTGCTATTATAATCTCTGTTTTGTAGACGCGGTAATGTGCTCACGGACAGAGAGCCAGGAAACCGTGGAGACAGAATCTGACCTCCACAGCCTGTGTTCTTATCGCTTCTCTAATGTACCTGGAGTTAAGACAGCGGTCACCTTTGTGGATGCCAGGCCTGCCTCTCGGTGCCTTGTCATTGTGCTGGGGAATCACCGAGAGGCGTGCGCTCACATATTTTCCATGGCATTCCCTGCGTTTTCTCCCCACTGGGCAGTTAGGCCATCTGTCTTCACTGCTCCAGGGAAGGGAAAACCAGCAACATAGAGATAACGTAAGAGTCATATTTTTAGCTTTCGAGTCTCAAATCCCAGGCTTTCAGCATAAACCAGATTGGGAAATTTACATGGATGGCTGGGAAACTCTTAATCTGGGCCTGATAAGACTTTTCAGATTTGGGAGCTGGAGGAACTGGGAAGCTGATCTGATGGTGGGGTCTCTGGGAAGGAGTCCCGGGGGCCTCCCACCACTCTGCAGCCCAGCATTCCCCAGGAAGGGTGAGATGTAGCAGTCAGACAGTCTTGGAGACGGCAAATCAGAAGCCTGGCCTCCCTTGGATCTGTCTGAGGGCACCCTCATTTGACTGAGGTTGCCTCTTCATGACTAAGAAATATTGGGGCTCAGAAGAGAAATTAAGTACATTTATAAAAACAAAGAACAATAAGGACCATTGCACTTGTTACACAGCTGAACCTGGGGCTGCGTGGACCCACCATGGGTTCAAGATCTTGCTCTAGGGACTTCTCTGGCGGTCCAGCGGTTCAGCTGCCGCACTGCCAATGCAGGGAGTGCGGGTGTGATCCCTGCTTGGGGAATTAAGACCCCACACACCACATGTGCAACCAAAACAACAAAAAAGAAAAAGATCTCCCTCTTCTGCACTGATGCTACAGAATTCATCTTTATTCTCCCCACAGGACAGGTTCTTCCCTAGTGCCTCAGATGGTAAAGAGTCTGCCTGTGATGCAGGGGACCCAGGTTCAACCCCTGAGTTGGGAAGATCACCTGGAGGAGGGCATGGCAACCCACTCCAGGATTCTTGCCTGAAGAATCCCATGGACCGAGGAGCCCGGGGGGCTATAGTCCATGGGGTCGCAAAGAGTTGGAGATGACTGAGCAATTACCACTTTCACAGTATAGCATTTGATTACAGAGTACAAACATTACTTCCCTGGGGAGCCACAGATAATAAGTAGAGGAAAAAAACAGAGCAGGAAAAAAGTGGAAAATAAACCATGAAGGAAAAAGAAAATCGAAGGAACAGTTAGAGGCAGATAGAGACTGCCTAGCAGAGTCTCAAAGGTACAACCATCCCAGAAAGAGCATTCGCCTTCATCCCCCAGTCCGAGTGAATGCTCCGTCAGAATATACTTACATTTTATTTGGCGGACTAGTCATCCCCTCTGTCCTTTTCCCCGAAGCTGTAGCTTGGGGCCGGACATTGTGAAAACGGAGCCAGCCTCCACGAAGGAGGTATTTCAACTGTGTCGTTTTGGTGGAAAAAAAAAAAAAAATGGCGTGTAGATCAGAGTTCTATCTTGGAAATTATGCTTTGTGACAAATATGTTACGAATGACTCCCCCCGTAACCCGCGCCAGCGTGTAGGCTAACACGGCATTCAATTATTTTAACCTGCCATGAACTCGCCTGTGATAAATCATGGGAAACTGCAGAGAAGGCTTTGGTCACTGCCCTGCTTCACTCGCTCGAGTCATTCACAGCTCTAAAAATACAGTTTCTATCATCAGATTCCTGGGATTCCTGCAGTGCTTACATTCTGATTTAAGTGGCATTAAAGCCGGGGTGATTAAGCAGAGAAGTCCAAGGCTACCAACCAACACAGCATCCCCTGGGCATCCGCTGTATATCGGTGAAGCACACGGTTCAGCTGACATGCAGCTGGAGGGCAGTCAGAGCCTGGCCTGTGGGTTTGGGAAGAGGCTGGGGGTTCTCAGTCTGAAAATGGACCTGTTGGTGAAAGTGTGGACAAGGCTTTTGGTGGAACCAGTCTAGAGTGTAAGGGGATCAGATCATGGCAAGTCCAATTTGGAACATGTTTGGAAGTGATGGGGGGTTGACCATTCACACTTAAGCTTGGACTCAAGCATAACCTAGGGCTGCTTTGTTCAAACAGGCAAGGATTCTAATAATGGACTAATGATGTAGACTATGGCTGCATCTACTTTGACTTTAAGACTCACCTCTCCACGCTCCATCTGGGGAGACAGATGGGTCCTTTCGCCACTCTTCCTTGTGGTCCTGACAGATCCACCCTGATTCTATGACCCCTCTATCTCCTGGAGGATTCTGGGGGAGGCTTGCGTGGCTGCTGCTAACTCAATTTATAGCACGTCTATTTGCAAGAGGGTTTCCCTGGTGGCTCAGTGGTAAAGAATCGGCCTGCCAACGCAGGAGACGTGGATTCAATCCCTGGGTTGGGAAGATACCCGCAAGAAGGAAATGGCAACGCACAGTATTCTTGCCTGGGAAATCCCACAGACAAAGGAGCCTGGTGGGTTGCAGTCCATAGGGCTGGACACATCTTAGTAACTAAACAACAACTATTTGCAGGAAAAGAAAGAGAGGAGGGGGAGAGATTTGGATCTGTTGCTTTTATAAATAAAGGGTTATGAGATTTGGGACATGAAGTTCAGTAGTGTTACAGCAAGAGAACCACCACTGTACTGGAAATCCACTGTTTGGGGTAGTAACTCCTCCAGGCTCAACTTCCTCTCCCAGTAAAATTAGTTAGCCGGTTAGTTCTCAACCTGAGCTCTGTATTAAAATCCCAGGGAGAATTTTAAAAGCATGCCAATGTTCTAGCCCATCTCCAGATCTTATTTAATTACTCTGGGGTGGGGGTGGGGGGGTTTCTAAGTAGTTGTGATGTGAAGTCTGAGGTCTCTGTCAGCTTTTATGCCAAAGCCTCTGTGATGGTCTGAGCTTTCAAGGGAAAGGAGCAAAAGTAACCTATGACCGATGGCACTGGCCTGTAAACAGCTGGAACCATTCTGATACAGTATTTTTCTAGGATGCTTTGCAGAAGTTTCCTACCCCTTCACGTGGTTGAGGACAAAACAGTAGTAAAATATATGATTTTAATACATTCCCTCCTAGGAATACAGAGGGTATGGCTCTGGATATGACAGGGGTTAAGTCTTGAGCACTTATCCGCAGAGCTGACATTCCCAACATTGTGATGTGATTATATATATATATATATATAGAGAGAGAGAGAGAGAGAGACAGACAGACAGACAGAGCTCTTCCCAGAATTCCAGTTCAATGCTCTGCATTGAGCAGGGTCTGATTCTGAAGAGCACATGAGTTATTCCAGGTCTGAAACTTACCCCACCATTGTTAGACATCTCGTATACTGCTATAGGATACTGTCTGTGACGTAAGCGCTGTGAGAAATGGTTGTGGATGTAAAAACACTATTAATGAGAAAAATCCTTGTCACCAGCCATCCTCTGGGGGTTTCTGGATTTGATTACCACTTTTCGATGCTTGACAATCTGACTGGTATTTAATGCTTTCTCATTTTTCCTGATAGGGACCGCTAAGCACATTATGTTCTCCCAGTTGGCAACTCCACAAAGGCCAGCAATAAAAACCCCGCTTGTGTAATAAACCATTGTACAATCTACTGCTTATGAACAAGGTCCCTGAAAGTGTGCAACCTTTCTGCACGTTAAACAAAAAACAGATGGAGGGTTGAAAATAACTTTCCTCTTCAGGGGAGGGGGAAAGCCGAAGGACAGAGGGCCAGACTCACGGTCGGAGTCCTCAGTTACTAAGCTGGAGGCTGAACTCTGGTTCCAGGCTGTCAGGGGCAGGTGCATCCTTTCAAGGATGCGCCAGACCTCGGGGGGCCCGCTGGGTGGGGGGAGGGGCAGCAGGGATTCAAGGAAACGTGTGTGCAGAGGTGAGGCGGGGCCTCATCCACCACTTGCTAGCCAGATAACCTGGGCAACTAACTCACTGATGCCTCAGAGCCTGTCTTGTCAACTTCCTGCGTCAAATGATGACCTTGAACTTTATTCCCCAAGCATATCAGAAAATGGAGTAGCTGGATATAGAAATAATCATATTTTGTTGCTATTGCTGTCTATTTGCTTTTGTTTGTGTGTGTACACACACACACACACACACACACACACACACAGATATAATATATAAGGGCTTCCCTCGTGGCTCAGACGGTAAAGGAGACCACAGTTCAATCCCCGGGTCAGGAAGATCCCCTGGAGAAGGGAATGGCAACCCAGTCCTGTATTCTTGCCTGGAGAATCCCATGGACAGAGTAATCTGGTGGGCTGCAGTCCATAGGGTTGCAAAGAGTCAGACATAACTAGCACACACATACATATATTTATGAGTTTTACATAAAACTCATAAGACAGGAGAAAGGATGGAGCCAAGAATTTATAAATGAGTATTTACATATGCATGCATGTATGTATTAATCAAGATCTATTTTCTGCCATGTTTTAGGGGAAAACAGTGGCTGTTTATAATACACATTTATCATATACTGTTTTATAGTTTATGGTATTATTTGTGGACATGATTGAGATTGAGTTATTAAAGAGAACTGAAAATTCACTTCAGGGTAACCAAATAGCCACCTTCCATTTGTACCCTGCTCCCAAAGACAGAAAAATTGCTGACCCCATCGTGAAGTGTCGGGTCTGAATCGCAGGCATTAAGTGTTTTATTGACACATAAACACTATTGACACTATGCATAAAACAGATAACTAATGAGAACCTACTGTGTCACACAGGGAACTCTACTCAGTTCTCCAAGGTGACCTAAATGGGAAGGAAATCCAAAAAAGAGGGGACATATGTGTATGTAGAGCTTCTTTATTTTGCTGACTAACGAAACATTGTTTTGCAAAAACTAACACAACATTGTAAAGCAGATATACTTCAATAAGAAATAATTAAAAGCAAAACATAATAATGAAACTTACAGAAAACTTTCCTTAAAATATAGAATCTTTTGAAGTGCTTTAGAGGCATTTGCTAAAGGAATAAGATTGGGGGGAAAGGGGGGGCTTTCAACTAGTTTTACTTGTCAGGATCCAGTCAGGAAATCAGAGCTCACACAAGGAATTTCAAAGGATGGGATTTTTAAGAGAAATCTATCACTCAGCTGGGGAGGCAGCTTCCACACCTGAGCCTAATGCAGCCAAAGGAAGAAGACGCAGGCTGCTGAAGCAAAGATGCTCAGGTCCCTGGGGCAGGGGCATGGCCAGGGCCGATGGCTCTCCTCTGAGAGCAGGAGATTCTGTCAGAACAGCTTTGAGGAAGGGAAGCCGGAAGTTCCCTTCCCTCCTCGGGAATTCATTCTCTCTCTAGCACCACCTATCGGCAGCGTTAACAAGAGACCAACTCCCCAGGAAAGCAGGCTGCTGGGGGTACGGGTTGGAAGCTGAGATACAAGAAGGGGACAATCCATTAGTTCACGAGGCCAGCGGTTCGTTAGAGATTCCCAGCAGGTAGAATGGTGGGCAAAGAATCATTGACACAGGAGGGAAAAGAAGAGAATTAATAAGCTCTGTGGTCAGATTCCCCCAGCAGAGAAAAGAGCCTGCAAGTAGCTAGATGGAATCCAGGCAAAGAGATCACATCGATTCCCAAGTCCCAGAGAGATCTGGTGGGGCTTCCCTGGTGGCTCAGATGGTAAAGAATATGCCTGCAATGTGGGAGACCTGGGCTCGATCCCTGGGTTACGAAGATCCACTGGGGAAGGGAATGGCTACCCACTCCAGGATTCTGGCCTGGAGAATTCCAGGGACAGAGGAGTCTGGTGGGCTACAGTCCATGGGGCTGCAAAAGAGCTGGAGGACTGCGTGACTGAGCAACAAAGAGATCTCATCCTTGTTCTCTCATCCCCATCCGGTCCTCTGACCGTTGGTCAGTAAGCGGGAGAGATCTGCTCTCTGCAGGCACTGGCTTCCTCCTGTGAATCGGCTCCTCCTAGAGCCAGTGACTGTACTTCGTGTATACGATCCCCCTTCATGGATCACAGCCTTGCTGTGGTGGAAGGGGCTTGTGTAACTCAATGAGCCACGTGGTGCAGACCCATCTAAGATGGACAGGTCATAGTAGAGAGTTCTGACAAAACCTGGTCCACTGGAAGAGGGAATGGCAAACCACTCCAGTATTCTTGCCTTGAGAGCTCCGTGAACGTATATATTAAACATGCGTTATTTTTTTGTTATTATTTTATTTAATCCTCCTGTAATTCATTAGAGGTAAATCAGACCATTTTTGTTTATTTTTTTAATTGAAGTATAGTTGCTATTGGAGAAGGAAATGGTAACCCACTCCAGTATTCTTGCTTGGAGAATCTCATGGATGGAGGAGCCTGGCAGGCTACAGCCCATGGGGTCACAAGAGCCGGACAGGACTTAGTGACTAAACCCCATATTTGCTATGCAATATTATATGTTACAGGGTGCACAATATAGTGACCAGCCTGAAAGGCAGGCCGTGCATGAGTCTATTCATACAACATTCTGGAAAAGGTAAAACTACACTGATGGAAAATCCTCTATCAGTGGGTGCCTGGACCATGGGGGAAAGAGGCAGCAGCTGATTACAAAGGGGACACCCAGGGGAATATTTAATTATATCATTATGTATGGCTCTGCAGTGGTGACCAAATGACACTATATATCTGTGTCAATGGGAATTTGCTGTATTGCTCAGGGAACTCAAACAGGGGCTCTGTGAAGGTTGAAGGGTGGGATGGGGAGGGAGATGGGAAGGAGGTCCTGGAGGGGGGGGGACATGGGTGTACCTATGGCTGATTCTTGTTGATGTTTGACAGAAAATCACAAAATTCTGTAAAGCAATTATCCTTCAATTAAAATTTTTTCTAAAAATAAAAAAAAACACCCACACAACACCCATCAAATTTGATGATACAAAAAGTGAACTTTAATGTATGAAAATCAAAAATAAAAAATTTTAAGAGACATATCAAATAGGAGTCAGAGAATCAATGTGTAGCCTAACCTCACTGAAGGGGCTGGGGAAAAAGGGTGGACATAAGTAACCTTGGAAAACAGTCTTCTTTTTTGTTTTTTACATTAAAAAAAATTGAAGTATAATTGCTTTAGAATGTTGTGTCGGTCTCTGCTGTACAATGAGGTGGATCAGCCATAAGTATAGATATATCCCCTCCCTGTTGAACACCCCCCCCATCCCAGCCCTCCAGGTCATCACAGCACCCAGCTGAGCTCCCTGTGCCAGACAGCAGGTCCCCACTAGCTGTCTGTTTCACGCAGGGCAATGGATATACGTCCATGCTACTCTCCCAATTCACTTCACCCTCCCCTTCCCCCGTTGTCTCCACATGCCCATTCTCTATGTCTGCATCTTCATTCCTGCCCTGCAAACAGGAAATAGTCTTCTGCCTGAAAACTGGGAGGTTAAGACAAAAACAACTGCACACAAGCACCGCACTTCAGCTGGGGATGTGGCTTCTCTTGGTTAATGCTGGCTACCAACGCTGAAATCGTGTTCCATGTCTACTGGGCCGGACAAGTAAGTCAGTGGATGGTGGCTGGCTGGAGCCCATTTGCCCACTGTCAGCGAGGGAATGTCTAAAAAAGCAAGGGAACCAAGCTAGAATGAAGCCAGCTGTGCTGCACAGGAGTTGGTGACACTGCTACGGACTCAGCTGAGGTCGAGATAGATGTAGATGGATGCATTCAGAATTGATTCTAGATCTGTGTGTCTCCAGAGTGCTTTTTTTCTTTTTTTTTTTTTTGCTGTTTTGCTGTTAGTAGTTTTTATTTCCGCTGCTTTTAAGATATCGAACCTAGGAGTAAACTAACCTAACTGAGAAAAGACATATTTGGGACCTCTAAATACTATTTCAACTTGAAAATACTGTTTTATCACATTTGTTATTGATAACATTTCTTAAGTGTCTACCTCCACCTTAAACCTAGAACTCAGAACAAATGCAGAATAGATGATTTTAACCTTCAGCTTTAAATATCATTTGGTTTTCTTCTGTTTTCCTACTTGAACACTTTCTGTAAAGTGAGGGCCTTGTTACTGCATTTTAAATATGCCTTACACTGTGCAAAAACATTACCGTAAAAATATTTTCTAAAAAAGAAAATAAACAATCCATATCTTATATCCTGTGAAAACTCAGTCTTGGCATTGCCATGGTGACAAGACTTTTAAAGGGAGTTAACTGCAATTTAACTGCATGTGTTATTTCTTTGTGATTCGTACTTTATAAAAATGCAAAAACGACACTAACACATGTTTTATCTTAATGTTTTCTATCACCCTTTAGTCCTACATGGAATTTCTTATTTTAAAATGACTGAATACATTTTTAAAAATTGAAGTACAGTTGATTACGAAGTTTATGAGTTTCAGACATATAGCTCAGTTATACATACATTAGTGTTCTTGGCACAGGAAACTAATTATTTTGTAATAACCTATGAAAGTGAAAGTGAAGTCACTCAGTCGTGTCCGACTCTTTGCGACCCCATGGACTGTAGCCTACCAGTCTCCTCTGTCCATGGGATTTTCCAGGCAATAGTCCTGGAGTGGATTGCCATTTCCTTCCCCAGGGGATCTTCCCAATCCAGAGATCGAACCTGGGTCTCCCGCATTGTAGACAGATGCTTAACCATCTGAGCCACCAGGGAAGTCTATGAAAAAGATTACAGGTATTTCTTAGTTCTGTCCACTGAGAGATCCTAGAGGCTGTTAACACCAGAGTAGCCATGGGCACACAAAGTACCCAGTTATTCTTCTCCAGTAAAGGAACCAAGGCTCCTTGGGGGGAAAATAGCAGATCCCAGGGCATCTTGTAGGGCCAGAAGATACATTAAAAAAAACAACAACAACAACAAAGGACAAGGACACAGGAGCCATATTGAAAGAGCTCCCAATGGCCAAAGCTGGAACAATTTGATAACAAAATAATGTGATGATTTGACTATAACCCTCCAACTAAAATAATGATCCATGAGTCCACACTGGTCTTAATAAGTGAATAAATCAACAAATAAATGAGAAGAGACATCTCTTTTTGCAGAAGACTCACAATAGCTTATGCAGATACTGCCTCCTCAAAGGGGTAACGTGCTTTCACATGCAGAGGCAGGTAACTTGGTGGAGGAACCTGGCAGGGGCTTCTTTGGCCAGATGATCAAAGCTGACATCACCAGCGAAGTCTCACTGGTAATACGTGGCTTTGACATGTGATGAGAAGAGTGCTTTACCTCTGTAGCACCCTTTCCAAAAGCCCACTGTTGTTGATTAGTCAGGTTCAGCTCTTGGCAACCCCATGGACTGTAGCCCACCCAGGCTTCTCTGTCCATGGGATTCTCCAGGCAACAATACTGGTGTGGGTTGTCATTTCCTCCTCCAGGGGATCTTCCCAGCCCAGCAATCGAACTAGAGTCCCCTGCCTTTGCAGGTGGCTTCTTTATCACTGAGCCACTTCGGAAGGCCCCCAAAGCCTATAATCCCAGTCTAACAGTGAGGAAAACAAACAAACAAACATAAAACAGACACACCCCAGTTGAGGAAAATCCAGCTAAATACCTGACCGATACTCGTTAAAGCTATCACGGTCACAAGAAACAAAGAAAGACCAAGAAATTTTTGAAAATGAAAAGAAATTGAAGAGACATCTGTAAGTAGATGTTACATGGTAACCCACAGCAGAGAAAGGCTGTTTGTGGAAAAATGGATGAAATCTGAATCAAGTCTGAGTTTAGTTCACAATAATGTCCCAGTGCTGGTTTCTTCGTTGTGACAAATGGTAAGACGTTAACAGTAGGGGAAAGTGGGTCAAGGGCATAGGGAATTTGTACCTTCTTTGTGACTTTTCTATACATCTGAGACTATTCTAAATAAAAGAATGGGTTAAAATATCATTTTCAAAATATCCCCAAAGGTACAATGTCTGGAGATAAGTTTAATACAAGATGCGAGAGATTGCTACCCAGAAAACTATAAAACACTGTTAAGCAGGAAATTACATTCAATATCCTGAGATAAACCACAATGGAAAAGAATATTAAAAAGAATATATATATACATACATGTATATATATGTGTGTAAACACACACACACACACATATGGGCTTCTCTGGTGGCTCAGATGGTAAAGAATCTGCCTCTAATGCAGGAGACCCAGGTTGATTCCTGGGTCAGGAAGATCCCCTGGAGGAGAAAATGGCAACCCGCTCCAGTATTCTTGCCTGGAGAATCCCATAGACACAGAAGCCTGGAAGGCTATAGTTCATGGGGTCACAAAGAGCTTGACATGACTGAACTAATAAAATAAAATAAATTTTAAAAATATATAAAACCAAACCACTTTGCTTTACAGCAGAAATTTAAAAATTAAGACATTATAAATCATCTGTACTTCAATAAAATAATATCAAATATTGCTAAGAAGCATTAAACAATCTAAGTAACTAGAAAGATATTGTATGCTTGGATCAGAAGGCTCAATATTGGTAACATGGCAATTCTCCCAAACATAGCCTGTATATCTGAAAACACTTTTTTAAAAAAGAAATTTTTGTAGAAATTAAGGCAACTCTAAAATTTCTATGTGTGTGTGTATGTTCTCAGTAGTGTTGGACTCTTTGTGGCCCCATGGGCTACAACCCTCCAGGTTCCTCTGTCTGTGGGATTTCCCAGGCAAGAATATTGGAGTGGGTTGCCATTTCCTTCTCCAGGGGATCTTCCCAACTCAGGGATCAAACCCGCATCTCTTGTATCTCCTGCATTGGCAGGTGGATTCTTTACCATAAGCACCACCTGGGAAGCCCCCAAATTTTTGCGGACGTGCCAAATTATCCAAAACAATTATAAAAAAAAAAAGGAGAGTTGCAGCACTTATTCCCCTCTTCAAGATTCTACTCTTGATGACAATCAAGACAGCACGGTATTATTAAAAGGATTGACAGATGAAGCAGAACCAATAGCCCACAAATAGGTCCATGTACACAGTCAAGCAGTTTTTGACAAAAACGCCAAAGCAATTCAATGGAAAAAGGAAAGTCTCTTCAACAAATGAGGCTGGAACAAGCAGACTTTCGTATCATAAAAAAGTACCATAATTCCTATCTCACAACATATCACAAATTAATATAAGATGGATCACAGATCTGAAGGTAAAAACTGGAACTCTGAAGCTTCTTTAAAAAAAAAAAAAAAGGAAAAAAAAATCTCCTCAACCTAGAGATAGAAAGATTTCTTAGAGAGAACACAGAAAACACTAACCATTAAAGAATGATAAATTGGACTTCACCAAAATTTAAACCTTAGACTCATCAAAGAAACAATTAAGAAAATTAATGGTCAAGCCACAGATTGGAAGAAAATATTCACAACACATATATTTCACTAAGGGTCTGTATCCACAATATATAAAAGCTTTTACAGCTCAATAATAAAACACAAATGACCTCATAAAAATGGGCAGAAGATTCGAACAGATACTGAAAAAAATAAGACAAGAGAATGGAAAAAGGTGCATGAAAAAGTTCTCTCAAGACTGTTAGTAATTTGGAAAATGCTAACGAAAGCCACAACAAGATGGTACCACACAACCAGTAAAATGGCTAAAACTGAAATAACTGATCACCCCACTCCAGTACTCTTGCCTGGAAAATCCCATGGATGGAGGGGCCTGGAAGACTGCAGTCCATGGGGTTGCTGAGGGTCAGACACGACTGAGCGACTTCACTTTCACTTTTCACTTTCATGCATTGGAGAAGGAAATGGCAACCCAGTCCCGTGTTCTTGCCTGGAAAATCCCAGGGACGGGGGAGCCTGGTGGGCTGCCGTCTACGGGGTTGCACAGAGTCGGACACGGCTGAAGCGACTTAGCAGTAGCACCAGCAGTGCTGAAGAGGATGCAGAGCAGGTGGGACTCTCCTACACTGCTGGTGGGAGAGTCAAATCACACAGTCACTAAAAATGGTATGGGAGTTTCTTAGAAACATACCCCTACCTTATGAGCTAAAAAATCTCATTTGAAAACATATGCCCACAGAAAGCCTCATACAAGGATATTCAAAGCAGCTTTATTCCCAGTAGCCCTAGACTTGAAGCTGCTCACCATCATCAATCAAAGAACGGGTTATTAGCATTATTATTTCCATACAATGGAATATTAGTAGTGTGACGGAATGAACTATTGATGATACATGCGTATGAATCTTAAAAACATTATGCTGAGTGGAAAGCCAGATGAGTGGTTCTTTCCCAGTCATTCATGAGAGGATGAATGACTGGGAAGGCGCAGTGGGGCTCCTCTGGAATAAAACAAGCGACATCTTGGGAGGAGTAAGGGTCACTCAGCGGTATACGTTTGTCAAAAGAGACGGAGATTATATGTACTTTATGCGGATTATACTTCATTTTTAAAAACTGACACAAATTAGGTATTGTTGGTCCAGTGGCTGAGACTCCGTGCTGCCAATGCAGGGGCTCTGGGTTCAACCCCTGGTCAGGGAACTAGATCCCACGTGCTATAGCTAAGAGTGCACGCCACAACTAAGGCCTGGCACAGCCAAATCCATGGGAGGCGAGGCTCCCATGAGTGAGATTAATGCCCTTTGGAATGAGACTCTAGAGAGCTCCCCAGCCCCTGACTCCCGGTAAGGATACAACAAGACATCCACAGCTTAGATGCAGTCCGTCACTCAACCCAGCTGGCACCCCATCTCAGACTTCCAGCCTCCAGGACTATGAGAAGTTTCTCATGTTCACAAGCTGCCAAGTCGGAGGTATTTTGTCACAGTGGCCTGAATGGACTAAGGCATTGGACGAGCCATTTTCTCTTTCATCTTCAATGGAAGATCACTTGCTTACACTTCTCATGAGGTTATTATGAATAGCAGCGTGTGTAAACACTCGTTAGAACTAGCACAAGTTCTCCTTCAGTGTAATTCAACAAATTCCACAGCTGGTTTACCTTGGCGAACAAACACTCTTCATCATAGCCTGATACCATTTCTTAGTAGCACGCCTGAGCCTCACAGATGCTTCTGGAGGGATAGGTCATAAAATAATGTAGCCACCCCAAGTGGAGAAACAAAACGTGGCATTGCTCTGCCTATTCCGTGTCACACTGAAAAGGGATCTGGTAGGAGCAGAGGAAATGTCTTGCTCAATTTCTTCCAACTACCCTCCTTTGTTGCTGTTTAGTCACTAAGCCATGTCTGACTCTTTGTGACCTCATGGACTGCAGCACGCCAGGCTTCCCTGTTCTTCACTATCTCCTGGAGTTTGCTCAAACTCATGTCCATGATGCCATCCAACCATCTCATCCTCTGTTGCCCCCTTCTCCCCCTGCCCTCAATCTTTCCCAGGGTCAGGGTCTTTTCCAGTGGATCGGCTCTTCATATCAGGTGACCGAGGTATTGCAGCTTTAGCTTCAGCATCAGTCCATCCAATGAATATTCAAATTAGATCAGGTCACCAAAGTTTTGGAGCTTCAGCTTCAGCATCAGTCCTTCCAATGAATATTCAGGGTTGATTTCCTTTAGGATTGACTGGTTTGATCTCGATGCTGCCCAAGGAAAGAGTCTTCTCCAGCACCATAATTAGAAAGCATCAGTTTTAGTTTCTTGAGCATTCATTTTTCATTGCTGCAAAACAATGACCACACCCTCAATGGTACATTTATTTCATGGTTTCTGTCAGGTAGGAATCTGGGCACATCTAGCTCTGAACTTTGCTCAGGCTTACAAGGTAATAATCAAGGTATCTGTCAGCCAGCATTCTCATCTGGCAGCTTAACTGGGAAGAATCTGCTTTTGAATTCACTCTGAGTGTTGGCAGAATTTTGTGGGCTGGTGAAGACTCTCTCAAATGATAAATCACTTCCTATCTTTTCGTGCCTCTCATGTTCCATGTATTCAGTTCAGTTCAGTCACTCAGTCCTGTCTGACTCTGCAACCCCACGGACTGCAGCACGCCAGGCTCCCCTGTCCATCACCAACTCCCAGACCTTGCTCAAACATGTCCCTCAAATCAGTGATGTCATCCAATCATCTCATCCTCTGTCATCCCGTTCTCCTGCCTTCAATCTTTCCCAGCATCAGGGTCTCTTCTAATGGGTCAGTTCTTTGCATCAGGTGGCCAAAATATTGGAGTTTTAGCTTCAGCATCAGTCCTTCCAATGAATATTCAGGACTGATTTCCTTGAGGATTGACTGAATGGATCTCCTTGCAGTCCAAGGGACTCTTAAGAGTCTTCTCCAACACCACAGTTCAAAAGCATCAATTCTTTGGCACTCAGCTTTCTTTATAGTCCAACTTTCACATCCATATGTGACTACCAGAAAAACCATATCTTTGACTAGATGGACCTTTGTTGGCAAAGTAATGTCTCTGCTTTTTAATATGTTGTCTAGGTTGGTTATAGCTTTTCTTCCAAGGAGCATCTTTCAATTTCATGGCTGCAGTCACCATCTGCAGTGATTTTGGAGCCCAAGAAAATAAAGTCTCTCACTGTTTCCATTATTTCCCCATCTATTTGCCGTGAAGTGATGGGACCAGTTGCCATAATCTTAGTTTTCTGAATGTTGAGTTTTAAGCCAGCTTTTTCACTCTCCTTGTTCACGTTCAATAAGAGGCTCTTAACTTCTTCTTCGCTTTGTGCCATAAGGGTGGTATCATCTGCATATCTGAACTTATTGATATTTCTCCCAACAATCTTGATTGCAGCTTGTGCTTCATCCAGTCTGGCAGTTCACATGATGTACTCTGCATATAAGTTAAATAAACGGGATGACAATATACACCCTTGACGTACTCCTTACCCAATTTGGATCCAGTCTGATGTTCCATTGTCCAGTTCTAACTGTTGCTTCTTGACCTGCATACAGATTTCTCAGGAGGCAGGTAAGGTGGTCTGGTATTCTCATCTCTTGAAGAATTTTCCACAGTTTGTTGTGATCCACACAGTCAAAGGCTTTGGCATAGTCAATAATGCAGAAATAGATGTTTTTCTGGAACTCTCTTGCTTTCTTGAGGATCCAATGGATGTAAGCAATTTAATCTATGGTTCCTCTGCCTTTTCTAAATCCAGCTTGAACATCTGGAAGTTCACAGTTCACATACTGTTGAAGCCTGGCTTGGAGAATGTTGAGCATTACTTTGGTAGCGTGTGAGATGAGTGCAATTGTGCAGTAGTTTGAACATTCTTTGGCATCACCTTTTTTGGTATTGGAATAAAAACTGACCTTTTCCAGTCCTGTGGCCACTGCTGAGTTTTCCAAATTTGCTGGAATATTGAATGCAGCACTTTCACAGCATCATCTTTCAGGATTTGAAATAGCTCAACTGGAATTCCATCACCTCCACTAGCTTTGTTCATAGTGATGCTTTCTAAGGCCCACTTGACTTCACATTCCAGAATGTCTGGTTCTAGGTGAGTGATCACACCATCATGATTATCTGGGTCATGAAGATCTTTTTTGAAGAGTTCTTCTGTGTATTCTTGCCACCTCTTCTTAATACCTCCTGCTTTTATTAGGTCCATACCATTTCTGTCCTTTATTGTGCCCATCTTTGCATGAAATGTTCTCTTGGTATCTCTAATTTTCTTGAAGAGACTCTAGTCTTTCCCATTCTTTTGTTTTCCTCTATTTTTTGCATTGATCACTGAGGAAGCCTTTCTTATCTCTCCTTACTATTCTTTGGAACTCTGCATTCAAATGGGTATATCTTTCCTTTTCTCCTTTGCCTTTAGCTTTTCTTCTTTTTTCAGTTATTAGTAAGGCCTTCTCAGACAACCATTTTGCTTTTTTGCATTTCTTTCTCTTGAGGATGGGTTTGATCCCTGCTTCCTGTTCAATGTCAGGAACCTCTGTCCATAGTTCTTCAGGCACTCTATCAGCTCTAATCCCTTGAATCTATTTGTCACTTCCACTGTATAATCATAAGGGTTTTGATTTAGGTCATACCTGAATGGTCTACTGGTTTTCCCTACTTTCTTCAATTTAAGTCTGAATTTGGCAATAAGGAGTTCATGATCTGAGCTACAGTCAGCTCCTGGTCTTGTTTTTGCTGACTGTATAGAGCTTCTCCATCTTTGGCTGCAAAGAATATAATCAATCTGATTTTGGTGTTGACCATCTGGTGATGTCCATGTGTAGAGTCTTCTCTTATGTTGTTGGAAGAGGGTGTTTGCTACGACCAGTGTGTTCTGTTGGCAAAACTCGGTTAGCCTTTGCCCTGCTTCATTTTGTACTCTAAGGCCAAACTTGCCTGTAACTCCAGGTATCTCTTGAGTTCCTACTTTTGCATTCCAGTCCCCTATGATGAAAAGGACATCTTTTTTTGTGTGTTAGTTCTAGAAGGTGTTGTATGTCTTCATAGAATCATTCAACTTCAGCTTCTTCAGCATTACTGGTTAGGGCATAGACTTGGATTACTGTGATATTGAATGGTTTACCTTGGAAATGAACAGAGATCAGTCTGTCATTTTTGAGATCACATCCAAGCACTGCATTTCAAACTCTTTCGTTGACTATGAGGGTTACTCTCTTTCTTCTAAGGGATTCTTGTCCACAATAGTAGATATAATGGTCATCTGAGTTAAATTCACCCATTCCAGTCCATTTTAGTTCACTGATTTCTAAAATGTTGATGTTCATTCTTGTCACCTTCTGTTTGGCCACTTCCAATTTACCTTGATTCATGGACCTAACACTGCAGATTCCTATGCGATATTGTTCTTTACAGCATCGGACTTAATTTCCATCACCAGTCACATCCACAGCTGGGTGTTGTTTTTGCCTTGGCTCTGTCTCTTCATTTTTTCTGGAGTTACTTCTCTACTCTTCTCCAGTAGCATATTGGGCATCTACTGACCTGGGGAGTTCATCTTTCAGGGTCATATCTCTTTGCCTTTTCATACTGTTCATGGGGTTCTCAAGGGAAGAATACTGAAGTGGTTTGCCATCCCCTTCTCCAGTGGACCACATTTTGTGACCGGTCCATCTTGGGTAGCCCTACACAGCATGGCTCATAGTTTCATTGAGTTAGACAAAGCTGTGGTCCGTGTGATCAGTTTGATTCATTTTCTATGATTGTTATTTTCATTCTGTCCACCCTGTCCATTTCATTCTGTCCATTCCATGTATTAGGTGCTCAATTAAAACGGAATGAATGATCAAACAAATGTTTCCCCCTTCATCAAGACTTCCATCTTTACTGGGCATGAAGGAGAGAATTAAGCCTCTCTGTCTCTTTGGGATTCCCAGGTAGTGCTAGTTAAGAATCTGCCTACGAATGAAGGAGACACAAGAGACAGGGGCTTGATCCCTGGTTCAGGAAAATCTCCTGGAGTAGGAAATGACAACCCACTCCCATATCCTCACCCGGAGAATCCCATGGACAGAGGAGCCTGGTGGGCTACAGTGCATGGGGCCGCAGAGAGTCTTACACGACTGAGTACACAAGCAGTGTCTCTTCTTCTCAACGCCCCTGTCACCTCTATGCATGATAATATTAAGGACCAGAAAACAAAGAGTGAAAACATATCCAGACTCTGGGAAATGAATCCAGTGCAAGGAAGGGTGTAAGGAGAAACATTCGCATAATACATCAAACAGAATGAGCAAGAACACAAGTACTACATAAAGTGATTTGGGTGAGAAATACGTTTACAGTTATTTTAGCATTTCACAGATATTTCACCCTCTGCGTGCACTTTCATCTCTCTCTTTTTTTCTTATTTAACTATGCAAGCATCTGCATTAACCCTAGGTGTAAACTCAATTCTGCTGGGAGAGCCCAGCTACTGGTTAGCATGCCTTAGCCGGTGTAAAGACAATGAAAAGTAATGTCTGGTCCCCAGAGATCTGCAGACAAGGACCCAACCACTATCCTCTGTAACTTCCAGGAATCCCCTCCCCGCTTCTGGCAGGGCCCCAGAGCCAGCCAGGGAGCTGTTCTAAAGGACTGTACCAAATTCCAAGGATGGAAAGGAAACCACAAATATCAGAATTGAGCTCCTCAATTAGCTGCCTCTCCATCACCTTTTGATCCTAGGATCCTGACACTGCCTGCAGGCCCGCCAGAGCCCCAGCATCTGGCTTAGCAGCACTCCACTCCTCCCTTCCCAGCCTCTGACTGACAACATTTTCATTACAGTACTTTTAACGCTCTAGCAAATTCCACAGTTGCGGTTAGGACACCAGACTATTTAGACAGAGTCCACAAACTGTTTGGACTGTGGGGGAGGTTCTGGCATTTGCCTTTTCAAATGGGTTCAGATGGCAGAGGACCTAATGTCTGCAGGAGGGCTACAAATGGGCTTTGCTAATTAAAACATCATCTACAAGGCAATCTGGAAAATCAAGATGCTCAAAAAGCATGGATGGTGTTAGTGCTCCAGCAGAGGTTTTTAAATAAAATCACATCATACATCATCTGATTTTGCCACAGGGAGGGAAAAGAAAGAAGCTGACTCATAGATGTGCTGTGGCAACAAGGGAATTATTAGGAACTTCAGGCAATCAGTACACTCTGTGGCTTCCCTGGTAGCTCAGTTGGTAAAGAATCTGCCTGCAATGGAGACCCTGGTTCAATTCCTGGGTGGATAAGATCCCCTGGAGAAGGGAAAGGCTACCCACTCCAGTATTCTTGGGCTTCCCTTGTGGCTTAGCTGGTTAAGAATCTGCTTGCAATGTGGGAGACCTGGGTTTGATCCATGGGTTGGGAAGATACCCTGGAGAAGGGAAAGGCTACCCACTCTAATATTCTGGCTTGGAGAATTCCTTGGACTATTCCATGGGGTTGCAAAGAGATGGACAGGACTGAATGGCTTTCACTTTCTTTCTTTTTCTTGGTACACTCTGTTGATCCCAGACCCAAGAAGGCTAACATTGTTTGTAGGTTTGTCTCATTAGTCTTGTTTGGTTAAGAGGATTTTAGATGCTCCAAAGACTGCCCAGGCCTGGACTGAGGCTGTTGAGTACTTGAAATATGCCTGGTAGGGAATGAAGAGTTTAATTTTTTGTGTTATTAAATGTTAATTTAAGTGCAAAAAAACTGTATTCAATTCAGTTCTTGGAAAATCCTTAAATACATTTTGATAAAACTTGAGTATGTGAATATACTTTTTCAACTGCAAATTTTATAAACACAAAATCAAGTATTTCTGGTGAAATTTAATAATCAGTTTGAGATGCGTAGTGCTTCCCTGGTGGCTCAGATGGTAAAGAATCTGCCTATGCAGGAGATGCAGGTTCGATCCTTGGGTCGGGAAGGGCCCCTGGAGAAGGGACTGGCAACCCATTCCAGTACTCTTGCCTGAAGAATTCCATGGACAGAGGAGCCTGGCAGGCTATACAGTCCATGGGACTGCAAAGAGTCAAACATGACTGAGTGACTAACACTTTTTTTTTCCTTTGAGATGTGTGATAAATATATAATATACTCCAGATTTTGAAGATTCCATATGAAAAATACATATAATATTTCAAGATTTCTTTTTGACAATAAAGAAATGACATTGCAATTATAATATTTTGGATAAATTGAGTTAAAGGAAATAGATAATTAAAATGGATTCCATCTATTTCTTTCTCACTTTTTAAAAGTGGTTACTAGGAAAATTTAAATTATAAGTGAGGCCCACACTACATTCCTATTGGACCAAATTGCACTAAAACATTGCTACTCCCGTTGGCTTAAAAGGATAGGTGGTGCGTACAGCACCATTTCTGTATCAGATATCTATAGGCATCTTTAGATCATAGGAGCTGGGTCCTCTAATGCTCTTGGCAATTTCAAGCCTGTTGCCTAGAGTGATATGAAGACATCCTGTTAAACTGAATTAATACATTGAGCAGAACATCAGAAACGCATCCTTGATTTCCCAGATGGACTACTGTGCACCCTCACATACCTTTTTCATGACCAATCCCGCCCTTTTAAACGTCTGCTGAACGTGAGCAGGTGGCAGCACTCAAGTGCCTGCAGAATGTTGCATTTCACTCAGACCGTTGAGCTGACTGCTTTATCTCATTTATGTGATTCTTTCCTTGAATGCGTCATATTCGAGACTGTCTGGGCATTTCAAAGAAACTCTCCAGAATCCAAAAAGAATTATCAGTTTAGTTTAGAATTTTAGAATTTAATTTTTAATTAGGATGCATGACATGCTGGCGAGTAGGATCATCTTCAAACTAAATCCCACAATTCCAGATGAAAGCATCCTATGTGCCTGAGTTTCTGAGTCATCCTCATCACTACTTTGGTGGCCCATTGTCACACCATGTTGTCAGACTACAGGCTTTTATATTTTGGTTCAGGAATGCCCACAGTGACTAGGCTGTAAATTCAAAGGGATTACAAAACACTGCTAAAGATTTTAAAGTCACACTCTTCTTCATCCATTTACCCCAAAGGAACATAAAACTTGGGTTTGTAGCTGTTTGAGTATAAATACAGAAACCTTTTTTAAACATAAAAAGTGTATAAATATGTGGGCACATTTATATGAATTTTTACTCTATAAATCAATAGTGATAATGTCTCAGTAAGCTTATTTATTTGGCTTTGCCAGGTCTTAGCTGTGGCACGTGGGATCTTTAGTTGTGATGTGTGGACTTTTAGTTGCAGCATGTGGGATCTAGTTCCCTGACCAGGGATGGAACCTAAGCCCCCTGCATTAGGAGTGAGGAGTCTTAGCCACTGGTCCACCAGGGGAGTCCCTTAGGGAGTTTTATTTTTTTTAATATTTATTTATTTTTTATTTGGCTGTACTGGGTCTTAGTTGCAGCATATGCAATCTAGTTCCCTGACCAGGGATCAAACCCTGGCTCCCTACGTTGGGAGCTCAAAGTCTTATCCACTGGACCACCAGGGAAGTCCCTTAGGGAGTTTTATTTTTTAATATTTATTTATTTTTTATTTGGCTGTACTGGGTCTTAGTTGCAGCATATGCAATCTAGTTCCCTGACCAGGGATCAAACCCTGGCTCCCTACATTGGGAGCTCAAAGTCTTATCCACTGGACCACCAGGGAAGTCCCTTAGTGAGTTTTAAAACATAGAAAGAATCGAGATGGAATGGAATCAACAATAGATAAGGAGTCAAGTACGCAGAGTGTCCTATGGGTTTTGCTTTTCTCAGTAGGAGGGTGAAAATATCAACTAATATTGGGTAGTTGATACATTATAAATATGTGATATATTTTCATATCCTTCATATTCTTGTATCATATATATATGATATTATTTCTCATATCTCATAACCTCTGACTTTTATCTCCGAGGTAAGGATGAAAGTGAAATAATGAAAAGTAACCTGAAAGAAGGCAAGAAGAAAGGGAAAAAAAGCAAACAGATAGGAGGAATAGAAAGCACATAGAACAGAAAGTAAGATGGGAAGGGTTTTCAACTGAAGTATATTTGGCATACAGCACTGTATCAAGTTTAAGATGTACATGTGACCTGATACATTTACATACTGCAGTATAGTGGCCACTGTAGTGCTAGCTAACACCTCTACACATACGATGGTCATTTCTTTTCATGGTGGGGGTAGTTAAGATCTGGTCTCTCCGCAGTGATGTTTATAAACTGTCGTCTATAACCACTCCACTGTCCGTTAGAGCTCTAGAACTCATTCCTCTGCCAGTTGCTAGGTTGTCGCCTCAATGTCTCTCCCATCCACCCATCCACAACCCCTGGTAACCACAAATGCACTCTGTTTTTACAAGTCTGGCATTTTTAGACTTCACATGTAAGTGATATCAAACAACATTTGTCTTTTTCTGCCTGACTTATCTCACTTAGCATACTGTTTTCAAGGTCCATCCGTGTTGTTGCCAATGGCCGGCTTTCCTTCCTTCTCACGGCTGAGTAAGACTCCACTGTGCTTGTAGGCCACGTCTTCTAAACCCATTAATTGACAGGCTCTTAGATGGTCTCCATATCTTTGCTACTGTGAATAATGTTGCAATAAATACGGGAGTGCATTGCTATCTTTTTAATATGTATTTTTATTGAGGTATAGTTAATGTACAATATTATATAAGTTTCAGGTGTACAACTTAGTGATTCACGATTTTTGAAGGTTATAGTCCAATCGCAGTTATTACAAAATCTTGTCTATCTTCCCTGTGTTGCACTATACATTCTTGTAACTTATTTACTTTTAAAATGTTTCTTTAATTGGAAGATAATTGCTTGACAATGGTGTGTCGGTTTCTGTTGTGCAAGAACATGAATCAGCTGCAAGTATACATATATCTCCTCCCTGTTGAGCATCCTCCCATCCCTCTAGGTTGTCACCGGTCACTAAGCTGAGCTCCCTCTGCTACACAGCAGTTCCCCACCAGCTAGCTATTTTTTACCAGGTAGTGTACACATGTCAGCGCTACTATCTCAACTCACCCTACCCTCTTTCTCCCACTGTGCCCATAAGCCCATTCTCTACATCTGTGACTCTATTTCAGGAGTGCAGAGGTCTCTTTATATGGAGAAATGGAAATGCTAGATGATATAGAAGTTCCATTTTTATTTTGGGTGGGAACCTCCATACTGTTTTCCATAGTAGCTGAGCCAACTTCAATGATGCCTAGACAGGAAAGGGTGTGAAATCCAGAATTGACTGATTTATGCTGAAATGAATTTCCTGAGAATTGACTAAGTTCTGTTTCCCGCCAGCAGAAGAGATAAGGCATTGATATAGCAACTAAGTTATACAATAAATAAAGTTGCCCATCTCCAGTGGAGCTTCTTGGATGTCCAGCTTTAGGAATCTGGACTCAGAGGGAAGAAGCATAGATGGGGTAGTCCAAGGTCATGGCTACATTGTAACGATCAGGATAAGCGGAGGAGTAGTGCAGGGTTAGTCCTAGCTCAGTCCTGTCAGACTCTTTTTGTGATGCCAGGCTCCTCTAGTTCATGGGATTCTCCAGGCAAGAATACTGGAATGGGTAGCCCATTCCCTTCTCCAGGGGATCTTCCTGACCCAGGGATCAGACCCCAGTCTCCTGCATTGCAGGTGGATTCTTTACCATTTGAGCCACCAGGGAAGCCTCTGACATTGCAAGGTCATGGCTATGCTGTAACAGGATGTGCATGTGTGTTAGTCACTCAGTGGTGTCCAACTCCTTGAGAACCCATGGACTGGAGCCCACCAGGTTCCCCTGTCCATGGGATTTTCCAGGCAAGAATACTGAAGTGGGTTTCCATTCCCTTCCCCAGGGGATCTTTCCAACTCAGGAATCCAACCTCGGTCTCGTGCATTGCAGGCAGATTCTTTACCATCTGAGCCACCAAGGAAGCCAGGATAAGGACCCAGAAATGGCACTTTGAGAAACACAGGCTGGGGTCATGGTCCTCTAAGTGTGGTCCTGGAGCTGTGTCTTGAAGGTTTACTCCTTCCCTACACATCTTGTTGAGCTTGCCTCTGATTTCCACTCAGGACATCCTTCAGCTTACCATGCACAAGTGATCTTCATTGTCATTATTCCTTTCTAATTACTCTTTGATTCCACGATTTTCTTGGCTCTTACCTCATTTTCTTCCCCAAAGAAGATATTTAAGTTCCCCCTAAATCTCATTGTAGTTTTTTTTGAAATTGCTTTGGACTTACAGATTACTGAGGCAAAAACAGATGTCTTCTAAGAGGAGAGTGGAAAAAGTTGGCTTAAAACTCAACATTCAGAAAACTAAGATCGTGGCATCTGGTCCCATCACTTCATGGCAAATAGATGGGGAAACAGTGGAAACAGTGACAGACTGTATTTTGTTTGGGCTCCAGAATCACTGCAGATGGTGACTACAGCCATGAAATTAAAAGATGCTTGCTCCTTGGAAGAAAAGTTATGACAGACTAGACAGCATATTAAGAGCAGACATTACTTTGCCAACAAAGGGCCATCTAGTCAAAGGTATGGTTTTTCCAGTAGTCTTGTATGGATGTGAGAGTTGAACTATAAAGAAAGCTGAGCACCGAAGAATTGATGCTTTTGAACTGTGGTGTCGGAGAAGACTCTTGAGAGTCCCTTGGACAGCAAGGAGATCCAACCAGTCCATCCTAAAGAAAATCAATCCTGACTCTTCATTGGAAGGACTGATGTTGAAGCTGAAACTCCAATACTTTGGCCACCTGATGCAAAGAACCGACTCATTAAAAAAGCATTAAAAAAAAATAAAAATAATAAAAAAAAAGAACTGACTCATTAGAAAAGACCCTGTTTCTTGAGGTATGCCTGTATTGCTATGAAGTTTCCCCTTAGCACCGCTTTTACAGTGTCCCACAGGTTTTGGGCTGTTGTGTTTTCATTTTCATTAGTTTCTATGCATATTTTGATTTCTTTGATTTGTTTTGTGATTTGTTGGTTATTCAGCAGCATGTTGTTCAGCCTCCATATGTTGGAATTTTTAATAGTTTTTCTCCTGTAATTGAGATCTAATCTTACTGCATTGTGGTCAGAAATTATGCTTAGAATGATTTCAATTTTTTGAAATTACCAAGGCTAGATTTATGGCCCAGGATGTGATCTATCCTGGAGAAGGTTCTCTGTGCACTTGAGAAAAAGGTGAAATTCATTGTTTGGGGTGAAATGTCCTATAGATATCAATTAGGTCTAACTGGTCTATTGTATTGTTTAAAGTTTGTGTTTCCTTGTTAATTTGCTGTTTAGTTGCTATATCCATAGGTGTGAGTGGGGTATTAAAGTCTCCCCCTATTATTGTGTTATTGTTAATTTCTATTATTGTGTTATTGTTAATTTCCCCTCTCATACTTGTTAGCATTTGTCTTACATATTGTGGTGCTCCTATGTTGGGTGCATATATATTTATAATTGTTATATCTTCTTCTTGGATTGATCCTTTGATCATTATGTAGTGTCCTTCTTTGTCTCTTTTCACAGCCTTTGTTTTAAAGTCTATTTTATCTGATATGAGTATTGCTACTCTTGCTTTCTTTTGGTCTCTATTTGCATGGAAAATCTTTTTCTAGCCCTTCACTTTCAGTCTGTATGTGTCCCTTGTTTTGAGGTGGGTCTCTTGTAGACAACATATGTAGGGGTCTTGTTTTTATATCCATTCAGCCAGTCTTTGTCTTTTGGTTGGAGCATTCAACCCATTTACGTTTAAGATAATTATTGATAAGTATGATCCCATTGCCACTTACTTTATTGTTTTGGGTTCGAGTTTATACACCCTTTTTGTGTTTCCTGTCTAGAGAATATCCTTTAGCATTTGTTGGAGAGCTGGTGTGGTGGTGCTGAATTCTCTCAGCTTTTGCTTGTCTGTAAAGCTTTTGATTTCTCCTTCGTATTTGAATGAGATCCTTGCTGGGTACAGTAATCTGGGCTGTAGGTTATTTTCTTTCATCACTTTAAGTATGTCTTGCCATTCCCTCCTGGCGTGAAGAGTTTCTATTGAAAGATCAGCTGTTATCCTTACGCGAATCCCCTTGTGTGTTATTTATTGTTTTTCCCTTGCTGCTTTTAATATTTGTTCTTTATGTTTGATCTTTGTTAATTTGATTAATATGTGTCTTGGGGTGTTTCACCTTGGGTTTATTCTGTTTGGGACTCTGTGGGTTTCTTGGACTTGGGTGATTATTTCCTTCCCCATTTAAAGGAAGTTTTCAACTACCATCTCCTCAAGTATTTTCTCATGGTCTTTCTTTTTGTCTTCTTCTTCTGGGCCAAAGAACAAAATAGACATTTCTCCAAAGAAGACATACGGATGGCTAACAAACACATGAAAAGATGCTCAACATCATTCATTATCAAAGAAATGCAAATCAAAACCACAATGAGGTACCATTTCATGCCAGTCAGAATGGCTGCTATCCAAAAGTCTACAAGCAATAAATGCAGGAGAGGGTGTGGAGAAAAGGGAATCCTCTTACACTGTTGGTGGGAATGCAAACTAGTACAGCCACTATGGAGAACAGTGTGGAGACTCCTTACAAAACTGGAAATAGAACTGCCTTATGACCCAGCAATTCTACTGCTGGGCATACACACTGAGGAAACCAGAATTGAAAGAGACACGTGTACCCCAATGTCCATCGCAACACTGTTTATAATAGCTAGGGCATGGAAGCAACCTAGTTGTCCATCAGCAGATGAATGGATAAGAAAGCTGTGGTACATATACACAATGGAGTATTACTCAGCCATTAAAAAGAATACATTTGAATCAGTTCCAATGAGGTGGATGAAATTGGAGCCTATTATACAGAGTGAAGTAAGCCAGAAAGAAAAACACCAATACAGTATACTAACGCATATATATGGAATTTAGAAAGATGGTGACGATAACCCTGTATGCGAGACAGTGAAAGAGACACAGATGTATAGAACAGTCTTTTGGACTCTGAGGGAGAGGGCGAGGGTGGAATGATTTGGGAGAATGGCATTGAAACATGTATAATATCATATATGAAACGAATCGCCAGTCCAGGCTGGATGCATGATACTGGATGCTTGGGGCTGGTGCACTGGGACAACCCAGAGGGATGGTACGGGGAGGGAGGAGGGAGGCGGGTTCAGGATGGGGAACACGTGTATACCTGTGGCGGATCCATGTTGATGTATAGCAAAACCAATACAATATTGTAAAGTAATTAACCTCCAATTAAAATAAATAAATTTATATTAAAAAAAAAGAAAAGACCCTGATCCTGGGAAAGATTGAAGGTGGGAGGAGAAATGGATGACAGAGGATGAAAAGGTTGGATGGCATCACCGACTCAATGGACATGAGTTTCAGTTAGCTCCAGGAGTTGGTGACGGATAGGGAAGCCTGGTGTGCTGCAGTCCATGGGGTTGCAAAGAGTCAGACATGACTGAGTGACTGAATTAAACTGATCCTCCAAACAGGATCTGATTCTCAATATACTTAAATCCCATCCTAAATTCTTCAGTGAACTTTTATGGGTTTTCTTCATCTGTACTTTTATTTTGGAGCATATTCCCAGGCAGTTTATATTTGAGGATTGTTTTAGTGATTAGGATCTTTTCCCACTGTACTTTCTAAAAGCTTCTTGGTGATAAATTGGGAAAGCTATTGCCTTTTTTTCCTCTATATTTATTTTATTTCTCTGTTTTGATACTTGAGATTTTATTTGTGGCTTAATACATAATACTTAAAGTTCCATGTTTCCTGGAAAAGTGCATAATCTCTGTTTGTAGAAATATAGTTCAAAATGTACCTTTTAAATAAACTTACTCATTTTATTAATTTTTTCTACATCATCATTTAGTCTTTAACTACTTTGAGATAGGTATGTTTCTATAAATTTCTCCATGTATTTTTAAGAGTGTGAGTTTCACATTATTTGATCTACTGATTTTGGAACATAAAGGTTAATTGGTGCTCTATTATCTTTTAGTTTTTAACAATAAAAATGATGGTCTTTGTTCATAGTCCCATTTGATGCTATATTAAATTCTATATAGCCTATTAATATTATAACTCTTTTTTTTCTTTTTGTGTTTGCTATACTTTTTACCTGGATTCATTTCAGGTATGTCTTTAGTCAACAGTAGATAACTGGACTTGGTTTCATTACATATCAATTTCAGGATCTCTTTAATAACTGAATTTATCTCATTTACAATCACTCTTCCAAGTACTATATTTGGTTTGTGTCTACTTTCCTTTTTCTGTTTTTGCTTCTTGAGCTCTCCTTTTTTTACTTTCTTTTTTTCCTGACCAAATCACCTTTTTTTTTCCACTTTGCTTTTCTCTGATGAATTACTTTTGAGTTTTCAAATATTTTCTTTAAACTACAATTTGAAATTATTAGAATTAAGAAATGTAATTTGTTGGCCACTCTAATTTAAGCAAAATGTTTAATACACTTCCATTTCTTTTCCTCCATTCAGACTATGGCCCCTGTTAATGTAATTTCATAGATGGAGATTATTCATATCACTCTATATTAAAGTATTTTATCTTCTTTTGTGTGGAAAGTTCTCATTTATAACACTTTTAGGACAAGTTTACAACTATTGGGCTTTCCTGGTGACTCAGCAATAAAGACTTCACCTGTAGTGTAGGTAACATGGGTTTGAGACTCCAGTTTGACCCCTGGGTTGGGAAGATCCCCTGGAGAAGCAAACGGCAACCAACTCCAATATTCTTGCCTGGGAAATCCCATGGGCAGAGAAGGCTGGCAGGCTACTTACGGTCCAGGGGGTCACAAGAGTCGGACATGACTTAGCAACTAAACCACTACCACCATTACGATTATTTGGATCCCTCTTCATTTTACTTCAGTGCAGACTGCCGATCCTTCTTTATTATTTTCCCAGCTTCAAACATTGAATTCTGACTTTCTATTGATGGTAATTATTTCTTCAAGGGACATTTTCCCATGAAGCTTACATGACTGATATTTTCTAAGTTCTCCTATTTGAGGATGCATTTTTGTTACCTTCACATACAAAAGGCAGATTGACAAGGTATAAAATTCCTGATTCACAACCTTTTCTCTCAAAATTGTTATGAGGTCTCCACCACCTTTTGGCATTTAGTGTTACCCTAAAGTTTGACACCAGCCTAATTCTTTCTTGTTTATTCATGGGTTACTTTTTCCTTATTATTTCCTTATATAGAAACTTGATAAATTTTCTTCGTTTAGGTAGTCAAACAGTTTTCTAGAGTATGTCTCAATGTGAATTTAGGTAGGACACAGTGAACTTTATGCTACAGAGACAACTCTTTCTTGGACTCAAGAAATATCCTATATGTCATTTTCTATGTCTTTTGGGTGCAGGCTAGATGAGGACAAACAAACAAAACAAAATCTTTATTTTCATGGAGCTAATCATTATTAATAGTCCTGTAAGCAAGAACCTTAATAGAGGAGGAAACCTCCACCATACCTGTATTAGTGTTATTACTACCTAATGTGTATTCAACACTTGCTACATAATGAGTTTTGTGTTAAGTTCTATATATGGTCCGTTTAATTCTCATGAGAACAATGAAAAGAAGATTCTGTTATCAATCAGATTTACAGATGGGGAGACTGGGCTGGGATTTGAAGCCAGCCAAGTGAAGACTAAGGCAGCTTTCAGTCTGGCCAGAAGAAACAGATGTCTCAGAAAGCAAAGAGGTGGGTGAATTTGAGAAAAAGAAAACAAAACCTGTGGCTGAAGAAGTGAGGGGCGAGTGGTAAAAAGTGAGCCTAAAGAGGAAGGTAGGCGTCGGATCATGCCCTTTCTGGGAAATGCACAAACTTGGCTGCCATGCCATTGTTTTGCTTTTTCCTGCCTTTGAGGCTAATTTTAATTCTACTACCATGTCTTTAATTTCTTGCAGACCTTCTACATCCCAGTTTCAACATCCTGAAAGCAATTCCATCTTCTCTTTCTTGAATTTCATTGCTCAGGCCCAAGTCCCCTTTTATCTCAGGCTCTCCTCTCTTTATGATACTATGTAGAGATTATGGCATCTTTAAGCAAGTTGAGAAATCCAAACAGTTGTCTGAATTTTTCACATGGATTCGACATGAGATAATCTTCAGACTTCTCCCACTTCGTCATCTGAATGCTGTCCTTGTATGTTGTCCCAGAGTATTTTTTTAAACCACCCTAGTTTCAGACTTTGGGAGGAGATGTTTCTCTCTTCATATCCTTGAACAAGATGAAACCTACCCAGATTCCATTCTCATCTGAAGATTAGAGGAGTGTTAAGGATGCAGGGTCTCCTTATCTACCCACCGTGTGATGATGATTCCAGTTTGACAACTAGAGTGAGTAGGATACTTTGATATTGTAGCCTAATCCTGCTTCTCATCACACATTATTTTCTGTTCTTTAAGGCGGGGGTTGGGGGGAGCATCTTTTACCATTCTGTTTGGTTCTTGGATTTTTTTAAGCTGAGGCAGGATTTGCAAAAAAAAAAAATCCCCCAATGTATAGTCCCTGAAAGTTCTTCCTGTTTTCATCTTCACTTGGATCAATTTCCTTTTAAAGATGGCACCTCTGGAGTCCCTTGGACAGCAAAGAGATCAAACCAGTCAATCCTAAAGGAAATCAACCCTGAATATTCATTGGAAGGACTGATACTGAAGTTGAAGCTCCAATACTTTGGCCACCTGATTCAGAGAGCCAACTCAATGGAAAAGGCTTGATGCTGGGCAAGATTGAGGACAGGGGAGAAGGGGACGACAGAGGTTGAGATAGTTGGATGGCATCACTGACTCAATGGACATGAGTTTGAGCAAGCTCCAGGAGTTGGTGAAGGATAGAGAAGCCTGGTGTGCTGCAGTCCAAGGGTTGCAAAGAGTCAGACATGACTTGGCGACTGAACAAAAACTGGTAACAGACAAGGCCACCCCCAGACTTCCCTGTGCAGCCCAGATACTTTTCTAGATTAAAAAAACACAAATCTTTACAGGGACACAGGTTGATGGGTGTGAAATTAGAATAATTTTCTTGCCCTGTAGAAGCACACTTAAAGGTGTGGGAGAGGCTCCCGCTCTGCTTTTTCATTAGTATCGATCAACAACTTGTTCTTGAGACAAAAGGCAGCTGTAGGAAAAGGGGAATAAAGGCATCTTCTTAGTTTTTTGTTAAGGATACAACATTATAACTTTGGCTTGCCATAAACTGAGGCCTGAATGGGGTTTTACTCAGCCTGGCTCCCTATGCTTTATAATTAGGTCAGTTGCTATCAGAATCTGACATCTTTTCCTCTTGTTGATTTTAATTCTCAGTGTGACTCTGAATTATTCCCTTTATACAAGTATTCAGAGAAGCCTGCTGACCTTCTGCCATTTTTTTCAAATATTTTATTTTCGGCCACCCTGGATGCAGTGCAAGCTCTCATTGTGGTGGCTTCTCTCGGTTCAGAGCACGGGCCCTAGGGCTCTCGGGCGCTTAGCTGTCCCTCGGCATGTGAGATCCTAGTTCTTGGACCAGGGGCCGAACCCATTTCCCCCGCATTGGTAAGTGGATTCTTAACCACTGGACCATTAGAGAAGTCCCCTTCTACCATTTTTCATTTGTGACTTATTTTAGTAAAAATTTGAATTTGACGAAAGCACAAAGAAAGTTTTCTGGAGGGTCATACCTAACTTCTAATCCTTTGTATTATTAAAAGGACCACCCCTCTCAAAAGAAAGGTGAAAGAAACCTTTCAGGTTTCAAGTCTCAATCAATGTAACTTGAATTGGGAGCCTTTCTTGATGATTATCTGATCAAAGGCAAAATTGACAGAGTATTTTTCCAGCCTACAAAACTGTTTGAAAAAATGTAGAAATGGAATTTCTTAATCTTTGCAAATGTGGTTTATTCCTCCATTCTTTACTGCTAACTTTTGGAGTCAAATACTCAATTTGGAGGGACACATCTCATTTTGTCTTTTCAGCCAGTGATGATCTCTAAAATCTGATCAGTATTATTGAATCTCTTACTTTACATATAAGATTTTTTAAAATAACATTTTCTATGTAACATGGGCTTCTCTTGTGGCTCAGCTGGTAAAGAATCTGACTGCAACTCAGGAGGCCTGGATTTGATCCCTGGGTTGGGAAGATCCCCTGGAGAAGGGATAGACTACCCACTCCAGTATTCTGGCCTGGAGAATTTCGTGGACTGTACAGTCCATGGGGTTGCAAAGAGTCGGACACAACTAAGTGACTTTCGTTTCATTTCAGGTAACATTGCTTTTCTAACACCTTTGCTTTTTTGCCTTAAGCGTCCTTCTTCACCTACCCCATTCTGGCTCCCTGGTTTATTTGCTTTTTTGATCCTGGGCTTTCTCTAAGACTTTTCTGTTGAAATGCGAAAGAATTAAGCAAGTGAGTCAGAAATCACTTCTTGTCAAGCACAGTGCCAGAAAACTAGTGGTTTTGTGTTCAGTGGGAAAGCATTTACCCTTTCTTCACTTCTTGCCACTTGAAAGGAAATCCATCTCTTTCTCCTCTTTGAATTTAATTCCCCAATCTCTACTCCAGAATAGAAAAAGATCAGGAAGAACATACAAATGCTGGATATCCAGTCTCGGCCACATATCATATTTATCACCTTTAATGTCCCCTTAACGTCTTTGTGTCTTGCCTTCCTAACTGAGCTATGACTCTGCTAGTAAAAATTATGTGACTCATGTCCAAGTCCACATTTAGCAAAATTTCTAAAGCTTTGTTAGTGTGCAAGGCAATGAATATGAAATGAGGTCTGTGTTCTTTATTTGGATTAAGTTTAAAGCTTTTCAAATAACACCATCTGAAAATGTCAGTATGACAGAGCCGCCATCCCTATGCGGGGCAGTGGGGGGAGCATACCCACGGGGTGCAGGACCGAGGAGGGAGATCCACTGTTTATCTTACTATCTTACAGCGCTCTTGTATTTGCTGCCACACTGCATTTTATGTATGAATGAAGTAAGGTTACAGATAAACATCAGGGGAAATTTTCAGATGGAGAACAATCTGGTTTAGTCGTTAAGTTGTGTCCAACTCTGGCAGTCCCAAGGACTGTAGCCCGCCAGGCTCCTCTGTCCATGGGATTCTCCAGGCAAGAATACTAGGGTGGGTTGAACAATCTAGAGGAGGCACAAATGATAGTAATTAGTATGAGACAGTGTGGGTCAAGGGCCGAAAAATTCTGGCCCAAGGGTCAAGTTGGGCCTATTTTTGTAAATAAAGCTTCACTGGAACACAGCCATGTTTATTCATTTACATATTGTTTTCTGGCCGCTTCCCTATTACAATGGCAGGGTTGAGTAGTGGTGACAGAGACCGTGTGACCCACACTGCCGAAAGTATTTACCATGTATCTATTCAAAGAAAAAGCTTACCAACCCTGGTGTAGAAGATTGTAGGTTTCTACCCAGAGTCTATTATTCTCTCTTTTTTTCCCAACAGGGTCTTGATTTATCTATGTCCTCCTCTTCCCCTATGCAGCTCAAGTGTTCCGAGGGATGCACACCCTCCTTCAACTCTGACTGGTCCACAGGTGGGTCTATCAAGTTTGCCGATTCCAGGAGAAAGAGAGCCAGTCAGTGCATGGAAATCTCCCAGCCACAGAGATGGTTTCAAAAATGGGTATAGAATCCAACTGGAATTATGTGAGGAGAAGACAGCATTGTCCCAGATATTATGCAGTGCTGCAGCCATTTTGCTACCATGAAGAAAGCCAGGAGGAAATGTAGACAGTTACCGAGGAGGGTGCAGCTGAGAGAAATGCAGAGAAAGAGAGCTGGAAGCCACAGATTCAGAGATCTTTTGTGACTGCCTTATTTCTATACTTCCAATTACTTGAGCCAATTTTTTAAAGTCATTTTGTGTACTGGGTTTTTCTGTTATCTGCAACACAAAGACTTTGAACCAATAGAAATATTCCATTTATCTTATAAGAGTATCTTAGGAGTTTGAGTTCACCTTATTTATTTATTTATTTATTTTTGTAATGGGCTTCCCTGGTGGTGCAGTCATAAAGAATCCACTTCCAATGCAGGAGATGCAGGAGACATGGGTTCAATCCCTGGGTCAGGAAGATCTCCTGGAGAAGAAAATGGCAACCTACTCCAGTATTCTTGCCTGGAAAATGCCATGGACAGAGGAGCCTGGTGGGCTACAGTCCATGGGGTTGCAAAGAGTTGGACAGGACTGAGCTCATGTATTTCTTTGTAGCCCGAACAATGTTTCTCTATCTGGACAGAACCTCCACCCACTCTTTTCTATTAGTATCTCCTGGCAGCTGCCCTTTTGAGTGACTGTTCAGCAATATGTTTAATGGAGGAGACCTTGGCCCAACTCTTCAAAACTCAGGATCCAAAGTGGTCACTCTGTGGTATCCCTTTAGGTCTCATAACTTGTCCACACAACTCCTTGACTGCAGATCAGGGTACCTGTGTGTAATGCCCCAGGTTTGCATCTTCCACTAGTTTCCTAGCTGTTGCTCTCAGAAGTCCAACAGTCTTGATATGGTTCACAGGATCCTCTGTGTTCTGTCCACCGCCCTAGCCTCATCCTGAAGCCATTTCCTTCTTTCAATCTACTTTCCAGTTACACTGTTTTTCTAGTACTTTCTCAAAGGAGCCACACTCTTGGGTCTCTAAACATTTAAGCATTCCTGTCCTATTTGCCCAGCATTCTCTTCTTTCCAATTTTCACCTACTTTGGTTCATCCTTCCAATTTCAGCCCAATGGTTGCTTCCTCAGAGATGGCTGATGTGACACCAGGACCAGTGTAGCTCTGTGACCAGCTCCCATCCACTGCGTCCTTCCTTCTTCATAACATCCTCATCTTTGTGGCTCCTAACTCAAAATCCATATCCACGAGCATGCTGGAAGCCCCAGAAAGGCGCTGTTCCCTATCAGGCCCTGGCTCTCGGCACAGTATCTGGCATAGAGGTGACCCTCAATATATATGGCTCATGACCAAATGAATAGCTTTGACTATTTTAAAATGGAAGTTATGGACCTGATCCATGTTTAAAGGCAGAGTACATTTCTGATGACTCATGTCTAGTGACTTGAAGAGAATGCTGAGAGTAATAAATATTCCCTGACTCCCTGTTTTCTAGAAAACATGCAGAGCATCAGCCTTATGACAACCATTTATATCTTAATTATAAGATACCAGGCTCTCAACCAGTCCTTCAGCACCCATGAGTTCCAATTTCTAAAGTTCCTCAAAGTACGTTGTATTCATCTTGCTCTCTGATGAGAAAACTGAGACGTAAAGAGAAGTAACTTAACTTGCTAGTTATGCGCAAATCTTTTCACTGCCACAGACCATCATGTTGATTTTCAAACCTAGAAAACAATTTTGCTTGAGTCTAGTAAGTGAAGAGTCTGTGGTTGCTTGGGTTACCTTGCATCCAGGTCTGGACTCATGGGTATGTGTCTGCACAAGCTTCCATTATTATATCCTCTCAAAATTGTATTGACTGTATTATATCCTCTCAAAATTCCTATTCTGAAACTCTCTCAATGCACTAGTATTTGTGATTTTTTAAAATAATTTTTATTGGAGTATAGTTGATTTACAATGTTGTGTTAGTTTCCGGTGTACAGCAAGGTGAATAAGTTATACATAGATGTATATTTTTAGATTCTTCTCCCATATAGGCCATTACAGAGTGTTGAGTAGAGTTCCCTGTGTTCATAATACAGTTGAAAATACATAGAGCTTAAAAATTTCATTGATCAGAGGTATAGACTGTCTCAGTTTCAGCCTCAGCTTTATGGCCTCCCAAGGTTCATGTGTGATAGAACACTCTCTTGCGGGCCAACCAGATGTCAACTTGCCTGTGGAAAGGTAGAGCCCCTTGAGTGAGTTCATTCTAAGATAAAGAAAACCCAGGGATATGAGATTTTTTGAATAAGCTTCTGAAAGTTTCAAGTCAATATAGAAGCAGGACCATTCTGAGTTTTTTAGACTCTTTTACTCTGCCGAACCAAATGGACCATTTGCCCCATGTCTGAGTCCTTTGTTAAAGAGAGGACAATAAATGAAAACAGAATGAGCCAGTCCAATAAAACCTTTTAAGAGAATACAGCACAAATGATATTAAATCACGTTGATTCCAACTGACTATTATAATATACTGCAGAAGGCAATGGCACCCCACTCCAGTACTCTCGCTTGGAAAATCCCACGGATGGAGAAGCCTGCTAGGCTACAGTCCATGGGGTCGCACAGAGTCCAACATGACTGAAGTGACTTAGTAGCAGCAGCAGCATTATAATACACAGTCTACTTCATCACACATCCTAGGAAGTGCTGGCACCTTGACGATGGAGAAAGTGATGCTTAGCAAGAGATGCTTGTGCCTGGTAGGATGGCAAGTACTGAGGTGTGCTCAGGAGAAATAAAGGTGTTCAGCAGATGATGGGCAGAAGACAAAGGAACCCAATGGGAGACAGAAGTACCTGGTAGCCAGGACAGGCAGAAATGGGACTAGAAAGGAGAACGGGAAGAAAAAGCAAGCTGAAGATGGTGCCTAACAAGATGGTTGACTTATTTATGGAAATACATGAGCCACACCACCATAACATGCTTGGGGTGGATTTTCTGGGGTCTGCAGTCTGCGTGGTTAGAGGGAAAGCAGCAAGACTTAGATATCAGCTAAAGAAACTCATTTTAGTCAGGTTCCTGAAGAAGTAGTTTCCATAGTGATGGGAGGACCAGGGGAAGAGATACAAAAAGCAGGTGTGGAGCACTGGAAAATTTCTTAATTCTCTTTAAAAATTAAGCACTTACTCAGAATATTGATATCGATAAAATAAAATAACTTTAATAATGGAATTATTTTTAAAATAGAATAGCTAGTAACAGATTCTAAGGAACCTGGACTTCTAAGTGGAAGAGGAAGGGAAAAGAATAAAATCAAAAGGACAGACCAGAGGGAGATTCAAGAGAACCTGAGCTTCCAGGAAGAAGCACGGAAAGGAGCCCAGAAGTTGGGGGTGGGTAGATGATGCCTGCCCTGTAATCACCGTCAAGGTAACCATGGCAACCAACGTGGAGCAGGCATGCCTTCCCTTGGGTGGATTCAAGAGAAAGGAGTTTTACAGACACGTCCGGTATAATTTGGTTGCCTAAATATTCTATGAAGTATTAGGAACGTTGAACTCTGTTCAACATTCCTGGGGAATTTTCATTCACATAATAAAAAAATACAAGCTGCGACGTGGGTGATGTGGCAACCCCGGAAAGCCCATTGGATCCAAGCGTCCAGACTTCACTGCAGCGGAGGATAATCTTTGAAAAATTAGTCCGGGATTTGGTGATGCACAAATTCAGCTAAAGTGACAGATTTATGTGGCCCGGGATGATCCTGGTTTTGAAATGTAACATGAAATGCCAGACAGTGAGTGTTCCGAGACCACCAGCATCGGAGAGGCCTCTCCACTGGGCTGACGCATTATTTACGTTCAGCCCGCTTTGCACATCGAGCAGTTTCATTTTCAAAGTGAAGACCGGGGTCCTTGACTTCTAAACGGGAATTCTAGGCTGACCTTGGAGACATGTGCTTTCCTAACACACCCAGTTGGCACTGGTTCTGGGGTTGAGTTTGGGCAGAAGACACACCACACACTGTTTGCTTGTCATTGTTTGACTTTATTTACAAATTGTAAGCACGGCTGGGCCGCTGAGCACATCTCTCACTAAGGTTCTTGCCAGCCCAGAACAGATGGAGACATAAGTCAGGCCCAGCTCTCTTCCTCTGCACCGTCCCATGGGAGGGTCCCAGGTTCCCTTGTACCATGTGAGTAGTTACTCTCTCCCCATGCACGCCCAGGGCCGACCCTACTTTGGGGCTGGAAGGAGAACAAGGGCTGCCAACTCGAGAGAGTGTTAAAAAGATGTGGATGCTTTACATGTATTGTTTATTAAAAAAAAAAAAAAAAAAGGTCACACTTAAAAAAAAAAAAACCCTAAATGTCTGAGGGGAAAATAGAATGGATAAGATTTATTCAATCTTTCAAAAGAAGAAAAGAAATGCAGTCAAATTAAAAAGTATGGAATAAAATGGCAGAAATAAACTCAGGCTTATCAGTAATCACAATAAGTATAACTGAGTAAAAACCCTCATTTAAAAATGGAGTTAAAAATATCAAAAAAAATTTTTTTTTTTGCTTTTAGAAGAAAAACATACAAACACCATAAAGAAACATATTGAAAGATAAAGATAGAAAAAGAGGCAGGGGTTTTCTATTCCCTCTTGTATATAGAAGAAAAATGTAATTTGATAATTCACAGAGGAGATAAACCAGAAGGCCATGAAACAATGGGGAAAATAGTTCAGGTCTACTAACTCTCCTAACAATTAGCCAAATACTAGTCAAATTAGAGCGAGGAAAGAGAGGAGGGAGAAGGGACGGTGAGGAGAACAGAGAAAGGGCAAAGGCAGGGAGAGAAGGTGGTGCAAGGGGGTGAGGGCCCGTGTCAGCACAGTTTCATTTCAAGGCAGTTACAGTTCAGCAGTTGATTCTACTTTAAAGAAAATTACAACTTTCTCAATGAAAACTCAACAGGAAATATACATAACATGGTTATATACGTTAACTGTGGTGAAATGACCAAGCAGAGCTAGAACTCCGTCACTAGAACCCATGTGGTCTGAGATTTAGCTCCATGCTTCTCCTGCACCACAGGCCTCCCAGATGCCACAGGTGGTAAAGAATCCACGCGCCGATGCAGGAGACGCAAGAGACACAGGTTTGATCCCTTGGTCGGGAAGATCCCCTGGAGTAGGAAGTGACAACCCACTCCAGTATTCTTGCCTGAAAAAATCCCATGGACAGAGGAGCCTAGTGGGCCACAGTCCATAGGGTCACAAGGAGTGGGACACAGCTGAGCCGCCCTTTCTTCCTTCTCCTGCGTTACAGTAGTTCTAAAACTTAGCGAGAGAGAATAGTCAGGAACCTTCATGGAAATTCCCAGTTACATGACCTGTTCTTTTTCAGATGTTTAAACCACAGATGTGAAATGCTCACTCATTTTTGAAATCTGTCCAGTTCTACCAAGATACCTAGCATCTATTTTTAAAGAGATTGCTGGGGAGCCCTTGACAGTGGGTGATAGAGAGCCAAAAGATTAAATATTTATCTTCCAAAAGGTTCCGACTTCAGGTATTGGCTAAACAATGAGATTCCTGAACTGGAAGGCTGGGACAAGGTCTTGCAATATGGAAAATTTGCTCCCTTCCACCTGGTAAACCCTGCCAGGCTGGCAGTGGCATCTGGGTGAATAGATCCAGAAACCAGCTTCCAATAAACAGGGACTCTTGAGCCATGGAACTCTAGGTAAAGGGCCATCAGGGATGGCTGTTAAGAGATGGTCTGGAGTCATGTCTCCCCACCATGGGTTTAGAGGAAACTTTCAAGTAATTTCCATGTATTTGGTCTAAGTGAAAAGTGAAGTCACTCAGTCGTGTCCGACTCTTTGCAACCGCACGGACTGTAGCCTGTCAGGCTCCTCTGTCTGTGGGATTTTCCAGGCAAGAGTGCTGGAGTGGATTGCCATTTCCTTCTCCAGGGGACCTTCCCGACCCAGGAATCAAACTCGAGTCTCCCGCATTGCAGGCAGACGCTTTACCATGGGAGCCATCAAGGAGAGTATTTATTAAAAGGAAGCTGCATGCTGTCACCCAAGTGGAGATGTGGTTTCTGAAGATATCAAGAGGGCAAGGACTGAGATGAGTATTTCATAATTTCTCAAGCTTTAAACTAAGATGTTAATAAAATGGTGAGTTGATCAGCCTTGTTTATCAAATCAGAAAGCATCGTGAAACAGAATGAGTTTATTACAGTGCTTTCTCTCTAATCATGGGATGATCAAAATACCAAGGAAATTTCAAATTCTCAGATACAGAAACGAGGATTTGATTATAAAGGAAGCAATTATATTTGAAAGGACTCACTGACCCTGTAAGCCACATCAATAACAACGGACACACAAGTAACCCTGAATCCACACTGACAACCAGAGATGCAAAGGTGCTTTGCTTCAAAATGCAGTGATTTTCCTGAGTGTTTATTTCACGCTGAGTCTCAGGGAATCCTTGATATGGGCAATTTAACTGCCTAACCTATCTAACTGGGGCAGCTTTAAATAAAATACGATACACTGTTGACAATTTTAGAAAAGTACAACGCTGGAAAGAATATGAAAAAGAATAGCAATATATATGTATAGGCTTCCCTCGTTGCTCAGACAGTAAAGAATCCGCCCACAGTGCAGGAGACCCAGCGCATTCACTGACCGACCGCACTCTGCTTCAGTCACAGCAAATTAAGACAATAACAGGAGGCTCTGTGCTTAGGACAAAGCAGGCCCCTTAGATAGTTAGATGCGTCTTTTAGTAACCATTTTAATGAACTCAAGTTCTTGCATATTCCCATACATCGCTGTTTTTGTTCAGTCACTAAGTTGTGTCCGACTCTTTTCCACCCCATGGACTATAGCCAGGCTCCTCTATCCTTTGCTGTTTCCTGGAGTTTGCTCAAATTCATGTCCATTGCGTCAGAGATGCTATCTAAACATCTCATGCTCTGCTGCCCCCTTCTTCTCCTGCCCTCAATCTTTCCGACCATCAGGGTCTTTTCCAATGAGTCGGCTCTTCACATCAGGTGGCCAAAGTATTGGAGCTTCAGCATCAGTCTTTCCAGTGAATATTCAGGGTTGATTTCCTTTAGTACTGACTGCTTTGATCTCCTTGCTGTCCAAGGGACTCTCAAGAGTGAGCTCCAGCACCGCAATTCCAAAGCATTAATTTTTCGGTGCTCAGCCTTCATTATGGTCCCTTACATAGAAAAGCACTTAAAGTGCTGAGATGTCAGTTCTTTGTGACCAGCATTAATCTTTAGCCGTGACATATCCCTAGCCCTGTCCCCCCGCCAAAAAAAATCACATATAAACTGGCTTCTCCCTCTACCTCTTTGCAACAGTTCCCTCAAGCTACTGAGAGGCTATCTTCCAGGCTATGGTTCTCAGTAAGGTCCCAGAGGGGCTTCCCTGGTGGCTCAGATGGTAAAGAACCCACCTGTCAATGCAGGAACCATGGGTTCGATCCCTGGGTTGGGAAGATCCCCTGGACAAGGAAATGGCAACCCACTCCAGGATTCCTGCCTGGGAAGTCCCATGGGCACAGCAGCCTGGTGGGCTGCAGTCCATGGGGTCACAAAAGAGTCAGACATGACTCAGAGACTAAAACAACAACAAAGGCCCCGACTAAGACAAACTCACAGCTCTGACACTGTGCACTTCTCTTTCAGCTGACAGTACAATATTGAAACCAGGAAACTGACACTGGTATAACACTGTTAACTGGACTACAGGTGTTATTCAGTTATCGCCAGCTTTTACCTGCACTCATACGTGTGTGTCTATGCAGTGGGATCCCATGTGTAGATCTGTGTGATCACCATCGTAATCAGTGCACAGGACAGTTCGGTCGCCACAAAGGAACTGCCTCACGTTGCCCCTTGCTGGCCCCACCCAGTCCCTGCTCAGTTTCTTTGAAATCACATGTATTCTCTGTTTTTACAGTTTTGTCCTTTAGAGAATGCTTCATAAACGAAATGTATGCAACCTTTTAAGACTGGCATTTCTCAGTAAGCACGAGCTCATTGAGGTGCATCTAAAATGCTCCTTTTCTCCTTTTAAAAACTATTTACTTGGCTGCTCCGGGTCTTCGTTGCAGCGCTCTGGATCTTCAGTCTTCATCGTGGCATGTGGGCTCTAGTCCCCTGCCTAGGGATTGAACCTGGGGCCCTTGCATTAGGAGTGCAGAGTCTCAGCCACCAGACCACCAGGGACGTCCCTGTTTCTCTTCTTTCTATCACTGACTAGTATTCCATTATTTAAATGTACCAGTTTCTTTAACCATTCCCTTGTTGAAGGACATTTTTGGATTTTATGAATAAAGCTGCTATGAACATTAGTGTACAGGTCCTCGAGTGAAGCTTTTATTCCTCTGGGATGAATGTCCAGGAGTAAGATGGCTGGGCTGCATGCAAAGTGTATGTTTACTCTGGTGAGAGCCGGCCAGATTGTCCAGCAGCTGTCACCTCTTACATTCCCACCAGCGACGAGGAAGAGATCCAGATTCTCCACATGCTCACCAGCATTTTGTGTTATCACTGCTTGTTCTTTGAGCTGTTGTAACAGGTGGTGTTGTTTCATCATGGTTTTAGCCCACGTTTCCCTAGTGGCTAGTCATGTGGACACCTTTTCATACGCTTTTCTGCTTTCCATATGCTCTTTGTTGAAATGCCTCTTGTCTGTATGCGTTTGCTAGGGGTACCGTAACAAAATACCAGAGACGGATAGCTTCAGCAATCAATTTTTCTGCAATTATGGAGACTAGAAGCCTCAGATCAGGGTGTTGGTGGGTTCGGTTTCTTCTGGGGCCCCTCTCCTTGGCTTGCAGAATGCTGCCTTCTCACTGTCCTCACGTAGGCTTTCCTCTGTGTGTCCAGCTCTCCTCGTCTTACGAGGGCACCCCAGTCAGGTCAGAGCAGGACCCACCCTAATGGCTTCAGTTTAACCTCACCCGCCTCTTTAAAGGCTCTACTTCCAATTACAGTCACATTCGGAGGTCCTGGCTGTCAGGGTTTCTTCAGCTTCTATCAATTTCTGGCTGCTCATTTGCTCAGTCATGTCTAACTCTTTGCAATCCCATGGACTGTAGCACACCAGGCTCCTCCGTTCTCAGCTATCTTCTGGAGTTTGCTCAAATTAATGTCGAATGAGTCAGTGATGCTGTCTAACCATCTCATCCTCTGCCACCTCCTTATCCTTTTGCCTTCAATCTTTCCCAGCATCAGGATCTTTTCCAATGAGTAGGCTTTTCACATCAGGTGGCCAAAGTATTGGAGCTTCAGCTTCAGCATCAGTCCTTTCAATGAATATTCGGGTTGATGGCCTTTAGGATTGACTGGTTTTATTTCCTTGCAGTCCAACGGACTCTCAAGAGTCTTCACCAGCACAGTTCAAAAACATCAGTTCTTCGGTGCTCAGCCTTCTTTATGGTCCAACACTCATATCTGTGCATGACAACTGGAAAAATCTTAGCTTTGATTATATCAACCTCTGTTGGCAAAATGATGTCTCCGCTTTTTTAGAATAGGACTTTTAGAATAGGACTCCTCAAACTCAAATGTTTACATGAACCAATTGGGATCTTTTAAAAATGAAAATTCTCTTCCAGTAGGTCTTGGGGCCTTGATATTTTTCATTTCTAACAATCTCCCCATTGATGCCATTGCTGCTGGTCCAAGAACCACATTTTGAGCAACAGAGTTTTAGAATTCAGTGTTCCTCTGATATCCAATAATAGCAACCAAGTAACAAATTGTGGCTTCTTTTTTTTTATCAGCGAAAAGAACACCTAAATTCAAAGTATCACTAGAACACACGGGTTAACTTATGTTTGGCATTTTTGTGTCCTTATTTCCATGGTTCTAATTTTCTATTTTTATTTCTAGTCTTTATTTCTGTACATGTATTCTTGTGAATTTTCTCAAAACCTTTCTAGAACAAGGTGAACTATAAATAAAAATACGTGATTAAATGTTTAAAAAGGTTTGCCCTGTGTACCCAGGAAGAATTCCATCCATTTTTCCCTTCAACTTTCAAAATCAATGTTTCTTGGCTTATATTATAAATGAAGAAATATATCATTTTGTACATTATTAGGGATTTTGAGTACACACTGGCTATTTTTCCAAAATTATTCATGACTTCCATATTGGCAATTACTTTCTCCTTGTTAAAAGAGGTTCTGGTGTGCTAGGCAATGCTTAGGACAGAATCATCAGTATGCTATTGCTTAATATGTCTTTGTAAGATTAACTACTTGCTACAAACTTTGTATCCTTATTGTTCGCAACTCAGTTCAAAATGCTTTCCGTGGGAGCCCTTGTGGGACTCCCCTGGTGGCTCAGCTTGTAAAGAACCCACCTGCCAGAGCAGGAGATGCAAGAGACGCAGGTTCGATCCCTGGGTCGGGAAGATCCCCTGGAGAAGGGAATGTCAACCCCCTCCAGTGTTCTTGCCTGGAGAATCCCGTGGACAGAGGAGCCTGGTGGGCTGCAGTTGATGGGGTCGCAGATGAGTCCAACACAACTGAGCGCAGATGCCCACGCGGAGCCCTTGTGCACCATTGGGAGGGATGTAAGATGGCACAGCCACTGTGGAAAACATTATGGTAGTTCCCCCTCAAATTAAAAACTGGACTGACAGTGTTATCTAGAAATTCCTCTTCTGGGTATAAATGCAAGCAAAACTGAAAGCAGGTTCTCAGAGATATCTGGACACCGATATTCACAGCAGCCTCATTCACAATAGCTAAAACATGGCAACAACCCAAGTGTCCGCTGATGGATGGATAAAGAACAGTGTGGTCTGTACATACAATGGAGTGTTATTCAGCCTTAAAAAAGGAAAGAAATTCTGACATCTATTACTGCTACTATGGATGAACCCTGAAGACAATATTCTCAGTGAAATAGGCCAGTCACAAAAGACAAATGGTATTATTCCACTAGATACAATACTTTAACTATTCAAATTCCTAGAGACAGAACATAGGATGGTGGTTCCCAGGGATTTAGGAGAAAATGGAATGGAGACTTATTATTTAAAGGAGACAGAATTTGTTTTGCAAGATGAAAGGCGTTCTGGAGATGGTCACAAAAACAGGAATCTTTAATACCACTGAAGTGTACAGTTCAACATAACTATAGTGATACATCTCATGTATGTGCATCTTTGTGCTCAGTAGCTGAGTTGTGTCCAACTCTTTGTGACCCTTTGGACCGTAGCCCACCAAGCTCTCTGTCCATGGGATTTTCCAGGCAAGAATACTGGAGTGGGTTGCCATTCCCTCCTTCAGGGGATCTTCCCAACCCAGGGACTGAACCCACTTCTCCTGTGTCTTCTGCATTTCAGGCAGATTCTTTACCATTGAGCCACCAGGGAAAACCCATCTTACATATACTTTGTCACAACTAAAAATGGGGGGAAATGTATTAGGTATTCAGTGTTTTTAAATGAAATCTAATGTTCATCAGCTGCACGAAGAGATGCTTCAATCATGATAATACTTGGCGTCTGTGCCCATTTTTAAATTGTATTTGTACCGCCTTGGTCTAGCCATGCAATTCACAATGTATTTCAACGACAATTTTACTTCTTTCTCTATTCTTTTGCCAGATGACTTCCCATTAGAATGCTCTGCCTATGAAAATCTCTTCCATTTGCTTTTTGTTTAGTGGTAAAAGCCAATTTTAAAAATTATTTTTTTTAACTGAAGTATAGTTGATTTATAATGTGTTAATTATTGCTGTACAGCCAAGTGATTCCGTTACATATGTATATATGCACTCTTTTTAAAAATATTCTTTTCCACTATGGTTTATCACAGGATATTGAATATAGTTCCCTGTGCTCTACAGTAGGACCTTAAAAAAAATTAGCTTCAACTAATCCTTCAAGATAATTGCTTTATAAAGTTGTTTTAATTTCTGCTATACAACAGCATGAATCCACTATAAGTATACATACACCCCTCCCTCTTGAGCATCCATCCCACTCCCCGCATCCCACCCCTCTCGCTTGTCCCAGAGCGCCGAGCTGGACTTCCTGTGCTGTTCAGCAGCTTCCCACTAGCTGTCCGCTTTACACATGGTACTGCATACAGCTCAGCCCTAATCTCCCAGCGTGTCCCAGCCTCCCCTGGGCCGCCATGCCCACAAGTCTGCTCCCTCCATCTGTCTCTTCCTGTAAACAAGTTCATCAGTATCATGTTGTTTATCCATTCCATATATAAAAGCTCACATCTGTTAACCCCAACCTCTCACCCCCTTGACTGCCACAAATCTCTTCTCTACGTCCATGATTCTATTTCTGTTTCCTAGATAGGTTCACTTTGTGCCCTATTTTAGACTCCACATATAAGTGATTTCATACGGTCTTTGTCAATTTCTGACACACTGCACTTAGTGTGATAATGTCCAGTTGCACTGATGTTGCTGCAAACAGCATGATTTCATTCTTTTTTATGGCTGAATAGTATTCCATTGCTAATCCTAGCATTTGGCAAAGTGAGTTGAGCTTAGTTGCTGCTTAATAATGTTTAAATAAGCAAGTGAATAACTATGCCTTTTAAAACCAAAGAATGCAACTTTCTGCCCTTCTATTTGACCCAATTCTTATAAAAAGCTTTATACTTTCAAATGGAATGTCTTATCACAAATTTGAAAATGTCTTTCACAGTCTCTTCAACGAATGGTGCTGGGAAAATGGGACAGCCACATGTAAAAAAACAAAATTAGATCATTCATTAACTCCATACAGAAAAATAAGCTCAAAATGGATTAAACAGCTAAATGTGAGCCCGGACACTATAAAACTCCTAGAGGAAAAGATAGGCTGAGCACTCTCTGACATAAATCACAGTAGCATCTCTTCCCATCCATCTCCCAGAATAATGGTAATAAAAGCAAAAATAAACAAACAGGTCTTTCAGATTATAAATACGTGCCTGTGACATATGTCTGAATTTGCTGGGCTGTATTGTTTTCTCACACTCTTTGCCTTGGGATACACAGATCTCTGAGACCACAGATTCTTCCTCATGTTAAGAGTCATGAGCAGCATGTTCTGTGCAAACTTTGTCCTACTGTCACCCTAAGTACTAAGTCTGCATTTTTATATGAGTTTTTTCTTTTTCTTTTTTTTGTACAGAAAGCCCAGTGTTGAGTGATTAGTAAGTGGTCTACGGATAGGCCTTTGAAATCACTGTGAATGCTGGAGGAGACTCCTTTTCATTGACTGAGACCACTTTACAGCTTTTTAAATGTTCAAAGGGGTTAGCAGCACGTCACTTCTGCATATTGAAAGCATCATGATTGCGTGGAGAGCTTCCCATTGGTCAACCTGTTCAAAGGGGTTAGCGGCACATCACTTCTGCATATTGAAAGCATCATGACTGTGTGGAGAGCTTCCCATTGGTCTACCTTGAAGTCCATCTTAGCAACACGTGTCCTTTGGCTTCCTTTCAGATGAGGCATTTATTAATTCACTTCTGATCCTGCAGCCGCAACGGAGGGACAGGTGAGGCTTGGCACATCACGTTCTTCTTGTTAAAAAATACAGGCCCCTTCTCAACCTAGGCAGAGGACCTTCACACAGCTCTCCTGAAGCAGACACCTCTGATCCACCATGACTCTTCCCTCGGGTACAGGGACAAGTTTCCTTCTCTGTAGGTGATCCATAGAGTTCCTTAATTTTCTGTTGGACTAGAGTTGGTGTACAACGTTGTGTTTCTTCTGCGCTGCAAAGTGAATCAGTTATACATATACCCACTCATTGTTATGTTCTTCTTCCACGCAGCTCATCACAGAGCATTGAGTAGAGTTCCCTGTGCTATAGAGCAGGTTCTTGGCCATCTATTTTATGTAGAGTAGTGTGTACATGTCAGTCCCAATCTCTCACGTTATCCCTCCCTCATCCCCTCCCCATAATCTTGTCTGTTTGCCACATCAGTGACTATTTCTGTTTTGTAATAACTTCATTTTGTATATGACTCACAGAGCACACATTGGTGTCTATTTTTCCCAGGTCCTAGAAATGTGAACGATGGGCAGAGCCCCTTACATAGCCTATAGCTTCAAGGACATGAGCCTCTTTTCAATGTGTCCCAAGCCAGTTTTTTTTTTTAAAAAAAAAACATCAGTGTCCTTGTACAAACACAGAACATTTCTTTTAGTCCAAGTACTTTCTCTTTCAGACCAAGTAAGTGGGATTAACTAATGTTGATCTTCAGGGGTATGACAAACGTTTTCTTTCCCCATAATAGCTGCCAGGTTTCCCCAGAGTTCCACTTAGTTTGAATCTCCAAATGGGCAATAGATTTCATGATCAGGCCCCCCCTCCTTCTGGGAGCCCTAGATTGAATGAACCAAGATCTCTTGGCCATAAAGGGCACCAATGACCAAGGATGTCTGTCTGATTCTGGTCTAATATGAAGCCCCTTTGGAACCAGTCACCTTGGCAATGACATCAAGGCTTTGGGAGCGAAGACTGGATTATACCCAATAAATTAAAAGAAACCAGAATCTTGGGAACTTACACACGGAAAGAAATAAAAAATTTCAGCTGGTGTAGCAATATAAACTAGCAAGTTATCATTCTAAAGGGGATTGTTGTTGTTCAGTCATTAAGTCGTGTCCAACTCCGCAAACCCATCTCTGCAGCATGCCACGCTTCCCTGTTAATCTACTATCTCCTGGAGTTTGCTCAAACTTGTGTCCATTGAGTCAGTGATGCCACTCAACCATCTTATCCTTTGTCACCCCCTTCTCCTCCTGCCCTCAATCTTTCCCAGGATTAGGGTCTTTTTCAATGAGTTGGCTCTTTGCATAACGTGGTCAAAGTATGAGACTCATCAAATTAGGCAAGACCAGTTTCCAATGGAGTTTCTCTAGTAGGATGACACAACAGTCAGAAAATTCTAGAGTTCTCCATGCCTCTCACTGAGAAGCAGAAGTTACCCCTTTGGACTGAGACTCTCATACAGTTCAAACATGAAGGGGACATTACACTGGAGAGTCTCATGAGGGGGTGCAAGTTCTTAATTTACCTATGGATCATGTTGCTGAGCCCACATGTAATGATTCATATTGAAAATTTTATATTAATACAGTTTACAAACAATGTTATACAAATAACATGAATACTACGTGTGTGTGCTTAGTAGCTTTGTTGTGTCTGACTCCTTGTGACGCCCATGAGGCTCCTCTATCCGTGAGATTTTCCAGGCAAGAGTACTGGAGTGGGCTGTTCATTTCCTCCTCCAACAAGAATGCTAAGTAAGCATCAAAGTAATAAAACCCCATCAGATGACTTGCAGTTCTAAGGTAGTTTCTATGTAAGGAACTCAGAAAGACAGTCCTAGGTCATAGTACTAGGAAGGTCAAAGTCAATTTAGAAGGTAATTCTAGATGGATTCCAACTACCCATACTTATCTCTAAGCATTGACTCAAGTGGAAAAAACCCACAAAACTATGTGTAAAATTAAAATACTAGATAAAGATATAGATGGTTCAAGTGCAGATACAGATGATCTCATGTGCCTGGGAAGGGATTTCTTGTTACTCGTAAATCAGAGGAAAGGCTGAGGGAACCAACATCTGGACCTTGGGACTCAAACTCTGAAGGGCCAGGAAAGAGAGGGACTCTGGCCGAGTGCATAGATCTGGGGCCAGAGTTCCTGTTCAGCAGCTGGCCCTGTTCCTTAGCAACCGTGTGACTCTGGACAGTTACTGAACCTTTACGTGCCCAGTTTCTTCATCTTTAAAATTTTTATGGGATGGCTGGGGATTCCCTGGCAGTTCAGTGATTAGAACTCAGGGCTTTCAATGCCCTTGAGCATGGGTTTGATTCCTGGTCAGGGAACTAAGATCCTGAAAATTGTGCAGCATGGCCAAAAATAAATAAAAGGAGGATGGGTAACATCAGCAGTTACCTCAAGGGTTACTAGCAAGCATTAAATGTTTGCACAGGAAGGAGTTCCAATATTATTAATGATGTCTCTTTTTCTCACAATTGCTTTTTTCCGACAGGTTGACCTCATTCTCTCCTGCAGTGAAGGTTCTCTACCTGACAGGCTTCTGAGTAGCTCCCAAGTCAGAATTCCCCAAAGGGAAAAGGCGCCTTTCACTCACAGTTAACATGTGGGTCTGAGAGGACTCAGATTGGCTGTGCCTGAGTCACGTGCTCAACTCTTGGAGCCAATCCCAGCTGCTAGAATCTGCCTGAAAGGCAGGAGATCCCAGTTCGATTCCTGGGTTGGGAAGATCCCCTGGAGAAGGGACAGGCTACCTACTTCAGAATTCTTGGGCTTCCCTGGTGACTCAGTCAGTAAAGAATCCACCTGCAATGTGGGAACCTGGGTTCAGTCCCTGGGATGGGAAGATCCCCTGGAGGAGGGCAAGGCAACTCACTCCAGTATTGCTGCCTGGAGGATCCCCATGGACAGAGAAGCCTGGCAGGCTGCAGTCCATAGGGTCACAAAGAGTCAGACATGACTGAGCAACTAAGCACAGGTGCTAGAAGGAAGGAATATTGGACCACATCACATGGCAAAGGTGGGGACAGACTATTATTGGAAGAGAAATGGAAACTTACTGGACACACAGAGTAATAGCTATCACAAGTCCTCAAAGGTCCCTTCAGGGCTATGCACCCCTCCCTGCAGATGATAATCACCAAATAATGACTATGTTGCTACAAATCACTGTATTTAGCTAATGCAGCTGAATATTTACAAAATGCAAGATGTTACATTCTTTTGTTTTTTTTTAATTGAAGTATAGTTGATTTATAATGTTAATGTGCTACATTCTTTGCTTTGTTCTTTTTTCTGATATTTTTAAAATTAGAGTATAATTGCATTCTTATCCAATGCCGACAATATCACTAGGAAGGAAACATTATTATTCACACTTAACTCGTGCAAAAGCAAATGCCTAGAGAATTGAAAAACTCTATGAGATTTTGTTGAATTGCCCACATTCCCCATGGAATTTAAGATCTAGGAGAGCAGGTATTTTGTTTTGCAAATCTCTGTATCATGGTGGCTGGGACAGAAACTCACAGGTAGTTCATGCTCAAAACTTTGTGGTGGAGTAAATGAACAAATGAATGAAACTGCCTCAGATCCTGGAGCTAGTGAGCTGTGCTGGAGAGACTGGCCAAAGCCACAACTCTCAGGTCTTGGGTCACGATTTTAACCATGGTTGAGGTAGAGATTGGCATGTGGTATGGCTCAAGGGAATTAAGATTGAAAAATGGTTCACCTGTTCTCTATGGAAAACCAGACACTCCTCACCTGGGAGGGTAACACACCGAACACCTTAATAGCCTTTGTCCACAGAGCAGCATACCTGGTTCCACATGCAGGGATGGGACCCAGGGTAGAGATGCTGAAATGGGGAGATGAGTGGGCGGGGGCGGGGAGGGGAGGGAAGGGTTCTTACGAAAGATTGGCGAATTCTTACACACACAGAGGAGTCTGCTGAGAGCTAGGATGAGGGCAGGTGCAGGAGGAGAAAGATCCTGAAAAGCTAGAGGAGACAGAAAGGGAGGACACGGGAAGAGGAGGAAAGCAGGGGCCCCCAGCACTCCCCTCAGTTCAGAAGAGGCCCCCGGAGCCGAGCTCAGCTGTCCTTCTTTGCATGCCCCTGGCCAGGCCCCAGCCTGTCCCTCCGCGCCTGAAACAGTGATGAAAGAACTTGATGATCTTGTTTGGCAGCACGTCTTGAGGACGGTTTAGCTGGAAGGAGGCATCTGCTTTATGCCAAGTAACACGTTCTCTGGGCTTAGAGGGAGTTGTCCTACAAGGGTGCCACAGGGGAGGGGCAAGCCAGGCTGCCCGGCCAGCTCTCTGCTGTGGATTAAGGCCCTGGAAGGATTGGGGGATCGCAGGCAGTTTACAAGTTACACAATGAGCAGATTAACTGTACACGAGATGACTATCCTAAACTTTTTCTGCACCACCCGCTGGAGAAATGTGAACCCAGGATTCATGACCAAAATGGTGATTATGTCAAGCTGGTATTAAATTCTTATTCAGAGGGAAAATGTATATATATTCTCATTTACACAAGAGTGTATTATATGTATTACATATATATACATATTATCTCTACACGTTCTCTCTACATATATATTCTTTCTCTACATATATATATAAACACATGTTAGAATGTATATATTTATTCTCATTATATATAATGAAAATGTGTATACATTCCCCCTGCATGAGTTTTTAATGATAAATACATTTATAATTTATAAACACTATGTTTATATTATATAATAATTTATATATTTAATATGTATTGTTTTTATTAAACAATAAGTGTACATAGGCACTTACTCCCATTACATAAACATCTTATCTAGAGATGCACACACACTTTCTCATTATGAGTTGAAACATTCCTGCTTCCTTCTCTGCCCACTTCACAGGTGCACTCCCTCCAAATAGAGCTTTCAGTTTCCAGAAAGAGGCAGGAGGGCAGGAAGAGGGGAATGAAGAAAGAAAAGTAGAGAAAAGCAATGTGGCCGATGAGAGAGGGAGAAGATGGGCAGGCAGACCTTCCGCTGCTCAGCACATCTTAAAGCTCAACTTGGAGGTCAGCAGCAGAATTTTGAGATGAAGGTCATTCTGAGATTTCCTCTGAGAACATCTGTGAGGAAACCACTTTGAACATCACATCGTTAAATAACTGTTCTGCCTGCTTAAACAGCTTTGAACTAGCCAGAGAGGATAAGCGTTAAGCATTTTTGAGAAGCCCAGAGACCACGGTTCTACATAAAAGGAAGCAATAAAGCCGAATGGAGATGTGGTTCTTTGCCACCTGCCCAACTATAAATTTCTCTGTCTTTAGAACTCACTTTCCGTGTGAATGAAACGTTTATTGCTAGGGTCCAAGAACTGAAGATAAAGGGGATTAAACATGGAGACAACCACAGGGTACTTTCCTGCACATCAGAGCCCCATGGGTCCCGGAGGAGAGGAGAGGAGCGGGAGCAGTAAAGAGCCCAGTGCTTGGGACGCGTGCACCTTTCCTCCTATAAAGGAGATTGAATCTCAGATAAGTGAAAAAGAAAGCCCAGGTTCCTTCCAAGCCCCTTGTATGTTTGAGATGGAAAGACCCCGAGGTTCAGGGGAGGAGGAGCCTGACCTGAAGCTTCTCTCCACTCCTGTATCCTCAGCTTCTCTGCCCTGGACCATGGATGGCTAAGCTGTCAACATCCATGCCCACCCTAATGCCTGTCATTTGTGTTAGTTGTCCAGTCGTGTCTCACTCATTGTGACCCCATAGACTGTAGCCCACCAGGCTCCTCTGTCCATGGAATTCTCCAGGCAAGAATACTCGAGTGGGTAGCCATTCCCTTCTCCAGGGGATCTTCCCGACCCAGGGATCAAACCTGGCTCTCTTGCACTGCAGGCAGATTCTTTACCATCTGAGCAACCAGGAAGGCACCACTGATTCACAGACCAGTGAATTTATTTATTTACCAATTTTATTTACCAATAAATGAAATTGAAAACCCACTGGCAATAAGATGATGGTGTTTGATATCTCCACGGAAGTCATGAAGGACATAATAAGCCACCAGCCTCACAGGGCTTGGAAACATTTCACCTATCGTGGAGGACTTGGTAATTTCTCCTGCCTTCAGCTGCATTGTTTATCTTACAAGAGGCATCATCTACTCCATGTTCTTTCCTTAGGTTCCACAAAGCCTGACTGTTGTTTTGCGAGAAAAGACAGAATGGTACCCATTTCTCTGACCATAAGCATCTGCTTCTTTAATACCCAATGTTTGTATGCCCCAACTGCTGTGCCTTTGGTCCTATAAAAAACTTCGTTTCAAAGCCAAATCATAATGTAGTCTTTCTGAAGATATTTTTTAAAATCATTAAATTAGACATGGGTAACATCAGCAAACATGCCGCTAACTCAACTGGATGGATGACAGCACAGGAGTTTTGGCCAAGTTTGTTCATGCAGGCTATGAGAGAGGCTTCTCTCACAGCTCAGTTGGTAAAGAATCCACCTGCAATGCAGGGGACCTGGATTCGATTTCTGGGTCCCAAATATCCCCTGGAGAAGGAAATGGCAACCTATTCCAGTATTCTTGCCTGGAAAATCCCATGTACAGAGGAGCCTGGTGGGCTACAGTCCATGAGGTCTCCAGAGTCTGACTTAACGACTAAAACCACCGCCACCAGACTGTGAGAGCTGTGTCATGACCTGGGTCTGACAGCAGTGATGTGATGTTGTCTATTGTAACATACATTCCAATTTCAGAGATGTTAAAATGGAAAACACCTTCCTATGAAACACTATTACTCCCAGACATAGGACACAGTTTTGGAAGGTGTCTGAACATGTACCAACAAAGAGTTCAGTATACTGAGTCTTCCGGCTTTAGAAGATATCTAAGTAACACCCTCTTCTGCATTTTTTATCAGATTCTCACTAAAATTAAAAGAGAAAACCTCACAGTAATGTGGACACAGAAAGAAGCTGTAAAATTTAATGCCAATGTACAGGAAGAGTTGGGTTTACTGTAAGACAGATGGAGCAAGGTTGAGAAAAACTTGTGCAGGACTCATTGTGTGGTGTGATTTAGCTTTGCTTTATAAAACCAAGTCTACCTGAAATGATTTGGACTCAGACATCCCACACATGTGGCCTCGGACTCAGAGAGGGAAGAACTTGGCCATTTACACTGGGGCAGATTTAGGCTTTCTGGGGGGCTTGAACTTGTATAACGTTTTCAGCTTCTTTAGGTAAAAGAAGACAAAACTAGACACAATTGAGAGCAGGCATGCATGCACGCATGAGATTCTGTTTAGAATGAGAAAATAACCAAATTATAAATTTTTAAAATGTGTAAAGCAATTATCCTTCAATAAAAAATAAATTTAAAAAATGAGAATAAATATCACAAAGAGACAAAAAATTGCATACTATTGTAAGAATTAATTGCTTAATGTGATTCTGTAATACTTTCACTACGTTTCTTGTTGGTACCTTCTTTGACCACCTTCTCAATTAATGACAACCGAAAGCTGCTTTCAGTTTCCCAGGAACACTTGGAAATATCATGTAAATTGTTAGGATTATTGTGAATTTGGGAAATCTTTATTTATTTATTTTTACACTTTAAGATAGACCAGCTTTGGCTGCATACATCTATATCTTCTCGTTCTAGGTGACATGTTCTGGTATGAGGTGATCTACTACTACTGTCTCCTTCAAGAGTAGTTGGCACAGTCACCCACAGGGGTCCCCTAGAAGCCATTCCTATAGCTGGACAGCTAAGCAGTGACCTAACTCATGCCAAACACAGAAACACAGGCTGTGACGTTAAAATGAAATGAACTCCCCCCTTAGACTTCCAAATCCCTATGGCCATGCTCTTGTCATTCTATAGGAGGTGAAGTATGATGGAAGAACAGGTGTAGAAAGAGATAGTTTGTTGTAAGTAATTGTCATTGAAATATTGTACAGATGCAAGTTTTATAAATACATATAAGAATGTGAGCACTCGTCCAGGGCCTCCTCCAGGACGGCGGAAAGGGCGACTGTAAGTAGAAGCCTTGCAATGTAAGCTTCATGAGTTAAACTTGACTTTGCAGCTGGGACTGATACCTCTGCCACCAATATGCCATCTCCCCAGCTTCAAATGCAATGAGGACACCAAGCTTCTACGTATGTAACGAGATCAACAGCCAATAGGAGAAAAGAGGCTGAGGTGAAAACAGGAAAACAATAGAGGAAAAATGATGCAGAATTAAAGAGGCAACTGTACAAAAAGAAGAGGGGAAAGACTCAGCCAGGAAGATAGAATTAAAATCTTTCATCTCAAATAGCATCCTCCTGTTTTCAGGTAAGGGCCTTAAGTGGGTGACGTAGGAAAGCACAGGTGGGTCTAGTGATCAGCAACACAGGTGATTAAATTACAATCATGTCGCCTACGGGCACTAAGAAGCATGTCTCATCGACACAGCTGTCCAAATGGCCTTGTTTTGCTCTGAGGATGAGAACAGGCTTGATTTAGGAGCCACGTCTTGGATTTCGTGTTTCTCAATCTCACGCTCTGCCTGATAGCTCCGGGTCAAGATCTCTGGGCCAGAGCGGCAGTTCCCCCGGGCAGTGGACATTGGGAGATGGCCTCGGAGAAGAAAGCCCGCCTCCCATGCTCACACCTCACCTTCCTGACTTGGAAAACACCTCCAGTTAATGAGCAAACCTGGCGTCTGTCAGCTTTCTGTAAGCAAGCATTTCACAAGGTTTACAGAAAAGTAAAGTAAACACAGTTCTGAGTAACAAAAGAGTGGCGTTTATGCATTCTTTGATTCACTTTAAAGGATGGTATAAACTGACTTTTTAACCAAGCATTAGGCAAGATCTGGGCCCAAGCCATTCTATAATAAACAGTGACATGGCTATATTAAAATATTTACTTAGTGTGTTAAAGTGACTTATAGGAAGAGTGGCTACTACATAGAAGGCCTAAGTATTAAGGCGTCAGGTGCCACGGGCGGCATAAATATTCCATGCACACTTGTTTATAGGAAAACCCCATCTGGATTTGGCTAAAACAGCAGGCACCCCGGTGACCCCAGTTTTGCTATTGGAAAATATAACACAAGTGTTCACTCATCTAGAATAACTACAGTGCTAAGTGCCAAATGACAGATGGGAGGGGATTGGCTTTTCTCAATAAAGTGCAGGCACTCCATTGTGAAGGGCTTCATTGTCAGGGCTCCTTGGCATTTATAGACTCTTGGAATCGATGGGGCAAGGTGCTGGGTCAGGCTGACCACAACCTGCCTAGTTGGGATCACTGGGCCTAGATGCATCCACGCAAGCTGGACAGGCTTTGGAAGACTTGGCTTGGGCGAGCCCATGAACATGAATGCCATCAATGTCTTACCCTACTCCCACTCTCCCCTCAACTCAGTTATGTTGATCATACAGCCCAGTGGGATCAAAAGAGCACAGCGTCTTGAGACAGAAAATCTGGATGTGGAGCATGGCTCTCCCACTTACATGAGTATAGCTTTCACGGTTAAAAATGGAGGAGAAAAGAAGGCAGTGCATGTTGACAGGGATATTGGAGGCTTTTCTTTGACAGGGATATTGGAGGGTATTGGAGGTTACCTCATTGATATCCTTATGTTCATACTATGGCTTGGGGATGACTTCCCCCTTTTACAGATTCACTTAAAGCTGAGGATGATTTTCAGGGAATGAAAGGGCTTCCTGGGCTGGGCCTCAGTCGTCCGTTTAGATGAACCCATCAACCTTCTTGGAAGGTTAACTTGAGGGTAGTGGGAGTAGTGAAAACACAGGAAGAGTGGAGCCGTCCTCTGGGATGGACAGTTGACTGGGGAGAAATCAAATGTCTGTGCGTGACAACATGCCTATCCAACAGCACAGAACTCAGGAAGACAAAATCTCAAATTGAACCCCAGTTGTACTGAAACCTACAGTCTCTGTGTGACTGGATCAAGGAGATCCCTCCTCCCCACTTTCACCTACGGCAAAGTTTCCCCAGTTGAGCTTGATTAATAGACTTCTTTCACTCATCTGCTCACTCAACAAAGTCATAATGAGCACCAATCATGCCCAGAGTTCTTTATACACAGTGAGAACACAGTGATAAGCAAAGTCCCTGATTCCTCCAAGCTGACCTCCTAGTGGAGGAACAGATAAATGTACAATTGCATAAACATTTAACAGGATAGGAGGCAGTGATAAGGAAAGAAACGCTGAGCAGGAAATAGAAATGAGGACTGACTAAGAATGTCATTTTATGTAGGGTGGTTAGGTAAACCAAAGCGATTAGCTTAAAAGGCATAGAAACTGGGGCAGGGTTTGGGGGAATGGGGGAGAATTAATCTAATTAACCATCTTTGGCATCATAGCTCAAAGTTTAAACTATTCACATGCATCATAACACACAGGAATCCATGCTGAGAACGATGTAAGACTCTGGTCTAAGCTTTAACATGAAATTATTATATAGTCTCAGAAAGTGGTATCATTTCATTGATGGGGAAATGGAGACCTGGCAAGGTAAGGTGCTGTGTTCATGGCAGCGAAGTTGGTATGAGTCCTGAAGGTTTCTTTCTGCTCTGTATTTCTATAATTGTGTAGTGCAACACGGAAGCCATAAGCTTCCACTGCTGCTGCTGCTGCTGCTAAGTCGCTTCAGTCATGTCTGACTGTGTGTGACCCCATAGACAGCCCACTAGGCTGCCCCGTCCTTGGGATTCTCCAGGCAAGAACACTGGAGTGGGTTGCCATTTCCTTCTCCAATGCATGAAAGTGAAAAGTGAAAGTGAAGTCACTCAGTCGTGTCCGACTCCTCGAGACCCCATGGACTGCAGCCCACCAGGCTCCCACGCCCATGGGACTCTCCAGGCAAGAGTACTGGAGTGGGGTGCCATTGCCTTCTCCTAGCCACATGTAAATATTTACATTCAAAGTGACTCGAAACAATTCAAATTCAGTTCCTTGTTGCCGAAGGAGGCTGGTGGCTGCCATGCTGGATAGTGCAGACAATAAACACTCCTACCCCTCCTGAGAGCCCTACTGGAGAGCCCCGTTCTGGAGTTCTATGGGTTCTTGAGTTCTTGAGAAGAAAACACAAGTATTTGCTTATTCATTTTCTATTTCTATTAGATGATTTGGCATCTGAGAGATAAATCATCTTGGGTGGTTTTAAACCAAGAATTTTATGCCCAGTTGTCTTTTACTTTTGGAAGTGACAAAAAGCTTAAAAACTCATAGCATCTATAAAACCTTGAGGGGGGAAAAGTTGACCATGTAGTCTAACTGAATGACAAAGAGTGAGCCCAAGCATGGGAAATAAGAGTACAAAAGACTGGATGGTGTGCACCGAAAGCAATTAATACAAATATTCATATAAATAAATGTGATTGCAAATTAAATACAACCTCCTCTGGAGCACTCAAATAAAACGCAAAGATGATTTAACATAAAGTTGGGATTTTAAAATAAGAAAAATTAATAACATTTCATGATGACACTTGAGGTTGACCTTGACAGTGAAGGGGTTACACTGACATAGTTGTGGTAAGAGAGCATACAGGTGTAACTCTTTAATATGTACTAATAACCTTGAAAATTGTTCAATTCTTCCCACTTCATTATTCCACTTATAGGAAACAATCCTGAGACCCAAATAAATTGTACCACACACACACACACACACACAATCTGTCTATTAAGATTTTCAAGGCAACATAAAGTACAGAACTCACAAAAATTGAAAAGATATTCAGTAAGAGAGGAATAATTAAATTTAGTATACCCATAGAATATAATTTCATGCAGCCATTAAAATCATGATGGAGAAAAAATTTAGTAACATGGAAAATGTGTATGATATGAGGGGAATAGTGATAACAGCTAACATTTATTATTATAAGTGTCCAGCAAGTGTCGGGTACTTCTCGAAAGGCCTTAGGTCTTTGCATCATTTACTCCTCAAAAGACCTGAAAGCAGTTGTATGAGTATCATCCCCAATGAAGTACTGAGGAAACAAAGTCTTAGAGCTGATTTGCCCTGTGCCCCACAAATCATTAAGTGACGTGCTAAGGCATGACCGTCAGCCCACCTGATGCAAAGTCTGTGCTCCTGAGAGCTCTCCTGCCTGGAGACTCTCAGAACACCATGCTCTCAGCTATGTAAAACAAAAAAAAAAGTATATGCACATTTAGAAAAAATCCTGGCTGGACATACCCTGAAACCTGAACAGTGATTACCTCTGAGTGATGAAGTTATAGATCACTTTCATTTTCTTCTTCAAATCAGTCTTTAATTTTAAATCGTCCTGGCAGTGAACATTAGTCAATAATCAAGAAGAAAAATTTTCATGAAGTGGAGAGGCCATTTCCATACACAGATTTGTACACCCAGGGGGAAAAAAATAATAACTCAAAAGGCAGAGCTAAAAATGGAATTCCAAAGTGTTGCCTGGAAATTAGTGGGAGTTCAAAGGAGTTAAATAAAAGATGGAAAATTGGAGAAGGGCCATTGCTAAATCTTTAAGCTCTTCCAAAAGGTTTCTGTGTGCGGTTGTTGGTTTCTATCTCTCAGCCCTCAGCTTAACTGATGAGCGTTTACGCAATTGCTGAGAACTAAAGAGCCACTCTGAGGCTCCAAACGTAGGAGTCTGGTGGTTGCTGTTGTTATTTTGTTTTAATGGATTTGTTTATTGGCCTGACAAATGAATTTACTATCAGCGGGCCCTTTTTCCCCTTTCAGTTTTATTATCTTTTTTTTTTTTTTAATCAGGCAACACTTTGTTGAACAATCCTGACCCTGAAGAATGCTTGCTGGCACGTTGTCCAAGAAATCTAGCAGAAGTTTGTATGATTATCTTTATGAGTGAGTACAGTTTAGTCTAGTGCCTTTTTTGTTGAATAACACCATCACCCAGAGCCCCTCAACAAATAGAGGAGTTGGTCTTACCTTTGATTGGTAGTTCACCAGCCATCATGGTCCAGAGAGGTCCTGGAAGAGAACTTGACACGGTACAGTAAAACCACCATCAAGTTTGTATTTGTCAATCTCGATCACGCTTCAGCTTCTCTGTGACATCTGGAGGTCTGTTCCAATGCTGTCACCCATGTTCAGCATTCAGATCCAGGGAGGGAAACTCAAGCATCAAAACAATGCCATGTTAGCCTCCTTGCTTTTTAGACTCAACTGAACAACTCATGTGGGAGGAAGAATGGGTCATGCAAAGAGCTCAGGAATTAGAGTCACCCAGTCTTGAGTTTAATTCCTACTCCATCATTTACTAGGCAAAACCTTTAACAAAGGGTTGAACTGCTTTGGGGCTCCTGGTTTTTTTTTTGTTTTGTTTTTTGTTTTTGTTTTTTCCAGAAGTGAGAGTGTTAGCATTGAGACACAAGAGCTAACACACATATATATAAAGTTGAGTGTGAGCCTGGCATATAGTATATGTTTAATAAACATGCTGTCTCTACCCATTGTCTTCCTCTCAGTAACGCACCTGCCCTACAATAAGCTTCTTGGAACCTGCAGCACAGGAGGGGTGGATTCAAGCCATGGTTCTCTGTGTTCCACTTCATTGAACTTGTAAGAGCCTCTTTGAGATGATAAGCATTCCATCCTAAAGCTGGAAGAATGTAGAAATTCTGCTGCTCTTTCCTCTTGGCTCCAGTTTATTTCCATGCAACATCATTTCCTAAACAGTGAGACTGTAGACCATGCATAGAAATCATTATTATCCATACAATGAAATGGCCCACCAGCACCAAGAGACAGTGCCCCCGGAGGACTCTGGTCCCTCTCTTTTTCCTCCCACTCCTCATCCTGTGTCAGGAGTGGGAGATGCTGCAGATCCTAAGTCATTGTGGGTCCACTCAACACGGGCCACCTTGGAACTGTCTCACTCCTTCCTTTCACAGCAGGTAAGATCCTTTAAAGTTATCCTATCTTTCTGAATTTTGTAGACAACTGGATGGGTTGGGTTATTGTGATTGCTGTTGTTGTTGAGTCACCAAGTCATGTCCGACTCTTTCACAACTCCATGGACTGTAGCCCACCAGGCTCCTCTGTCCATGGAGTTTTCCAGGCAAGAATACTGGAGCAGATTGTCATTCCCTTCTCCAGGGCATCTTGCCAACCCAGGGATCAAACCCATGTCACCTGAATTGGTAGGCGGATTCTTCACCACTGAGCCACCAGGGAAGCCCTGTTGGGTTATGTTGAAGTAACAAACATCCTGAAATTCTCAGTGGTCTAAAGAGACAAGAGTTGACATCTTGGCTGTGTGATGTGTCCACTGCAGATGGCCTAGAGGCTCTGTTTGAGTCTCTCTCATTCCAGGATCCAGGCTAATGCAACATCCGCTCTATGGGACATTGCTAATATCTGTGACAGAAAGAAAAGAGCAAGTCAGCTTGGTCCTTGCAAGGTATACCTGGAAGACAACACATCATCTTTTAGTGATGAAAATAAGACATAGAACCATGCTGGACTTTGAGAGAGCAGAAACACCCACCCCCACCATGTGTCTTAAGGAAAAAATAAAACAAAACACTGTTATACTATATTTGTCACACACCTGTAAGAAAAGTTAATCAGGAGATAATAGCCCCATTTAAAAATATATGCCCCTGAAAGAATTGGTAAGCTTCACTTTATTAAAATTAAAAATTTCAGCTATGCAAAAGACATTGTTAGGAGAATGAAAAGGCAAGCCATAGACTAGGAGAAAATATTTGCAAAAGATGTAGCTGAAAAAAAGACTGTTGCCCAAAATATACAAACAACTCTTAAAACTCAACAATAAGAAAATAAACATGATTTTAAAACAGGCAAAAGACTATAATAGCCACCTCACAAAAGATGATATACAGATGGCAAATAAGCATATGAAAAGACGCTTGGCTTTACATGTCATTAGAAAACTGCAAATTAAAACAACAATGAGATACCATTGCACACCTCTTCAGTTCAGTTCAGTCACTCAGTCTTGTCCGACCCTTCACGACCCCATGGACTGCAACACGCCAGGCTTCGCTGTCCTTTACCATCTCCCAGAGCTTGCTGAAACTCATGACCATCGAATCAATGATGCCATCCAACCATTGCATCCTCTGTTATCTCCTTCTCCTCCTGCCTTCAATCTTTCCCACTATCAGGGTCTTTTCTAATGAGTCGACCCTTTGCATCAGGTGGACAAAATATTGAAGCCTCAGTTTTACCATCAGTCCTTCTACTGAACAGTCAGGATTGATTTCCTTTAGGATTGACTGGTTGGATCTCCTTGCACTCCAAGGGACTCTCAAGAGTCTTCTCCAAATTCACAGTTCAAAAGCATCAATTCTTCGGCTCTCAGCACACCTATTGCTGCTAAGTCACTTCAGTCGTGTCCGACTCTGTGCGACCCCATAGACGGCAGCCCACCAGGGTCCCCCGTCCCTGGGATTCTCCAGGCAAGAACACTGGAGTGGGTTGCCATTTCCTCCTCCAATGCATGAAAGTTAAAAGTGAAAGTGAAGTCACTCAGTTGTATCCGACTCTTAGTGACCCCATGGACTGCAGCCACCAGGCTCCTCCATCCATGGGATTTTCCAGGCAAGAGCACTGGAGTGGGGTGCCATTGCCTCCTCCACAGTATACCTATTCAGTTCAGTTCAGTTCAGATGCTCAGTCGTGTCCGACTCTTTGCGACCCCATGAATCACAGCACGCCAGTCCTCCCTGTCCATCACCATCTCCCGGAGTTCACTCAGACTCGCGTCCATCGAGTCCGTGATGCCATCCAGCCATCTCATCCTGGGTCGTCCCCCCTCCTGCCCCCAATCTCTCCCAGCATCAGAGTCTTTTCCAATGAGTCAACTCTTCGCATGAGGTGGCCAAAGTACCGGAGCTTCAGCTTTAGCATCATTCCTTCCAAAGAAATCCCAGAGTTGATCTCCTTCAGAATGGACTGGTTGGATCTCCTTGCAGTCCAAGGGACTCTCAAGAGTCTTCTCCAACACCACAGTTCAAACGCATCAATTCTTCGGCGCTCAGCCTTTTTCACAGTCCAACTCTCACATCCATACATGACCAGAGGAAAATCCATAGCCTTGACTAGACGGACCTTAGTCAGCAAAGTAATGTCTCTGCTTTTGAATATGCTATCTATGTTGGTCATAACTTTCCTTCCAAGGAGTAAGCGTCTTTGAATTTCATGGATGCAGTCACCATCTGCAGTGATTTTGGAACCCCCCAAAATAAAGTCTGACACTGTTTCTACTGTTTCCCCATCTATTTCCCATGGAGTGGTGGGACCAGCTGCCATGATCTTCGTTTTCTGAATGTTGAGCTTTACGCCAACTTTTTCACTCTCCTCTTTCACTTTCATCAAGAGGCTTTTTAGCTCCTCTTCACTTTCTGCCATAAGGGTGGTGTCATCTGCATATCTGAGGTTATTGATATTTCTCCCAGCAATCTTGATTCCAGCTTGTGTTTCTTCCAGTCCAGCGTTTCTCATGATGTGCTCTGCATATAAGTGAAATAAGCAGGGTGACAATATACAGCCTTGACGTACTCCTTTTGCTATTTGGAATCAGTCTGTTGTTCCATGTCCAGTTCTAACTGTTGCTTCCTGACCTGCATACAGATTTTGGGTGGCCAAAATTCAAAACACTGACAACTCATATGCTGGTGAGGGTGCAGAGCAACAGGAATTCTTACTCATTGCTGGTGGGAGTGCAAAATGGAAGTCACTTTGGGAGGCAGTTTCTTAACATATAGTCCAAAAATCACTCTCCCTGGTGTTTACACAAATGAATTGCAAACTCACGTGGACATCAAAACCTGCACACAGATGTGTATAGCAGCTTTATTCATAATTGCCAAAACTTGGAAGCAACTTGGGAGAATGAATAAACTGTGGTACATTCTGACAATGGAATATTAGTCAGTGTTAAAAAGAACTGAGCTATTAAGCTATGAAAAGACATGGAGGAACCTTAAATGCATACTACTAAGTGAAAGAAGTCAGTATGAAAAGGCTCATGTTGTATGATTTCAACCATATGACATTCTGGAAAAAGCAAAATTACGGAGACAGTTAAAAAACCAAGTCAGTGGTTGCCAGGGTAGAGAAGGATGCAGAGAGGAATTTTGGAGCAGTGAAACTACTCTGTGAGATATTATAATGAGGGACACATGCCATTACAAAACTTTCCAAATCCACAGAATGTACATCCCTAAAATAAACTACGGACTTTGGGTGTAATGACATGTCACTATAGGTTCATCAACTCTTTTAATAAATATATCACTCTAGAGGGGATGTTGATAATGGGGGAGGCTGGGCATGAGTGTATGGGTGGGGGTTGTAGAGGAAATCTCTATATCTTCCACTTACTTTTGTTGTAAACCTAAAGCTCCTCTTAAAAGAAAAAAATCAAGCCTATTAAAAAAAATGTACATGTCATAGAGGTTAAGTGGCATGAGTAAGGTCATGCAAAAGAATGCCTTGCATACAGGAGATAATAAATATTTGTTGAACCAGTGAGTGCATGCATGTGTGAACAAATGAGAAAGTAAAATGATGAAAGCCAGGGTGCAAATCCAGGTGACCTGATTCTTGATACAGGACTCTCTGTTTCCAGCCTATGATTACCCAGCTCCTCCCCAATCCCTGCCCCCAGCCAAGCTACTAGCAACTAAATTCCACCCACAGAAAGTTTCTGAGTTTTGTTTCTTTGTGTTTGTAAAAATAACTAGGATTTCCTGAGTTGTAGAATAGGAAATAGTAAGCAATTACCCTTGTAATAAGAAACAAGCACGTGGACATACTTCCATAGACACCACAAAATCATCAAGTTATCATGAGAGCCACAAGGGCATAGGGTACAGGAGAGATTAACCCACAGAATTCAGGCTGAAACCTGTTACCAAGGACGAGGCTGCAACAGAGATGCTGGAGTCCCCAGGTTATTACTGGGAATTTTGCTTCGCTTGGGCAGTGACACCAAGTTTCCAGAAGTGGTATAAGTCTTGAAGATATAACTGTGGTGCCCAGGGTTAAACTGAGAACAGAAGACTACAGAAATGAAAGAGACAGAGTGTTCAAATGAAAACGCCTCCAGAACTGGGCAGAACAGAGAAGATAGAAGATTCCCCATCTCTCAGAGTCAAAGACGGCCTGTGAGCCAAACGCATCTGCTGGATGTTGAAAGTGACAAAAGACAGCTCGGAGAGAGAATGCACTGAATCATTAACAAAAATTCCTAAGAAACTTAACAAGTACATCGAGACACTGCTCAAGTATGCGCTTCCATGGCTCATGGAAATGTCCTGGGGAAGTGACTCAAAAGGTCTGTAAGATACAGCCTCTTTGCTTGGATGATTCACTGGTCGAGGAGGTGGCAGAAAGTTAAAGTACTAGTAATCGGCAGTTTCATGGGATGAAGTAGAACCCTGTAGGCTGTGCCCACTGAGGCACCTAGTCATTCAGGTAAATAGCATGCAAGGCAGATGGATGAAAGAAAAAAAGGTGGATTATCTCCTTTTGAATTTTCAATCTATTTTTAATAGATAAATGTTATGATCCCCAATTTTTGAACCACAAAGCAGGGCACAGTGAAAAGTTTCCCTGCAACTCCCATCCCAGTCTCTCAATCCTCCTTCTCAAAACCAAGGACCAATCCCTAGTATGTTCTTCCACACATATTTCTATGCAAATGCAAACAAATCAGTGTTTTACGTTTTCCTTCTTTTAATTCAAATACTGACAAGATTGAAGGCAGGAGGAGAAGGGGATGACAGAGGATGAGATGGTTGGATGGCATCACCAACTCAATGGACATGAGTTTGAGCAAGCTCTGGGAGTTGGTGATGGACAGGGAAGCCTGGCGTGCTGTAGTCCATGGGGTTGCAAAGAGTCAGACACGACTGAGTGGCTGAACTGAACTGAACTGAACTGAACTGAACCAACTGTTATCACCTAAAATAGAGCTTGGAAGTGAATCTTAAAATTAAACACATATAAAAGAACCAATAAAATGACTGCCTCAGATTGCTATCATGTCAGTACAAAGAAAGAAGAAGGAATTTCACTAACTTATAAACCCAATATATTCTGACTCTATACACTTACGGAGATATGTATTAAAGATCTGAAAAACTGTAAATAAATCTGAATTTTACTTATTTATTTGTTGTTTGGTAATGGTACAGAGTAGTTATTCTAAAATGATTTTGAGTATATTGTGGAATACCGAAAAATAAACAAATTGATGTAACTGATAATTACAGGTTCTCATGTGAGAGAGGGATTCCCTGGTAGCTCAGCTGGTAAAGAATCCACCTGCAATGCAGGAGACCCTAGTTTGATTCCTGGGTCAGGAAGATCCCCTGGAGAAGGGATAAGTTACCTACCCCAGTATTCTTGGGCTTCCCTGGTAAAGAATCCACCTGCAATGTGGGAGACCTGGTTTTGATCCCTGGGTTGGGAAGATCCCCTGGAAAGGGAATGGTTAACCATTCCAGATTTCTGGCCTGGAGAATTCCATGGACTGTACAGCCACTTAATGTGAGAGAGGGAAATACAGATAAGAGAAAAGTGAGAAAGAAAACCCTGTGCCACAGCATTAAAATGATATTATGAACTGAACTTCCATGTCTCCACCCCCCATTTAGAAGTTAAAGCCCTAGCATCAATGTGATGGTGTTTGCAGCTGGGACCTTTGGGAGGTGAGCAGGTTTTAATGAGGTTACAAGGGTGGGGCCTTGGTCATGAGATTAGTGTCCTTGTAGGAGGAATAAAGACCTGAGCTTGTCCTTTCTCCAGGATGTGAAGACAGTGAGAAGGTAGCCTTCACAAAGCCTTCCTGGGGGGACTGAACTGGCCAGCTCCTTGCTCTTGGATGTTCCAACCTTCAGAATTGTGAGAAGTAAGTGTCTGCTATTTAAGACAGTTGACTATGGTGTTTTGTTATGGCAGCCTGAGCAGACGAAGACAAATGAGAGCTATTAATATAAACTAATTCCATTCACTGAAAACCATCGAAACTGTGGTCACTCCACAAGCAACAAGTACCTCTTGGGTACTCTTGGGTGTGCCCAGATCTTGGTTTCAAATAAAACCTTGGAAACTTTGGAGATGACTCTTTCTGGGTCAAGAGCATAGAAAATTTAAAGACATTCTGGAACATTTTATCACCGTGTCAGAAAATAAGGAAGTGTCCAGAGACTCCTGCAGAAATGTCAACGTACACACAAGCCAGCACGAAGGGGCTTCTGATGGTCAGGTTTGCAGTAATCCAAGCATTAAAAATGTTAGCAGTGGATGGTAACATACCGAATTGTAAAAACCAATTAATGTATAGTACAGTAAAAGAAAATAATAAAAAGAAGGTGGTACCCTCCTCTCATAAGAACATCAGACAATAAAATTAGATTAGTGGATTTAGAAAATGACTATTTTGCCACCTTCAGTATACTCATTGGTTCAGATAAGAATCTGCAGAGACTGGAGTCACTTGAGTCCAGTGGCTTGTTCGAATCTAAGATCACACGACCCACGTTTTGACAAGTTTCTGTGACGAGTAACCAGAACCCACTGAGTGAAGTGTTGTGGGCGTATTCACATGTCCAAGGACTGCCCCTCAGATGCTGTATTCCTTTGCTCAGGCTGCCATAACTGAGCACCAGAGATAGGGTAGCGGGAGGGGTCCTTCAACAACTGAAAAGTATTTTCTCACAGTTCTGGAGGCTGGAAGTCCAAGGGCTTCCCTCTGTGCCCAGAGGACCCTGGTATCTCTCAGTATGTTTCAATTTCTTTTTCTTAAAAGGATACCAGTCATATTGGATTAAAGCCTGCCCATACAACCTCATTTAATTTTGATTACCTTTTTAAAAGACCCTAACTACAAGTATGCTCACATTCTTGGGAATTTTTTGGGTGGGGGATACAATTCAGTCTATTTCAGATGTGTTAAATGCACAGGGAATTACAATGAAGTCTGGGAGCCACTAGCTTAACCAAATGAGGAAACTTATAATTAAGAGTAACTCTAGTCTTCTTGACAAAAATGTTTCTGTGGAATGTAATTGTGAGAAAACAATCAGATAAATCCAGATTATGAAAGTTTCTATAAGACAGTGGGCTGGTATTCTCCAAAAAGATCACTGTTATGAAATACAAAAGGCAGGTAGGCTAGATAAACAGAAGCTAAAGAAACCTGACAACCAAATTCAACAAAAAAAGAAAAAGCCATCAGATCTAAAAAAAAAAAAAAAAAAAAAAAGCTGTAATATTTTGTGAGTGATAACCAAGAAGATGTGAATAAATTTCTTAGGTTTGTGGTGGTGTGGCTTTGTATTTTGGTTATGTTTGACCACAAACCATGAATGTTATGGTTTCTACAGTTTGAAAATAAACTGCTTCCCCAAAGATGTCTGCAATTAGTAATTAGTGTGTCTACAGACATAGAGAACAGACTTGTTGCCAAGGTGAGGTGGGTAGTGGGGGAGGGAAGTATTGAGAGTTCGGGATTAGCAGATGCAAACTATAATACGTAGAACTGATAAACAAGGTCCTACTATATAGCACAGGGAACTATATTCAATATCCTGCAATAAACCATAATGGGAAAGAATATGAAAAAGAATATACATGTATAACTGAATCACTTTTACATACAGCAGAAATTACACAGAGTTGTAAGTCAACTATGTTATCAAAACTAAACAATTAGTGAGTATACTTGAAAAGTATATAGTTATCTGATTATACTGATAACATTTCTATTTTATTTCAAAATATAAAGTTAGAGGGGATGATGGATAGATAGATAATACCTATGTCACTGGAGGTAATTCCCTATCATTTATAAAGAAAATACTGGCTCTGTTTCATATCTATATTTTTCCCATGTATATCCATTAATTAACCAGTTCTCTATTACTGAATATTAAGATTATCTTTAATCTTTTTTATTAAAAACAATGGTGTGAAAATAATCTTGTACATACATGTTTTTGGACATGTGTAAGTATATCTTTAGGATAAATTCCTAGGAAAGGAATTGCTTAAGTTTGTTTCTTGAAAACTGTGAGCAGGCACTAAATTTCTAGGCAAAAATTATTTTTTTCAGTTTGCTGGTGTTCAGAAATGAAGTCAAACAAGTGGTTTAAAAAGCAAGCCTCCTTAATTCACAGGGAAGGACCGATCTCTTCACCTTAATGGTTTATTTCAAGGCTTGAATTATTCAGCTTTAAATGCAAAACATCTAACACAGTGTGTTGTACAGAACGGATATGGGCATTCATCAAATGTATTTGAATGAATGAGTGAATGAATGAATGGAAGTTCTAGACACCAGAAGCATTAACTGTGGAATTATAAAATAAACACGTCCTCCCTCCCCACATTCCAGAGAGGCTGCAAGAATCTTAATGGCATCTCACTGTAACACACACACACACAAATTAGATGTCAAGGCACATCTCCTATGGACCTCATCCAAGTCACCAAAATGACTTCCTTATAATGGACTCCCAAGACAGAATTATAGTGTAGCGGTTGGGAATTTAAAAGTTTATAAAACACTGTGAATTCTCTAGCTCCTCGTCTAACTGCCTGCTGCTGCTTTTCTCCCTGCTGGTCTGATTTTTCCATCACTGCTCCATATTGAGGCTATTCAGAGGGAATGGCAAATTTAGAGCTCACTGCTGCCCAAGCCCATGAAGGATGGAGGATTAAGGGACCGTGAGCCAAGTCACTTGATCCCTCAAGGGTTCTATTTTATCATCTATAAAACAAAGGGGTTGAAGCACTGAGATTTTTTCCCACATCCTGTAGCTCTTGGCAGAAACCATTTATTATCCAAATCTTAAAGAGTTAGATCATAAAGAAGGCTGAGCACTGAAGAATTGATGCTTTCAAACTGTGATGTTGGAGAAGACTCTTGAGAATCCCTTGGACAGCAAGGAGATCAAACCAGTCAAACCTAAAGGAAATCAACCCTGAGTATTCATCGGAAGGACTGATGCTGAAGCTCCAATACTTTGGCCACATGATGGAAAGAGCTGACTCACTGAAAAAGACCCTGATGCTGGGAAAGATGGAGGGCAGGAGCATGGGGTGACAGAGGATGAGATGATTGAATGACATCACTGACTCAATGGACATGAGTTTGAGTGAATAAACTCTGGGAGAGTTTGAGTGAACTATCTCTGGGAGATAGTGAAGGACAGGGAAGTCTGGTGTGCTGCAGTCCATGGGGTGGCAGAGAGTCGGACACGACTTAGCAACTGAACAACAACAACACTTGAGATTACCTCCTCAGGCCAAGACAGGTTAGCTCAAGGAATCAAATATGATTGTTTTCATATTTTAAAAGAACAGTTAAAAGTGGTTTCTAGAGTAGAAGAACCAAAATAGTAAAGAAGATGGGAAGCCACGTCTTCTCAGGAATATCTCAAGGTACTGGCATAATTAACCCAGAAAAGAGAAAGACTGAAGAAGGAAACAAGATAGTTGATTCAGTTCAGTTCAGTTCAGTTGCTCAGTCGTGTCTGACTCTTTACGACCCCATGAATCGCAGCACGCCAGGCCTCCCTGTCCATCACCATCTCCCAGAGTTCACTCAGACTCCCGTCCATCAAGTCAGTGATGCCATCCAGCCATCTCATCCTCTGTCATCCCCTTCTCCTCCTGCCCCCAATCCCTCCCAGCATCAGAGTCTTTTCCAATGAGTCAACTCTTTGCATGAGGTGGCCAAAGTACTGGAGTTTCAGCTTTAGTTGATTACAAATATACAAAGAGCTAACAGGTGGGAAATACACAAAGGCTGTTTCTTTATGGATCTGGAGCACAGAATTTTCAGAGTGGTGGATCTTGATTCAGTTTGATGAAGGACTTTCTAAAAAGTAGAGATTTTCAACCATGGAATATATTTTCTTTGACTTACTGAGTTCTGAAGAATGTGTAGAATTCCAGATAATGTTTGATAGTAATTCTCAGGTGGGGAGGAGGATGGGAGGTGAAGCCAGTAAATTTTAACATATATCAAATAGTACAGCACAAGTAATATTTGACATTTATCTTCCATGAAGTAATAATCAGATGTCAGTAATATTTTCCATCTTCACAAAAGAGAAAAATAGAATTTATTGTAAGATTGTTCAGATTATGAAAAAGAAAGCAAAATGTAATGATCCAAGTAGAAAATTAAAAGTAATAAAATATGACTGCAAAATTCATGGCCAAACAGAAGCATAATCCTGAAAGCAAAGTGGGAGGGTACATTGTGGATTACAAAGATCCAGAACTTGCAAAACAAGAAATATAAATCTTTCATACTGAAAAAGTATGACTCATTGAAAACTGAAGGGTAGTTTTTCCATGAATTAAAAATAATACATTTTATTACTGAAGATTTAAAACTAATGCAAATCAAACACAAACAAAACAACATGAACAAAATTAAAAGGAAAGCATTAATACAATGAGATAAGAAAAGGAAATAAGATGAACACAGATTGGGGAGGAAGAAATAAAACTGTCTTTGTTCACTGATGACATAATCGTCTATGTAGAAAATCAAAAATATCGACAAGAACTAATAAGAATTTCTTTAAAAGGTGTAAAATCGAGTTTAATGCATAAAAGTAAAGTCAGTCACTTTTCTATATACCGGCAATGAATACATGAAACTGAAATTTAAAAACACAATACCATTTACATTAGCACCCCCAAAGATGAATACTCAGTTACAACTCTAACAAAATAAGTATAAAATCTATATGAGGAACACTACAAAATTGATGGAAAAAAAAATCAAAGAACTAAACAAATGGACAAACGTTCCATGTTCATGGATAGGAAAAATCAATATTATTAACATTACAGTTCTGCACAACTTAATCCGTTAAACACATTTCCAATCAAAATCCTGAAAATTATTTTATGGATATCAACAATCTAATTCCAAAGTTTATATGGAGTGATAGAAGACCCAGAGCAGCCAATACAACATGGACGGAAATGAACCAAGTCAGAGGACTGACATTAATTTGACTTAAGACTTGCTGGAAAGCAACAAAAATCAGGACAGATGTGGTACTGGCAAAAGTAGAGACAAATAGATCAGTGGAACAGAATGGAGAGGCCAGAAACAGAACCACATAAATATAGCTAGCAGACCTCTGAAAAAGATGAAAGATAATCTTTTCAACAAATGATACTGAAATAACTAGACCTCTACAGGCAAAATAAAAGAAGTCTGGATACAGATCTTACACCTTTCATAAAAATAAATTAAAAATGGAGCACAGATCTAAATGTTAAACGCAAAACTTGAAGGTTCCTAAAAAATAACTTAAGAAAAAATCTGAATGAACTTGGCTCTGGTAATGACTTTTTAGCTACAATACCAAAGGCAGGATCCATGAAAGAAAGGAATGATTAGCTGAACCTCATTAAAAGAACTTTGGCACATAGGAAGCACGTCCTAAATGCCAGTTGTTCATGTTCTTATCATTATTAGTAACAATTGTGTATCTTCTAAAAAGCTACCAGAACTATCAAGGAAAGCCTTTGATTTGGATATAACCAAATTCTTATTTTTATTTTTTTTAATATAAATTTATTTATTTTAATTGGAGGTTAATTACTTTACAATATTGTATTGGTTTTGCCATACATCAACATGAATCCACCATGGGTGTACAGGTGTTCCCCATCCTGAACCTGCCTCCCTCCTTCCTCCCTGTACCATCCCTTTGGGTCGTCCCAGTGCACCAGCCCCAAGCATCCAGTATCGTGCATCGAACCTGACTGGCCATTCATTTCATATATGATATTATACATGTTTCAATGCCATTCTCCCAAATCATCCCACCCTTGCCCTCTCCCACAGAGTCCAAAAGACTGTTCTATACATCTGTGTCTCTTTTGCTGTCTCGCATACAGGGTTATCATTACCATCTTTCTAAATTCCATATATATGCGTTAGTATACTGTATTGGTGTTTTTCTTTCTGGCTTACTTCACTCTGTATAATCAGCTCCAGTTTCATCCACCTCATTAGAACTGATTCAAATGTATTCTTTTTAATGGCTGAGTAATACTCCATTGTGTATATGTACCACAGCTTTCTTATCCATTCATCTGCTGGTGGACATCTAGGTTGTTTCCATGCCCTGGCTATTATAAATAGTGCTGCGATGGACATTGGGGTACATGTGTCTCTTTCAATTCTGGTTTCCTCGGTGTGTATGCCCAGCAGTAGGATTGCTGGGTCATAAGGCAGTTCTATTTCCAGTTTTGTAAGGAGTCTCCACACTGTTCTCCATAGTGGCTGTACTAATTTGCATTCCCACCAACAGTGTAAGAGGGTTCCCTTTTCTCCACACCCTCTCCAGCATTTACTGCTTGTAGACTTTTGGATAGCAGCCATTCTGACTGGCATGAAATGGTACCTCATTGTGGTTTTGATTTGCATTTCTTTGATAATGAATGATGTTGAGCATCTTTTCATGTGTTTGTTAGCCATCCGTATGTCTTCTTTGGAGAAATGTCTATTTAGTTCTTTGGCCCATTTTTTGATTGGGTCGTTTATTTTTCTGGAATTGAGCTGCAGAAGTTGGTTGTATATTTTCGAGATTAGTTGTTTGTCAGTTGCTTCATTTGCTATTATTTTCTCCCACTCTGAAGGCTGTCTTTTCACCTTGCTTATAGTTTCCTTTGTTGTGCAGAAACTTTTAATTTTAATTAGGTCCCATTTGTTTATTTTTACTTTTATTTCCAATATTCTGGGAGGTGGGTCATAGAGGATGCTGCTGTGCTTTATGTCAGAGAGTGTTTTGCCTATGTTCTCCTCTAAGAGTTTTATAGTTTCTGGTCTTACATTTAGATCTTTAATCCCTTTTGAGTTTATTTTTGTGTATGGTGTTAGAAAGTGTTCTAGTTTCATTCTTTTACAAGTGGTTGACCAGTTTTTCCAGCACCACTTGTCAAAAGGATTGTCTTTAATCCATAGTATATTCTTGCCTCCTTTGTCAAATATAAGGTGTCCATAGGTGCGTAGATTTATCTCTGGGCTTTCTATTTTGTTCCACTGATCTATATTTCTGTCTTTGTGCCAGTACCATACTGTCTTGATGACTGTGGCTTTGTAGTAGAGCCTGAAGTCAGGCAGGTTGATTCCTCCAGTTCCATTCTTCTTTCTCAAGATTGCTTTGGCTATTCAAGGGTTTTTGTATTTCCAAACAAAATTTGAATTTATTTGTTCTACCTCTGTGAAAAGTACTGTTGGTAGCTTGATAGGGATTGCATTGAATCTATAGATTGCTTTGGGTAGTATACTCATTTTCACTATATTGATTCTTCTGATCCATGAACATGGTATATTTTTCCATCTATTAGTGTCCTCTTTGATTTCTTTCACCAGTGTTTTATAGTTTTCTATATATAGGTCTTTAGTTTCTTTAGGTAGATATAATCCAGAGTATTTTATTCTTTTCATTGCAATGGTGAATGGAATTGTTTATTTTTAATAGGTTTTGTGTTGATTCTCAAGTATTTCCCAAGTATCCAATTTTCAAACAGCAGTTCTATTTGCTTTTAATTGTCCCACCATTTTATTTTCTTGTTTAAATTGTACTGCCTGAAGTTTATGGTGCAATGTTCAGTAAAGGAAGTAAGAATGAAAAATCTCAGGTTTCTGACCTCAAACTTCGTGAAAACGGACATAGGTCTCCAACTTCCCTATTAAGCCTATGGCTGGATTTCAGGGTGTGTGTGAGCATGCAGGCACGCATGTGTATAAAATAGTGGTAAGAAAGTACCCCCCTACTGTTATTTTACTAACAAGTTTTCAATACAAATGCATGCTGGTCTTATCCAACACACTTTAGGCATTAATCGCTCTGATAATACACTTTTTCCCCCTTTGACCAGTTAAAATGCTAACTCAGTGATTTTTCCTAGAACAAAATGCATTTAGTTGTAATGTTGTATTAGATTAATTTATTGTAGAATTGCACTTAATATGCTAACATTTTTTGCCTCAATATAATTGATTTTGTTCTGAGTTTTGGGCTGGTGTGTGTGTGTACCACATTACCATAGCTTTGAAGAAGTAATCTGGCACCTTCCATTTCCTGTGTTCAGGGATGTTCTGTAACAATGGCTCTTTTTACTCACTGAAAGTTACAAAGAATTTCCTTGTGAAACTGAGTTTGACACAACCTCTTTAATTTTTGAAAACTTGCAAATCCTATCCATGATTATAGATTCTGTTTGGGTTTTCTCTCTTTTCTGGGGTCAATTTGGGCCATTTACATTTCTCAAGGGAAAAAAAAATCATTCTATCAGGTTTTCAAATTTTGCCTGAAGTTTTAAACACATCCTCTTCTATTTTCTTAACATTGTCTTTATCTGCTTTCCTTTCACTCATTTCTAAATTTGCCTATTTATGCTTTCTCCCTTTTTCCCTAAATAATTAATATAGATTTATCTGTTTTTTTTTAAATTTAAACTTGCCACAGATTGATTTTATTTATTAGATCTAGGTTTTCTTTCCTCAACCCCACAATTCAAACGCCCAATTTGTTTATTTTCATTTTACTTTTTCATGATATATGCAGACTGTGAGTGTTGTTTTTTCCCACAAGAATATTCTCTTCCCAGTGTTGTTTGTTGTTGTTTTATTTAAGAAATGAGCAATTTTGCTTTGAATTTGCTCACTGAATTAAAAGTAACCTATGAGTTTTTCTTTTCTTTTTTATTACCAAGTACTTGGGATTTTTGTTTGTTGGACTCTATTTTTGCTATTCCATGCTTTATTGCAACGTAGTTGAGAGAAAGAGGTCTGCATTATTTCTACTTATTAGAATTTGTTGAGTTGTTTTTTAATGTCCTAATATATCATGACACTTGGGGGAAAATGTCTATTTTTTGCTTCACCAGGATCTGGAGTTTGTTCTACATTTATTAGATGGTCCTTGTTACGCTGGTCAGACTCACTACACACTTACTTCTTTGTGTCCAAAGCTGTGTTGTGTGTTGAAAGGGTGAGGCAAGCTGCATGTCCCTCTGTGTTTCTGTCCGCCACTCCCTGTCTTCAGTTGTCACCTTGTACGTGGGGAATCTGTTGGGTTTGGATTTATGACAGTTATTGTTATAAAGCACCACTCTCTTCTTTTAGGTTTTTTACCTTACATTCAGTCTTGATTCTAAAGCTTCCTTGATTTTTTTTAATGAAGTGTCTTCTGTTTTATGATCCTCATTTTTTTTTTGTTAAAGAAGAAAGAAGAAAATCTTCTTTTCTGATAATTTCTAACATTTATACTCTTTTTCCATTCCTATAGTGGTTATAACTTTAGACATGACATGTACCGGCAGTGTTTCCCTTAAATGTACTGTATTAGACATGGTCTTAAAAGAGGGGAAAATCAATATTATTTTAAATAGAGAGGGTAAGGTACTTTCCTTGTAGTCCAGTGGCTAAGACTCCCCACTCCCGATGCAGGATGCCAGGGTTCAGTCCTAATCAGAGAACTAGATTCCACATGTCACAACTGAGAGTTTGCATGCCACAACTTAGAACTGGAAAAGACAAATAAGTAAGCAAATAAAAAAGTTGTTTTTGTTTTTTTTTTAAATAGGGAAGGTCATTTCCCCTGTCTCTTATTCAGTGATCACATGACCCAGAAGGAGAACACGATGAACTACTGTTCCCATTATACTGGAACAGTATTTCAGGTGGACATTCTTTACATAATACGGCATCTAAAAGTAGGCATATGATCCTGGACCTAGAGAATATTATACTTAGTGACATAAGTCAGACAGAGAAAGACAAACACTGTTTGACATCACTCATATATGGACCCTAAAATATAATATGAATGAACCTACATACAAAACAGAAACAGACTCACTGGCATAGAAAACAAATCATAGTTACTAAAGGGGAAAGGGGTAGGTGTAGGGACAAATTATGAGTATGGGATTAGCAGATACAAACAAACAGATACATGAAATAGACAAGCAATAAGGTTTTACTATATAGCCCAGGGAATTATAACTAATATCTTATAATAACCTATCATGCATATAATCTGCAAAATACAAACAAAAAAAAACAACTGAATTGCTATGCTGTACACCTGAAACTAAAGCAATAACGTAAATCAACTATACTTCAATTAAATTTTTAATTAACAAAAGAAAAAAACATATTTTAAGACTAGTGAGAAATTTCACTATGATGAACTTATCAAGAGATAAGAGATTGATTTCTAACAATCCACCTTCCTTACAGATTTTCAGAACAACATTGATTAGGTTTTTAGATCTTGATCGTATTTTAGGATCAGTATGTCCCACTTTTTACAGTACAAGATGATGCGAGGGATTGGGGGCAGGAGGAGAAGGGGACGACCGAGGATGAGATGGCTGGATGGCATCACTGACTCGATGGACGTGAGTCTGAGTGAACTCCGGGAGTTGGTGATGGACAGGGAGGCCTGGCGTGCTGCGATTCATGGGGTCACAAAGAGTCGGACACGACTGAGCGACTGAACTGTACTGAACTGATGTTCCAAATAATATGTGGGACATACTGACCCTAAAATATTATTCCATATTTATCTAAAACTCAAATTTCATGGAACATCCTATATTTTACCTGTAGTTTACCTGGAAACCTTATCTTGTATGAACCATGTTCTGAGTTCTTGATTATGTGGACATGCTAGGTAACTGCCTTTCAAATCTAAATGACGACTTAGCTGGGCTTAAAAATTCTAGGGCCATTTTTTCCCCATTTAGAATCCTATAGATATGACTCCACTATCTCTTGACAGTGACCTTTTTAACAGAGAGTATAAGGCTGTACATTTTTTTTTCTTTCATACAGTGAACTTGCTTTTTGCAGCTGGACACTTACTTAGAGAATTCTTTCTCTATCCTTGAAACTCAGAGAATTCTTTGGCTATGTCTCATTTGTGATTGTTTTAATTTCCCTAGAACATAGTACGCCTTTTCATTTGCAGATTAAATTCTTTTATTTCACTTCTCCCTATACCTATGAATATTTTCCTGTTACATTTTTCCATTCTCCATTTGTTAAATCATCACTATGTATTTATTAACTAGTCTTTGAATCCATTTATCTCTTTGCTTTTTTCCCCCTTCACTTTGGTGCTACTGTCTCAAGCCTTTTCTCCATCTTACCAACCTGTTTTCAGCTGGATCTACTTTTTGTTTCTTTGTAACATTTCCCTATTTTCTAATCATCCTCTTTCTCTAATGCCCCATTGTTTCCTTGCTGTTTCAGTCATTCAGTCATGTCTGACTCTTTGAGACCCCATGGACTCTGGCCCACCATGCTCCTCTGTCCATGGGATTCTCCAGGCAAGAACACTGGAGTGGGTTGCCATTTCTTAGTTTTTCAGTTTCTCCTTTTCATCTCATTTTGTCTGGTTGTATATCCCTTACTTCAAAGGTTTCTTGTCTACTCAAATTCTTGGAGAGAAGAAAGAATTTGTTGCAGAATTTTTGGTCATATTTCCTGGGGTAAATTGGAATGGATTCTTCATCGGCCTTTTGTAGACTACATTCATTTTGTGGGTATAAGAGCAGGGGATCTCCATGGCTGCCACTGAGATTCATATTCATCTCTCTCATTTTTGACATAGGAAGTTCTGTGGGCACTTTCTAGAGTAGAGTGTGCCTTATTTCTTTGTTGGCAGGGCTCAGCAGTGAGAGGAGCAGACTGGGGCTCACCTGGTGCCATCAACAGTTACATAGTGACTTCAGTTCCTGTTACTTTCCATTATGAATTTGTATCAATTCCTATGCTTGAAACTGAGCAGGAAGCTTTTTTAGGGCCAAATGCGATAATACGGGCAGAAAGTTTTAGCATGGTTCCTGGCCTGGACAAACAGTGCTCATAGATGTCAGCTATTTATTATCTTCATTCCAATTATGTCTTTGTAAAATCAAAAGGAACAGGCAAATGGTACCAATGGTGCCACTTCTGTTCTTTTATCCTGAAATATTTGTTCAGGTTCCCCCATGTGTGTACAGTATTCCTGTGACAACCGGATTTTAAGACTGTGTTTAATTCTCCCTCTAACTGGCCTAGTACAGGGCCTTATGTTTAAATAGAAAGGATGTGCCTTGATTTCACCTACTAAATCAATAAACAAATGGATTTAGGCTCACAAGACACAAGGACTGTGTGAGCAGGCATTGAGCTAGGACTGGATGGATGAAACTGCTTTGACATATGATTCTGCCACCAGACAGAAATGAACATTCCCTTGGGCTCTGATGGGAGAGAGATTGGGGCACTTGAAGCAGCTGAACAGTTTAGACACGAACTTCAGCCGCGGTCAGACCTCCCTCAGGACAATTAGACTGTTGATGACCAACATGCAGGAGTTTACAAACAGTCCCCATAAAACCAGGCGTTCTGATACAGCGTCCAGAGTTGGGAGGGGTTGGTGGGGAAGGGTAAGCAAGAAAAGTTAACATGATTCCTGGAAAATAGGGCAAGGTGGAGGGGCGCACATTAAAGAAACCAGCATAATTAGAGTAAAAACAAATGTCACTTGTGGTTGCCAAGAGGCGGGGGGGTGGGGAGGATAGGGGCGGTTGGGGGGTGGCGGGGAGCAGGAGGAAGGGAGGAGAGGACTGGGAGTTCAGGATTAATAGAGGCAAACTAGTATATATAGGATGGGTGAACAACCAGGTCCTACTGTATAGCACGGAGAACTATATTCAATGCCCTGTGAAACACCATAATGGAGAAGAAGACAAAAAAGTATATATATATAATATATATATATATATATATACACACACACACACACTATTTATATATTACTAAGTCTTTTTGCTGTACAGCATAAATTAACACAGCATTGTAAATCAACTATGCTTCAATAGAATCAAAAAAATACTATTAGCACAACAGAAATAACAATAGAAATTATTTACATAGCATTTACTATATACTAGATCCTGTTCTAAGATATGCATAGAGATAAACATAGATAAATATTCATTTAATCCTACAAAAATTCTACCACAAAGGTCAAAATACATAGAGATGAGGTAACTAAGACACAGAAAGAGTTAAGTGCCTAATAAACATGGGCTTATGCTAGCTCTCTGTGGGAGCAGCTTTATTATTCAAGGCTTACACTGTAACACAGGGGAGACAAGAGGCAGCAGGTGGTCCAGGATGACTTTGGGGGAAAAACAACTTTCTAATGAGGATTTCATTTATGCCTCATAGATAGAACTGACTCATTGGAAAAGACCCTGATGGTGGGAAAGATTGAAGGCAGGAGGAGAAGGAAGAGATGGCTGGATGGCATCACTGACTTGGTGAGCATGAGTTTGAGCAAGCTCTGGGAGTTGGTGACGGATAGGGAAGCCTGGCATGTTGCAGTCCATGGAGTCACAAAGAGTCAGACAAGACTGAGAGACTGAGTTGAACTGAAGAAACAAAGGAGTCTTCCAGCCATAAGTTCTGCTTCCTGGAGAAATGATCATCTTGAAAGCCAGTCTTTGTTGAGAAATAAAAAGAATTATCAACTGCCAAGATTTCCTCTGACCTATTAAAAGCAGAGTCTAGAGATTCCATTTCAAGTTTCGCTGCCTGCCATTTGTAAGTAGATAAAACCCAAAATCGTGTGAGAGAGGTTTCCCCTCTGCCCAGAGAGGACATGGGGAATGAACCTGGGTGCAGGTGGAAGAGCTGTGAAGGGGATGAGAGCAACAGGAAGTCAGGAGCATGAGTCTTGATCATCCCCTTTGAGTTCAAAATCCTCCTAAGGGCCTTCATAGGAAAAAAAAAAAAAAAGATGAATGATAGGGCTTATTCCACGGCAGGTCTCACTTCTCTTCTCTAGCCACACAGTGGCCACTCTTTAAGCATCCTTCCCAGTGCTTTATGTTTCATGGAGCCCATGAGCTGAGGCAGACATCTATGCAAATGGGTTACAGGTAGACTCTGGGTTGTCCATGCTTGTATATGGTGTGGAGGGTATTAGAGGTCCTGTAAGTTCCGAAGGTGGGCGGCAGTACAGAAAGGCTGAAAATTCCAGTAGATTGGTGGAAGGATCAGAAGAGAATGTAGAAACCTTATGATCAAAGGTCAGGACCAGGACATGAAGAGTAAATGCAGCAAGATGTTCTAATGGATGGGACTGGACCTATGTGATCAGTCACTGGTAGTATGTGGGTGCCCCAGGGCCAGGTCAATCAACTGGAGACAGAGACCAGTGAGGACCCAGAGACTATCATGGACCGAGGTGTCTTGAAGCATGGCCATAAGGACACACAAACTTTCCATTATCATCATATGCAAGCATCTTGATCAGAGGAGAGAGATGAGGGTGCTTATAAGGAGGTGGGGAGGGAAAGCCTGAAAGGCTGAGCATTTCTCCAGGAAGTTCAGTTCAGTCGCTCAGTCGTGTCCAACTCTTTGTGACCCAATGGACTGCAGCACACCAGGCTTCCTTGTCCATCACCAACTCCCAGAGCTTAATCAAACTCATGTCCATTGAGTCAGTGATGCCATCCAACCATCTCTTCCTCTGTTGTCCCCTTCTCCTCCCACCATCAATCTTTCCCAGCATTAGGGTCTTTCCCAAGGGGTCAGTGCTTCGCATCAGGTGGCCATAGTATGGGAGCTTCAGCTTCAGCATCAGTCCTTCCAATGAATATTCAGGACTGATTTCCTTTAGGATGGACTGGTTTGATCTTCTTGGAGGTGGCAAAACAAATTACTCATCACCATCAATGATAACAGGAACTCAAGAAATACCATAGATAAACAGCACGAGTATGAAAACATAAAATATATGAATGTTTGACCTTATTATGAAAATCAAGACAGTGATTTGATGATTACAAGTCAGTCTGGAAGCAGGAAAAAGAAAAAAAAAATAAGGCACAGTTTCCTTTCACTATGAATAGGTGATAATAAGCAACCTGCAAAAAAAAAAAATGCTTAAAAGATGGAAAGAAATTCTTGCACATTTCTTTGTTCTTAATGATATGAGCACACTTCATCCATCCTCCACACTGTCGGTGTAGTATCATGATACCAAATTAAGATGAGCACCCAGACACTCTTGACCAGAAGTTAAAGGTGAAGGGGGCAACTCTGCACATTGCCTGTGTCACTACAGGAAACACCTGGGTCAGTTAGCAGGATTAAGGGGAGAAGAAGGTGAGTAGTCATCCAGGGGTTGGGATGGTGGGAAACTCTTTTCAGTTCAGTTCAGTCGCTCAGTCGTGTCTGACTCTTTGTGACCCCATGGACTGCAGCACGTCAGGCTTCCCTGTTCATCACCATCTCCTGGAGTGTGCTCAAACTCATGTTCATTGAGTTGGTGATGCCATCCAACCATCTCATCCTCTGTCGCACCCTTCTCCTCCTGCCCTCAATCCTTCCCAGCATCAGGGTCTTTTCCAATGCGCAGACCTTCGCATCAGTTGGCCAAAGTATTGGAGCATCAGCATCAGTCCTTCCAATGAATGTTTAGGGTTGATTTCCTTCAGGATTGGCTAGTTTGATCTCCTTTCTGTCCAAGGAATTCTCAAGAATCTTCTCCAGCACCAGTTTGAAAGCATCAATTCTTCAGCACTCAGCCTTCTTTATGGTGCAACACTCACATCTATACATGACTCCTAGAAAAACCATAGCTTTAACTATACAGACTTTTGTTGACAAAGTGATGTCTCTGCTTTCTAATATGCTACCTAAATTTGTCATAGCTTTTCTTCCAAGCTTTTACCTTGGCCAAAAACGGACAGTGGGGTGGGGCGAGGGGACTATGTAGGGAGTCTGGACAGGGCTGGAGGCCTGGCAGAGGAGAAGAACAGTCCCTGACCTCTCTCTTCTCCTGCCTGCCAGTTTCCTGTTGTGGTCTCTGCTGGCCAAATCCAACCCAAAGTCCAAGGTAAGGGGAGCCCGGGCCACACAGGCTCCAAGGGCACAGAGGGAAGCAGAGAAAGACAGAGAAAGAACTGGGGGCGGGGCCAGATTTGGAGGGAGGTATGCAGAAAACACCCAGCACGGTCTGATACCCATGATCCTTAGACATGGCCAACACCTTTTGCATCTCTGTGTGATTTTCTAAAACCAAAGAATAGCAGCCCAAGAGCTACACTTGGGTGGCCAATCGAACACCTGAGAGGAATCTGCTTTTTTCAGTTTTCCAAAGAAATGGAGAAATTTCCATCATCTCCCCCAAGGCTGTGATGTCAGACTGTTTTAGTGTCAGCTCAGCTACTTCAAACACTGTCACGTATTTCTGTAAACTTGAGTCATGGGAGTTCTGTGTTCACAGTTTCAATACACAGTCCAGACGCAAAGGCTGTGTTGACGTGTCACAGGCATCCTGGTCACAGGATACGCTGCCACCCAGCCTGGACGACGAGCCCGCAGGCTCTGCCAGGCCCGGCTGGCCCTGTTCTACAATGCTGGCCTGGGGGGGATTTTATTTTAAAACCTGAGTATTTATACAGTTTGCATTCTTCGGGAGGTGAGAGATTCTATGAACCTTCAAGAGCTCTCTCGTTTGCTTTATCTTCTTGCTAAGAGAGGCCAGGCAGCCTGGCGGAGGGGACCTAGCTGACTTGGCTTGGCTGAGCCATACCTGTTGTTATTAAACACAGAACAGGATTATTTGAAGTTCAATTTCTACGTTAAACATAATAATTTTGCTCTGTTTGGATTCCTGAGGGTTCTTTGGACACTGTAATTTATTTCATTGTTCTGATGCCGTGCCTGCCCCCACCCCATCTTGAATTCCACCCTCTTCCCTAAGGGGGTTGTGGGGAAGGGGTGAGGGAAGGGGTAGGGAAGGGACAGCTGCAGTGGGAGATGGAATGGAAAGAAGATTCAAGAACAGTCACCGAGATCCCTGGCCTTTCTTGAAAGGGCTGAAGGTCACAGCCTTCATCAGTTTGTAGAAGCGGGAGAGCAAAATTCAGGCAAGTGGCACATTGTCCTGACTTCTTGTCTCTTCCCATGGATAATTCATTTGAAATCTAGCAGCTCTGGCATAGCTGCTTCCACAGCCTTTCTCACTGTTGCTAAACTGGAAGTGCTGGAGTTATCCTGACCTGAAGGGCAGATCTCAGGTCTTACCATCTACAGGACCACAGGCAGATGGCTGACTTCCTCTGATCCTTGTGCGCATCTTGTTGCTACACAGAGTGCTGCTGATGCAGAAGAATGAAAACCCTGGTCTTCCCCCAGAGATAGTTTGAGGAGCAGGGTAAGGATGACAGCCTCCACACCTCTCAGATAAAGCATGGGAGGCCTGGCCAGTGTCTGGCATGCTGTAGGAGTTCAAGAAGGGGCAGTTCCTTCCTTCTCTCTGTCCCCAAAAAGACTTATGAGGACCTTGCAGTCAATACCTGAGACCTATGAGCCCTGACCTTGCTCAGAAAAGGCGGGGAGAAAGCTTGCCAGAATGCATAGAAGCCTTTGTTGGGGAGGGAAAATGTGCTTGCAAATCCCTGTTCCCAAATTCCTTGAGAACATAGCAGAGTCTCCCTATCTGGGAAGAAGCCCCCCTCGGGGCCCACAGACAGTTTCAAATCAAGCTTCAGTTTCTATAACTCCATCTTTTCTCAGGAGTGAGAATTTTCCCCAATGGAGCCCTATGTTCTCATCATAGGTGGTCCCTTTATTTGCACTGAACAATCTCTTCTAGGCTTCCTTTAAAAAAAGAAACTGAGTAGCAAAGAGAAAACAAAGGTTCAGACACAACCACCAAAGTCCACTTTTATCATAGTAGTAACCCTAGTGCACCTATTTTTCTAGAAGATTTTACTTTCTTAGAGAATGTTTGGGACACAGCAGAAATGAGCAAAAGGCACAGACTTTCCCTGTGACTCCCTGGCCCACACTTGCAGGGCACTTTACAAACCTTTGGTCTTTCTTTCCTTCCCACTCTGATACAGCTCAGTTATGAGATGTCAAGGCTACAGGCAAACTGCCTACTCAACACAGCACAATGCAGGCCCCAGACTGTGTCTAATCTTGTGCAGAACGTAAGTGTCTAAAGCTGATAACAAACTTGCCAATGGAGGGGAAGCTTGTCTTCAACCTGGTGGGTTCACGGGCTGTGTCAGTGTTGCCGCATACATACCACATAGCCACCATGAATGCTGGGCGGACCTGGAGACCTTTGAGAAGTTCAGCAAGGCGCTGGCCGGGGCATCTGAGATTCCCCACTTTCCAATGACTGCTCGTGTTCACCACTTCAGAGGGAAATAATGAGCATGAAATTCAATTATTCAGGCACCCGCTTAGCCATCTCAACCAGAACTGTGTCCCTAATCTTTTATTTGGAAGATAAAGTGAAAAATCTAAAGCTACTCTCCTTAGGATGGCATTTTCTTCCCTTTGTGCCTCGGCCAAGAGAATTCCCTTCAACCTATGGCTCTCGACTTCAAAGTCAGTGCCCCTCTGCTGCTTGCCTGTGCTTGAACCTGCCGTCATGGTCTCTGTGTGCTTAGAGGAGGACCTCAAGCTGACTGAGCCCAGAGGGGCAGGAGCTGTTGCCCAGGGCTGGGACATGCCAGCCGGGCCTCAGAGAGGGGACTGGGCCTCATGCTCTGCTTGCGCAGCTGCCATGCTGGGACAGAGGGGGTCAGGCCCTTGTTCCTGCGGGCTCTGGAAGGCACTGGCCCAGCCATGATGCACCCCAGGCTGAGACTGAGGCTGGCGGTCCAGAGCACCTGAAAAGGTGCTGCCCTGAGGACCCTATCTGGCCTACTTTCACAGCCATTTTTTCCTGCTCTGCCCTGTGTCATTCTCCATGCTCAAGTCCTGCCCACAGGGCTCACCTTTCACATCACCTGCCCAGTGGGGGACCCCATTTCATCTGCCTCCATGGATGAGTCCCCACCAAGCACAAGGTCCAGCCCCAGAGCCACACCTTGAACTGCTTGAGGGGTGCAGACTTCCCTGGGGGCGCAGTGGATTGGAATCCGCCTGCCAAAGCAGAGGATGTGAGTTTGATCCCTGGTCCAGGAAGATCCTACATGCAACGAGCAACTAAGGCCATGTGCCACAATTGCTGAGCCTGTTTGCCTAGAACCTGGGCTAGGCAAGAGAAGACAAGAGAAGCCACCGTAGTGAGAAGCCAGCACCACACAGCACAACTTGAGTAGCCTCTGCTCGCCGCAAGTAGAGAAAGCCCGTGTACAGCGATGAAGAGTCACTGCAGCCAGAAATAAATTAATATCTAAAACAAAATATTTGCGGGATGCAAGTTGCACAGCCAAGCTTTCAGAACAGCGCCCCACCCCAACCCCGCCCCAGAGTGTGAGAAGTAAATTTCCATGCTCTATGGTACTGTGTTATGGTAGCCCAAGCTAATACAGGTGACTAGTATACTAGGCACTTGATTAATTCTCTTCAGTGAACAAGTAATGGAGTCAGGGGACCATGGCCCATGCCCCCTGGGTCCTGCATGACTTGCGCCCCACCCTGCCTCAGAGGGACCTAGAACCCTCCACTCAAAGCTTCAGGAGATGTTTTCCGGAGATCCTGAGGGAGCTTCCTGCAAACCACATAAAGTCATGGTACACTCTTCCACTCCAGGCCTGCAGCCTGGCCAAGCAGCTTTCAAAACTGGGCCACACTTCTGTCCCCATAGCTAAGACCCAGGTGTGCACACCGAGGGTGACAGCCACCCTCTGGTTGCCAAGCCCCCTGAGTGCCAGCCGGAGGCCAAACTCCCTGCAGCCCCCCTGAGGCGTGAGGCAGGCCTGCGGAGAACCACAGGTTCCAACTGCACCCTTCTCACCTGGCCAGGCACTTCTTGTGCGTCTGCTGAATTTCCCTGGAAAATAGCTGCTTCCTTCTCTGCCTGAGTTTGAGCCTGGTCCCCACTGAGTTCTCCAGCCCACAGAGACTGTGTCCACCAGCCCATCAGGTTATGTCTGGAGGCAGTACCTGTAGGTACACAGTCACCCCTCACCAACTTGTCAACCATGTCCAATGTGACTGACTCCCACAGTCAAGCTACATGTTGAATAAGAGACTTAACATCTCTGGGTTCTTGGACTCTGTTCAGGTCTAGCCAAAAACTCCAGCAGGCTCTCTGGTACATGGGAAAAACAATGAACAAACCGACTCTTCCTGCAGGAAAAAGTGTATATGTCTTGTGTGTGTGTGTGTCTGTACGTATGCGTGCTCTGTATCTGTGCGTCCATGCTCTCTGGGGCTAGAATCAGGATATATGTCCTCGGCGAGCTGTTGCCAGTAGACGTTTGACTTGCACCCCTACACATGACATTTGTTTGCTCAGACGTCACACAATTCATAGTCCAAGAGGGAGCATGGTGGGGCTGTGACACTGAGCAGCTGAGGACTCTGAGCCTGGCGGCCTCCCGGGCGTGCTGCGCCGTGGCTGGCAGCCAGAGCCTGCACAGCAGAGTGTGGGTCCCCACACACGTGCACACCCCACACGTGCATGCACACACACACATACACACATACAAGCAGGTGAGAGGCACCCTGCCCTCCGCAGACGCTGTGCTTCTTCTGTGTAATTTACACCCCCCACACCATGCTTTGCCCAGTCTTGTCCTGGGGACTTGATTTCTTTCATGTGGTTCTCTGTGCTAACGAGATTAAATCAGCTCCAATAGGTACCGGTTTAATGGAGATGATAAACTTTTATTGAACTTGAGCACATTAAAATGAAATGTAAGCAGTAGGTGATCTTGGCATTCTCCCGGGGTCTCTTCCAATTTGAATGAAGCCAGCATGCTTCTCTGGAAAATAACAGCTCGCTTTATGCGCTTAATTAAAAGCTATTTTTGTGGTATAAAAAAGGAGCTCAGCTCTTCCATGGAAGTCTAAAGAAACCATGTCTCCAACTGTGAAAACGGAGATGGACGGGTCCTTTCCTAAAAACTGTAAAAGCAGATCTTTACACTGCATGCAAAGCGCAGGTAAGGCACTGTTTTACAGCGGCCTGTCTGCTGATCTGTGATGTTTTGTCTGTGAATGGGATTATCATGGTGTTTTATTGAGAAGGAGCCAAAAACTACGTTAAGTAAACTGTTTACACAAAGCCACCAGGCTGAAAAAGCCAAACTCAGACTCATTTCAGGTTCTAACCAAAATAAACTTTACTATCATTTTCAACTGGACAGTTAAACCTTTCGGGCTCTGTTCAACTTGCTGAAATGTGTAGAACCCCAGCCCACGGCTCACCATGAAGACGATGAGATTGTAAATGTTGCGGTTCTCCACTGAAGGTTGACCTTCTCTGCAGCACCCTGCGAGGCTCTCCCTCAGGCCAGGCCATCACTGCCCCTGCCAGTCTGGCAGATCAAGAGAGGAAGGCTTGGAGCTCCCGCTCAGCTAGGGAGTCAATGCCAAGCTGTCAATAACCCTTCATAGGACAGCTTTATGTCTCCGGAGGGCTGGCAAGGATGCACCTGGCCTCTTCCAACCCTCATGATGGACCCCCGGTTCACCAGGGTCAAAGTGATTTCTTTTTTTTTCTTAAATGAATGTCAACTCTTGACCTTTTCACATCTTAAATTCTAATCTGGGGGCAGAACATTTCACAAGATAGACTTTGATCTGCTTGAAAACAGAGAAAGACACAGAAGAATAGAAACATCCACTGACGAAGCCTGAGGTGAACATGTTTTGTCTCCTTAGGGTTCTGTAACAGGCAGCCAGGGGGTTCCCATCTGTGTTCACATCCATGAAGGAATGAGAGAGCTCGCTTCTCCAGGCCTTGTGGTTCCTTGATGAGGATATGGGCTCACAGCAATGTTCCTGGACCATTTCATTTTCCTGACCTGTCTGATTTTCCCCAGAACTGTCTTCTGGAGCCCCTTGGACTCTGCAAAGGCTGTATCCCTTTGTCTCCATGCCAATCATCTAACCTCCTCCATTCATTCATCTGAAAGATCCACTGAAAGATTCCTTCATTTGAATAATTCATTCATTTCAGTGGGCCATCTTTCCATTTACTCATTTAAAGAATTCATTTGAAAGATGCTAGACACTGAGTTTGAAGTCAGTGATACAAATTAAGACAGCGCCCCTGACCTCTGGGGCTCATGGTCCAGTTGAGTGACAGGTGGCTCTATAGAAACTGCAATATGGAATGATAGTTAAATGAAAGTACTAAATATCATAGGAAAACAGGTGCTGCTTCATCTCCATCTCAGCTCCTCCTCTTCCCTGGCCTCTAGACTCCTTCAGATTCAGTCCTGGATCTTCCTTTCTCCTTTATCTACACTCTTCCCCTAGGTTGATCTTATGAGGTTCTAGAGCTTTGAACAATTGTATGTTGATGAGTATTTTTCTGTCTCCAGCCCTAACCCACCTCCAGAGCTCCCCATGCTTACGGCCCTCTGCCTGTGTGACCAGCTCCACTTGAATGATTAAAGAGGCAAGTCTCTGTACAATAGAAAGTCTTGACGCCTGTCTTCCCACTATGGCCCTCCCAGGGCTTTCCCTACTGGCACAGTTGTTCTAGGAAAACACTCAGGAGGCAGCTTTGACTCTTCCCTTCCCTTTCCTCTTTCCCTTTCCTCTCCATATCCAAGTCCAGTGGATTCTGTCTCCAAAGGCACCTGGACCTGCTCTCTATTTGCACATTCCCTGAAAAAACTGTGGCTTCAAGACCCATCACACTTTCCATCTGTTTTCTACATTGCAGTCAGTATGATCTTTTTAAAAACTACAACTGGTATGACATGATTCCTCTACTTAGAACCCTTCAAAGAAATGAGCCTTTCATTTCTGATAGAGATGGAATGACTAAACGTATCCTCCCATATGAAATAACGAAAAAGCGATACAAAATAAGACATGGAGGCTACCTGAGTGTTCATTGGCAGATGACTGTGGTACATGGAATGCTGTGTGTGCTCAGTTGTGTCTGACTCTTTGCGACCCTATGGGCTGTAGCCCACCAGGCTCCTCTGTCCATGGAATTTTCCAGGCAAGAAGACTGGAGTCAGGCTCCATTTCCTACTCCAGGAGACCTTTCTGACCCAGGGATCGAACACATGTCTCTTGCGTGCTCTGCACTGGCAGATGGATTCTTTACCACTATCACCACCTGGGAAGCCCACATGTAACATCAGTCAGCCATAAAAAAGAAAAGAATGAAATAATATTTGAAGAAAAATGGATGGACCTAGATTATTGTATTTATGGCAAATAGAGGGGGAAACAATGGAAACAGTGACAGACTTTATTTTCTTGGGCTCCAAAATCACTGCAGATGGTGACTGCAGCCATGAAATTGAAAGATGCTTGCTCCTTGGAAGAAAAGCTATGACAAACATAGACAGCATATTAAAAAGCAGAGACATTACTTTACTGACAAAGGTTCATCTAGTCAAAGCTATGGTTTTTCCAGTAGTCATGTGTGGATGTGAGAGTTGGACTATAAAGAAAGCTGAGTGCCGGAGAATTGATGCTTTTGAACTGTGGTGTTGGAGAAGACTCTTGAGAGTCCCTTGGACTGCAAGGAGATCAAACCAGTCAGTCCTAAAGGAAATCAATCCTGAATATTCATTGGAAGCACTGATGCTGACGCCAGTGACTGATACTTTGGCCACCTGATGAGAAGAACTGACTCATTTGCAAAGATCCTGATGCTGGGAAAGATTGAAGGCAGGAGGAGAAGGGGACAACAGAGGATGAGAGGGTTGGATGGCATCACTGATTTGATGGATATAAGTTTGACCAAGCTCCAGGAGTTGGTGATGGACAGGGAAGCCTGGCGCACTGCAGTCCACGGGTCGCAAAGGGTCAGACACAACTGAGCAACTGAACTGAACTGAGATTATCATAAGTTAAATAAGCCAGACAGAGAAAAACAAATATATGGTATCATTTATATGTGGAATCTAAAAAAAAAAAAAAATGACACAAATGAACGAAACAGAAACAGACTCAGAGACAGAAAAACAAACTTATGGTCACCAAAGGGGAAAGGGAAGGAGAGATAAACTAGGGATTTATCAGAAAAGAAACAGAATACATAAAGATAAGAGCAAAATCATTAAATATAAAACAAAACACAAAAAATAAAAATTAATGAGATCAAAACTTGGTTAATTATGAATAATTTTACTGAATCAATAAATTTGGTAAACTAGACTCACAGGGGTGGGGTGATATTAACACTATCAGGAATGAGAGGCATGACATTACTACAGATGTTAAAAAGGATTATTTCTTATGTACAACTTTATGCCAATACATTTGACAACTTAGAAGAAATGTATAAATTCCTTAAAAGGCATAGACCAAAACTTGCTCAAGAAGCAAGAGATAACCTGAAAAGATACCCCTTTATCTATTTTTAAAAATTGAATTTGTAATTTAAAGCCTTCTAACAAAAGAAGCTCCAGATACAGATGGCTCTGCTAGTCAGTTATACTGAACATTAGGAAGAAATAACATCCATTTGAACAAATTCTTTAAGAATACTGAAGAGACAAAAGGCTTCCCAAACCATGCTAAAAACTCAGCATTACTCTGATAGCAAATGCAAAAACAAAGATTACAGGAAAAGAAAATTACCTAGGTACAGATTTTCTAAACGCAATCTTAGCAAATTTAAGCCAATAATATATAAAAAGGATAATACATAATAGTCAAGTAAGGATTATTTCAGGAATGTATTTTTGGCTTAACAATCAAAACAACCAATTAAAAGCCTTAAAAAAAGAGATGACTGTCTCAAAAGATTGAGAACAAACATCTGACAAAACACAGCACCCATTCCTGATAAAAACTTGCAGTAAAGAATAGAAGGAGACTTCCTTAACCAGATAAAAGGTATCTGTAAAAAGTCTACAAGTAACACACACACACACATACACACGTGCATGAAAGTACACGTTAGAGACCCAAGTAATCAACCCTATTTACACAAAATGCTAAAAAAATACAAAGTTATTTACAGTAACAGGAAGGAAATCAGAGGTTGTCTGAGGCTGTGGTTAGGGAATATTCTGAGTGGGGGGTTACAAGCACCATGACGAAACTGTGGGAGATGATGGGTATTCTTACTGTCTTGAGTGTGATCATAATTTCATGACTGTACATGTGTGTTTAAACTTGTCAAATTGTGCCCTTCACATATTTTTGGTTTCAGTTCAGTTCAGTTGCTCAGTCGTGTCCGACTCCTTGCAACCGCATGAATTGCAGCACACCCGGCCTCCCTGTCCATCACCAACTCCCAAAGTTCACTCAAACTCACATCCATCGAGTCAAGTGTATGTTAATGATATATCCACAAAGCCCTTCTAAAAAATCCTTCAAACTCTTGCATTGCTTTCAGAAAAAAATCCAAAGTGACCTCAGAGTTCGACATAATCTGGTACCAATCTACCTTTTCAATCTCATCTGTTACCACTTCAATCAAAGTATTCCCCTAACATACCAAGCTCTTTCCTGTCCCAGGACCTTTGCACACACTTCTCCCTGTGTGTGAAGTGTTCATCCTCCAAGATGTATTTTAGCTCTGTCTCATTTTCTCAGGAGCCTTTTCCGATTCTCTGAATTTTAAGTAGGCTCCTTGTAGATACTATCACCTGCAACTACCTTACCTGTCACTGCCACAGAGTTTGCTGCTAAATCGCTTCAGTCATGTCTGACTCTGTGCCACCCCATAGATGGCAGCCCAACAGGCTCCCCTGTCCCTGGGATTCTCTAGGTAAGAACATTGGAGTAGGTTGCCATTTCCTTCTCCAATGCATGAAAGTGAAAAGTGAAAGTGAAGTCGCTCAGTCGTGTCCAACTCCTAGCGACTCCATGGACTGCAGCCCACCAGGCTCCTCCATCCATGGGATTTTCCAGGCAAGAGTACTGGAGTGGGATGCCATTGCCTTCTCTGGCTACAGAGTTTACCCCACTAGTTTCCTTGGCTATTTGTTTAATGGTGTATTATCCGTCTCCCCACAAGAATGGAAGCTCCTCAAGGCCAAGAATGTGTTCTGTCTTATTCCTGCTCTTGGACCAAGCATTGTACCTAGCATAAAGCACCTTCTCACTAAATACTCATACATCAATATATATAAATAAGAGAATGAGAGCGAAGAATTAGGAGCAAGTGGAAAGAGATTTCATGAAAAACTGACACGTGAGCTCAGTTGTGGAGACTTTTTTTATTAATTCTGTATTTTCAGACAGGACTATCTAAACCATCTATCTTCTTATATATAAAACATGGCTGCAAGTAAAGGTTTTAAAGCCTATTGAGAGACATGAACTAATCACACATACACACACACACACACACACACACACACACACACACACACTCCAGGCATACTCCAGTGCTCAGAGTACAATAGCAGCTCAACAAACCAGTTTCCCTTTTCCTTCCCCAACTCCAACCATGGAGAAGGCAGCTACCCCGGGGGGCATGCCATGATCCCATCAAAGGACAAAGCATATCTGGAGGACTGGGACAACACAGAAAAGTTTAGGAGCATCATGGGGAGAAATCAAAGTCAAAAGTGAAACCGTACTTTAGTGCCAGGTTGTACAGGGACTTAGTGATATGCTTACCCGTTCTGGATTTCCATTTGTGAATAACAGGAGGCAGCAAAGGAGCATGGGGAGGGGTCGGGTGGGGGAATCAGGCTTGGGAGATTTAGAATTGACAAGGGTAAACCTAGTAACAGAGTGAATAGAGACGTGAAAGGGGGCAAAGTCCACGGAAGAGGAGAAGCACAGAGAACTGCAATTTTTTTTTAGCTCCCTAGATTCCAGGGCTGGCGATGAAGAGAGTATAGATTCTAACTCATACCCTAGGCCTTCACCTCCAAGCATGTGTTCTGCTCCTGCCACCTCCCTTTCTTAGGAGATCCCCCACTGCCTCCCCCAAACCCACAGCATCAAAACCAAGACTGTGCATTAGCATGGAGGGAGCTCTTTACAGCTGCTTGAAGACAAAATCAGAAAAGGAGACGGGGAAGGCATTTGAATGGTCGTGACCTTTTGATATAATTATTCATACCCAGAGGTTGCTGACGAGAGCCATGCAGAACGTCAATTCCTTGATTAAGGAGGAAGAGAAAGGGGTGAAGTGTTTAAAATCCCCAAGGCTACCAAGACACAAAACAAGAGAATTGGCAGCAGAGACCCAAGCAGTCAGGCCTCATACAGAACAAGGAGATCAGCAGGGGAAGAAGGGACTTAAGTGTCAGACATTGAAACCGGGGGCCTTGAAGGTCATGACTTGCACTTCCTTAGCAGCCCTGTGAAATGGGAACGTTCCCTAATGACAGATTCAACAGGGACTTAGTTGGTGAGCCTGGAGGTGGCTCCACCTCTCATGAGGAGAACTAATGAAAGAGAAACCCTCGTGACAAATAAAAACAATGTTTTGTTGGGATTTACTCCCAGTAGAGCTACAGGGGAGACTAGAATTTCCTAAGTCCGAATTTACAAGACATGCCCGTCGGGGGCTGTTTATATCCCTGGAGGTGGCACTGGCATTTCTGATGACCTGTTACCAGGAGCCCTGTGAACCTAGTTATGGACGAGAACCACGGGTGAAGCTTGAGAAAAGTGCTGATGGCCTGGCCACTGACTTAGCACATCGGGAACAGATCCTGATGTTTGGCTGTTAAATAAGTCCCTCAGGTTCTAGTGATGTGCTTCCTGGTTGGAGAATCACTAATTTTTTTAAAAAAGATGTTTTTTGATGCAGACCATTTTTAAAGTCTTTATTAAATCTGCTATAATATTGCTTCTGTTTTATGCTTTGGTGTTTTGGCTACAAGGCATGTGGGATCTTAGCTTCCTGACTGGGGATCAAACCTGCACCCCCTGTATTGGAAGGTGACGTCTTAAAGACTGGACCGCCAGGGAAGTCCCCGAGAATCACTCATTTAGATCATGGTCTTGTTCAAACAGAGAGATTTTGCACAAGTATAGACAACTGCCTTAGAAAGTGTATAGCCTGATTTTCCCTTAGGATACTTTGGTAAGAAGAAATGCAATTCCTAATTATACTACATAATTTATAGAGTAGTACAATTTCAAGGAAAAGTATGGGTATCTTAAAATCAGTCAAGAATTCTCAGTTTAAAATTTTTTTTCTATTTCTAATTGGGCTGCCCTGGTAGCTCAGACGGTAAAGAATCTGCCTGCAATGCAGGGAACCTAGGTTGGGAAGATCCCCTGGAGAAGGAAATGGCTACCCATTCCAGTATTCTTGCCTGGAGAATCCCACAGAGGAGCCTGGGGGACTAGAGTCCATGGGGTCGCAAAGAGTTGGATGTGTCTGAGTGACTCATTGGTTGGTTGATTTTTAATTAGAGGATAAAATTACTTTACCATATTGTGATGGCTTCTGCCATACATCAACATGAATCGGCCATAGATACATACATATGTCCCCTTCCTCTTGAACTCTCCCCCAACATCCCTTCTCATCCCACCCCTCTAGGTTGTCTCAGAGTTCTCACTTTTGAGACACGAAAATGGAAGTTCTGACTATAAGACTTGGGGAGATAAAGAATTCAGAGGAAACTCGAGAGCGTGCATTTCCAGAGCTCCATTGCAAAGAGAAAGGGAAGATTTCCAGGGAAAAAATGCTGCTGGGCTAGATTCCACTGACCACAGATTGGGCGGGGATAGGTGCTGCTTCGTCTAACCCCCTGCCTGGTGGGGATGGCTGGAATGAGACCACTCAGAGCTTTCCAGATGAGCTTCCTGTCACTGGAAGGAATGTGCGAGAAGGCAGAGCAGCCTGTGTGTCTGGGAGCTGATCTCCTCTTCCCAGTGGAAGGGGATCAGACCTAAATCCTAAAAAGGCATGTTGTCCTGAAGCTACTTTAAATCCTGTATATGAGGATGGCTTGAGTCCTACAAGATAGGTATTGGATTTTCTGAGTGGGCACTGCAAACCCTTCAAAGAAGCCATTTGGGCAGGATTGTTGTTGTCCGTTGTTCAGTCATTAAGTCATGTCTGACTCTTTGCAACCCCATGGACTGCAGCATGCCAGGCTTCCCTGTCCTTCACTACCTAACGGAGTTTGCTCAAACTCATGTTCATTGAGTGGAGAATGCCATCCAACCATCTCATCCTCTGTCCTCTTCTCCTCCTGTCCTCAATCTTTCCCAGCATCAGGGTCTTTTCCAATGAGTTGGCTCTTTGCCTCAGGTAGCCAAAGTATTGGAGTTTCATCTTCAGCATCAGTCTTCCAATGAATATTTAGAACTGATTTCCTTTAGGATTGACTGGTTTGATCTCCCTGCAGGTTCAAGGGACTCTCAAGAGTTTTCTCCAGCACTACAATGCAAAAAGCATCAATTCTTCAGCAGGTCGGGGCAAAAGAGATAAAGAAGAAATCTGTTGCTGAAGAAACAGTATCAGATGGTGCAGAATACTCTGCACTCATCATATGAGAGACAAAAAGGAAAGCAAGCAAGCAGTGTGACTTCAGTAAGATGGTAGATAAGACAGAAGTTATTGTACTGTGTGAGATTTGTTTTTGTTTTAATGGACAAGAGAAATAAATATGCTAGTAGACAGGACAGAGGAGACTAAGGCGGGGAGAGAGAGATCTAAGAGATTGGCCTGCATTCCTGAGGAACTTGGACCAGCCTTGGCTTCTGACAGCACGGAAGTGGACATTAGGGCTCCCACCAAGATGATGCATTTATCTGAGCTCACGTGGCTATCACGGGGCCATTGGAGATTGCGGTCAGCTGGCCCGTGTGCAAGGCAGTAATGCTAGAGGGCTCTCATCTGGGGCTTATCCTTGTCTGTGTCTGATTTCCTGAATTCTGGGTACAGAAGGCTCAATAGATTAGACAAAAGAGCTCTATATTCCTCTGATGTGGGAAGGGTGCATTAGTGTCGTGATCCTTTTTTTTTTTCCATGTTGAGAATATGTTTATGGAGGTGAAGCCTTTAGTAACCACACTCTGAATACAACTCAACCAACCTTTGTTTAGAGCAATGATAAGTCGGCAAAATCACAGGGGTTTGATGAAGAGAGCCTCTTCAAGAATGTCAACCCTAACAGGCCCTTAGATGTCAGAAAGAAAGAAAATGTTAGCTGCTCAGTCATGTCTAACTCTGTGACCCCAGGGACTGCAGCCCACCAGGCTCCTCTGTCTCTGGGATTTCCCAGACAAGAACACTGGATAGGGTTGCCATTTACTTCTCCAGGGGATCTTCTCAACCCAGGGATCGAACCCAGGTCTCTTGCATCGCAGGCAGATTCTTTACCATCTGAGCCACCAGGGAAACCCAGGCTGAGTGCTTATCCTCAGAGCCAGCTTGTGCTTAATCTATACACCCTCCTCCCTCCTCAGACTGCTTACTCTCTTTTATACCTTGCTGCAAATACATAAAAGCACCTCTCGACAGACACGGAAACTTATCCATTATAGGGAAAGAAAAGAAAACAAAAAAACAAATGTCAACCTGTTTTGTTCACTCCTATAAAGATCACCACCTCCATTTCATCAAGAAACCACATCAAGACCACAAAGACAATAAGGAATTTCCTTTCAAATATGTTTTTAAAATTCACCAAGCGTTTTCCAATGTTATTTCATTTAAATCTCTCTGAGTCTGGTCATGAGTCCCATGATCGCTATTTTACAGAGAAGTCAGGTTGGGAGAGTTCTGTGTAAGAAGGTACAGAAACCTATCGTGAGAAGGGCTGGAGCGTGGTAGAACATGAGGATAAACATGATGCAGATGCTAACTGACAGGACCGGAGGAGGAAATCTCCAGAAATGCCCTTCGCCCAGGGGTGTCCCGAGATAAGAGTCAACGTGAAAAGCGACAGCACATGAGCTTCGTGAGCTTGATTTCTAATGGGGAATTCAGGCTGGAGCACGACTCTGGAGCCAGCTTGCACGGAGTGGGCAAGGAGAGAAGAGCCAGAGAGAGTGGTGGCGAGTCACTCTGTTTGCCACTAACGAACAGGGTGAGCCTGGCTTTGTCTCTAGATAGCCCCCAGCTTGTTGGGCATGTGAGTGATGAGAAGGCAGACAGAGGCCTTCACATTCTGCACGTACTCCTGCCACTGCCTGGGAGGACATGATACACACACACACACACACACAACCAACATACATGCACAGACCCACAAATCTACACACACATTCACATGTATGCATATACAAACATGCATACATTTGTGTGCACACATACATGCACAGACCTACAAACATACATACGTACACAAACATGCATGCATATTCTCTCACCTGCAGACTGGGTCTTTTTACACATGGCCCCTAACACCTGTTTTGATCCATGTGTTGTGAAGATTCCCTGGAGGAAGACATGGCAACCCAATCCAGGATTCTTGGCCTGGGAAATCCCATGGACAGAGGAGCCTGGCAGGCTACAGTCCATGGGGTCGCAAAGAGTGAGACGCGACTGCGCAACTAAACACAGCACAGCACCTAACACTTGGCATCTGACATGGTCAGATTCAAACTGCCGTCCCCCCCGGAAGGACCTAGGGGGGCCTGGAAGGAGTGTTTCTCTCCTTCCCTCCATTAGAACTCAGACAAAAAGCCAGGACCTCTGACTCAGATCCTGGGCTTTTTCTACCAGGAAGACAAAAACAAGTGTAATGAGGACCTCTGCCATCATCCTAACGATCAGGGGAGGAAACGATCCAATTAAAGGGGAGCCCGAGAGAAGGGGTCCAAGTCGGTAACACAAACCAGCGGTTTAGGAGGAGTGCACACTTGGGCTGCATCTCCACAACGGGCACCCCCACGGCAGAGGTGGGGCTCCTTTTAAGTCTCAAAGCACAGTTTCCACTGACCCAGAAAGGCCCTCGTGTCCGCACAGAATGGTTGCGGCAGCCATGGCCGGCCTCCCGCTCCGCCTGCCGCAGCCTCTCTGGAGCTTCGGGCCAGAGCATCTCCTTCTCAGGGAGCCGAGCGCGCACAGCAACAGCATCTGAACTTGGAAGGACCTTTAATCCGGGAGAAAGCAAACCATGACAGAGTCTGGCACAGAGCTGGGCTGAAGCTCCAGACGTCCAGAGCCCTAATTGTCCACAGACGTTTCAGGACCCATCCCAGGACAGCGGAGGGTTCTCAGGAAAGAGGGGGAGGGACGCTCTCCTCCCCAGGGCCCCTCGCCCCACTCCAATGCGCCCTGACTAATCGTCTTAGTAGGTGTTGGGTCGGAGTCAGCAAGGGGTTTGCCGAAGGTCACTGACTTGCTTTGTTTACACGGCTAATTTTATCGCTGCTTGGAAGGCTAATGGTATTATTTATACTTTAACTGTGATAAATGTCCAGTTAAAGCAGAGTTGGGGCAAGTTAAAGACCAAGGCAACAAATCCCGAACTTCTGCGCACAGGAAATATTCCCATTTGTGAGCTCCCCAATCTTTGCCGAGCCTTGTGTTCAAGTGGGAGGGGCAGTGCTTCTAGCCCAGAGCGTCTCAGACTCTGGTCTCAGAGCAGCCAGCATCAGAGCCCCTGGGAGTGGTGGCGGGCATGTCATGAGAACCTGCCCCTGTCTGTGAGACCCTCTGAGACCCCATCTCCATGGAGGATGTGGGGAGATGCTGGAGAAAGGCAGGGTCCAGGCCATGACTCAAAACCCAGTTGTGAAGCTGTTATTTCAGAGCCATCTGTTCTTGTTTAAGACTTCAGGGGAGGTTTAGACTTTTAATCGTCTGTGCGATAGACCAGTGCTTGTCAGCATTTAATGTGCTTGCAAGTCACCTGGGAAAATACAGATTCTGTTTGGAGAGGTCTGGGGTGGGGCCTCAGTTCAGTTCAGTCACTCAGTCATGTCTGACTCTTTGCAACCCCATGAACTGCAGCATGCCAGGCCTCCCTCTCCCTCCCTCCAGGCCACCAACTCCCTGAGTCCACCCAAATCCATGTCCATTGAGTCGGTGATGCCATCCAACCATCTCATCCTCTGTTGTCCCCTTCTCCTCCTGCCCTCAATATTTCCCAGCATCAGGGTCTTTTCAAATGAGTCAGCTCTTCGCATCAGGTGGTGTAAGTATTGGAGTTTCAGCTCCAACATCAGTCCTTCCAATGAACACCCAGGACTGATCTCCTTTAGGATGGACTGGTTGGATCTCCTTGCAGTCCAAGGGACTCTCAAGAGTCTTTTCCAGCACTACACTTCAAAAGCATCAATTCTTTGGGGCTCAGCTTTCTTCACAGTCCAACTCTCACATCCATAACTGACCACTGGAAAAACCATAGCCTTGACTAGATGGACCTTTGTTGGCAAAGTAATGTCCCTGCTTTTTAATATGCTGTCTAGGTTGGTCATAACTTTCCTTCCAAGGAGTAAGCGTCTTTTAATTTCATGGCTGCAGTCACTATCTGCAGTGATTTTGGAGCCCCCAAAAATAAAGTCAGCCACTGTCTCCCCATCTATTTGCCATGAAGTGATGAGACCAGATGCCATGATCTTAATTTTCTGAATGCTGAGCCTTAAGCCAACTTTTTCACTCTCCTCTTTCACCTTCATCAAGAGGCTCTTTAGTTCTTCTTCACTTTCTACCATAAGGGTGGTATCATGTGTATATCAGAGGTGATCGATATTTCTCCCAGCAGTCTTGATTCCAGTTTGTGCTTCCTCCAGCCCAGCATTTCTCATGATGTACTCTGCATATAAGTTAAATAAGCAGGGTGACAATATATAGCCTTGACATACTCCTTTTCCTGTTTGGAACCAGTCTGTTGTTCCATGTCCAGTTCTAACTGTTGCTTCCTGACCTGCATATAGGTTTCTCAAGAGGCAGGTCAGGTGGTCTGGACCTGAGATTATATATTTTAACAAACTCCCAAGGGAGGTGATGCTGCTGGTCCATGGACCATACCTGGATTCTCAGGTCACAGGAGGACACTCGGGGATGGAGACATCATTCCAGACATTACTATGTGTTGGCCTCCTGAGCCTCCCCAGCTGTCCCTCAGCCGCCTGCCCACAGCTCTCCCCACTCTACCACAGTCCACACCTTTCAACAAAATGGACTTCTTAATGCTGAGCCAACCACGTGATTCCATCTCTACAAACTGACCTCTCATAGCATTCTTCTTTTCTAGACTAGTCTCCTCCTGGCCAATTCAAATACAAGAACATCCATTCAATCTCAGAGACCTAGCTTGAATGCTTCTTGCCACATGATGACCTGAGTCCCACCATGGGTGAGCTTCTTGCTTGTTTTCGTTTTTTTTTCCTCTTTTAACAGGAAGTTGGTACCTTTTGGCCACCATTCATTCAGTTTTCCCCAGCCCACTCCGCCTCTGCTAACCGTTCATCTGATCTCTTCCTATGAGTCTGTTTGTTCGTTTGCTTTTAGATTTCACATGTGAGATCATATAGGTTTTGTCTTCCTTGCAGCCATGAAATTAAAAGACGCTTACTCCTTGGAAGAAAAGTTATAACCAACCTAGATAGCACATTCAAAAGCAGAGACATTACTTTGCCAACAAAGGTCCATCTAGTCAAGGCTTTGGTTTTTTCAGTAGTCATGTATGGATGTGAGAGTTGGACTGTGAAGAAAGCTGAGCGGCAAAGAATTGATGCTTTTGAAGTGTAGTGTTGGAGAAGACTCTTGAAAGTCCCTTGGACTGCAAGGAGATCCAACCAGTCCATTCTGAAGGCGATCAGCCCTGGGATTTCTTTGGAAGGAATGATGCTGAAGCTGAAACTCCAGTACTTTGACCACCCCATGCAATGAGTTGACTCATTGGAAAAGACTCTGATGCTGGGAGGGTTTGGGGCAGGAGGAGAAGGGGATGACAGAGGATGAGATGGCTGGATGGCATCACGGACTCGATGGATGTGAGTCTGAGTGAACTCCAGGAGTTGGTGATGGAGAGGGAGGGCTGGCGTGCTGGGATTCATGGGGACGCAAAGAGTCGGACACAACTGAGCGACTGAACTGAACTGAACATTTCACTTAGCATGATACCCACAAGATCCATCTGCATTGTCATAAATGCAAGATTTAGTTATTTGTTATGGTTAAATAATATTCTAGTGCATGTGTGTGTGTGTGTGTGTACATCAAAGCTCCTTCAGTCATTCATCTGTCAGTGGACACTCAGGTTGTTTCCCGGTCTTGGGTATTGTGGTTGTTCAGTCACTAAGTCGCGTCTGACTGTTTGGGATCCCATGGACTGCAGCATGTCAGGCTTCCCTGTCCTTCACTGTCTCCGGGAGTCTGCTTAAACTCATGTCATTGTTATCTTGGCTATTATATCTCTACTCTTTTTACTGATGGCCATTCTAACAGGCAGGAGGTGACACCTAGGGTGGTTTCCATCTCCCTTTCTGAGTGCTGTTGAGAAGGTGAGGTGTATAACTTGCCCCCTACCACCTGCCGGGTCACAGCTGAGGAAACCAGCATGGCAGAGCCAGATTCCTATTTACTAAGTGACTAGATTTCAAAACAACTTTACATTAAAGCAGGATGAGCCACTGGCTGAGTGAGTTGTGCAGACCACGGGTGCGAAGGTGCTCTGGGTGTCGAGAATTGTTCCCGACGACCAGTGAAAGAGAGCGGGGAAGGGCGAATGGAGGTGCCTGAGCTCTGACGCCAGGCCTGGGTGCTGGCACCCACAGCAAACAGGAACCGGATTGCTGCTTTATTAGTGGTTGGGCAGGTCTCCCAATCTCCCTCACATTCTACCTGCCCCCAAGTATAAGCCAAAGCAGGACACTCTGCCTGTGGTGTAGCTCCTCAGCTGACCTGCTTACGCACCAGGGGGAGGTCATCTTTTGTAACCTGGAGCCCAGGTCACGAAATCCTTCTTGGGGCAAGAGAAGACACACATTCAGGCCTACAACCCTTCCTGAAGGAGGCCTGGCACTGGGACCGTGGGATGCTGGAGAGGAAGTCTGCTGAGATGGAAAGGTTTGAGGCCTGACTCCCCTTTCCCAGGTGACCAGGTGGGGCAAGACAGAGTCCCCAGCCCCTCTGGTGGGGCTGCCCTCCTTCACCTTCTACCCTCACTTCCTCCAGGCTCTCTGCCCAGGATCCGCCCTGGGAGCCCCACCTTCTTAAATTCCGGGGGAGGGGGCCACACTCTCCCAGCAGAGGTGAATGTTTGTGGCAGGGGGAGGGTGGGCTGGGGCTGGAGTGTGGGGGTGTCTCCCAGCCTCTCCTAAGGCAGCGGCCCAGTTCCCAACCCTAGGATCTGGCTGTCCAAGCCAGCTGTGACCTCCTGGTCTGCCCCTCATCAGCTCACTTCCCCTGGACCTCAACGACCATTCCCTCCACCCCCAGGACACCATAGTCTGGGGCCTTCACCCCTCATGCAGCCCTCGGCATGCTTTTCCTGGATGTGTTTTGTGAATCAGGATTGCACAGCGAAGACTATAAACTGCTCTGTCACAGAAATCACGTCTTAGGGTTTTGCCCCTTTAGCTCCCAGTCCTCTTCCCTGGACGCCGATGGTACTCAATAAATACTTTTGGGGGCAAAGAAAGCATCTTTGGGGGATCTGGAAAATAACATCCAGTATAAGAACTACCAGCCTGGGGATCATACGAACTGAGAAAAGACAGAAAAAAATCCACGTCTGAAAGATAAGGAGGAGATGGATCAAGATGGGATGGGGCCACATTCCAGTGGATGGTATGTATATGAAATTCATCATAGCCTGTTCTGCAGAATCGGCCACCTCAGGGCCCTCAGCCCCGTGCATGGCAGGGTACAATTCTGGCCTGGGGGTGTTGTATTAAAAATCCCATGTCCTTACTTGGCTCACTTACTTTGGAAGCTGTGTCACAGGACCAAATTCTGGGGTAGAAGGGTATTTCCAATTCCCACTAGATGATAAAGCAGCCGCTAAATGGGAACTCTTAGGAAGCAGCTGGAGTCTGGCACTCACTGATGTCATGGCTTTTGGTTTTGTTTTGTTTTGTTCTTTTTAGGAACACAGATCCCTGGGAATGGACACCCACCCTCATCTCAGAGATGTGTTGTGTCTAATCACATGTCCTCTGCCACTGCCCCAAATGCCAGACCAATGGTGGAGATGGTTGTTTGCTCCGGCCTCTTGGGAGGTCCCCTTGGGCCTCCTTAGTGACCTAATCCTGAGAATCCTCATGTATTTAATTTATATGAGTCACCATTTGAGCAAAAGAGGCGATCTCTTTTGTGTGGGGTTGTCTCCCAGCCTCTCTTAAGGCAGTGTATTTGTTCATCAGAGTTTGGTAGAAAACTAAACTTACTACAAATGAGAGAACTGTATGAAAGGAGATAGTCCCCTTCACTGAGAATCACAGAAATTATCCTGACCAAGACTTTCATAGGAATCAAAGTGCAAAGGCAAATTCCACAGAAACATTGCAAATTCAGCATCACACTGCCCACGTACTTCATGCTTTCCAGAATGAAATCATGTCATCGTGCCTCTAATCCTAAATCACCATCTTTCTGTTTATTCAAGTTTTCTTTTGTGTCCCTCAGTACATCAGTGCACCCTGGACCACTGCCTAGCCATCTTGTTTTCCGAGGACTCACGTGAATGGGACTTGTTACATCTTCCAAAGACAACTGCTCTATTATAATGGCGTCAAGATTTCATATATTTATTTTATAATTGACCACATTACTGGGGTTTCTTGGAGAAGGAAGCGGCAACCCACTCCAGTATCCTTGCCTGGGAAATCCCAAGGATGGAGGAGTCTGGCGGGCTACAGTCCACGGGGTTGCAAAGAGTTGGAGATAACTCAGCAACTAAACAACAACTATAGTTTCTGACCAAGTCTAGCTTTTTTTTTTTTTTTTGTAAGTGTATTTTAAAAAAGATAAGTGTATCTTATCCCATGGACAGAGGAGCCTGGTGGGCTGCAGTCCATAGGGTCACACAGAGTCGGGGACGACCGAAGCGACTTATCACACATGCACGCGTGATCCCTTAGTCAGGTATATTTATTGTTATTATTTTGATTCCAATAGTTAAGAAACTGAGGTTCAGAGAGATTGTTTTTCCAATATTCAATGTACAATCAGGAAGTGATAGAATGTGGAAGAGTTTTTACCTGATGGGGGTTATCTGTCCCTTGAGAGTTTGAAAGGACAAACCTATCTAGAGTTGACACATTTATTGGTGGTAATACCTTGACTTTTTTCAATTTTTCTCTTAAGTATTTATTTCAGATTTCTTGTTAAGTAGACTTTTATAATTTATATCTTTCTAATATTTTCACATTTATTAACTTCAGACTTTATACTGTTTAGACTTTATACTGTTATTCTCATAGTATTTTATCTACTTAACCTCTGATTATACATATTTTCTAATGCTTAAAGTTACTTTTTAGAGTGTGTTTCCTTTTTTACTTGACAAACTGTTACCGTTTACTGTTGTATTATTTCTAAATTCAAATTTATTGATTTCTGCTTTTATGTTTTGTAATTACTCATGTTTCATTTTTTTCTGTATTCTTCGGTTTATTTCTAGTTTTAGCTCCTTGTTTTTCTTCTTCCAATTTCTTGAGTTAGTCTATTTTTTATTCCATTTTGGGTATTAAAGTATTTATGATTATGAATTTTTCTCTGAACAATGCTCTGCTTGCCATTTACCATAAACTTTTAATTTGTTGTGTTCACAGCACTATTGCTTTCTAAATATACTTTAATTGAAGATCCATGTTTCCCTTTCTTCCGAGAGCTACTTAGGACAGTGCATTAAAATTTCCAGATGATTGAGATTATTCTATTATTATGTTTTGGTTATTCCTAGCTTTGCAGATTCATAATTAGAATGCAGAGTCCACAGAATTTCTGTTTAATAGATACCATGCTGATTAAAACCACATTATTAATCATTTCATATAAGTTCTCTTTCTATCCTTTCCCTCCTGTTTCTTTTTGTTTAACAATGACTAAAAGAGCTTTGCTAATGTTTCCACCAACTGTTCCTTCAACACTTTTTATCTGTTTTAATGGTGTTTGGGAGGCACAAATACTCATAATTTTATATTTCACTTGTGGACTACAAGCTTCAATTTAAAATAATATTTGTCCTATGTAATTTTTTTTGCCTTGAATTCTACTTTTGTATTAATATTACAATGTTTTCCCTTGGCTTGTATTCACATAATTTATATTACCATCTCCTTTATTTTTAAACAAAGTATTCTATTCCAATCATGTTAAAAGTTAAATAATGCTAAAAGGCATTTAGGAAGACAAACAAACAAACAAAAAACCCCACAGATAGTGAAGAATCATATATATGGAGGGCTGACGGTAAGTTACACTCAGATTTTCATTGTACACTTATAATTTGCATAATATTATACATCAATATAACTTCAATAAAAAGTAAGTTGGACTCAGATTTTCAAGTATGAGGGTCAATACCCCAACCCTTTATTGTTCAAAGGTCAACTGTGTGTATATACACATACACACATACATATTACATACATTGGGTGTGTGTGTATAAAGGTACAGATTTGTGAACTGGGTTGCTGATAATGCTGATAAAAATTGTTGATAATGTTCTTCTGAGGAGGAAGGAAGGATGAGCATAGGTATTTTAGTATTTCAGGCATGACCAGGGCCATGTACCAGTAGGAAAAAAGAAGAAGTGATTATAAAGACGGGTTTCCCAGTGGAGCAGTGGTAAAGGACCCACCTGCCAATGCAGGAGTCACAGGAGTTGCAGGTTCGATCAATCCCTGGGTCAGTTAAGATCCCCTGGAGTAGGAACTGGCAACCCACCTCAGTATTCTTCCCTGGAAAACCCCATGGGCAGTGGAACCTGGCAGACTATAGTCCATGGGGTCGCAAAGAGTTGAACATTACTGAGTACACATGCATGAATATGAAGACTATGCAAAAGGATGAACTTACAGGACCTGATGCTATTCCACACTCTTGTATGTACATATGTATCAAGAAAGCAACATTTCTGGCTTAGAGACTGAGAGAGATCATTGTAATGCCTTTTACTGATACTAGAAATTTGGGAACAGACACCAATTTTTGGAAAAATGATCAAGAATATAGATATGCTTAAATTTGAATTACATGACTCAGTCCATCAACAGATCTACTGAGCACCAGAGTATACTCAGCACCTTGCATAATGCTAGACACATGGCAACTTCTCAAGAATTATTAACTTATGTCCAGGGTCACACAGTCCTGTGCTGCTGGCTGGGCATGGAGAAGTGAACCAGCCAGGCTTGGAGCCATCTTCATGGAACTTTGGAGACTAGAGGATAAAAGCAGACCCAAGAATGCACACGGAGGGCTGTTTTTTAAAACAATGGACCTCCAAGGTTGCCATCAAGGCCAATAATGGGGAGGTGACCTAGCATAGGGAAGACTCAGCAGAGGCACCAGTATGGAAGAGGCCTTCCAGGAGAGGTTGAAGGAGACCCAGTCTGCCCCACCTTGGGCAGAGGCTCCATGAGAGAGACTGAGATCTCAGGCCAGGTGAAGCAGGTGAGAGGAATGGGCACCAGGTAGAGGGGACTCCTGCACAGAGACCCTGAAGCACAAGATGGCAGGCAGGTCCCTGGACTTCAGAAGCGAGGGCTGAAACAGAGCAGTGATAGAGGACAGGGACAGAAGGAGCTGCCTCATCCACCTGGGCCAAGCCTTAGCCCAGTGCGTGCCAGACTCGGGAAGGGGAGGCTCCCAGCCAGAGGCAGCGACACTTGAATGTCTGGGTGGTGATTTATGGGACAAAGACTCAGCCTCCTGAGGTCAGAGTAACGCAATGTTTGTCCCGCTGTGCGAATGCTGCACTCGGGCTGTTCTGAAGCTGTCAGTGCCTCATCAGGAAGATGGGAGAGGGAGGGAGCAGAGGAGGAGAAACAGCTGGATTCACTTACACTTAAGATACATATAGTTTAGAAATAAATGACCTGTCAAAGTGTGTCTCGTTGCTTGCTTATTCCAACATGTTTGAAAAGGTTTAAATTGTTTGGTTGAGGCCAGAATTCTCTAAGGATCAGGCTTTCACTTTGCTTCGTGTCTCTGTTAACACTTAGGGTCCTTTTCTGCTTGGCCTTGTGTGATCCGAATCAAATAAAAATGATTTCTAATCAACCCTCTGACTGGACGGAGCCTAGATCTCCAAAACAGACTGTAAAAAACTGTCATAAGAACAGCAAGGAGATCAAATCAGTCAGTCCTAAAGGAAATCAACCCTGAATATTCATTGGAAGGACTGATGCTGAAGCTCCAATACTTTGGCCACCTGATTGATGCAAAGAGCCAACTCACTGGAAAAGACCCTGAGGCTGGGAAGGATTGAGGGCAGGAGGAGACGGGGGTGACAGGATGAGATGGTTAGATGGCATCACCAACTCAATGAACATGAGTGTGAGCAAGCTCCAGGAGATAGTGAAAGACGGAGAAAACTGGTGTGCTGCAGTCCATGGGGTTGCAAAGGGTCAGACATGAATGAGCGACCAAATAACAACATGAACCCAACAGCAAATACTGACGGCCCTACCTTCAGAGACAGGGCGTACTCCTCCAATTTCCCATCAGCTCCCTGCCACCTCTTGCCTGGGTAACTACAATGTTTTCTCAAGTAGTCTCCTTGCTTTTACCCTTGACTCCTCTGTGGTCTAAGTTTAGGATGGCAACCAGCGATGTAATCCAAGAGTTAACCAGACTTTAATCCTTTCTCTGCTTATATTCCTCCCGTACTATGGTTCTTCTGAGAAAGGGCTTCCCTGATAGGTCGGCTGGTAAAGAATCTGCCTGCAATGCAGGAGACCCTGGTTTGATTCCTGGATCAGGAAGATCCACTAGAGAAGGGATAGGCTACCCACTCTAGTATTCTTGAGCTTCCCTTGTGGCTCAGCTGGTAAAGAATCCACCTGCAATGCAAGAGACCTGGGTTTGATCCCTGGGTTGGGAAGATCCCCTGGAGAAAGAGTCAGACACGACTGAGCAACTTTCAGTTTCATTTCTGAGAAAAAGTACAAGTAGAATGTGTATATATAGAGGGATGTAAGGGATTGGCTCATGAATTTCTGGAGGCTGACAAGACCAAAATCTGCAGGGTGGGCCGGCAGGCTAGAAAGTCGGGGACAGTCAATGGTGCATTACAAGCCCAAAAGTCATCTGCTGGCAGAATCTCCTCTTGCTCTGGAGAGGGGTCAGTCTTTTGTTCCATTCAGGCCTTCAACTGATGGGATGAGGCCTACCCATATTATGGAAAGCAATCTGTTTTACTCAAAGTCCACCAATTGAAATATAAATCTCCTCCAAAACACCCTCATGGAGACATCCAGGATAATGTGTGGTTACCTGTCTGGGCACTGTGGTCCAGTTGGGTTGCCAGACATAATGAACCATCACATCTCCTAACAACGGCCCTCAGGCTCCTCACTGCTAGTTCTCAGCCATGGCTGCACAATGGAATCACCAGGAGGACTTTGGAAACCACTGGCCACTGGGGTCTCAACCCCACAGAGTTGAGTCAGAAGTATGAGCTGGACATAAAGATTTTTAAAAGGTCTTGGGTGGTCTTCATGTACAGGAAAGTTTGAGAGCAATCATCAGACACAACTGGCCCCTCCTATCACTATGACCTGCCTCTCTACTCCTCAGTGGATTCCCTGCAGCCATGCTGGGCTTTCTTTGACCACTCTAAACACACACACACACACACACACACACACACACACACACACCTGCCAGGGATGCATGTCTCACTTCCTTCAGAGCCCTCCTCCAGCACCCTACTCCAATGCCATCATATCTGTGAAACCTTTCTTGATCACCCCAAGCAACACAGCAGTCTCACTTCTCACCCTGGCTTGTTTTTCTCCATTACACTATCAACACCTGAAACACTCGTATTTCTAGTTATTCACTGTTCTTATATCTGTCCATCTTCCACTAGAATATAAACACCATGAGGATAGAGACCATGTTTGTCTTACTCACTGCTGAGTTCCCATGGCTTAGAACAATGCCTGGTATTGTGCAGGAGCTTAGTAGATATTTGTTGAATGAACAAATGAATGATAAGTGATATGATTTTTTTTCCTCCAACAATTCAACTCTTATACACTGTGGGACGCCTCGCTGTGACACATTTGAACCCATTTCTGTTATGTGAGAATTCTCACATAGGGTCATATGCAAACATGGAGGTGCTTTGGACAAGCCAACTATTTGGTGCTTTAGAGATGCCACATCTTCACAGAGATTAGAAGGGTGGTTACCAGAGACAAGATGCAGTGGGAAATGGGGACGAATTCTCCAAAAGTGTAGAAAGTCTCAGTTAAACAAGAAGAGCAAGTTATGGAGACCTAATGTATAACACAATGATGTTAGTGAACAAGACTGTATTGGATACTTGAAATTTACTAAGAAGGTAAAACATAAGTGGAGAAAGAGAGAGAAGGCATGGGAGGGATGAAGTGAGGGAAAGAAGGAAGAAGAGATGGAAAGAAGGAAGGCAGCAAGGGAGGGATATCTGAGATGATGGTGGTATTAATTAGCTCCACCATGGAGATCATTTCACAGTGTATATGTATATCAAGACATCAAGTTGTACACCTTAATAATACAAGTTCTATTTGTCAAGTATACCTTAATAAAACTGAAAAAAAAATTTTAAAAAGAAGAAGAAAAAGATGCTTGACTTTCTAACTGGAATCTTGAGTTACTTTGCTGACACTCATTTTAGCAGAGGCAGGGGCTGGACAGGGGAGAAGTGCATTTTTTATTTCTATTCTAGACTGCTGTCTCCTTCAGCCCAAGAGGCGCACATTCCCATTATGTACAAAAGCACATGTGAAACCCTGAGTTAACCAGCGATCCTATTTCCACTTTACACCAGCATTGGTTGGCGTCCTCTTGGCTGGGCATGGCGGCTTTGCTGACTCAAGACTCAAACTTGTTATCACAGCTGGGAATCTCCCAGAAGAAGTTCTGCAACTTTATCTCCCTGTTCTTAGCCTGGAAGGCTCTCGCTGGGCATTTGTTAAATTGATGTTACACCACTTAGTTGTGCCAAACAGTCTCAGGAAAGCTTTTGAAGGAACTCGTGTAAGGCCACCACTAGACAAAACCAGAACCAGAACTCAGACAGAATGCTCTTGACTCTGTCAGTTTCTCTCTCTGCCTCTTCACAACACAAAGGAAACTTCTGGGTTCAGAGAAGCCCAGAATCTCCTCCCCTCTTTTCAGTTTATCCTGGGAGCATGTTCCTAATAATAAAAAACTTGCATGGCATCCTTGACTCAGGTCTTCTGAGGGATCTGAACCAAAAATACCCAGCACCAAATACCGAACAGTTGCTCAGTATGCATTTTCTATATGAAGGAACAAATGAATCATTGATACTTTTTCCTTAAAACACAGTCTCGGTGTCACTGTGTGATCAAATTCCTCTACTAGGATCACTGGCATGTGTAATAACACACATGTAATTGAGGGAAAGATACTTTTCATAAGCCACACATGATGACGTGCAATTTTCTTAGAAATTAAGCTTCTCTTTTTACCCTTGTTCTTTCTTTTGATTCACTGGGAAGGTACTGCAAGGTCTATCCAACTGTCTCTTCATTGCATCAGAGAATTATCCAATCTGAGCTCAGTGAACATAATACCAGCTTCTGAAAAGCTGGATCCATGGGAAGCTGCAGAGTAAGGTGCACTGAAGACACCTGCCTTCCAACACTTGCCCCATCCCCCTTGCTTCTCTGATGCCCGTTGGTCCTGCAACGTAAGGGAACCATCTTGGACCTCTCTTCCACTCGGCTCGATGTCTTCAGCAGCAACACTTTGGCTCATCACGTCAGACAAGCCCATGGAGGAGCCAGAGTCCATCTCTGTGTGAGCATGTGTATAGGTTCGGGGTGACACAACAATACTGACAATGCAGAAGAAAGACGGTTTAACTTTCAGAGATGATGTGATGGGAGAGAAGGAGAAAAAGAGGTGAACTTTGGACTGGAGTCTTGAAAGAGAAGATAAAGTAGATAGATACAAAAGGAGGGAGAGATCAGTCGTTAAAAAAAAAAAAAGGAAGAATGAAATAATGCTATCTGCAGCAACATGGATGGACCTAGAGATGATCATACTGAATGAAGGGAGTCAGACAGAGAAAGAAAAGTATACAGGATATTGCTCATATGCGGAATCTAAAAAAAAAAAAAAAAGATACAAACGAACTTATCCACAAAACAGAAGCAGACGCACAGACATAGAAAACCAACTTATAGCTGCCACAGGAGAAAGGTGAGGGGGGGCGGGTAGAGGGATAAATTAGGAATTTGGGGTTAACAAATACACACTACTACATAAAAAAATAAACAACACAGGGAAGTATACTCAACATTTTATAATAACCTATATAGGAAAAGAATCTGAAAAACAGCTCACTACCTATACACACACATAAAACAGAATCACTTTACTATATACCTGAAGCTAACACAATTCTGTAAATCAACTATACTTCAATTTTAGCAAGTAAAAATGATGAAAAAATATAGGGGTAGGTAATTTTCAAAAATAGCAACCCTATATGCAAGGATCTGCGCTGTGTAAGAGTGAAAGGGAAATTGGGTTGGAATAAAACATGAAATAACTAGATTGATCTCATAATTCATTTCTTCTCTAGCATTTCATTCTGCCTCACCCCGAATCCATATCAGCTACCCAGCTCCACCTTCAATTCCTATCTCCCTACCCCCAATTCCACTGCAGGTATGATGCGGTCCAGGTCACACCTGTTTGATGCTCAGCACAAGCCAGTGACAAGATGGAGACAAACCCTTACAGTGAGCGGAGATGGTGAGGGGAGAGGGTGTGGACCCATGAAGGGAAGAAGGGGACCACCAGAAGTCTGTCACTGTTGTAGGGCCAGACGTCCACTAGAGATGTAGAAAAGAGAGGCAGGAAGAGAAAACACTGGCATCTGAGATTGTAGAAGGCTTTGAAGTTATACTGGAATAACCACTTTGGGAAAGTAGAAAAGGACATGACCCCAGTATAAATTTGCATGGGGCCAGGAAAATTAGGAGGGACTAGAAATAAGAGAAGTGGGATTGTGGGCACTAACATTCCCTCTGGTGGGAATTGTCTGGAGAGGAAACAGTGATGGAGAGAAAGAAGTGCCATGCACATCAGGGGACAGTGGGACGGCACCTAGGGGTCCCACTATTTACTACCACACGACAAGGTAATCCCAACTCAGGGGCTGAAGACTATAATCAGCCCATTTATTTGCTCATGATTCTGCAGTAAGAGCTGAGCTCAATGTGGAAAGTCTCTAATGAGTTAAATAGTGCCCCTCCCAGAAAAGAGGTTGAGGTCCTAACCCCCAGGACCAAGGAATGCGTCCTAATTAGGAAATTGGGGCTTTGCAGATGCAATGTAGTTAAGGCGAGCTCCTTAGGGTGGGCTCGACTCCAATGACAGTTTCCTTACACGAAGACAAAACTTTGGGCACAGACGCAGAAGGGAGACAGCCACGTGAAGCCTCGAATGGTGTGAGGCTGCCAAACGCCGAGGAATACTTGGGGCTACCAGAAGTTGGAAGAGGCAGAGAGGGAACCTCCCCCAGAGCCCTGGGAGCGAGCAGGGCCCTGCCAACTTCTTGATTCCAGACTTCTAGCCTCCAGAACTGTAAGAGAAGAAACGTATGTTGTTTTAAGTCTCTTAGTTTGTGGTTCTTTATTTTAGCTACTTTAGGAGGCTAATATGCAGCTCATCAGCATTCCACGTGGCATCAACTGAGAAGGCTCGAGTGGGGCAAGAGGATTCATGTCGGAGATGGCGCTCCTCCCATGGCTGAGTTGGCGGTGCCAGGTACCAGCCGTGAAGTAGCTAGACCTGCCAGATGGGAACCTCAGTTATCCTCCACATAGACGCTCAGCGTGGCTGGCTTGGGCTTCTCACAGTGTTAACGTCTTGGGGTCTGAGGACTTCTTACATGGTGGATGGCTTTCCCCATCTTTTAGGCCTGCTAAAGATACAGCTGAAGAGCTGGACCAGCCTCATTTCTCACCCATGCCACTAATCAAAGCAGGTCACAGAGGAGCCCAGGTTTAACTAGCAAGGATACTCTAGAACTTGCGAAGACCAGGAGCCAAAACAGCCCAGATTCAAAATATTAAAGAGGTAAGTGGTAGAAATGGAGAATGTAGTGAGAAACGACTGAGGGAGGAGAGAGGAAGCGGCCAATGGAGCAGATGGATAATAATCATTATTCCTTCTATCCATGTGGCATTTTAACAGCTTACAAAAATCTGAGCAAATCCAATCCCCACTCAAGTTCTACCACATGCACGTATAAACGTGGTGAGTAGATGGGCTACTAATGACCATCTTTCAACAGGCTTGACCCGATACATACGTGTGTGTGAGAGACAGGTACAAACACAGGCTATTCTTTTTTGCTTTCTTAGATTCTAAACGGAAAAGTGTGTTGGGGTTGGCATATCGCGTGAGGATGAAGTGTGGGAAAATGGCAAAAACACTAGCTTCTTTTGTTTTGTATCCTTCAAATTCCAATAAGGAAGAAGGCCTAGCAGAGGTGGCTTAGACAACGATGATGAAAAGAGGTCTCTCCCACCCTGGGCATTTTTGAATTGCTGCCGTGTGACAGAGTCTGGATCACGGAATGAGAAGCCATGAGAGGTTCCCCATATATGAGACCCCACGTCTCAGGTCGAGAGTTCCACCGCTCGATACAGCTCGGGTGCCCGTGTGAACTGCCACAGCCTGTTCTCTGGACTGAGGCGAAAGTTTCCCAACAGAGATGAGACACCTCCTAGACAGCTCTTCCTGCATCCACAAGATAGCCCAGCCCCAGCACATCGGCTCCCTCCCTCTGTTCCTGCCTTCATCCCACTGCAGCTCCTGAATCCCTTTCAATTTCAAAGGAGAAACAGTCTCCTTCGGAAATTCCCAGGATACTAAAGGAAATGTCTTCAAAGGTTTCAACCTATTAAATTCAACAAATGTCAGCGACCACCAGCTTGGTGTCAGGCACTGGTACATCATCCTCGGCCAAAATAAACACATAAGTTGTGTCTGTGACAGCAGCTCCAGAGAGAAAGTCCATAAAAATTTTTGCTTTTCTATGGGGTGATCAGCTTCCACGCATCCATAAAAGCCCATTTAACATATTATATGTTAATGTTCTGCAAGACAAACTTACGATTAAATGTTTGGCAGAAGTCAGGTTTTGCCAGTCCTCAGAAGAGGCTGGGCCAGACACCTCCGAGAACCTTCCTCTCCCCTTCCAGCTCAGCAGAAACGACCTCAAGCTCCAGAAATGACTGTTCTCTGAGATTCTGACAACATAGTGCAGTGTGTTCTCAAAACATGGGACAGACTCTGGAAAGGGTTTTCCAGAGGCACATGGACAAATGTTTTCCATTTTGATGGTTATGTACTTATTTTAATATGCATTTACAAATGATTACTAGTAAATTAAGTCAATTTTATCTTCCATGTTATTACTTAGAATCAGGACAAGAAAGTCCTTGCCTTTCTACAAACAGTCTATTTAAATGACAAAAATTAAGTCATCTTAAAGATGGCACAGATGTTAAAAATCACAAAGGTGGTCCATGGATGTAATTATTTTGTCAAAAGTTTCAGCATAGAGACTTCCCTGGTGGTCCAATGGTAAAGACTCTGTGCTTCCAATGCAAGGTGAGCAGGTTTGATCCCAGGCTGGGGAACTAAGATCCTACATGCCACATGGCCTAACCAGAAAAAAAAAAAAAAAAGCTGTTGCATAATCTTGGCATCTCTCAAGTGGTCCTGAGTCTTTTAAAAAGCATGGAAATACCTACATTTCAGACCACCTGACCTGCCTCTTGAGAAATCTGTGTGCAGATCAGGAAGCAACTGTTACAGCTGGACATGGAACAACAGACTGGTTCCAAATAGGGAAAGGAGTACATCAAGGCTGTATATTGTCACCCTGCTTATTTAACTTCTATGCAGAGTACATCATGAGAAACTCTGGGCTGGAGGAAGCACAAGCTGGAATCAAGACTGCCGGGAGAAATATCAATCACCTCAGATATGCAGATGACACCACCCTTATGGCAGAAAGTGAAGAAGAACTAAAGAACCTCTTGATGAAAGTGAAAGAGGAGAGTGAAAAAGTTGGCTTAAAACTCAACATTCAGAAAACTAAGATCATGGCATCTGGTCCCATCACTTCATGGCAAATAGATGGGGAAACAGTGGAAACAGTGGCTGACTTTATTTTTGTGGGCTCCAAAATCACTGCAGATGGTGACTGCATCCATGAAATTAAAAGACGCTTACTCCTTGGAAGGAAAGTTATGACCAACCTAGACAGCATGTTAAAAAGCAGAGACATTACTTTTCCAACAAAAGTCCACCTAGTCAAGGCTATGGTTTTTCCAGTAGTCAGGTATGGATGTGAGAGTTGGACTATCAGGAAAGCTGAGTATCAAAGAATTGATGCTTTTGAACTGTGGTGTTGGAGAAGACCCTTGAGAGTCCCTTGGACTGCAAGGAGATCCAACCAGTCCATCTTAAAGGAGATCAGTACTGAGTGTTCATTGAAAGGACTGATGTTGAAGCTGAAACTTCAATCTTTGGCCACCTGATGCAAAGAGCTGACTCATCTGAAAAGACCCTGATGATGGGAAAGATTGAGGGCAGGAGAAGGGGACGACAGAGGATGAGATGGCTGGATGGCATCACCAACTCAATAGACATGAGTTTGGGTGGACGCTGAGAGTTTGTGCTGGACAGGGAGGCCTAGCATGCAGTGGCCCATGGGGTTGCAAAGAGTCGGACACGACTAAGTGACTGAACTGAACTGAAGTGGGATTATTTTACAGAAGAGCCCCTGGAGAAGGAAATGGCAGTCCACTCCAGCACTCTTGCGTGGAAAATCCCATGGACGGAGGAGCCTAATAGGCTATAGTCTATGGGGTCGCAAAGAGTCAGACACGACTTCACTTTCACTTTCACTTTATGGTGATTATATAGGTCACATTTTTTAAATTTTCTTGATTTTCAAAAATTCAGTGTATTGTCCCCATAAATCACTTTAGTGTCCTGTAAATTTAGACATTTCAGCATCTAAACTATTGTTATGAGACTGTATACTGGAGTTGGTAGCATACTGAATACTGGAGTGGGTAGCCATTCCCTTCTCCAGGGGATCTTCCCAACCCAGGGATCGAACCCAAGTCTCCCACATTGCAGGTGGATTCTTTACCAGTTGAGCCACTAGGGAAGCCCAAGTTCTGAGACAGGTCAAATAGAACATACATCCTCAAAAGACCCTGTGCCCTGAGTCTTGGAAACACAGACATACCCATTGACATCTTGAGATATTCGCTAACCAGGGCTGGAATCCAAGCTCCCATGGATTGTGTGTGTAGCGAAGTTATACCAAGCTATTCCACCCATCTGCCCCAGGAGTCCCCCACTCTTCTTACGCTGAAGATTAAAGACACTTTAAAACATTTTTCTTCAAATTAGGAGAACCATCTGCTTTATCCCATTACAAAAGCAAATAATAGTCAGTACAGAAAAATAAGATAACCAATATGAACAAAAAGAAACGTACACCACCTATAATCCTCATCCCAAATTACCTGCCTAAAGATCTCGATGAGTATCTCTTGCTGTTGTTCAGTTTCTAAGTCATGTTTGATTCTCTGTGGAACTCCTTGGACTGCAGCACATCAGGCTTCCCTGTCTTTCACTATTTCCTGGAGTTTGCTTAAACTCAAGTCCATTGAGTCGATGATGTCATCCAGCTATCTCATCCTCTGTCGCCCCCTTCTCCTTCTGCCCTCAATCTTTCCCAGCATCAGGGTCTTTTCCAGTAAGTCAGCTCGTCACATCAGGTGGCCAGAGAACTGCAGCTGCAGCTTCAGCATCAGTCCTTCCATTGAGTATTTAGGGTTGATTTCCTCTAGGATTGATGGGTTTGATCTCCTTGCTGCCCAAGGGACTCTCAAGACCCTTCTTATGATGTGTGTATCATAAGATCTCTTATGAGATGTGTATTTCATACACATATATTCACAGAGATCATTTTAATGATTCTCTTGAACTCTCTGCTTTGTAATTGGCATTTTTCACTTAGTAAAATATTTCCTCCTCCTCTGACTGTTATCTTGTCCCATCTGTGGACTTTCTCTCATCCCCAACTTGCACACGTTAGAAAGCCCAGGGCCCAGTCCTGGTAGCAATTCTCTTCTACCTCTGCATCCCTCTCCAGTGAGCTCACTGGGTCTCACAGCTTCTGAGTAAATCGGCATGCTAAAAATTCCCACAATTATACCTCTAAATTCCAGTCTTGGGTCCAACTTCCTCCATGACATTTCTTACGTCTAATATTCACTTTAAACTTCACCAGCTGAGCCACAAGGAAAGCCCAAGAATACTGGAGTGGGTAGCCTATCCTTTCTCCAGTGGATCTTCCTGACCCAGGAATCGAACGGGGGTCTCCATCATTGGAGGCGGATTCTTTACCAACTGAGCTATCAGCGAAGCCCTTCACTTTTCAACTAAAAGTGTCCAAAACCAAACTCCTGATCTTCCTCATTAAATCCATTCTACTGCCCTTCACATCTCACTTAATAGTAACTCTTTTATTCTAGTTTCTGAGGTCTAATTACTCAGGATCCTCCATTATCTCTTGCTGTCATAACTCACATCCAATCTACCAGGAAATCCCATATGCTCTGGCTTCAAAGTGTGACCTGAGTCCTTCCACTTCTTGGACCACTCTGGTCCCACCCATCCTCATCATCCCTCTTAACAGTGACTATTATCTCAGCAGCCAGAGGGATTTTTTTTTTAATCTTCATCATTTTATTTTTATTGACGTATGGTTGATGTACAGTATAAATTACAGGTTTACCATATTGGCTGTACACCTGCAACTAACACAACATTGTTAATTAACTATACTCCAATATAAAATAGAAATGAAATAATCAAAAATAAATAGTATAAGGGCTTCCTTGGTGGCTTAGTGGTAAAGAATCCGCCTGCAATGCCGGAGCTGCAGGAGACTTAGTTTCTACCCCTGGAGTGAGAAGGTCCCCTGCAGAAGGAAATGGCAACCCACTCCAGTGTTCTTGCCTGGAGAATCCCATGGACAGAGGAGCCTGGTGGGCTATAGTACATGGGGGTCCCAAAGAATTGGACATGACTGAAGTGACTTAGCATGCACAGTACAAGGTAAGCTACAAGGATGTATTATACATCACAGGAAATAGAGTCAATATTTTATAATAACTATAAATGGAGTGTAACCTGTAAGACTGAGTCACTATGGTGTACAAAGTTTAAATGTAAGTTAAGTGAGGTCACCCCTCTGTTTACGGCCCTCCTGTGACTCATGGCCAAAGTACAAACCCTTACAGTCATCCATGAGCCCAGTGGGGTCTGGTCCCTATGACCTCAACCTCATCTTTTAACTCCTCTCACCCAAGCTCTCTCCCCTTCCAGGCCTCCTCCACAACTCTGCCTGAGCCTGACATCCTCACCCGCTGGGACCTTGGATGCTCTTTCTATCTTGATAGCCACTTGGCTCACCCTCAACCTTTTGAAAGTCTTCGCTTAAATATCACTTACATGGTGAGGCCAGCACTGAGCCTCCCACTTTAAATTTCAGCCCCGCGGCCATCACTCAGGGTCACCAGGCCGACGCCGGGCACCCACTTGACCTCGGCATACTTTGGAAGCGCTTCCAGGGTCCCCTGCCAAGCGCGTGCCCTGGCACCTCCTCTGTGTCACTGCCCTAGAGCCACAGAGCACCCCTCCTTCTCAAGCAGAACCTGGAAGTTCAGAGGAGTTATGTTTCCACAGGAGCAGCCCTGAACCAGTGAAGGGTAAAAGCCCTGAGCCCCCCATCTTGCCACAGGCCAAGTCTGGTCGCATTCTACGTGGCTTCTTTCTTTCTTAGTTGAGAGAAGCAGTTGGGGTCAACTGGTTTTTTAACGAGGCCTTTCTTGGCCTTTTTTCTTACCATGGGTCACTTTCCCTACTCCCTCGTGTGTGTCCTGGGATCACCTCGCAAATTAACTACCCACTTTCGAGCCCTTGCCACAGACTCTGCTGGGGGGACCTCAAACTTCCACAACATTGCGGAAGCCCATGCCTAGATCTGCCTCTCTCTCACAGCCCTCCCCCACTTCTGCCTACCACGCAGCTTACTGTTTAGTGTCATCCCACTGCACCAGAATACAAGCTCCGTCAAGACAGGGCGATTTGGCTGCTTGTTCTGTTGATCCATCCTCAACATCTAGGTCCTTGCACGTATCAAGAGTAGGTCCTCCATAAATATTTGATGCCTAATAAGCTGCCTTGTCCATTCTTTAAAGGCAAAGACAACACCTTCTGACATTAGACAAACATCCATTTAAATCTCAGACCTATCACTGATCAGTGGGGTGATCTTAAACAAATGAACCTCTGAGATGGTATCTTCCTGAGTAGAGGAGGGTGAAGATATTTATTTTGCTACTGTTGTTGTTAAGTCACCCAGTAGTGTCTGACTCTTTGTGACTCCATGAACTGCAGCACGCCAGGCTTCCCTGTCCATCACCATCTCCCAGAGCTTGCTCAAACTCATGTCCTTTGAGTCAGTGATGCCATCCAACCATCTCATCCTCTGTCATCTTCTTCTCCTCCTGCCTTCAATCTTTCCCAGCATCAGGGTCTTCTCCAATGAGTCAGTTCTTGGCATCAGGTGACCAAAGTATTGGAGTTTCAGCTTTGGCATCAGTCCTTCCAAAGAATATTCAGGGTTGATGCCCTTTAGGATGGACTAGTTTGATCTCCTTGTAGTCCAAGGGACTCTCAAGAGTCTTCGCCAACACCACAGTTGGAAAGCATCAATTCTTTGACACTTAGCCTCTTTTATGGTTCAACTTTCACATCCATACGTGACTATTGAAAAAACCATAGCTTTGACTGTACAAACCTTTGTCGCCAAAGTAATGTTTTACCATAAATGCCTTCATTTGGAGAAAACATCTAGGAAAGTCCTGGCCCAATAACTGAGTTCCCTTTTCCTCTCCACCTGCTCCCTGTGATCAATGAGTTGTGGTTGAAGGGAGCTAAATCCATGACTCAGCATCTTCTTCTGGAGGATCCTGACCATGTGAGGATTCTTCTGAAACATCTCCTGACATCCAGCAAAGGTCAGAAAGCCAGGCTTCTTTCAATCCCCCAGTGAAATACCAATTAGAAGGACATTACTAGCAGGAAGAGCTACTGGGGAAAATCACACACTTGTTCCAAAACAAAGATCACTCTGCATGTCATAAAAGCCCAGAAATGTCTTCCAGATGTTGCCTAGTGGGCCTGCACAGATGTTTCCGATGTCAAACCATAAATGTGGGAAACGTAAAACACTTGTGCCCCACAGATGCAGAGATTTCATTATACAGCACATGAGATCAATCTCTGGGTAATAAAAAAGACCACAAACTGGCCATGTTACATTTTTAAAAACATGGTCCTCCCCCTACACGGGAGTCCTACTGAGATACTTCAAGATTTTTATTTTTTGTTGTTAAACTGGGGCAATTTACGGGGGGAAAGTTGGAATATGTGACTATATCTATTAACAGCAATTCTGGATCTTTCTGGTTTGATGTCTACAGGGTCTATGACAGCTAAGAAGCAACATTGTGACTGATGACAGGTCACTCCAGGGCTTCCCCACCTCTATCAGTGTCCCTCCGTGAGTTCCGTGACTGTGCAACTGAACACTCTGAGTGCGCTGGGGATGGATTTCACCGTGAACTCAATACTGCACCTTCTAATTCTGTCAAAGCCACTCTGTTTCTGACATCTAGAAAAATTCAGATCTTTCATCACCTCCAAGTGCACAAATATATGTGTGTACCTATGAGAAGCAAGGGCTTCCCTGGTAGCTCAGCTGGTAAAGAATTCACCTGTAATGTAGGAGACCCTAGTTCCATTCCTGGGTTGGGAAGATCCCCTGGAGAAGGGATAAGCTACCCACTCTAGTATTCTTGGGCTTCCCTTGTGGCTCAGATGGTGAAAAATCCACCTGCAATGTGAGAGACCTGGGTTTGATCCCTGGGTTGGGAAGATCCCCTGGAGGAGGGTATGGCAACCCACCACAGTATTCTTGCCTGGAGAATCCCCATGGACAGAGGAGCCCAGTGGGCTACAGTTCTTGGGGTCGCAAAGAGTCAGACATGACTGAGCAACTAAGCACAGCACAGCACAGCACATGAAAAGTAAAGAGGAAAAAATGTACATGCAGGGTTTATACCCGCACATGCACACACACTCCACACAGACACAAAACAGCCAAAGAAATGTTCCCACCACAGACCCAGGAGGGTAAGGCTAATATATTAGTAGCAGAAAAAGATAACCTTAACCCTAAGTCCCATATCTGCCCTGAAAAAGGTTAAACAATAGGGGTTAATATACAAATATACAGAGAATTCATACAATTAAAAGAACAACCTGGTTTTAAAAATGGGCAGAAGAACTGAATAGACGTTTTCCAAGGAAGACTTACAGATGGTCAACAGACACATGAGAAGACAAATCAACAGGACTAATTAGAGAAATTCAATTCAAAACCACAGTGAGATCTCACCTCACACCCGTCAGAACGGCTATTATCAAGAAGACAACACATGTCAAGTGCTGAGGAGGGCTTGGAAGAAAGGGAATCCTCCTAAATTGTTGGTGGGAATGTAAATTGGTGTAGCCCCTATGGAAACACTATGGAGGTTCCTCAAAAAATTAAAAATAGAACTACCATGTGATTAGCAGTGCCACTCCTGGATATTATCTGAAGAAAACAAAGACACTTATTAGAGAAAATATATGCACCCTTACGTTCATTGTGGCATTATTTAAGATATGGAAACAAGTGCTCAAATAGATGAATGGATAAAGACAATGTCACACACACACACACACACACACACACACGTGGAATATTTCTCAGCCATAAAAAAGAATGTTATCTTGCCATTTGTGACAACACGGACCTAGAGAGTATAATGCTAAGTGAAATAAGTTTGACAGATACATAATTTCACCTACATGTGGAACCTGCAAAAGGCAAACGAACAGACTTAACAGAACAGAAAGGGCCATAGTACAGAGAGCAAGCAGGTTGCTGTCAGAAACGAAGAGACTAGGGGGAAGAGAGAAACAGATGAGAGATAGTAAAAGGTAGAGACTTCCAGCTGCCAAATAAATGAGTCACCAGTGTGAAATGCACAGTGTGGAGAATACAGTTGATAACTGTGTAGTGTCTTTGCATGGTGATATAATGTCACCAGACTTGTACCTTGGTGATCAGTTTGAAGTGTGCAGAAATGTCAAATCACTATGTTGTGTAAAAGGAACTAACAGTGTTGTAGGTCAGTCATACCTCCACATCAAAGAAACCCAGAAAAAGAGACCAGATTTGTAGCTATCAGAGATGGGCGTAGGCAGGATCCTTTAAAGGTGATTAGAAGGTACAAACTTTCAGTTAGAAGATAAATAAGCACTAGGGATGTAACGTACAATATGATAAACATAATTAACTCTGCTGTATGTTATATATGAAAGTTAAAAGAGTTCTTGCCACAAGAAAAAAAATTTTTTCTATTTAATTTTATATCTATAGGAGATGATGAATGTCCATCAAACTAACTGTGGTAGCCATATCATGGTGTGTGTAATTCAAGTCATTATGCTGCGCACCTTAAACATACACAGTGCTGAATGTCAACTATATCTCGATAAAGGTGGAAGAAAAAGTTTTTGTAAAAATTAAAATCAGTATACATCACAAGCAAAAAACGTTAAACTATAAAAGGAAGCATGGAAAGTATTATAAAAACAATTGTATAGCTGGGAAACATTGGTTAAACTTGATCTCTACCATGAGATGTATCTAAAATTTTTCTGTATTAGATTAAAAAAATGGGAATTTGTGCATATATGTGTATATATATATATATGTATATATATATATATATATGAGGTATAACTGACAAAATCATGTCAGTTATAAATTGTATGATATTTAAAGTATACACTGTGATGATTTGAGATATATACACACACACAGTGAAAAGACTCCCCCTTCACTGAGTTAATTAATATACCTTTCACCTCACATATTTACTTTGTTTTTTCATTGAAAACATGTAAGTTTTTCTCTTAGCAAATTTCAATTATACAAGTTTTTCTAGTAGTCATATATGGATTTGAGAGTTTGACCGTAAAGAAGGCTGAGCGTCAAAGAATTGATGCTTTTGAACTGTGGTGCCGGAGAAGACTCTTGAGAATCCCTTGGAGAGCAAGGAGATCAAACCAGTCAATCCTAAAAGAAATCAACCCTGAATATTCATTGGAAGGACTGATGCTGAAGCTCCAATACTTTGGCCACCTGATGCAAAGAGATGACTCACTGGAAAAGACCTTGAGGCTGGGAAAAACTGAGGGAAAAGGAGAAGGGGACGACAGAGGATGAGATGGTTAAATGACATCACTGACTCAAAGGACAGGAGTTTGAGCAAACTCAGGGAGATAGTTAAGGACAGGGAAGCCTGGGTGTGCTGCAGTCCATGGAGTCGCAAAGTGTCGGACATGACTTAGTGACTGAACAACAACATTATCAACTATAGTCAGCATATTATACATTAGATAAAAAAAGATATGTGTGTATATCACAATGTAATATTATGCAGCCAAGAGAAAGAAGAAAATCCTGTCATTTGCAACAGCATGGATGGAACTTGAGGGCATTATGCTAAGTGAGGTAAGTCAGGCATTGAAAGCCAAATATTGCATGATGTCACTTATATGTGGAATCTTAAAAAAAAAAAAAAGTCAAACATAATTTTAAAATCAAGAACAAGATGCAGATTTGACCCCTGTTTGGGGAAATAAGGTCCCTTATGCCACCTGGCACAGCCAAGAAGTAAAGAAAAAATAAAATCAAGTACGGAAAAAATTCCACTTCGAGAAATTCTCTTAAAACACTGATGATTCTCTTGTTCTTTTTTATTCAGCCGCATGGAAGGAAAAGAGAAATGGAGAGATGGCAGGTGCAGGATGTAGAAGCACAAGAAACCCTTGGTGACACTCATTCAGATGTGGGTTCTAGGAGGCCCAACGGTAAGCAAGTTACAGAGCTTTCCTCATTTCGATTTAAAGCAAGAGAAAGAATTTTACAGACGACAAAACTGGGGCACATTAAATGATAAAGACACTAAATAATTTTCCTGCAGTCACCCAGCCAAAACGTGAAATGACAGCGACACAGACAGCCCTTCCTGGAGAGCATCCTCACACTGTCACCTTTTAGAACAGTACAGTTATGGACATTCAGCATTTCTGAACAATCAGACTTGCCAATGTATGTTGATCGCCCTCCCCCAGCCCCGAGATTGTGACCTTGACCAGGACATTTACAGTCTTGTTCCCACTGCCAACAACTTCCCGCCCACGCTATTCGCTGTACATATTAGTCACTTGGTAAATATTTATTGAGCAAACAAAACACTCTGTTAACCTCTTCTTAATACTCTTTCAGTAGCTGTTGAACCAACTCTGCCAATTCCTCCTTCAGCGTGCCTCAACTCAGTGGATCATTTTTTTTTCTGTTTCCCAGTGCCACCACTGTCCCAGAAAGCAGCAGTCCAAGGAGAAAGCACTTACCAGTTGTAAAAATGGTAAGCCCAAGGGCTCTGTTAGCCAGTAATCCAAAGATGACAGTTTGGTGACAGTAAAATTCTTGACTTAATAGTCATTGTTTCTTTTTTAGGTTTTGTCATGGCTGGGAAAGACCAATCAAATAAATCTGAATAAAACAAAACCCAGGACAGATACAGCCACTTAAAGTGATGTCAGCTCTGCAGAACCTTCCCTGTAACTGCTGAATGATTCCTTTTTTCCAGCATCAGTTCACATATGTCAAGACAGACATTTACAGTCTGAAATATATACATTAGGAAAGAATAAAGGCTAAAAACAAATTAGAGGTCCATCACAAAAGACTAGGAAAAAGAATAACTAAATTCACAGAAAATAGAAGACTGGAAGTAGTTTAGATAAAGGCAGAAGAAGACAAAGAGGTTAAAAGGACAATACAAAAATGCTATGAAAACCTCATGTCAACACATATGAAAATTTAGATAAAAGTGAGACATTCCTAGTGAAATCAAAACCTTTCAAGAGTCATAAACTATATTAAAAATATGAATGGTTATATATCTTCTAAAGAAATTGAGTCTATAACTAAAAATCTTCTAGCAGAGAAACCTGAAGAAACCAGACAGTTTCAGCATTTCATATTTTCAAATATATGGAGATAAAATAGATCTTACAAATTCTTGCAGATAATTCATAATATGTGAAACTTCAAAAATCCTGTTATAATACCAGCATAAACTTGATAGTGATAAGAACAGGCTCAGAAAGGAAGATTACAGATCAGTATGTCTCATCAACAAAAATACAGAATCCTAGATAAAACATTAGAAAAACAATGATACAGAAAAAGAAGAATGCATTATGGCCAAGTTGAGATTATTTCAGAACTGCAAAATTTGTTTAACATTCAAAACTCTACCCTTGTATATCATAAAATTAGCATAATAGAGGAGAAACTTATGTGATCATCTCAAGAGAAGCAGAAAAAAATTGAATAAAATTAAACACTCTTTCATGATTAAAAAAAGTCACCAACACTTGGCAAAGTATGCACAGAAGGGAACTTTCTTAATATAATAGAGGGTATTTATCAGAGCCCACAGCAAACATCATACTTAATGGTGAAACAGTAAAAACTTTCATCCAGAAATCCCAACAAGAGAAGCTTGCCTGGCAATATTGTGATGGAGTTCATCCAGTTCCATAAGGAAAGAAAACAAAAACAACACAGGTTAGAAAGAATCACAGACAATGTAATTTTTGTTCTTATATAATCTCAAGAAATCTACAGGTACACTACCAGAATCAAATTGATTTCAGCAAAATTTCTGGATACAGGGTTAACTTATCAATATCAAAAGCATTCTATATTATCAAGAAAAAATCAGAAAATAATTTTAAGTATTCAACAGCATTAAAGACAAAAAAATGAAATAAATAGGAATTCAGTTCAGTTCAGTTGCTCAGTCGTGTCTGACTCTTTGCAACCCCATGAATTGCAGCACACCAGGCCTCCCTGTCCATCACCAACTCCCGGAGTTCACCCAAACTCATGTCCATTGAGTTGGTGATGCCATCCAGCCGTCTCATCCTCTGTCATCCCCTTCTCCTCCTGCCCCCAATCCCTCCCAGCATCAGAGTCTTTTCCAATGAGTCAACTCTTCGCATGAGGTGGCCAAAGTATTGGAGTTTCAGCTTTACCATCAGTTCTTCCAATGAACACCCAGGACTGATCTCCTTTAGGATGGAATGGCTGGATCTCCTTGCAGTCCAAGGGAATCTCAAGAGTCTTCTCCAACACCACAGTTTAAAAGCATCAATTCTTTGGCGCTTAGCTTTCTTCACAGTCCAACTCTCACATCCATACATGACCACTAGAAAAACCATAGCCTTGACTAGAAGGAACTTTGTTGGCAAAATAATATCTCTGCTTTTTAATATGCTATCTAGGTTTATGTTTTACAAAAAGCTGGTCAAGATCTCTGCACTAAAAGGCTATAGAACATTGAGGTCTAAATAAACTTAAGGAATAAATGGATATACCATGTTCATGGATTAGAAGACTCAGGTGTAAATAGATTTCAACTTCCCCAAAGTGATGAACAGATTTATTGTTCACTCCAAATATGAATAAGTTTTTGTGGAAATTAACAAACATATTCTAAACTTTCTAAGAGAACATAAAAGGCCAAATATAGCCAAGAAAAGCGATGACAAACCTAGACAGTGTATTAAAAAGCAGAGACATTACTTTGCCAACAAAAGTCCAGGTAGTCAAAGCTATCATTTTATAGTAGTCATGTATGGATGTGAGAGTTGGACCATAAAGAAGGCTGAACAATGAAGAAATGATGCTTTTGAACTGTAGTGTTGGAGAAGACTCTTGAGAGTCCCCTGGACAGCAAGATCAAACCAGTCATTCCTAAAGGAAATCAATCCTGAATATTCTTAGAAGGACTGATGCAGAAGCTGAAGTTCCAATACTTTGGCCACCTGATGTGAAGAGTCAACTCATTAGAAAAGACCGTGATGCTGGGAAAGACTGAAGGCAGGAGGAAAAGGGGATGACAGAGGATAAGATGGTTGGATGCAATCATTGATTCAATGAACATGAGTCCGAGCAAGCTCCAGGAGATGGTGACGGAAAAGGAAGCCTGGCGTGCTGCAGTCCATGGGGTCCAAAGAGTCAGACATGACAGAGTGACTGAATGATGATGATAGCCAAGGCAATCACAAAGAAGAACAAAGTTGGAAGATGAATGCTATCAGGTATGGGGCTCATTATAAAGCTACAATAATAAGACAGTGAAATATTGAGAAAGAATAGGAAAGCAGACCTATGCAAAACAAAATGGAGGATTCCAAAAGAAATCCATGTATATAGACACTTGGCTTGTAACGACGGTGCTGAGTGAAATGGACATCAACATAGAAAAGAAAATACCAGGTCTTTCTTCATATTTTACTCCAAACTCAAATCTAGCAAGCAATCACCTGTGTAGTTTCATCCCCACCACCTAGCTATGTTCTTCAGAAGTCAATAGTTTGTTCCCAAATACATTTTGTCAGTTTCACTTGTTAAGGTACTTATCTGATTCATTTAAATAAAAACACACACTCCACACACACACACACCAACAAGGCCACAAATGTAAACAACACTATGTATAATAGCCAAAACCTAAAAACAACTCAAATGTCTATCAAACATAAAATAGATGAAAGAATTACAGAATATTTACACAGTTCAGTTCAGTTCAGTCACTCAGTAGTGTCCAACTCTTTGCAACACCATGAATCGCAGCACGCCAGGCCTCCCTGTCCATCACCAACTCCCAGAGTTTACTCAGACTCGCGACCATCGAGTCAGTGATGCCATCCAGCCATCTCATCCTCGGTCATCCCCTTCTCCTCCTGCCCCCAATCCCTCCCAGCATCAGAGTCTTTTCCAATGAGTCAATTCTTCACCTGAGGTGGCCAAAGTACTGGAGTTTCAGCTTTAGCATCATTCCTTCCAAAGAAATCCCAGGGCTGATCTCCTTGCAGTCCAAGGGACTCCAAGAGTCTTCTCCAACACCACAGTTCAAAAGCATCAATTCTTCGGCACTCAGCCTTCTTCACAGTCCAACTCTCACATCCATACATGACTACTAGAAAAACCATAGCCTTGACTAGATGGACCTTTGTTGGCAAAGTAATGTCCCTGCTTTTTAATATGCTATCTAGGTTGGTCATAACTTTTCTTCCAAGGAGTAAGCGTCTTTTAATTTCATGGCTGCAGTCATCATCTGCAGTGACTTTGGAGCCCCCAAAAATAAAGTCTGACACTGTTTCCCATGAAGTGATGGGACCAGATGCCATGATTTCAGTTTTCTGAATGTTGAGCTTTAAGCCAACTTTTTCACTCTCTTCTTTCACTTTCATCAAGAGGCTTTTTAGTTCCTCTTCACTTTCTGCCATAAGGGTGGTGTCATCTGCATATCTGAGGTTATCGATATTTCTCCCAGAAATCTTGATTCCAGCCTGTGCTTCTTCCAGCCCAGCATTTCTCACAATGTACTCTGCATATAAGTTAAATAAGCAGGGTGACAATATACAGCCTTGACATACTCCTTTTCCTATTTGAAACCAGTCTGTCATTCCATGTCCAGTTCTAACTGTTGCTTCCTAACCTGCATATAGGTTTCTCAAGAAGCAGGTCAGGTGGTGTGGTATTCCCATCTCTTTCAGAATTTTCCACAGTTTGTTGTGATCCACACAGTCAAAGGCTTTGGCATAGTCAATAAAGCAGAAATAGATGTTTTTCTGGAATTCTCTTGCTTTTTCCATGATCCAGCGGATGTTGGCAATTTGATCTCTGGTTCCTCTGCCTTTTCTAAAACCAGCTTGAACATCTGGAAGTTCATGGTTCACATATTGCTGAAGCCTGGCTTGGACAATTTTGAGCATTACTTTACTAGCATGTGAGATGAGTGCAATTGTGCGGTAGTGTAAGCATTCTTTGGCATTGCCTTTCTTTGGGATTGGAATGAAAACTGACCTTTTCCAGTCCTGTGGCCACTGCTGAGCTCTCCAAATTTGCTGGCATATTGAGTGCAGCACTTTCATAGCATCACCTTCCAGGATTTGAAATAGCTCAACTGGAATTCCATCACCTCCACTAGCTTTGTTCGTAGTGATGCTTTCTAAGGCCCACTTGACTTCACATTCCAGGATGTCTGGCTCTAGATGAGTGATCACGCCATCATGATTATCTTGGTCGTGAAGATCTTTTTTGTACAGTTCTTCTGTGTGTTCTTGTCACCTCTTCTTAATATCTTCTGCCTCTGTTAGGTCCATTCCATTTCTGTCCTTTATCAAGCCCATCTTTGCATGAAATGTTCCCTTGGTATCTCTAATTTTCTTGAAGAGATCCCTAGTCTTTCCCATTCTGTTGTTTTCCTCTATTTCTTTGCATTGATCACTGAGGAAGGCTTTCTTATCTCTTCTTGCTATTCTTTGGAACTCTACATTCAGATGCTTGTATCTTTCCTTTTCTCCTTTGCTTTTCACTTCTCTTCTTTCCACAGCTATTTGTAAGGCCTCCTCAGACAACCATTTTGCTTTTTTGCATTTCTTCTCCATGGGGATGGTCTTGATCCCTGTCTCCTGTACAATGTCACAGACCTCATTCCATAGTTCATCAGGCACTCTATCAGACCTAGTCCCTTAAATCTATTTCTCACTTCCACTGTATAATCATAAGGGATTTGATTTAGGTCATACCTAAATGGTCTAGCAGTTTTCCCTACTTTCTTCAATTTAAGTCTGAATTTGGTAATAAGGAGTTCATGATCTGAGCCACAGTCAGCTCCTGGTCTTGTTTTTGTTGACTGTATAGAGCTTCTCCATCTTTGGCTGCAAAGAATATAATCAATCTGATTTCAGTGTTGACCATCTGGTGATGTCCATGTGTAGAGTCTTCTCTTGTGTTGTTGGAAGAGGGTGTTTGCTATGACCAGTGCATTTTCTTGGCAAAACTCTATTAGTCTTTGCCCTGCTTCATTCTGTATTCCAAGGCCAAATTTGCCTGTTACCCCAGGTGTTTCTTGACTTCCTACTTTTGCATTCCAGTCCCCTATAATGAAAAAGACATCTTTTTTGCGTGTTAGTTCTAAAAGGTCTTCTAGGTCTTCATAGAACTGTTCAACTTCAGCTTCTTCAGCGTTACTGGTTGGGGCATAGACTTGGATTATCGTGATATTGAATGGTTTGCCTTGGAAGTGAACAGAGATCATTCTGTCGTTTTTGAGATTGCATCCAAGTACTGCATTTTGGACTCTTTTGTTGACCATGATGGCTACTCCATTTCTTCTGAGGGATTCCTGCCTGCAGTAGTAGATATAATGGTCATCTGAGTTAAATTAGCCCATTCCAGTCCATTTTAGTTTGCTGATTCCTAGAATGTCGACGTTCACTCTTGCCATCTGCTGTTTGACCACTTCCAATTTGCCTTGATTCATGGACCTGACATTCCAGGTTCCTATGCAATATTGCTCTTTATAGCATCGGCCCTTGCTTCTATCACCAGTCACATCCACAACTGGGTATTGTTTTTGCTCTGGCTCCATCCCTTCATTCTTTCTAGAGTTATTTCTCCCCTGATCTCCAGTAGGGGAGTTCCTCTTTCAGTATCCTATCATTTTGCCTTTTCATACTGTTCATGGGGTTCTCAAGGCAAGAATACTGAAGTGGTTTGCCATTCCCTTCTCCAGTGGACCACATGTGTCAGACATCTCCACCATGCCCGCCTGTCTTGGGTGGCCCCACAAGGCATGGCTTAGTTTCATTGAGTTAGACAAGGCTGTGGTCCTAGTGTGATTAGACTAGTTTTCTGTGATTACGGTTTTAGTGTGTCTGCCCTCTTGCAACACCTACCGTCTTACTTGGGTTTCTCTTACCTTGGATGTGGGGTATCTCTTCACAGCTGCTCCAGCAAAGTGCAGCTGCTGCTCTTTACCTTGGACGAGGGGTATCTCCTCACCACCGCCCCTTCCGACCTTGAGCATGGAATAGCTCCTCTCGGCCCTCCGGCGCCTGCCCAGCCACCGCTCCAGATATTATACTGCAGTGGAAATGAACTACTATATGTAACTATGGGTAAATTTCACAATCCCTGAGCAATAAAAGAAAAAAACAAAAAACCAGACAGGAAAGAATTAAGGTTCATGTGTTAAATCGAATGTGAGCAGAATGAATTAGCCCATTAAATCACAGAGACTGTCATGTTGAGTTAAAAAACAAAACCCAGATATATGTTGTTTATAAGAAACATTTTTTAAAATGGAAAAGAAATGTTGAAAATCAAGGGATGAGCAAAGAGATGTCAAGCAAATGCAAACAAAATGAAAGCAGGGATGACAATATTAATATCACATGGGGTAGAACTTAAGGTTAAAAGCCCAAAACAAGGAGGAACATTGTATAATAATAAAAGCCAATTTATGAAGAAGAAACAATGATGGTAAACCTGCCTGTTAGATAAAAACATAGCACCTAAGTGTATACTATTGATGATTAGAGATTCCAAGAAACATTGATTAAAAGAAAAAACAACAATAACCCTCCTAGAAATTTTTAATGTCTCTCTTCCAAAATCAGATAGCTCTGAAGTACAGAAAGTAAGAATTTTCTTTTTTTAACACAATTGAATAGTACATAAAGATTATATATTAATATATAATATGTTAATATTAATATAATATACAATATATTATATATATATTCCCCCCCACATCCGTGGACCATTCACAGAAATCAATTACATACTTGGCCACAAAGAAAGCACAACAAATTCAAAGAAGCAGAAAGTTTTCAAGTTATAGTCTCTCATCATAATCCGATACAACTGGAAATTTAAAAATATGACTGAAAAACCCTCACTGCTTAGAAATGAAGAAAGATTCTCCTAAATAACTCTTGACCAAAGAAATAAGATATGAAAATTGAAGCTGCAAGTTAGAGAAAAGAGCAAACTACATCATACCAAAATATGTATAGCAGTGGAAGCTATGCTCCAAGGAAAATGAATACCCCTAAATGCTTTTATTATTGCAGATAAAAATTAGCATTTATTTAAAAATACAAATAGAAGAAAAGCAATAAACAAATCAACATGCTTAATCTTGGAGGAATATAAACAACAACAAAAAAAAATAGGCAAATTTCCAACAAGTTTAATCAGGAAAAATGAAGACTAAAAAAAGTGAAATTAGAATCAAGAAATGGGAGAACACAGCAACAAATACACAATATAAGTAAATACCACAATCCAATCAATTCATTAGGCTTCTAAATCCGCTGAAATTTACAATCATATGGAAAAAGTAAAATTACTAACGAACTCCCTCCCTACAAACCAAAAAGACCAAAAGGATTGAAAAAGCTTTCAAAGAATTTACCATCTAAAAAGGACTGGGGTTGAAAGTGAAGCAAGGCCTGCCAGGCTCCTCTGTCCATAGGATTCTCCAGGCTAGTAAACTGGAGAGGGTTGCCATGCTGTTCTCCAGGGGATCTTCCCAACCCAGGGATTGAACACAGGTCTCCTGCATTACAGGCAGATTCTTTACTGTTTGAGGTATCAGGGAAGCCCCAAAACTTGTAAGAATATATAAACTCTTCAAGGTTCTGATCCATTGTTTGGGGAAAAAAATACTTCAGCAGAAAAGAAAAATTATAGGTTGATATAATACAGAAGGTAAAGTGAATAAAACACTCAAAAATTCTTCAGAATGTTAAGAGAACACACTTCCTGAATGAAGTGTGATTTAGCTAAAGGATACATAACAATTAAGAAATCTAACAATCAAACACATCGCATACTTCTTTTCAGCAGTGGTAAGACCACTATTGAAATTAACATCCATAACTAGTAAGAATTAGGGGTCGCGGGGAGAATCATTCTTAATGTGACAAACTGCAGAAAACATTCTGTAAGGACCCCTGCCCTCATCATTTAGGGGAATTCTCTGCACGTGGGGCGGGTCCCTAACAAATGCTTGCTCAAGGAACTGAACACTATGGCCAGGCGAACGTCTGGCGGTGAACGTGATATGGTTTCCAAGCAGAGAGACTCACAGAGTCCACACTGCTCAGGGGTGGTGGGTGGTCAGATTTAAGACATTTAGAGAGGAAAGAGGAGAGAGGCATCAGGGACAGAGGGCTCAGAGTAGCAGGATGAAGGAACAGCTAGGAGACTGGTCTCTCTCCCATGGGCACCAGTGAGGGGTGTGGGATGTGTGTCTGAAAGGAGAGTGGACTCGAAACACAGAGCCTGCAGCAAGAGGAGCAGCTACCAGTCTTGTGTAATAGCTCAGCTCCAGGTCCCTGGTCAGAAGGAGAAGGATGAGGAAGGGGAGGGGACAGAAGGAGAGAGAGGACAGTGGGGACCCAGAGCTGAATGGATCCTGTCCTCTGGAGGCTGCAGCCCCCTCACCCCTCCTTGAGGTCGGGTCAGACACACTCCTTCCCCTGGCTCTCAGAGCCCATCCGTTACCAACCTTCCTGACGTTGCCCCAAAATCTCTCTCGGATGCCTGAGGTCCACATCTCTTTCCTGCCATGACTTCACCCTCTCCTCCTAGACGTCCTCGTCTGGCTGCCTGGATTAACCCTTCCAGGTGCTTTTCCACATCTATGGTCCCTTCAGATCTGCTCTTCGAATCAAGCTTGCACCATTTTTTACTGGAAATATACTATTTCCTCTGTCTCATTCTTTTTGTCTCTCTCTCTCACACACACACACCACAGCCCGTATCTGTTGAGTTCCTAATATGCTCAGCACAATTCCAGACAATGAAAACAGCCTTCAGTCTTCCTCCCCTCACAGAAGTTCTACCCAGTAGAGCTGACAGAGATGAAACAAGGAAGCTGTCAGCTCTTCTGTCCTTAAAACAGGGAAAATTGGGGGCGATACCACATCTGCCTTTGCCTTCTGAGATCCTTGCTTTCTCAAGGGGTTTACCCGATTTTTGAAAGATTTTAAAGCCTGCAGCTCGATTCCAATCACTCCAAGAGCACTTGTGCTCCAAGCACTGAGAAGGTAATAAAATTCTTCTTGGGATCAAGTGATCAGGTTTGCCTCGCTAATTTTAGAATGTTAAAAAATGTTGGACCACAAGAATAGGAACTCTATTGGAAGCTACATTCTCAAGTAGGCTCTTTTTTAGGTAAATAAAAGCCACTTGGCTCTTGGTGACTGTATTACACATACTTTCCTCAGATTCGTCTAGGACTGAACCCTCGGAAATATATATAACTGGCTTAGAAAAACAAAATGTGGCTCTCTTTCTGTCTATCCCTTTGTTGTTGTTGGTTTTTCCACTTCTAGAAGCTTTTATAAACAATTCTCAGGGCAACTCAAATGAAGTTCAAAAAGTCTCCAGTCTTTAGACTGACCTCAGCTTTCAGTTTAATTCTAGAAACCTCGTCATGATCTAAATGAGAAAATTAACTGGGACTCCCTGTCCTCTATTAAAACCAAACTTTGCCTACAGGTACATAAAGGAAATGGGCTTCCCAGGTGGCTCAGTAGTAAATAGTCTGCCTGCCAAGGTAAGGAGACACAGGAGACATGGGTTTGATTACTGGCTTGGCAAGATTTCCTGGAGGAGGAGAGGGCAGTATTCTTGCCTGCGGAGACCCATGGAGAGAGGAGCCTGGAGAGCTACAGTCCATGGGGTCACAAAGTATCCGACACGAATGAAGCAGCTGAGCAAGGGGGAGGTAGGCGCTGAATGAGTCTTTGCATCTCACTTTGTCTGTATCTTGCCTACTTCTTCCCTGAGCGCCTCTTCTCCACTGTCCACTATTTCTTTGCAGAAATTTCTCTTCCGAGTTGTCAGTGTTGTCCTGGTTGATCTTAATGTCTCTTAATATTGAATTATGGATGTGCTACCTATTATTCATCTTTTGAAGTTCTTAATTCCCCAACTAGATGTGAAAATCTCATGAATTTGTTTCATTGCTGCTGTTATTTTTGTTCTTGTTGTCACTGTTTTGTTTTAATTAAACTCTATGGGCTTATTTTTCTTCTGGGCAACAGTAGATTCTGAGTGTGTGTGTTTCAGAAAAACTCAATTCAGAATGATGCCATATTAAACATCTCAGAGTTTTTTTTTTTTTTTTTTTATTCCACAAGCAGGTTATGTCATTTGGGGAGTTCAATCAGGAAAACTAAGACAGGTCATTTTTTGATTTAAAAGATGTCAGAATTATTTCTGCGTCTCAAATACTTGCAAGGAACCATGAATATTTGAGCTCGGGCCACATGAAACTCACTTTGCCTCATACTCAATTCCTTAGACAGGATTCCTCCCCTTAAATAGGATTATTCTTTTAAAAACCAGAGTTCAAGCTTAGAAAACAATTTGCACCAGAAGGAGAGTGCTTGCTGGGTCAAAGGACTCAGTGTCAGAGACATCTATGGTAGTGAACTTGTGTCATAAATCCTTCCCATGCAAATGAAGTCACTGGACTTACTGGAAAATGTAGCTAAAAACCCCTATTTTATAAGATTATGGTAGTTTTGTTGGAAGGGGAATGAGAGGCTTTCCTCCCTTTTCTTCCCTCCCACCTCCCTCCAGAACAAACTGGCCCCAGGAGAAACCCTGCCTCCCCAAAGGTCCATAATTTCATTAAGGCTTTTTTCTTTCTTTTTTTCAGGCATGAGCTCACTGCTTTCAGTTAAATGGTAATAAGTGATTTGTAGGGAGCAGCTGACATCAGTGCCTTATAAATAACCACCATCTGACTTCCTTGAAATGTTGACTCAGACGCTGGACGCACACACGGGTACCAGCTCTGCAATCTCCCAGTTAGAAGAAGCCCGTAGAGGGAGCCTGCCAAAGGGCTGGGTGGCGTGGAATGCCACAGATGTATGGCCATTTCAGATGGTGTCACCATGCCCTGGGAGGAACGACAAAACCCCAGTGGCCCACCTTCCTGGGGTCAGGCAGTCCCCACGGACTTTCCCTAGCGAGTCTGCTTGTGAGGAAGTGGCAAGAACCTCCTTTCTCACCACCAGAGCCCTTCATATGGGGCAGCCCTCTCAGGCTGCTCTCAAGCGTCCTCAGGGGAAAGGGGTGGAGTTTGCTGATGTCAGTCACGCAGGTGACAGTGCTTAGCATTGTGCACCAAGCAGGGACCTCTGCTGCTGGCACGTGAGGAAGAGCGCTTGTACTTATTTGCATGCAGGTCTAGAATTGGAGGGTTTGGACGGGGCAGAATAGGGCTTCTCAGCTTAATCCTTTCATCCACTTGTTAGGGTACTGCTGATCGAAACTGCCCACCTTGGCCAGACATGGTAATAACTGCTTGCCTGAGTTGTCTCACACCAGGAGTTTCCAATGAAGAGCATAGTACTGCCACTGAAAACTAACTGGGAGAATTCGGGAGAGGCCAAAAGGAAGGAGGAGCTGCCAGCCCATAATACGTCTTGCCAACCTCCCAGAATCCTCACAATGGAATCCATCTTGGCCGGGAGATGTGAACCTCCAGGAAGAACCTGAGTCAGACTATGGGCCAAGCAAGCTAACTGGCCAGAGACAACGCAGAAACTAACCTCATCACCATAAAAACCAAGGCTGTGAGCCACGTGGCAGAGCAGATCTCCTGGGTTCCCTTACCCTGCTGCTCTCCACCCGGGAGCCCCTTTCCCAATAGAGTCATTTGCTTTTGTCACTACATGTGTCTCCTTGGACAAGTTGTTTCTGAGTGCTAGATAAGAGTCCACTCTTGGGGATCCCCTTCTAGGAACACGATGACCCCCAAACTTTCATCAAAAAGAACTTTTTTTTTTTTTTAGAAAGAGTGTAAAGGCTGGAGCCTTAGAGTGAAAAGACCTGAGCTTGAGGGCCATGTATTCTTTATGAATCAAGGCTTTGAGTGGGTTGCTCTCCAAGGTTAAGATGTGTAGGCTCCTGACACTGTTTCCTCAACATCGACAGGGATGGCCTAAGACACCTCTCCTACCATCTCAGATGAGGGTGCAAACGTACCTTGAAAATCTGTTAGGTAGATTGACCATAAACGCACCTAGAGCCTAAAGCCACTTCCAACACATGGGCAGAGAGCCCCTGCCCCTGGAACCCAGTCTTCCATCATGGGAGCTGCATTACTGAATTCCTAAAAATCAGCTCCCTATGAGTCCTCCAATGCACAGCAAGCACACAATACAGTGAATGAGTATGGAGATGCAGTTATTAAAATCGTGCTTTGAATGGATATGAGATAAGCTGGCCAGGTGTCCATGATCTACGCAGAGAGAAAGCAGATTACAGGACAGGACCAATCCACTTGGGGGGAACTTTCAGTGTGTGCACACAGAGGGGGAGACACAGGACAGGTAAGAGTGGTTCCTGCTTGGAGCTACAAAAGCACATCTCGTTTATTTTGCTCTTTTCTCTTCATTTGATTTTTTCAACTTTTCCAAAAATTATGTATTTGTACTATTGAGAAAAAAAGTTAAGGAAAACACTAGGCACTTCAAAGAGTTACAGCTTCATCTTTGGCTCTGCTCCTCCCCCAAGGACTCCAGAAGCAGGGAAATTTTTTTGATCACCTGCCTGCACCCCCTGCCAGAACAGGCCCTTCTCCCAAGTTCAAGGCTCCGTTCTCCTCCACCCACAGCCAGCTGTAAGGACTCGGTCAGTCCTTACAGCATGCATGCGTGCTCAGTAGTGCCTGACTCTGTGATCCCATGGACTGTAACCTGCCAGGCTCCTCTGTCCATGGGATTTTCCAAGCAAGAGTACTGGAAGCAGTTGCCATTTCCTACTCCAGGGAATCTTCTCAACTCAGGGGTCAAAACTCATCTCCTGAATTGGCAGGTGGGTTCTTTAGCACTTGAACCACCACGGAAGCCCCTTGTGGTCCTTGATGGGATTGAACACGTTCAGAAATGGAGACAGGCCTTCTCTCATGGGAGGGGAAAGGAGGAGCCACTGCCAGGGAATCAAGCTGGAACCCTGTCTTTTAAGGTAGTTGTGCGTGCAGTGTGTATACAGCATTAATTCAGTGTCTCCGAGAATTTCTAACCTTGGCTTTGTTTCTGGGTTACTGGACCCCTAACAAAGTGGAGACAATGTGTAAAGGCTCAGCTTCACTGTGTAAAGAAACACAATCTCCAGGCATTTATGGGATCTGGTCACCATTCATTGGGAAAAGCTTCCCAACACAGCAACAATTACCCATATTGTTCAATGCGTTGCTGTTGCCAGATTAACTCTGTTGTAAATTTTAATTAATTGCAACACAAAACTGTTGGCAGGGGCTCAGGCATCATCCGTGAAGCACTATCGACTGCTCTCCACTTTGAGAAACTTCAGAGAACCTCGGCCACAATGGCAAGAAGGGTCCAGAGACTTAAGCCCACTTTGTGGTTTCTTGTGTGATTATAGCTATGGCAGGAATCTAACCCATTTCCCCTGATTTTAAACAGCAGAATTGTGGCACTCTTCTGAAGCTAAAATGCATTTCTGATTGTTTTCAACACGTCTCTCCATTACTTATTGTTCGACCATTTTGCACCAACTACCAACCAGATGGCTTATATTCATCTTATTTACACTATTTTTTTCAGCCAAACAGTATTAATCCAATCATATAAACTGATCCATGTAAACTTCTTGCTGCCCCAGACCTACAGCAGCCTCTTCTCTTCCTTCTTGCCCCGGTTGGGTCACCTTGTGGTCCTCTGTCCATCTGTCCCAGCTCTGCATCCTCAGGACCGTTTCATCACTCTCCAGCGCCTCCTCTCCTTCCCCCTGGAGCCTCAGTGGGTGGTCCAGGGAGTCCAGGCTTGGCACCCTCTCTATTTCCGAGCATTTCCTTGCCTTGGTGTGGCTGTTGAAAAGACTCTTGGCTGAAGCAAAATTACCCATGAGGATGAAGTTCTGACCCAGCAGATGGAGGATAGCTGGAATCTAAAATGTCTCTTTGTCCTTCTTTACACATTTCCTGTCCCTGATATTGTAGAGCTTAATCAATTAATCAGTGCATATTTACCAAGCAGCTAAGAGGAACCCAATGTTTAGCGTGGGTTCTAGGGGAATATTAAGAAGCACAGACTCCCAACTAGAAAACTCTGTATTCATCTATTTAGTTGGGAAAGGGGAACTTGCGGGGAGGGGTAGAAATAAACCTGCAAGAAACTAAGAGGAAACCCCCCCCCACACACACACACACACTCAGTCAGACTGGTCATGTAAGATACAGTGAAGTACGATGGGGTGATGAGAGAGAAGCAAGCTGGAGAAAGATGGATCTGACAGGACCCTGAAAGATGGAGAAGATATAAACATGAACTTGAGAGAAGTCTGATCTTCAGTTCAGTTCAGTTGCTCAGTCGTGTCCAATTCTGCGACTCCATGGACTGCAGCATGCCAGGCTTCCCTGTCCATCACCAACTCCCAAAGCTTGCTCAAACTCATGTCCATTGAGTAGGGGATGCCATCCAACCATCTCATCCTCTGTTGTCCCTTTCTCCTCCTGCCTTCAATCTTCCCCAGCATCAGAGTCTTTTTCAGTGAGCCAGTTCTTCACATCAGGTAGCTAAAGTATTGGAGTTTCAGCTTCAACATCAGTCCTTCCAATGAATATGCAGGACTAATTTTCTTGGGATTGATGAGTTTGATATCCTTGCAGTCCAAGGGACTCTCAAGAGTCTTCTCCAACACCACAGTTCAAAAGCATTAATTCTTCAGCACTCAGCTTTCTTTATAGTCCAACTCTCACATCCATATATGACTACTGGAAAAACCTAGCTTTGACTAGATGAACCTCTGCTAGCAAAGTAATGTCTCTGCTTTTAAATATGCTGTCTAGGTTGGTCATAGCTTTTCTTTCAAGGAGCAAGCATCTCTTAATTTCATGGCTGCAGTCACCATCTGCAGTGATTTTGGAGCCCCCCAAAATAAAGTCTGACACTGTTTCCATTGTTTCTCTATCTATTTGTCAAGAAGTGATGGGGCTAGATGCCATGATCTTAGTTTTCTGAATGTTGAGTTTTAAGCCAACTTTTTCACTCTCCTCTTTCACTTTCATCAAGATGTTCTTTAGTCCCTCTTTGCTTTCTGCCATAAGGATAGTGTCATCTGCATATCTGATGTTACTGATATTTCTCCCAGCAATCTTGATTCCAGCTTGTGCTCATTCCAGCCCGGCATTTCACATGATATACTCTGCATATAAGTTAAGTAAGCATAAGAACCCAGTGAACAATATGAAAGGCAAAAAGATACGACAGTGAAAGATAAACTCCCCAGGTCGGTAGATGCCCAATATGTTACTGGAGATCAGTGGGGAAATAACACCAGAAAGAATGAAGAGATGGAGCCAAAGTGAAAACAACGCCCAGCTGTAGATGTGACTGGCGATGGAAGTCTGATGCTGTAAAGAACAACATTGCATAGGAACCTGGAATGTTAGGCCCATGAATCAAGGTAAATTGGAAGTGGTCAAACAAGAAATGGCAAGAGTGAACATTGACATTCTAGGAATCAGTGAAATAAAATGGCCTGGAATGGGCTAATTTAACTCAGATGACCATTATATCTACTACTGTGGGCAAGAATCCCTTAGAAGAAATGGAGTAGCCATCACAGTCAACAAAAGAACCCAAAATGCAGTACTTGGATGCAATCTCAAAAATGACAGAATGGTCCCTTCATTTCCAAGGCAAACTTTTCAATATCATGTAATCCAAGTCTATGCTCCAACCAGTAATGCTGAAGAAGCTGAAGTTGAATGGTTCTATGAAGACCTACGAGACCTTCTAGAACTAACACCCAAAAAAGATGCCCTTTTCATTACAGAGGACTGGAAGGCAAAAGTAGAAGTCAAGAGATAACCTGAAGTAACAGGTAAATTTGGTCTTAGAGTACAAAATGAAGCAGGGCAAAGGCTAAGAGAGCGCACTGGTCATAGCAAACACCTTCTTTCAACAACACAAGAGAAGACATGGACACCACCAGATGGTCAACACCGAAATCAGATTGATTATATTCTTTGCAGCCAAAGATGGAGAAGCTCTACACAGATAGCAAAAACAAGACTGGGAGCTGACTATAGCTCAGATCATGAACCCCTTATTGCCAAATTCAGACTGAAATTGAAGATAGAAGGGAAAACCTAGACCATTCAGGTGTGACCTAAATCAAATTCCTTACAATTATACAGTAGAAGTGACAAATAGATTCAAGAGATTAGATCTGACAGACAGTGCCTGAAGAACTATGGATGCAGGTTTGTGACACTGTACAAGAGGCAGTGGTCAAGATCATCCCCAAGAAAAAGAAATGCAAAGAGGTAAAATGGTTGTCTGAGGAGGCCTTACAAATAGCTGAGAAAAGAAGAGAAGCTAAAGGCAAAGGAGAAAAGGAAAGATATACCTATTTGAATGCAGAGTTCCAAAGAATAACATGGAGAGATAAGAAAGCCTTCCTCAGTGATCAGTGCAAAGAAATAGAGGAAAACAGTAGAATGGGAAAAACTAGAGATCTCTTCAAGAAAATTAGTGATACCAAGGGAACATTTCATGCAAAGATGGGCACAATAAAGGACAGAAATGATATGGACCTAACAGAAGCAGAAGATATTAAAAAGAGGTGGCAAGAATACACAGAACTATACAAAAAAGACCTTTATGACCCAGATAACCACGAATGTGTGATCACTCACCTAGAGCCAGACATTCTGGAAGGGGGCCTTAGGAAGCATTACTACGAACAACGTTAGTCGAGGTGATGGAATTCCAGCTGAGCTATTTCTAATCCTAAAAGATAATGCTGTGAAAGTGCTGCGCTCAGTATGCCAGCAAATTTGGAAAACTCAGCATTGGCCACAGGACTGGAAAAGGTCAGTTTTCATTCCAATCCCAAAGAAAGGCAATGCCAAAGAATGTTCAAACTACCACACAATAGCACTCATCTCACACACTAGCAAAGTTAATGCTCAAAATTCTCCAAGCCAGGCTTCAGCAGTACATGAAGCATGAACTTCTAGATGTTCAAGCTGGATTTCAAAAAGGCAGAGGAACCAGAGATCAAATTGCCAACATCTGCTGGACCATCAAAAAATCAAGAGAGTTCCAGAAAAACATCTGCTTTATTGACTACGTCAAAGCCTTTGACTGTATGGATCACAACGAACTGTAGAAAATTACTCAAGAGATGAGAATACCAGACCACCTGACCTGCCTCCTGAAAAATCTGTATGCAGGTCAAGAAGCAACAGTTAGAACTGGACATGGAACAACAGACTGATTCCAAATTGTGAAAAGAGTACGTTAAGGTTGTATATTGTCAGTGTGATCTTAGAAGAGCTGAAACAGACCCCAGAGAATCTCCAGTCGAGGACTGTTGGCGTGCTGCAAGTTCTGTCTTGAGAAAACCCCTCCTGGTTTTTGTCCACATGTAACAATGGAAATTGAGGCATTGGCGAAGCCAGTTTAGACACACCCTTGCTAGGAACCCCCCCGCAGCCCCTCTGGACCCACCCATTCAAACCCTGTCCCTGAGCATCCACACCTGATAGAAAGGGGGCTTGGTTTTAGGTCTGAGATTGAAGCAACTGGATTTGGGTTTTTACACAACATCATCAGACCATAGGGCTTAGGTCTTAAAAAAAGACAAGACAAGCAAGTAACTGATTCTTCTCATTCTACAGAAAGAGAGATGTGCAAAGAACTTAATAAATTCACCCAAAATGCCTTGAGGCCTGGGACCCAGTAGTCTGCATCCTGAATAATCCTGAAGTTAGTACGTGAATGAACCTCAGGTTCAGTAGGGGAATACATCTGCAAGAAAGATTCCTTACATGAATTCTCCTTATATGACTTGTTATATGAATTTTCTTAATTGAAGAAACATCTTAAGTCCCTCAAGCAAATGGATTTCAGGGCCATCACAGAACAGGTGTTCCAGGGACCCAGTGATGCTTTCAGTTGAGATAACCACACACAGACCTAAACTCAAGTGTTACCTTCTGACATGAAGAGCAGAGGATAGGAGAAACACTTTCAAAAACACAGACCACCAAGGAACATCTCAGCAAAAAGAAAAACAGAAACAAAATATAGGAACACCTTGAAGGACCAGATGAAATATTGATCAAGGTGGTGACATGTCTCTGAAAAAAGTGCCAAGAAGTAGGATCTTTTTCTTCTTAGGTGCTCATCCTGGAGTCAGAGGATATCCTCAAATGGTTAGGAATTCTAGACACCCAGACAACAAGTTCTTTCTGTTCACAAGTTGTTGTCCAGTCGCTCAGTCATGTCTGACTCTTTGAGACCCCAAGGACAGCATCACAGCACACTCCTATGTCCTTCACTATCTCCCAGTTTGCTCAGATTCATATCCATTGAGAGTTAGTGATGCCATCTAACCGTTTCATCTTCTGCTACCCCCTTCTCCTTTTGCCCTCAATCTTTCCCAGCACCAGGATGTTTTCCAGTGAGTCAGCTCTTCACATCAGGCAGCCAAAGTATTGGAGTTTCAGCATCAGTCCTTCTAACGAATATTCAGGGTTGCTCTCCTTTAGGATTGACTGGTTTGATCTTCTTGCTGTCCAGGGGACTCTCAGGAGTCCTCTAGCACAACAGTTTGAAGGCTTCAATTCTTCATCGCTCAGCTTTCTTTATGGTCACAAGGGTTCTCCACCATCTGGCTCTGTCTTATCTCTCCGTCCACATGTCCCCTAAACCCCCAACTGCTGCTGCCTCTGTTTCTGACCCAAACCAGGTTTCACCTGTGCTACCAAACCTACTTACATTTCCAGGGCTTTCTCCTCCTCTTCCCAAATGTTTACTCCTTCCACTCTATTTAAAACTCCTCAGAGTCCAACTGAAGTCCAACCTTCTCAGGAAGTTATTCCAGTCAACAGTGGCTAAAGCACCTTGCCATCCTGCATTGCTCCCTGGGTTCTATGCTCCCATCTTTCCAGCTCAGCTTATCAGCTCTTTCAAGGCAGGGAGAGCTGCGAAATCATTTTCCAAATACCCCACTGTTAAGGAGCCTGGTGTCAGCCTTCTAATTCGTTTCAGACCCAGACTCGTGCATAAATCCCTCCAGGCATCATCGAGTAGGTATTTCGTAAACAGAAAGAAATGAAACTTGAACAGCCTTTAGTCTGCTGGGTTTCCAAATCTTACACACAATTTATGCAAAACAAGCCATTCTGCTGGACCCTGTTAAACCTGCTTCGAATCTATGTAACTACATTTAGCTCCCGGTTTTTGGACTCGGAGAAGTAGCCAAATTATAATGTCCTCCCCCTCAGCACCCGCCCCACAAGAAAATCAGCAAACAGAAAGAAGCTGGAGTTGGTATTTGTTGAACAAAGCCTGAGAGGATGGTGTTTCCTAAGTATGTATTTCTGATGGCCAGGGCGAGGAGGGAGAACTTGATGCTAAGTCAAAGACAACGGGGCCGTGAGCAGTACGGGGGTGCTGCAGGGTGCTGAGACACAACCCAACTGACTGCTCAAAGGTCAGCTTGAAAACACTTGGGAAATGGATCAGACACGGAGGACAGTTTCCCCAGCTCTTTAGCCAGGGCCTGGGGAGAGAGAGAGAGAAGCTTGATAAAGAAGGGCCAGTCAAGAGAGGGAGAGGCCTTATGTCAATATTTAGACTACCCCAGAGAGACAGATGAGACCTGGAAGAGAGGGGCCGATTTGTGGTCCAGAAAGAACGAACAAAGCCACCCAGGGCCCAGCACGAGAGGAAGCGAGCTCCTCAGTTGGTCTGAGGCTGACCGAAGGATGGAACGGCCAAGACCCACACTCATGCCTGATACTGCCCTCAACAGGCTCAAGGAACAGCATAGCGGGGCTCGTTTAGACCTCCTGGGCTTCCTCCAACTCTAAGATGCTTATTTCTGGCCTCTTAGCCAGCAAACTTCAGTGTCTTTGCAGAAGACCTGTGGATGGCAGAACATAAGCTCTTGCAACCGGGGGTTTCCCAGAAGCCCCTTTCTCCTGGAAGCGTTTGCACAGAGTGTCATTGGCATCAGTGGTCTCTCCCCATGGCTGTTGCTGCTAAGTCACTTCAGTCGTGTCCAACTCTGTGTGACCCCATAGACAGCAGCCCACCAGGCTCCTCTCCCTGGGATTCTCCAGGCAAGAATACTGGACTGGGCTGCCATTTCCTTCTCCAGTGCATGCACGCTTGCTAAGTGGCTTCAGTCTTGTCCAACTCTGTGTGACCCTATGGACAGCAGCCCACCAGGCTCCTCTGTCCATGGGATTCTCTAGGCAAGAATACTGGAGTGGGTTGCCATTGCCTTATCCCCTCCCCATGGCTAGTAATGCTCTAAGCGTTGCTTTGGCATCTTCAGCGACGGCACGAGCACCAGAGACGACTCCAGGCTGCTGTGAGGAGCACGTGCCTGAGCGTCCTCAGACGGGCTGGCTGCCGTCCGGAGAGGGGCCGGGCCTGCGGGGCCGGCCACACTGCAGGCTTTGGCAGCGTGGGCTGGCCACCCGGGGCCGAGCCCCAAAGGAATGAGCCGGGGATGAAGCCACCATCAATCTCTGTTTCAAAATCCTTGTTAAGTTTTTGGTTTGGTTTTGTTTTGTTTAAATGTTGTTTAAACATCTCGGGTTCTGGGAGAGACGCGAGCTAAGTCCCTCACTTCTAAGGAACTCCCTGACTGCAGCCGAGTGTGTCTGATGAAGTATGACGATCTTGATAAAGAGGACATTAAACAGAAACTAAGTGTTTAATGTAAAAACCTGGCAGCTGTGTGTTCATTTCACTTAGTAATCTACCTGTCGGGGGATGGAGGTTTTCCCTTTGTTTTGATTGAAAATTCCTCTCTTTTGATTGGAAAAACACTGTCACTGAGGTTCATTCCCCAGCCCCCTCTTCCCTCCGCCCCATAGAGAGATACATCTCTGTAAATGTTAGGTGTCCTGTTTGTATACCTCACAGAAAATACACAGGATTTCTTAGGGAACACAGGAGGGTAATTAAAGGCCAATTAATATCTGCTCTGACTTATTTTTACCAGTGTAATGGGAAAATGTCCCCACAGTTAAGGGGGAGAGAGGAAAAAACAGAGGCAGCTCTAAGGATACAACCAAAACAATGTAAAATCTTTTGATGCCAACATGAGCTTGAAGGTCAAGGCTTACAAGTCTGCGCTGAAACAGTGTCTAGTATACAATCAGTGCTCAATGAATGCTTGCTGGGTGAGGGGGAGGTTGAGACTTGAAAATAAAATAAGTGATGGCATATTAAGCCATGACTGGTGCTGGGAAAGGATACAGAATTGTTATCTAATTGTGAGATTAGCAACGCGTGAGGTTTTTAAAAAACCACTCTACGCATGTCTTTACATAGAGAAATGCTTCCGCGTCAAGGCTCACACAGGTGGCACCACCACCCTGGGTTAAAATGAGATGTAATTCATGCAGACAAAGGCAGCTTGCCCCCACACTGCAGCCACACTGGGCCTCACCCATCACCCCAAGAGCTAAGGAGATATATCCTGCCGGAATCCGAAGCCTCTGGGGAGCACCGCTGTCGGCTTCGTTTCTCTGCTTTTCACGTTGACAGGGGTTCTCTTTTAAGGATACGAATCACGGTTATCCCAGTGCCAGAAGCCCCATCACCATGTAATGAGGGCCTCTGCTCATTACCAACTATCTCAGAGGAAGTGAATTATCCTGAAACTAAATCTAAAAATGTAATGGCCTGAGAATTATTTAACCCCCGCCTCCAGCACCCCATTTGTTGTCCGTAACATTTTTACGAAGAAGAACCTGAGGCTGTTTCTGCCTCTGACTTTGTAAACCATTCTTTCTATCCCAAGTCTGAGTTCTAGGGGTGGGGGCTCAGGCCCTGATCGGCTCACACCCAATGAGTATCAACTGTGACGAAGCTGCAGACCAAGTACCAGTTTCCTCCTCTGTCTCATGACACGGCCAGTGCTCACTGCCCTGTAGCCCTCCTGCCATTAACATGCCCGAGTTTGGCTCTCACTGATGCCAAGGGCTGATAACCATGTGTCTGCATAAGGGACAAAGGAACTGAAATAGCTATGCCTCCTCTGTTCTCCTCCCCTTAAAGGCAGGCTGGAGGGAGATTACAGGACGGAAGGAACCTGGGGCCCTGAATCACCAGCTGGAGGAGAGCTGACCATTGCCTGGGAGCAGTTGCCTCGAACTGTCGAGGGAGGGAGAGAGAAACTTTCACTGCCTTTGAGCTATGGAACAATTTGGAGCCTATTGGTTACAGCAGCTAGATTGACCCTAACATGACTCCATCAGTCTGCAAAGCCCCACTCTGAGTCACTAAGTAATTCATGGCTACCTGGGCCTCTGCATTGCAGTATTTCAGCCAATTCTACAATATTTCCTGGACTCAAGAACTAACTGATGAGATCGATGCCAAAGGGTGACCCCCCGCAAAGTTGCCTCTCCATTACTTGGTCCAGAACTGAACTCCCAGCTCTGGGGTCTGGGGCCACACAGCTTTATCCCAGGCTCATTCAAATGAGTAGAATCTCCCATCTGCTTTATTGGCTGACACCATAAAATGTCCTGACCTCAAATGAATTTTATGTATTTCTACAAACATAACATTTCTTGCCATTGTTTAATTTGAGATGTCTTGGGGATTTATTAATAGTTTCATAAAGATATTTTCTGTTTTATCTGACTGAAGTATTTGCCTGGGATAAAAAATAGTCTTTTTTCCATGCATTTTTTTTTTTTAATTCTCTCTTTGCTCTAGACGTTTGGGGGCCATTAACCCTACATTTGACCAAGCCTCAGGTAGGACACTTATTCCTGGGAAGGTGAAGCAATCAGGTCAGAACCCCGGAAGAAAGGAAGAGAACAGAGAAAAAGCATTGTTTTCTCATAGAAACATGATGAAAATGACAATCACTTAAAAACAAGTTGAGAAGAGGTATCAGAATCGTCTAAAACCGTCTTTACTCAAAGTGGGCCAGCATGCCACGGCTGGTTGGACATGCAGACCTCCTAAGTCAGAATCTGCATTCTAACAACCTCTCCATGTGATGCGTGTGTACTTTCTATTGTGAGAAGTTCTGGTCCAACCATCACAAAGATCTGGGGGTATAATTATTCCCTTTAAATCTTTTCCTGTCTGGTGTCATTAATCTGAATTAAAAAAATAAAAATCAAGGTCCACTCTTTACATGCATGGATGCTCACTCGCTCAGTTGTGTATGACTCTCGGTGACTCCACTGACTGTAGCCCACCAGGCTCCTCTCTCCATGGGATTTCCCAGGCGAAAATACTGGAGAGAGTGACCATTTCCTTCCCCAGGGGATCTTCCCAACAGGGATCGAACCAGCATCTCCCAAGTCACCTGTACTGCAGGTGGATTCTTCCACCACTGAGCCTCCTGGAAAGCCCCCCTCTCTACCTAGCCTGACTAATTTGACTGAAGTTGAACTCTTCTCTGGATGCACAGAACCTAACCAACCTCCCTCTAAGTATCTTAGATCCTGAATCTGTGCCTTAAAATTATTTCCACCAAAATGACTAAAAAGCTGGAGGAATGATAAAAGCTGGAGGAATCTCTCAGTCCCCATTTTCCTGTTGTCCATATGAACTTGAGGTGACTCTGGATCAGCGCTGGTGGAGGGGAGACAAACCAGTCTTGAAGGGAGGAAAGAAGGAAATATTGTAAGCATGGTGGTCTAAGTCCTACTAGTGGTTTTTTTTTTTTTTTTGTACTTTTAAATGGCAAAGATACACATATATGATCTTTTTACTTAATATAAAACTAAAAATTCCCCATATAAATAAATATAACATTTTTTAAAGGCAGTATGGTACCCCATTCTAAGGACCTGCTATGATTTCTGAATCTACATCCTAAAAGGCTGGAGTTAGTTACTAATTTTTCTCTCTGGAAGCACCGCTCTTTTGCAGAAACTTCAACCTGGAAGCTCTCAGAACCCCATCCTTTTAGGTTTTTACGGAGGCTTTGTTACACAGGCACTGTTGACATGATCATTGCCGGTTGGCAATGGATTCAACCTCCAGCTCCTCTCCCTGCTCCCCCTAGAGGTTGGGGGTGGGGCTGAATCTGCCAGCCTCCAGTCACTGCCCAGTTCTCCTGGCCACCGCCCCCATCCTCACTGACATCCAAAAGTCACCTCATTAACAAATACATCTTTGGAGCACCCATCGACTAAGAAATTCCAAGGGTTTTAGGTGCTCTGTGCCAGAAACAGGATGAAGACCAAATATATATTTCTTATTATAAATCACAATATCACACTGTTCATAGTTTTTAAACAGAATAAATGGCATGTTGAGTATTCTTTCTCTTAATTATACATGTATGTGCATATTTATTTATATCATATATTAAGCTCCAATACTTTGGCTGCTGCTGCTAAGTCGCTTCAGTCATGTCCGACTCTGTGCAACCCCATAGACAGCAGCCCACCAGGCTCCCACGTCCCTGGGATTCTCCAGGCAAGAACATTGGAGTGGGTTGCCATTTCCTTCTCCAGTGCATGAAAGTGAAAAGTGAAAGTGAAGTCGCTTAGTCGTGTCCAACTCTTAGTGACCCCATGGACTGCAGCCCACCAGGCTTCTCCGTCCATGGGATTTTCCAGGCAAGAGTACTGGAGTGGGGTGCCATTGCCTTCTCCGATGCTTTGGCTACCTGATGCAAACAGACAGCTCATTGGAAAAGACCCTGATGCTGGGCAAGATTGAAGGCAAAATGAGAATAGAACGGCAGAGGATGAGATGGTTGGATGGCATCACCGACTGGGGACAGAAATATGAGCAAACTCTGGGAGATGGTGAGGGACAGGGAGGCCTGGCGTGCCACAGTCTATGGGATCCAAAAGAGTCAAATATGACTTGGTGACTGAACAATTAAACATATGTCCTCATATTTTTGTAAAACAACTCTACTTTTACAACCCCTGACTTTTTTCCAGAGGTCTGACTCTTAATAGTAAAGAATTTTTCACTTTACAGAAGCTTCTGGCCTATGAGAGCAAGTGCACCATGGTAATAATCTCTATGGCATTTAAATAACTGCCTGTGCTCTAACCATTCAACTCAGAGCAACCTTCTCCTCTCCCAAAGTTAACAGTTCCCAAACTTCCTAGGAAAGAGGCTCTTCACTGCTGACTAGTTTAAGCCAAAAAAAAAAAAGCCTGCTTTAAAGCACATTAGCAGAGGGAATGGACAGTAGAGAACAGACTGCCGGGTGATGGAGGTGAGCCACCTGGTGATGAACCACAGCAGGAGGCCGGGACAAGCTCTGGCTAGACAGGCCGAGGACGCAGTGGTGGAGCGGACACCTGAGGGCCCTGGAGGACCTGCCCGTCCAGAGAGCCAGAGCCTGGAGCCGGGAGGAAGGTGCAGCCCTGGAGGGCAGCCCCTCCACGAGGGGCAGCAAACAGGCCAAGGCCGATGACCAGGAAGGGATCCAAGGGCAGACAGACCTCATGCTGGCCCGGGGCCTTAGCAAGAGCAAGCAGACTGCTTTGTGTTTCTGGCTTTCAGAGCTGAAGGAAGGGGTTCAGTAGACATTAAATCAATTTTTGGTCCATCGGCCTTAAAAGTCAATCTTGCAGTTAAGTCATCTTTGCTTTTTAGATAATTTTATTTTTATTTAATTTTGGCTATGCTGGGTCTTCATTGCTTTGCTCCAGCTTTCTCCAGCTGTGGCAAGTGGAGGCTACTCTTGGCTGTGGTGTGTGGGCTTCTCATTGCAGTGGCTTCTCTTTATGCAGAGCACAGGCTCTAGGGTGCTCAGACTTCAACAGTTGCAGCCTGAGGGCTCAGCAGTTGCGGCTCACAGGCCCCAGAGCATGAGCTCAGTAGTTGTGGCACACGGGCTTACTCTGAGGCAGGTGGAAGCTTCCCGGACTAGGGATTGAACCTGTGTCCCCTGCACCATCAGGGAGATTCTTATCCACTGCACCACCAGGGAAATCCATCTTTGCTCTTTATAGCTGACATGGTACCAAGTAGACTCACCAGGAAACTCAAGTTTGGGGACCATCACCCACAGAGGTGCCTTCCACGTCCTAGCTGGGAATGTGACCACGTATACACACCACTGCTGTTTTATTAAAAATACACTGCGACTACTGTTTTCCACTCTGACCCCCTGCTATCATACTTATCCTGGTGCTGGGTCACCCTGGGTGGCATCTTTTAAATTAAACTAAAAGATAGGTTTAGCTAGAGAGGCATTCCATTTTTATTTAGTGGGATTTATTTATGGGGTCTACGGTCACTTCCGTAAATAGCTGAATTGTTGCTTGCCATGCTGGTACAGGAATGGTTTTCAGGAATACACCTACGGTCCACTGTGCTGACTCGTCCAGCATTGTGAAATGAACGTGAGGGACCAGGGGTTGCATTACAATGTATGTGTCCTGCAACACTTGATACCAGAACTATGTGAGGAGTGAAGACAAGTGAGGTTTGAAATGCCACACAGGATATCTGCCAACCATCTTACATGCAAAATCCTGAACATCTGATCCCAGCTGAAGTCCCCTCTTTTCTGAAGTGTATTTAATAATGCACCATATATATTTTTAACTTCTTTGATAGGAATAGTGTGAAGTGTCACTTGCCAGAATTCCTGTGTATGGAGGGGCCAGGCCTGCAGAAGGCGGCAGTGGTGACAGTCAAGGAAAAGGAGCTCGAGTAACTTCACGAGCTGGGGACACAGAGGTGGCAGGAAGCGATGGCAGGAGTGGCTGCCCTGGGTTGAGGAGCAACTGAGGGGACACAGGATGTTGTGTTAGAGAACCCTGAAGGGAGAAACCCCATAATCACAAAGTCAGCAGCGTGCAGGATCAAGGGGTGAGGTTATTTTCTTTTAATAGAAAAAGGGTGACTTAAGACTATCTTTATTTGGTGATTAAGAGAAGGTAGAGATGGAGTGGCTGGGGACACAGGTGAGAACTGGGGGCCTCAGTAGCGTCCGTTTCCTGTGTGAACTGGAGAAAGTCACACTTTCTCTGAGTTGATCTGGAAAGCTGAGGCCAGGCTAGCTGTCTCATCTTCCTCCCAGCATTGTTGTGAGAATCAGATGGTATATTTTAATAGCACATGCATTGTAAATGATAAAGTACCTTATAATGCTAACAAACACAGGTTGGACAAGACCTCCTCAGATCAATGATAAAAACTAATGGTTCAAACCAGATAATTCATAGAGGCAGAGTTCTGCACAGTCTCCAAGAATCATAGCTCTCATGTCCTGATTGAGTTTCTGAGTTAGGTAGAAAATAAGGATGTTAGTGGCAAGATTGGGCAGTCCCCACTCCAAACTTATCTGCTTGAAAGTGTGCCCTGACTTAGGGACTCAACTTACCCAGGTTTGGGAATAAGAATTTACCTATCACAAGGAAGCATCACAACACCTTATCTTGCTTCCATTAAATTCTCTAGTAACTGCCCACAGCCAAAGAAACCACTGGCTACAATTTGGCTTCTCCTGAAATTCTGCACATGAAGAAAGCACATGCTAACCATGTTGACTTGAGATGCTCTTGCCCATGTTACAGCAGTCACCTTCTATGAACTTCTATCACCACTCTCTGTCCTATGCACTAGAAATACACTATATGCTACACAACTCTGAGGGCATCGTTTATACCACAGTCTGTGTAAAAATGTACCTCCTGCAACAAAACTACAATGGCAGGGACTGCTGATCAAAACCCAAGTTTTTGATCTCCTTTGCTAGCACATACTGGAAAACAAGCCTGCCTTGCACTAACTAATAAGAACACAGGTGACATGCTTTCATGCTTTACTCCTCAAACTTCCTACACGTTCTTCGGTTTTTCTCCCTTTCTCTTTGGGAGGATAAGACAATTTTCAGGAGACCCTGAAAACTACATCTGCAGTTAGAGCCACAGTTGTCCTGGGTCTCTGAATGACTCTGTGGAGCAGGGTCTGATCTGTCTACCTGCCCCTCATTTGTTACATGAGCCAAAAATTTTGACCTTCTAGTGTGCTTTGAGCCACTCTACATTGTTTTGGTTTATTTCCTACAGAATTATCCTAAGAAAGTAGCATCTTGAGTCATGAACCCAAGACCGAAATAACGAGAAGGAACCATCTGTGTGAAGACTGCTGGGCAGGAGGGGAAACGGGGCAGTGTGTCAGGCAGATATAACTGCAAGTAGCAAGGTGAGGATGGCCTTGGGGTACTGTCTCTCGTTCATACCTACAGACGTCAGTCCAGTTTTATCTATCAATCTCAGGAAGTTTTGTTAATGTGAATTGGCCCCTAAGAAAGATCATTACGTATGTCAACAAAACTAGGATTCTGAGGCCAGATTCAATGACTCCATGTGTGATTCACTTAGATGGATCCAACTTCATAAAGCCATTTTCGAGACCGCGGACACTGCGCCTGCGCTCTGTTTGATCTTCAGTTAGGGTCAGGAACGCAGACATGCTCGGTGTTGCACTGCTGCCTACAAACACCTCTGGGACTCGTTGAGCACACCCTAGATGGGAGCTGGTGAGTCGCATCTTTCCTGTTGTTCTCAGCTGGTACTGGGGGCATCTCCACGCCCTAATCTGGGCCACTGCAAGCCCACAATTGGTCTTATATTTCGCATGGTCCAGCAATCTCAGCGCCACAGTTCTCAATCCAAAAAGGCATGGCAGTGCAAGAGGAGTGACACAAACAGATACAATTTTTTCCATATGGCCACGATCAGCCTCTCCTACAGCACCACACAGACTATGGCTCACACATGGGGCCCGTGGACAGAGCCAAGATTTTTACATATAATCTCTTTGGAGATCTCATCGGACTCTCATTTGAAGGAACTCAAGGGGAATTTTCCCAGTTTTCTATCTCCCTCGCCCATGCCTCTCTGCAAAGATAAATCTGATGGAACGCACACCCAGACCACAAGCTGAGCTCCCAGGAATGACAGCACAGAGCCAGCCGCACTCAGGGCTGCAGGCAAGCTGTTGTGGCCAGCGCTCCCTGGAGAGAAGGGGGCTCCTGGGGAGTGGGCAGGTCGCCAGGCCTGAAGGGTGGCCTCAGCCAGGGTCAAGAGTTTCCCATCAATCGCATCTCTTCTTTCACTATAAAATAAAAGCCAGTGTGGACAGACTACCAGCCTTATGGTCTCCTAGGGTTATGCCATCCTACAAAGCTATTTCAAATGTCATTTCCTCTATAAAGCTTTCTCGAATCCTACCTGTTAGACTGGATCTCTTCTTCTCCTGTGATTCTCTACCAATTATTTAGGTTTATGGCATCTAACAGTTGTACATATGTCATCAGTGGTGGGCGGTTTCTCCAACACTGGATTGGGAGTTTCTTGAAGATAGGAATTGTGTTCTACGGCTCTCAGGCCTGGTCAAATTCACTTCTTTTACAGTAGGCATGTGAAAAAAATATTTATTCGATGAAATAAAAATAATGTTCAAAAGTTTGGTCCTAGGGAACTACCTAAGTCCATTAAAAGTCAGCAATTCTTAACCAACTTAAATACCGTTGATAGCTTATGGTGAACGATGTCAGACTCATGATCTCCAAAGAAGATTTAGCTCTGGGACCAGGGACCAGGCTTAATCACTCAAGAGCTTTTGTGTATCAGAGGTTTATTAAAGTGAGGGAGGACAGAGAAAGCTTCTGACATAGACATCAGAAAGGGGACAGAGAGTGTCCCCACTCACCAGTGCTATCAAGGCCTTATATACTTTCCCCAGACCCACTCCCACTACAGACATCTTAAATTAGTAAGATTAGAAATAACAATAGAAAGATCTTACCAGACTGTGGTCATGTATGGATGTGAGAGTTGGACTGTGAAGAAGACTGAGTGCCGAAGAATTGATGCTTTTGAAGTGTGGTGTTGGAGAAGACTCTTGAGAGTCCCTTGGACTGCAAGGAGATCCAACCAGTCCATTCTGAAGGTGATCAGCCCTGGGATTTCTTTGGAAGGAGTGATGCTAAAGCTGAAACTCCAGTACTTTGGCCACCTCATGCGAAGAGTTGACTCATTGGAAAAGACTCTGATGCTCAGAGGGATTGGGGGCAGGAGGAGTAGGGGACGACCGAGGATGAGATGGCTGGATGGCATCACTGACTCGATGGATGTGAGTCTGAGTGAACTCCGGGGGTTGGTGATGGACAGGGAGGCCTGGCGTGCTGCGATTCATGGGGTCGCAAAGAGTCAGACACGACTGAGCGACTGAACTGAACTGAACTGAACCAGACCCACTCCCAGTCTTAAGATAAGATTAGTCAGAAGGTTCTTGTTAAGGAGAAACATGTCCTCAAGCAAGATACATTGTTATACTAAGATACAGCAATGTAGAAAAAAACACTGTCCTTTTCTCCTCCTTGAGAACCCCAGACCCCTTTCTCCTCCTCAAGGGCCCTGGACTCCTTATCAACCTACCTAAGAATTAATTCTTACAACCATCACAAAGTTGTTACCTAATTACTGGGCAAAATCTTCTGTAATTTGGGTATTTGGTTCTAAAATGTTGGCTTTTGAATACAGTGCTTCAAAAAATAACTGTTTAGTATTTTTATCTTTGTGAACCACCTTAATCATTTCTACAAGTGAAATACCTGGATCAAAGGATATTCAAAATACTCAGGCTTTACATTTATATTGCCAAATCGCTTTCAGGAAAGTTGTAATCATATACAGCACCATTAAAAATGATTGGGATTGTAAGTTTTCTGGCAATGACACTGAAAATTATTACTTTGGTCAAGACTGTCAGTTTCATATGCAAGAAAACAGTATTTTTTGGTTTAATTTGCACTTCTTGGTGAACAATGAGGTTTTTCTTTCCCATGCACTAGTTTTATATACCACCTCTTTTATGAATTGCTTGATCATGTTCTTTGCCCATCTCTCTATCAATATGATGGGCAGAAAGGCTGTCTGACTTGAGATTACTAGGAGAATCAAAAGATTTTTCATTCAACAAGATATCTTGCTCTTGATATCCTAAAATGTCCGGCTGTAAGGAAAGGGGATCTATCAGTTACAATTCTTTTGATGGCAAAAGTCAGAAATCTAGTTCAAACTACTCAAGACAGAAAGAACCACCCCACCCCACCCCCCTAAAAAAAAAGGAATTCTTCGGTTTTGTAACAGATATTAAAAAAAACTCTTTCAGCTTCAGGTATGGGTTGATTAAGAGTCTCAAACAATGCCCTAAGACTCAAGGGTTCCCTCCTCGAGGTGCTGCTGTCTGCAGATTCCATGAGGACTCGAGACAGCATCCACTCTAAAGAGCTGTGGCACCCCTACAGTCCCATCACAGTTCTCTTTGCATCTCATTGTCTCTAGTTTGCGTGTACCCATCTCTGGATCAACCTCGCTGTGGCCAGGCTGTACGGCTATGTTTATGTGTGATGTCCACCCCTGCAGCTGAGATGGAGTCAACTCCACTGCACAGTATGTTGGCCTGACAGTTTCCCAAATGAAACTACAGCGGACGAGTCCTGGGCCATCCAAACCCAGCAAATATCCATTATAGAGCCTGCTGTGAGTGAGCTGGAGAGGCTCAAGTCTGGGGATTAGTAAAGAAGAAATGAAAAATATTCAGGGAAGGAGACTCAACAGGAAGAGCACACTGGCTTACCATGGAAAGAAAGCACGTTAATCACAAAGGGTGTGTTCAATTAAGACCATCAGGTGAAACTGGGGAACTAGTGAAAAAACTATCTTAAGAAGAAAGAACAGATACAATGGACTTCAACGAGGGGAAGAGGCTCTAATGGTCAGAAAAGACATGTACAGTGCCTACATTGTTTAAACATCTAGAATGATGACTGACACAGTATCAGAAGTTCCTGAGAAAGACGGCACAAAAGAAGACTACGCCAGAACATGAATCACTGGGCACAGTTATTCTGACCTTGGAGGAAGCACCACCAAGGATGCCAACGGAGTCAGCTGAATGGGTGACAGATTTCCAAGGAGGCCAGAACTTGGAGGAGCCGTGGTAGAGCAGTGTTTTGAAAATGTCAGGAGCAAAGTTTAAGAAGATAGTTGTTCTTTTTTTTTTTTTTCCTGCTGAAGGAAGGGAATAAATCAAATGGAATGGAATGAGTAACTAGAAATCACAAGAAAAATGAAGAGAATCAGAAATTGTAAATAAAGTTAATGTGACAAACTCTAAATATATTCCTGATTTTTTCTCCCCATTTCTTTAAAAGATAAAATTTTATAAAGTACAAATTACAATGATGCATCATTGAGTTTGTAACATAGACATGATCAATAATGACACTAAAAAGGAAGAGGATAGACACACAGTCAAGTTTCTGCATCTGCCTGAATTGAGTGAGTGAAGTCGCTCAGTTGTATCCGACTCTTTGCGACCCCGTGGACTGTAGCCCACCAGGCTCCTCTGTCCATGGGATTCTCCAGGCAAGAATACTGGAGCGGGTTGCCATTTCCTTCTCCAGGGGATCTTCCCAACCCAGGGATCGAACCCAGGTCTCCCACATTGCAGGCAGACGCTATAACCTCTGAGCCACCAGTTAGTGTAAATCGGAAGGAGATTCTGATGACTTAAGCTGCATATTGTGAACTCTAGAGCAACCACTGGGCTTCCCTGGTGGTTCAGACAGTAAAGAATCTTCCTTCAATATGGAAGTTTGATCCCTAGTTTGGGGAGATCTCCTGGAGGAGGGCATGGCAACCCACTCCAATATTCTTGCCTGGAGAATCCCCGTGAACAGAGGAGCCTGGCAGACTACAGTCCATGGGGTCACAAAGAGTCAGACATGGCTGAGTGACTTAGCACAGCACAGAACAACCATTAAGAAAATAACTAAAAATGTACAGTTAAAAAAGCATTAAAGAAATTAGAATGCTACACTAGGAAAATAGCAACTATAAAAGAGCCAGAATGGCTATATTAATATCAGACAACATTGAGTTTAAAATTTTTAAATGTTACTAGAGGCTGCGGTCCATGGGGTCGCTAAGAGTCGGACACGACTGAGCAACTTCTCTTTCGCTTTTCACTTTCATGCATTGGAGAAGGAAATGGCAACCCACTCCAGTGTTCTTCCCTGGAGACTCCCAGGGATGGGGTCACACAGAGTCAGACACAATTGAAGTGACTTAGCAACAGCAGCAGCAGAGATAAAGAGGGATATTTTATAATGATAAAGGAGGCAATCTGTTAGGAAGATACAACAATTATAAGAATATATGCACCACACCAGAGAACCCCAAAATACATGAAGCAAAAACTGACAGAACTGCAGGGAGAAATAACAACTCCAACAATAATGGTTGGAAACTTCAATATTCCCCTATGATAATGGACAGAACGACTAGACAAGAGATCGAGATATAGACAAACTGAGCACCATAAGTGCACCAGGCCTGACGGGCACCTACAGATCACCCCACACACCAGCAGAGGTATATACCATACTCTCCAGGGCACACAGAACAGGCCCCATGCTAAACCACAAAACAAACCTCACTGCATTCGAAAAGATTTAAACCCTACATTTTCTGACCACAATGGAAATAAATTAGGGATGGACTGAAATGGAACAGAGTTCAATTCAGGGCTCCTATCAAGAAGGATGAAATGGAGAGTAGTGTGTGCCTCAAAGAGAAAACAATTCAGTGAGAAGACAGAAGCAGCTTTGATGTAAGAGGCTGAGCACACAGGGCAGGATCCCTCAAACTATGATCCGCAGTCCTGTGACCCAGAAGAGGAATGTGCTTTAGGGAGAGAAGCTTCAGGAGTACTAATCTGCTAAAATTGCCTATAGTAAGTGGAGGTCACCTTCTGGGGTGATGGGTGGGGTTCCACAATTTTATGAGATCTTTTTCAAAGGGACCCTATGATCCAAAAGAGGTTAAAAATCCCTGATGTGCTTCCACAAGCCACAGAAGGAGCAGAAACGGGCCCCTAGAAGAGAGGGAAGGGAGAGCGAGCTGGGCCCAGATTCGGCATCAGGGTAGGGAGCAGAGGGAGTCTCTGCCCCCAGATGCGGGGCGTGAATCACAGCACTGGAGGCCAGGGTGGACAAAGCACAAAATGATTTTGTTATGAACAAATCTGACTGCCGAACACACATTCACACGGGTCCTTGTCGAGTGCTTTGCAAGACACTGCATCCCAAGCGTTCAGTGACCACCACAGGATGTCATCAGCGGGCCCTTAGTCCCTGGTCCAGAGAGAGGTTCCATGTGCCCCTCCCTCACCCCCCGCCAATAACAAGCTATTATCTCAAATGTCCTTTTTTATCTTGACATATAGAAGGTGAAGAAAGGTTTAAACTATTTACAAAATGTCACTGGTAATATCTGAAGCGCACAAATGAGGACATGGAAATTATTTCCAGCCTTTTCATCTTCCAGCCAAATTTATTTTTTAAACATTCCAATATATAAAACTTGGAAGTCGGTTAACGTCTTGGAGCCGTGAAATCTGTAGGACTGTGCAGGCCCTCCATGTAAACATGTGTCCAGCAGATCCCAGAGCCCAATTTTCCAAGCCTTCTGTCCAAGAAGAGGCTTAAGGCAGTTTGGGGCCCACGGCTCCCTGCAGGGTGCTGGGCTTTGCGGAGAGAAGCCTGGCCAAGGCGGCTCCCCAAACAATGCCCAGTGCCCGGCAGTTGTGGCTCTTTTTTATCAGAAGGAGTTATCCACTGGGATCTAATCAGAAAACAAACCCTCTGGAAGGTTTACAACAGAGAGGCTTTCGGGGAGGAGACTGGTTTTCCAGGTAACAAATGAGCTGAGAGGATGAGGGTGCAACTCCAAGACCAGCAAGAGCAAGAAGTTCCTATGGCCCCAAGCTGGAAGGTCCCAAGCTGGGTAGGAGGCAAGAGATGGGAGCCCAGGGGCTGGAGTCACCTCCAGAAGTTTAGAATCACGGGGGGCCTGTCTGATGGCAACTGGGGCCACAGAGGATATGCAAGGGCTACTGGAGAAACCTTCAGAAATGGTGAGGTGGGGAGACACACCCCAGCCTGTCCCTCCTACCCCCACACTTTGCCTCCTTGTGGGGAGGCACTCTCTCAGTGACCCAGGCCGGAAGTCAGCCAAGCCAGGACTCTGGCAACACTGGGGTTGAGATTGGCTCCTGTGACAAGGAATGGATCTGAGGTTAGATAGACAGTCTTGGCAACACATACACACACCTTCAGGACCTGTGTGTATTGACCCATCCTGCCAAGTGTTACCATGCCTTCTCGTTTGCATGGAGGATTCAGAACATAAACTCAGTCCAGCCATTCCGGTCTGGAAATCACATCCTCACCACCAGCCATGGAGACATTTGTTTGGCCTCAGGGAGCTCACAGGAAACCATGAAGCTGCTGGCCAGACACCTAAGTTCTTTCCCGCCCTGCTCTTTTATTTCCGGTCCAGTGTGTTTCCTGAAGAACTGCACCTTGCCCTCTTTTCATCTGCCAAGTCCTTAAGGCCTGGGGACGCACATCACTGATCCTGCCTTCAGTGTCCCTGAAAGAGCTTGCCAAATACCCTGAGATTCCTTAAGGGTGCAGCTCTCCCAAGAGGGCTGAGGGGGCCCCAGAGCAGGTCCGGCCGAGCATCTCTGAGGCCGCACCTTCATTGTCCTGCATAAGAAACTTGTCCTCCCTCAGCACATTGTGAAGTTGCTTTGAGGTGTTGTAGCTCGTCCCCTCCCCTTCATTCCTTCATAAAGATCTCCTTGTAAAAGGTTTGTCTTATCTATTTCAACAATAAGATTATGCAAATGAAAGAACAGCATAAACTGTTGGGATACCACACAAAGATAAGCTGTCATTTTTATAGTCACTGGTATTATTCTATGATCTGGATGCAAGGGGAAGGGATCCTGGTTCCTTCCATGGCCCTTAGAGCAAGTTGGCGGGGGGTGAGGGGCAAAAAGGGGTAACTAGAATGCCCAGCTTTACCAGCAGAGAAGCCGTGGGATGAAAGGGAGTTTTAGAAAAGCTAAAGCCTCATAAGGGAACACAGGAGGGGAAGGACAGCAGCTGAGGAGGCAGACTGTCCCCCCAGGCTGCTCCCCCACCCCTTTTTTGTGAGAATATTTGATTCACATAAAAGGCATTCTCCCATCTTCCCCCCACCCCACCCCCGTGTGTGTCTTCCGGACCATCACTCCTTCCCCACCACAGGCTCCTCCAACCAGAGCTTGTCTGAGCCTTCAGAGGGCCTTTGGTCCCTCGCATCCACCACACTTATTCAATTTAAACTTGACTTCCTATTTCCAGCCTTGAGGAACGAGCAGCCCAGAAGAAGAGCCACAGGATGTGTAATGAAGACATGGTGGGAAGCACAGGGCACGAGGGGGAATTGGGGCTGGGAAAGGACTCCCGATTCCCAGCCGCCCCAGCACCCCCAGGAACCCCCTGCTCCTTCCCTCACCCTCAATGCCCATCCACGTATTCAAGGATCTGATGGCGTCCATTTCAAGTTTCCAAGACTGCGAGCTGGTCTCCCCAGAATAACTGGAGGCCACAAGGGAAGACCTCCTCAGAAGAAAGAAGTAAGTCAATTTCAAGAAGGTGGAAAACACAGGACCTTCAGGAGATGGTAAGTGAAAGAGGCAACAGAGGCAGTTTCCTTGACAACGGGAGAAGCCATCCATTCGGAATACAAAACCTTCAGCCTGGGACTTTAGATGTGCAAACAAGAACTCAAAGTAAGGGGAAGATCACTGTGGGATCAAGTCCATCGCAGGGGAGGGAGACAGATGCGCAGGGAGGGAAGATGATGTGAAGACACAGGAAGGCCCAGGTCAGCTCAGGACGGCCCAGACCTGACTCCCATGAAGCTGACCCCACATGCAGAACAGGAAGGTGATTCCCACCCCTGGGTCAGATTCTCTTGTATCTTGCAAATTCTTTGTGCTTTCATTTTGCATTAATTCTTTCATCAGTCCGGAGTTGGTTTCGTATGTGGTTTGAAGTATAGACTAACCTGGTTTTGTCTGAAATGGCTTACTGAAGGTCTCCCTACAGATGTCAAATGCAATATTCCAAACTCTGGTCTTACTCTTCATCTAGTCAGTCCATTTTTGTACCAGTTTCAAACCTTTTTTTTTTTTTTTTTTTACTGTATCCCTATAAACCATTTTAAAGTTTGGCAGTGTGCGTGCCCCATCATTTTTTTCTGAATCTTCATGGTCAGCTTGCCTTTTATTGCCCCTGTCAAACTTTAAAACCACTTTGTCAGGTTTAAAAAAATAATAAATCCTTCCTGTTTTAAGTAGACTTGCATTAACTTTAGCAATTAATCTAGGAGGAATAAACATCTTTGCAATTGTCTTAGGTTCATTTACTTTCAAAGAATAGGGCTCATTAAAATTGCCTTAAACTATAGCCTAACAACCCCACTCCAGTATTCTTGCCGGGAGAATCCCATGGACAGAGGATCCCGGTGGGCTACAAGTCCATGGGGTCACAGAGACTCAGGCACAACTGATCATCTGAGTACATAGCAAGTGTAAGTATCCAAAGAGAAATGAAGAGAAAGAAAAATTTCTCTGGAATCCAGACAGCACTCATGTCAGACTTCGTGGGAAGTGAAATGTCAACTGGACTCTGGGCTTTGGAAGGGGCTTCCAGACCAAGATTTAGTTTCTGTAACACACCATATATACCCCATCACTGAGGTGACTTGGCTCCTATCAAACACTGCTTCTTTCACTCCCAATGTCACATCACTTATCGATGGCCTCACCGTGTTCTCGCAGCTCACTATGGTTTTCTATTACTTGAGGTTTCCTGTTCCCCAATTTCTGCTCACTTTTTGCTCACTCTTGGCTCCTTATCAGCCCTTGCTGTTTGATGGCTCAGAATTTAATAACATAGTTTTATGGCAATGATACTTCTTTTTAAGGTGACCTTCTATTTATGGCAAGTGATAACACTAGCCTTCCATTTATGGCAATAAACTGAAAACTCCTTGGAAATCAACATTTTTAAGTTTAAAACATGATGGATTTAAAGAAAAAATATTATATAAACCAAGGCATGAGTATACACAGACGAGCTTTTTTTCTTTTAATTGTGGAAGAAGGTAATAAATGGTTACAGTTTGAAAATCACTGTCTGGTCTAGTAGAAATTTATGGAATGAGATTAAGAAATTTTTAGATCCTTCCCTCACTTTACCACCACCAAGCTATACAGCTCCACCCACATCATTCTGGCTCTCCAGCGACCTTTTTTCCCTCACCATCCATTCAAACTGATCTGACTATTCTGCCTACCCCACCTTCCTGAAGGAGAGGAGTCAGTGAGACAGAAATGACCAACAGCACCTTGGAGAGCCCTGGACACGTGCAAGGACTGCTGGCACGGGATGGAGGCTGTTGGCATGGCAACAGGATGGTTTCCTACTGCTCCATATGAAGGGGACTCAAACGGTGCATCGTTCATTAGGCCTGTCCCATTCCTGCCCTCTATATGCAGAAAGACTAACCCCAGCAGAATACTTTTTTGTAAGAATAACGCAGAGCCATTATGATGTCCCTGACAAATTAGTAAAGTGAAACACCAGAAATTTACAGAATGATCTCTGAGAAAGGATTGTGGAGTCAAGTTAAGACACAAACCACCACTTGCCACTGTACTGGACTAGGCATGGCCTGTCTAAAGTTCAGCCATATGACCTTGGCTCTCAAGAGGGTCTAACTCAGTAAAGATAAAAATATGTATTTTAAACTATATAGACAGTAAAGTATCTGCCTGCAGTGCAGGAGACTTGAGTTCGACCCCTGGGTCAGGAAGATCCCCTGGAGGTGGGGATGGCAACCCACTCCAGTATTCTTACCTGGAGAATCCCATGGACAGAGGAGCCTGGTGGACTACAGTCCATGGAGTCGCAAAAGAGTCAAACACGACTGAGCAACTAACACTTTCACTTTTCACTGAGAAAAATGTGATGTGACCTGATGAAAGAACAGATTAAGTGCTGGAGGAAGAGAAGAGGAAGACGATGTTTCTGGGTGAGGAAGGTAATATCTCAACTACATCGTGAAGGCTGAGTAGCATTTATATGTAAGGAGAGGAAGGAAAAGCATTTCTGTGGTGGGGGGAAGTGGGCACTGAGGACAATGGTACAGAGGTAAGGCATCCCTGAGCACAAGCAGGCAAGAGTTCACAGTCTCAGGTAGCACTGGGCACTGAAATCAGGGAGGAATCAGGTCCCCCTTGAAAAAGACCTTGGGCACAGGGCTGCAAAGATACTGAGCTCCAGTTAAAAGTTTCATTAGAATGATGTCATGATCAAATTGCTTATTTCAATAAGACTGACAATAATGGCATATCAGATGAATGATGGGTACAAGAAGTTAACATGACTGGAGATAAGGCAGTTTAGGAAGTGGTGGTGATGACAAGCAGCAGATGAGAGAGGAAGGGAGGAAGTCAGTCTTAGGGTCTTTAACTTTTCAAGATCTGTCTCACAACTTCTGCAGTAGGCCCTCTCCTACCTGTATGCAGCAGGAAAGGATAAAAGCAACTCTCATAAAGAGGGTTGAAGTTCTGCCAAAAATCACACCACCACCCGGTGCTCAGATAGAAACTAGGTTTAGTGCTAGGATTAAAAGCTGACGGTAACTTACCTCAGTGCCTAATTTGTCATCTCCCTTGCCAAAAATTGAGCCAAAACATTGTCAAAGGACCCATAGTTTTATGTTGTGTTTCCCAGAGAAAGTGGACTTGCATTCCCAGCGTTGCCTTAGATATGATCAAAATTATCAGGCTAGACTCCTTCCCAATAGCTTCCATCCAGACCCCTGCTCCTTCACCAGCATGATGACGAGATTTGTACAGGGGCAGTAGGTTCTACATGAGCTCTCCAGCCACCAACATGCCACCTTCCAGAGGGAGCCTGGCTTCGATTATTTGGGGACAAAAATAAGCTCAGCTTGAAGAGAGATCCCCATGTTCTAAATAACAGACACCAAAATATCCAGCACTCTAAACAGAGGAACTTGAGCCCTTCTCCTTCGGGGAGAGGCAACGGATGGATGTCACCGGGAGCTTTGATGCCAAGAACGCGTGATGCTTCCCAGATGCCCAGATTGACACACTGCGCAAACTATTTATGAAATTTCTCTGGAAGAGTCAAGGAACATAACAGCCTGCCCACTGCCCCCACCATCACCACCCAAGTTCACTGGAGAAACTCTGCTCAGAATGACAGAGATGGCCAGCTCTGGGGAGGTTTGCTGTCTGTTAGCGTCTGATTTCTCTCCCCGATAACGCCAACTGTTCTTTTTTTCCCTTTAATTCCAATACATCTTTAATAGTCGGCTACGTCACCATTGCCAAATTGGATGCCCTGTTCCCTCTGACTTTTGTCACTATCATCTCCAACAGCCACAAGGAGCTGTTATTCTGTGCCAGAATTAAGGGGGCTAAATAGAGGGGCATACTTCCCCCATTTCCAGCCACACACACACACATACTACCAGTGATAAACATTTAGCAACTCATAGATGTTGTGATCTCATAAGGGAAGACTTCATCAAAGCGTGTTTTAAGACACTGATTGATTACATAATTAAATAACCACTATCTCCCTTGCCCTCAGGGCTGACTCATTGCAACTGCTTTTTCCTCTTATGGCTGCTCTCGAATAAGGGAACAGGCATGATCCCGTATGATTTGCCTTTGGAATTCATCCTTGGAGGAGGGGTTTGTCTGCACTCAGGGTTGCTCAGGATCATTCCAAGCCCCACATGCCAGGTACCACCAGAAAGCCACACTCTCAGGTGAATTCAAAGTCAGAGGATATCTATTCTCAGGCAAAGGGATTTCCCCCGGGGTGTTACTGCCAATGCTGCCTTCTGTCCATCCCCTATGCTTAATTCCCAAGTGAAGACAGAGGAGTTGTGAGCATTTGGTTTGGCTGACTGCTTAGTTTCTATAGAAACGTTTCCCCTAAGGGCTTAACGTCAGAACAGCAACAACAACAAACACCCCACACAAACAAGAAAAGCGTTTCTTAGCATAACAACACTGAAAATGACTATGAGTGAAAAGGAAAGAAATTTATCTTCTCCTCTGGGGCTGTCTTGTCCAACACTTCCTCACTGCATCATGCCCCCGCCCCACCCCAACATCGCCCCACCACCCTGCTTCTCCCAAGCACAGCATCAAACCTGTGGTTTTTGTCTGTTTTAAGTGTGAATTTCCTTTGAACTGGGAAGAAAGCTAAGGGTTGGCAGAGTTCCCCTTCTCTTGAAAAATGCTGCCTTCATTCCTGTCTTGGAGAACAACAATGTGTAGTGTAAAGACACACTCTCGTCTAAGAAGTAAGCCAGTAAATAAACCTGGGTGTTTAACTTTGCTCTTTCACCCAGGAACCCTCCCCTATCACTGCATATCCCACAGTTTTGCTATTTAACATATTGAGTATGCTAACCATGTGACTTCCCTGGTGGGTCAGACGGTAAAAGTCTGCCTACAATGCGAGAGACCTGGGTTCTATCCCTGGGTTGGGAAGATTCCCTGGAGAGGAAATGGCAACTCACTCCAGTATTCTTGCTTGGAGAATCCTGGGGATAGAGGAACCTGATGGGCTACAGTCCATGGGGTCGCAAAGAGTTGGACACGACTGAGTGACTAAGCACAGCACAACACACGTTAACCATACTGACAGCACCTACAAAATACTTTGGGAAGCAATGCTCTAGTAATTTTGAAGCAAAAAATCTAAAGTTAATCACTATTTAGGGAAATGCAATCCTAACACTCATTCTGCAGAAAAGGCAGCCAGTCCCTTTCAGACACTAGGAGGGGAAGGTGTGTGCAGACTTAGCTCTGAACTGCCACCAGAAATGATATCTTCAACTTCAAAAACTCTCAACTAATAACTATGATTCTATACAAGGAGAATCCATCTTCATGCACAGACGCATGTAAAGAATGTGAGATCCCAAACAGCCCTCCAAACAAACCAAACTCAAACCTGAAAAAGGAATTCTCCTTCACTGTCGGTGGGAATGTAAATTACTACAGCCACTATGGAGAACAGCATGGAGGTTCCTCAAAACACAAAAACAGAGTTGCCATATGATCCTGCAGTCCCACTCTTGGGCGTGTATCTGGACAAAACTCTAATTTGAAAAGATATATGCACCCCAATATCCACAGAAGCACTATTCACAATAACCAAAACACGGAAGCAACCTAAATGTCCATTGACAGGAATGGATAAAGAAGATGTAATATTATTAATGGACTATTACTCAGCCACAAAAAAGAATGGCATTTGCAGCAACATGGATGGACCTAGAGATTATCATACTGAGCGAAGTCAGTCAGAGAAAGAGAAATACCATATGATATCACTTAAATGTGGAATCTGAAAAATGATACCAGCAACTTATTCACAAACAGAAACAGACTCACAGACATAGAACTAGCTGGTGGTCACTGCTGTTTCAGTAGCTAAGTCGTGCCTAACTCTCTCGTGACCCCATGGACTGCAGCCCGCCAGCCTCCTCTGTCCATGGGATTTCCCAGGCAAGAATACTGGAGCGGGTTGCCATTTCCTTCTCCAGGGGATCTTCCTGACCCAGGAATCAAACCCAGTCTCCTGCACTGGCATGTAGATTCTTTACCACTGAGCCACCTGGGAAGCTTAACCAAAGGCTAAAAGTGGGAGGGATAAATTAGGAGTTTGGGATTAATAGACACACACTACTATATATAAAATAAACAACAAGAGCCTACTATACAGTACATGGAACTATACTCAATATCTTATAATAACTTATAATAGAAAAGATATGAAAAAGAATATATGTATGTAATGCATAATTCAATCATTTTGCTTTATGCCTAAAATGATGCTATATATATAAAGCTGAAACTCCAGTACTTTGGCCACCTCATGCGAAGAGTTGACTCATTGGAAAAGACTCTGATGCTGGGAGGGATTGGGGCAGGAGGAAAAGGGGACGACAGAGGATGAGATGGCTGGATGGCATTACGGACTCGATGAACACGAGTTTGAGTGAACTCCGGGAGTTGGTGATGGACAGGGAGGCCTGGCGTGCTGCAATTCATGGGGTCACAAAGAGTCGGACACGACTGAGTGACTGAACTGAACTGAACTGAACAGAACACACTGCAAATCACCTACAATTTAAAAAAATAAGTCAAACCCAAACAGGACATGATAGAGGCCAAGACTGAGTTTCAGAAACACATTCTCTGGTCTCACAGTTCTACGTAAGTCTGTGACAGCTCTTCTCCCATCAACCTGTTATTTCTCACTTCATGGAATATTGAGAAAGCCATTATTTGTCTCCATTAATAGAAACCACAAGATCCATATCTCTAATATAAAATGTTAAAAAAAAAACTAAAGAGAAATTTGGAAAATGTAAATACTTCTACTGTGATAGAAGACTGAAAAACACATCCTTTCAAGAACTCGATGTTGGTGAATTCTGCTTCACAATTATAGGAAGGGCTGACATCCAAGGATCAAAAAGAAACATAACTATGAACACTTGGCCACCACAATCCAGATATCCCTGTGGTAACTTTTCTGACACCTCCTGCTTAAAACCCCAAAGGTCAACTATGGCTGATTCATGTTGATGTTTGGTAGAAATCAACACAATACTATAAGGCAATTATCCTTCAATTAAAAATAAATAAATTTTTTTAAAAAGAACTCAATGTTGAGAGACTCATCCAACAGGAATATATATTTTAAATTATTTCCATGACTGTGCTGATACACTGCAAGAATCAAGAAAAGAAAAATCAAAACCCCCAATCAAATGGGAGATTTGAATACACTTCTTTTGGTAACTGATAAAACAGGCAAACAGAGTGTGAGGTAAAATATAGAAGATTTGCACAAATCTAACCTGATTGATTAAAAGATTTTTCAGAATACATATTTCCAGTTCACATGGAACATTATAAAGTTAATCCATGTAATATAAACTACCTTATAAAGTTTCAGTAAGTCCCAAAAATCTGAAGCCACGCAGAATATATTCTCTGAGTTCATAGAAATTACACTAGAAATCAATTTACAAGGCACAAAATATCCTCAAATCCTTAGAAATTAGGCAACACTAATAGCTAATGGGTCAAAGAAGGAATAAGAAGGGAAATTGTTAAGTATATTTAGTAGATGATTGTGAAAACACAGCATATTAAAACTTTAGGCTACTACTGGGGTTTCCCTGGTAGTTCAGATGGTAAAGAATGCCCACAGTGTGGGAGATCTGGTTTCAATCCTTGGGTCAGAAAGATCCCTTGAAAAGGGAATGGTTATCCATTCGAGTAACCTTGCCTAGAGAATTTTATGGACAGAGCAGCCTGGCAAGCTACAGTCCCTGGGGTCACAAAGAGTGGATACGACCAAGCAACTAACACTTTCAGTTTTACCATACTTGTAGGGAAGTTGTACCTTTAAATACATGTATTAGGAGAGAAAAAGGCTAAAACCTTGGTGTAAGTATCAGTCTCAAGGGTATAGGGATAAAAAGCTGATCAAACCCAAGAGAATAAAAAGAAAAAAATTATGACCAGAAGAGAAAAATTGATGAACAAAAGTAAATGTAATAAAATCAAAGTCAAAAACTGTCCCTTTGAAAAAACTGAAACAACTGACAAATATGCAGTTTCACAAATACAACTGATTAAGAAAAGAAAAGGTATAAATTCCCAGTATTGGACCTCAAAAGGGAGGTATTACTACAGATCCTACAGATAATAACGAAACAGCAAGAGTATATGTTTGAACTTTATATAAATACACGTGAAAGTTCAGGCAAGACACATTCCTAGAAAAACACAATCTGTACACTGGCATAATCCAAATAAGTTTATATTTTTTAAAGCTGAATTCACAATTTAAAACCTCTCCCCCAAGAAAACTTCAATCTCAAAGAGCTTCAGTGTCAAGGTCCACTGAATGCATAAGGAAGAACTAACAATTTTAAACACAACTTCTTGAGGCTAGGAAAAAGAAAAGGGAACACTTCCCAACTTATTTTATGAGGCCAATATAATCTTATTACCAAAACTTGGCAAGGAAATTACAAGTAAGGAAATTGTAGGCCAAGAACTCTCATGAGCAAAATTGCACAAGTTCTAAACAAAGGGTAGCACGTCAAATTCAGCAATATAAAAATAGTCCATCACAGTCAAATTGGGCTTGATCCAGGAACAGAGAATAAGTTTAACATTTCAAAATCCAACCAACAGAATTTTCAAAAAACATTTGATCATCTGAAGAGATACCAAAAAAGCATGTAATAAGCCTCAATATCCAGTCACTGATAAAACATAGTAAACTGGGAATCAGTTCAGTTCAGTTCAGTCGCTCAGTCGTGTCTGACTCTTTGCGACCCCATGAATCGCTGCACGCCAGGCCTCCCTGTTCATCACCATCTCCTGGAGTTCACTCAGATTCACGTCCATCGAGTCCGTGATGCCATCCAGCCATCTCATCCTCTGTCGTCCCCTTCTCCTCCTGCTCCCAATCCCTCCCAGCATCAGAGTCTTTTCCAATGAGTCAACTCTTCACATGAGGTGGCTAAAGTACTGGGGTTTCAGCTTTAGCATCATTCCTTCCAAAGAACACCCAGGGCTGATCTCCTTCAGAATGGACTGGTTGGATCTCCTTGCAGTCCAAGGGACTCTCAAGAGTTTTCTTCAACACCACAGTTCAAAAGCATCAATTCTTCGGCACTCAGCCTTCTTCACAGTCCAACTCTCACATCCATACATGACCACAGGAAAAACCATAGCCTTGACTAGACGGACCTTAGTTGGCAAAGTAATGTCTCTGCTTTTGAATATGCTATCTAGGTTGGTCATAACTTTTCTTCCAAGGAGTAAGCGTCTTTTAATTTCATGGCTGCAGTCACCATCTGCAGTGATTTTGGAGCCCACAAAAATAAAGTCTGACACTGTCTCCACTGTTTCCCCATCTATTTCCCATGAAGTGATGGGACCGGATGCCATGATCTTCGTTTTCTGAATGTTGAGTTTTAAGCCAACTTTTTCACTCTCCTCTTTCACTTTCAAGAGGCTTTTTAGCTCCTCTTCATTTTCTGCCATAAGGGTGGTGTCATCTGCATATCTGAGGTTATTGATATGTCTCCTGGCAATCTTGATTCCAGCTTGTGTTTCTTCCAGTCCAGCATTTCTCATGATGTACTCTGCAAATAAGTTAAATAAGCAGGGTGACAATATACAGCCTTGACATACTCCTTTTCCTATTTGGAACCAATCTGTTGTTCCATGTCCAGTTCTAACTGTTGCTTCCTGACCTGCATACAGATTTCTCAAGAGGCAGGTTAGGTGGTCTGGTATTCCCATCTCTTTCAGAATTTTCCACAGTTTATTGTGATCCACACAGTCAAAGGCTTTGGCATAGTCAATAAAGCAGAAATAGATGTTTTTCTGGAACTCTCTTGCTTTTTCCATGATCCAGCGGATGTTGGCAATTTGATCTCTGGTTCCTCTGCCTTTTCTAAAACCAGCTTGAACATCAGGGAGTTCATGGTTCATGTATTGCTGAAGCCTGGCTTGGACAATTTTGAGCATTACTTTACTAACATGTGAGATCAGTGCAATTGTGCAGTAGTTTGAGCATTCTTTGGCATTGCCTTTCTTTGGAATTGGAATGAAAACTGACCTTTTCCAGTCCTGTGGCCACTGCTGAATTTTCCAAATTTGCTGGCATATTGAGTGCAGCACTTTCACAGCATCATCTTTCAGGATTTGAAACAGCTCAACTGGAATTTCATCACCTCCACTAGCTTTGTTCGTAGTGATGCTTTCTAAGGCCCACTTGACTTCACTTTCCAAGATGTCTGGTTCTAGATTAGTGATCACATCATCATGATTATCTGGGTCATGAAGATCTTTTTGTACAGTTCTTCTGTGTATTCTTGCCACCTCTTCTTAATATCTTCTGCTTCTGTTAGGTCCATACCATTTCTGTCCTTTATCGAGCCCATCTTTGAATGAAATGTTCCCTTGGTATCTCTAATTTTCTTGAAGAGATCTCTAGTCTTTCCCATTCTGTTGTTTTCCTCTATTTCTTTGCATTGATAGCTGAAGAAGGCTTTCTTATCTCTTGCTATTCTTTGGAACTCTGCATTCAGATGCTTATATCTTTCCTTTTCTCCTTTGCTTTTCACCTCTTTTCTTTTCACAGCTATTTGTAAGGTCTCCCCAGACAGCCATTTTGCTTTTTTGCATTTCCCTGATGAGCCACCCCGAGCCCAAGGCCAGGGTGGCAGCTAGGAGGAGCATCCTGAGGAGCAGTGGAGGAGGGCCTAGAGGAGCTATCCCACGTTGAAGGTCAGGAACGGTGGCAGTAAGGAGATACCCCTCGTCCAAGGTAAGGAGCAGCGGCTGTGCTTTCCTGGAGCAGCCATGAAGAGATACCTCACACCCAAGGTAAGAGAAACCCAAGTATGATGGTAGGTCTTGCAAGAGGGCATCAGAGGGCAGACACACTGAAACCATACTCACAGAAAACTAGTCAATCTAGTCATACTACGACCACAACCTTGTCTAACTCAATGAAACCAAGCCATGCCTGCGGGGCAACCCAAGACGGGTGGGTCATGGTGGAGAGGTCTGACAGAATGTGGTCCACTGGAGAAGGGAATGGCAAGCCACTTCAGTATTCTTGCCTTGAGAACCCCATGAACAGTATGAAAAGGCAAAATGACAGGATACTGAAAGAGGAACTCCCCAGGTCATTAGGTGCCCAATATGCTACTGGAGATCAGTGGAGAAATAACTCCAGAAAGAATGAAGGGATGGAGCTAAAGCAAAAACCCAGCTGTGGATGTGACTGGTGATAGAAGCAAGGTCTGATGCTGTAAAGAGCAGTATTGCATAGGAACCTGGAATGTCAGGTCCATGAATCAAGGCAAATTGGAAGTGGTCAAACAAGAGATGGCAAGGGTGAACATCGACATTCTAGGAATCAGCGAACTAAAATGCACTGGAATGGGCTAATTTAACTCAGATGACCATTATATCTACTACTGCAGGCAGGAATCCCTCAGAAGAAATGGCGTAGCCATCATGGTCAACAATAAAGTCCGAAATGCAGTACTTGGATGCAATCTCAAAAACGACAGAATGATCTCTGTTCATTTCCAAGGCAAACCATTCAATATCACGATAATCCAAGTCTATGCCCCAACCAGTAACACTGAAGAAGCTGAAGTTGAACGGTTTTATGAAGACCTACAAGACCTTTTAGAGCTAACACACAAAAAAAGATGTCCTTTTCATTATAGGGGACTGGAATGCAAAAGTAAGAAGTCAAGAAACACCTGGAGTAACAGGCAAATTTGGCCTTGGAATGCGGAATGAAGCAGGGCAAAGACTAATAGAGTTTTGCCAAGAAAATGCACTGGTCATAGCAAACACCCTCTTCCAACAACACAAGAGAAGACTCTACACATGGACATCACCAGATGGTCAACACCGAAATCAGATTGATTATATTCTATGCAGCCAAAGATGGAGAAGCTCTATACAGTCAACAAAAACAAGACCAGGAGCTGACTGTGGCTCAGATCATGAACTCCTTATTACCAAATTCAGACTTAAATTGAAGAAAGTAGGGGAAACTGCTAGACCATTCAGGTATGACCTAAATCAAATCCCTTATGAGTATACAGTGGAAGTGAGATATAGACTTAAGGGACTATATCTGATAGATAGAGTGCCTGATGAACTATGGAATGAGGTTCGTGACATTGTACAGGAGACAGGGATCAAGACCATCCCCATGGAAAAGAAATGCAAAACAAAAACAAAAACAAAAACTGGGAATAGATGTAATTTTTCTTAATTCTGCCAAAGGTACCTGCAGAAGAATCTACATCAATCATAATACTTAATATTTAAAGCTTTTCCCCTTTTATCAGGAACAAAACAATGATGCCCACACTGACCATTTCTATTCAACACTATGCTAAAGATACTAGCCAGTATAGCAAAACAAAATAAAATTGCGAAGATTTAAAGGGAAGGAATACTGTCATAATCCACAGCTGGCAGTACTGTATGTAGAGAAAATCCCCCAAAATCTCTAGCTACATCATTAAAATCAGTAAGTGAACTTAGCAAGGTCACTGGATACAAATTCAGTATTTAAAGTTACACTGCATTTCTATTCACTGGCAATAAAAATGAGAAAAGTAAACATTAAGCATGGTTTTAATATAATAGTACCAAAAATATATCCAACGCCTGAGGATAAACCAACTAAAAGATACAAAAAGCTACCCAGAAAACTAAAACATTGAGATAAATTAAAGACAGTCTATATAGTAAAATTCATGTTTGTGAATTTAAAGGCCCAATATTAGAGATTAAATCTGTATAGTCTCTCCAGATTGAGCTAAAGATTCAATAGTTTGTTCAACATCCTAGCAGGAGAGTGTGGGTGGGTGTGTGGGTGGGTGTGTGGGTGTGTGTGTAAATAAACAGAGTGATTCTAATGCTAAAGACCATGACAATCTTGAAGAAGAACAGAGCTGGAAGACTTACACTCTCAGAGGTCAACGTATGTTATAAAGCTACAGTAATTAAAACAATCTGGTCTTGGCGCAAAAGAACACCAACATGGCTGGCAAAACCATTAGCTAAGAAAAAGGTGTGGAACAGACCCTCTTCTAGAGCTTTTATGAGTACGGTCTTGTTGATGTCTTGATTTCAGGCTTCTGACTTCCAGAATTGTGAGATGCGGTGCATACTAAGTCACTTCAGTCATGTCTGACTCTGGCCTATAGCCTGGACTATAGCCTGCCAGGCTTCTGTGTCCATGGAATTCTCCAGGCAAGAATACTGGAGTGGGTTTCCCTGCTCTCCTCCAGGGATCCCAACTCAGGGATCGAACCTGTGTCTCTAACATCTTCAGCACTGGCAGGCAGGTTCTTCACCACTAGTGCCTAAGAAGCCAAACTGTGAGATGATCCATTCTTACTGTTTTAGGCCACCCATTTCCAGGTGGTATAGTGGTAAAGAAGCCACCTACCAGTGCAGGAGACACAAGAGCACGGACAAGGTCAGAGGGTCACAAAGAGACTATAGAGGGTGAGGTAAGACTTACGTATCATGACACCGAGAACTCAAAGGCTCTTTTCCCACTCCTCATTCTTTCATCCTGGGCCTGACATGCCACCATCAGCCACTCCTCTGGGTTACCAAATTATAGGCCCTGGTACAATGCAGGAAAAAGCATGTCATCAGATGACCCCAGAGAGGAATTGGTCAGTCGTATTTTTCAGTGGGGTGGGACTGCTTTTGGCAAGCCTGGGACTGGAGACCCTGGGAAGACAGGAGAAAGGAGAGAGCCTGTGAGTGGCGAGCAGCCTTGTGGGGTGGAGAGAATGATTTCTCCAAAGGAATTCAGAGACTCAATCTTGGCAGCGATCTTGCAGCAGATTAAGTTGCAGAACTTGACCCCCAGGTGAAAGAAAGGATCAGTGAGGCCCATTTTTCTCAAATTTGCCAAATACGTTAGGATGGGGTGAAGGAGCTTCAATTTAACTCGAAATGTAATTGTTGAGCTCCTTTTAAACCCAAGATTCTATACTGAGGTTTAGCTTCCAGAGGATGAGCAGCTAAAGCCACGGTCCTAGAGATGACCTCCATGCAGAGGGGCAGCATGGGTCAAGTTTCTAAGGCAGAGTGGGAGGCCGAGGGTCAGGGACAGACAAGGGATGCTCACACTGAGTGCTCCTCAGGTTCCGGGCCTGAGTCCAAGCAGTTTTAGTTCTCTTTACGCCTGTTCATTCCTTTTACACTCATCTCAATCCTCTCATGTTATTACGGTCCTCATTTCACAACCGAGACCAGAGAAGTTAAGTTACCTGCCCAGAGAACACAGCCAGCAGGTGCCTGGCAGAGACTCGAGCACCTGCAGTCCACCTCCCTAGCCCAGGTGCTGAGCCCTGAGCTGACCCCTGCACAATGTTGCTTCTGGCTGGCCTTGGGTGGGGGTTGTGGGGAGGGAGATGGGGCAGTTCTAATGACACAGAATGTCCTTTGAGGGGTCCTCTGAGGCCACAGAAGGTAACACAGCCCCCAGCTCTGCCCACAACATGTGTGAGGAAGGCCCCCGCCACGCCCCGACACACATACAACTGGAATCCTAATCAATCATGTGACATTCAAACACACAGTCTGCTTTACAGGAAACCAATGGATAAACGATCAATTGCCAAAGTCCCTTCTATTTCCAAGACCATACACCTATGAAGCCTGGAATGCCAAAGCCCTCGGGCTGTAAGGGAGTCTGGTGTCCCTTTTCTGAGAGGCAGAAGGTTGAGAGGTGGATACAAACCCTGGATTTTGAGCTGGTGAGAGTTACCATAGGGGTGAATTTGAAGAACAAGTCATCCAAGCTGCGAACCAATTTTGACTTCAAGTAACATAGAAGCAGAAAATGGCCACTTTCACGTCCCTCGGGCTGTTTTCCCAATGTTCATCTTTCCCAGTAAACGTTACATTGAGACACTTTCTATCTGAGAGGATTCTATTGGGTGTGAGCCATCCATGAATGCAACAACGGCTGATTTTAAAAGTGAGGGTCTGATTTTCGGACCAAAGGCACCAGCAAGGGCAGCCTAAAGAAACAGAGAACCAGAGGATGGGACTCCCCACCCCACCCCTCTGGAGCCATTCAGTCTAAGACCAGCTCAGTTTGAGAAGGGGAAGGGAACTCTGAGCCCCTCATTTTCCTACTGGGTTGAGGGCCCAGTACCACCATGGGGGTGACATTCACTCCAGTTCTTTATTTAGTAAAACGAAAACTTCATGAACGTTCTGGCACTAAGAGGCCCGAGTTGGCTCCTTCAAATGAGACCTCTGCTATTTAGGGACTTCACAAAACAGAAAAATGTGTATTACCAAATAACTATTTAGAGAAAATATTGAAAAAAAAAAAAAGATCCAGAGAGAACTGTTTGTTTTAATAGGGTCTGTTTACAATGCATTATTACTGGACGGCAGAATGTGTGCTAAGGGAACAAAAATGTATGTGCATTTTTCCAGGGTCAAAATAGCCATGTTCAGACAGCCCACAGTGATCCCTCTTACAGTTATTTTTCTCCTCTCTCTCTTTCTGGCATTTGATAGAGTCTCCAAGTTCATCTAACTTGACCTTTGGCTAAACTGCCCTCATTGCTATGAAAATATATTCTCCCTCCAACCAGGCCTCTTTCTCAGAAGGAGTCCGTTTCTTTAAGCCAGTGGTTCCCAAACTTTAATCGGCACCAAAACCGGAGGGTTTGTTAGTCCCATCCCTAGATTTTCTTCTTTAGGACGTCTTGGGAGGGGCCTCAGAATTTTCTTTCCCACTAGTCCCCAGGTGGGTGCTGCTGGCCCTGGGGACGGACACCTTTGATACCCTCTGTTCTCCATGCCATGCAGGACACAGTGTATAGCCATGGATATGCCAAGATGATTTCCAGGGAAGGGAGTGAGTGGGCTAGCTGAGCATCCTGGGGTCTGGGTGGACACTGGCTGACCTGAACCAGCCAATGAATCACAGCTCCTGACCCCTGGGATTGCTGTGAAGACACCACGTGACCCTGACTCAGTTCAGTGATCCAGGCTCTAAGCTTTTGCTTCACTGTTTGGTGAGAAAGCTCTTTCTTTTCCTCCCAGACCATCAAGCTCAAAGAATGCAATAACACGATCAGAGAGGACACTTTTCCTCTAGGACAATGTAGGAGGAAAATGAAGCAAGTGAGATGAAGAGACACCGAGTCTACTGACAACACTGGCACCTCCACTGCACCTGGACTGATCAACTCTGTGAGTCAACGCGTTCGCTTTTCACTAAAGCAGTTTGGGTTGGGTCAGCTGTCATCTTTACTTTTTCTCAGCACTTAACCCAACTCAGGAACTTTCAATACACACGCTCATACTGCCCAACCGCAAACTTCATTTTTCTAGCGCTAGTAATAGACACATTCCTTCACTTCTCTGTTTCATTCCCCGGGTTCCATATGCTCTGAAGCTTAACGCTATGCAGACACAAAAACAGGGACACTGCACATCACCGTATTCCAATAAAGCTGAAGGGTCCTGACTGCTGTACTTTCAGTTCTTGATTCCATCTATTTAGTCAAAAGCACCAGTAATGTTCACTTTTGAGTATTTCTGATGTTTCTACAATTGCCAAGGTTTTGTGCTTAATCCAGAGACTCCTTTAGCCAGACTTGATAGCTAAGAGCATCCTGGCACGCTTTACAGCTGGCTATCCAGCTATCCCATGGCTATCCCAGCAAACACGCGGCATCTGTAGTCACCCACGATTGTGTAAGGTACCAATCAAGGTCAGCTACACCCCGTGGATAATACACATGGAATTACACTGATTTCCATTTAATCATTACAAAAGCATGTCCTTCATGCCTACAAGATACAGAGTTCTCTATCCACCGTAGCATAAAAAACACTGTCCTTATCTTAAGGAAAAACATAACTTGAGAACAAAGATCAAAATACTAATAACTGAAAAGTGAATAAAGGCACGGCTATTAGTTCTTTAACAACAGAGCATATATGACCAAATTGAGGCAGTCTTCAAATGTCCTAAAAAGGCTGCCACTGTTTATTGTATAACTATTTTTGCACCTTTCCTCACAGATCGCCTACCACCATTCATGTGTGTGGCAGACACAGTTGGTGGCCGTCCCGTGAGCATTTTGTCCCTGTCATCAGAACCTCTATTTTGCTTCAGAAACTCCTATCTGGGTTATGGGTGACGATGGTCTGAGCTGATCACGGCACGCCTGTCCCCTGCTCTCCCAGGGCTCTTGCTGATGGGACGGCAGTGCAAACAAGTTCTGACCAGTGACCTCAGAGCAATGGTTGGTTTTCCCGATCAGTGAGTAAGACCCAAGCATGGCTCTTGCGTTTTCCCTTGTTTTCAGTGTTGCACATAGACGTGGGCTCTAAAGCCACATTGGCCACCTTGTAACCCTGGGCAGTGGTCAGGAGAGACTAACCAAAACAGTGAGGGCAATGCCGGTCCTGAACAGGGAGCAACCGAAACCCAGGCCAGCAGCCAGGGACTTTTCAATGCATCATAGACCAAAGGTCATTAGTTTCAGCCACCATACCTACTTTTTATATTCCTCAAGGTTAAATATACTATTATAAGTGATACAACATGACAGTCTTTTTTTTTTTGTTAAATTAATCCAGCAGATCCAACAAATGTATTCCCCAAACTTTAATCCAAATTTCTTTAGATGACTGCCAAAAATTACATCCTCCCTCAAAGTGTACTGAGAATGGTTAAAAAAAAAAAAAAAGGCGTATATTTTCAGCCCTGAAGACAATTTTACAAGACAACTTTGACAGATGTTTTAAACGATGATAAGTTTATGACAATGAGTGACAGCATTATATGAAACAAGCTTCACTTTGTTATAACACTTGGTCAAAAGAGTGATTTATTTTAGTCCATCTCAGAGCTAAGGAAAACCAAATGCTGATTAAACCCATAATAGGATGATCTATGAGTATAATCATTAATTAGCTCCTTAGTTTCTGTTCGGTTGTCAAAAAAATATTTAATTAGCTTAAAACCATATGTGAGGGTTGCTGGGCTGAATTTGGACTCTGATTTATTTTCACTCTATTTCAGTAAAGGTTGAGATCATTTCTAGATGAATTTCCAATGTACAACCCATGTTTAAAATTTTCAGCAGAAAATTTCTAAATTTTACTAGATGAATCTAGTATAATGTTTTCTTTAATCTGTCCTACAGTGTTGCCATAACCTGGTTATTCTTTATTTTTCTTAATGCAGAAATTGAATTGTTTAGTCATAGATGGTTTGGAAAATATAAAATGAAAAAATTCAAGCATATATCACTTCACATTACCATCAGAGCTACCTCTAAGAAAGTGTTTCTCAAGTAATAAAACAAAATAGAAAATGTAGATTTCTAAAATCAAAAAATATCCTAAATAAATTCCAGAAAAGGTAGAGTCATGTGTAAACCTTAAAGCAACCAGAAGAAAAGAGCATTCATCTGATCTCAAACGGGGGAAGACAGGGCAGAAAATTAAAAGAAGAAATTTTGAAATATAGTAATAAATATGACATTATAAAAATATTTAAACTTTTTCTGTGTATCACAAGTTACAAAACATAAACTAGGAAAATAATTTTAACAAATGTAATAGATGGAATAATGTACTCTAACAAACAGAAAGAACTGGGCAAGGTCATGAATATGACTCTTAGCTGAGAAAAAAATACAGGTTACCAATAAGCAATTGTTTAGCAAATACCAGACTTGAGGACAGAGCAGTGAATACAGAACTCTACCACCTGTAGCTGATAAGCAACAATTAAGGTTTAACAAAATATATTTAAATTATACAGGTAACTTTTGGAAGAACTAAGAAAAATAATATAATCAGCTACAATGGAGTGTTAGAGGAAATGAAAGGAAAATAGGATGAAGGGAAAATATATCAATTATCACTGCAAACACCGTCATCATAAGCAGGAGTCAAAAGCTTCTGACTAAAGGAAGAATGAATTAAACATATAAGGTTAAGTTCTAAATGCAAAACTGTGAATGTGGATTTTCAGAAGGAACACATACAAACAGGTACAAAAATTTTTAGAAAGCAAGATAGTATTCTGAAAGAAGTACACTCTCCCAAGGAGTTTCTCTCTCTCTCTCTCTCTCTCTCTCTCTCTCTCTCTCCGTCTCTCTCTCTCTCTCTCTCTGTCTCTCTCTCTCTCTGTCTCTCTCTCTCTCTCTCTCTCTCCCTCTCTCTCTCTCTCTCTCTCTCTCCCTCTCTCTCTCCCCCTCCCTCTCTCTCCCTCTCTCTCCCTCTCTCTCCCTCTCTCTCCCTCTCTCTCTCTCTCTCTCTCTCTCTCACTCCCTCTCTCTCTCTCTCTCTCCCTCTCTCTCTCTCTCTCTGTCTCTCTCTCCCTCTCTCTCCCTCTCTCTCCCTCTCTCTCTCTCTCTCTGTCTCTCTCTGTCTCTCTGTCTCTCTCTGTCTCCCTCTCTCTCTCTGTCTCTGTCTCTCTCTGTCTCTCTGTCTCTCTCTGTCTCCCTCTCTCTCTCTGTCTCTGTCTCTCTCTCTCTCTCTCTCTCTCTCTCTCTCTCTCTCTCTCTCTCTCTCTCTCTCTGTTATGGAAACTCATCACTATTCCTCTGCCATTTTATACCTCTTTGACTATCAGTCAACTAGAATACATCAGGTATAATATAACAGGCTCCTGTCTTTTCCATTTATAATCATAAAGTCCACTGTTAGGCACAGATCAGCAATCAATCTGAGCTTTCAGAACATGCCTGAGTCAATGTTTCAGATAATGCAAGAAATGTGGCTGCCTAGCCTTTACATTAAGTCTATGGAAAAATCCTGTGAAAGGTCTTCTTTATGTCCCCAAACACTGTTCACTTGCAAAAATTTAATGATGACAGCTGTGGTCCTCTTTCTATAAAATTGAAAAGGAAAGTAACAAATTTTAATGCTCCAATCTCATTGGCTACATGGGTATGTATGAAGGTGCATATCCCTGTCTGCTTCTTCATAATGTAAGTACAACACAGCCTCATACAGTATCTATTCTGCAGTTCAAATACAACAGAGATTTGGAAGCATGATCCAGGTCTGTATCAAGAGTTTTTGAAGGAATATTTTTACTCCAATTATCCAAGTACACAGGAAAGAGAAGAAATTAAAAAAAAAAAATACTGAGGAAAGAGCAAATTCGGTTCTATTCTCTACTGTATACAAGAATCAGACTTAGAAGAAAATGATTAAGAATGGTTGAAAATAAAAGATGGGCAAATGCTATCAAGCAACATACACAAAATAATTTTCAAATGAAGTCAGCTTGAATTTTGGACAAAAAGTATTAAACAAGGTAAGTAAGGTCACATTTATAAAAGATATACCCAATAGGCTCTTCCAGGAATTAATAACTATGCATCAAATAAGAGAGCATCAAAATCATAAAGCAGAACTGCCAGGAGTAAAGGAAAACCACATTAGTAAAAGGAAATTCTACTTTACCTCTGTCAGTTCAGGAAATATTAGGTGAAATGAAAATTACTGTGGATGTGGGTAATATAACAATAAGGACAAAAAGCTAAGATAGACCTAATTTACATATATCCAATTTCATTATCTACAAACAACTGATTTGTAAGTGCTCATAAACACTGACCATAGAATAGCCCACACGGAAATGAAATCTGAGAGATCAAGCCCCTTATATAAAATGGTGTGGTGTTTTCATAGATCCCATGCACATCCCTCTGTATATGTTAAGTCATCTCTAGACTACTTACAAACCCAGCATTGTGTAACTACAATGCAAATGATCGTAGCATGGGGCAAGTTCAAATGTTGCTTTGGGGAATTATTTTTTCTGGATATTTTAAAAATATCTTAAATCCCTGTAGAGCATGGTGATGGGGCCCTTGCGAGGGTATCAGTGCTCTTACAAAGAGAGACACCAAGAGCTTGCCTCTCCATCCCCCCGACAAGAGGTCATGTGAATTCACTGTGAGAGGACAGCTGCCTACAAGCCAAGAGGAGAGGGCTCCGAATGAAAACCACCTTCCTAGCATCTTGACCTTGGACTTCCCAGCCTCTAGTGGATGAGAAGCACACTTCTGTAGTTTAGGTCACCCAGTGTATGGTCCTGTGTTACGGCAGTCTCTGAGCTGACAAATACAAGCATTTTCACCAGTTCAGCCACCTAACTGTCTCAGGGGCCAGGACATCTTAAAAATAGTTAATCTGGAGATGAATGGTGGTGATGGTTGCACAATAATGTAAATGAACTTAAAGCCACGGACCTGTAACCTTAACAATGGTTAAAATGGCAAATGTTATATCTTTTTTTTTTTAAACCACACACACGAAAAGCTAACTCATTTTCTCATTTTAGGCTCAGTTACTCCACTGCATTCCCTTTCCCACTTGCCATGTCAGCCTCCATGGAATAGGATACTATAGGGAAAGACGTTCATCACATAGTTATTTAATGTTTGAAAACAGAACCATGAAAAAGAAATGTGTAGGCACGAGGGTTGCAGGGTAAGTGAACCGTCACACTGTAAGTTAATAACCCCCAGGAATCCTGAGAAGCTATTTTAAAACATGGCATAGGAGCCCTGGAAGAATCTGTGATGAAGATCAAAAAATACAAGACTCTTGGAAAACAAAGCCCCGATTGCTAGCCATCAAAGGCAAAGAAATTAGAACAGCAGGCCTCAGAAACATAAGGAGCAGGGGAACAGGATGCTTCCAAATGGAGAAGTTTCAGTAGAAATGAGAAGAGTGGGCAGGTCATAAAATAAGAGCCTTAAGAACTGCCTCCTGGAGTCTCACAGCACCATCACAGTATTTACTCATCAGAGTCCCCTTGAAATTAACTACTAGTCTTTGAGGAGATGCCTTGATCTTATAGGTAAATTACTGTACCCATTCATATTTTTAATCTGTATGTTTTCCTGCACTTTATGGCATTTATATGGTTCCCCTGGGATAGGATGTCAGCGGATCCTAGCTCTTGGTGGAAATTTCCAACCAGCAGTGAATCCTTCTCCATTTCATTACTTTGGCAAGGTAGAGTGGAGAGGTATGGAATTCAGAGAGAGAAGCTGGAGGTCTGTTCATGGCCTCTGGTCCCTGGCAGGCTGTGACTAGTGTGTCATTGGTACCGGTGGAAATCAGAGTGTAAGTAAGTATTGGCGGTGTTCTATCTGGCAGGGCATCCAGCTTTGCTGAACCTCAGCCACCCTAGTTGTGAAAAGTGGATAATACGGGATATGCTGGGAAGGAGGAGGGAGAGGTCAACAGGAAGCTTTGTGAAACTGCACTTCGCAAAATACAGAAAGAAAAGTTTTGCAGTGCAAATCTTTTAACTTATCACCAATTAAAATGGATGCCAAAGGCCACCAAGTCTATAATACCAGAAGACTGAGAAAAGTTGAGCTGTTAGCAAGAGCCTTAGAAAACAATGCATCAAGCCATTTCATCCTGTTATGTAGATGACGGGATGGCTAGAAGATATTTGCAAGATGTTTACCTCGAACTTATGAAGAATTTAAACATTAAGCCAGTTTCTTTGAAGGTTCTTTTCTTGCCACATTTATAGCTATTCTGTGTCTTGTCATCATAAAATTCAGTAGTTTGTTTACAAAAAGCCGTCCTGTGAAACTCTACGTTAACTGCAATGGTTACTTGTTACATTTCTATTATCCCATAATATTTATTTACCTGTTTGAGATAGAAAAGTACACTGAAGTTACGATTCATCTATCCAGTATAGTTTTTAAAAAGTGGTCAGATTCTACTAGCAGGGAGAAATCTATAAATCTTGTAAGAATTGAAATCGTATTTCAATTATGATGGAAGTATTTTTAAACAATGCAGAGTCTCATTATTTTCATCAGGGAAATACATGTAAATATTATTTATCTTAAAGCAGGAAGTCCTCTATAATACTTTCATAAGCTAAGTCCATGTAGTGTACCTTCCATCAGCATGAAACTTTACTGGTTATGGGGCAAAAAAAGAAAACTTCTATAAGTTAAGTTCTGACCTGATACTTAAGGGAGGTGAGGGGCAAAAGAACAAAGTTGAAAAGAAATTAGCAAAGTGCGAGCAAAGAATGGAGGAGATGAGTAAAGAGAAACACCTAAGCTGGTCTGGCATCCCATTGATGTCAGATCCTTGTGGTTGGAGATGGACAAGATAATCTTCCTGCTGTGTCGATTAGTAACTTGCTACCAGTTCTAACCACATCAGAGACCAAATTCAAGAAGTTCCTTAATAAGCAGCATAAATGGCAATGCAAGCCATCTGGGGCTGGGGAGAGGCAGTCGGTGGTACCCCCACCAGCCCTTGGCAGGACACACTTCCTTGCAAGAGGATGGAAGGGTGTCTGTGGGTCCTATGGGCAGCTGAGCCAGGGGGACCCCTGGCCCCTTGAAAGAGGAGGGGTGTGGCTGGTAGGCTCCAGCACAGACTTCGGGGTTGGTTGGTTTCTTCTACCTTCTTCATGCAAGGTTGGTGGACTATTGCACTGTTTCTTGTTGACTGTATAGCTTCAACATCACTGATTTCATCAATCTTAAAATTACCTCTAACTGTTCACATTAATTAGACAAACCAAGAATTGATTCTGGTTATATTACAGGCTAATTAACCGGAACTACTGGGTTGAATAACTTGCTCTTATCTATCACAAGAGTCACGCTAAAGTATTTCAGTAGGACAGTACTAATAATAGGATTTAGCCACTGCTTTAGATCCAGCGGAGGGGTGAGGGCCCACAATAATGGCTGGAAAGCTAACATTTATTAAACACTACCCATGTGCTAAGTACTACACTACAGGTTGGCTTTCTTACTTAATTACAGAAACAACCCTGTAACATGTACAGGATTATCCCCATTTTACAAGTGAGAAAACTGAGGCTCAGAGAGATTAAGTAACTCACTCAAAGTCATGTAATTAACTAGTCTTAAAGCCACAGTTCAAATCCAGGCTTGCTTAACACCAGAAAAGACAGAAAACACACTGTTAAACTGAATCATTTGAATTTAGACCCCAGACCAAACTGTCCACAGAAGAAACACATTTTTCCACCTGAAGTAGACAAACGGGCAGAAATCTGCTCCAGTTATCTGGAGTTTTGAAAGATTGAGACTCAGGTTTTCACAGTTAAAAGTTCCCTCATTTTACAGCAAACCGAAGAAAGGGAAAGGAAATGATGTAGAAGAAACTGATGAAGCTTCTTGATCAGCCAGGTAAGCCGGTTTATGGAGCCCACTGTCTCTGGCAACAGGATGCTCGCTACACTGTAGCAATGTGGGGACACTGCTCTTCTCCCCTGCCCACAGAGGACGGAGATGAAGCCTGGTTCTTTGTTACATGTCCCATAAGACAAATACCAGGAGCCCAGCAAACCAATAAATGCCGAATAAATGACTGCGTTTATTTAATTAAGCGCTAAGTAGCATTTAGCGCAGGGAGACGGGGAAGGAGTTTACTGTCTATGCGGCAGCGTATTAAGTGCCCTGACAGATGCCAGCACTCAGCACATGGAAGGACACAGGAAAAGCACTTAAGGGATTCTGAGGGTGGAGCCGGCAGCTGGGGAGAGATGGCTCCAGGTGAGGGTGATCCAGGTGGAGCAAAGTCCACCTGCGAAAGAAACAGATGCTAGGACTTGGGAGGAGATAGTGGTCAAAGCCCGGCTGCTGACATGCTTACTTAGGTGCACATTTAAGGGACTTGAACTCATCTTGTAAGCTATGGGGAGCGGGGGAGCAGGGGAGTGGTCCATGAAAGACTTCATGCTAACAACCTTATCCCTCCTGTAAGTCTGACTATCTTGGAAGGAAGAAGTCCTGCTCTATAATTTGAGGGGATTCAGTGCTAACGATTAACACCCCACTGAGGACTTCTCTTGAGGGTCCTAGACGAATTGAGGGCATCAGAAAGGGGGAGTTTTAGAACTGTCTGCTGTGCTGATGGCTCAGCAGTTAAAAAAATGAAATAAAATCCACCTGTCAATGCAGGAGACATTGGTTTGATCCCTGGGTTGGGAAGATCCACTGGAGAAGAAAATGGCAACCCACTCCAGTAATCTTGCCTGGGAAATCCCGTGGACAGAGGAGGCTGGCGGGCTGCAGTTCACGGGGTCACAAAGAGTCGACAGGACTTAGCAACTGAACAACAATAACAGAGCTGCGCTGAAGCCTGAAGCAAAGGCTGGCGAATCTGCAGGGGTATTTATTTAAGAGAATCTCTCCTACAGAAAGCAGGAGCCTTTCAGGGTCTGATGCTCATGTCAGGAGAGCCAGCCCGTGTTGCATCTGAGTGCAATGTAAGTGTCTCTATGCCCAAATTATAAATCTCAGAAGTTGGGAGCCGTTTTCCCCCAACTCACCCATTACTGCCACAGCACCCTAACCCCATGAAATGAGCCCCAGGCCCACTGTTTGGGACATCCAGCTGCCCAACAGGAGTTACAAGTCACCAGTCAGTGTATCTAGCTGCATTCAAAGCTAAGGTTTCTTCTTTGTTTTTAATCCTCTGCTAACTGCCCGCAGGAACAGATGTTGTTATTCTCAGCCTGGCATGTTACTGGAGTGACTTAACCGCCTCTCCCGCTGCCAGCTCGTTGTGTTTAGGGTTGGAAGGCACTGCGTTGTTTCCTTTTCTCCTTTTGAGTAAAACAATGTGCCAGAAGCCGTATGGAAATCAGAGACCGCAAGCCTTCCCAGGCAGTCTTTGCGGGCGCAGAGAAGTCTCTCCCGAGAGCAGGGCTTGCTCTCCTGGGTGTAGCCTGACCCGCCGTGTCTAAATGACAGTGACTCGGGCTCACAACAGCTGGAAGAGACAGGTTTCTGCTCTGCGCCAGCCTGAGGGCTAGATCCCAGCCTCTGGATGTCAGGTATCGCTTTCACCTGAGCTTCCCTGCACAGGTGGAGCACCACGAAGCTCTCTCCCTGGGTCTCTCTCCATATAATCTCTGCCATTTCCCTCGAATCACACAGTCCTCTTCATCCACCTTCTGTACTCCCACTTTTCACAAACACACGGGCAGTGTGTTTTTCTAACAACAGGAGACACCAACCATGCTGGCTCAGTGACAACTGGCCACTAACAACTCAGCCGACTTTAGGGACTGGGGAGCACTGTAGTGCACTGATGAGTTTTCCATCTCAGGTGGGCAACCACCACCCAGCGTGGGCCCACCGTGGCTTTGTGGAACTGGTGTGCAGACATGGTTTTACTGTTTTTAGAGAGATGCTAACAATCCACGTTTTTAGGAAAACCATACTGGTTTTTCCCTGTTGTTAAATGTTTAAGGAAAGGTCCAGATGAGATGGTTAGGGGGTAATCTAGGTACACATTACCATTTTGCAGATGAGAAAATGGAGGTCTAGAGAAGTGAGTTGACCACCTGGGGCAGAGTCTTGGTTCCCCTTCAAGAGATATGCATAACAGTATCTCTGAGCTCTTCTGCAGAATGAAGCCCCAACCGATGGAAGATGTGAACTGCCAGATGAAGCACTCTTCATTCCAGAGAGAGGTTTGATAACCTTGAGAACCACAGTTCATCAGGAGATGGCATGAGGCCAGATTAAAGGATGCAGGGCCTGCATCTACCCTGATCCTCATCATAACTGTGCCATTGAGCCACTGCTAGAAATCAATCACAAATCCCCCCAGGTGAGGACACACAGCTTTGAGGAGGATGTGCTCAGCAGCAGGGAAGAATAGCTGTATTGCTTTGCCAGGCAAAGGGGACACAGCAGGCTCATCCCCCTCAAAGCTGTGTGTCCTCACCTGGGGGGATTTGCGATTGATTTCTAGCAGTGGCTCAATGGCACAGTTATGATGAGGATCAGGGTAGATGCAGGGCCTGCATTCTTCCCTACTCCACCTAAAACTCTGTCTCCAAGATTCACTTCAGCACCAGTGCACAGAGACCAAGTTTTCGGCATCAAACTCCCAGATGGAAAAATGTGACATACGCATAAAATTAAGGAGCCCAGGGGGAGCCTGGTGGGCTGCCGTCTATGGGGTCGCACAGAGTCGGACACGACTGAAGCGACTTAGCTTAGCTTAGCTTAGCTTAGCGGGCTAAAGTCCATGGGGTTGCAAAGAGTCAGACATGACTGAAGTGACTTAGCATGTATACAGTCTGACTCTTTATCCACAATTCTGATCACCAATTCCACTGTCTACATCACGCAGTTCTTCAGCACCAGCTGGGTGTGCTAATTCAACTCGATGCTGACTCGATCTACTTGGATGGAGATAACTCAGATTCTACAGATGCAGGACTCAGTCCCACAAAACTGCCCACGTGCCCGCTTCAGATGCCATCTGCAAGTCCAGGCTGTCACCTGTGGTTCTGAGTACCTCTACTCTCTGGACCGTTGTTTGAACTGCACATTTGGGCTGAAAATTCTCAAGAGTTTCAAAAGTGCCTAGTGAACAACCAGAAAATCTCCCTCAAGGCTGCTTGCATGACAACTAATGGATAAAATTGGAGAAAGTCAGAATGTGCGCTAAACATGAAGATTCAAGTTCCAAAACGCCATACTCCTCAGCTGCTCGAAGACAGAGGAGAGCAGAGAGGTGAATGTCATTCTCTGTTATGCAACTTTGGCTGAGGCAACCATTCCATAAACTATCAACCTTCAGAAGATGAGAGAGTTATGAGCAACAGAGGAGGCTGGGGAATTCCCCAGGAAATCATTTGCTAGCTCTCTCTCCCCAAGAATTAAAGTTAGCCAGTGCTCAAGAGGCACAGGAGCAGTTCACACCCAACCAAGGCTCGTGGTATTTGCTGAGAACAGAACGTGGCTGGGAACATCCTCGGCTGGCACAGGGTGCCTGGAGAGGTCTCTGGATGGGCGTGCATCGGGGCCTGGGGACACTGGCAGAACTGTTGTGCCTGATGGTGTCCGCAACATCTTCACAAAAGCATTATCAGATTTCCCCCATACCATTCAGCACAGGGTGGCAAACTTTGTCTTTACAGGAGGCAGATGGTAAATGTTTTAGGCTTCATGGGCCAAGGGATTGCACACGCTTGCTATCTCAGCCGCTGGGCTCTGCAGCTGGAGGTTAAGGTGGCCTTGGCTGAGTCATCAATGAGTTGGCCCTCAGGCTGTGGTCTGTGGACCCTGGGGCTACCGGCAGGAATGATTTCAAGGTTCTTGGCTTGGCCAGTGAAGACTCCCCACCTTCAGCCCTAGTCTGCGTTCACAGTCTTACAGACCGTCACTCCTTTCAGAGGGCTGCATGGCCCCTATTGTGCTTGGTGCCAAGCAGTGCGGATGCCCAGGGAACACATCAAAGTCACCAACCTTAGAGTTGCTGTTGCTTCCTGGATCAGAGTTAAGAGCTACCGAATAATTCAGTGATCCCATGCCTGGCATATATCCAGAAAAGACAAGAGCAAAACTCAAAAGATACATGTACCCCGACGTTCATAACGACATTATTTACAACAGTCAAAGCCTAAATGTTTGAGAAGTGGATAAAGAAGATGTCGTGTATATATACACAATGGAATATTGCTCAGCCATTAGGAAGAATGAAATAACGGCATTTGAAGCAACATACATGAACCTAGAGATAATAAGTGAAGTCAGGCAGAAGGAGAAAGACAATTATGTGATATCACTTATATGTGGAATCTAAAAAAGGGATACAAATAAGCTTATTTGTTTATAAATCACTTCAGTTATGTCCAACTCTTTGCCACCACGTAGACTGTAGCCTGCCAGACTCCTCTGCCCATAGGATTCTCCAGGCAAGAACACTGGAGTGGGTTGCCATGCCCTCCTCCAGGGGATCTTCCCGACCCAGGGAACGAACATGCGTCTTTTACATCTTCTGCATTAGTAAGTGGGTACTTTACCACCTGGGAAGCCCTAAACTTAATTTACAAAACACAAAAAGACTCACAGAAAATGAATTTACCATTACCAAAAGGAAAAGTTCAGTTCAGTTCAGTCACACAGTCATGTCCGACTCTTTGTGACCCCACGGACTGCAGATTGCCAGGCCTCCCTGACCATCACCAACTCCCAGAGTTTACTCAAACTCATGTCCACTGAGTCGGTGATGCCATCCAACCATCTCATCCTCTGTCATCCCCTTCTCCTCCTGCCTTCAATCTTTCCCAGCATCAGGGTCTTTTCCAATGAGTCAGTTCTTCGCGTCAGGTGGCCAAAATATTGGAGTTTCAGCTTCAGCATCAGTCCTTCCAATGAATATTCAGGACTGATTTCCTTTAGGATGGACTGGTTGGATGTCCTTGTAGTCCAAGGGACTCTCAAGAGTCTTCTCTAACACCACACTTCAAAAGCATCAATTCTTCGGGGCTCAGCTTTCTTTATAGTCCAACTCTCACATCCATACATGACTACTGGAAAAACCATAGCTTTGACTAGACAGACCTATGTTGGGAAAATAATGTCTGCTTTTTAATATGCTGTCTAGGTTGGTCATAACTTTTCTTCCAAGGAACAAGTGTCTTTTAATTTCATGGCTGCAGTCACCATCTGCAGTGATTTTGGAGCCCAAGAATACAATAAAGGCTCTCACTGTTTCCACTGTTTTCCCATCTATTTCCCATGAAGTGATGGGACCAGATGCCATGATCTTAGTTTTCTGAATGTTGAGTTTTAAGCCAGCTTTTTCACTCTCCTCTTTCACTTTCATCAGGAGGCTCTTTAGTTCTTCTTCACTTTCTGCCATAAGGGTGGTGTCATCTGCATACCTGAGGTTATTGATATGTCTCCTGGCAATCTTGATTCCAGCTTGTGGTTCATCCAGCCTGGTATTTCGCATAATGTACTCTGCATATAAGTTAAATAAGCAGGGTGACAATATACAGCCTTGACATACTCCTTTTCCTATTTGGAATCAGTCTGTTGTTCCATGTCCAGTTCTAACTGTTGCTTCCTGACCTGCATATAGGTTTCTCAAGAGGCAGGTCAGGTGGTCTGGTATTCCCATCTCTTTAAGAATTTTCCACAGTTTGTTGTGATGCACACAGTCAAAGGCTTTGGCATGGTCAATAAAACAGAAGTAGGTGTTTTTCTGGAACACTCTTGCTTTTTCAATGATCCAGCAGACGTTGGCAATTTGATCTCTGGTTCCTCTGCCTTTTTGAAATCCAGCTTGAACACCTGGAAGTTCACAGTTCACGTACTGTTGAAGCCTGGCTTGGAGAATTTTGAGCATTACTTTACTAGTGTGTGAGATGAGTGCAATTGTGCAGTACTTTGAGCATTCTTTGGCATTGCCTTTCTTTGGGATTGGAATGAAAACTGACCTTTTCCAGTCCTGTGGCCACTGCTGAACTTTCCAAATTTGCTGGCATACTGAGTGCAGCACTTTCACAGCATCATCTTTCAGGATTTGAAGTAGCTCAACTGGAATTCCATCACCTCCACTAGCTTTGTTCATAGTGATGCTTCCTAAGCCCATTTGACTTCACATTCCAGGATGTCTGGCTCTAGGTGAGTGATCACAGCATTGTGGTTATCTGGGTCATGAAGATCTTTTTTGTATAGTTCATCTCTGTATTCTTGCCACCTGCTCTTAATATCTTCTGCTTCTGTTAGGTCCAGACCATTTCTGTCCTTTATTATGCCCATCTTTGCATAAAATATCCCCTTGATATCTCTAATTTTCTTGAAGGAAAAGGGAGAGGGATGAATTAGGAGTTTGGGATTAACAGATACACACTAGTATATATAAAGGGCTTCCCTGATGGCTCAGATGGTCAAGAATCTGCCTGCAATGCAGGAGACCTGGGTTTGATCCCTGGATTGGGAAGATCTCTTGGAGAAAGGAATGACTACCCACTCCAGTAGTCTTGCCTGGAGAATCACATGGACAGAAGTACCTGGTGGGCTACAGTCCAGGGGTCACAAAGAGTCAGACAGGACTAAGTGACTAACACACACACACTATATACATAAAACAGGTAGACAATGACCTACTGTATAGCACAGAGAACTACATTCAGTACCTTGTAATAACCTTAATGGAAAAGAACCTGAAAAAGAGCACACAGATAATTGAATCACTTTGCTGTACACCTGAAACTAACACCACATTGTAAATCAATTATATTTCAATTAAAAAAGATTAAGCAAGTCATGTATGATACCCTAACAGTGATACATGTCCAAATGCATAATTTGTCTGCTCTGCTCTGTTTCATTGTGAACTTAACACTTCTCTAAAATAAAGTCTATTATAAGTTAATTAAACCAACTGTTGGGCTTCCCAGGTGGCTCAGTGAGTAAAGAATCTGCCTGCCAATGCAGGAGACACAGGAGATGCAGATTTGATCCCTGGGTTGGGGATATCCCCTGGAGGAGGAAATGGCACCCCACTCCAGTATTCTTGCCTGGAAAATTCCATGGACAGAGGAGCCTGGTGGGCTACAGTCCATGGGGTCACAAACAATCAGACACAGCTGAGCACACACTCAGCAGTCATTAGTTCATCTCACTGATAGTGAATGCTTTGAAGATATATGCTAGGTTACCCCTTACACGGAGAAGGCAATGGCACCCCACTCCAGTACTCTTGCCTGGAAAATCTCATGGACGGAGGAGCCTGGTAGGCTGAAGTCCATGGGGTCGCTAAGAGTTGGAGACGACTGAGCAACTTCACTTTCACTTTTCACTTTCATGCATTGGAGAAGGAAATGGCAACCCACTCCAGTGTTCTTGCCTGGAGAATCCCAGGGACGGGGGAGCCTGGTGGGCTGCAGTCCATGGGGTCACACAGAGTCAGACACGACTGAAGCGACTTAGCAGTAGTAGTAATATCCCCTTACAAATGAGCCTACCTGCCAAGAAAGCACTGTCTCTTCCCCTATTTATTCCACTCCTACCCCCTTCTTCAAATCTCAGCAAAAGCCCCATTTCCTACCCTAGATCATCCTCATTTCTTTCCAAGTTCAGTTCAGGCACCTGTGGTTGATGCTGAGAGCAGCTCCCTGGCCTCATGAGGCTTCCTGTCTGGTCCTGCAGGACCCTCCTCCTGACTAACTCAAGTCAGTACTGACAGTACATATTATTCACTGCCCATGTGATACCAACATATACTTGATGCCAAGCTCCTCTCTTCCCAAATAAACTGTAAGGGACAGGTTATAACACATGGTGCCTGTTGCTCAGTGCCCAAAAGAGAAGAAAATCCCAGGGAACAGCAAGCAGCAGCTTCTAATATTCAAAAGAACCATCTCAGATCCATGTTTAAAAAAATTAAGTAAAGAGATGACAAACCTGGGTGTCAGAAAAACAGATGGAGGGTGAGCGAATTTTTTAAGTGGCTAAAGGGAGACAGAGATATCCAGACCAGGGGCGTGCAGACTTTTCCTGTAAAGGGTCAGATAGTAAATAGTTGAGACTGTGCAGACCATGCACGGGTCTCTGTCACACAGCCTTTTCTTCTTCTTCTTCTTTAAACAGCCCTTTAAAAATGTGAAAACCATTCCTAGGCCAGCAAGAGCCGGCCGTGGAGGCAAGACTTTCCCAGCCCCTGATCTGCACAGCCGGGCAGTAAATGGAAAGCTGGCAGTTCCTCCCCTCAGTTGAACCTGGGAAGGCTCTGGGGAGGAGGTGGCAGTACTCTGAGGTCTCCAGTGAGAGCTGAGAGCTGGTCGGGCTGCGGGGCAGCAGGGAGCAGGGTGACCTTGTGGAAGGGAGCCGGGGAGAGTGGGACCTAAACTGCGGTCCTGGCTCCTCCGCCATCCGTGTGGCAACAGCCAAGTCGCCCCTGCGCCTCCAGTAACTTCTGTGAGTTATCGCCGTGAAAAAATGAGCAGAAAAGCCACTTATTGTGAGAAGATGAGATCATATGGGGGCACTCTGGAAACCGACGAGCATCCCAGAAGACCTTGATACAATTAGTCAAAGCCAAAAATGCAGGCTGAACTGAAAGAGTCCAAATCTGAAATGTCACATTATTTAGCCAGCGAGCGGGGAGGCGAAGTGAGAGTCAAATATGATTACTGGATGGCTGGGGCCAAAAGAGCTGCTTTACAAGCTGCAGCACTCCAGAAGACAATGGGGCTGTGAGCACGAGAGACAGCCAGGGACCTGCAGAAGCCACACAGTGACACCCGAGTGTGCAGGAAAGCTCTGGAAACCCACAGTGGTCTCCCACGAAAGTCTCTGCCTCCGCGCTGTGTGTGATGGATACTCTCCCTGGGCTATTCCCTGCCTCATCCGATCCCTGAGGCAGAGGTGCTGTCAGACGTGTGGTCTGCTGTGACCACCAGCTTGTCCTCAGACCAGGCAGAAAAATAGAACCTGGACACAGGACGACGTCCCATGAACAACTTCTGGCTTCTAACCTAGCAGGGCCTGAAGTAGCCCTTCTCCTCATTCCAGAAAAATACTGTTAAAGACAAAAAAAAAGATACCAGAGCCCCAGATTCCCCCAAAATTTCATATTAGGAAGACTGGACCGTCTGTGAACTGAATTTGAAAAAGCTACCTACTAAGATGGCTGATGGAGGGGATTAAGAAAGACCACCAGTGGCCTCCTTGCTCGCGCTTGCTGTGTGGCATGGATGGCGTCCGTCCCCACGACATAGGGAAACCCTCTGATTCTACTTCCATGGGCAGCCTTACTCACTGTTTTGGGTTGAACTGTGTTTCCCCAAAGGGCACGTTGGAGTCTATACCCACAGTGAGGACTGAGAATGTGGCCTGAGGTGGACACAGGGCCTTTCTAGAGGTAACTGTATTAACACTAGGTCATTAGGAGGGCCCCACCTGCTGTCAGTTACCCCAAATGGAAAGAGAGGTGTCTTGCAGCACCAACAAGAAGGTGCTTCTACTTCCATTTTCTTGCCCAGCAAATGGAAAACACAGAAGCTCAGTCAATGAGACACCGTTGCCACTCTGAACTCTTACTTTCCTCCAATGAACTTTAATTTAGAAAAGCCTATCCTTCCCCCTTTCTCTATAAAAGCAGCCTCCCCTCCCTTATTTGCTGATGGTCCGCCATCGCTTGCCTTTCCTGAATTGCAATCACTCTGGTTATTTCCAAACAAACTCATTTTTCTGGTAGGGTAACTGGCCGTTTTATTTTTGAAGTTGAAAGTACTTAGAAGGAAATTTTCACTCCAAGCAAACTCAATTCTAGAGGCAGAATTCAACTGAAGATCTAGTCTGAGCAGGTGAGGGAACCATCCCACCCCCCATCATGTGATGGACCCAGGTCTGAACCCAGTCCTCATCTGAAGAAGTCCCTGCAGAGTTGACTTAAGAAGTACCAAACCTGATCTGAAATCTGAGCCCTTTGATTGAAGAAGTTATTCAAGCATTATCTCCTCAAGAGAAGCTCACTCAGTTTTATATCAAGTCAGCTAAAACTGTCAAGGAACAGATAATCCCTATGCAATGTAAACTATTCCTGAATAATAATAAATAAATAAATAATAAATAAATAAATAAATAAATAAATAAAATTTAAATTGTCTACTGCAAGTAAGAATCATCTTGATACCAAAACTTCAAAAAGATAGCACCCATAAAAGAGAACTAAGCTTCACAAAGATAGCACCCACAAAACACGAACAATAAACCAAATCAATTATGAATACAAATTCCAAAATGCTTAATAAAATAGCAGCCAGTTGGGGACTTCCCTGGAAGTACAGTGGTTAAGACTGCTCTTCCACAGCAGAGGGTATGGGTTTGATCCCTGCTTGGGGAACTAAGATCCCGCATGCCTCATGGCCAAAAGAGAGAGAAAAAGAAAGAAAATTTCTTGAACTGAATAAAAGTGAAAATACAACATACCAACTTAAAAAAAATTTTTTTAATAGCAGCCAGTTGAATGAAGGTGTATTAAAAGATCACCCATCATGACCAACTGGGTTGTCAAGGAATGCTGAAGTATTTTAATATTAGGAAAACAATTAACAAAGATAGAAATGCAATCATCTCAGTAGACACTACAAAGGCACTTACAAAAATGCAACATGCGGTTAGAAAAAAAAAGCAAAGAAAACAAGAAACAGAAAATGATCTTCTCAACAAGGCACTCAAACAGGTAAGTCATCTCCAAAGAGTCAAATGCTGGACCCTTTCCCACTAGAATAAAAAACAAAAGCCAAAACGTTTGCTGCTGCTGCTAAGTCGCTTCAGTCGTGTCCAACTCTGCGCAACCCCATAGACGGCAGCCCACCAGGCTCCCCCATCCCTGGGATTCTCCAGGCAAGAACACTGGAGTGGGTCGCCATTTCCTTCTCCAATGCATAGTGAAAAGTGAAAATGAAGGTGCTTAGTCGTGTCTGACTCTTAGCGACCCCATGGACCCTTAGCGACCTACCAGGCTCCTCTGTCCATGGAATTTTCCAGGCAAGAGTACTGGAGTGGGTTGCCATTGCCTTCTCTGAAAACGTTTGCTACCACCATTATTACTTAACATTTTTATGAAAACCTGGCCAATTAAATGAGCTATAAATAGAAATTGGTTGTAATCATTGCAAAAAAGCAAATTTATTATTAGAAATATGATTATATACCTAGAAACTTCAATGAAAAGCTATGTAACTGCTTGAATATGAAAGCTTAATAAAATGCTTGGATAATCCAATACTTTGGCCACCTGATGCGAAGAACTGACTCACTGGAAAAGACCCTGATGCTGGGAAAGATTGAAGGCAGGAAGAGAAGGGGATGACAAAGGATGAGATGGCTGGATGGCATCACTGACTCAATGGACATGAATTGGAGCAAGCTCTGGGAGTTGGTGATGGACAGGGAAGCCTGGCATGCTATAATCCATGGGGTTGCAAAGAATTAGAAAGGACTGAGCAACTGAACTGAACTGACTACATATAGATACAAAATCTGTAGACTGCCCACACACCACATGGTGCTCAGACAATACAACGTGAAAGGTTACATCCACAGGAAAAAGATGCAGAGAACTTTGGAAAACCCTAACAAGAAATGCACAGATTCTATCTGAAGAAAAGAATCAAATATTGCTGAGACCTATATAAATGTAGTTAGTGACACTTCTTACAGACATTTTCAACTTCCCAAGAAGCTGCAAAGGGGGTCACAAGAGAAGGAGCTTCATCCATTTCAGACCTTTGACCTCGAAGGATAAAACAGGTCCTGACGCACAGAGTACACAGCAGTCAGGCATCACTATGTCTGCTGTGTTACCAAACAAATCCAGAGTCTCGAGGGCGACAACACAAAGGTGGGTTTCCCACTCCCACTCCCCCTTCGTGTGAGTGCGCTGGGATGCTCCCTGCCGACCCCATTCTAGGACTCTGAGTGAGCCCACACCCCCATCTGCACCTGCAGAGAACAGAACAACGTCACTTTAAGCAGTGGCCCTTAGTCAGAAACACAAACAGCTCAATCAAAAGATAGGCAAAAGATCTAAACAGACACTTCTCCAAAGAAGACAAACAGATGGCCAGTAAGCACATGAAAAGATGCTCAACATCACTAATTAGCAGAGAAATGCAAATCAAAACTACAATGAGGTATCACCTCATATCAGTCTGACCAGCATCAAAAAAAATCTACAAACAATAAATAAATGGAAAGGATGTGGAGAAGAGGGAACCCTTTCACACTGTTGGTGGGAATGTTAATTGATACAGCCACTGTGGAGAACAGTATGGAGACTCCTTAAAAAACCAGGAGTAAAACTACCATATGACCCAACAATCCCACTCCTGGGCATATACCTTGAGAAATCCATAATTGAAAAAGACACATGTACCCCAGTGTTCATAGCAGCACTATTTACAGTAGCAAGGACATGGAAGAAACCTGGATGTCCATCAACAGATGAATGGATAATGATGTGGTACACAAACACAATGAGATATTACTTAGCCATAAAAAAGAGTGAATTTGAGTCAGTTCTAGTGAGGTGGATGAATATAGAGTCTGCTTACAGAGTGAAGTCAGAAAGAGAAAAACAAATATAGTATATTGACACATATGTATGAAACCTAGAGAAATGGTATAGATGAACCTATCTGCAGGGAAGGAATGGAGACACAGACATACACAGTGGACTTGTGGACACAGCAAGGGGAGGAGAGGGCGGGAAGAATGGAGAAAGTAGCATCGACACATATACACCACCATGTGCAAAACAGATAGCTGGTGAGAAGCTGCTGTAGAACACAGGGAGCCCAGTCTGGCACTCTGTGATGACCAAGAGGGATAAGGTGGGGGCAGGGGAGGGATGCTCAAGATGGAGGTGATATATGTATAATTATGGCTGATTTGCATTCTTGTACAGAAGAAACCAACATTGTAAAGCAGTCTTCCTCCCATTACAAAACAGATTTTTTAAAAATCACACACACACACACACACACACACAAAAGCAGTGACCTTTAAAGTGTGATGCTTTGATGTGGTGTACATCACTCCAGATCACAGTCATGGGACAAAGCAAGTCACAGGGAGAACGTGATTTCTTTGGGGTAGGACAGAAGAACCCACTCACAGGGAGGGTTGCACATAGTTTTAGATGAATGGAGATACACAGAAGATGTCTGAGGGGATGTATGCTGAAGGATTAAAGAAGCAAAAATGTAGGAAGACATGAAAATTCACATAATGATGATGACCAGCTCCAGTGTTGGAATATGGTCTAAATTTCCCCTATTCTAATACCAATCCAACCAGACTTAATAAAAATTAAGCTATGCTTTGTTTTGTAACATACCTGTTCTTTGCAGCACCCTATAGAACACAGCTAAAGAAATGTTGGAAGACACCTGATTCTACTAATGAAATAGAGCAAAAATGGTTGGAAACCCAAGGAGATGCTGACCAAACCAAAGTTACAGGGAGAGCCATTAATATATGCGTTCAGACTGTCAGGTCTAGTAGACCAGATGCATGCACACATATGTAGGGGGAGGAAAGGGTAAACACATGCTACATCATATGTTTGATTTAATAGATATACACAAGCCTCAGAAATATTCAGATCACACGTATTCTTTCCAAATGGGCATGGAACGCTAACAAAAATTGACCATATATTAGGCCACAAAGAAAATCCTGCTAGTTCTCAAGAAGTGGAAAAACTGCAGACTGCATTCTCACATTCTCCAACCACACTGTAATCAACCCAGAAATTCATAACATGGGAATTAAAAAAAAAAAACACTAGAAATGTTAGACTCTCTTAAATAACTCAAGACAAAGAAAAAACCAAAGCTACAAGTACAGAGTATTTTTTTTAAGTGATTACAAAAAGAACAGAACATGTAAAATGTCAGGGCTATGGCCAAAGATATACTGGGGAAAACTAATGGCGTTATAATAAACAAGACTGACTATATGAACTGAGTATCTGATTCATTAACCTGAAAGAGATCAAGAAAATCAATCTTTAAAATGTAGGTCAGAGAAATAGATAAATATAAAATTATTTTTAGAAATTTATTTAGAAAACATTTAAATTGATAAAGAACTTTGTTTCTTTAAAAAAAATGAAGCAGAACAAGTTCTGGACAAGGTTAAGGCATGAAAAGAAACTCATCCAAGCCCTCTTATTAAACAGGCATATATTACTTCTAGATCAGAAAGGAGCAGAAATTGCAAGAAGAGCAAAAACACAAATACAAAAAGCATCAAGAGTATAAAAAGCAATATAACCATAATTACAAAAGACTGTAATTTATAAGAAATATTTTATTGTTAGATTTGAACGGTAACGATTTTCTCAAAAAATATTTTCAGTATAAAAATTTCCCAATAAGAGGCCAAAAACAGACTCATAGTGATGGAAGAGAGTTGAGTGCCTCTGTGTGTGTGTGTGTGTGTGTGTGTGTGTGTGTGTGTGTGTGTGTGTAACAACTATTCCCTAAATGACACCAGGTACAAATAGGCATTATGGATGATGTTTTTCAAACTTTCAAGGAATAAGTATTTCACACAGGTTACACTTTGCCAAAATATTAAAAAATAAAACACAGCATGCCTTCGGTTTTTCTTAATGGAGCTGGCATAACCATGGATACCACATCTGAAGAGTTAGAAAAATCACATATGGGGACACACTCACGGAGTACTGTGCAGCAGAAACAATGAGGGTGGGTCCTGAATACACAGGGCTTAGTCTAAACAGTGTGAGATCTACAAAATAGTAACAATGCGTCCTCTATGACTATAAGACACACTGTTAAAAGACCCAGTCACATAAACAAATGCACATTTAAAATGTTAAAACAGTTGTGTACGTGGGTGGGGTGGGAGAGCTGGAAGGGAGGAGGGGATGACAGTGGGGCACGGGGCTAGATGGGAATAAATAAGCAAACAAACAAATACACGGTGGGGTCTGGCACAGAAGAGTGACAAAAACGTGCCATAAATGAGAGAGTCTGAGTAAACCCTGTACTCTGGAGTTGTTTTAAAAAAAGGAAAAAAGAAAATGGAAAACCAAGAAAGCTATAGACTAAACCTCCCTTATGAATAAAGATAACAGATGTTACTTGTACCTATGGCTGATTCATGTTGATACATGGCAGAAACCAATACAATCCTGTAAAGCAATTATCCTCCAATTAAAAACAAATACATTTTAATTAAAAAAAGATACAGATGTTAAACATTCACTAATATGACACCCAAAAGCAAAGTCAAGTTTATAGAGAAATTAAAGCTTGGCCAAAGGCTTAAAAATCTACTTAACAAGTTAGAAACAAAGAAACCATAGTAAGTCCTTGAGAGATGCAAAGGCATATTAAACAATTTTTCAACATTTAATCCTAATTAAAACTCTTGAAAAAACTGGTGTATCTCATTAACAAGACAGAAAATCACCTACCTCAGACCAATAGCCATCATTGGGAATAATTAAACACCTAAGGCATTTTTATTAAAGTCAGATACAATATTAAAAATATACTCAACACTCAATTAATACACAATTGGAAAACTAGAGCAAACCATGGGGGAAATGTATATTTATGCAAATAATAATAAAATGTAAATAATTGTTACAATTATTCATTATAATATCAAAAATCAAGTATTGATATTATTAATATGTTATTTCACATTTATTACACATTTAATGCAAGGCTGAAGAATGGTGATAGGATGGGAGGAACTCATTTTGAAGATCACATAGAAAAACAGAAAGACAAGATTAGATTAAAAATAATAAAGTTCCAGATATCAAAAGAAACTTTAATTCATCACTATTAAAATAACATGCTGCAAAATAGGTCAGTCCAAGAGGATAGAAAGCTCAGGAATGGCTAAATAAGCAGGACAGTTTGATACCACATTTCTTGATTGTGGTTCTTAAAAATTTTGAAAATTCTTAATATTTCTGGTATCAGGATGTGACTCAAGAATTTTAAATGGCTATGGTTTCTAAGTCAAAGTTGAATCTTACAATCAATCGCATCTGAGAACCAAGAAAATTACATTCTGAAATTTCTAATGAGTTAAGAAAGAATGGATAGAGGGCAGATGATTCTGGGACAATATGTGAAAATTTTAGGGGAAAAATGTTAAGGTTCAATTCCGTCCTTATGCCATTCATCAAAATTAATTCCATAGGATCTATGGAAATAAACTGGAAAGAAAAAGATAAACCCAAGTGTCTTCATTATTTTCTTGAAACTAAATCATTCATCTGAAGAGTCAATGGTAAGTATTTGGCAATTTGGGGCCACCTAGCAAACATCACTTCCACTGAGAGGATGCTGATATTATCTGACAAAGGAGCAGAGTCCCTCCCTCCCCACACTGCAGACCCCAAGAAGTGCCCAGTAACGCTGAAATTGTGAAATAAACTGGTAACTCAGTTGGTAAAGAATCTGCCTGCAAAGTGGGAGACCTGGGTTCAATCCCTGGGTTGGGAAGATCCCCTGAAGAAGAGAAAGGCTACGCACTCCAGTTTTCTGGCCTGGAGAACTCCATGGACTGTATGGTCCACAGGGTCACAAAGAGTCGGACACAACTGAGCCCCTTTCACTTTCATGCCCATAAAGTGAACCCTGTACACAACAACAAATCAGGTTTTAGAAAACAGAGGTAAAATGTAAGAAAATGTTCATAATATAATGCTTGGCTAAAAAAGGGAACGTGGTCACATTTCTCCCCCCAGCCTGCCTCCTCCCCAAGCCTGCCTGCGTTCACATCCACTCATCCCAGACCAGCAGCTTCTGCGCAGATTTGTAAAATAAATCCTTTCTCAAACCAATATTGCAAAGCAATCATCCTTCAATTTAAAATAAGTATAAAAAAAGGAAGAACGTGCACAGGCGTACACATGCCCATGCACGTGACACATAAAAATGACTGAAGGGGAACAATTCATGAGAACGTTAACAGTGCTTATCAGAGAGTAAGAGAGCAGCAGGATGCGGCGTGATGCTCACTGTCTTCCCTATTACTTCCTAGACGTTACCCGAATCTCGGCTAGCCACACCCGACCAGAGCGGAGAGGTGACCAACCCAGCTGCCCAGCAATTTATGGCAGAGCCCAGGTGCCCAGCTGTGCTCGACAGAGATAAGAGTCACTAATGGAATAAATCAGCTTCTCTCTGACGAGTCTGAGCTGGAAAATGTCACACAAATGGTATGTGAGCAGTTGAGGCCAGGAGGTAGAAGGGGGCCACGTGTGAGCCAAAACATAAGAAATGAGAAACCATGTGTGAGAAGAGCCGGAAGTAAAATTGAGAAGGGGAAAATTGAGATTGCTAGTTAGTTGTGGGAAGAAAAGTGAAAAGGCAGAAACGGGAACCAAGTGTGGAGAAGGAACAGCTGGGAACTTCAGCTGCTGTTGGTCCTACAAATGCTGTGGACCTCATTCCAGACCTGGAGACCCCCCAGAACCACAGCTACCGGTCTTTAGGTGCTCATGAAACATCTTTTTCTCCTTTTGACAGTGCACAACATCTGAAAATAGTATATTTTGCACACACAAAAAACAAAAGTCTATAAACCCACCCAAAAGACAGGAAACGTGCAAATGTTTAATGTTAACATTGGTTATCTCTAAGTAGTGGAATTATAAGTAATTTATCTTTTCTTCTTTATACTTTTGGCATTTTTCAAGTTTTCCACCACAAACATATAGTACTTTTATAATCACTTATAAAACAAACGCTGTTTTAAATGGCATGTGTGTGACTATGTTCTGTTGACCTCACTCTGATAAAAACCTTCATAAATTTCACCACAAGTTTCCTTGCTAAACAAAGACCAAGACCTTCACTGATATGCATCTATTTCCCACATTTTTTACAACCAAACTAAATAGCCGAGTGGAGCTGATCTGGGCCAGAGTTTGGGTCCAAGGTCAATAGATTTCCCCTGCAGTGGCTGTGTGGACCCAACATACTTAGAATGGTCACCCATTGACTCATCTAATAAACGCGAGTGCTCTTGAGAAGGAAACGTGTGTCCATCTGAGCACTGCAGTCATCAGCCCGTTCCTCCTGAGTCCTCTTTCACGCTCCTCTTCTCAAGACGAGAAACAATCCCAAGCAGACAATTTCAAAGGGACAAACTCAAAGAGGGCACTCGCTGTGGAAGTAAGCGTGCAACCTCCTTCTTCACCCTCCAGAGACTGTCACCAACCCCCTACTCAGTCCCAACTCTGAGTCTTTGAAGAGTGACCCTGCTGTGTGTTGTGCTCAGTTGCTCAGTTGAGTCCGACTCTTTGCGACCCCATGGACTGTGGCCCCCCAGGCTCCTCTGTCCATGGGATTTCCCAGGCAAGAATACTGGAGTGGGTTGCCATTTCCTTCTCCAGGAGATCTTCCCGACCCAGGAATTGAACCCAAGTCCCCTGCATCTCCTGCACTGGCAGGTGGATTCTTTACCACTGAGCCACCTAGGAAGCCCAGAGTGACCTTGACTTCCATTAAATATTCTTCTCCTTGGAATAAAATAGATGAGGTGAAAGCTTGTAGAAGTTCTAAAACAAAAGCGTGTGAAATCTTGAATAAGACACTGAACCTTTTGGAACTTCCATTTCTAGCTACAAGATGACAGAGTGGAACTAGTCCCGGAGGTGATCTGGAATGTTCCAGCAGCTCAAAGATCTATGCTTCGAGAAGCTATAAAAAGGAGCAGGGCAACCCCGGTGGACAGAGATGCCATGATGCTTCCCAGGCCTCTCTGGGACCATTTTGAGCCCCCCAGATGCTGCCCCTAGACACACAGATGCCCCCTTCTCCACCACCCATTCAAGCTTCGGCATCCTTGCTTACAGGTGTGCTGTTGCAGATACACTGCTGAGAGCTGGGCACTTGCTATGTTCACATGACCTGCCAAACTCTGGGTTTTGCTCTTAAGAAAATTTCTGATATGTGTTTAAGACACAGCTAGCAAAATAACTAGCTGGTTCTCAAAGTCTTGAACTTTTAAAAGGCTTCTCAAGTACCAACTCAGGCTCCAAAGATAAATTTGAAAGGAGTGGAGTTGAAATGAATCATAAACATGTGGATTAAATTTCCCACAAGGACCCAACCTTTTGAAAACGGAGAGAAATATGCTTGGGGAGAAAAAAAAAAGTCTTAATTCTACAAAAATCAAAATCTTCTCTAAAAAGAATGAGATGTTTGCCAAATGCTTGAGTTAAGGGGGAAATACGTCAGTGTAATATCTCCTTTGATCTGATCTGCAGATAATCCGAACGGCTGCTCGCTGTGTTCAGCAGAGCCCCATGGGTGCTTGCCAGCCTCGGGCGTGACCTCAGGGCCCCTAGGTGATGTGCGAGCTCCACCGGGGAACCCACCTTGGCCTTCCAATCTGCTTATCAACACTGGCCTTCCAAACTGGTCATCAACCCTTAGAACTTGGGTCAAGTTCTAAGCCCCACATGGTTAGTGATGACATCAGATGAAACCACGCCTTCAGGTTTTTTTATTTTAGGAAACATCCCCCATCAATCACATGGATGAAAAACTCGTTCAGAATCCTAGGACCCATGCTCGGGGGGTCCAGACAGCCCGAACCCTTCACAACTGCTGCTTTCCTCGTCCCCTCAGAGCATCCCCTGCAGACTGCTTCCCCACACACACTACCTCCAGAGCTTTTCTTTTCCTACCAGCAAACTACTCATCAGAATTTCCCACGGGCTGTCTCTGCATGCACATCAATCACTCCTTGCCAAACCCCTGAAATTGGGCTCCTGCCCCAATGTTTTCCATCATTCCTGTCCTCTCGGAAGCACTGGTCACCCTGAGCCATGGTCCACTTTTGAATCTCTTCTCCCTTGAATTCTGGGAGAGGATGAGTTTCTGGTCACCCTCTTGTTCTTGCTGTTGCCATCTCACCCACCCCTGCCCCAGGAAAAGCCCTGGTGGCCAGCACTGCCCCTAACCAAGCCGCACTGCCCACTCCAGCCTTCAGGGGGCTGTCACCGAGCCGCGCTTGACCCTCCAACTTTCCTTCTTATGCTTTCCCTATTGTCCTTTCCTCTCTGACTCATCGAGGTCCTAGTGTTTCCTTTTCATACCAAGATTCCCCAGTCCAGTACGTCTACTCTTAGCTACCGTGCCAACAGAGCAAAAGTCCTCCCCATTCACCCAGACTGCCCTTAAATACCAACTGTTGATACTTCATAACAATCACCAGTTTGCTCTCCAATTCCCTACCCCCCAAAAAGGGCTGATTTCCTTCTAAATACACAAACCCCCACAGGATGCATCTTATTTATGGCTTTCATCCTTCTTGTGGTTGTTCAGTTGCTCTGTTGTATCTCATTCTTTGTGACCCCATGGACTGCAGCACACCAGGCTTCCCTGTCTTTGACCCTCTCCCTGAGTTTCTTCAGCTTAGGTCCACTGAACTGGTGATGCCATCCAACCATCTCATCCTCTGTCACCCACTTCTCCTCCTGCCCTCAAGCTTTCCCAGCATCAGGGTCTTTTCTAGTAAGTCAGCTCTTTGCATCAGGTGTTCAGAATATTGGAGCTGCAGCTTCAGCATCAATCTTTCCAGTGAATATTCAGGGTTGACTGCCTTTAGGATTGACAGAAGGCAGTGGCACCCCACTCCAGTACTCTTGCCTGGAAAATCCCATGGACGGAGGAGCCTCGTAGGCTGCAGTCCATGGGGTTGCTAAGAGTCGGACACGACTGAGCGACTTCACTTTCACTTTTCACTTCCTGGTATTGGAGAAGGAAATGCCAACCCACTCCAGTGTTCTTGCCTGGAGAATCCCAGGGACGGGGGAGTCTGGTGGGCTGCCATCTATGGGGACATGACTGAAGCGACTTAGCAGCAGCAGCAGCAGTTTCATACTAGTTATTTGTATACTTGTGTCATTGCCTTTATCAGAAACACTCCCTGAGGACGAGGACACTGGCCCCTGTGTTTCTGTATCCCACAGAGGGCCCAGCATCATGCTCTGTATGTAGTGATGTTTGTGTAAAGGAGAGAGCCCTCTCTGGGTGTCAGCCTCCTCACCTATTAGAATTGGCAGGCTTGGCAGGACAAGCATTAGAGGCACTACCAGTACAGGACTCCTCGTTCACTCCAGCTCTCCCGGCCTTCATGGAGGCTGGAAAACCAAGTGGGAATCCTTGCAGACTGGAAATGGTGGGTGGGGCAGGGTAGGAACATCAGCTCTGAGCTTTGAGACCCACTAATGAGCTTTTCACAGAGGCTCCCTTGTCCTTTGGCAGTGACACCGTAAAGCAGGCCTCCGAGCGTGTCGAGAGCCCCAGATGAACAGTCCTGTTTTGCTGAATGAACTGGATGGGGCCAGACGAGGTGACAGAACATCATTCCCCACATAAGCCACTTCTGTAAATAACCTCCTATCGATTTTCTAAGAATGAACCTATAAAAGTTGTTTTCTAAGCTTTGCAGATAGACTCTGTCTATTTTATAAACACTTTCTCAGATTTATGTCTGGCCTATAAAAACCAGGCCTGGCCTTTGCTTGAGGGCAGGAGAATCCTCTTTGGCTCTGATGCCCTGGAGCTCCCCTCTCGTGCTAGTGGCTGAGTCGATGCCGGGGCCTTCCTCGAGGTGAATCTTCCTTATAAGGAGGTCTTTTTTTTTTTTCTCTCTCTCTCTCTTTTAATACTTCAGTAACCATCTCCGCTTTGGACACCCTCCAAGGCAGACTGCCCATATACCTAGCTGTGAAGCCAAGACAGCTCCAGCACGGTCCCAGCTTATTTAGACGAAGCTTTGATAGCCAGAGTCCACTCTCCTGTCTCGGCCCAAGGCTTGCAGTGCAGCCAGAAGTCTGCCGGGAGGAGAGGCATGTGGAAGGCAGTGAGCTTACTGTCACCTGTAAAACAGCACAGGCATGTTCTCCCTGAGTCATCTGCGTTACAGGAACGGACTTTTGATCAAAGGCAGTGGCATGTGTGCAGACTCCTCCTGAGGCCACAGTCAACGCATTAGGTTTTCAGGAAAAAATAAGCCTGTTCTGCAGGTTTCTTTGGGGATGAAGCACAGAGTACTTGAGGGCGGCGGGGGGGATGGGGAGTGGGCAGGGGACAAACAGAACACAATGTCTTTGATCTCCCTTCATTGGAGGTTTCTTGTATCCTGGCCTGCCTTGTTCATTTTAGAAGGCTTTCGTTGGTTACTGTGAACCCTGGAAAGACTTGCCTTTTAAAGGAGCTAAGCAAAGAGTTGACTCATTGGAGAAGACTTTGATGCTGGGAGGGATTGGGGGCAGGAGGAGAAGGGGACAACCGATGATGAGATGGCTGGATGGCATCACTGACTCGATGGACGTGACTCTGAGTGAACTCTGGGAGTTGGTGATGGACAGGGAGGCCTAGCGTGCTGCGATTCATGGGGTTGCAAAGAATCGGACACTACTGAGCGACTGAACTGAACTGAACTGAAGCAGAGAGAACTTGAACCCCATCGCCACTGGAAAATAAAGTCAAAATGGAAGCTCCGTCCAGATCTAGACAGCACAGCGGGCTCAGGCTGCAACCTTTTCCTCGCACCCCTAAGCCTGGAATCAGCAGAAGAAGGTAGTTCATAGTAAAGCTGAAAAAACTGCTGCCCTCAGTAGGCCAGAAATTAGAAGACGACACTGACAGAAGACGTCGATAATGCAATAGCAGAAGTAGTCAGGGGCTGCCTCCGCCTCCCCCAACCCCTTCCCCACAAGCCCCCTCACCATCTTGTTAAGTTTAAAGACCACAACTCAAACTGACCACTCACCAGCTCTCTGCCAGACCACACAACAGAAACAGTCTGGTCATGCCAACCTGCCTGGGGAGCAGTCCCTTCCAGGTGGCCAAGTCAGAAGAAGCCAGCATCACTAGAACTTGGCTCCCACTTTACCACCCAGCCCCCTGTTCCACAACCCTCTCAACATTACCTCTGCAGCTCCAGGTTTTTCACCCAGAAGCTCTCACATGTCCCCAATCTCCTCTCAGAAAACCTTGGCCTCTCCCTTGCACAACAGAGTCCTTAACAATAGGTATCACCACCACTGTCTCAAGTTGGCATTTTGCTCCTAAATCCATTTGTATCAAAACCCCAAAACAGAAAGCTTACTTTCTCTCCATCACCACTTCCAAACATTTCCCTGCTCCGAAAACCCAAACTTTCTGTAAGTAAAACACAGCCCTGGCATGGGTTCCATCGCTTCATAAAAAAACTGGAAAGATCTGCACCAACATATTAACAGAGAGCATCTGTGCATAGTGAGATGGGTGGGTGACTTAATTTCTTCTTGGTGTTGTTCTCTTTTACTGAATATGCATTGCTTTTTTTCACCTTCTTACTTTTTGTCATCTATTTCTTCTACATGTAATTTCTTTTTCTGGTTTTCTCTTGCTAACCTTATGACTTGAATAATTCATTCACTCACTTTTCAATCTTTTGTGTTTTCTATTATATAAATCTGATCCTCACCTTTTGGCGCATATTGCAATGATTATGAAGAGGTTCTAATTATTTCACAATTTCCAATACAATTTCATCTTTAACTACTTCTTGTAAGTATATTTATTTCACTTCCAAAGAACAGGAGATTTTCATCTTTACTGTAAAAATGTACATTGTGATCAAGGAATATATTCTTGTGTTTATTTTTTAATTGGGCAATGATTGCTTTACAATATTGTGTTGGTTTCTGCTACACATCAACATGAATCAGCCACAGGTATACACACGCATTTCCTTCCTCTTGAATCTCCCTCCCAAGGAATATATTTTATATGATATCAATTATGTGGTGTTCATAGTCAGTAAATACGTACTTTTAAAAAAGTGGCGGGAGGTTTGTATCCAAGAATATGTACTTTGACATTAAGTCATCTTTGTTAATCATGACTGAAGCATTAAGTCACCTTTGTTAATCATGTTGCTCATATCTAGTACAGCCTGACTAATATTTTGTCTTCCTTCATTAGTTTCTGGTACAGATACGTTAACATCTCTTACCATCATTGCAAATTTGTTAATTTTTCTTTGAAGTTCTGTCCATTGTTTCCTTATATATTTGAGTCTAGGTCATTAGACTAGCTTTGTTGTACCTTACCTGTGAATTTTTTCACTTCTCACTCATATAATCTTCATCTACACCAACACTATTTGCTTTCAAATCAATTTTATCTGATAAGAACACCACTAATCAAATTTCCTCTCTTTAGTGCTTTCCTGGTTCATGTTTTTTTTCTCAATTTTTGACCATTTTTCTCCTTGTCTGAATTCTATTAAATGGGTAATGTTTTCTTCATTCTCCTCTGCCCCTTTGCCAGCTTGAAAATTGTACATTTTAATCTATGCTTATGCATACTTGACACCTTAAAAAAAGAAAAGTCAATCAAAGTCTCTCACCGCCAGGCCTTAGAGCCACTCAATTCTGGTCTCCCTTCCCCCATCTGCCACTTCATTGTTTTAGTATTTTAATTTCTCCCTGTTTGTAATCCTCTCCTCTTGTTTGTAAGTCAATGTTTAGCGCTATGAGAACATCAACTTGTTTCATATCACTGTAACTCCAACCCCTCTTCAAACCTCTGTATTCAATCTTCTCCTTTCTGATGTACATACTTCAGTAGTTATTTCAGCAAAGCTTCTTTGCTAAAGAGCTGAAAATGCTCTTTATTTCCCCCACCCCACTGTTGAATGATACTTTTAGCTGGGTATAGAATTCTAGGATAATGGTTGTTTCCATTAGCTGACTGACAGCATATTTACACTGTATCCTGACAAATAATATTACTTATGAAGAACCTGCTGTCAGCCGCACAGTTGTGAGCACTGTTTTATTCTGTCGCTATATTTGAAATTTTTCCCTTCCCAATATCTTATAGTTTTACCTCAGTGTGTCTAGATATAGATTACAGTCCTTCTTGGGACTCTATTATTTTAGTCTAAAGGTTTATGCTGCTGCTGCTGCTGCTGCTAAGTCACTTCAGTCATGTCCGACTCTTAGCAACCCCATGGACTGCAGCCTACCAGGCTCCTCCGTCCATGGGATTCTCCAGGCGAGAACACTGGAGTGGGTTGCCATTTCCTTCTCCAATGCATGAAAGTGAAAAGTGAAAGGGAAGTCTCTCAGTCGTGTCTGACTCTTAGCAACCCCATGGACTGCAGCCTACCAGGCTCCTCTGTCCATGGGATTTTCCAGGCAAGAGTACTGGAGTGGGTTGCCATTGCCTTCTCATTAAACGTTTATGTTTTGTTTCAAATCTGGAGAATTTTCTGCCATGGTCTTTTTAATTATCTCCTCTCCCGCACTGTCACTGCTTTCTTCTGGTGAAACTTCTACGCAGTACCTATACCAGACCTTCTCATTCCAGGTTTCAATTTCTTTTTTCATGATTTTAATCTCATCCTATCTCTGTGCCCCATTCTGAGTGGCTTCCTCAGATCTGTCTTCTAACTCTAATTCCTTATGGTCTTTTTACATTTTAGTTGCTATTGTTATCATTTCTGGAAGTGATATTCAATTCTTTTTCAAGTCTGAGTGATTTAAACAGTACCTTTTTTTGTGCTTCTCGTTTCACTTTTAATAATTATTAAAGTACTTTAGGATCTTTTAGATTTTCCTCTTTTGCAAACAGTATGATATTACTTTCTGTTTATAGTGTTTACTTTTTCAAAAAATATTTGAGGGCCTATAGACATATTTTGGAGACACTGTGTTTGGTTCTAGATCAGCACAATAAGGTGCATACTACAATGAAATACATGAATTTTTTTGGTTTCCCAGTGCATATAAAAGTGGTGTTTACACTATACTGTACACTCTTGCCTGGAAAATCCCATGGACAGAGGAGCCTGGTAGGCTGCAGTCCATGCGGTCACAAAGAGTCGGACACAACTGAGAGACTTCACTTTCACTTTTCACTTTCATGCATTGGAGAAGGAAATGGCAACCCACTCCAGTGTTCTCACCTGAAGAATCCCAGGGACGGGGGAGCCTGGTGGGCTGCCATCTATGGGGTCGCACAGAGTTGGACATGACTGAAGCAACTTAGCAGCAGCAGCAGCAGTAGTCAAATAAGTGTGCAATAAAGTAGCATTATGTCTAGAAAAACAATGAGTATACCTTAATTTTAAGATACTGCTAAAAAAGGCTAACCATCATCTGAATCTTCAGCAAGTCATAGTGCTAATACTAAAGATCACTGATCACAGATCACCATAACAGATATAATAATGAAAATGCTTGAAACATGGCAAGGATTACCAAAAGATGACACAGAGGTCAAAGTGTGCAAATGGTGTTGGAAAAATAGCAATGACAGACTTGCTCCACACAGCATTGCCACAGACCTTAAATATGTAAAATATGAGGTCACCTGCAAAGCACAATAAAGCTATAGCAGGAACCAGGCACTGCTCCTGGGACTTGAAATACATCGGTGCACAGAAGATACAAAGCTCCCCGGGGCTTGCCTTCTAGTGGAGGGAGAGACACAAGATACACAATATCTGAAGTACAACATCAGAGGGTGATAAAGCTAAGGAAAAAAAAAAAAAGCAGGAAAGGTGGAGGGCAGGGATAGAGGCTACAATTTTAAATAGAATTGTCCTCAAGGAGACTTGTATAATGTAGAACAAGAAAAAAGACCCCGCGGTTATCAAAAAGAACATGATTCCTGGCAGAGGGGACCATGAGTATAAAGTCTAAGACAGAATTGCTCCTTCACTGTTGGGAGTAGAAATAATGGTACCAGTGCGGCTAGAGGAAAGAGAGCCAGAGGGAAGGCACAAGGTGAGATCAGAGGAAGGACAAGTGACAGATATCAGAACCCCTGAAAGGACTGTGGCTTTTGTCTTAAGTGAGATTGGAAGCCTTCAGAGAGATTTAATCAGAGGAATGACATAATCTGGTCTATATTGTTAAGATAACTCTGGATGCTTTATAGTGAATGCACAAATTGGAGAAGGTCAGAATTAGAGGAACCAGCAGGAGCTGTGCCATAATCCAGTCAAGAAAGGATAGTGGCTTAGAGTCTAAGCCATTAGACCACAATAGGACCTGTAGAGGTGGTGTGTAGTCAGAGTATGCATACAGTTTAAAGACAGAGTCAACAGGGATTCGGTGTAAAACTGGATGTGGGGTTTGAGAAACACAGGGAAGACTCCATCTCATCACTCAAAGATGATGCCAGTATTTCTGGTCTGAGCTTTTTTGAAAGGACAGGATTACCATTAACAGCTGCTGCTGCTGCTGCTAAGTCACTTCAGTCGTGTCCAACTCTGTGCGATCCCATAGACAGCAGCCCACCAGGCTCCCCCGTCCCTGGGATTCTCCAGGCAAGAACACTGGAGTGGGTTGCCATTTCCTTCTCCAATGCATGAAAGTGAAAAGTGAAAGTGAAGTCGCTCAGTCGTGTCCGACCCTCAGCAACCCCATGGACTGCAGCCCTCCAGGCTCCTCCGTCCATGGGACTCTCCAGGCAAGAGTACTGGAGTGGGGTGCCATTGCCTTCTCCACCATTAACAGCAACAGGAAAAAACGCAGGAGGAATTCTGGGGAAGATTGGGAGTTTGTTTTGGATGCACTGTATCTATTTTCCATTGCTGTGTAACAAATGACCCCGAAACTTTGTAGATTAAGCAGCCCAACTTCACTATCTCAGTGTCTGATCCCCACTAACTTGGGTGGTTCTGATCAGGGTCGTTCACAGGGCCAAGTGAGAGGGACAGGAGCTTAGATTCTTAAGGCCATCTTGGAGGCTAGCTGCCCCATGAGTCATATTTGAGATTCTCACTACATACCTCAGTAAAGCTATCTGGAAGGAAATCGGGAGTTGAGGGCCATCCAGAGTGAAGAGGGGCTTCTCAGGTGTCATGGTGGTAAAGAATCTGCCTGCCAAGGCAGGAGACAGAAGAGATACGGGTTCAGTCCCTAGGTCAGGAAGATCCCCTGGAATAGGAAGTGACAACTCACTCCAAACTTCTTGCCTGGGAAATCCCATGGACAGGGGAGCCTGGCAGGCTACAGTCCACAAGGTCGCAAAGGATGGGACACAACTGAGTACACACACACACACACACACGTACACACACATGTACACACGTACACACATGTACACACATGTACACACGCACATGCATGTACACATGCATGTACACACACGTGCACACACATACACACACATACGCGCACACACTGAAGAGGAGTGATCCAGGCTGGAGATAGAAATGGAGAAGTCAGAAGTATAAAGGGAGTATGTAGCAATGCCCTGAGATGTCATCCAGGGAGTGAGCATAGACTTTTGAAGAAATGGACAGATGCTCCCTCGTGGTGCTCCACTGTTCACTTCCCCCGTGGAAATGCTGTGTGCCCTGAGTCATGAGACCACCCCCACACAGAGCAGTACTGAGCATTTATGCTTTGACCCCAGAGGCTTCATTCCTTCTATAGTAGTTTTTTTCTTGGCTGAGTTTCCTCACATCAAATGACCCTCTATTGTTTACATTTTTGATCCTGGGTCAGGAAGATCCCCTGGAGGAGGAAATGGCTACACACTCCAGAATTCTTGCCTATAAAATCCCATGGACAGAGGAGGGGGCAGGCTACAGTCATGGGGTTGCAAAGAGTTAGGCACAACTGAGTGACTGAATGCACACACACACACACACACACACACACACACAGCTGATTCACTTTGTTGTACAGTAAAAACTAATACAATGTAAAGCAATGATACTCCAATAAAAATTTTTTTAAAGTAAATCTAAACATTGTCTATAAAAGGCTCAATAAAGTGCTTCCTATTTCCATCTCTCTACTCAGATTGTGCTCATTACTCCCTCCATTTAACTCCCAGTGTGTTAGTCGCTCAGTCATGTCTGACTCTTTGCAATGTAGTGGCGACCCCATGGACTGTAGCCTTCCAGGCTCCTCCGTCCATGGCATTTTCCAGGCAAGAATACTAGAGTGGGTAGCCATTCCCTTCTCCAAGGGATCTTCCCAACCCAGGGGTCGAACCCAGGTCTCCCACATTGCAGGCAGATTCTTTACCATCTGAGCCACCAGGGAAGCCCTTAGTTCCTAGATATCACCCTCAACGGCCTATTTCATAAATGATCTTCTCAGAATCTCTTTCCTGTGTTAGTATAACATTAAGTAGTGGCTCTCTCCCCTGAAATCACTTCAGAAAAAAGAAGAAAAACCCAAGAAGAGATATTTCAGCCCTTCTATGGAGCAGACTTTGGTTCTTGCGTTTTTTTCTGTTCGGATCACATATGTGTGTTGAAACTGCTTTCATAAACTATATTTACTGAACCCAAAGCCCTACCTTTTTAAATCACTATAAATGGTAAAAACCAAAGTTTCTTCTATCAAAGATTTGAAGACAAAACATGATGAATAGCAGTTTAACCTTTTTTTCAGTTGAGAAAACATTCTTTTGTTTATCATTAGGGAGAACTGATCTTTTATCTTCCAATCGTGAAACCAAATGTGAATCTATTTGGACAATTAGAATCTATTTAGAGAACGAACAGAATCTGGAGGTCTGTTCACTAAGGACAATAACTAAACCTCAAACGTGATGTTTCAGGCCTGCGAGCCCACTTCTCGATCCAGCCAACTGTTACTTTCAACAACCGTCTCATTTTAAAGCAACTTCCAAAAAGGAGACTGCTCCGTGTCTTATCTACAGGACTTGAGAACGTGATGGCAACCCCCTTTTGTGGCCCTAACACAGCCAGGAAGGAGGGTCCCAGAGTTCCAGCTATAACATTGTCCCTCCAGGCTGCAAAGTACCAGACGCAGAGTGAACACGGGGGCCCAGGGACTACCCCCTCCCCGGGGCTCCTGGCAAAGGCCAGCCCAACATGGCCCCATGTTGTTCCAATGGCCTTACTTCCCCTATCAGCCTTGGAAGGCACCATGGCCCATCTCCTGGCTGAAATTGGGCACCACAGGAAGCCAGGGTTCTCCGGCCCCTACTGCTCACACTTCTGTTCTGGACATCACCTGGTACACCCCCACCTACCTACCCTCATCCAACACTGCACACGGTAAGCAAAACCTGGCTTCCCCCGAGGACACAGCTCTCCCTCGAGACCTCCGGGTGTTTAGCGCCTTCTCCTTCACACACCTCGGGCCAAGGACCTGCAGATGGGGTCTGTGCTTCCTGCTCCTCACAGCTGGTCCCTCTCTGCTCCCTTCCCCAGCACCCTCAGTCTCACCACTGGGCAGCCCTCTACGTCTCAGCTGTCAGCAGACTTCTAGAAGACCTCCCTTAGCTCCTTGAAGACTTAGTTCTTAACCCTCTTCATTAACACTCCTGCATCGTCCTTGGTTATCACCCACATGTGGATGATCTTGGGTGATCCGGTTCTTCCTTTAACTGTGCCCACCAGCCCCCAGCCCTAATTGCTTCTTCCTAATGAGTCGGTCATGACTGCCACCTGCTGTCCCAAGCTCATTCCTTGTAGCTGTCTGGACACCAACAATCCTGCAACCCCTCCAGGACCTCCATCCATCCATCCAACAAGCTCCCTCCATCCTCATTCTTCTCATCCTCACTTCCCCTTCTCACTAAGTTGAGAACCCAGGGTCCATCATGACCACTTCCTCACCTGTTACCTCGACTCCTCTCCTCTCCCTCCTTTAGTGCCCTCGTCCCCCCCGAGCCTTAACCTGTGCATCTGAACACGGCCAGAGGAAAACATCTGACCGTGAGGACCAGTCACTATAAATGAATGGCCACAAGAGGGAGGGGATACCTGTGCACTGATGGCTGATTCACACTCTTGAACAGCAGAAACCAACACAACATTGTAAAGCAACTCTACTCCAATTAAAATTAAAAAACAAAACAAACGAATGGCCACCCGTCCCAAGTGGGTGCACTCGGCCATCTGCCACGTTGCCCTAATCCCTTCATTCTGGGCAACATCAACACCTCTGCCTTCAAATTGTTCACATCCCCTCTGCTAGTGCCCTTGCTTCTACTTTTTCTGACAACATAGAAGAAACCAAAACCAAAAACAGAAGACAAACCCTTCTGTGCATTCTTACTGCCCCACTTACCAAGCTAATGGGTATATCTATGCCCATTCAAACCTTTCCTGGCACCTTCCTATTTTTATGGATTAATTATCTATCCTCCTGGATAAAAGCTCATTCTTCCATTTGACCCTGGATCCCACAAGTTCTTACCTGTTCAGAGCTTTCGCTTCAACAACGCTGCCATCACTCCCCATCATCCATTTTTCCATCCCTCTTGCATAGTCTCTATCAGGATATACAATGCTACATTATCTCCCACCTTGAAAAGAGGATCCCTTCTTTGACCTCAACTTCATGCAGGAGACTTCGGCTCGACTCCTGGGTTGGGAAGATCCCCTGGAGAAGGGAAAGGCTACCCATTCCAGTATTCTGGCCTGGAGTATACAGCCTGTAGAGCCCATGGGGTCACAAAGAGCTGGACACGACTGAGCCACTTTTGCATTCCCTGTCACTTTCATGTTTGGTTACTGGAATTTTCCTGCTGTCCTTTAAAAGGTAAATTCCTGAAGGAGTCGGGGACATCAATTTGGACAGTTGCTCTCCCAGGCCCTCTTGAACCCATGGCCACCTGGTTCTGATCCCTGGTTCATACTCCTCCAATGAAGGTCATGCGCCAATGAAAGTCACATCCCATGATCAGTTCTCTGTACTTGACACAGATCCCCCCACCCCATCCCCACTCTCTCTACTTCTCATGTCCTCCTACCCCACTGGCCATGCCCTTTGACCTCCTCCTTTGGTTCTGTTTCACTCTTCCAGCCTCTAAATGCTGGAGGACCCAAGGCCCCATCCTGGAAACTCTTCTCTGGCTGGCTAATTAAATCCCAAATCATGGCTTCCTAAACCATCTGCAGCTGACACTCTATTCCTGAACTCTAGACTCCTGCCTCTCCACCTGGACACCAAAGATCCTCTCCAGCTTAACATGTCTTCAATCAAACTCTCATTTCTATGCCATCAAAACCTGTTCTTCTATGCTTCAACAAGCAGCGGCTCCAGCCTCTCAGCACCAGAAGCCTAAAGAGCATCCTCCCAGCACCCTCTGCACTCAGGGCCTGTGTCCACTCTACCCATGATCCCACTGGCTCTTCAAAGGAAACTAATACTGAGCCCCTTCCCAGATTTCTTTTTCTCTAGACCACATAGCTATTTGATATTTTTGTTTGTTTATTGACTGCTTTCATCAAGAATTATTTCTTTAGAGAAGGGGCTGTATTTTCTGATATATACATGAATGCATGCCAAGTCACTTCAGTCATGTCTGACTCTTTCCGACCCCATGGACTGTAGCCCACCAGGCTCCTCTGTCTGTGGGATCCTCCAGGCAAGAATACTGGAGTGGGCAGCCACTGCCTTCTCCAGGGGATCTTCCCAACCCATAGATTGAACCCACATCTCTTAAGTCTCCTGCATGAACAGGCAGTTTCCCTTCCACTAGCGCCACCTGGGAAGCCCAATATATACATATACATATATATTCACCACTATGTCCCCAGAGTCAGGAGAAGTGCCTACTACCTAGGGTGTGCTCAATGCTATTTGAATGAATGAAAGAATAAGGAGATGAATACATCTCTTCAACGAGATTTGACACTCTACTCTGCATGAAGAGCTGAGCTGAGACTGCTGCTTTGTTGTGATAAGAGAAATGTGTTTAGTGACAGAAGCTTCCTTGTACTTTACCATCCACCCCAGTCTCAACCTCTTATAATTAACCTGAGGATTCTTCCCCAAGCTGTCAGGCCTCAACTGCTTTTGGCTTTCAGACTAGACCAACCATTTCCTTGTTGTACGAAAGAATACGGCTCAAGAGTGCTCTTATTTTGATGGCCCAGGTCATCCTGCGAGCATCCTTCACATTCCTGTTGAATCTTTACCTGACCAAACTGCCCTCCACTGCCCACCCATTAACATCTTTTTCTCACTCCTGTCCTGCTTTTCATAAAAGTTTAGTTCTGCCGGCAAACTCTCTGGTCACATCTTTGCTGGAGCACCAGTGCTTTAGTTTCTCAAATTCCCTCAAGATTACAGGATTAAGGGTCAAAGATGGGGATCTGGAGAAAAGAAAATGCTTTGATATAAACCTGACAGAGAAAAGGAGAAATGTGTAAGCCTTTTTTCCACACCTGTTTCTTTTCAACTGTACTGCAAGCCTGTAGCTCAGTTCCTACTCTGAAAACTCTGGAAAAATCAAATCTTAAAACTGAAAGGATTCAGTGACTTCCCTGGTGGTCCAGTGGCAAAGACTCCACACTCCCCATGCAAGGGGCCCAGGTTCCATCCCTGGTCGGGGAATGAGATCCCATATGTTACAACTAAGACCTGGTGTAGCCAAATAAATAAAATAAATGTTTTTTTAATAACACTAAAAGACCTCAGAAAGTCTCAAACTTTCATGTCAAGACAACAAATATCAACGGCCAAATCCCAGTTGTACCAGCAGTTAGTTTGTGGAATCAACCATCTTTTTTTTTCTTTCCCTAGCTGAGAAATCCAAGTGTCCCTAATGAGGAAATATACCAGTATGGATTCAGAGAGGCATTCCAAGGAACCCAACCAAAATGTGCTCCCTCCTCCAAGCAGCTCTGTAAAATTGCATCTGAGACTAAAGACTTCTCCCCGTAAGGTGTACTGAGGTCACTGATTTCGAGTATCTTGGACTCAATCCCGTCTACTTTGGTCACCATTTTCCTCTGCACCACCTTGGTCTTTCTAAACAATGGGATCTGTGAGCTATGAAATCTCTGCATGTTTAAATATCTGCCTTCGGCAGTACAGAATAGATCCTTAACAAGGCTTTGATAAGTGAACACAAGAACAGAAAAGGTAAGAGGGAACAGATCACCTGACCATCTCAAAACAAGCAAATTATATTCTTTGGGATTCCCTCGGGGGAGGGGGCATGTTTTGACGACTGCTGTCTCCTGTACTTGTCTCAGAATCCATCTTTCTGCTTCTCATACTTTATCACTGTGGTTCAGCTCCACCATAAATCCCAGAGCAGTCTCCAGATGCATCTCTTGTACTAGAATTTTGTTCCAAAGTCCTGCGTCACTTCAAGTGCTTTAACAAGCAGCCTCTAGTCCCAAAGGGATGTGACTGAGTCTCACTCCTCTGCAGTGGGAAAAACAGTAGCCCAGGACTGAGGACAGTCCGGGCATCTGCACTCATCATGAGGAGGGTGAAGGGTCCCAGGGAGGGAGGACCCAGTCCCTGGCCCCTGGAGAGAAGCCATCCCTCCCTCTTCATGTCTTAAGCTCCAATCCCATATCCTCGGCTGCCTGATGCTGCCTCCAGGAGAAGACGTCCAACAAGGCAGAAACAAGTTGGTTCTACAGCAGCGTTAGTTATAATAGCCCAGAACTGGAAGCAACTCAAGTGTAGCTATCAGCAGATGAACAGAGAAACAAGGTGTTGTGGATCCATACTATGGAATATTCAGCTCAGTTCAGTTGCTCAGTCGCTCAGTCGTGTCTGACGCTTTGTTACTGCATGGACTGCAGGTCTCCCTGTTCACCACCAACTTGCGGAGTTGACCCAAACTCATGTCCACTGAGTCGGTGACATGATCCAACCATCTCATCCTCTGTTTTCCCCTTCTTCTCCTGCCTTCAATCTTTCCCAGCATCAGGGTCTTTTCCAGTGAGTCAGCTCTTCGCATCAGGTGGCCAAATATTGGAGTTTCAGCTTCAACATCAGTTCTTCCAGTGAACACATAGGATCCCCTTTAGGATGGACTGGTTGGATCTCCTTGCAGTCCAAGGGACTCTCAAGAGTCTTCTTCAACACCACAGTTCAAAAGCATCCATTTTTTGGTGCTCAGCTTTCTTTATAGTTCAACTCTCACATCCATACATGACTACAGGAAAAAGCATAGCCTTGACTAGATAGACCTTTGTTGGCAAAGTAATGTCTCTGCTTTTTAATATGCCATCTAGGTTGGTCATAACTTACCTGCCAAGGAATAAGCATCTTTTAATTTCATGGCTGCAGTCACCATCTGCAGTGATTTTGGAACTCCCCAAAATAAAGTCTGCCACTGTTTCCACTGTTTCCCCATCTATTTCCCATGAAGTGATGGGATTGGATGCAATGATCTTAGTTTTCTAAATGTTGAGCTTTAAGCCAGCTTTTTCACTCTCCTCTTTCACTGTGACCAAAAGGCTCATTAGTTCTTCTATATTTTTCTGCCATAAGAGTGGTGTCATCTGCATACCTGAGGTTATTGATATTTCTCCAGGCAATCTTGATTCCAGTTTGTGCTTCATCCAGCCCAGCATTTCTCATGATGTACTCTGCAAATAAGTTAAACAAGCAGGGTGACAATATACAGCCTTGACGTACTCCTTTTCCTATTTGGAATCAGTCTGTTGTTTCATGTCCAGTTCTAACTGTTGCTTCCTGACCTGTATACAGATTTCTCAGGAGGCAGGTCAGGTGCTCTGGTATTCCCATCTCTTTCAGAATTTTCCATAGTTTATTGTGATCCACACAATCAAAGGCTTTGACGTAGTCAATAAAGCAGAAATAGATGTTTCTCTGGTACTCTCTTGCTTATTTGATGATCCAGCGGACGTTGGCAATTTGATCTCTGGTTCCTCTGCCTTTTTGAAATCCAGCTTGAACATCTGGAAGTTCACAGTTCACATACTGTTGAAGCCTGGCTTGGAGAATTTCGAGCATTACTTTACTAGCATGTGAGATGAGTGCAATTGTGCAGTACTTTGAGCATTCTTTGGCATTGTCTTTCTTTGGGATTGGAATGAAAACTGACATTTTCCAGTCCTGTGGCCACTGCTGAGCTTTCCAAACTTGCTGGCATACTGACTGCAGCACTTTCACAGCATCATCTTTCAGGATTTGAAGTAGCTCAACTGGAAGTCCATCACCTCTGCTAGCTTTGTTCGTAGTGATGCTTCCTAAGGCCCACTTGACTTCACATTCCAGGATGTCTGGCTCTAGGTGAGTGATCACACCATTGTGATTATCTGGGTCATGAAGATCTTTTTCATACAGTTCTTCTGTGTATTCTTGCCACCTCTTCTTAATATCTTCTGCTTCTGTTAGATCCATTCCATTTCTGTCCTTTATTGAGCCCATCTTTGCATGAAATATTCCCTTGGTATCTCTAATTTTCTTAAAGAGATCTCAGTCTTTCCCATTCTATTGTTTTCCTCTATTTCTTTGCACTGATCACTGAGGAAGGCTTTCTTATCTCTCCGTGCTATTCTTTGGATCTCTGCATTCAAATGGGTATATCTTTCCTTTTCTCCTTTGCCTTTTACTTCTCTTCTTTTCACAGCTATTTGTAAGGCCTCCTCAGACAACCATTTTGCTTTTTTGCATTTGTTTTGCTTGGGGATGGTCTTGATCCCTGCCTCCTATACAATGTCACAAACCTCTGTCCATAGTTCATCAGGCATTCCGTCTATCAGATCTAGTCCCTTAAATCTATTTCTCACTTCCACTGTATAATCGTAAGGGATTTGATTTAGGTCATGCCTGAATGGTCTAGTGGTTTTCCCTACTTTCTTCAATTTAAGTCTGAATTTGGCAATAAGGAGCTCATGATCTGAGCCACAGTCAGCTCCTGGTCTTGTTTTTGCTGACTTTATAGAGCTTCTCCACCTTTGGCTGCAAAGAATATAATCAATCTGATTTCGGTGTTGACCATCTGGTGATGTCCATGTGTAGAGTCTTCTCTTGTGTTGTTGGAGTAGGGTGTTTGCTACTCCAGTGCATTCTCTTAGCAAAACTCTATTAGCCTTTGCCCTGCTTCATTCTGTACTCCAAGGTCAAATTTGCCTGTTACTCCAGGTATCTCTTGACTTCCTACTTTTGCATTCCGGTCCCCTACAATGAAAAGGACATCTTTTGGGGTGTGTTAGCTCTAAAAGGTCTTGTAGGTCTTCATAGAACCGTTCAACTTCAGCTTCTTCAGCATTACTGGTTAGGGCATTGAGTTGGATTACCGTGATAGTGAATGGTTTGCCTTGGAAACGAACAGAGATCATTCTGTCATTTCTGAGATTGCACCCAAGTACTGCATTTCAGACTCTTCTGTTGACTATGATGGCTACTCCATTTTTTCTCAGGGGTTCTTGCCCACAGTAGTAGATATAATGGTCATCTGAGTTAAATGGAATATTATTCACCATTAAAAAGGAGACACTCTGACACGGCCACAACACTAATGAATCTGAGTGAAATAAGCCAGTCCCTGAAAGATAAGTACTGTATGGTGCCACTTATGAGGTATAATCAGTCAAATTCACAGAGACAGAAAGCAGCATGGTGGGAGACAGGGGTGGAGAGGGGGCAGAGGGAATCGGGAGCTATTTAGCATGGACAGAGTTTCAGTTTTGCAAAATGAAGAGAGTTCTGAGGTTGAGGGGTGGTCAGTGCCACTTACATGCACATTTAAAAATAGTTTAAGTTTAAATTTTATGTTCTGTGTGTTTTGCCATGATTTTTTTCAATTGAAAAAACTGGGTTCAGAAAAAAAAAATCATTTTGGATCAGTAAGAGCAGAAAAGGCCACAGGGGAGCATACACTTGGGTATCTTGACTTGATGTCCAGGGTCAGGGGAGGTGCAGCAGGTGAAGGGTGAGGGAGAAGCACATTCCAGGAAGGAAGAAAAGTACAAGAGAGGGCAGCATGACTGGGGGCCTGGGGAAGCCTGGGTAGCATATGGGGATGGCCTGCACGGAGGGAAGACAGGAGGAAAGAATGGGGGAAAAGGCACCCAGGGGAGAGTGTGGAAGGCTGTTCACATCAGAGGCCTGCCCCTTCCGCACTCAAGGAGAAGATTCCCACCCAGGTCCCCAAGGCCTCCAGGGCTCCCTCCATCCCTTGAGGGAGTCAGGCCTCACTTTTTCCCAAGACTGAATCGGGACATCACATAGATCAGAAACTAGGATTTGAGACCCAGACTAACTGTCTGAAGTTAATTAACCAAGTTGTTTACCTTCTGAGACTTGAATTATTCGTCTTTACAACAGAGATTGTCATCGTTGTTGCATACAGGTGTTGGAAGGTTTAAGTGAAAGGACTGTGTAATACGACCCTAAGAGTCTGGTCATACCACCAGAGGCTCCCTAAATGTTGTAGTTTGTGTTGTCTGTTGTTCCATTTTTCAATGCCAGATGCATTAGCCAGGAGGATTCAAACTCCGAACAACATGAAACTCCAATCTGGTCTCATAGGCACCACAGCACGGTCTGAGGAAATGTTATCTTCACAAGATCCCACCTTTGCCCACATAAGGGTAGCCTCCTAATTAGAAATAAATTTTCAATAAAATATAGTATATATAATATATTTAAATTATATAAAATTGTAAGTAAGTCTGAGTCATAAAGCCATCCATCGTGTTTCTTGAGAGCTCATCCAAGTAGCGTGCAGTCATGTCCCCTCCTTCTTTGTCCCTGGCAAAGAAGCCAGGTCCTAGGTAACCCTGCACAACTGAGATGACCACTGCTCCCCGTGTCCCCACTAACTCTGGCTTGGAAATGAGCTTTGCAATGAAAGGTGCAGAGCAGCGCTCTGCCTCCCTCCGCAGCAGCCCGTGTCCACTGGGGACGTGATTCATGCACTCTGCCCAGGGGCCTAGTGTGTCCTCCAAGCCTGCTTCGTTCCCAGGGCCACTGGTCTTCCTGACTCTCAGTATCTCCAACACTCCCTTCAGATGCAAAACACAGCTTCATCTTTGCCGGTTACAAACTTAGTACATGACTATGGCAGCACATACAAGGATGAAAAATCACCCCTTTTCCTCCCACATCCTACCAAACTGCCCCTCCAGAGGACACCCTCAGTTGATGTCCTGTGGGTTTAGATTTTCCCAGAGACAGAAGCACCCCCTGGTTCCTTTCAGAATTGTTTTGGAATTACTTTCTCGGCAAACAGAAAATTTTACATGGGCCTCCTCCCTGATTTATAAAATCTATACGTAAGGAAGAGGTCTATCAGTCTAGTCACATACAAACACTTTATCTTGAATACTTAAAACATTCTTAATGAAACTTAATTTTTACAATGAAAATAATAATAATAATAACACCAGTCATTAATTTCCTGGCTTTTCTTCACAAGATCTTTACATCTGTATTCTCTAGCCATAAGTAAAGGAAAATTAAGACGTATTCATCAGGGGAACAGTGACATTCCCAAGGAGGGTGACTTTAGAAAGCATTTAAGTATACGGTGCTGTACCAGAAGCTCTGTCACTAAAATAGAATCCAGATATGGGTTGTTACTGTCACTTCATAACTTCTGGCTTGTAGTTTTAGCACTTATCAGAGCCCAGTATTCTCTTTGACAAGGTCTTGTCATTGGGGTACACTGCCACCAAGTGGTGGTAAATGCCTTCCTTATATTAAAATTAACCCAATCTGTGCCTGAGATTCGTGGGCCACCTCTTCAACAAACATACAAGCCGAGGATTGTCTACTTCTGAATAGCAAAAAATATAGTTTAAGATTATAGATATCATTTTCAAGGTAATATCAAACAATTTCAGAAAGAGAAAAGTGTGATAATCAGTATCATTTAATTCCAACAGCCAGACAATAGTCTGAGTACAAACTTGCCTCGGGTAGAATTCCTCAAGATTGATTTCTGAAAGACACTAAGCCCTGAACAGAACCGCACACTTTAAGTGACTTCTTTACGTAGATTGAGACCATAACCATGACTGAAAAATGGCAATAGACAGGTCATCACAAAGCTGACAGTTTAAGGAAGTGGAGAAGACCACTGCTCTTGCTGGCCCATCCATGACTGCCTTTCCTTCCCAGCAGATGCCAACTGCTGACAACCGGGCGTGCTCCCCAGAAGGAGGCAAGGGTGGAGCCTCTGAGGCAAAGACAACAGGCAGACCAGACGGAGCCTGGAGGCCCCTCTGCCTATGATTCCCACAGCAGCAGCGCTGCCACCACAGGCTCTGGCAAAAGCCAGAAAACTCCATCTTGCTTTCTGGGAGTCCACCAGCGGGAGAACGTAAGCAAGGTTGTTTCAGGTAACAGGAAAGTCTCGGATCCAAAGGCCTTCCGCCCACCTTCTCCCCGGTGACCTCCAGGGGCCAGAGCAGCTGGAACCCAGTGGGCACACCACGGGCAGGAAGCACCCCAAATGAGCTCTGCCCTGTAGGAGCCCACCAAGCTCTTCACTGAGGAAGGTGGGGGTCATAACCAGACTCCCTGACCCTGGCTCCAGGCCTCCTGGCAGAGGAGGAAGTGCCAGAGGATGTGAGTCGCTCGAGGGGCTCCAGAAGGCAGGGCTTCTGGCAGGGGACCATCTGGGATCAGACCGTCCGGAGCTCGGGTCTGCTGTCCCCCATGAGCCAAGCCCATCCCTGAGGACTGCTGGCCCCCGTCTCCTCACCTGTGAGGCCGGGGGCAGGGATGCCACAGCTCTGCAGAGCATCAAGGACCAAGCTCTGTGAGACCCCAGCCAGCACCCCCTGGGGACTCGTGACATTTAAGTGCTGTCTCCCTGGAGGTAGACGGGGGTCAGGGGCTCCACCTGCACAGCTTCGCTGCCTGCCGAGGGACAGGCTGTGAAGGGACCACCTGGGGCTGGGGGTGCCTCTTCGACACATGTCATCGACTTCTCCATCAAGTAGACAACCCGGGAGGGAGGACACACAGGTCGAGTGTGCCACCTAGCTCCAGGGGATACAGTCAAGTGCAGCCAGCTATGCCTGCCGGGGCCACCTTCTCTCCTCTCAGCGAGGGGACACCACACACAGGGTCGGCACCTCCACCCCCAGGTCACACCCAGACAGGCTGCCTCACTAGGGCACTGGCGACACCGGGCAACCCAGTGGCCACTGCTTTCCCCGGCAACCACGTGAGGCAGGAGATGCCCTGAATTCCCTGAAGGAGGAGGAGAAGGCGTGATGGCGATGCTCGTAAGTCCTCCGGCCCACCTCCTCAACAGGTCTGGGTTGCTTCCTCTCCCCATCCATGAATCCACCTGGCCCACAACTGCTCTGCCCAGGAAATGACATGAAGGTCATGCCACTGCAGCAGGGCCCCTGTGCCCTGAGCCATCTGCTGGCGAGAACCCCCAGAGAAGCCGATACACGGCCAGTCCAGAGCACCCAGCCTCCCTGCCAGTGTGCCAGGTGTGCAGAGAAGCCACCCTGGACCAGGGAAGCGTTGGGTCAATGCCCGTGAGGTGCTGGATAGACCGCTAGGAGCAGAGAGCAGCACAGCCATGCCCTGTCTGCCTGACCTCTTGACCCAAAAAACCAAGAGAATCAATACAACAGGTGTGTCAGGACACGAACATGAGGGACAGGCTGTCAGGTGCCAAAGGTCGTCAAACCAACCTCTCCTCACCATCCTCCTTATTCCACTTCACACTGACAGCAAAGCGATGTCATTTATGCTGTGCCTTGGTTGCAAAGAGCTGGACACAACTGAGCAGGCAAGCTTACATGCTTGTGATTTTAAGTCACTGGGGTTTATTTCATAACCACAGCCCTGGTAGACACCCACCCCCACACACATCCCGACTATGACGACGCGGGGCTGGGGGATTAATACAAGGACCATGCTCTGCACTCAGAACCACCCCCCACTCCCCAGAGCCGGGCATCTCTTCAGACAACAGAGTGAGTGCCTGAGCCTCTGCTCATCAGGATCAGTGTTCTCAGAGGCTCTCAGCCCCTCACGCCAAGGCTCCCATCCCAGCAGAGCACACAGCTCAGGGTGAAGCTAGAAATCTGCTACATACACCACTCCATCTGTGAGCAGGGGAGAAAAAGGATGCCCAAGGCTTCCTCCGGACCCAGGGGGATTCTGTTACCCCCACCTCCAGGTCTCCTGCAGGAGAAAAGAGGCATCTCAGGCCCTTGAAAGGGCGCTGCTGGCACGGTGCAGGTTGAGAGTTTGCAATAGCTTCTGGCACATCAGCCGGACACGTTGGAAGACTGTCTGCAGGGACCCTGGAGCCGCTGAGGGCTGAGCACGGGGCGGCAGTGGGTCAGATAAGATCTGTCTGGCATGCATCCCACAGGCAGAGAGCCCTCTGGAGTCAGTTCCTGTCCATCTTGAGAAACATACAAGGTCCTTCACAGGAGAGTCAGGGGGACAGGTGTCCACGATCGTATCACGGACTCAACTCCACTGGGGAATGCAGGGCCTAAACACGTATTAGATTAGAGCATGCAGGCACATCCCCAGGACTTGTGAAGGTTTTATGCTTCACTGCCACCCGGGCAAGCGTCTTCATAAGGAGGTCCTCGACACACAGAGACCGAGACCCACCACCTACAGGGCCGTGGAGACGTGGAACAGAAGGCGGGACCTAGCTTGTCCTCATGCCATACAATAACGTGGGGGCTTGTCATGTTTGTAGCACTTTCAGTGACTTGTTGCCACCCTCTACAGCTGAGAACATAGCAGTCTATAGAAACCATGATCAAAATATCAGAGATAGACTCAAAGATGGCTCTTCTGAAGTCACATCTGTGTTCTTTGCACTCCCCTGTCTCCCTGTGGTGAACGGGTTTTGTTTTTGGCCTGTTTGTTAAGGCAGAAGTCACAACCTCTTGTTTTAGAGCCAAGAGTCCCGGGAACCACCCCCTTCTCCTCCATGGGGCAGGCTTGTGATGTCAAAGTCCCACAGCCTCTGGTGGGGATTCCCCTCATTAGAATCTGACTCCTGGATGCAGAGGACACTGGTGCAGGCCTGTGCCTGTTCAGAAGCCCTTCCTCCTGAACAAGTCCCTCTGTATCCTCCTTTCTGTCTTAACCAGGCACTCAGGGTTTGGTGCTAGGGACCAAGGAATGTAGACACAGAGCCCCTGTCACACGTGGAGTTCATTTCAGCCTATGCTGCTTTACTTTCCAATTCATTTCTAAGAGGGATGTTAGATAATCATAAGCAACAACTACTTGACGTAGCAGGATGTTAGGTTATTTCCTGTTGCCTCAGAATTGATAGCCAGGACCCAGAGCTGGGATCAACAAGGACTGAAGTACCATACATTCTAAGAAGCACTGAAAATAACCAGAAACCTCCTGCAGAGCTTACTAGGAAACAGCTGGTATTTCTGCTGTGTTAACCAGGTCCTTCATTCTCTGTGTTCTGACACTTTGACAGCAGTGGGCTCTTGCTGACCTTGAAGGGACTTAGCTCCTAGAGATGGTGGAATCGCTGGTCCCTGAGAAAACCATTCAAATGCAAACCAGCCAACCCAGAGGCCTCACTGGCAACTGCTTCTTCTACATTCACACTCTGGACTACTGTCCACCTGCCCTAATCACCCAGGGCTGGGTAGCAGACAACTGGGACAGCCCCTGCACCCCACAATCTACTGGAATCACACAAATCAGCAAGACGTAAGCTGGTTTGGCCCACCCTGCCTGTTCCTTCCTGCAGAAACCCCAGGAAAGGCTCTTGCCCACCGCACACCCACGCTTCCTCCTCTGCGTGACCTCCCCTGGCTGACCCTGGTGCCCCCCATGTGGCCCTGTCTTCTGAGCCTCCTATTTCTAGGGAGCTGAGAGGATAATAAACACTTGACTTCTGGACAGGCATGTCTGTGTCTGCATGTCTCAGCACATGGGATTAAAACAAATCTAGATACCTTTAAAACCCTGGCTGTGCTCCCCAGACACCCCAGACCACACTCCCTTCAGAGGAGAAGAGAGCAGAGCTGTAGCTATGGGCTGCCACCAGCCTTGTGCTGAGCAAGTCGCTTTTCCTGTCTTCCTCTCCAGAGTCCAGCGAGGGGAGAGGACCCTGATAAACTCTCACGGGAAGCGGACTGGCCCTCCTTCTCCAGTGGGAGATCTCTATCCTTAACAAACTCGTGTCTATGTGAATGGGAGAAGAGAGAGCAGGGGCTCATGCAAGAGGGGATTGGCTGCCGTGGGCCTGACCAGGACCCACGAGTTTCCCATGGGCCCAGCGGACACTGGAATGCAGCTGGGCTCGAGCCATCTTTCCGGTACCCCACCAAGAGGGCTGCCTGCCAGCCGGGCAGGCCTTGCTAATGGGCCTGATGGAGAATGGACAGCAGGCCAGAGCCAGGATGCCCATGTCAGGGAATCGGGCACTGGGGAGGCCCCACAGGGTGTTCCAAAGAATTCCAGCGGCACCCCAAGAGCGTCAGCCTCTGGGCCTCGGCCAGCCACCCGGAGCTTGTAACTGCCACTCAGAGCTGACCCGAGAAGCAGCAGCAGCCGCCTGCGGAGAAAACTGGAAGTGTCCAGGTGAGGGAACGAGGGGTCACCGGGGGTGGGGTGGGGCACGGGAGGGGTTTAATGACTGGAGGCAACAACAACAACAACAGAGCCTTAGCGAGCCATTTCTTGATCTGGTTTACCAGAGTGCTTAGTGAAAATTCAGTAAACCCACTATGATTTGCCCACATTTCTATGGAGATGCTATATTCCAATTTAAAAAGAAAAAAAGAATCAACCTTTGAAAGCACCCCCAGGACAACACACTTCCTCTCCAGGCCCTGGTTTTGCTGCTCCTCCCTTAACATCTCCACCCGGCATCTCCCCAGCACAGGCACTGACCGTGTCCTTAATCCTTAGAGGGGGTTCCTTCTCCCAACTCTCGGGAGGGACATTTCTTCACACGTGGGAAATGTTCAGCCCCCACTCGAGAGCCAAGCAGACCCACTGGAACCTTCTCTCTGTGCAGTTCTGTCCTCTCTTGTGCACGAGCCCTGTGATACGCACCCAGGGTGTCCTGCCCTCCCCTCTCTGACTCCCCAGCCCCTGGTTGCCCACCCTGGGCTGCACCTACGCCTCAGGCACTCCTCAGGGCAGTCACGGGGCTCACCTCCTGTTTCCCCTTCATGGCCCCTGACCTCCAACTTGTAGGGACTTCCCCTGGTGGTCTAGTGGCTAAGACTCCATGCTCCCAATGCAGGGGGCCCAGGCTCTACCCCTAGTCAGAGAATTAGATCTCACAAGCCACAACTAGAAAAGATCCCACATGCTGTAACTAAGACCCAGTGCAGCCCAATAAATAAAAACAGTGATCTAGCATTGTTTAGAAAAATTAGCAAAACCTTAATGTACCAGTTATCATCAGGTAAAAAGGGAAAGTAGCCCCCCCACTCCAGACTGATGGTGGGAAGATAAATCTATACCCCTTGCAGGCAACACAGTTATGGGTATTAGGATTTTTACATACATTTTCGTCCATTGACCCCACTTCCAGGAATTTATCTTAAGGAAATAATAAGGATAACATGCAAACAGCACAGTGACTGTCATTATGGGACCGCAAGATTCCCAGTGACAGCCAAGCATGGGAACAACCTAGGTCTCCAACAGTAGGGCACTCATTAAATAAGTTACGGTTTATCTGTAGGATGGAATGATATTTACCCATTATGATATTACGGTAGAAAAAAAAGAAAAAGTTTACAATAAAGCATGTAAAAATATGACTTTAAAGAGACTATTTTAAGTGATCCCATATTATAAATTTCATGGGTATACGTGTGTGTCTATATATACACACACACACTCTAGTATTGTTAAAAATATTCAAATCCGGATGGGGAATTCATGGGTGGCTATCTTTTAAAATTTTATTCTTTCTAAAAATTCTAAATTATTAACTTTTTTTAAAAAAAAAGAAAAAAAAGCTTTTCTGAGAAAATAGAGTTGAAACATAAGTAAAACAGATAGCCAGTCGGAGTCTGTTGTTACGATGCAGGGAACCCAAAGCCGGTGCTCTATGACAACCTGGAGGGTGAGAGGGAGACTGAAGAAGGAGGGGACATATGTATGCCTATGGCCGACCCATGCTGATTATGGCAGAAACCATCACACACACACACACACACACACACACACACCTTAGGCCAAAGTTAATTCAAAATAAATGACAAAAAAAGAAAGGGCTACCTTTATTACTCTTCCCTGAGGTCTCTCTCATAGCTGCATTTTTAAATTAGAAAGACAGATGTGACAGAATTCTGAATACAGAGTAAGGATATAGTTCACCTCAATTTGGAAGATTTTATACATGGCTCGGTCTTTTATCTGCAAACTCATAAAGAGATAAAGGACTTGATAGCAGCGTGAAAATGTGTCTCTGAAGATTTGAACTTACACTTAATGAGCAGCACAAAAATATATGCCTATAGATAAGAGGTTATCACAGTCAGGGAAAAAAAGAACTTTTATGACCTTGACATTTTTTTTTCTGTTTACATATCGGTTGAATAAGCCAGCCACTGGATAAGGTCCCCTGGTATGGAAACATCCTCAGAGCTCGGCTGACTCTAAGCCTGAGAAAAACACTCACTTCTCTGACTTTTACTGTGGTCTCTACCTGCCCTGCCCCACCATCTTGCTCATGTCTTTTGGAAGCCACTGAAGTCACATGGTCTGATCTGGTACATGGAGCTGCTGGGCATAGGAGGAAGGTGGTATTTAGAGCGCATTTGATTGGTACAGCTTGTCTGACACACCAAAGATGTGTCAGGGGGAGCATTGGCTTAAGTCACCTGTGCTTCCCTTACCCCATTAGAGTCTGCACACATGTCCCTAGAGAACTGGGATTAATTTCATGCAGTGTAGCCTCTGCCCACAACTTGCTCACCCAGGGCCCCAGCAATGAATCCCGTCAGTCAGTTCATCTCAGCCAGGGCTAGAAAAGGATGTGGGGACATCACTTAAGAAAGCCAGAGGACCACTGGGAATAGATTTTACAGAGCACACATTCACAAGGTGTGTCTTTCTAACCTTTGTAAGTTTCCTCTGGGCGTGCATCTGTATTGACCGAATGCTTCCCTGGAGGCAGTCAGTTTACCTGCCTCGTGAACAGACATTTAAGATGACCCTACATGGGCCATCAGGAATCAAAGCCACTGGTGCTGTAAGGAAAAGCCAGATCTGGTTTGGGCTTCATGCCAGGAACCCAGAACTTGGTGTAAGATCTGTTACACTACCACGTGACTTCACAGACAGCTGGAATGTGGTAAGAACAAATCAACAAGCTCCAGGTCCTAGAGGTCAGGGAGGGAACAGATGATCTTCCCTGTACTCAACTCCTGTCATCCCAGGCCAGCTGTTTGTGCATTTCCCACAGGAAGCCTTCTTGTGAACAGTGACTTCAGATGGGCACCGCACAGACCACTGACCCATAGGCGGGTCTGGATGTGTTCTGCACAAATAGAGGGGAGGGAACTTTCAGAGCTGGGCATCGGCCTACTGGACTCCATCATCCTCTGAGATGGAGCCAAACACACCCTCCAACACTTGGCTTCTGCCCCGTCAGAGCCTGTTCCCCAGGAGAGCAGACAGATACAAGCAGAGAGGTCCTGGATCCGAGAACGGCCCTTTTCCACCAACGTCAAACACGACTCCCTGCTGACCTGCCAGGAATGTGGATCCCGCTTCAAGATACACAGCCTAAGCCGGCAGCCGAAAGAGGGAATCTCCACGCAGCCCGAGTTCTGGTGTCTCCCCTGTGGATGGACAGCGTGTATACAGACTGGCAAGGAGCCCAGCCTCGGCCTCAAGCTAGAAGTTCAGGATTACTTGAGAAGTAGATGGGAGAGATAAAGCAGCACCTCCAAATATGCTTTTATTTTCCAGGGGAGATTTACAAAGTGCAGATCCAAAGGGGGAGTCTCAGGCCACCGTCCTGATGACACTCTGACCAGGACAGGTCCCGCGATGACCACACAGCCACCATGAAGAGTGCAGACAGTCCTGGCCATGCAAACCCCCCCTGCCCAGAATTAGCACAGCTAACTTCTGACTATCTGAATAGCCTCTAGGTCTGCTTGGTCCAAAGTCAGTCGGGGAGAGGGGAGGGGATGGGGTTCCTGAAAGATCACTCTACCAAAAGGAAAGAAATGTGAACTCAGAGCCCTGGTGTCATTTCTGATTGTCTCTATGCTTCGGAAATTTGTCTTGCCAGCTTCACCTCCATTTTCACAGCCTTGAAACGAGGAGACGGTGAACCAGCTTTGAGCTGAGGTCCCATGCAGACTGTACTGTTAGAGTTCACAAGGGGCTCATACTGCTACTGCTAAGTCGCTTCAGTCGTGTCCGACTCTGTGCGACCCCATAGACGGCAGCCCACCAGGCTCCCCCATCCTTGGAATTCTCCAGGCAAGAACACTGGAGTGGGTTGCCATTTCCTCCTCCAATGCATGAGAGTGAAAAGTGAAAGTGAAAGTGAAGTTGCGTCCGACTCTTCGCGACCCCATGGACTGCAGCCAACCAGGCTCCTCCATCCATGGGATTTTCCAGGCAAGAGTACTAGAGTGGGGTGCCATCGCCTTCTCTGCAAGGGGCTCATAGTGGTATAGTTAAAATAGGACCCATTGTGGTGACCTGACAAACAAGGGATGAAGTCACAGTTGCCACATTGCCCTAGTGGGCATCCTGTTTTTCCTTAAGGCAATATCCTGTTTTTCCCTACTGGTGCCAGGTTCTCAGGACTATGTGACCACCTGACCGTGAGACCCCTTTGACTACGTGACCACAAGACCGCAGCTATGGGGTAAAGATAAACTAAGGCCCCCTCTCTTCAGGGCACAATTTCCCATCAATAGGCTATAAGAAGGGTTGGTTGTAAAGGGAGGGCACTCATTTTTCTCCAAAGCCAGTCACTTTCTTTCTTTCTTCCTATAATAAATCTTTCTCTGCCTGACTGCCCAGCTTGCTCTCTTTTTCTCTGCACTTGCCTTACACGTACAGTTTGTGATTTCTCCTGCCCCAAATATCCCCACATCCCCATTCCCAGCAGGGTGGTTGGGCAGAAGGGCACTGGTTCTCAAGCTGGCAAGAGGCCCCTCATGGATGGCATGACCAGGCCCCACGTGATGGTTAGGGGGAAACACAGGGAGGGGGTAGAGAGCATCTTCTGCTCTCTCCCCAGAGCGCTGCACTCCTTTCTCCTCCCTCAACTAGAATCTCTGCCCAGAAGAGGGCTAAGAGGAGCGAGGACAAACGTAGTCTTGGGCGCTCGTGGCTCACCGTCATCTCAGACCTCCCCTGACGGCCCAGCAAGGCTCTTTCCCTGGGCTCCAGTGGAGTCTCTGGCTCGCTATTTCAAGAAACAAATTTTACGAATTCTCATTCCTGGGCTTTCCCGTGTTAGGAGTTACAAATCCAAAGTGCCCTACCATTTCCTTTGTAAATTAAGCAACATAAATAGCATGCCGACTCAGGGAAAGAAAATGCACGTCTGTATTAGTCAGAAGGAAAGGTATCAAGTTTACAAAAGGAGAGGACGCTAGACAAAACAGTGTCCAGTGAAGTTTAAGATCACAATGCAATGGCTAGTTTTACTTTAATCACCAAAAAAAAAAAATCTGACATTAGAAAATGTAGAAGACCTCAAAAGACTCAGAACCAAGGACATCTTGACTGAAAGTCTTTAAAATTTATCTCCAAGAAGACTAAGCCCAGAAAGTGTTATAAGTGGATATTTTAGAACTTTCACAGAAGAAAAAAAAGAATTGTCTAATCCACACCAGAGAATGGAGAAAGAAATGAGAACTCACTTAGTGATTTAATTACAAAGAAGAGAAGTGAAAAGGAAAAACAGCAACTGTGCAGCTGAATAACCAGCAAACACACCTCAAACAAGAGATGCAATTTCATACCACCAGCTATGCTGTGTACCCTTCACATGATGTGCCCACGAGAAGGGCGCAGAAAAACCCGCAAGCTCACTCAAATCATGAGAATACCAGACAAACCCTCACTGGGAGGAACTGTATAGGATGCTCAGCCTGTGCTGTCCAGGAACTGTCAAGGTCATTAAGCACTAGGAATGACAAGCCAAAGTGATCAGAGACCATAGGGACCTGACAACTGAATGCAACATGGTACCCTGCATTGGCTCCTACGATAGAAAGAACTTGAATAGAAAAAAACGAGTTGAAATCAAAAGAAAGTCTGGAGTTTAGTGAATAGTAATGCTTCTGGGTTTTGACCGATTTGCCATAGGAATGCCAGACACTGCGTGAGGGGCACACAGGAACTCTTGTTATACAAACCTGAAATTCCCAGATTAAAAGTGTAAATAAAAGGCCACCGAGGAAAATGTTTTATGACAATATGGGTAGACAAGAGAGATTTAGAGCAAAGACATTTTCTGCAGGCTGTGACTTAGCTGGTCATGAGACGGGAGGTGTGTCTCTGCTCTGAGAAACTCTGACCCGTGACTTAAAAGGTGGAAATGGGGGAGTGCTGCTCTAGACACCTCGAGAGGGCAAGAGGGTGTCAGTAGTCCAAGGATCCCCCTGTTAAAAGATGAAAACTTGGGGAACTCGGACACAAATCAGGCTCCAATTTAGGAACCAAACACCCAACCACCTCTGTAGAGGGTTTTCTTTTTTCTTCCTTCACAGATTTTCATCAAGACACAGCCCAAACAGCTCGCTCTATGAAAGAACAGGATTTCTGGCACTCTCCTATCAAAACTGACATCTTACTCTGCCCAAGACCAGGGACTGCGATGCTCTAGCCCCTCTACTATCCCCCAAACGCTCCTCATACTATTCCCCAGGTATCATCAGCCTGGGGCTTCCTCACACACACCTGATGCCAGAAGCCCTTTCGCTTAACCCACTTTCTCCTCTCTGCCAGTCATCTGATCCCTTTTATTATAACCAGTGCTTTTTCTTTTTTTCACCACATCTTCAGGCATCAGGAATTACCTAGCTGCTCAATTCCTGCCTGAAACTCACATTTCAACTCAGCACAGATAATTTAGCCATCAGGAAAAAAATGTTAGAAGGCTTAGAACTGAGCAAAAAAGTTTCATGAATGTCTTTTCCATTAAACGCTAAGTACACCCTTCCAGGAGCTTCCCAGATGGCTCAGTGGTAAAGAATCCACCTGCCAATTCAGGAGACGTGGCTTTCATCCCTGGGCCAGGAAGATCTCCTGGAGAAGGAAATGGCAACCCATTCCAGTATTCTTGCCTGGAGAATCCCATGGACAGAGGAGCCTGGTGGGCTACAGTCCATGGGGTCACAAAGAGACACAACTGAGTGTACACACAGCCTTCCGGGTGACTGGATTCTACAAGAATCTCTGATCTATGTTACCACTCTGTAAGCTGAGGAGAGTAATGTGGAGGATTCTTGAACTTAGAAATACAAATTAATTTTGCCTGCTAAAGATACACTTGATCGGGATTTCCTTGGTGGTTCAGTGGTTAAGACTTTGCCTTCCAGTTCAGGAGGTACTAGTTTGATCCCTGGTCAGGGAACTAAGATCTCACATTCCTCTTGGCCAGAAAACCAAGCATAAAGCTGAAGCAAAATTGTAATAAATTCAATAAAGACTTTAATAATGGTCCTCAAAAAAAATCTTACAAAAAATTTTTAAAAGTGATGTACTTGATTAATTGCCCTGTGGATAATGACCAGTTTTGTATCTGTTAGAAAACTTTAGTATTTCTGATTGCTTACTTACACATAATGTTCTTTGACTTCTCCTCTGAACTGATTTTTTTCCTCTTACTAGATACTTCACTAATTAACAAGTTACATAAAAATGGACAGCTACTTATTTTATGTTTGTGTTAGTTGTGAATTTTTCCCTTTTAAGAAAAAAAAAATTTTTTTTTAACACAGCTTATTATCCTTAGACCAATAATTAGAAGCAGTACATAACCTGAGTATTTGAAGCAACGCAACCTTACTATAAATGACTCAGGTGTACAGTTTGGGGAAATCATATACACTAAAGTGCCAGTTTCAGATTTTCACATCAAAAAGCAGGCAAAACCATCAAACATCGAGGGGCCACATAAATTTTTGCAACAAGTGTCTTAAAACAGGAGTGAACCAAAATCCAGAGAGACCTTGCAGCGCTCTTGCCCTATGTAACGCCACTGAAGGCATTAGAAGGCCCTGTGGCCTGGTCAGGAGACCTCAGTGCTATCTGATATAGAATTTCCAGCCACAGAGAAAGGAGGCCCTTGGGTAACTGTAATCTGAATAGAGAGAACCAGCATTCATCTGCTCCACTGTCCCTTGGAAAGAAAAAGGAGTAGCTTCCATGCTACTGGTGAATTTACAGATTCTGAAGGGCTGGAATCTTTTCAGCCTGACTTTGGGTCAGAAGCCCCAACCCCACCTTGCTTTGTTCTCTGACCATATATACGTATATAAAACACTCTGGACCGTCTTTGCATCCAGTTTTTCTTAAGGGTTAATGAAAAATCTTCAACCTGCCTGGAAGGTGTAGATTTCAGATGAAGCTGCTCGCTGTATTAACAGAACCCTTCAGGATCCTTTGCCAGGAAGGTCCCCGCAGTGAACAGTACCCATCCCTCCCCTCCAAACCCACAAGCCATTTCCCTATCTTCTCTCTCATTAAACAGTCCCCCACTGACTCTAAACGTTTCAGAGATTATTTGAATGTCAAATTCGATATTCAACAGCACTTGGAGATGTAATTTACATTCACTTGCAAAAAGCTTAAGTGCCAGTTAGACCTTTTTATTGTTTGAGAATATGCTCGTAAATGTTATGCAACGTCCCTTTGGGATCTGTGCCTTTCCCCCCAGTTGTTTGTTTGTTTCAGCAAGGTTACACGGGTTTTCTTAGAGGGTCCACACAGCCTGGCTCTGTTCACTCCACATGGGCCCCAGGTCACTTCGCAGACTCACAGCTGAAGCCCAGTGCTGCCCCCAGAAAGAGCAGGATGGTGGAGGCAGGGGGATATTTTTCTAGGCAGTGTTCCCTTTAATCCCTGGGGAAGCATCCAGACTATGAAGTGGCTGTCACAGGCCCTGGAGACTCTGTCCTAGTTTTTGGCAGTTTCGTGTAAAAACAGAAGCAGCACAGTGTAGTGAAGATCACAGGTTCTGTGGCATGGATTTAACAGCCCTGTGATGCACCCTAACCTGTGATTCCAAACCTCTTTGAGCCTCAGCTTCCTCATCTGTTAAATGGGGCTAGTATCAACCTTATCAGACTTTCTCAGAATCGACTTAATTTGGCTCAGATGGTAAAGAATCTGCCTGCAATGCAGGAGACCTGGGTTCGATCCCTGGGTATGGAAGATCTTCTCAAAAAGGGAATGGTTACCCACTCCAGAGTTTTTGCCTGGAGGATTCCACAGAGGAGCCTGGAGGGCCACGGTCCATGGGATCACAAACAGTCAGACAAGACTTTAGGACTAACACACGTAAAGCTCTAAATCAGCACAGGACACTTAACTCTTTAAGACTTAAAAACTCTTGCACAAACTGTCGCACTGCCTAACTTTTCCATTTGAGTTGATTCGCTTTTTCTAGAGACAGGCCAATGTATCGAGGCAACATCAAGCTCTTGCAACGTAGCAAGGCAACATCCAACATCAAAATGAGCATGGAGCTCATCTCTAAGACACAGAAACCACTTCCTGGTTGAGTGAGGAAAAATCAGTGGTGTCGCTAAGACAATACCCCAGCGAGGCTTACACTTTTCAGTTATTTGCAGCAGAAACTTGATAAGAACTTATTACAAGACAGCAAACTGGAGCCCCAGACTGACTCAGATACTTCAAGTGGCCCATTACGCCTCTAAAGATTTTTGAAGATTCTTTTTTCCATTACTGCAAATCTTTTGACTGCTTGATACTTTAGTCAATGCTATGCCCACATCTGGCAAATGACTCTTCCCCCATCTTCGTGTTCCTGTTTCAGGGACTCAGGGGTCTTCCTGGTACCGGGCAGGCCAGTTCTGAACCCCATGCCACACACAAAGCTGTCGCTCCATCAGCCGCTCCGCTCCCTCCCGACGCCTGCTCGTGTCTGCTCTCTGGCCAGTTTCTTCATGCACACCTGTCTCCAGGAGGCTTTCTGTGAGGTCCTCAGTCTCCCGCCTGTCTCTTTCCTCTCTCGCCATCATTTTGTCCTCCACCTTTAACTCAAGCCAACACACACAGCTCTCCTAGCAAGGGCAACAAGTGAAAAAACAACAATCCCCCAAACTTGTATTTCATTTTCTCTTCTCACAACACTTGTGACAGCAAATGCATGGGGATTTTCCCCAACCGAACCCACCCCCCCAACCCAAGTCTCCAGACACCAATTGTTGATTGTTAATTCAACTCTGACCCTAACTCCCCAGGGTCAGCACAGACCCCACAGGTTAAGGGCTCAGTCCCCTGAGACTGCCCCCATTTCAGAGGTTAGATGCAAGGCCCAGGCTGGCAACTGTACTTAGGTGGGGACTTCTCCTTTCTCTAGAAAGGTGTCTTGAGAACCAGGTGATGGTGAGAGGTCCATGCCCTGGCATCAAGAGTCTACCTTACAAGGTCAGAACTCTTTATAACCCAAAAAGACACCCCCATCACCCATGAGCTCTTCCTCTCCTGTGTGCACAAAGCACTTTGCTAGTTTGTTTCGTCATGCATGCTTTTTCCCTTTGTTTGGCTATGACTTCACTGAAGAAAGAGACTGCATGTCTTAATTTGGCTGTATCAATGAAAAAAAATCCATTTAGCTACAAGTGGTAATTTAGTAACAGTGGCTTTGAAAAACACATGTTAATTTTTCTCATTTGGTAAGAAGTTTGGGGGTAGGTAATCTGGTGGAGTTACTTAAATATACCCTTAAAAAACTGGGTTCTTAAAAAAAAAAAAATCACCTTTAGCAAAACAGCCTTTGTCTTCATTCTGTGACCTCAGAGTCATAAAATGGCTGCTATACCTCCAAGCATCATAAATGTGTTCCAGGCCAAAAGGTCTTCTGGTTTTGTTGTTTGGTTTTAAATCAGGAAAGCAAGATTTTCCAGGAGTGTCAGCAAGAAGGTACCCATTTGTATCTCTTTGGCAAGAACTCTGTATCAGGGCCATTCCTAGACCACCAGCCAGCCAAAGAGAATGAGGTGATCATGACTAGTTATGAGACCCAGGACAAGTCTCTTATATCATGACTCAGAACAAGGTTCTGCCAAGCAATAACTCTGAATCTTACCTCTACAGACAAGAGCCTGCCCTTTCAGAGATCCAAGTATCTGTACAGCGGCTATGTGTCTGCTGTAACAGCTAACATTGTTAAGTACTTACTAAATGTCAGACATCGTCCTTAAGCAGGTCCATGAATTCTCGTTTAATCCTCACAATGACCGCATGCTGTTAATTCTATTTTACAGAAGAAATGGAGCCCACTAACCTTCCACAGGTATACAACTAATGAGTGGGTCACAGAGCTAAGGGGATCCAGGCAGACCCACCACAGAGGCCATGTCTCCAGCTTCTGCATCCCACCGCTGCCCTGTACAGGGGGCAGTGAAGCTGGTTGAATGAACAGTTGAAACAATGAATGCCTTTTTCCCAGAAGAAGCTCTAACCTGCTCGGGGCTTCCCGTGCTGTTTGAAATCACTGTTCTCATCCATCTTCTTACTGGGGTCAGAGTGTTAGCACATGGACAGGATTTATGTCAGTTCATTGTGCTCTGAGGGAGAACAAAAAAAAAAAACAAACATGATTTTCTTTCTGGGCTTCCTACATCACAGAGACTAAGTAGAAGTCTGGAGAAGCCTGAGCTTTATCAGCAGACTGAAGTAAAACAACTGTACATACATGGGAGTCCAGGGCCAAGAAACGAACAAAATGCAAAGCACGTCCAGACTTCGGCTGCATCCTTGAAGAATCTGGTAGCGTGTCCCAGGTCTGCTGGGAGAGGATCAGGGGGAGCAGGGGCCTCACAGATCAGAAAACTGAGTGGAAGACACTGTGCCAGCACAGGGCAAGCTGGAAACCTGTGGCCGTGAGATGCCAGGCTTCCAGGGGACAGCTGGGCGGCCCTGCCAAACATCTCAGTATTTTGTCTACCAGCTGTGAACATCAGGACTGTGGACAAGTGACTGAAATGCTCTGGTCTCACATGGAGGTTTGGCACTGCTCCAGATGTAGCCGTGGTCCTAAGAACTCCCAGAAAAGACGCAGACTCTGCCTCTAAGTGCAGACTCAGGACAGGGCCGCGCAGCCATAATTCAGTCTGATAAACATTTTCAATGTGAATTTCTTCTTTGGTGGGGTTGCCAGATTTAGCTAAATGTAAGTGTAGGACATGCCATTCCACTGGAATTTCGGATAAGCAGTAAATGCTTAGCATCAAAAAAGGTGAAAATTGTTAGTCTCTCGGTCTGACTCTTTGTGACTCCCCGTACTATAGCCCAGCAGGCTCCTCTGTCTATGGGATTCTCCAGGCAAGAATACTGGAGTGGGTGGCCATTACCCTCTCCAGGGGATCTTTCCGACCCAGGGATCAAACCCGGGTCTCCTACATTGCAGGTGGATTCTTTACTGTCTGAGCCACCAAGGAAACCCAAAAGTCTATCTTAAACACATACTGGGGATATACTTACACCAAACATTCATTCAACAATGATGTGAAATGCAAGTTAAACTTTCTGTACTTTACCTGGAAGCCCTACTTTGGGACACAGAAACCCTGTCGTGTTTCTGTCACTATGCTCTATCCTGGCTTTAAAATGGGACAGACACTTGTCTCCTTGTGTTCTTGGTCAAATAGAAGCCAGAAAAGCACCCCAAATGGCCAGCAGGAAACCAGAACCTCTGTCCCAGTCCTGCCTGCTGCCAATTGTCTGAGCTGGGACCAGCGGCGGGTGGAGGCCCACATCCTGAGAGCACATGACTCTTCCATCATGCTCCTCTGACCATGTTCTGGGCTCACCACTACTAGGCGTGGCCACCCTGAATCTTCAGAAGCAGCCCTGGCACAGTTTGCACCTTTGACGGGTGTAGAGCCTGAAAGGTCACTGAGGTCCCAGCATCCACTCTCTTTTTCTGGACACAAAAATCCAGATGCATATAGCTAAGACAGAGTTGCTTCCACTACTGCGGAAATGATGTTCTACATGAAGAGAGGAGGAAGATGGTTAGGAGAGGAGGCTACGTTCCCTCTGAGTGCCCTCGAGCCTCACAGGCAGCCTGCTCTGGACAGGGAGGGGAGGAGCCCAGGGCCAGACCACACAGCAGGCACTCCGCCTGTCAACGCTGGGAGGATGGAGCAGGGTCTCCACCACCGCCTCCCATCCTCTTCCACCAGCTCAAGCCTGTGCTTCTGCAGGCTTCCCTTCTCTTCCTGGCGGCTTGAAGCTGCTAGAACAAAGTGTTAGGAACATTCTCTCACTGCCTCCTCGGCTGCCAGGAACACCTAGTATTCTGAGTACAACTCAGATTTAGATTCTCACAACTGTTTCGATGCAGTTGCGAGGTTGGCCAGGTCCTCTCTCCATATCCAAGATGTGGAAAGGAGAAGTTTAGAATATAGCAAAGCCATAACACCCACCCCAGCTGTTCAGATTCTAGTGCTGGGCTTCACACCGCCACCCCTCCCCCTGCATCTCTGCTAACCCCTGCTGGATGAGCTGTGTCTGGAGGACAGGACACACACAGAGACTCACATCTACCAGGCAAGTGACCACACAGGGCAACAAGCCAGCCAACCCGAGTGGTAGACAAGACGGCAGGTACCATGAGCGAGCGAGGGGGCAGGTGGCCTGGGGGGCATCTGACCAGGGTTCCTGGGGAACCCCACGGGCTGGGGTTGGGTGGCTTTCACATCCAGACCAAGTGAGAAGCGGCCACACTGGGTCCTGATACTAGTGATGCCAGAAGGTCACAGAAGAGTTGAGCAAGATCCTACCGCCCAGGAGCTGAAGTGCCCGCATCCACCAGGGGACTTTCCTTTTCATGGGCGTATGTTTATAAAATGCCAGGAGATCTCACAAATGAAACAGGATTAGAGAAAGACCCCTCCCGGAACAAACATCACTGAACTGGGAACCAAAGTCACAGGGGCAAGGCACCCCCTCCAGATAACACCCATCATGAATCAGAGGATGGGTTATTACACAGAAAAGAGTGAATGGAATGGATGAACCAGGATGAAGAGTCAAAAACGCCACAGTGCGTGAGGAGGGGCAGGGCGTATCCACATGGGCTTCTAGGATCTGAATTTGAAGTGTGACCAGGCCTGTTCCCATAACACCGGTGAGCATGTGAAGCCAATGGCATGCCCGTCGCTCGAGTCGTACAAGAACCCAGGAAGAACAGAGCCAGGGGACACAGGGTATGAATGGGAGAGCCACAGGTGCCCATGGAGGCAACACTGAGTAGCAACGCCCAGACCCTGGCCTCAGCACACTGACCACCAGCAACCAGAAGGTGGACGGTCATTAGAGTCCACCTACCTCCTGGCGCCACTCCTCTCGGTCTCCTTGTGCTCTGTGACCAAGTCGGGGGAGACCTCCCTCCAGATGGCCTTCGGTCCCCACGCAGCACTCAGATTCTCAGGGCAGCTGTCCATCTGATGGTTTGACAGAAGGAACAGTCACCAACAGTGAGATGCAGGTGGAAGGAGCAGCTGGTTAATAAGAATAAGCCTATGGAGTAGAAGGGCCTGCAGAGGCTGCTCGGGCCGAAAGCAGGGCCCCTGCGGCCTGGCTGCTGCCACTGCCCTGGTCAGGATGGCGAGTTGGTGGCCCCCTTGAAACAGCACCAGCTTCAACTGGTTTTGTCTCCTTCAACAGCTTGTTGCTGTAATTAAGACTCGGGTTATTAGACGTTACAGAGACAGTACCGCTCCTGTATGAGACAGAAACCCACATCTCCAGGACGCCACAGAGCCAAGAACCCTCCATCTCTAGAACGGAAGCAAGCAGAAACATTGCCACCACTGCCTTTTGTGAAGTGAGGAATCCTTCGAGATGGAAATTCAGCTTCCAGCAGCTCAAGTAGTGTCTGTGGACTGATTCCAGGCCAGCCCATTAGCTTCTGAACCAGGTTCGCTCTCCTAACATGCAACAAACCTAATGCTGAGACACCCATGTTTGCAGCAAAGAGCGTTTTATTTACAAAGCAGCCCAGCACATGGACAGAACAACAGACTTGAAACTGACCTTCTAGAACACCAGGGACAGTTCATTCAGTTCAGTTCAGTTACTCAGTCATGTCCAGCTCTTTGAGACCCCATGGACTGCAGCATCCCAGGCTCCCTGTTCATCACCAACTCCCAGAGTTTACTCAAACTCATTTCCAATGAGTCGTTGATATTATTCAACCATCTAATCCTCTGTCATCCCCTTTTCCTCCCGCCTTCAATGTTCCCCAGCATCAGGGTCTTTTCAAATGAGTCAGTTCTTTGTATTAGGTAGCCAAAGTATTGGAGTTTTAGCTTCAGCATCAGTCCTTCCAATGAATTGGGATGAAATGGAATTTCAATGAAATCAGGATTGGTTTCCTTTAGGATAGACTGGCTGGATCTCCTTGCAGTCCAAGGGACTCTCAAGAGTCTTCTCTAACACCACAGTTCAAATGCATCAGTTCTTCAGTGCTCAGCTTTCTTTATAGTCCAACTCTCACATCCATACATGACTACTGGAAAAAGCATAGCCTTGACTAGATGGACCTTTGTTGTCAAAGTAACGTCTCTGCTTTTCAATATGCTGTCTAGGTTGGTCATAGCTTTTCTTTCAAAGAGCAAGCATCTTTTAATTTCATGGCAGCGGTCACCATCTGCAGTGATTTTGGAGCCCAAAAAATAAAGTCTGTCACTGTTTCCATTGTTTCCCCATATATTTGCCATGAAGCGATGGGACCAGATGCCATGATCTTAGTTTTCTGAATGGTGAGTTTTAAGCCAGCTTTTTCACTCTCCTCTTTCACTTTCATCAAGAGGTTCTTTAGTTCTTCTTTGCTTTCTGCCATAAAGATGGTGTCATCTGCATATCTGAGGTTATTGATATTTCTCCCGGCAATCTTGATTCCAGCTTGCGTTCCATCCAGCCCAGCGTCTCTCATGATGTACTCTGCATACAAGTTAAATAAGCAGGATGACAATATACAGCCTTGACGTACTCTTTTCCCAATTTGGAACCAGTCTGTTGTTCCATGTCCAGTTCTAACTGTTGCTTCTTGACCTGCATACACATTTCTCAGGAGGAAGATCAGGTGGTCTGATATTCCCATCTCTTTAAGAATTTTCTACAGTTTGTTGTGATCCACACAGTCAAAGGCATTGGCATATTCAATAAAGCAGAAGTAGACTTTTTTCTGGAAATATCTTGCTTTTTGATGATCCAACAGATGTTGGCAATTTGATCTCTGGTTCCTCTGCCTTTTTGAAATCCAGTTTGAATATCTGGAAGTTCATGGTTTACATACTGTTGAAGCCTGACTTGGAGAATTTTGAGCTAATATTACTTTGCGAGCATGTAAGATCAGTGAAATTGTGCAGTTGTTTGAACCTTCTTTGGCATTGCCTTTCTTTGGGATTGGAATGAAAACTGACCTTTTCCAGTCCTGTGGCCACTGCTGAGCTTTCCAAACTTGCTGGCATATTGAGTGCAGCACTTTCACAGCTTCATCTTTGAGGATTTGAAATAGCTCAATTGGAATTCCATCACCTCCACTAGCTTTGTTCATAGTGATGCTTCCTAAGGCCCACTTGACTTCACATTCCAGGATGTCTGGCTCTAGGTGAGTGATCACACCATTGTGATTATCTGGGTCGTGAAGATCTTTTTCGTACAGTTCTGTGTATTCTTGCCACCTCTTCTTAATATCTTTCGCTTCTGTTAGGTCCATTCCATTTCTGTCCTTTATTGAGCCCATCTTTGCATGAAATATTCCCTTGGTATCTCTAATTTTCTTGAAGAGATCTCTAGTCTTTCCCATTCTATTGTTTTCCTCTATTTCTTTGCACTGATCACTGAGGAAGGCTTTCTTATCTCTCCGTGCTATTCTTTGAAACTCTGCATTCAAATGGGTATATCTTTCCTTTTCTCCTTTGCCTTTCTCTTCTCTTCTTTTCACAGCTATTTATAAAGCCTCCTCAGACAACCATTTTGCCTTTTTGCTTTTCTTTTTCTTGGGGATGGTCTTGATCTCTGCCTCTTGTACAATGTCATGAACCTCCATCCATAGTTCTTCAGGCACTCTGTCTATCAGATCCAATCCCTTGAATCTATTCATCACTTCCACTGTATAGTTGTAAGGGATTTGATTTAGGTCATGCCTGAATGGTCTAGTGGTTTTCCCTACTTTCTTCGATTTAAGTCTGAATTTGGCAATAAGGAGTTCATGATCTGAGCCACAGTCAGCTCCCAGTCTTATTTTTGCTGACTGTATAGAGCTACTCAATCTTTGGCTGCAAAGAATATAATCAATCTGATTTCGGTATTGACCATCTGGTGATGTCCATGTGTAGAGTCTTCTCTTGTGTTGTTGGAAGAGGGTGTTTGCTACGACCAATGTGTTCTCTTAGCAAAACTCTATTAGCCTTTGCCCTGCTTCATTCTGTATTCCAAGGTCAAATTTGCCTGTTACTCCAGGTATCTCTTGACTTCCTACTTTTACATTCCAGTACCCTATAATGAAAAGGACATTTTTTGGGGGTTTAGTTCTAGAAGGTCTTGTAGGTCTTCATAGAACCATTCAACTTCAGCTTCTTCAGCATTACTGGTCAGGGCATAGCCTTAGATTACTGTGATATTGAATGGTTTCCCTTGGAAACAGAGATCATTCTGTCATTTTTGAGATTGCATCCAAGTACTGCAGTTTGGACTCTTTTGTTGACTATGATGACTACTCAATTCCTTCTAAGGGATTTTTGCCCACAGTAGTAGATATAATGGTCATCTGAGTTAGATTCACCCATTCCAGTCCATTTTAATTCACTGATTCCTAAAATGCCAAAGTTCACTCTTGCCATCTCCCGTTTGACCACTTTCAATTTGCACTGATCATGGACCTAACATTCCAGATTCCTATGTGATATTGCTCTTTACAGCATCAGACTTTACTTCCATCACCAGTCACATGCACAACTGGCTGTTGTTTTTGCTTTGGCTCCATCTCTTCATTCTTTCTGGAGTTATTTCTCCACTGATCTCCAGTAGCATACTGGGCACATACCAACCTGGGGAGTTCATCTTTCATTGTCCTATCTTTTTGCCTTTTCATACTGTTCATGGGGTTCTCTAGGCAAGAATACTGAAGTGGTTTGCCATTCCCTTCTCCAGTAGACCACGTTTTATCAGAACTCTTCACCATGACCAGTCCGTCTTGGGTGGCCCTACCCAGCATGGCTCATAGTTTCATTGAGTCAGACAAGGCTGTGGTCCATGTGATCAGATTGGTTAGTTTTCTGTGATTGTGGTTTTCAGTCTGTCTGCCCTCTGATGGAGGATAAGAGGCTTACAGAAGCTTCCCAATGAGGAAACTGGGTATTGTTCTAATGGGTGAGGCCGTGCTCAGTAAATCTACGCCAGGGATAGGAGTATTTAAGGGGGCAGATCCCTGGGAGGCATGGGGAAAGCTGACTGTCTGTAGGGGTGAGACTCCTCCTGCACAGGCACCAGACACTCGCACATGGCCAGTGGAAAGGCCAGTGGTCCTATCCAGTCCTAACTGGTTCAGCTCAAATTAGACCCAGCTGATTCCAGTCTTCCTGACTAGGCTGCTTAGGGACACTTGAACCCACTTCCCAGGTGGGTCTGCAATAATCTGTCTACAATGCAGGAGATGTGGGTTCCATCCCTGGAGGAGGGCATGCCAACCCACTCCAGTGTTCTTACCTGGAGGATCCCACGGGCAGAGGAGCCTGGAGGATTACAATCCACGCGGTCACAAAAGAGTTGGCCATGACTGAGTGTACAGACAGACACACACACACACACACACACACACACCCCTTGGAGAACATGCAAGTCTTAAAGCAACCTTGATTAGTGATGCCAGGTGAAACAATTCTAACGCATGACTTCACGTCCAAGTTTGAAATTTTCCCCAGTCCCTTAGATTTCATCCCAAACCCTGGATCTGGAGATGGATTCAAGCCCTGCTTCCTGACTCCTTGCCTACAGTTGACCTTCAATAAAGCTCTTTCCTCAGGAGCTAGTGCCCTAGTCAGGATCGGGCAGTGGGCTCTCTGCGGTAATAGCCTGGGTACTGCATCCCGGCTCACCTCCCACACCTTCTCTGTTTGGTCCTCTCTCGCTCCCATCCTTCACTCTCAGCTTACCCGCTCACACTGACACCTGTCTCAGCTGTGCTCTCCAGGAACACAGGCTGAGACAGGGAGGCAGAAGACGGCCTGGCTGTCTTCAGGCTCAGCACCCTCCTGCTCCCCTCACCGCAATGTTCTGTACCCATGTCCTCCCCACCTCAGGCACCCAGGACAGAGTAGCCTCCAGTGCCCAGCCCTTCCCCCTCACAAGCCCGCTCCTTGTCTCCGGTTCCGTCTATCTTCCCTCTCTTGCTCCTTTTCTTAAGCAATTTTTTTTCCATTTTGTTTTCTTACATCAATCCATCATGGTTTCTCTCTTTGTATGAGTTTCCTCTGGCTGCTGTAACAAATTATTACTCACTAAGTGGCTTAAGACAGCCAAGAAGTATTATCTTACATACATTTGGAGGTCAGCAGTCCAGAATGGGTTTTCCTGGGCCAAGAGAAGGGTCAGGGGATCACACTGCCTCCAGCAGCTCTAAGGGACAATCTATCTGCTTGTCCTTTCCAGGTCCGGGGACTCCTGAGTCCTCAGCTTATGCCCCTTCCAGCAGTTACACCCCTCCAACCTCTGTTTCCATCCTCACGTCTCCTTTTCTGACCCTCCTGGCACTCTCTTCTGTCTTTTAAGGACCTCTGGGATTATACCAGGTCCATCTGAGTGACCCAGGACAAACTTCTCATCTGAGACTCCTCTGCAGAATCTCTTTGTGTGCATATGTTCACACACTCACTTCAGTCATGTCTGACTGTTTGGGACCCCAGGGACTGTAGCCTCTGTGCATAAGATTCTCCAGGCAAGAATACTGGAATGGGTTGCCATGCCCTCCTCCAGGAGATCTTCCCAATCTAGGGGTCAAACCTGAGATTCTTACGTCTCCTGCATTGGCAGGCAGTTTCTTTACCACCAGCACCACCTGGGAAGCCCTACAGAATCTCTTCAGCCACCTGAAATATTCACACACCCCTGGGATTAGGACTTGGACATCTTGTGGGTCATTAACTCTTTCCCACATCCTTTAAACTCATTGTTTTAGTGAAAGAAAGAAACCCTTATACTCCCCAATCTTCATCTTTGCTCATCTCAGCATCATAAACCCCACTTGCCCAGCTTGGAGGACACCCCCTATTAAGAGGGATTCACAGCTTCGATGCTTTTAAAATGTACAGCAAATATGTTAAGAGAAGTCATCTCAGACCTCCCTGTTACTGTGCAAGAAATTTTTTTATGAACTTAGGACACTGTACTTACATTTTAGCATATTAACCTCCAGACAATTCAAATTCACACTTTTAGGGAGTGGATTCTTGGGATTATTCCATCCCAGAACAATAACAAGGTATCGTGTTCTGATATATTTCTGGGAATTTGGATTTAAAAACTCCATTTTCTTCCACTATTGCAACAACTCTCAAGGTCAAGAAATTTGGCCTGCGGTCTCAGTTTTTGTTTTTTTTTCTTTCTTCTGTTGCAATGGAGTCAGGAACACAGCCACCACCTTGTACATAAATATTTTTCATACATGTGGACATTAGTCCCCGGATCACAGAGTTTGGGGCTGAAAACCACTGTGTGGATGACAGTTTATCCGCTTCATTTTCCAGATAAGCAAACAGAAAACAGACAAGGTCTCCCAGTCTGGCAACTATGGGAGTTGTCTCCTTTTCTGCTCCTCTTCTCCAGGAG